>NC_064031.1:16533792-17805594 GCF_917208135.1 Athalia rosae | reverse complement strand
ATGATCGCGCGCGTTTGGAGACCACCCTTTTACCCTCGAAAACGACTTTTCCACCCTCCAAATCGACCTTTTCCGCTCGGAAACGACTTTTTCGACCCGAAAAACGACTTTTCCGGCTCGAAAAACGCTCCCCCTTGCTCTGAATCGGAATTTTCCGACCCCTGCCTGTTCGGAATGACCGCGCGCGTTCAGAAACCACCCTTTCACCCTTGAAAACGACTTTTCAACCCTCCAAATCGACCTTTTTTCGCTCGGAAACGACTTTTTCGACCCGAAAAACGACTTTTCCGGCTCGAAAAACGCTCCCTCTTGCTCTGAATCGGAATTTTCCGACCCCTGCCTGTTCGGAATGATCGCGCGCGTTCGGAGACCACCCTTTTACCCTCGAAAACGACTTTTTCACCCTCCAAATCGACCTGTTTTCGCTCGGAAACGACTTTTTCGACCCGAAAAAACGACTTTTCCGGCTCGAAAAACGCTCCCTCTTGCTCTGAATCGGAATTTTCCGACCCCTGCCTGTTCGGAATGATCGCGCGCGTTCGGAGACCACCCTTTTACCCTCGAAAACGACTTTTTCACCCTCCAAATCGACCTGTTTTCGCTCGGAAACGACTTTTTCGACCCAAAAAACGACTTTTCCGGCTCGAAAAACGCTTCCCCTTGCTCTGAATCGGGATTTTGAGACGAAAAAACTACCCCTTTCTCTCTAGAAGACGCGCGAGTCAAGATTGGTCAGATTTGGTTAGGTATGGTTAGGTATGGTTAGGTATGGTTAAATTTGGTTAGGTATGATTAGGTATGGTGAGGTATGGTTAGGTATGGTTAAGTATGGTTAGGATTTTGCCACGCCCCCTTTTTTACAATATCTATTTTCGCTTTTTTGCACCCCCTTTCTACGATTTTGCACTTTGTCGACCCGAAAAACGACTTTTCCGGCTCAAAAAACGCTCCCCCTTGCTCTGAATCGGAATTTCCCGACCCCTGCCTGTTCGAGGTGATCGCGCGCGTTCGGAGACCACCCTTTCACCCTCAAAAACGACTTTTCCACTCTCCAAGTCGACCTTTTCCGCTCGGAAACGACTTTTTCGACCCGAAAAACGACTTTTCCGGCTCGAAAAACGCTCCCCTTCGCTCTAAATCGGAATTTTCCGACCCCTGCCTGTTCGGAATGACCGCGCGCGTTCAGAAACCACCCTTTCACCCTTGAAAACGACTTTTCCACCCTCCAAATCGACCTTTTCCGCTCGGAAACGACTTTTTCGACTCGAAAAACTACTTTTCCGGCTCGAAAAACGCTTCCCCTTGCTCTGAATCGGGATTTTGAGACGAAAAAACTACCCCTTTCTCTCTAGAAGACACGCGAGTCAAGATTGGTCAGATTTGGTTAGGTATGGTTAGGTATGGTTATGTATGGTTAAATTTAGTTAGGTATGGTTGGGTATGGTTAGGTATGGTTAGGTATGGTTGAGTATAATTAGGATTTTGCCACGCCCCCTTTTCTACAATCTCTATTTTCGCTTTTTTGCACCCCCTTTCTACGATTTTGCACTTTTTCGACCCGAAAAACGACTTTTCCGGCTCAAAAAAACGCTCCCCCTTGCTCTGAATCGGAATTTTCCGACCCCTGCCTGTTCGGAATGACCGCGCGCGTTCAGAAACCACCCTTTCACCCTTGAAAACGACTTTTCCACCCTCCAAATCGACCTTTTCCGCTCGGAAACGACTTTTTCGACTCGAAAAACGACTTTTCCGGCTCGAAAAACGCTTCTCCTTGCTCTGAATCGGGATTTTGAGACGAAAAAACTACCCCTTTCTCTCTAGAAGACACGCGAGTCAAGATTGGTCAGATTTGGTTAGGTATGGTTAGGTATGGTTAGGTATGGTTAAATTTGGTTAGGTATGGTTGGGTATGGTTAGGTATGGTTAGGTATGGTTGAGTATAATTAGGATTTTGCCACGCCCCCTTTTTTACAATCTCTATTTTCGCTTTTTTGCACCCCCTTTCTACGATTTTGCACTTTTTCGACCCGAAAAACGACTTTTCCGGCTCAAAAAACGCTCCCCCTTGCTCTGAATCGGAATTTTCCGACCCCTGCCTGTTCGGAATGACCGCGCGCGTTCAGAAACCACCCTTTCACCCTTGAAAACGACTTTTCCACCCTCCAAATCGACCTTTTTTCGCTCGAAAACGACTTTTTCGACCCGAAAAAACGACTTTTCCGGCTCGAAAAACGCTCCCCCTTGCTCTGAATCGGAATTTTCCGACCCCTGCCTGTTCGGAATGATCGCGCGCGTTCGGAGACCACCCTTTTACCCTTGAAAACGACTTTTCCACCCTCCAAATCGACCTTTTTTCGCTCGGAAACGACTTTTTCGACCCGAAAAACGACTTTTCCGGCTCGAAAAACGCTTTCCCTTGCTCTGAATCGGGATTTTGAAACGAAAAAACTACCCCTTACTCTCTAGAAGACGCGCGAGTCAAGATTGGTCAGATTTGGTTAGGTATGGTTAGGTATGGTTAGGTATGGTTAAATTTGGTTAGGTATGGTTAGGTATGGTTAGGTATGGTTAGGTATGGTTAAGTATGGTTAGGATTTTGCCACGCCACCTTTTTTACAATATCTATTTTCGCTTTTTTGCACCCCCTTTCTACGATTTTGCACTTTGTCGACCCGAAAAACGACTTTTCCGGCTCAAAAAACGCTCCCCCTTGCTCTGAATCGGAATTTCCCGACCCCTGCCTGTTCGCGGTGATCGCGCGCGTTCGGAGACCACCCTTTCACCCTCAAAAACGACTTTTCCACCCTCCAAATCGACCTTTTCCGCTCGGAAACGACTTTTTCGACCCGAAAAACGACTTTTTCGGCTCGAAAAACGCTCCCCTTCGCTCTAAATCGGAAATTTCCGACCCCTGCCTGTTCGGAATGACCGCGCGCGTTCAGAAACCACCCTTTCACCCTCAAAAACGACTTTTCCACCCTCCAAATCGACCTCCCCCGCTCGGAAACGACTTTTTCGACCCTAAAAACGACTTTTCCGGCTCAAAAAACGCTCCCCCTTGCTCTGAATCGGAATTTTCCGACCCCTGCCTGTTCGGAATGATCGCGCGCGTTCAGAAACCACCCTTTCACCCTTGAAAACGACTTTTCCACCCTCCAAATCGACCTTTTCCGCTCGGAAACGACTTTTTCGACCCGAAAAAACGACTTTTCCGGCTCGAAAAAACGCTCCCCCTTGCTCTGAATCGGAATTTTCCGACCCCTGCCTGTTCGGAATGACCGCGCGCGTTCAGAAACCACCCTTTCACCCTTGAAAACGTTTTTTCCACCCTCCAAATCGACCTTTTTTCGCTCGGAAACGACTTTTTCGACCCGAAAAACGACTTTTCCGGCTCGAAATACGCTCCCCCTTGCTCTGAATCGGAATTTTTCGACCCCTGCCTGTTCGAGATGATCGCGCGCGTTCGGAGACCACCCTTTTACCCTTGAAAACGACTTTTCCACCCTCCAAATCGACCTTTTTTCGCTCGGAAACGACTTTTTCGACCCGAAAAAACGACTTTTCCGGCTCGAAAAACGCTTCCCCTTGCTCTGAATCGGGATTTTGAGACGAGAAAACTACCCCTTTCTCTCTAGAAGACGCGCGAGTCAAGATTGGTCAGATTTGGTTAGGTATGGTTAGGTATGGTTAGGTATGGTTAAATTTGGTTAGGTATGGTTAGGTATGGTTAGGTATGGTTAGGTATGGTTAAGTATGGTTAGGATTTTGCCACGCCCCCTTTTTTACAATATCTATTTTCGCTTTTTTGCATCCCCTTTCTACGATTTTGCACTTTGTCGACCCGAAAAACGACTTTTCCGGCTCAAAAAACGCTCCCCCTTGCTCTGAATCGGAATTTCCCGACCCCTGCCTGTTCGAGGTGATCGCGCGCGTTCGGAGACCACCCTTTCACCCTCAAAAACGACTTTTCCACCCTCCAAATCGACCTTTTCCGCTCGGAAACGACTTTTTCGACCCGAAAAAACGACTTTTCCGGCTCGAAAAACGCTCCCCTTCGCTCTAAATCGGAATTTTCCGACCCCTGCCTGTTCGGAATGACCGCGCGCGTTCAGAAACCACCCTTTCACTTTTGAAAACGACTTTTCCACCCTCCAAATCGACCTTTTCCGCTCGGAAACGACTTTTTCGACCCGAAAAAACGACTTTTCCGGCTCGAAAAACGCTTCCCCTTGCTCTGAATCGGGATTTTGAGACGAAAAAACTACCCCTTTCTCTCTAGAAGACACGCGAGTCAAGATTGGTCAGATTTGGTTAGGTATGGTTAGGTATGGTTAGGTATGGTTAAATTTGGTTAGGTATGGTTAGGTATGGTTAGGTATGGTTAGGTATGGTTAAGTATGGTTAGGATTTTGCCACGCCCCCTTTTTTACAATCTCTATTTTCGCTTTTTTGCACCCCCTTTCTACGATTTTGCACTTTTTCGACCCGAAAAACGACTTTTCCGGCTCAAAAAACGCTCCCCCTTGCTCTGAATCGAAATTTTCCCACCCCTGCCTGTTCGAAATGATCGCGCGCGTTCAAAGACCACCCTTTCACCCTCAAAAACGACTTTTTCACCCTCTAAATCGACCTCCCCCGTTCGGAAACGACTTTTTCGACCCGAAGAACGACTTTTCCGGCTCGAAAAACGCTCCCCCTTGCTCTGAATCGGAATTTTTCGACCCCTGCCTGTTCGAAATGACCGCGCGCGTTCAGAAACCACCCTTTTATTCTTGAAAACGACTTTTCCACCCTTCAAATCGACCTTTTCCGCTCGGAAACGACTTTTTCGACCCGAAAAACGACTTTTCCGGCTCGAAAAACTTTTCTCCTTGCTCTGAATCGGGATTTTGAGACGAAAAAACTACCCCTTTCTCTCTAGAAGACGCGCGAGTCAAGATTGGTCAGATTTGGTTAGGTATGGTTAGGTATGGTTAGGTATGGTTAAATTTGGTTAGGTATGGTTAGGTATGGTTAGGTATAGTTGAGTATGGTTAGGATTTTGCCACGCACCCTTTTTTACAATCTCTATTTTCGCTTTTTTGCACCCCCTTTCTACGATTTTGCACTTTTTCGACCCGAAAAACGACTTTTCCGGCTCAAAAAACGCTCCCCCTTGCTCTGAATCGGAATTTTCCGACCCCTGCCTGTTCGAAATGATCGCGCGCGTTCAGAGACCACCCTTTCACCCTCAAAAACGACTTTTTCACCCTCTAAATCGACCCCCCCCCGCTCGGAAACGACTTTTTCGACCCGAAAAACGACTTTTCCGGCTCGAAAAACGCTCCCCTTCGCTCTAAATCGGAATTTTTCGACCCCTGCCTGTTCGGAATGACCGCGCGCGTTCAGAAACCACCCTTTCACTTTTGAAAACGACTTTTCCACCCTCCAAATCGACCTTTTCCGCTCGGAAACGACTTTTTCGACCCGAAAAACGACTTTTCCGGCTCGAAAAACTCTTCTCCTTGCTCTGAATCGGGATTTCGAGACGAAAAAACTACCCCTTCCTCTCTAGAAGACGCGCGAGTCAAGATTGGTCAGATTTGGTTAGGTATGGTTAGGTATGGTTAGGTATGGTTGAATTTGGTTAGGTATGGTTAGGTATGGTTAGGTATGGTTAGGTATGGTTAAGTATGGTTAGGATTTTGCCACGCCCCCTTTTTTACAGTCTCTATTTTCGCTTTTTTGCACCCCCTTTCTACGATTTTGCACTTTTTCGACCCGAAAAACGACTTTTCCGGCTCAAAAAACGCTCCCCCTTGCTCTGAATCGGAATTTTCCGACCCCTGCTTGTTCGAAATGACCGCGCGCGTTCAGAAACCACCCTTTCACCCTTGAAAACGACTTTCTCACCCTCCAAATCGACCTCCCCTGCTCGGAAACGACTTTTTCGGCCCGAAAAACGACTTTTCCGGCTCGAAAAATGCTCCCCCTTGCTCTGAATCGGAATTTTCCGACCCCTGCTTGTTCGGGATGACCGCGCGCGTTCGGAAACCACTCTTTTACCCTCGAAAACGACTTTTTCACCCTCTTAATCGACCTCCGCCGCTCGGAAACGACTTTTTCGACCCGAAAAACGACTTTTCCGGCTCGAAAAACGCTTTCCCTTCCTCTGAATCGAAATTTTCCGACCCCTGCCTGTTTGAGGTAATCGCGCGCGTTTGGAGACCACCCTTTTACCCTCAAAAACGACTTCTCCACCGTCCAAATCGACCTTTTCCGCTCGGAAACGACTTTTTCGACCCGAAAAACGACTTTTCCGGCTCGAAAAACGCTTCCCCTTGCTCTGAATCGGGATTTTGAGACGAAAAAACTACCCCTTTCTCTCTAGAAGACGCGCGAGTCAAGATTGGTCAGATTTGGTTAGGTATGGTTAGATTTGGTTAGGTATGGTTAGGTATGGTTAGGTATGGTTAAATTTGGTTAGGTATGGTTAGGTATGGTTAGGTATGGTTAGGTATGGTTAAGTATGGTTAGGATTTTGCCACGCCCCCTTTTTTACAATCTCTATTTTCGCTTTCTTGCACCCCCTTTCTACGATTTTGCACTTTTTCGACCCGAAAAAACGACTTTTCGGGCTCAAAAAACGCTCCCCCTTGCTCTGAATCGGAATTTTCCGACCCCTGCTTGTTCGGGATGACCGCGCGCGTTCGAAAACCAAACTTTCACCCTCAAAAACGACTTCTCCACCCTCTAAATCGACCTCCCCCGCTCGGAAACGACTTTTTCGACCCGAAAAACGACTTTTCCGGCTCGAAAAACGCTCCCCCTTGCTCTGAATCGGAATTTTCCGACCCCTGCCTGTTCGGAATGATCGCGCGCGTTCGAAGACCACCCTTTCACCCTCAAAAACGACTTCTTCACCGTCCAAATCGACCTTTTCCGCTCGGAAACGACTTTTTCGACCCGAAAAACGACTTTTCCGGCTCGAAAAACGCTTCCCCTTGCTCTGAATCGGGATTTTGAGACGAAAAAACTACCCCTTTCTCTCTAGAAGACGCGCGAGTCAAGATTGGTCAGATTTGGTTAGGTATGGTTAGGTATGGTTAGGTATGGTTAAATTTGGTTAGGTATGGTTAGGTATGGTTAGGTATGGTTAGGTATGGTTAAGTATGGTTAGGATTCTGCCACGCCCCCTTTTTTACAATCTCTATTTTCGCTTTCTTGCACCCCCTTTCTACGATCTTGCACTTTTTCGACCCGAAAAACGACTTTTCCGGCTCGAAAAACGCTTCCTCTTGCTTTGTATCAAAATTTTCCGACCCCTGCCTGTTCAGAATCACTGCGCGCGTTCGAAAACCACCTCTCTACTTTAAAAAACGACTTTTTCCCCCTCCAAATCGACCTTTTTCGCTCAAAAACGAATTTTTCGACCTGAAAAACCGCTTGTTCGCTTTTAAAAACGACGCTCTTCGCTCTGAATCGGGATTTTGCGACCCACACCGCTCTGGTATTACTGCCCACGTCAGAAAACCACCCCCTCACGCTTCGACAAGACTTTCTCAGCGTTGTATTTGACCTCTCACGCTCAAAAACAAATCTTTCGACCTAAAAAACCGCTTTTTCGCTCCTAAAAACGACCCCCTACGCTCCGAATCGGGTTTTTCTGACCCCCGCTATTCCCAAATGGCCGCCACTTTTGAATCTCACGAAAAATCCGAAAGATGGCACTGGCCGCAACTCGTTTTAGTAGTTCACGAAAAGTCCGCCACTTGGCACTAGCTGTATTGGCGAGTGCAGCCACGTGACCAGCAGCGGTGAAATTCAAACATATTTGAAAAAATCAGGGAAAATTGGGAAAAATCGCAAAAAATCAGAAAGATATTGATCCAGGATGACGTCCCATCGGTTCTGGATCACCGACCGATGACGATCAATTGTTCGTAGGTAATATACCCTATGCTGATTTTACCGACTGATATTCATGTGCCGACCGATGACGAGGAATTGTTCGTAGGTAATTTACCCTATGTGGACTTGCGCTGAAATCAGTTCTCGAAAAGTCCATCAGATAGCACTAGTTTTTGTAGTTCCTGAAAATTCCACCACTTAGCGCTAGCTGTATCGGTGAGTGCGCAGACGCGACCAACAGCGGTAAAATTCAAACATAAAAAGTCCCCAAGAAGCCTCGCCCTTTCCGACCCCTGCCTGTTCAGAATGATCGCGCGCGTTCGGAGACCACCCTTTCACCCTGAAAAACGACTTTTTTACCCTTCAAATCGACCTTTTCCGCTCGGAAACGACTTTTCCGACCCGAAAAACGACTTTTCCGGCTCAAAAAAACGCTCCTTATTGCTCTGAATCGGAATTTTCCGACCTCTGCCTGTTCAGAATGATCGCGCGCGTTCGGAAACCACTCTTTTACCCTGGAAAACGACTTTTCCACCCTCCAAATCGACCTTTTCCGCTCGGAAACGACTTTTTTCGACCTGAAAAAACGACTTTTCCGGCTCGAAAAACGCTCCCCCTTGCTCTGAATCGGAATTTTCCGACCCCTGCCTGTTCAGAATGATCGCGCGCGTTCGGAAACCAGCCTTTCACCCTCAAAAACGACTTTTCCACCCTCCAAATCGACCTCTTCCGCTCGGAAACGACTTTTTCGACCCGAAAAACGACTTTTCCGGCTCAAAAAACGCTCCTTATTGCTCTGAATCGGAATTTTCCGACCTCTGCCTGTTCAGAATGATCGCGCGCGTTCGGAAACCACCCTTTCACCGTTAAAAACGACTTTTCCACCCTCCGAATCGACCTTTTCCGCTCGGAAACAACTTTTTCGACCCGAAAAACGACTTTTCCGGCTCGAAAAACGCTCCCCCTTGCTCTGAATCGGAATTTTCCGACCCCTGCCTGTTCGGGATGACCGCGCGCGTTCGAAGACCACCCTTTCACCCTCGAAAACGACTTCTTCACCCTCCAAATCGACCTCCCCCGCTCGGAAACGACTTTTTCGACCCGAAAAACGACTGATCCGGCTCGAAAAACGCTCCCCCTTGCTCTGAATCGAAATTTTCTGACCCCCGCCTGTTTGGAATGATCGCGCGCGTTCGGAAACCACCCTTTCACTCTGAAAAACGACTTTTTCACCCTCCAAATCGACCTTTTCCGCTCGGAAACAACTTTTTCGACCCGAAAAACGACTTTTCCGGCTCGAAAAACGCTCCCCCTCGCTCTGAATCGGAATTTTCCGACCCCTGCCTGTTCGGAATGACCGCGCGCGTTCGGAAACCACCCTTTTACCCCGAAAAACCACATTTCCAACCTCCAAATCGACCTATTCCGCTCGAAAACGAATTTTTCGACCCGAAAAACGACTTTTCCGGCTCGCAAAACGCTTCCTCTTGCTTTGTATCAAAATTTTCCGACCCCTGCCTGTTCAGAATCACTGCGCGCGTTCGAAAACCACCTCTCTACTTTAAAAAACGACTTTTTCCCCCTCCAAATCGACCTTTTTCGCTCAAAAACGAATTTTTCGACCTGAAAAACCGCTTGTTCGCTTTTAAAAACGACGCTCTTCGCTCTGAATCGGGATTTTGCGACCCACACCGCTCTGGTATTACTGCCCACGTCAGAAAACCACCCCCTCACGCTTCGACAAGACTTTCTCAGCGTTGTATTTGACCTCTCACGCTCAAAAACAAATCTTTCGACCTAAAAAACCGCTTTTTCGCTCCTAAAAACGACCCCCTACGCTCCGAATCGGGTTTTTCTGACCCCCGCTATTCCCAAATGGCCGCCACTTTTGAATCTCACGAAAAATCCGAAAGATGGCACTGGCCGCAACTCGTTTTAGTAGTTCACGAAAAGTCCGCCACTTGGCACTAGCTGTATTGGCGAGTGCAGCCACGTGACCAGCAGCGGTGAAATTCAAACATATTTGAAAAAATCAGGGAAAATTGGGAAAAATCGCAAAAAATCAGAAAGATATTGATCCAGGATGACGTCCCATCGGTTCTGGATCACCGACCGATGACGATCAATTGTTCGTAGGTAATATACCCTATGCTGATTTTACCGACTGATATTCATGTGCCGACCGATGACGAGGAATTGTTCGTAGGTAATTTACCCTATGTGGACTTGCGCTGAAATCAGTTCTCGAAAAGTCCATCAGATAGCACTAGTTTTTGTAGTTCCTGAAAATTCCACCACTTAGCGCTAGCTGTATCGGTGAGTGCGCAGACGCGACCAACAGCGGTAAAATTCAAACATAAAAAGTCCCCAAGAAGCCTCGCCCTTTGTCCGAGAAAAGTCGAAAATCGAATTTTTTCTCGGTTTTTTGAGCTTAATCTCACATATAATTAGCTCAGAATCCCAAATCTGAGAGCCAAAATCATCTACTCATGCAATCGATCAAGTAATCATCAGTTATTCGCTGTTCGGAGCAGAATAATTGTAAGACATCGATTGGTTTTAGTCGTAGATCCACTTTGGTTCGTCGCAACCCATGCATGGGTCGGAATATTCGAATTTCTCGGTCTTCAAGGGAGCCAAACTGGAGTCAGGTAGCCAGCAGCTAGCGTTTTGTTGTGAGACCTCACCTTCGAAGCTGAGCAGAGGTCACGCCCCACAACATACCGCGCGCCCGTTGCTACCTGATTCCAGCTGAGCTTGGGCACGCACAAAAAGGTGCAATAGTACTTGATTCCTTACAATTTTTTGGTTTTTGGGTTTATAACGCATAAAGCGTTGCAATGCATTTTTTAAGCGCCAAGTCCGCGTGCGTACGAGCAGCAGCGACGAAACTTGGGTTTTTATTTTACTTCAAATTCCTGAAAAAAAATCTCTCAAAGTTTTCAAAGCGCCTTGCAAGATGGCAAGTCACGCTAGTTATTGTTTTAAGAATGGCCCAATCGGGCATACAAGAAATAACATATATAAACAAATAACATGCGATTCCTCGTCCGCGCGCTATGTACCCGCGCGAGCAGCGTCAGACTTGGAATAATTATACTAATGGAAATCGAAGAAATGCAATTTTTAATCGCATCCTTCTATTCCAATTAACATTGGGGAGTGGAAATAGGGAAGGTTTGAAAATTTGTGGCGTGGCGGTCGGTGGTCCTCTTCGACGCGACGTCTTCGAGCTCAACGTCCACCTCACTTCCATGCACCACGGCTGGTACGGAGAGCAAAGTGGACGCATTTTGCCCATTCCAAGTGACCAGAAATATTACAGGGAAGAAAAAAACTTAATCTAATTGAATTTGTTTGGTTGGGTTTGTGAACCATTGGAAGTAAAAGCATCTAGTAGATCTCAGCAAAGAGATCTAAAAGACCACACGAAAAGAATTATTATAAAAATATCAAGCAAAATATTGCAAAAAATTAGCCAACGCAATTCAATAAACTCTAGTTAATTGATCACTTGGAATTGCTGTGGAAAGAAAAGTTGCACTTCCGATTTCTTGCCTACCCACTTTGTTAAGCCCACACCCGGCCCAACGGTTAAAACTATGAGTTGCATACTCGCATTCACACTGCACATACATTCCAAATAGAACCCCTTCGCGATGCATGAATTTACCTATACCTGCCTTTCACTTATATTTATCCAAGAAATGATTTTACTGACGAAATCCCCGAATCACACCAGCGCCGGCGCTTCGAACCATTTCATTCACATTCGCTTTGTCAAACTTTTGACAACTGACTCTATGAAAAAAATTTAAAAAAAAAGTCTTTTCAAAGTGTAATTGTGTTCAGGCTGCCCATGCCTCGGCCGAAGCCGTAATTTTGAAGAGGTGTGTGTTTTTTAGGCCGAAATAATTCAAATTTGTATATTTTTAACAAGAAAAGCTTAAGGGCTGTGTGTGTAAGGGAAAAAAATTCCCATGTGTTTATACATCTCATTCAAACCAATCTCACTCACATATCACATTCATTGCCGTGGTCTCTCGTTCAAAAACTCACCATACCTGTTGTGTGGAAAAAATAGTGCGGGCTGCCCATGCCCTGGCCAAAGCCAAAGAATTTAGTAAATTTTGAAAAGGTGTGTGTTTTTCTGAACCGAAATTTATAATCAACATTGAGAATCTTTGAATGATTTTAGTAACTTGATTTTAGTTCATTCAAATTTTGTAGTACTTTGATAGAATGTCATTAGAATCTTTGAACAATGAATTTAATCAATCTCATATCTATTTGTATACTGACAGTGAGCAAAGAAAGTAAAGGGCTGATAGATTTGTGTGAGGGAAGAAAAATTTATGCATGATTAGACATCCTAGATCTCGTTAATCTAAATTTACTTACTTTATAGGTAATAAGCGCAGACTTAACAATTGAAACTAATAATAACTTAATTCCTAATTATTTATTGTTATTTTTTATATTACTTATAAATATATGTGTTTTGTGTGCATAATATAGGCTTCCATTGCCCCGGCCAAAGCCGTAGTTTATAAATTTTTAAATGTGTGTGGTTTTATCGGCCGAAATTCATTAAACTTCCAGAATCGTGAAATGATTTGAATAACGTGATTCTCATGAATTGAAATACAACAATGTTTCGATAATTTCATTTGAAATCGTATTGGAAAATGGTATAAGCAAAAGAATGAATTTAATTCATATTAATTAAGGGCTTAAAAATGTGTGTGTTTGGGGTAAGGTTTCTTATGACTAATTCTTTTTTTTTTTTTCTTAATGCTAACAAAAAATAATATAGGTAGTGAAATAATATTTTTCTTCGATCAGGATTCCACTTCAGAAGATGAAACGTTGCCCAAGAATATTCTTATACCTTATTATAAATACCTTAATTATTTTCAAACTTAATTTAAATCTTATTTATTTCCACACTTAATTTATATCTTAATTATTTTCACACTTAATCTATATCTTAATTATTTCTATACTAAATCCAATGTCCGCGGTAGTTTCTTGAAGCTTAATCGGATACTTAAAGTTAACAAGAGAATCAGGGAGGAAAGAAGATGTTGAAAAATATGTTTCCATATCAATCAGTTGGAGTTAATTACTTTGAATGAATGAGAATTGAGAATAACTGAATCGACAAATTTTTTTATCTCCAAAAAATCAATTACGTATTTTCTAATCGCTCGGAGCTGCTGATCATACCTGATTCTCGTCGAGAAAGTGAAACTATGGTAAAGGACCACCATTCGAACGGCCTAATTTTTTTTACTAGTTAGTGATCGACGAAAACGAGATCAATCACTAAAAATTATTATAAAATGCAAGAAAACGCGTTGGTCAATCAAACGATGGTCTTTACCGTTGCCTATGAGCCGCGCACTCTTGCTTACATAAGGTTGGTGGATGATGATTTATTTGAATAGTTCATAGTGTATGAACTATTTGTCAACTGACTAACCAATAGATCAACTAACTGAATAATTTTCCAAAAAAATTCTATATCTGTGACTCTACAAACTGCAAGTGCGCTATGCTCAACGACAACCGAACCTACGATTACCTGAGCTAATAAAATGATTTTAAAATCTAAAAGTACCGCCACGCCACGCGAATTGGGGGAACATACTTATTCTATAAAATACAACGATCCCGATGCCAGCGTTCACCATCGTGTGAGCTGGCAAAGAAATCGAGGAAATCTGACTGCTGGGACTTACCCCACCGCTGCCGGTACCAAAACCGGACCCGAGCTGGTTCCCAAGCTCAGGGGTCTTGGATTTTACCCGGATGTCTCTGCCTCCCTGATGACTATAGCTGTGTAGTAGGTTGAATGTAGAAGATGTAGTACGATGAGAGGTCGATACAATGCTCCTTCGATACTCCCACGAAAAATAGTGCTCTAAAAATGACAAGAAGAGAAAAACATGAATAATAAGAAAAAAGACTCTGTCAAAGAGAAAAAACAGTGGTAGAAAATTGTATTTACCGAAATTCTTCACTTTATACGTGTGGTTGGTGACCAGCCGGACGAGGAGACTTTATTGTAGGTAGTAAAAACTTTTATCTGTAAGACGAAATTTGAATATTTTTGATAAAGTGGATTTCTAATACACAGGCGGTGCGAGTCACAGAATTCGGAGAATGTGACTAGAATTATTAAAATTTGAGGCTCACCAATTCTGCTCGAATGTAGTGAACAGAAATCCGGTTTGAGTAGCTACGGAATCGTTCTCAGCAGTATTGCACGTGCCAGTTAAATTAGTTGCACCGATACGTATAGTATGCCATCGAAGTGCAACAGGCTCTGGGCTCTATAATGCATAATACCAATACACGAATAAGTATTGCAGTTCCAAATCAAATTGATTCAGATTACAAACCTCACGGCGACAAGGTCGTCTTCGCCATAAAATCACAGCCCGGTATTACGAATACCGAGCAATTATAATCGAATCAAAATTACCAAGCGTCTATTACGCAGCAACTTTACGAGAAATGAAAATTTCGTGAAAAACCGTTAAAAGATTAGGAACTCGATTCTCCGAAACAAGAAATAGTGCACTCTGATTCGAAATATTACATCAACAAACTAAGATATTCTATTGTTGTAACAAATTAAACGTGAAAATAAATCGTAATAAGTAGGGGCATAGTCGCATGATCGACCTTAATTCGACCGTTCGCGATCGAATCGCACTAAGTCGAAACAAAGGCGCCCGCTCGCTGCTCGCTACGAAAATACGTGGGGAAAGATAGAAAAGAAGAGAAGTTAGAACGAACCAGATTGTAGGACAGGAAAGGTGAAGATCCGGGTAGAAGAAGTTCCAGATCTCCATATTGCATTGTGAGTATGCACTTCGAAGAAACTGCAGAGACGCAGATTACTTCGCAGCAGGTCTAGGACCTGTCCATAACTTGTCCATGCCTGTCTGGCCCGGGCAGAGCCATGCAATATCTCAGGTAAAACCATTTTATATTTCAATTCAGTAGATTATTCTTGTCACAATATTAAAATTAATGTTCAAGCTAATTAGTGCGACCTTTAGAATTAGGTATTATGCGATATGGTTAAATTAGTAAGGAGTTATAAGAGCACGAGGCGTACTGTTCGAAATTCGGGAAGCTAATGGCGTCGTAGCTTCGAGACGCTTCGAGACGCTTCGAGACTCCCAGCATGCATTGCTGGTGGGGCTCGCCGCATGGTGGCGTTCCAGTCGAACTCGTTTAACTTTTACCTAACCGCCTCTTTCGCGCGTTCCACCGTGTTGTAAAAAGCTGAACGAACGCAATAAAAACGATCGCAACTGCTTCAGGTAATATTTCAACAATCAGATATCGATTATAATCTATTCTGGGTTCAATCATCCTAATTATCACGATTCCTAATTGTTCAATGGGTATTGCTTTGATACTAGATGGAATAATCTCGAAGCTTAGAACGCAGATCGTCGACATTGAAAAAACCAATCAATCGCAAAAATGATGGGGTTATCTGACGAATCCGGAGAAATTCACTCATATTCACCAATCCCTACACGGTGCCGGAGGATGGAGAGGTAATTACAACCATCGAGCCAGATTATTGTGAGTATTATTATTACCATTTTTTCTCTCATAAACCGCAAGTTTTTAATACCTCGCCCAACGAAGAGAGTTCGCTGTCCGCTACGGGTGAGAGAAAAATAATATTTTTGAAACAAAATCTTGTATCCCACAAGTTTTTTGCAAATGCAAAAATATAATAAAGTAAATTCATTGCATACGAGCGTTAGTGCAGTAAAGGAAGGCAAAATATGCGTTCTCCGAGGGTGTCGTTCTCAAAGAATAATAATAGCAGTAAAAAAAAAATAATCAAAAAATCGGAGGACATCAAAAGCACCGCAATATTTTCATCGCATTAACGGGGTAAAGTATTAGCCAATAATGTCGGCGCCTATAGTGGCGTGTCCAACGTCGACTTACCCAGCTGTTGCTGTAAAAGCAACACCTTGTTCACCTCAGCTCATATCCCTACACAACTCGTTTAAGGTAGAAGATAGGGAAGAGAATTATGAATGCGAAGGAGAACCTCAAACAAAAATAAACAAACTGAAGACCAAAAAAATAAAGAAGACTCGTTTACTTTGGATAATTTGCATACCATATCTTGCAGCCAACGAGGAACGTATGCATATAACTAGGTATAATTCAACCGGCTAATTAAACAGGTACCGAACGTATTTTAATTACGACATGGCAAGGATCTACAATATTATTACTCGAGGTGCCGGCGTGCGACTTTCCAACCACACAGGGCTCATCTTCTTCGTCATCATCATCGTATCTCTACCAATTGAATTACCCTCAGTACACGGTAAGGCTATACCTCATCAATTATAAATTTTATTAGCGTTATCGTTATTTTTACTTACACCGTAAGGAGTCTCGATTAATAACAATTAATCTTACAATATTTTCGCATCGATATTTTCGTTTTATTTCTATTCCACAAACAGGGAATTTTTTTATCTGTGTACACTTAGGTGAGAGCATTATAATATTGGCAAATTGCCGGTATAATAGTTCAAAATATTGGAGCGTGGGTGACGGAACGTGTGGTAACGTATACAGCTACAGATGCAGCAAACACGGGCATATCGATTGGTTCAGGAATAGTTTCTGTGTGATCGAGAATAAAACGAAGGAATGAACGAACCGATTCTCCGTATATCGAAATAACGAACCGCGATTCGTACCTACCCAGTTTTACATTCGCATGAAATGAGTAAAAACTTGATTGACACTAAAATGAAAAAGCTAAAGAACGAAAAAAAAACAGTTTCATCATCCCCTTGATCTAAACTCGTAACATATCAACGTGTAAAGTGGGACACTTTCCGTCCCCAACGTCACGATGTCCAGACTTAATGGTTCCGGTGCCATTTAGTATCGTCATTTTACTCCAATGTGATCGCTCTCTTTGTACATACCAATACCCATACAAACGTACGATGAAAGATAGATAAATAGAACATACGTACGAAGGTACGTACTCGTACATGGTTTTTTTCTTTTTAGGCAGGAAGTGCGTGTGCACAAGCAAGTCATGCCTGGAGGCAGGCACGGACACCCGCAGGACGCGTTTCTCCTGTTACACAGAACTCATCCTGATCGACGAGGGACAAGGGAACACTACAACCCGGGGCTGCGCCGAGTAAAAAATTTTTTCCTCCCGCTCTTTTACTTTCTTTTTTTTTTATGTATATATAATTTATTTATTTATTTTTTGCGATATTTCGCGCCCGTTAAGCCAGCAATGCAACGTATGTACCGGTGTAAGTCCAATTTACTTGTAATATGTATAAAGTAGGAAATTATGAGGATCTTGAGGAAAATGGGTAATATGAACGACAGTAATAACAACGATAAATGAAAATAAGATCTGCCTGTGGATACACAGTTCTGCCTGTGGATTTGGTTGACAATGCATAGTTATAGGTATACAAGTAGGTATACGTAACGTATACAATCACTGTGCAGGAGGATCGAGTTCACCGAACTCAATACGTATACGCTATACATCTATATAAAGTAACTAACTAAGAGAATCCATGAACGTATATATTTATTTGTATGTATGTACGTAAGACTTATTATATATATAAATACCTACATACCTATGTACGTGCGTAAAACGCGGTATACAAAAGATGCGGCTAAGAAACTTTGCGCTTAATTGCCCCCTGCACGTTCATTCCTCGATCCTTGACTTGATGCATGCGATTTTATACTTGTATGTAATACGTACGTATGTACCAGTTCTCTATGTACTCGTGGCGATTATTATACCTACAACCATATACCTAAGCATGTATACCGTAAGAATCTCAGGAAAGTGAACAACATAGGGAACGCATGAGCGCGAGAGAGAGCTTATGGAAGTTCCGTGAGTACGAGACAGACAGACTGCCTGCCCCTCCGTTGTCTTTGAGTCCCCACTCCGCCAAATTGTAAACAGACCATCGCTAGAGCTGTGATAGCCTGTTTGAAGAAAATCAATAAAAAAAGTCTGTGATATCAAGAATAATAAGTATTAATAATTGTAATTAGAATCATCAAAGATTTAAATACATTTACATTGACAAAAAAAAAATTATATTTTCATGAGAAAACCTTCATTTTGAATTGGGAACTTCTTTGAAAATTTTTTAATATTTAAAGGAACAAAGTCAATCATATTTATGCTAATGGTTTTTGTTTTATCAATTGTGAGAGAAAAACACTCTCAACCCGAACGCGCTTACTTAGATCACAGCTCTAGCGATGGTCTGTTTACAATTTGGCGGAGTGAGGACTCGAAGGCAACGGAGGGGCAGGCAGTCTGTCTGTCTCGCACTCACGGAACTTCCATGAGCTCTCTCTCGCGCTCATGCGTTCCCTATGTTGTTCACTTTCCTGAGATTCTTACGGTATATGTATGATACGTACGATAATTCAAAGATTCGCGATCTCGTGGAACTCGTGCAACTCGTGCACGCGAGTTATCATATTTGAATACATAGCGGACGGCGTGAACCATAGTTATGGAGATATTTTGATAACATTAATTATCTTATTAGAAAATAGATGGGTGAATGAATAAAATTACGTTCGTACGGTGTACAATTTACCGGTATATAACTAATTGATTAGGTAATTATTGATTTTTGGTATTTAACCGTACGAAATATTTATTTTATTCGCTTCGTATTTTTTTTTTTATTTTTCCGTCAGAATTCGGTGAATCAAAAGAAACAGAACAATCGATTGATTGTTATATTAATTGACTGAATTAACCGAATAGTTTGTTGGAGGAAAAAATTCTATGCAGGCATACAGATTTATTTTCATCGGGGTACACGTATTTGCACTTGTAAAATATCCCCCCATCATTAATTCCAATCTCATCTTGAGCGACATTCCGATGAATCAATCTCATAATATATTGCTCAAGTTGCTTGTACCTCGGTAGGTTACACGACTGTCCGTATGTAACGTGTTTTCTATGTATCGTACGCACATACCTATATACGAGTTCGCGTAAAAAAATTGAATTAAAATCCATCTACCTATCAGTCGGGCGTAATATAAATGAGTATATGTATAATTATATAAAACGAATACGTGATACACGTATACTGTGCAGATATATAAATTTATTTATAGAATCAAAACCGCGAGCTTGCTGTTGAGGTTTTTTTACTTATTATCATTTTATTTTTATTTTCATTTTATTTTGCATCCATATAAGCGTAAATACATGTAGGTATGTAGCGCAAAAACTATCCTATACAATTTATACATACAACGACGTGTGTCTTGCTGAAATGTAGTCTGAATTAATTAATGAATTTATTTATTTATTTAATTAGCTCGAATCCAGTGCAGCGCTGAATATAATTCTCATGTTACGTACTCACGTGAATGTAGATTATTATCCCATATGGCGAATACATGATTCTTGGCAGGATTTATAGCGCATTCCATGTCAGACGCGACACTTTTTCCAAAATATTATTTGAACTTGATAAAACCTTCATGTTTTTGACTTATGTATGGTATTCTTAATATTTTTATTGGCTCAGGAATCCGAATCTGGAAGCCAAATTCATCTAGCTATAAAATTGATCGAGTTATCGAAAATTTTTCGCTTTTTGGAGCAGAAAAATTAGGATATCTCGGAGAAAAAAATCCGTAGCTCAAATTGGCCAACGGATCCGTGTTCCTGAGGTCAAAATACATAAGAAAAATGCCATACAATCAATTTTTATTCTTTAAAATTGATCGTATGGCACTTTTCTTATGTATTTTGACCTCAGGAATATATATATTAAACCCAATTAAAACAATGATTTATTTTTTGCTCAAAGATCGAATTTTTTTTCTGGTTCTTCAAGAGTAATCTCACATATAATGAGCTCCGAAATCCAAATTTAAAAGCCAAAATATTCTACTCATGCAATCGATCGAGTAATCATCAATTATTCGCTGTTCGAAGCAGAATAATTATAAGACATCGATTGGTTTCAGTCGTAGACCCAAATAGATTCGTCGCGATCCATGCATGGGTCGAAATATTCGAATTTCTCGGTCTACAAGGGACCTAAACTGGAGTCAGCGTAGCCAGCAGCTAGCGTTTTGTTGTGAGACCTCACCTTCGAAGCTGAGCAGAGCCCACGCCCCACAACATACCGCGCGCCCGTGGCTACCTGACTCCAGTTTGGTCCCCTTGTAGACCGAGAATTCCGAATATTTCGGCCTATGCACGGATTGCGACGAATCTATGTGAGTCTACGACTAAAACCAATCGATGTCTTATAATTATTCTGCTTCGAACAGCGAATAATAGATGATTACTCGATCGATTGCATGAGTAGATGATTTTGGCTCTTAAATTTGGATACCTGAGCTGATTATACGTGAGATTACCCTTGAGAAGCCAACAAAAAATTCGTTTTTTTAGCAAAAAATTAATCATTGTTTTGATTGGGTTTACTATGCTTTTCTTACGTATTTTGATCTCAGAAATCCAAATCTGAAACGAAGATTGATCTATCTCAAAAAATGACCTAGTAATCCCCATTTTTTCGCATTTTTTTTCAAAAATTTGAGGATATCTATAAGGGAAAAAATCGTAGCTCAATTTGGACAACGGATGCGTGTTCCTGAGGTCAAAATACATAAGAAAAATGCCATACAATCAATTTTTATTCTTTAAAATTGATCGTATGGCACTTTTCTTATGTATTTTGACCTCAGGAATATATATATTAAACCCAATTAAAACAATGATTTATTTTTTGCTCACAAATCGAATTTTTTTTTTGGTTTTTCAAGAGTAATCTCACATATAATGAGCTCCGAAATCCAAATTTAAAAGCCAAAATATTCTACTCATGCAATCGATCGAGTAATCATCAATTATTCGCTGTTCGAAGCAGAATAATTATAAGACATCGATTGGTTTTAGTCGTAAACCCAAATAGATTCGTCGCAATCCATGCATAGACCGAAATATTCGAATTTCTGAATTCACCAGCAAACCCAAGCTTAGCTAGAGTCAGAGGTAGCCACGGGCGCGCGGTTTGTTTTGAGGCGTCACCTCTGCTCATCCCTGAAGGTGACGACCCACAACAAAGTGCTACCCTGCTGGCTACGCTGACTCCAGCACAGCTCGGGCTCCCTCGTAGACCGAGAAATTCGAATATTTCGACCCATGCACGGATTGCGACGAATCACAGTGCGTCTACGACTAAAAATAATCGATATGTCTTATAATTTTTGTGCTCCCAACATCGAATAATTGATGAATATTCAGCTTATTATTCGACCGGTCGTTGGATAAATTGGACTTGAATTTGTCGAGTCAATTGTGCCACGACCCGAAACCATCGGAATATCTTGATATTGCTACGTCTGCAACAAACGATTGGCTTATTAATCGACCGGTCGTTGGATAAATTAAATTAGGAAGCAGTTGTGGATTTTCAAACTCAAAATACATGACGATACCTATATTACGGCTTCAGAAAAACGAGCGTGTCGACTGGACCGAGCAATTCCTGATACTCGTCGAGAGATCTCCATTTTTCCGTTCGGAAATGCGACAAAATGGACAACACGTGCGAAGTTCTGTCAAAGAGCAGCATCGCAAATCGAACGGAGAACCCCAACGATTTTTCTGAAACAAGTACAAGTGTTAAAATGTTTATAGATTACCGGATGCTGGAGGAACCAGAAACTAACAAACCTGCATTTCTCATTTAGACGCTGTATCCATATTAAAATAAGACTGACACGTAACTTCGCAGTTGCTTGGATTTATTGTCCAGGCCCGAAAATTGCAAATACCTGAAGACTGTAGCCTCTGATCCTCTGGGTTTTTTCCGTGTCGAGACCAAGAATGCAATTACCTGGACAAAGGAGTAAATTCAATGACATGTCATCATTAGTATTCGTCAACATCAGGGTTGTGTTCAACTTCGATTTAAAGAACATGCTCCGATGGAACGTCAAGGGTGTGTCACGAGTTTTTGATCAGTAAGTTATCAGATCTGATACCGACCGATGACGATGAATTGTTCGTAGGAAATATACCCTATGCGGATTCGCCGACCGATATCCATGGACCGACCGATGACGATGAATTGTTCGTAGGTAATTTACCCTATGCGGATTCGCCGACCGATATCCATGGACCGACCGATGACGATGAATTGTTCGTAGGTAACTTACCCCATCTGGACTTGCGCTGAAATCAGTTTTTGAAAAGTCCATCAGATGGCACTAGTTTTTGTAGTTCACGAAAATTCCGCGACTTAGCGCTAGCTGTATCAGCGAGTGCGCAGACGTGACCAACAGCGGTGAAATTCAATCATAACATATCCCCGAAATAAAGAATCCCCAAAAAACCTCGCCCTTTGTCCGAAAAAAGTCGAAAATCGAATTTTTTTTCGGTTTTTTGAGCTTCATCTTATAAATAATCAGCTCAGGGATCCAAATTTGAAGGCCAAAATCATCTACTCATGCAATCGATCGAGTCATCATCAATTATTCGCTGTTCGAAGCAGAATAATTATGAGACATCGATTGGTTTTAGTCGTAGACCCACTTTGATTCGTCGCAATCCATGCATGGGTCGAAATATTCGAATTTCTCGGTCTACAAGGGACCTGAACTGGAGTCAGCGTAGCCAGCAGCTAGCGTTTTGTTGTGAGACCTCACCTTCGAAGCTGAGCAGAGGTCACGCCCCACAACATACCGCGCGCCCGTGGCTACCTGATTCCAGTTTGGTCCCCTTGTAGACCGAGAAATTCGAATATTTCGGCCTATGCACGGATTGCGACGAATCTATGTGGGTCTACGACTAAAACCAATCGATGTCTTATAATTATTCTGCTCCGAACAGCGGATAATTGATGATTACTCGATCGATTGCATGAGTAGATGATTTTGGCTTTTGAATTTGGATACCTGAGCTGATTATACGTGAGATTACCCTTGAGAAGCCAACAAAAAATTCGTTTTTTTAGCAAAAAATTAATCATTGTTTTGATTGGGTTTACTATGCTTTTCTTACGTATTTTGATCTCAGAAATCCAAATCTGAAACGAAGATTGATCTATCTCAAAAAATGACCTAGTAATCCCCATTTTTTCGCATTTTTTTTCAAAAATTTGAGGATATCTATAAGGGAAAAAATCGTAGCTCAATTTGGACAACGGATGCGTGTTCCTGAGGTCAAAATACATAAGAAAAATGCCATACAATCAATTTTTATTCTTTAAAATTGATCGTATGGCACTTTTCTTATGTATTTTGACCTCAGGAATATATATATTAAACCCAATTAAAACAATGATTTATTTTTTGCTCAAAGATCGAATTTTTTTTCTGGTTCTTCAAGAGTAATCTCACATATAATGAGCTCCGAAATCCAAATTTAAAAGCCAAAATATTCTACTCATGCAATCGATCGAGTAATCATCAATTATTCGCTGTTCGAAGCAGAATAATTATAAGACATCGATTGGTTTCAGTCGTAGACCCAAATAGATTCGTCGCAATCCATGCATAGGCCGAAATATTCGAATTTCTGAATTCACCAGCAAACCCAAGCTTAGCTAGAGTCAGAGGTAGCCACGGGCGCGCGGTTTGTTTTAAGGCGTCACCTCTGCTCAGCCCTGAAGGTGACGACCCACAACAAAGTGCTACCCTGCTGGCTACGCTGACTCCAGCACAGCTCGGGCTCCCTCGTAGACCGAGAAGTTCGAATATTTCGACCCATGCACGGATTGCGACGAATCAAAGTGGGTCTACGACTAAAACCACTCGATATGTCTTATAATTATTCTTCTCTCAACAGCGAATAATTAATGATTATGTGATCGATTGCATGAGTAGATGATTTTGGCTTTCAGATTTGGATTCCTGAGCTGATTATATGTGAGATTAAGCTTGAAGAACCAAAAAAAAATTTGATTTTCGACTTTTTCGGACAAAGGTCGAGGTTTTTTGGGGATTTTTCAGGGGTCTTGACGTATTAGGGTGGTTTGTTCACGATTTTTGGCGGTTTTCGATCCAAAGGGGTGGTTCATTGGCGATTTTTTGCTTCTTCTGGAAGAGAGGAAAGGTTTTTTTTGGCGATCATTGACGATTTTCGACCGGAAAATAAGGTTTTCTGGCGATTTTCGGCTTTTCCTACCAGCAGGGCCAGTTTTGAGGTGATATTTTCTCTCAGATTTGGAGCCCAGAAATCCGACTGTGCTCGCGAGAATATTTTGCTCGATTAATTAATCGAGTAATCGCAAATTTTTCACTGAAATGAGCAGAGAAATTGAAATATCTCTGTAGCTTTGAGTCGGAAAAAAATAGGAAAAAATCGCGAAAAATCAGAAAAAAATCGGGAATTAATGTAGGATGACGTACCTTCGGTTCTGGATCACAGGGAACCTCCAGGAAGGCCGGGAAATGCAGTAATTGGCGGATCAATCGGAAAATTGACTCAAAATCGAAAAGAAATCAGGAAAGGAAGGAAAAAATAGAAAATATTCGGTCAACATCTGGAAACAAGTCTAAGGTCGTGTTACTCTAGCTACAGGGCTCAAAAAACTCACAGGACATGGAGGAAGTACACTCATTCATTCAAAATGAGATAAAACTTGAGAAAGATTCAGGAGAAGAGCGGAAAATAATAAATAATGATGACGGAGCAGTAGTTGTATGTATTTTGATCTTGAAAACAAGAATCTGATTACATAATTGAACAACAACTAGGAGCTATCAAGGTATTACAATTTTTTGACTTTTCAAAGCAGTAGAGTACAGCAGTCAATCAATTTAAACAGAGGATTAGTATTACCATCGTTTCTGGGCCCTCAACACGTAGAAGTGCCAAAACTTCAGGAACTAGACTTCATTATTGACTCGTATATCGATAAACGACCAGAGTCTCACAGATACTGCAATCTTGCTAACACAATACAGGATGCGTTCCGAATGTTTCAAAATACCTTATTCTAATACATTTCGAACTTAAGAACATAAATCCGACGAATTAAGTGAGCTACGACTCAAAGCTACAGAGATATTTCAATTTCTCTGCCCATTACAGTGAAAAATTTGCGATTACGATTTGGGAGGAGAAAAATTATAAGACATATCGAGTGGTTTTAGTCGTAGACCCACTTTGATTCGTCGCGATCCATGCATGGGTCGAAATATTCGAATTTCTCGGTCTACAAGGGACCTAAACTGGAGTCAGCGTAGCCAGCAGCTAGCGTTTTGTTGTGAGACCTCACCTTCGAAGCTGAGCAGAGCCCACGCCCCACAACATACCGCGCGCCCGTGGCTACCTGACTCCAGTTTGGTCCCCTTGTAGACCGAGAATTCCGAATATTTCGGCCTATGCACGGATTGCGACGAATCTATGTGAGTCTACGACTAAAACCAATCGATGTCTTATAATTATTCTGCTTCGAACAGCGAATAATAGATGATTACTCGATCGATTGCATGAGTAGATGATTTTGGCTCTTAAATTTGGATACCTGAGCTGATTATACGTGAGATTACCCTTGAGAAGCCAACAAAAAATTCGTTTTTTTAGCAAAAAATTAATCATTGTTTTGATTGGGTTTACTATGCTTTTCTTACGTATTTTGATCTCAGAAATCCAAATCTGAAACGAAGATTGATCTATCTCAAAAAATGACCTAGTAATCCCCATTTTTTCGCATTTTTTTTCAAAAATTTGAGGATATCTATAAGGGAAAAAATCGTAGCTCAATTTGGACAACGGATGCGTGTTCCTGAGGTCAAAATACATAAGAAAAATGCCATACAATCAATTTTTATTCTTTAAAATTGATCGTATGGCACTTTTCTTATGTATTTTGACCTCAGGAATATATATATTAAACCCAATTAAAACAATGATTTATTTTTTGCTCAAAGATCGAATTTTTTTTCTGGTTCTTCAAGAGTAATCTCACATATAATGAGCTCCGAAATCCAAATTTAAAAGCCAAAATATTCTACTCATGCAATCGATCGAGTAATCATCAATTATTCGCTGTTCGAAGCAGAATAATTATAAGACATCGATTGGTTTCAGTCGTAGACCCAAATAGATTCGTCGCAATCCATGCATAGGCCGAAATATTCGAATTTCTGAATTCACCAGCAAACCCAAGCTTAGCTAGAGTCAGAGGTAGCCACGGGCGCGCGGTTTGTTTTAAGGCGTCACCTCTGCTCAGCCCTGAAGGTGACGACCCACAACAAAGTGCTACCCTGCTGGCTACGCTGACTCCAGCACAGCTCGGGCTCCCTCGTAGACCGAGAAGTTCGAATATTTCGACCCATGCACGGATTGCGACGAATCAAAGTGGGTCTACGACTAAAACCACTCGATATGTCTTATAATTATTCTTCTCTCAACAGCGAATAATTAATGATTATGTGATCGATTGCATGAGTAGATGATTTTGGCTTTCAGATTTGGATTCCTGAGCTGATTATATGTGAGATTAAGCTTGAAGAACCAAAAAAAAATTTGATTTTCGACTTTTTCGGACAAAGGTCGAGGTTTTTTGGGGATTTTTCAGGGGTCTTGACGTATTAGGGTGGTTTGTTCACGATTTTTGGCGGTTTTCGATCCAAAGGGGTGGTTCATTGGCGATTTTTTGCTTCTTCTGGAAGAGAGGAAAGGTTTTTTTGGCGATCATTGACGATTTTCGACCGGAAAATAAGGTTTTCTGGCGATTTTCGGCTTTTCCTACCAGCAGGGCCAGTTTTGAGGTGATATTTTCTCTCAGATTTGGAGCCCAGAAATCCGACTGTGCTCGCGAGAATATTTTGCTCGATTAATTAATCGAGTAATCGCAAATTTTTCACTGAAATGAGCAGAGAAATTGAAATATCTCTGTAGCTTTGAGTCGGAAAAAAATAGGAAAAAATCGCGAAAAATCAGAAAAAAATCGGGAATTAATGTAGGATGACGTACCTTCGGTTCTGGATCACAGGGAACCTCCAGGAAGGCCGGGAAATGCAGTAATTGGCGGATCAATCGGAAAATTGACTCAAAATCGAAAAGAAATCAGGAAAGGAAGGAAAAAATAGAAAATATTCGGTCAACATCTGGAAACAAGTCTAAGGTCGTGTTACTCTAGCTACAGGGCTCAAAAAACTCACAGGACATGGAGGAAGTACACTCATTCATTCAAAATGAGATAAAACTTGAGAAAGATTCAGGAGAAGAGCGGAAAATAATAAATAATGATGACGGAGCAGTAGTTGTATGTATTTTGATCTTGAAAACAAGAATCTGATTACATAATTGAACAACAACTAGGAGCTATCAAGGTATTACAATTTTTTGACTTTTCAAAGCAGTAGAGTACAGCAGTCAATCAATTTAAACAGAGGATTAGTATTACCATCGTTTCTGGGCCCTCAACACGTAGAAGTGCCAAAACTTCAGGAACTAGACTTCATTATTGACTCGTATATCGATAAACGACCAGAGTCTCACAGATACTGCAATCTTGCTAACACAATACAGGATGCGTTCCGAATGTTTCAAAATACCTTATTCTAATACATTTCGAACTTAAGAACATAAATCCGACGAATTAAGTGAGCTACGACTCAAAGCTACAGAGATATTTCAATTTCTCTGCCCATTACAGTGAAAAATTTGCGATTACGATTTGGGAGGAGAAAAATTATAAGACATATCGAGTGGTTTTAGTCGTAGACCCACTTTGATTCGTCGCGATCCATGCATGGGTCGAAATATTCGAATTTCTCGGTCTACAAGGGACCTAAACTGGAGTCAGCGTAGCCAGCAGCTAGCGTTTTGTTGTGAGACCTCACCTTCGAAGCTGAGCAGAGCCCACGCCCCACAACATACCGCGCGCCCGTGGCTACCTGACTCCAGTTTGGTCCCCTTGTAGACCGAGAATTCCGAATATTTCGGCCTATGCACGGATTGCGACGAATCTATGTGAGTCTACGACTAAAACCAATCGATGTCTTATAATTATTCTGCTTCGAACAGCGAATAATAGATGATTACTCGATCGATTGCATGAGTAGATGATTTTGGCTCTTAAATTTGGATACCTGAGCTGATTATACGTGAGATTACCCTTGAGAAGCCAACAAAAAATTCGTTTTTTTAGCAAAAAATTAATCATTGTTTTGATTGGGTTTACTATGCTTTTCTTACGTATTTTGATCTCAGAAATCCAAATCTGAAACGAAGATTGATCTATCTCAAAAAATGACCTAGTAATCCCCATTTTTTCGCATTTTTTTTCAAAAATTTGAGGATATCTATAAGGGAAAAAATCGTAGCTCAATTTGGACAACGGATGCGTGTTCCTGAGGTCAAAATACATAAGAAAAATGCCATACAATCAATTTTTATTCTTTAAAATTGATCGTATGGCACTTTTCTTATGTATTTTGACCTCAGGAATATATATATTAAACCCAATTAAAACAATGATTTATTTTTTGCTCAAAGATCGAATTTTTTTTCTGGTTCTTCAAGAGTAATCTCACATATAATGAGCTCCGAAATCCAAATTTAAAAGCCAAAATATTCTACTCATGCAATCGATCGAGTAATCATCAATTATTCGCTGTTCGAAGCAGAATAATTATAAGACATCGATTGGTTTCAGTCGTAGACCCAAATAGATTCGTCGCAATCCATGCATAGGCCGAAATATTCGAATTTCTGAATTCACCAGCAAACCCAAGCTTAGCTAGAGTCAGAGGTAGCCACGGGCGCGCGGTTTGTTTTAAGGCGTCACCTCTGCTCAGCCCTGAAGGTGACGACCCACAACAAAGTGCTACCCTGCTGGCTACGCTGACTCCAGCACAGCTCGGGCTCCCTCGTAGACCGAGAAGTTCGAATATTTCGACCCATGCACGGATTGCGACGAATCAAAGTGGGTCTACGACTAAAACCACTCGATATGTCTTATAATTATTCTTCTCTCAACAGCGAATAATTAATGATTATGTGATCGATTGCATGAGTAGATGATTTTGGCTTTCAGATTTGGATTCCTGAGCTGATTATATGTGAGATTAAGCTTGAAGAACCAAAAAAAAATTTGATTTTCGACTTTTTCGGACAAAGGTCGAGGTTTTTTGGGGATTTTTCAGGGGTCTTGACGTATTAGGGTGGTTTGTTCACGATTTTTGGCGGTTTTCGATCCAAAGGGGTGGTTCATTGGCGATTTTTTGCTTCTTCTGGAAGAGAGGAAAGGTTTTTTTGGCGATCATTGACGATTTTCGACCGGAAAATAAGGTTTTCTGGCGATTTTCGGCTTTTCCTACCAGCAGGGCCAGTTTTGAGGTGATATTTTCTCTCAGATTTGGAGCCCAGAAATCCGACTGTGCTCGCGAGAATATTTTGCTCGATTAATTAATCGAGTAATCGCAAATTTTTCACTGAAATGAGCAGAGAAATTGAAATATCTCTGTAGCTTTGAGTCGGAAAAAAATAGGAAAAAATCGCGAAAAATCAGAAAAAAATCGGGAATTAATGTAGGATGACGTACCTTCGGTTCTGGATCACAGGGAACCTCCAGGAAGGCCGGGAAATGCAGTAATTGGCGGATCAATCGGAAAATTGACTCAAAATCGAAAAGAAATCAGGAAAGGAAGGAAAAAATAGAAAATATTCGGTCAACATCTGGAAACAAGTCTAAGGTCGTGTTACTCTAGCTACAGGGCTCAAAAAACTCACAGGACATGGAGGAAGTACACTCATTCATTCAAAATGAGATAAAACTTGAGAAAGATTCAGGAGAAGAGCGGAAAATAATAAATAATGATGACGGAGCAGTAGTTGTATGTATTTTGATCTTGAAAACAAGAATCTGATTACATAATTGAACAACAACTAGGAGCTATCAAGGTATTACAATTTTTTGACTTTTCAAAGCAGTAGAGTACAGCAGTCAATCAATTTAAACAGAGGATTAGTATTACCATCGTTTCTGGGCCCTCAACACGTAGAAGTGCCAAAACTTCAGGAACTAGACTTCATTATTGACTCGTATATCGATAAACGACCAGAGTCTCACAGATACTGCAATCTTGCTAACACAATACAGGATGCGTTCCGAATGTTTCAAAATACCTTATTCTAATACATTTCGAACTTAAGAACATAAATCCGACGAATTAAGTGAGCTACGACTCAAAGCTACAGAGATATTTCAATTTCTCTGCCCATTACAGTGAAAAATTTGCGATTACGATTTGGGAGGAGAAAAATTATAAGACATATCGAGTGGTTTTAGTCGTAGACCCACTTTGATTCGTCGCGATCCATGCATGGGTCGAAATATTCGAATTTCTCGGTCTACAAGGGACCTAAACTGGAGTCAGCGTAGCCAGCAGCTAGCGTTTTGTTGTGAGACCTCACCTTCGAAGCTGAGCAGAGCCCACGCCCCACAACATACCGCGCGCCCGTGGCTACCTGACTCCAGTTTGGTCCCCTTGTAGACCGAGAATTCCGAATATTTCGGCCTATGCACGGATTGCGACGAATCTATGTGAGTCTACGACTAAAACCAATCGATGTCTTATAATTATTCTGCTTCGAACAGCGAATAATAGATGATTACTCGATCGATTGCATGAGTAGATGATTTTGGCTCTTAAATTTGGATACCTGAGCTGATTATACGTGAGATTACCCTTGAGAAGCCAACAAAAAATTCGTTTTTTTAGCAAAAAATTAATCATTGTTTTGATTGGGTTTACTATGCTTTTCTTACGTATTTTGATCTCAGAAATCCAAATCTGAAACGAAGATTGATCTATCTCAAAAAATGACCTAGTAATCCCCATTTTTTCGCATTTTTTTTCAAAAATTTGAGGATATCTATAAGGGAAAAAATCGTAGCTCAATTTGGACAACGGATGCGTGTTCCTGAGGTCAAAATACATAAGAAAAATGCCATACAATCAATTTTTATTCTTTAAAATTGATCGTATGGCACTTTTCTTATGTATTTTGACCTCAGGAATATATATATTAAACCCAATTAAAACAATGATTTATTTTTTGCTCAAAGATCGAATTTTTTTTCTGGTTCTTCAAGAGTAATCTCACATATAATGAGCTCCGAAATCCAAATTTAAAAGCCAAAATATTCTACTCATGCAATCGATCGAGTAATCATCAATTATTCGCTGTTCGAAGCAGAATAATTATAAGACATCGATTGGTTTCAGTCGTAGACCCAAATAGATTCGTCGCAATCCATGCATAGGCCGAAATATTCGAATTTCTGAATTCACCAGCAAACCCAAGCTTAGCTAGAGTCAGAGGTAGCCACGGGCGCGCGGTTTGTTTTAAGGCGTCACCTCTGCTCAGCCCTGAAGGTGACGACCCACAACAAAGTGCTACCCTGCTGGCTACGCTGACTCCAGCACAGCTCGGGCTCCCTCGTAGACCGAGAAGTTCGAATATTTCGACCCATGCACGGATTGCGACGAATCAAAGTGGGTCTACGACTAAAACCACTCGATATGTCTTATAATTATTCTTCTCTCAACAGCGAATAATTAATGATTATGTGATCGATTGCATGAGTAGATGATTTTGGCTTTCAGATTTGGATTCCTGAGCTGATTATATGTGAGATTAAGCTTGAAGAACCAAAAAAAAATTTGATTTTCGACTTTTTCGGACAAAGGTCGAGGTTTTTTGGGGATTTTTCAGGGGTCTTGACGTATTAGGGTGGTTTGTTCACGATTTTTGGCGGTTTTCGATCCAAAGGGGTGGTTCATTGGCGATTTTTTGCTTCTTCTGGAAGAGAGGAAAGGTTTTTTTGGCGATCATTGACGATTTTCGACCGGAAAATAAGGTTTTCTGGCGATTTTCGGCTTTTCCTACCAGCAGGGCCAGTTTTGAGGTGATATTTTCTCTCAGATTTGGAGCCCAGAAATCCGACTGTGCTCGCGAGAATATTTTGCTCGATTAATTAATCGAGTAATCGCAAATTTTTCACTGAAATGAGCAGAGAAATTGAAATATCTCTGTAGCTTTGAGTCGGAAAAAAATAGGAAAAAATCGCGAAAAATCAGAAAAAAATCGGGAATTAATGTAGGATGACGTACCTTCGGTTCTGGATCACAGGGAACCTCCAGGAAGGCCGGGAAATGCAGTAATTGGCGGATCAATCGGAAAATTGACTCAAAATCGAAAAGAAATCAGGAAAGGAAGGAAAAAATAGAAAATATTCGGTCAACATCTGGAAACAAGTCTAAGGTCGTGTTACTCTAGCTACAGGGCTCAAAAAACTCACAGGACATGGAGGAAGTACACTCATTCATTCAAAATGAGATAAAACTTGAGAAAGATTCAGGAGAAGAGCGGAAAATAATAAATAATGATGACGGAGCAGTAGTTGTATGTATTTTGATCTTGAAAACAAGAATCTGATTACATAATTGAACAACAACTAGGAGCTATCAAGGTATTACAATTTTTTGACTTCTCAAAGCAGTAGAGTACAGCAGTCAATCAATTTAAACAGAGGATTAGTATTACCATCGTTTCTGGGCCCTCAACACGTAGAAGTGCCAAAACTTCAGGAACTAGACTTCATTATTGACTCGTATATCGATAAACGACCAGAGTCTCACAGATACTGCAATCTTGCTAACACAATACAGGATGCGTTTCGAATGTTTCAAAATACCTTATTCTAATACATGTCGAACTTAAGAACATAAATCCGACGAATTAAGTGAGCCACGACTCAAAGCTACAGAGATATTTCAATTTCTCTGCTCATTACAGTGAAAAATTTGCGATTACGATTTGGGAGGAGAAAAATTATAAGACATATCGAGTGGTTTTAGTCGTAGACCCACTCTGATTCGTCGCGATCCATGCATGCGTCGGAATATTCGAATTTCTCGGTCTACAAGGGACCTGAACTGGAGTCAGCGTAGCCAGCAGCTAGCGTTTTGTTGTGAGACCTCACCTTCGAAGCTGAGCAGAGCCCACGCCTCACAACATACCGCGCGCCCGTATATTCCTGAGGTCAAAATACATAAGAAGAGTGCCATACAATCAATTTTATTCTTTAAAATTGATCGTATGGCACTTTTCTTATGTATTTTGACCTCAGGAATATATATATTAAACCCAATTAAAACAATGATTTATTTTTTGCTCACAAATCGAATTTTTTTTTTGGTTTTTCAAGAGTAATCTCACATATAATGAGCTCCGAAATCCAAATTTAAAAGCCAAAATATTCTACTCATGCAATCGATCGAGTAATCATCAATTATTCGCTGTTCGAAGCAGAATAATTATAAGACATCGATTGGTTTTAGTCGTAAACCCAAATAGATTCGTCGCAATCCATGCATAGACCGAAATATTCGAATTTCTGAATTCACCAGCAAACCCAAGCTTAGCTAGAGTCAGAGGTAGCCACGGGCGCGCGGTTTGTTTTGAGGCGTCACCTCTGCTCATCCCTGAAGGTGACGACCCACAACAAAGTGCTACCCTGCTGGCTACGCTGACTCCAGCACAGCTCGGGCTCCCTCGTAGACCGAGAAATTCGAATATTTCGACCCATGCACGGATTGCGACGAATCACAGTGCGTCTACGACTAAAAATAATCGATATGTCTTATAATTTTTGTGCTCCCAACATCGAATAATTGATGAATATTCAGCTTATTATTCGACCGGTCGTTGGATAAATTGGACTTGAATTTGTCGAGTCAATTGTGCCACGACCCGAAACCATCGGAATATCTTGATATTGCTACGTCTGCAACAAACGATTGGCTTATTAATCGACCGGTCGTTGGATAAATTAAATTAGGAAGCAGTTGTGGATTTTCAAACTCAAAATACATGACGATACCTATATTACGGCTTCAGAAAAACGAGCGTGTCGACTGGACCGAGCAATTCCTGATACTCGTCGAGAGATCTCCATTTTTCCGTTCGGAAATGCGACAAAATGGACAACACGTGCGAAGTTCTGTCAAAGAGCAGCATCGCAAATCGAACGGAGAACCCCAACGATTTTTCTGAAACAAGTACAAGTGTTAAAATGTTTATAGATTACCGGATGCTGGAGGAACCAGAAACTAACAAACCTGCATTTCTCATTTAGACGCTGTATCCATATTAAAATAAGACTGACACGTAACTTCGCAGTTGCTTGGATTTATTGTCCAGGCCCGAAAATTGCAAATACCTGAAGACTGTAGCCTCTGATCCTCTGGGTTTTTTCCGTGTCGAGACCAAGAATGCAATTACCTGGACAAAGGAGTAAATTCAATGACATGTCATCATTAGTATTCGTCAACATCAGGGTTGTGTTCAACTTCGATTTAAAGAACATGCTCCGATGGAACGTCAAGGGTGTGTCACGAGTTTTTGATCAGTAAGTTATCAGATCTGATACCGACCGATGACGATGAATTGTTCGTAGGAAATATACCCTATGCGGATTCGCCGACCGATATCCATGGACCGACCGATGACGATGAATTGTTCGTAGGCAATTTACCCTATGCGGAGTTGCCGACCGATGACGATGAATTGTTCGTAGGTAACTTACCCCATCTGGACTTGCGCTGAAATCAGTTTTTGAAAAGTCCATCAGATGGCACTAGTTTTTGTAGTTCACGAAAATTCCGCGACTTAGCGCTAGCTGTATCAGCGAGTGCGCAGACGTGACCAACAGCGGTGAAATTCAATCATAACATATCCCCGAAATAAAGAATCCCCAAAAAACCTCGCCCTTTGTCCGAAAAAAGTCGAAAATCGAATTTTTTTTCGGTTTTTTGAGCTTCATCTTATAAATAATCAGCTCAGGGATCCAAATTTAAAGGCCAAAATCATCTACTCATGCAATCGATCGAGTCATCATCAATTATTCGCTGTTCGAAGCAGAATAATTATGAGACATCGATTGGTTTTAGTCGTAGACCCACTTTGATTCGTCGCAATCCATGCATGGGTCGAAATATTCGAATTTCTCGGTCTACAAGGGACCTGAACTGGAGTCAGCGTAGCCAGCAGCTAGCGTTTTGTTGTGAGACCTCACCTTCGAAGCTGAGCAGAGGTCACGCCCCACAACATACCGCGCGCCCGTGGCTACCTGATTCCAGTTTGGTCCCCTTGTAGACCGAGAAATTCGAATATTTCGGCCTATGCACGGATTGCGACGAATCTATGTGGGTCTACGACTAAAACCAATCGATGTCTTATAATTATTCTGCTCCGAACAGCGGATAATTGATGATTACTCGATCGATTGCATGAGTAGATGATTTTGGCTTTTGAATTTGGATACCTGAGCTGATTATACGTGAGATTACCCTTGAGAAGCCAAAAAAAAATTCGATTTTTTAGCAAAAAATTAATCATTGTTTTGATTGGGTTTACTATGCTTTTCTTACGTATTTTGATCTCAGAAATCCAAATCTGAAACGAAGATTGATCTATCTCAAAAAATGACCTAGTAATCCCCATTTTTTCGCATTTTTTTTCAAAAATTTGAGGATATCTATAAGGGAAAAAATCGTAGCTCAAATTGGCCAACGGATCCGTGTTCCTGAGGTCAAAATACATGAGAAAAATGCCATACAATCAATTTTTATTCTTTGAAATTGATCGTATGGCACTTTTCTTATGTATTTTGACCTCAGGAATATATATATTAAACCCAATTAAAACAATGATTTATTTTTTGCTCAAAAATCGAATTTTTTTTTTGGTTCTTCAAGAGTAATCTCACATATAATGAGCTCCGAAATCCAAATTTAAAAGCCAAAATATTCTACTCATGCAATCGATCGAGTAATCATCAATTATTCGCTGTTCGAAGCAGAATAATTATAAGACATCGATTGGTTTCAGTCGTAGACCCAAATAGATTCGTCGCAATCCATGCATAGACCGAAATATTCGAATTTCTGAATTCACCAGCAAACCCAAGCTTAGCTAGAGTCAGAGGTAGCCACGGGCGCGCGGTTTGTTTTAAGGCGTCACCTCTGCTCAGCCCTGAAGGTGACGACCCACAACAAAGTGCTACCCTGCTGGCTACGCTGACTCCAGCACAGCTCGGGCTCCCTCGTAGACCGAGAAGTTCGAATATTTCGACCCATGCACGGATTGCGACGAATCAAAGTGGGTCTACGACTAAACCCACTCGATATGTCTTATAATTATTCTTCTCTCAACAGCGAATAATTAATGATTATGTGATCGATTGCATGAGTAGATGATTTTGGCTTTCAGATTTGGATTCCTGAGCTGATTATATGTGAGATTAAGCTTGAAGAACCAAAAAAAAATTCGATTTTCGACTTTTTCGGACAAAGGACGAGGTTTTTTGGGGATTTTTGACGGGTCTTGACGTATTAGGGTGGTTTGTTCACGATTTTTGGCGGTTTTCGATCCAACGGGGTGGTTCATTGGCGATTTTTTGCTTCTTCTGGAAGAGAGGAAAGGTTTTTTGGCGATCATTGACGATTTTCGACCGGAAGATAAGGTTTTCTGGCGATTTTCGGCTTTTCCTACCAGCAGGGCCAGTTTTGAGGTGTTATTTATTCTCAGATTTGGAGCCCAGAAATCCGATTGTGCTCGCGAGAATATTTTGCTCGATTAATTAATCGAGTAATCGCAGATTTTTCACTGAAATGAGCAGAGAAATTGAAATATCTCTGTAGCTTTGAGTCGGAAAAAAATAGGAAAAAATCGCAAAAAATCAGAAAAAAATCGGGAATTAATGTAGGATGACGTACCTTCAGTTCTGGATCACAGGGCACCTCCAGGAAGGCCGGGAAATGCAGTGATTGGCGGATCAATTGAAAAATTGACTCAAAATCGAAAAGAAATCAGGAAAGGAAGGAAAAAATAGAAAATATTCGGTCAACATCTGGAAACAAGTCTAAGCTCGTGTTACTCTAGCCGCAGGGCGTCAAAAACTCACAGGACATGGAGGGAGTCCACTAATTCGTTAAAAATGAGATAAAATTCGAGAAAGATTCAGGAGAAGAGCGGAAAATAATAAATAATGATGACGGAGCAGTAGTTGTATGTATTTTGATCTTGAAAACAAGAATCTGATTACATAATTGAACAACAACTAGGAGCTATCAAGGTATTACAATTTTTTGACTCCTCAAAGCAGTAGAGTACAGCAGTCAATTAATTTAAACAGAGGATTAGTATTTCCATCGTTTCTGAGCCTCAAATATCTGGAAAAGCCGGAACTTGAGGAACTAGAGTTCATTATTGACTCTGAAATCAATAGAAGCAAAGACCAGAGTCTCAGCGATTCTGCAGTCTTGCTAGCATGATACAGCATATGTTTCAAATGTTTTAAACTAACTTATTCTGAGATTCTCGAACTTAAGAACGTAAATCCGTCGGATTAAGCGAGCCACGACTTGAAGCTACAGAGTTAATTAAATTTCTCTGCTCATTACAGTGGAAAATTTGCTATCACTCGATCAATTCGATAAGCAAGATATTTTGGCGAGCACAGTCGGATTTCTGGGCTCAAAATGAGTAAGAAACCAAAGCGCAGAATATCAATCGTACTTTCTCGACCCGAAGGAGCTGTAGTCTTCGCTTTTCAAGTGTCCGCAGCAATCTTATTTCCATGTAGTTTGTTTGCAGCGACTCAGATCCGTCGACTCAATCAAGACACAACTCGGTACCATCGAAATATCTTGATAATTCTACGTTCTGCAACAAAGAATCAGCTTATTGATCGACCGGTCGTTGGATAAATTGAATTAGGAAGCAGTTGTGGATTCTCAAACTCAAAATACATGACGATACCTATATTACGGCTTCAGGAACACGAGCGTGTCGACTGGACCGAGCAATTCCTGATACTCGTCGAGAGATCTCCATTTTTTCGCTCGGAAATGCGACAAAATGGACATAACGTGGGAAGTTCAGTCAAAGAACAGCATTTGTTCCTGAAACAAGTATGAATATTCCAATGTTTATAGATTTCCACATGCTGGAGGAGCCAGAAGCCAACAAACCTGCATTTTCCAACCAGACGTTGCATCTATATTCAAATAAATTTGACAAGTAGTTTCGCCGTTGCTTGAATCTATTGTCCATCCCAAAAATTGCACATGCCTGAAGACTGTCGCCTCTGATCCTCTGACTGTCTTCGATTTCGAGACCAAGAATGCAATTACCTGAATAAAGGAATATTTACAATTACATGTCATCATTAGTATTCGTAAACGTCAGGGTTGTGTTCGACTTTGATTCAGAGGCTATGCTCCGATGAAACGTCAAAGGCGTGTCACGAGTTTTTAATTAGTGAGTTTTTAGCAATTGTGTCAATAGCAATACGTTTTTTCACTGGACTGATGAAACTAGGAGGTATTATAATTGATCCAACCCATTGCGAACTGTCATCAATTCTCTCCTATTCTTCCAATTTCCTCATGAACTATTTAATCACCTTAGCTGCCAACAAACAGTGTCATCAATCACCTGGTAAATTCTGTATACCGATTCTTCTGAAACAAATATAGAACATTCCAATGTACAGAGATTTCCACATGCTGGAGGAGCCAGAAGCCGACAAACCTGCATTTTCCAACCAGACGTTGCATCTATATTCAAATAAAACTGACATGTAGCTTCGATGTTGCTTGGTTCCATTGTCCAGCCTCAAAACTTGCAAATGTCTGAAGACTGTAGCCTCTGATCCTCTGACTGTTTTCCATCTCGAGACCAAGAGCGCAATTACCTGAATGAAGGAGTAATTATAATGACATGTCATCATTAGTATTCGTCAACGTCAGGGTTGTGTTTGACTCGATTGAGAGGATATGCTCCGATGAAATGTCAAAGGTGTGTCACGAGTTTTTGATCAGTGAGTTCTTAGATCAGTAAGTTTTGACGCCATGTAGCTAGAGTAGCACGACCTTAGACTTGTTTCCAGATGTTGACCGGATATTTTCTATCTTTGCCTTCCTTTCCTGATTTCTTTTCGATTTTGAGTCAATTTTTCAATTGATCCGCCAATTTCTGCATCTCCTGGCCTTCCTGGAGGTGTCCTATGATCCAGAACCGATGGGACGTCATCCTGGATTTATTCCCGATTTTTTCCCATTTTTTCCCATTTTTTAAAATATGTTTGAATTTTAGCGCCGCTGGTCACGTGGCCGCACTCGCCGATACAGCTAGCGCCATGTGGCGGATTTTTCGTGAACTAAAAAAAGATGGCGCCACCTGCGACTCGACCACGTGGTCGAGAAACGAGTGGGGCCCGTCACGAGGCTAGACGTTTCAGTAGTTCACGAAAAATCCGCCACATAGCGCTAGCTGTATCGGCGAGTTTTTAGTTCACCGAAAATCCGCCCATGGCGCTAGTGCGGTCGCTTGACCAGACCACGTGACGTCAGAATCGCGGAAAAATTCAAACATAATTTAATATATCGGAAAAAATAGGAAAAATACGCAAAAAATCAGAAAAAAATCGGGAATTAATGTAGGATGACGTACCTTCGGTTCTGGATCACAGGGAACCTCCAGAAAGGCCGGGAGATGCAGTAATTGGCGGATCAATTGAAAAATTGACTCAAAATCGAAAAGAAATCAGGAAAGGAAGGAAAAAATAGAAAATATTCGGTCAACATCTGGAAACAAGTCTAAGCTCGTGTTACTCTAGCCGCAGGGCGTCAAAAACTCACAGGACATGGAGGGAGTCCACTAATTCGTTAAAAATGAGATAAAATTCGAGAGAGATTCAGGAGAAGAGCGGAAAATAATAAATAATGATGACGGAGCAGTAGTTGTATGTATTTTGATCTTGAAAACAAGAATCTGATTACATAATTGAACAACAACTAGGAGCTATCAAGGTATTACAATTTTTTGACTCCTCAAAGCAGTAGAGTACAGCAGTCAATTAATTTAAACAGAGGATTAGTATTTCCATCGTTTCTGAGCCTCAAATATCTGGAAAAGCCGGAACTTGAGGAACTAGAGTTCATTATTGACTCTGAAATCAATAGAAGCAAAGACCAGAGTCTCAGCGATTCTGCAGTCTTGCTAGCATGACACAGCATATGTTTCAAATGTTTTAAACTAACTTATTCTGAGATTCTCGAACTTAAGAACGTAAATCCGTCGGATTAAGCGAGCCACGACTTGAAGCTACAGAGTTAATTAAATTTCTCTGCTCATTACAGTGGAAAATTTGCTATCACTCGATCAATTCGATAAGCAAGATATTTTGGCGAGCACAGTCGGATTTCTGGGCTCAAAATGAGTAAGAAACCAAAGCGCAGAATATCAATCGTACTTTCTCGACCCGAAGGAGCTGTAGTCTTCGCTTTTCAAGTGTCCGCAGCAATCTTATTTCCATGTAGTTTGTTTGCAGCGACTCAGATCCGTCGACTCAATCAAGACACAACTCGGTACCATCGAAATATCTTGATAATTCTACGTTCTGCAACAATGAATCAGCTTATTGATCGACCGGTCGTTGGATAAATTGAATTAGGAAGCAGTTGTGGATTCTCAAACTCAAAATACATGACGATACCTATATTACGGCTTCAGGAACACGAGCGTGTCGACTGGACCGAGCAATTCCTGATACTCGTCGAGAGATCTCCATTTTTTCGCTCGGAAATGCGACAAAATGGACATAACGTGGGAAGTTCAGTCAAAGAACAGCATTTGTTCCTGAAACAAGTATGAATATTCCAATGTTTATAGATTTCCACATGCTGGAGGAGCCAGAAGCCAACAAACCTGCATTTTCCAACCAGACGTTGCATCTATATTCAAATAAATTTGACAAGTAGTTTCGCCGTTGCTTGAATCTATTGTCCATCCCAAAAATTGCACATGCCTGAAGACTGTCGCCTCTGATCCTCTGACTGTCTTCGATTTCGAGACCAAGAATGCAATTACCTGAATAAAGGAATATTTACAATTACATGTCATCATTAGTATTCGTAAACGTCAGGGTTGTGTTCGACTTTGATTCAGAGGCTATGCTCCGATGAAACGTCAAAGGCGTGTCACGAGTTTTTAATTAGTGAGTTTTTAGCAATTGTGTCAATAGCAATACGTTTTTTCACTGGACTGATGAAACTAGGAGGTATTATAATTGATCCAACCCATTGCGAACTGTCATCAATTCTCTCCTATTCTTCCAATTTCCTCATGAACTATTTAATCACCTTAGCTGCCAACAAACAGTGTCATCAATCACCTGGTAAATTCTGTATACCGATTCTTCTGAAACAAATATAGAACATTCCAATGTACAGAGATTTCCACATGCTGGAGGAGCCAGAAGCCGACAAACCTGCATTTTCCAACCAGACGTTGCATCTATATTCAAATAAAACTGACATGTAGCTTCGATGTTGCTTGGTTCCATTGTCCAGCCTCAAAACTTGCAAATGTCTGAAGACTGTAGCCTCTGATCCTCTGACTGTTTTCCATCTCGAGACCAAGAGCGCAATTACCTGAATGAAGGAGTAATTATAATGACATGTCATCATTAGTATTCGTCAACGTCAGGGTTGTGTTTGACTCGATTGAGAGGATATGCTCCGATGAAATGTCAAAGGTGTGTCACGAGTTTTTGATCAGTGAGTTCTTAGATCAGTAAGTTTTGACGCCATGTAGCTAGAGTAGCACGACCTTAGACTTGTTTCCAGATGTTGACCGGATATTTTCTATCTTTGCCTTCCTTTCCTGATTTCTTTTCGATTTTGAGTCAATTTTTCAATTGATCCGCCAATTTCTGCATCTCCTGGCCTTCCTGGAGGTGTCCTATGATCCAGAACCGATGGGACGTCATCCTGGATTTATTCCCGATTTTTTCCCATTTTTTCCCATTTTTTAAAATATGTTTGAATTTTAGCGCCGCTGGTCACGTGGCCGCACTCGCCGATACAGCTAGCGCCATGTGGCGGATTTTTCGTGAACTAAAAAAAGATGGCGCCACCTGCGACTCGACCACGTGGTCGAGAAACGAGTGGGGCCCGTCACGAGGCTAGACGTTTCAGTAGTTCACGAAAAATCCGCCACATAGCGCTAGCTGTATCGGCGAGTTTTTAGTTCACCGAAAATCCGCCCATGGCGCTAGTGCGGTCGCTTGACCAGACCACGTGACGTCAGAATCGCGGAAAAATTCAAACATAATTTAATATATCGGAAAAAATAGGAAAAATACGCAAAAAATCAGAAAAAAATCGGGAATTAATGTAGGATGACGTACCTTCGGTTCTGGATCACAGGGAACCTCCAGAAAGGCCGGGAGATGCAGTAATTGGCGGATCAATTGAAAAATTGACTCAAAATCGAAAAGAAATCAGGAAAGGAAGGAAAAAATAGAAAATATTCGGTCAACATCTGGAAACAAGTCTAAGCTCGTGTTACTCTAGCCGCAGGGCGTCAAAAACTCACAGGACATGGAGGGAGTCCACTAATTCGTTAAAAATGAGATAAAATTCGAGAGAGATTCAGGAGAAGAGCGGAAAATAATAAATAATGATGACGGAGCAGTAGTTGTATGTATTTTGATCTTGAAAACAAGAATCTGATTACATAATTGAACAACAACTAGGAGCTATCAAGGTATTACAATTTTTTGACTCCTCAAAGCAGTAGAGTACAGCAGTCAATTAATTTAAACAGAGGATTAGTATTTCCATCGTTTCTGAGCCTCAAATATCTGGAAAAGCCGGAACTTGAGGAACTAGAGTTCATTATTGACTCTGAAATCAATAGAAGCAAAGACCAGAGTCTCAGCGATTCTGCAGTCTTGCTAGCATGATACAGCATATGTTTCAAATGTTTTAAACTAACTTATTCTGAGATTCTCGAACTTAAGAACGTAAATCCGTCGGATTAAGCGAGCCACGACTTGAAGCTACAGAGTTAATTAAATTTCTCTGCTCATTACAGTGGAAAATTTGCTATCACTCGATCAATTCGATAAGCAAGATATTTTGGCGAGCACAGTCGGATTTCTGGGCTCAAAATGAGTAAGAAACCAAAGCGCAGAATATCAATCGTACTTTCTCGACCCGAAGGAGCTGTAGTCTTCGCTTTTCAAGTGTCCGCAGCAATCTTATTTCCATGTAGTTTGTTTGCAGCGACTCAGATCCGTCGACTCAATCAAGACACAACTCGGTACCATCGAAATATCTTGATAATTCTACGTTCTGCAACAAAGAATCAGCTTATTGATCGACCGGTCGTTGGATAAATTGAATTAGGAAGCAGTTGTGGATTCTCAAACTCAAAATACATGACGATACCTATATTACGGCTTCAGGAACACGAGCGTGTCGACTGGACCGAGCAATTCCTGATACTCGTCGAGAGATCTCCATTTTTTCGCTCGGAAATGCGACAAAATGGACATAACGTGGGAAGTTCAGTCAAAGAACAGCATTTGTTCCTGAAACAAGTATGAATATTCCAATGTTTATAGATTTCCACATGCTGGAGGAGCCAGAAGCCAACAAACCTGCATTTTCCAACCAGACGTTGCATCTATATTCAAATAAATTTGACAAGTAGTTTCGCCGTTGCTTGAATCTATTGTCCATCCCAAAAATTGCACATGCCTGAAGACTGTCGCCTCTGATCCTCTGACTGTCTTCGATTTCGAGACCAAGAATTCAATTACCTGAATAAAGGAATATTTACAATTACATGTCATCATTAGTATTCGTAAACGTCAGGGTTGTGTTCGACTTTGATTCAGAGGCTATGCTCCGATGAAACGTCAAAGGCGTGTCACGAGTTTTTAATTAGTGAGTTTTTAGCAATTGTGTCAATAGCAATACGTTTTTTCACTGGACTGATGAAACTAGGAGGTATTATAATTGATCCAACCCATTGCGAACTGTCATCAATTCTCTCCTATTCTTCCAATTTCCTCATGAACTATTTAATCACCTTAGCTGCCAACAAACAGTGTCATCAATCACCTGGTAAATTCTGTATACCGATTCTTCTGAAACAAATATAGAACATTCCAATGTACAGAGATTTCCACATGCTGGAGGAGCCAGAAGCCGACAAACCTGCATTTTCCAACCAGACGTTGCATCTATATTCAAATAAAACTGACATGTAGCTTCGATGTTGCTTGGTTCCATTGTCCAGCCTCAAAACTTGCAAATGTCTGAAGACTGTAGCCTCTGATCCTCTGACTGTTTTCCATCTCGAGACCAAGAGCGCAATTACCTGAATGAAGGAGTAATTATAATGACATGTCATCATTAGTATTCGTCAACGTCAGGGTTGTGTTTGACTCGATTGAGAGGATATGCTCCGATGAAATGTCAAAGGTGTGTCACGAGTTTTTGATCAGTGAGTTCTTAGATCAGTAAGTTTTGACGCCATGTAGCTAGAGTAGCACGACCTTAGACTTGTTTCCAGATGTTGACCGGATATTTTCTATCTTTGCCTTCCTTTCCTGATTTCTTTTCGATTTTGAGTCAATTTTTCAATTGATCCGCCAATTTCTGCATCTCCTGGCCTTCCTGGAGGTGTCCTATGATCCAGAACCGATGGGACGTCATCCTGGATTTATTCCCGATTTTTTACCATTTTTTCCCATTTTTTAAAATATGTTTGAATTTTAGCGCCGCTGGTCACGTGGCCGCACTCGCCGATACAGCTAGCGCCATGTGGCGGATTTTTCGTGAACTAAAAAAAGATGGCGCCACCTGCGACTCGACCACGTGGTCGAGAAACGAGTGGGGCCCGTCACGAGGCTAGACGTTTCAGTAGTTCACGAAAAATCCGCCACATAGCGCTAGCTGTATCGGCGAGTTTTTAGTTCACCGAAAATCCGCCCATGGCGCTAGTGCGGTCGCTTGACCAGACCACGTGACGTCAGAATCGCGGAAAAATTCAAACATAATTTAATATATCGGAAAAAATAGGAAAAATACGCAAAAAATCAGAAAAAAATCGGGAATTAATGTAGGATGACGTACCTTCGGTTCTGGATCACAGGGAACCTCCAGAAAGGCCGGGAGATGCAGTAATTGGCGGATCAATTGAAAAATTGACTCAAAATCGAAAAGAAATCAGGAAAGGAAGGAAAAAATAGAAAATATTCGGTCAACATCTGGAAACAAGTCTAAGCTCGTGTTACTCTAGCCGCAGGGCGTCAAAAACTCACAGGACATGGAGGGAGTCCACTAATTCGTTAAAAATGAGATAAAATTCGAGAGAGATTCAGGAGAAGAGCGGAAAATAATAAATAATGATGACGGAGCAGTAGTTGTATGTATTTTGATCTTGAAAACAAGAATCTGATTACATAATTGAACAACAACTAGGAGCTATCAAGGTATTACAATTTTTTGACTCCTCAAAGCAGTAGAGTACAGCAGTCAATTAATTTAAACAGAGGATTAGTATTTCCATCGTTTCTGAGCCTCAAATATCTGGAAAAGCCGGAACTTGAGGAACTAGAGTTCATTATTGACTCTGAAATCAATAGAAGCAAAGACCAGAGTCTCAGCGATTCTGCAGTCTTGCTAGCATGATACAGCATATGTTTCAAATGTTTTAAACTAACTTATTCTGAGATTCTCGAACTTAAGAACGTAAATCCGTCGGATTAAGCGAGCCACGACTTGAAGCTACAGAGTTAATTAAATTTCTCTGCTCATTACAGTGGAAAATTTGCTATCACTCGATCAATTCGATAAGCAAGATATTTTGGCGAGCACAGTCGGATTTCTGGGCTCAAAATGAGTAAGAAACCAAAGCGCAGAATATCAATCGTACTTTCTCGACCCGAAGGAGCTGTAGTCTTCGCTTTTCAAGTGTCCGCAGCAATCTTATTTCCATGTAGTTTGTTTGCAGCGACTCAGATCCGTCGACTCAATCAAGACACAACTCGGTACCATCGAAATATCTTGATAATTCTACGTTCTGCAACAAAGAATCAGCTTATTGATCGACCGGTCGTTGGATAAATTGAATTAGGAAGCAGTTGTGGATTCTCAAACTCAAAATACATGACGATACCTATATTACGGCTTCAGGAACACGAGCGTGTCGACTGGACCGAGCAATTCCTGATACTCGTCGAGAGATCTCCATTTTTTCGCTCGGAAATGCGACAAAATGGACATAACGTGGGAAGTTCAGTCAAAGAACAGCATTTGTTCCTGAAACAAGTATGAATATTCCAATGTTTATAGATTTCCACATGCTGGAGGAGCCAGAAGCCAACAAACCTGCATTTTCCAACCAGACGTTGCATCTATATTCAAATAAATTTGACAAGTAGTTTCGCCGTTGCTTGAATCTATTGTCCATCCCAAAAATTGCACATGCCTGAAGACTGTCGCCTCTGATCCTCTGACTGTCTTCGATTTCGAGACCAAGAATGCAATTACCTGAATAAAGGAATATTTACAATTACATGTCATCATTAGTATTCGTAAACGTCAGGGTTGTGTTCGACTTTGATTCAGAGGCTATGCTCCGATGAAACGTCAAAGGCGTGTCACGAGTTTTTAATTAGTGAGTTTTTAGCAATTGTGTCAATAGCAATACGTTTTTTCACTGGACTGATGAAACTAGGAGGTATTATAATTGATCCAACCCATTGCGAACTGTCATCAATTCTCTCCTATTCTTCCAATTTCCTCATGAACTATTTAATCACCTTAGCTGCCAACAAACAGTGTCATCAATCACCTGGTAAATTCTGTATACCGATTCTTCTGAAACAAATATAGAACATTCCAATGTACAGAGATTTCCACATGCTGGAGGAGCCAGAAGCCGACAAACCTGCATTTTCCAACCAGACGTTGCATCTATATTCAAATAAAACTGACATGTAGCTTCGATGTTGCTTGGTTCCATTGTCCAGCCTCAAAACTTGCAAATGTCTGAAGACTGTAGCCTCTGATCCTCTGACTGTTTTCCATCTCGAGACCAAGAGCGCAATTACCTGAATGAAGGAGTAATTATAATGACATGTCATCATTAGTATTCGTCAACGTCAGGGTTGTGTTTGACTCGATTGAGAGGATATGCTCCGATGAAATGTCAAAGGTGTGTCACGAGTTTTTGATCAGTGAGTTCTTAGATCAGTAAGTTTTGACGCCATGTAGCTAGAGTAGCACGACCTTAGACTTGTTTCCAGATGTTGACCGGATATTTTCTATCTTTGCCTTCCTTTCCTGATTTCTTTTCGATTTTGAGTCAATTTTTCAATTGATCCGCCAATTTCTGCATCTCCTGGCCTTCCTGGAGGTGTCCTATGATCCAGAACCGATGGGACGTCATCCTGGATTTATTCCCGATTTTTTCCCATTTTTTCCCATTTTTTAAAATATGTTTGAATTTTAGCGCCGCTGGTCACGTGGCCGCACTCGCCGATACAGCTAGCGCCATGTGGCGGATTTTTCGTGAACTAAAAAAAGATGGCGCCACCTGCGACTCGACCACGTGGTCGAGAAACGAGTGGGGCCCGTCACGAGGCTAGACGTTTCAGTAGTTCACGAAAAATCCGCCACATAGCGCTAGCTGTATCGGCGAGTTTTTAGTTCACCGAAAATCCGCCCATGGCGCTAGTGCGGTCGCTTGACCAGACCACGTGACGTCAGAATCGCGGAAAAATTCAAACATAATTTAATATATCGGAAAAAATAGGAAAAATACGCAAAAAATCAGAAAAAAATCGGGAATTAATGTAGGATGACGTACCTTCGGTTCTGGATCACAGGGAACCTCCAGAAAGGCCGGGAGATGCAGTAATTGGCGGATCAATTGAAAAATTGACTCAAAATCGAAAAGAAATCAGGAAAGGAAGGAAAAAATAGAAAATATTCGGTCAACATCTGGAAACAAGTCTAAGCTCGTGTTACTCTAGCCGCAGGGCGTCAAAAACTCACAGGACATGGAGGGAGTCCACTAATTCGTTAAAAATGAGATAAAATTCGAGAGAGATTCAGGAGAAGAGCGGAAAATAATAAATAATGATGACGGAGCAGTAGTTGTATGTATTTTGATCTTGAAAACAAGAATCTGATTACATAATTGAACAACAACTAGGAGCTATCAAGGTATTACAATTTTTTGACTCCTCAAAGCAGTAGAGTACAGCAGTCAATTAATTTAAACAGAGGATTAGTATTTCCATCGTTTCTGAGCCTCAAATATCTGGAAAAGCCGGAACTTGAGGAACTAGAGTTCATTATTGACTCTGAAATCAATAGAAGCAAAGACCAGAGTCTCAGCGATTCTGCAGTCTTGCTAGCATGATACAGCATATGTTTCAAATGTTTTAAACTAACTTATTCTGAGATTCTCGAACTTAAGAACGTAAATCCGTCGGATTAAGCGAGCCACGACTTGAAGCTACAGAGTTAATTAAATTTCTCTGCTCATTACAGTGGAAAATTTGCTATCACTCGATCAATTCGATAAGCAAGATATTTTGGCGAGCACAGTCGGATTTCTGGGCTCAAAATGAGTAAGAAACCAAAGCGCAGAATATCAATCGTACTTTCTCGACCCGAAGGAGCTGTAGTCTTCGCTTTTCAAGTGTCCGCAGCAATCTTATTTCCATGTAGTTTGTTTGCAGCGACTCAGATCCGTCGACTCAATCAAGACACAACTCGGTACCATCGAAATATCTTGATAATTCTACGTTCTGCAACAAAGAATCAGCTTATTGATCGACCGGTCGTTGGATAAATTGAATTAGGAAGCAGTTGTGGATTCTCAAACTCAAAATACATGACGATACCTATATTACGGCTTCAGGAACACGAGCGTGTCGACTGGACCGAGCAATTCCTGATACTCGTCGAGAGATCTCCATTTTTTCGCTCGGAAATGCGACAAAATGGACATAACGTGGGAAGTTCAGTCAAAGAACAGCATTTGTTCCTGAAACAAGTATGAATATTCCAATGTTTATAGATTTCCACATGCTGGAGGAGCCAGAAGCCAACAAACCTGCATTTTCCAACCAGACGTTGCATCTATATTCAAATAAATTTGACAAGTAGTTTCGCCGTTGCTTGAATCTATTGTCCATCCCAAAAATTGCACATGCCTGAAGACTGTCGCCTCTGATCCTCTGACTGTCTTCGATTTCGAGACCAAGAATGCAATTACCTGAATAAAGGAATATTTACAATTACATGTCATCATTAGTATTCGTAAACGTCAGGGTTGTGTTCGACTTTGATTCAGAGGCTATGCTCCGATGAAACGTCAAAGGCGTGTCACGAGTTTTTAATTAGTGAGTTTTTAGCAATTGTGTCAATAGCAATACGTTTTTTCACTGGACTGATGAAACTAGGAGGTATTATAATTGATCCAACCCATTGCGAACTGTCATCAATTCTCTCCTATTCTTCCAATTTCCTCATGAACTATTTAATCACCTTAGCTGCCAACAAACAGTGTCATCAATCACCTGGGAAATTCTGTATACCGATTCTTCTGAAACAAATATAGAACATTCCAATGTACAGAGGTTTCCACATGCTGGAGGAGCCAGAAGCCGACAAACCTGCATTTTCCAACCAGACGTTGCATCTATATTCAAATAAAACTGACATGTAGCTTCGATGTTGCTTGGTTCCATTGTCCAGCCTCAAAACTTGCAAATGTCTGAAGACTGTAGCCTCTGATCCTCTGACTGTTTTCCATCTCGAGACCAAGAGCGCAATTACCTGAATGAAGGAGTAATTATAATGACATGTCATCATTAGTATTCGTCAACGTCAGGGTTGTGTTTGACTCGATTGAGAGGATATGCTCCGATGAAATGTCAAAGGTGTGTCACGAGTTTTTGATCAGTGAGTTCTTAGATCAGTAAGTTTTGACGCCATGTAGCTAGAGTAGCACGACCTTAGACTTGTTTCCAGATGTTGACCGGATATTTTCTATCTTTGCCTTCCTTTCCTGATTTCTTTTCGATTTTGAGTCAATTTTTCAATTGATCCGCCAATTTCTGCATCTCCTGGCCTTCCTGGAGGTGTCCTATGATCCAGAACCGATGGGACGTCATCCTGGATTTATTCCCGATTTTTTCCCATTTTTTCCCATTTTTTAAAATATGTTTGAATTTTAGCGCCGCTGGTCACGTGGCCGCACTCGCCGATACAGCTAGCGCCATGTGGCGGATTTTTCGTGAACTAAAAAAAGATGGCGCCACCTGCGACTCGACCACGTGGTCGAGAAACGAGTGGGGCCCGTCACGAGGCTAGACGTTTCAGTAGTTCACGAAAAATCCGCCACATAGCGCTAGCTGTATCGGCGAGTTTTTAGTTCACCGAAAATCCGCCCATGGCGCTAGTGCGGTCGCTTGACCAGACCACGTGACGTCAGAATCGCGGAAAAATTCAAACATAATTTAATATATCGGAAAAAATAGGAAAAATACGCAAAAAATCAGAAAAAAATCGGGAATTAATGTAGGATGACGTACCTTCGGTTCTGGATCACAGGGAACCTCCAGAAAGGCCGGGAGATGCAGTAATTGGCGGATCAATTGAAAAATTGACTCAAAATCGAAAAGAAATCAGGAAAGGAAGGAAAAAATAGAAAATATTCGGTCAACATCTGGAAACAAGTCTAAGGTCGTGTTACTCTAGCCGCAGGGCGTCAAAAACTCACAGGACATGGAGGAAGTCCACTAATTCGTTAAAAATGAGATAAAATTCGAGAAAGATTCAGGAGAAGAGCGGAAAATAATAAATAATGATGACGGAGCAGTAGTTTTATGTATTTTGATCTTGAAAACAAGAATCTGATTACATAATTGAACAACAACTAGGAGCTATCAAGGTATTACAATTTTTTTAATTTAATTTAATTTCGACACGCCAAATTAAAAAAATATCTGAGAGGTGACTGACCCGGTTACGTGGAATGGCCCGTATTCGAGTTTGGATATATTACCCGGCGACAATGTTAGAAATCTATCAATGCCTATGGAGGCTCTAGCCTCTAGTCACCACACTTTTTCAATTCGTATTTCAATTAATTTGTCTCAAATTAAGAGTCCACATTTTTGCCATTGGAAATTTACAAATTTGGATTCATTAATCGGTGCATGCGTATGTACATTCAACAATCGTTTTCTGGATTGAATTTTGACAGATTCTCGTCAAATTCTCGTAGATCGATTCTTGTTTTATTCCACACTTGCTTTGATAGTAATTTAGCTTTGCATTTGCCAACAGCCCACTCACGCACCCACCCATTATTTTTATTTATTTTATGAGTGAGTGGACTTAGCGGCATAGGGCAATCATAATGCTTCTGTGCTACGATATAAGTATCGCGTTTTCTTGTTTTCGCGTGTACCCTCTGGCAAACTAGACATTCGAATGTCTGAACATAGGTCCCGAATTCATTCATAACGTTTTTACTGCGATTTCTCAAATTGTTCAAAAGACGAATATTCGTTATCCGTTTAGTAGGATCTGCGGATAACTTATGAGCTATAAATTTCTGGTATCGTGAAACGTCATCTGCCAGAGCAAGTAAGTAGTTTGCTAGTTCCTTAGGCTCGGCAAAATCTGCTATGGAAATTGCAGAGCCCTCGTTTGGCAGCCAATCCTGTAAATAAACATTATCATGTACGAAGTTAACTATTATGTTATTTACTTATGATAGTCCATATTGTGTATAAATACAGGGTGAATCCTTTAACTCTGTCAACCCGTCAGGGGTATGTTGGGGCTGCTCAGACAAGCATTTTGAGGTAATACACTTATGGTCGGAAACTCCTCCTAACGGCTGTGGAGGGCTTTGAAGATTTTTTTTTAAATTTATTTATTTTTTTTCTGGTACCCAGGGGTTGCTCGTACTGTCGCTCGGATTCGAACGTAATGGTTTATTCCGCGCTAAACAACGTACTTCTTAGTGTCTCATCGGTACAAGTCGAGTAATTATGAACCGCCTTACTTGGGTCGAGCTAACCAGATGTGCATTATGCGTACCGCGCCAATGATTCGAATTCACTCGCTGCGCAACGCTGGTATCGTGAACGGTTCCCAAACCGACCTTTTCCCCACAGGCAAGTTTTCTCTGCAGTTAATCGTCACGCGAGGGAAACTGGGTACCATAAAGAAAAAAATAAAAACAAAAAAAAATTAAAAAAAAAATTTTAAAAACAAAACTCCAAAGCCCTCCACAGCCGTTAGGAGGAGTTTCCGACCATAAGTGTATTACCTCAAAATGCTTGTCTGAGCAGCCCCAACATACCCCTGACGGGTTGACAGAGTTAAAGGATTCACCCTGTATACTTCATTTGCACTATAAGGTATAAAATTAGCGATTACAACGCACATCGTGCATATAGAATCTATATAACCTTGAATGAAGGCGATCCGTAATAGACTGGTACCGAGCCTACGATAAGTGGTCTCCATAACTTTTCCGTTATATAGTCATTGCAGACAGCATTTTCGAACGCAATAGTAAATTTGTATTGAGCAGTCAATGACAAGAATTCTCTGTCTTTCAGTGACTCCAAGTGATCAACTGTCAACCTTGCAATGGTAAATCATTTCAGTTTTTGGACATGTGTCACAGTACAATTAGTAAACCTAGTTACATATGAAGATGTGACAGATTTACCTTTTGGGGAGACGTTTATTATTCAAACACATACCATAGGAGTCGATAGAAATATATTTCATCAATTCCTGAACATATGAATCCCTTTCACTCGCAGTATCACAATCAGATTGAATATAGAGTAATGGAGCCAGGTTGGATTCCCTCATCAGTCTATCCTTCTCCTCAAATGACATGAAATAAGTTGTCCCTGGATATATCTGATTGTTACTTGCATGCAAAATGAGAATGATTTGACTCGTATAAATTTATCACGCTACATCAAAGACAAGAGCATATATGAACTACTCGTGTCAAAATCGTGACAAGGCTTGAAAAAGTACAAACCTAATAATTCCTCTTCACCGTCTAAGTCAATGAGCGTCAATGGCACGTCACTATATCGGCTAAAAGTTGCAGAGTGATTGAATAATGCCAGAGCATATTCTGACGTGAAGATTGGAGCATTTCTCGGTGACTCTTCATGAATTAGGCCCCAGTCAATGCTATTCTGACGTGGCATGGGTAGGTCGTCAATTTGAATACTACTGCCATAGAATAGGATGCTCTGCAGATAAATTTAGCAATACTGCATATGTACATTATGTGAAAATTTTCAGCTTGAGAAACAAGATTTATAAAATAAACCAAATAAAAATGCCAAATGTACCTTGAGATGATTGTGCGACCAAAAAGTGCGATCCTGTGTAAACCAACACTCGGCTGATCCGCAGGTTTCCAAACGACCTATGCTGCTTACGAAAGGCGTCCACCACAATATCACTGGAATTTTGATGTCTGAAAATAATTCAATTTATCGATTAGGATTCCACTTGTAATTGTAAATAAAATACAGCCTTGACTTCCATATATTCATTGTTGTTGTTTTCATCAAATACCTTCATGCCGCAATTTACGACCATGGGGTATATGCATGAGCCAAAGCTGTGGGTAAATTATAAAAAATTAGCAGTTGAATCGAAACTTGAGCAAACTTCTTTCATTATATGTCTCGATGACTCCAGCATGACAAGGCAACTGTAAAAATTAAGTCTATAATTGACGGAATACCTGGCAAGTAATGAATAAAAAGCCGATGACCGTTACTATGAAAATACCCATTTTCAATTTCGTTGGCATTTTTATATTCCCATCAATAAACGTACTGGTTCTTGGATGTCCTTATTCGCACAATACGAATCTTCAGTCAATGAGATAAGTTGTACTCTAATACTACTTCCGTCAATTCTACCATAGATATACATATGTATGTATAGTCTACCATTGTAAATAAGCGTTTCACGTGGCGATACACAGACGCAGGACGCTTGCGTTCACCAGAGATGAGCTCACGTCCAAAATAACGCCAATGGAAAAATATAACCTTGATCATGGCGATCTACAGTGGACCGTTGACATTAGGGTTAAACTTCAATAGAAAAATTCCTGATCTTCAACGTTCAATTAAAATTCAATGAAAAATTTACAATATATCGAACCAAATGTTTTTATTTTGGTTTGTAATCGTGTTTGTAATTACTGGAAAAGAGTTGATGTATTTGGCAGGTTGAAAAATGTTGATTTTGGTGAGCATGCCAATGGCATGCCATTTCTATGATGCCATCCCGCAGTGCCCACAAAAATTCCAGGAACAGTCTATCGCAGATAATCCTTGAATATTTTAATTGAACAAATCTCGATTACTTCCCGATGGAGACAAGGGTGGAGATAGATTTTCGTTGAAAACCAGCCCTAACCAAAAACAAGCCAATGACTGACTTCAACGTTTGTCTTTCGGACTTGAATGAAGGACAAAAAAAAACTTCACATGACATGCGCTACGTATGCAACGAAACCCAGTATGGCGACGACAGGACCAATTTTGTATAGGAGATCACTTTAAAATTCCGAGAAAGTAAGTAGGAAGTGTGGCTCGTGTCACCACGGTCCATGGAGCTGCCGATGCCCGTGTACAAAGCGTCAACCGATATTACCTTGATAGCTTACTTGACCAAATAAAAGTATTTTAAATAGTTTGTTCAGGACGTGATTTGTTGGTGCACACCCTTGGTATAGAAAAAAAAAGATTTTGATCTATAGAATGACCGACTAATCATCATAGTTTATGTAATATAGTTAACGTTAGATGTAAATTGTTGCTCATTATTTTCATCTGTGACAAGTTATTGTGGTCTGACTGTCATTGGATATACAATCCATAGTACATGTGGAAAGGTCTTTTCCACATGGAAAGGATTAATTGATAATCATATCGCTACTGATACCACTTCCGGATTGTTTAGAAGTAGTACTTATGAGGTTACAATTTGAGTTTGGTTCTAAATTTCTACAGATGGGGTCGAATCAAAGTGCCCGAAAACTTACTATTTCTAATGAGGAGGAAGTCCGTGTCATCAAAGTATCGAAAGCGGTTGTGCAGCGGCTGCAAGGAGCCGAGGATGAAAATGGAGAAAAAAAAACCACCAAGAGTGCCGAGCCCCCATATGCAATGCCATTGCCTCATCTAGTTTCACAAAGGGTACCTGTTGTTCCGGATGGCTCAGCAAATGCAGTGCCGGTATATTATTATCCTGAATATACCGTATCAGCCCTTGAAATTCAGCAGCAAAAAGAGGAAGAACTCAAGAATCAAGAGCATTACTGGCAAAGACGCCTTGAGAACATGGAACGAACTCACAAAAATATCAATAACATCGTAGAGGCAGAGTATAAGAAAGCCATCAACGAGTTTACCAATGGTAATTGTTAAAATGATAATTTGAGACTTAGGTTACATTCTATTTCACATTCGTACCTCAAAATTATCATTTCAATTGCCCCTTCAGGCTGTAATGTACTAATGGTTCTTGTAAATGTGTCGCAGGTGGTAAAGTTCCAATTCCTAGTACAAGATCACCCTGCGACAAACATAATAGCAAGGTGTTAAAATGCTACCAGAATAATCCAAAAGAGGTGCTACAGTGCTCTGCTTTGGTAGAAGAATTCTCAAACTGTGTGGATCAACACCGCGCAAACATGATCGCCGCACGGTGCTGAGTTATCACCGCCCAATTCATCAATTGTTGCACCCCGTTTATGTAGACATTTAGTTTTCAAAATATTATGCAGCAATTCGTAGTAGAAATAAAATCTTTATTGTTATAAGCGCAGCCGCTGCATATTTTGGATCTTTCATTCTAACAACTTTCGCTACCTTGAATAAACTTCCGCATTAGAATAACAAATGTACCTAGTATAACAATTTTCGTGTATTGAGTATCTTATACTTCCACATGTTCTGCTGCTGTTGACAAAGCCCGTGCGTCAAGAATTCTTCCAATTGTGAGGCTGCAGCTGTATTAGGTCAGTAATCTTTGGACAAACGTGAAATTCTTTCTAAGAGAATTATTTCAACGGATGGATATTCTTCGAGTAAATCCTTCCACGCAATTTTTTGTAGACTCATGACAACACTGACGGTCAGTGCAACCACATCATTGGAATGAGGAAGATAATTCGTTACACCTTGCTGTATACCAAAAATACTTCCCGATCCTTGGATGGTTGATTGAGGTTTACTCAAAACCTCGACTTTTCCAGAATGAATGAAGTACATTGTGTGATTAACATCACCTGCTTGCACAATATAATTTTTGGGAAAGTACACGCAGCATTTCATCCTGGCTGCAAGTTGAAATAAGAAATCATCGTGCAGGCCGTGAAATACCTCTGACTCAATGAGCAGGTAACCATAGATATCAAACATAATTCGATGTCGTAAAAAAGCAGGCATACTACTTATCATGCTGGGCATCCAAGCCCCTCTATACCTCACCCATTGCTGCAAGTAATAATCCCATATTCTTTGCAGCAAAACGGGGGATAGTGATCTGCTCTTCATAAATGAGTAAAGTCTTTCTGCCTGAATCTCAAAGTTTGTGAAGATATATTGGGTGAAGTGGATCATCGTAGCTACAGTTGTTAGGAAATTCAGAACGACTGCTTGATAGAGGACTATTAATAACAATGTTGTCAGAGCTTCAGGTACTGTGCTGGGCTGCACGTCATGTGAACCGACTGAAGTCAGCAGATCGGAATTGTATTGGTAAGCTAGCATCATTGCCTCAATTCGGGATGTGACGAAATGTTTTTGGCGATTTGGTGGAATATTATGACTACAACCAAATTCTCGGCATGCAACAAATATCCATAAACAAACGCCCAGGTGAACTACAACAAGATTGGTAGTGCAGAAATAAAAAATACGCTTCACCGGACTTACATACAAGTCTTTTTGCCCATTGGCTTGAAATTTCAATAAATGAAATATTCTTAGCAGACGGTTCGATTTGAGTATTGTATAAAGTTGAGTACGGAACTTGGGAATGCTCACTACACGCGACAAAATCTCAAACGGAATGCAACAGAGCAGATCCAGCCAGAAGAGATCCCAGCTATAAATGTATCTCCTCGATACCCGCTCATAATTAGTGATGGCAACATCCTTACTCTGATCAATAAGATTGGTGTGAAAACCAATGAATATTTTGATAAAAAATAATAGGTCACACAAATAAATGAGAAAATTCATTGGTACATTTAACGCATGCATAGCAATTTGGGTTGTCACGAGATAGACACTCATCATAGAGACAGGAAGACATAATATCCAGCAGAACCACTTATACCAAGCTAATTCCTTAGAAATGAACGTCATTGAACTATACGCCTTGGTTTGAATACTACCTGCATTCGATTTTTTTTCTGCATATTTAGGAACCATAACCGAGTCTACAATAAATTCAATATTCACAATGGTAGCACAAGATAATCTGGCCTGCACTACAGGAAAGTTGTCAATTGTACTATAAAATTTACTCCCTGCTATACTTAAGAGAAGTACGTGACCTTGCGCCATCATCTGCATAGTATGCCGCAGAGGCTTTGTTTTCCTGAATGAACCAAATATACCTCCAGGACCGATGGTACATATTAAACTATCATCAGCTGCCAGAACATCAACAAAACCATCTTTAACGATGTAGATTTTATCTTGAACTTCATTGCGGCAAATAATGGGACTACCTTTGCGGTAGCATGTATTGTCAAACTGGTTGGCCAACAATCTAATGGCGTTCAAGTCATGATCTCTGAATAAATCCACTCTCGCTAACACTGAGCCATTCAATTCCATGGCAACTTCTTCGCGGAGGTGCGGTGGGAGAGTTTCAAAAAGATTTTTACAGTCTGTACTTTTTTTGGAACATTTCCAACAATGTTCAACCTCGTCAATGATTACTGTAATCAATTCCATTGAAACGTCTTCTGCTTTTAAATAACGGAGCAAAGATCGTATCTCTTGACGATAACCTGTAAGACTGAGATCGCAACCAATCTTGCTGCAAGTGATTTGTGCAACCGTTAACCACCACATAGGTATAACAGTTATGCAAACCAACATGACTACAACCATTTCTTCAGTTGTGACCGTCGATATTGCCCCATTTCCGCAACGGAAAATAAAAGTGGAGTAAAAATACACGGATATACAATAGATTGCCAGAGGGTTATTGTGTTGTTTGAATCTAGATACTGAAAACCACGAATAAGTGGTACATTCGATATTCTCATAAACGTCGTCTTTGTATTGAAATTGACATATGTATAACATATTGGCGCATGAAAAAGAGTTTAACATAATTCCAATAATCAGCAGAAATCTAAGTCCAGCCAATGATGTGTTACGATGTTCAATTTCGTTGTTCGTTATAACAAATCTACCGAATATTCTAAAAAGTAGGAACGGGCGAGTAATCAAATAAAACCATGCCTTAGTCAAGTGGGTATTAGAAGATCCGAGTGTGTTTTCCAATCCAAATAATTCCAGAGGCAAGCTGGTTAAAATGTCGACAAATAGACAACCAGCAATATAATGTTTTGCTGTCAATAGAGGATGACTTACTCTTATGCCATTATTAGTGAAGTACGAAAGGTGCAGCCGTAAATAAATGTCTATAAATCCAATGAGATCGAATAAATAGCCAGCCCAACGTAATTGAGGATATGCCACCAGTGAAGTAAAGAATTGAGGATAGAATATGATACTCATGAAACATACAACTTCTCGGAGTTCCTCCCAAGAAGTAAAATATTTTCCACATGGGTCCATGCCACGTCTCAACATCAGATAGCGGATGATAGAGAGCACCCCAATTCTTTTAAAAGGTTTAATGTACTGCAGGTCAATTGCCTTCTCATCTAGAGAGGCTAGTTTTGGATACCCGTTGATTGTTGAAATAGACTTCTTCTCATTTTTAAAGCTCACTAGAGTTCTATCAGCAAGGTCATCGCATTGATTTATTGCTCGAGCTAATTGTGCCTTATATTCGGGGAACATGTTTAGGGTCTGCCTAAAATCTGAGTGCTGAATAGATAGGATTTCACATGCCGTTAAAGCACAAATGTCAGCTAGATTATTCGTATTGCGTACAAATTCTATGACAAGCATTGCCGATCCAGGACCAACAGTTTCCTTTCTGTCTCTATCAACGTCGCTTGGTAATGCGGAAATAACCTGACAGTATCCATTTCTTATCACGTACATAGTTGTTGTTTTCAATCCGGCTTTAGCAATTATTGCATCCTTTGTGAAAAGAAAGACTTGTGCTTTCTTAGCAAGTATTTCCAAAAATACCTGGTTCCCTTCAGAGAATATCAGTGAGGACTTGAGGTTTTCCATGATGCTTTGTATAATTATTTTATCATACAAGTCTTGACATACCATGGACAATAGTTTACCATTCGTATGCCTCCTAAATTTATTGTAAATCCATTGCGCGTGAAAATGATTTCGAATGCACGTTATCAAGTTCATTGAGTTCCCATGCTGCGTTAAAAATTGAGTGACCAAGGAAAGGTGCTCCGCAGCTGCATTGTTTGTCTCATACTTAATTATATGAGTTGCTCCTGATTCGGCGCAAAAATAAACATATATCATTAGACTAAAGATTATTCCTGCATCCAATTCCAGAACTTCCCATTTGTTTCTTGGCACTTTTTTTGAAATACCAAGGCTCGTTATTATATTGAATGTGTAATACATGGAGGATATTAGAACATTGTACAGCAATCCCTCTTTGGCAAGTGACTCTGCTTCGAGTGTCCCATAATATCCAATCAATGTATTTACACCACATGCTTTCAACCGACAACTAGTCAGATATATTACAGTTGCCATCCAATATGCTGTGATGACGTACATAAAAATTGACCAACACAACTTGACAGGCTCCACCTTTCTACCCATATGTTCTTCGAATTGCACCATATATTTGTACAGCCTATACACTGTGAACAGTCTGTTAGCTCTATAAATTGAACATGAGTAATTATCAAGATTTATGGAATTCGAGCTCACACTCCCAAAAATGGTGATAAACAGTTCTATTGGTAAAGCAACGATGGTGTCGACAATGAAGCCTGTAGTTTGAAGCTTCAGTCTCAGCAAATGTCCGGTATCAACTATCATTGGTTGATTCTCTAGCTTTATTGCTGTGGAGGACTGTATGAACAGGTCTATGACACTGGTTATGACAAAAACAGTATCTGTGATGAGGAGCCAATTTGGGAATGTCGTAGTAAACGTTATGTAATAAGGATATAATAAAATTATGATAAATGACATAAGTATAACGAATTTTCCCCACCAATTGAGAAAATTCGATTTTGGCTCAAGAACGCACGGGCAACTCATATCCAAACAAATAGCATTTGATATTAATTCTACTCTATCACTCAGAGCCAACAATTCCAGATGACAGGAAGTTCTCGTTTCGAGAATAGGTACGGAAAAATTCGGTGACACTTGATCGCCACAATGCTTTGTTGTATCTTCAATCATATGCCAACAAATCTTCAGCCAACCCATACCATTGTTATGTTGCCGAATCCCCTGGCGTTCAATCTCTCTATGTCTCAGGGTCTTCAAGTGTTTCGCGATTAGGAAGCGTGCAACTCGTTTTTCATGAAGATGAGTGGCTGCGATCGGATATAAATTCAATAGCCTGTAGAGGCTGGTCGCATCCAGTATATGTAATTCGGAATGGGTTGCACTGCGAATGTCAGCGTGACATTTGGATGGCGTCAGTAATGTTCCCTCACCTAATGTAGTGCCACTTGATAATGATAGTACAGGTGTCTCGGCATCATCCTCAGTCAATATTTGCAAGACTCCAGATGTTACGTATATCATCTCTGATGTATACCTGTGCCAAGTTACAAGATTCCAAAGTGGGCTTGTCTATCTTTGTGATATACGAGCTTATATGTCTAACCTGTTTGCCTTGAACACATATTCCCCAGGTAGATAATATTGAATTCTCATTACGCAACTGAGAGCACGCTTGAAAGAGATATCTTCGTTCTGAAACAGCTGGGAATGTCTCAAGACTTCCCAGTGAATATCAAGTTGAACCGATCGTTGAAGAGGACGTGGTAGTGCGTGAAAGAATTCTGGCACAGTTTGTATCGCTGCTCTGTTCTCCAGCAGAGTCATATGATACAAACTGACTTGGTCATAGAGTGTATCAGAGGTACCCCATGAGTCAATGAACTTGGCCTCTGATCTGGAAATATTTTTTTAACTTGTGACAATAATGGATGATCCGTCTAAAATCAACAATGCCAAAATGTTGTAATGAAGTCTTAACTCGCCTCATTTCCAGCATAAAAGAAAGCTGTCTCCACATATTTCTCTTTAATATGCCAACTAGATAGGCATAAAATACTGATTTCATAATAAGTCCAGTGACCATAGCAAAACTGAAAAAAACCCACTCCCTTGGGACAGTGGCTGAAATATTCCCCGCAGCGTTGTTCCAATTTAGGGACAAAATGACTGTAACTGCTGCAATAAACTGATTCATTGTTTCGGAATAATCAAGTACAGTAGATGGGAAGCTATGGGTCCAGTTAATCTCTTTGCAACCCCAGCATGACATGGTATGTAATAAAGCTGCCAAAATATGACCAAAGACAAGATATAGCGTTACATAGCCCATTGTCAGATACCATAAGTTTCTAACTCCAATGGCAGATCTAAGTTGAAGGAAATTTAGTTGTAGACGGTAAATCCTCATCAGTTTATTTGATGAGAGAACGTTGCCGATTCCTTGCCAAGATCCATGCTTTTTGATAACCCAGGTATCAAAGATTAAGTTCAGAGGTATCAACGAAATTATATCGATAATCAGTGAAGGCCAACTAGTAGGCATATATCCACGTGTTTCTTGTATCTTTTTCAGAAGATTATGCAGTATTTTGAGGAGAGTATCTGTCAGATAAATGATATCGCAAAGCGGCGTTATGTACTTTTCTAGTACATACATGGTTTTTTGCGCACTGTACGCAATTTTGTAAATTACAAGAAAAACTACCAAGATCACAGACAGTAGCACTACGTTAGCAAAAAACGTGTCGAATGGTAAAAAAATTGCATTTTGCCAATGAATACTGGAACACTGCTTTGCCAATTTTTGATTCATGTTCGGTTGTCCTGTGATTTCATTGACATTATTCGAATCATGGGTTAACTTATAGTGTTTGGGGACAGGTTCTTCATCCATAGAATCAAGCTGCTAGTTGGTAAATATAAGAATCTTTGATTTATGATCAAATCAGAGGCTTGTGACTGAAAATAAATTGTATGGCCCTAGGCATGTGGTAGATGACATCTCGTACATAGTTTTTTGTTTCAACACCTGACAATGAGTTCCATAGATTTTGTTTGAGCAATTTTTCACCAATTGAATTTGATAGATTAACAGAAGCAAACCTTAAGGATAAAAAAACAATCAAAAATCCATCGTCGACCGTAATTTTCAGACGTCTCTTATTATCCAGAAACTTACAACTTATTACAAAACGAAAAGACGGGTATAAAACTTTACGGTTAACGTTATACCAGAGGCTGGTACGGTATTCATTGATCTGAGGTAACATCTCACATAGTCCTGATTAGTCTCGATAAATATCGCTAACCAATTAGTCATAATGGTATATCAAAAGTATGCCACCCAATTGATTCTATTATGGATAGCTAGATATGAGCCGGTGGTTACATGCGCACACTAAGAACACTGCGTTGATCCTGGGGATGAGCGTAAAAATAAGACTTAACTCGTACTTCCATATCAAGATAAGGAGACACTGGATATTTCATACCATCGGAACACGTTTTCAAAAAAAATAACTGAACGAATGAATACCATTCGTTTTTTGGCAGAGGGTATTAGCTTTATTCCATCTTTTTATCTCCGCTGCATTGTAATTTAGCGTGTTCGTCACTAAGCCTATCATATTCTTTGACAAGAGATTCTGCCTGTGATGTGACAGCTTCTTTGTCCTTTCTTTCTCTCCGCAAATCAGCCTCAAGTTCAGATATCTGCTTGTTCAACTCACTGATTTGATTTTTCAGTTCAGATACTGCTTTATTATGAGCTTCATTGGAATCATTCTGAGCACTTTCTCCGGATGACTTCTGCGCCAGAAGTGATTTAGCTGTAGTAGTTGCAGATACCGCCTGACGCATGGCAGCTTCACTTTGAGCTAATAGTGTAGCTTGGGCAGAAATCAGTGTAACGAGACGCCGGATGACAAGGCTTAAGAAAAGAGCAAATCCAGAAATATAAAAATTTCGCTGAGCTCGGAATAGCCTCATATTACCTGTAATACATAGACCCAATCACTTCGTCATTTTCTCTGTATCCCATCACATTGTAAATGAGAATCGTCTATTTTAGTCAAGTAATCAGCAGAGGATATACTCATTACCTTGCATTTCGGAGTTCAAATGAATGTGTTCGCCTGCTTCCAGATTAGAGTACTTGCGCATTTCTCGTATGGCATCAAGCAAAAACAAGACCAGAATAGCCAATAGCACTAGAAAGTAAATTGAAGCTTGACTATTCAAGCTTTGGAGGAACCTCGACTTAAAGAATCTCTGCCATCTTCTCGGGGATGCTATTGGCAAGACGAGCAGCAAAACAACAGCTATCTCCGAGTATAAAAAGATGGCAATAATTGTCCATTGTAAACTCATTTTGGTAGGTGGTCTTCTCTTACTTGATTCGTGCTTCAGAAATACGTCTATTTGGGAATTAAATAATCGTTTTTATAAAAGTTTTCATCAGACACCTAAGGATATTTGGGATACAAATTGATACGAGATATGCAGTGAAAACTTGAGATTCTTTTCACATTACGTCTGTCATTTATTGAAAAAGATGGAAGAGTCAATGTTACTGAATATTATCCGAGGAATAACTAACTGAAATTATGTCAAAATTATCGGCATGTTGTATTCAAGCATGGTATTTGATATATGATCCTTTCCTCGTTTATTAGAATTTATACAAAATAGTCTGCTGGAGAAGTTGGAAGAAAATCAAAACTGACAATGAGACACATTGATATATCACTTGACATATATTCTAAGAATATTGGCAAAAAAAGCATTTTCATATGTACGTGGTCCGCGATGTAGCTTGAAGTGCCAAAGTCAAAAATTGATTCGATATAAGCAAAAAATTACAGACCAAAGTTTCTGACGCAACAAAACATTCGAATTTCATTTTAGACAATTCATGCAATTACAGGGGTAAGTAAAAAATTATAATTTAACGTCAAAATTATGTAGAAGTCAGAATTTCGACTATTTTATAGGTTGTAAAGTGATAATGCTATTACAGCACAAACTTTTTTATGACCTAATGACGACAATGAGGACAATTTCAACCACTGGACGAGGCTACGACACTGATGGAAAGATTAAAGTATTTTCGCAATTACGGTAAGAAGAGTTCGCAGATATGCCCCAATTACTCACGTCTGATTATGTGGATTTGTGATATATCGTAGTAATATTTCAAGCTGGCCGAAATGATGGATCGAAAGTTAGATCATCCGACGTTCACAGGTAGTGATACTCAGTACAAGAAGGTGCGGTACGGTACTTATAAATAACCTTACGATGACGAATGTTGCCGTCAGAATCTTTCTAGACTGTATTTTTTTAACAGCCTCACCATGGTCCCCGCAGTGGTCCCCGCTGCCGCTGCTCTTCTATCGCGATTGTTCATTCGTCTTTTCTTTTTTTATACTTTCCATGTGTAGAGCGACTATTGGGTCCATGAGAGCGACACGGAAACAGTGAATTCGTTGGTGACACGTAGCAGTGTGAAGCCAATCTCGCAGGGAAGTCATCATCGCACTCAGCACCGCAGCCAACTTTGAACCCAGCGGCAAATCTAGCAAGCAATCCAGCAGCGAAACAAGCGTCGTGTGCACCGGGCTTAAGTTGATACCGAAGTTTATCTAACAAGACGACGACGACGGTGTCAGTTCTCTTGCTCTTGTTATTCAGGGCGATTTCAATCATCTGCTTCGTTGAAGAAACAAATTTTAGATGAAAATGGGTGTGTTGCGGTTAGTATGTGCTTTAGAAGTTGAAGATGGTTGAATAGACCTTTGTTGATATGATTGATCTCTTTGAATAAGAGCTGGATGATTTCAAGGTTTACATTACAGATTTGCTGTCAAAGCTACCGCTGCCAGCGGAATTACATATTACACCAAAGGACTTTGGTCCGAACCTGAAGACAGCATGAAACTTTATTGCAAAATTTATGACACTGTTACACCGTATGTAGAAAAAAATATCCCCATGGACGTCGTTCCTAAGGTTTGGCCCAGGATATCATCATATCATCAATTTATAACAAAGATTCAAAGCTTCTATATTTAAATAATTTTTATTTTAAGCTTCCAAAACTACCAAACGTGACAGACATCATGAGCCTGGTAGAAACTATGTGGAATAAAGGTATCATCACATCGTTCAAGTTTATATCTGAACTTTCCGAACATACGTCTAGAGGTATTGAAGTAATTGGAATCAAGGAAGCCATTTCCAGTGCCATAGATTCGTTGAATGCAGCTGAAAAAGCAGGCAGATCTTAGTAATTGAATCCATAAAACTAATATTGATACATATGTATTTATTTCCAGATTAAATAGTGAAAATTTATAGTTCTATATGTGAATAACCATTATATGCAATTAAGGAAGATTGATCTACTCATCCAAAATAATTTTAACAAAAAAAAGCCTTTGCAAATTGAAATGAAATAATTGTAATAGCCCAAAATATCATTCGAGAGACTAGAAAATACTCTCCGCATCGTTGAATATTGCATGTTGGATTATGGTAGAATATCATTTAGCAGCATTTAAGTTCGAATTGACAATAGTTTCCGCCAATTTTTGACGTCAGAGATGCCATATTTTCCATTTCCGCCAGGAGCGTAGTCGGCTTCGAGCAAAGCGTGTACTACTCGGACAACTCAGGCGTAAAAAAACATATGGACCATGGATTATACTCGAGTGGTGGTAACGTGGTAAGGGAACCCAGCCCCACAAGTATAACAGCCGACTTATTGTTAAGTGAGTTTAACCAGTGAGTTTAGCATAGTTCAACGGGACGCCACCTACGAGGTATAAAAATTCGGGAAGTAGACCAAGGAGTAGACAAGAGAGCGAGAGAAATTCGTGTCACGTGACTGGTCAGTTGTGCAGAAGACATGGCGGACAAAGAGGAGGCTGAGAAGACAATCGCTGAGGACTTGGTTGTCACCAAGTATAAGATGGCTGGTGATATAGTAAATCGTAAGAAACTAACGCAGAATAAAATGAGGATCTTAGGGACTATCAAATCTTCCTCTCAAATATCAGAGTCATCTAAATTTTCAACGATATTATGAAAGGCCATATGGAATGTGGCGCGCCAATGCCGGGCTTCCTTGCCATGTGGGTTGGCGTCGAGCCTGAATTTTTTTTGCACTTTCCCGAAAATATTCCTCCGTATCGTATGTTAATATGCTGAACAATCGGTCTTAAATTTACCTGTTCTCCAGATTAAGCTGTTTACCACACTTTTGTCATGAGCGGTTCGTTTCATACACCTCCGGAATACATTGACTATTTGATTTATTGCTTGAAGATAACGTTCTTATTTTACTGTTCTTGAAATTAAAATAATTTTCAGCACTCATAAGTTTGATTGATAATTCGTATACTGATTTGTGATCGGCATAATTCGGTTCAGTACTCAAATCATGTTAAGTTCGCTCCTTGCATGGCTTCATCACATCTATTTCGTTTGTAAACCAACAATTGATAGCAATTTCCGATTGGTTTCAGTTAGTGTTTTCCGGAATTTTTTCACCAATTTATGCCAATGGTATAGAAGTTTTCAGTATAATTCAAAAGAAACTATAGCCTGTTCCTACTTCTGTTGATTGGAGATGAAAAATTACCCATACAGTTTATTAAACAAACTCTGAACAAACTGCAGCATCACATTCTTCTCAAATATTTTTCTATTCCAGAGATTTTAACCATAGATAGCATACACAGTTTCTACACGGGCATTGCCTGAGCCTCTGCCGGAAAGCTCGCTATGCTTCATTCCGGTAAACATCGAGAATTTATATGGTGTTTCTGTTATAGGAGTCCTGAAGCAGGTCTTGGACAAATGTGTCGTTGGCACATCAGTAAGATATATTTGCGAGCTAGGCGATAAGCTGTTAATAGAAGAGACAGGCAAGGTTTTCAAGAAAGAGAAAGAGTTGAAAAAGGGTATAGCTTTTCCAACATGTGTCTCAGTGAACAACTGCATTTGCCATTTCTCCCCTGTACCCAGTGAACCTGATCAGATTCTGAAGGAAGATGACATGGTCAAAGTGTGAGTTAAACCAAAAGATACCTTCGATTGTTTCATTTTGCTAGAAAAAAAAATATTTCATTATTATCATATTTACTCTAGAGACCTTGGTGCTCATGTAGATGGGTTTATCGCCGTGGTGGCGCATACCATTGTAATTGGTTCAACGGTGGACAAAAAAGTAACCGGTAGAAAAGCTGATGTTGTGCTAGCTGCACACTATGCTTCTCAAGCTGCGTTACGACTTCTTAAACCAGGCACCGAGGTAGGATGCATCAGAAAACCTGAAATAAGAGTCCATGTCACTTTTATAGAGTTCGACTTCGTATATTTTATAAAAGATGAACGTTTTTGTGTAGATATGTAGATGTCATATGTAATATTATATCTCTTTTTCTATGTTACTAGACCTACACCATCACAGGGACCGTAGAGAAAATTTGTGGCGCCTACAAGTGTAAGCCAATTGAGGGAATGCTTAGTCATCAATTGAAACAGTTTAAAATCGATGGCGAGAAGACCATCATCCAAAATCCCAATGATGCACAGAAAAAAGAACATGAAAAATTCACTCTTGAGACTCATGAGGTACAAGTTTTGAACAACAAATAATACCAAAGTTTAGAATCTACATTAGCCCCAGGTTTTATTGTCACTTATTGAATTCTGCAAGTGGTCGAGATTGTTTCTTTACGATCGTTAATAGGTGTATTTCTCAATTTAGGTATACGCGATAGATGTGCTAGTAAGTACAGGTGATGGAGTTGGACGAGAGCAAGATACTAGAGTGACGATATACAAGAAAACAGAAGAAACTTATCAACTTAAACTCAAAGCGTCTCGTATGTTTTACTCGGAGTTATCGCATAAGCATGGACTCATGCCCTTCAATTTGCGCACTTTTGAGGATGAGAAGAAAGCCAAAATGGGAGTCGTCGAGTGTGTTAATCACAGGTTGATCGAACCCTTCCAGGTACGAATCAACACTAAATTAACCATCCAATTGATGCATGACTTTGACATTCCTTAGTTGTGCGTTTCTACATGAGATAACACCTCAAAGACAAATCCAATTCATAGCGTACCTGTGCTTTGTGAACACTGTTTACAGTAAAATGGTAAATCATTCCATATTTCAGGTGTTATATGAAAAACCGACTGAGCATGTAGCACAATTCAAGTTCACAGTGCTTCTCATGCCCAACGGACCACACAAAATTACAGGAATTCCTTTTGATCTTGAGATTTTCCATTCCGATTGTCTTGTCGAGGACCCTGAGCTTAAGGTACGAGTCGATGTGGCTGGATTTGTTTGAATCTTTTCAGAATGACCAATTTGAGAGATTAGTATCGAAAATAATGTCGTATTATAACAATTACCATTGTAATCACGTTTGTTCGATTTTAGTCTCTACTGAACTCTTCGGCAAATCCCAAGTCTGCAAAAAAGAAAAAAAAGAAGGCCGAGAAGGCAGTCGGCGAAGTGGCTATGGAGTTGGATGTCCAGGCTTAACATCTGTTTTATTTTCATTCATGACTTACTGGCATCATGCACCTTCCCATCTTTTATTTGAAGCAAAAATAAAACGAACGATTACTGCCAAAAGTAAAACTGGACACTGTTTAGGAATGAATTGAATATTAACTGTAAAAAGCGAAATTTCCGTTATAACCTTTATACCACAGGATGTGATCACTGCCTGCGTAAAACAAATTTATCATAGATCAGCCACAGTGCAATGGTGAGTTTTTTTTTGCTTCGTTGACCATAACGGCGAACTACATACTGTCAGAATTAGTCTGTAGATCGCGGAGGTATTCGTCTATGATGAATTTCATATTGTTACGAAAGCGTATTACTGTATTTCATTTCACACGCACGAACACTCATAGTCTTGTTCATCAGAATTTTTCTTTGATTTTATACCAAGAACTCTGAGTTAAACATGGTGTTTTCTTTACATGATTCACGTTGGACGCTTCACTCGTAATTTCAGTCGAATAACACGTAAACATGTCGGCTGCGACACCAGTATTTAGTACATCCTTCATCCCAATCAGTTGAACATATTGCCAGCTTATACAGTAATCTAGGAATAGAAGTCTATAACATTGGAATACCGATTACCGATCGAGAGGTTGAAGGTTTATTAACTCGTTGCTGCTAATGTAAACGAGTATTCAAGCCATGTTTTTCATACAGCTGTGAAAACTATATTATGGTAAATTTATATCCTGCAAAAAATTCCCAGAATCATATACCAATACGTTCTGACGAGTTGCAAAACCTGATGCGTTGAGGGGAGTTGATTTCGAATTTGGTTGTAAACTAGACTCCCTAAACTCACTACCATTTGTCGGTATTACGGGAGGGGAATCAATCGCCCTGGAAAGCTGTTTTTTGGGGGCATCTGAATTAACATTGAAGAATTTATGAAATATTAACATTATCTAATGACTAATAGTTTTATATAAGGATGATAGATAATGTGTCTATGTTATAGATATTTTTTCTACTCGAATTATGAATATGGATTGTCGGAGTGTACTTGTGAAACAAAGGTACCCTACGGTGACGTGCTCTGTCTTTCCACAGCTTAAGATTCTTCTTAACACAAACTATGTTGTTGCAGGTCATAAATTTTGTGACTTGTTGAAATACAATTTTACATCTTTACATGGTGAAATTCACGACTGATTTTAATTTTGAACATATTTGTTTATCCGGTATTTCTTAAAGAATGCGTTTGCCCTAAGTAGTAAGGATGCTCCACTGCATGTATTTTGAAGTTGGAAAATACCTGTGCCAAGCAAATAGAATGAAACGACATGACTACTGCACTCGCTTTTCTTTATTTTCCTTCGATATCATTTGGATGATAATTAAATTCAAGTGGACGAAAAAAAGCAGCAAAGATCAGAAGACTACACCGCAATATTGTGAGTTGATGAAGTAAAAAAAATGACGCAAAAAAGGCGAGAATATGTTACATGCGCAGAAGAAACGCTGACAGAAATTAAACCAATTTACATTTATTAACTTTGTTTCAATTGCTTCATGCTGCAGTTCTTGCGGTAGCAACTACAACTCACAATTTTCGTCAAAATACGTACACAAAATACAGAATATAAAACAGTATCGAAGTAAAGTTTGTCTATATGAAGAATGAACTAAAAGAATTCTTGTGAATGAAAGTAATGGTAATATGACGCAGAAAAATCATCGATTTTGAAAATTCATCTGACGGGCACATTACGTAAATTATAGATATGACGTAAAATTTGTCTCGACTATATCAAACAGCCATTTGCGTAATTACATGAGCTTGCTAAGACACTAGCAGTTTGTTCTTGTTTGCTCGGATTAAGTTGCTCATAAGAGACCAACTCGATTGTGGTTGCCGCTCGACCATATATAGCGGTGTGTGTCGATGTAATATATGAAAAAGTATGTAATTTGAAATAAAATGTAAAGATCTCATCGTTACGCCATTTCTACATCTGTGACAATAGGTGGAAATTTCAACTTGAGTACAACTGTGTTTGGTGTAGTGATGTCTGCCACCATTATTTCAGAACCATCTTTTAAACCAAGCTCAATCAGGGATTTGTTTAAATTTACTCTCGTTTTCTCCTCGATGCTTGCAACCGTCTGCATATACAGGGTTTTGTTTTTCCCATCAATGTTTGCCGTCACACCTGGATTTTTCATCTGCAAGTCAATCCTTTCGCACAATATGTCTAGCAAACTCTTAAGCTTCAATGATGAATCAGAAATCCGTATCTCTTTTGGGATTTGACTACAAGCTAAGCAATCATTCTTCTTTTCCGCTTCGTATGTATACGTATAAATCCCATCTAGATCATTCAATACCTGTCAAAAGGAATGAAAATAAACGTTCTATAACAAACTTGCGTAAACGCATCACAGAGTTGTGGGGTAAATGACTATCTAACGAACCATGTAATTATTCAATGAAGAGCAACAACTTGTCGCTAACTTGAAAACTTCTGTACTACAGGTGGCAGCAATCACTGCATTTGTCGATGCAACAGCAGGAATAATATTTTTCACAACTCCTTGGACAAGTCTGTAGGTTAATCCTTGTATACTAAACTGCACAGCTCTTTCGTTAGACTTTTCATAGATCCAATTTATATGGTGTGGATCGTCTCCATCAATGGGACAGTCAAATGGATTTTCTTTTGGCCACTGAATAACTTTCACATACTCGATACAGTGTTCGGGTAAACGTGGAGTATTTGCTATTGTACACAGCGGATAAGTGACCTGTTGGACAGCAATTGACAAATCAATTTTCATTTCTTCCATGGATACCAAAAATTGACACGAGACTTTTAAAACTTGAATTTTTCCATTTCTATGAATAATAAAACTAAAGTAACCCAAAAGGAACAGACAAAAGAAAATGATCAAACTGAAATTGGAATAAACAGTGTAAACTGAAATTTAGAGAATTTCACCTGTGGAGGATAAAGATCTAATGTACATTCGATACAGGCTGATAAACCAGGTAAAATGACTCTTGCGTTCCCCTTAAATCCTTCTGTACCTCCGTCAACCAGCGGGATAACACTGGACTGATCCAATTCTCCATCTTCGTAATTGAGCAGTGATATCAACATACCATTAATCCATCTCCTGGCAACGATTGAATCTAGCCCAGAGATTATGATGTGAAATTGTCGATAGAAGGCTTCATCTTTTTCTTGTATCTTACAAAAGTGTGGCATCACGTTACATCCTGACACTCGAGCATTGATAAACTTTGCCGCAACCTCAGCTTTCGAGGCACCAATGTCTTTGTGACGAAACAGAAATTGTCTGTTTTGAAAAAGCAAAGATTGAAATACTGACAATTTATATTAATAAAATACAAATTCACTGCAACATAAAAATAAAATATCTCTTCTGGAAACTGGTTGCGTTAGGCTAGATATACCTGTTGAGGTTTGACAGTTCAATAGTATCCATGTCAATAAGATGAATCTGTCTGAAACCCATCAGGGCCAAATTCTTGAGAAGTTCACACCCTAATCCTCCCGCTCCAATGACCAACAGTTTACAATTTTCACTCAAAAATTGTAACGTATCCGGTGACGGTTCGAAATCCGGCCGACAAAATGGACCAGATCTCTCCAAAACCTTCCGTAGATGACACCATTTTCGGTGTAAATGGTCTGATCCCATTTTTACAAATGTTAGAAAATTGATTTCATGTGAACACGTGAACAGCGCTTGACAAGTCGAACAGAGCTTCTTTCCTATGCGAAAAATTCACAATGCTTTCCATTTTCAGATGAATGGAAGGATGGAAGCCCGTGAGTAAAATAGTGGCATAATTAATGGAGAAGCGAAATGAACGCAAATTCGGTGTGAGACCACGTGAGATTAACACGATGACTGGGCTCACAGACGTTTCCCGTTCTTTTTGGGACAAACCGAAATCTACGAGTCTTGCGATCTGAATATCTGTCGTAACCAGTGGCGAATTATAAATGAACGTTGAACCCGGGCGTCTACAAGACATTACAGAAGTACAGAATCGACTCATTATCAGTTGTGTAAACAAATCAGCGTCTTGTCAAACCTACGTAACGTACGTACTACGTACGTGAATTTCAAACGCATTTTTGCATTCAAATGACAACATTGGACTACTAATTACAATTTACGGTGGTGAGCATTGTCTTTTGTTTGTCCATACTCTCATGTTGACGGTATTTCGTGGTATTCCAAAAGTTGTCACACTATCGTGCATGTATACATAAAATCATCTTTCATTCTATAAAAATTGTTCACCGAGTCAACGATTTCAATCGCTCTCTTTTTATTCGAGTGGTAAAGTCATACATGATCACGAATGCTTGCCCTGTGCTGCCTCGTATAATCCTTGATTTCTAAAATGAATGAATCTAACGACAACGTAACGTATCAAGTAGAGCCTGGATTGGAGTTGACTACAACCTGGAAAATCAATAACAAAGCATGTTTGATTATTTTCATTACTGTTTCTACGCTATCACTCGCCAAGCGACGGGAATAATTATTTTATGTAGCCACTCAGCCCTGTAAATTGCCGAGTAATATTTTGTAAAAGTTTTCCTACTAGTCTTTTCTTTTGATTGTATGTACGTACAATATACACGTAAAGATAGGTGTGGAAAGTTTAATCAGACCTTGCAGTTAGCCATGACGCGAAAATTCATTGAAACATTAATTCGTTCTTTTACTACGCAATCATATTGCAAATTGAGGAAACGTCGTCCATGGTTATCTGTAAACATTTTTTTATACAAAGTTTCTTTCCAATATAGAGAGAACGTCGACCCTACAGAAGACTATTTCAGTGACCCAAGACATGCTTAGAATTAAGGAGGACCTACTAAGCGATATGATAGAACAGGATGGAAGAGATGAATTTCACAGTGCTTCAAACACTAATACAATCGATGTTAGAGCCTGCTACAAACCCAGCGAACGAGTGAGAATTTTCCTCCTATGCAATCAAATAGACAGTATGCTGAAAATCAAAACTTTTTCACAAATAATTTGTCAGATTCTTATTTTAGAGCATTGCATGTTTTGATAAAAAATGGAAAGGATGTAATAACCCCGGTAGTAAGGGAATTTGAAATCTGAAGAGGAGCGAGATTCTAAATCGCCCTGTTGTTCAAAATTATTGCAAGATTTTTTATTCTCACCCTGATTGCTTTACTGCATGTGACTGTCATATTATAGTAGGTAGGTTAGTCATAACTAAGAATAAAACCGCACAGCTTCAGTCTTTGTTCGAGATGCATACGTTATTTCATCAAACAATACAATGCTCGAGGTGTATGAATTACTATGATCATGAATTTTAGCAAGGACTTGCAAAGCAAAAAATAACAAAGTGGAATTTATGAATTTAATTAACTACATCCACTGATATATATACTAACACTGCAGCGCAGATAACATACTTTTTCGGACAGTATAACATTTCTCAATGGATAAATTTAATTCTCGAATTGTACTCCGCACTAATCTAGGGATCGCAGGCCGAAAGAGTCGTTACATTCTGCAGCGGTAACGTTTGTCTATTTGCGGTTGACTTTAAATTTGGAGGTTTTGAGGTCCCCGGGATTTGGCACGCTTACAGATCCTAAAAAACTGTATAGTATCATTCTAGACTTTCTGCAATTTACGGTTCAAGTGTTATGTTAATTAGATACAGGCAGGGCGGGGGATTCAATTCGTACGTTTTTTTTTTAAGTTTACTGTTTTCCAACCGTTCGATTTGCTAACGAGTAATTTTTATATTTTCATACATTACGCATAGTTTTTGTCTGACAAATTTTCCCCATCGTTCATCAATGAAAAATACACGAGGCATCTAATAACCCCTTATCGTGTACGTCGTTGTACTTACAATTAGACTAAATTCATCCGGTTGAACGCTCGGTTAAATTAGAATATCCATGTATAGGATACACCGTACACCTACACTACATATAGCTATCCGATTTGTACAAACACTGTATGACAACAAAATGGATTGATAACAACACGATGTAAGAATATCAAACATTGTTTGCAGTAACGAAAATCTACGTCCGATACTTCTAATCCACATATTTCGTTGATAATACCTCGTAATTATTAATTACCGATACAAAGCTACGTCAGTCTGCAATAAAATTTTATATCTTAAAGAGTATATAAATCTCAAATTATTACGAAACCATGAAAATTAACCGATTCTGTAGGTATTCGTTACCCGCAGCAGATTTCCTAAATTCAACGCTAATGCGAAAAAGGCGATAGAAATTCTGTTGTGAACTTCCCATGTAGGAAATGAGTTCTAATCTCCCCACCCTCGTATTTCGCGTCTGATAGATACACACGTGTACAATCCACCGCTACAAATAATTGTTAGTATGGATGTCCTGATCGAGTTCCCCGAGGAGTTACCTCTTTCGTAACGAAATCAACGTTCGATCGAATTCAGTAAGGATCGGGTACTCGGCGTGAAAAGTGGTTCGTAAAAATCTCTTTCTACTTAGAAATTGCCGGTGTGTGTATGAGCATTTTAACTCCTGTCGCTGAAAAACAGATTATACAACAAACGAGTATTGAAAATAAATAATAAGCAGATCGATGTTACACCCTCTGATAGAAATATATCAGAGGGTTTAACATGTATGTGAGACTGGTCAAAAAAAGGTTTTTTTTTTTTCTTTGAATAAATGTATCTAAAAAATCAAACAATCTATGGTAAAAAAACCATTTTGACTAGAATCAAAATGGGAAAAGAAAAAAAAATTGTCACTTTTATGAAAAATATCAATTGTTCTCAACGTTCAACAATTTGATTTTGTGCTCTGACGTTCCATAACTTTTGTTCTATCGAGTTTAGGCGAAAAACTAGAGATACCAATTTTGTAGAAAATTAAATTTCCTAAAGATGGTAAAAACAAAAATTCTAAAAAAAATTTTTCGTGTATACTTATTCTGAAAATTAGAAGTGATTTTTTTTCAATGTATTTCAAATGGGAAGGGGGACCTCCCTATGCGCCAGCTCAATTTTTGAGATATGTAGGGACGATTGCGGGAGGATTTTTTTTGGTGTTAAAGAAACTTTTACAATACTTAAGATATGAGCTCTCAATATTAACATTAAGTATCCTCCCAAAACGTGAGAAGATTCCCCATTTAAATAACATGTAAATTTGAATTTTTTTAAATAATTTTCTATAACTCTACGGCATTTTATGATATCATATCCATTTCGTTCGAAATTAATGGAGAATTGAACGATGTTCGAAAGTGTTTAGCACAGCATAATTACAACTTACACTGGCGAGATGGTACAGGTCATTAAAGTTGATTTTCACCCGAAATATCTGCTTCGTTATCATGCAATTATTCTCTCATTGAGTACTTCTTCTGATATTGTAAAAAATTTCGAAACATACACATCTTCATGTATCATTCTATTCCAAGAACTGCGGTACAAAAACTTTGATTTTCCTGAAGATCGAAAGATTTAATAGCTCGATGGAAGATCGGTTTTATCATGTATCGGATCAAAAGTTTATTTTGTAGATTTATAGGATATGTATGCCTTTTAAAAATTTCGTTTGATATTCTCGTTTCCGTTTTCAACATATCACATTTTACAAAGAGAGCATAACTTCAGACGATCGTAGCGGTCAAAATTTGTATTGGGACTTCGCGTATACATTTTTTTCTACCCTCCGCAACCAACGTATCACCACCTGTGGTATCACTTTTTTCTCTCTAATCTAAAGACCAAAGGCATGAACCTATTTTACTATTCACACTTTCACTTTCGCCGCGTTTTGGCTTTAATACCCGTCTGTATGGTAATTACTTGGCTGTTGGTTAAAATCACCAGAAATTAATGATATACTATAATGCAGTTAGTCGACTATCATTTTATCTACACGTACTTACGTACATACTTACGTACATACGTAATTTATATTTTCATACATAATTATAATTGAGCGTTGCGTATTGTTGCTGCTGCTGCTTCCACTATGATTACTATAATTATGATTATATATTATATATTATGTATTATTGCAATATTATCATTATTTTTGCTGTTGTTCTTTGTTATTTTGTATAAGTTATGATTTTATGAGTCTGTAGCGATTTTTTGTAGCGGTGTGTTTCCTTTTTTCTGTTTCATGCAGTAAAGAGAAAAAATTTGAGAGAGTTAAAAAGCATTGAGTCGATGTTGCATGGACCCCATCATTCGTGGCCTCGCTGCTCTCGCACATAATCCTTCTGTGCTCTTCGGTACAAATGAATGATCGAATAATCTCCTTAGCCATTGTTACACTACATTAAAGTGTCGTCAATTTGTCTAATATGACCAACGACAATCAGGTAAGTGCCCCACGTTCGTAGTTCGTTTGCAAGAAACTCTCTAGGATCGGTTCATCTATATATCATTCAACTGTGATATCATTCTCGCGATTAGGACCATTGTTGTAGGAGGAAATTTTTGTTTTTCAGCCTACTTCTTTCTCTTTATTTTTCGAGCATGACCAAGAATTAGAAAGTACGAATATTCCAGTTTAGCTTTTTGTCAAATTCATGTATGCGCTATCATTTACGACTCTCAATCAGCTTGAATGTATAGCTTAATCCGATACTGTACCTACCTGTGCCTAAATTCATTCTTGAGATGTAGCATCTCATTGTCAATAGAAACTACAAGTACGTTTATTTTGCAGATCTGGTTTCGAGGGGTGCGAAGTAGTAAATTTCGACATGTGTATGGAGTGCCTGCTAAAAGAGAAAAATGTTACGACAACGTGAAGATAACTAAAAACGCCCACGATTCACAATTTTGCGCAGTAAATCCAAAATTTTTGGCCATTGTGACGGAGGTTGCAGGTGGTGGTGCCTTTCTCGTTTTGCCGCTTGACAGCGTAAGAAATTTGTTTCATTTTCAACCTAACATCTGTTGATTCTTGTGAATTTCGTGAAAAATGCTCGGTCAATTATTTCTTCTGTACAAAGTGAAAAATTCTTTCCATCTATGCTCAATCCATGCGAAATATGACCAGTATTTACTTATTTATATAGTTATATGTATACTGTGTAAATATTAAGGTAGTTTATTTTTTGATTTGAAAGTTATTTTATTACAAATATATGTATATTTTTCTTATTTAATGTACAGACTGGTCGATTGGATTTTAATGCCAACAGAGTGACCGGTCATACAGGACCAGTATTAGACATAAAATGGAATCCATTTAATGACAATATGATAGCTTCATGCTCCGATGATTGTACGGTAAGTGTATCATGTAAAAAGCCCTATAACGCAACCACTTGATTCTACAAATTCCACATGTTTGATATCGTTCGAATGTGGGAGGTGTTCAATATCAAATCACTTTAATTCATGAGTTCATGTACTAATCACGTTAATTAACGCATCTATGTCAGAAGGCACCACTGTCATCAGAGTCAAAAACTATCATCCCTATATTCTGGAATTGTGACGAGCTTCTCGCGTAATCGATCTTTGGGTATTTTTGTTTAGTGTAAAGCATATTTTTGTATTATATTTCACAGATTAAATTGTGGCACATACCTGATGGAGGCCTTTCCCGAAACTTGACCGAGTGGCTTGTCGAACTACAAGGTCACAAACGACGAGTGGCATATATCGAATGGCATCCAGTAGCTGAAAATATATTGTTCAGCGCTGGATTTGATCACCTCATTATCGTGTGGGATATAAACAGCGGTGAAGCTGTAAGCATCATAGACAGACATTCAGATGTTATATACAGCATGTCTCTAAACCGAGATGGAAGTCTACTCGCTACCACTTGTAAAGATAAAAAACTGCGTGTTTTCGAACCAAGATCTGGGATCGTTGTTTCAGTTAGTACATCCTGCTTTCCGTAGTTTCTAATTTTGTATGTTATCTTTGCAGGTAATTGTTCGTATTGATTATGTGAATATTAATTTAAATGTTGTAATTGGATTTTTCATTATTTTAGGAAGGCGTATGTCATGCTGGAACAAAAGCAAGTAAAGTGGTATTTCTCGGTGGTTCTGGCCGCCTACTGACGACTGGTTTTAGCAGACACTCAGATAGGCAATATGCCGTTTGGAGTCAGCATGATTTGTCCAGTCCTTTGACTTGCGAGACGATCGACTCTTCAAGTGGTGTAGTTTTTCCATACTACGACCATGACACCAATATGATCTACCTTGCAGGAAAGGTGACGATTGTACTCAATCAATTTTTTTACTGAAGTAGAAAGGCATACTTCGTTACTCCTGTTCTCTGTCGAATGCATCAATAATAATCACAGTGAATATTATAGGGTGATGGCAACATTAGATATTATGAGGTAGTAAATGAAACGCCCTGGATACATTTCCTCAGCCAGTTTATATCTGGTAATCCTCAACGAGGACTAGGTGTGATGCCAAAGAGAGGAATCCTTACCAGCCAGTGTGAGGTTTTCAGGTTTTTTAAGTTACATGCAACTAGGGGAATGTGTGAACCCATTTCTATGATAGTTCCGCGAAAGGTAATGCATTTATTTCAAACTAATAATCTTTAGTTACATGTCCTATTTATATCAAATACTGATTCTTGTCAGGATGTGATCGATGACTTCATTTGCAGAGCGATCAGTTCCAAGAAGACTTATACCCGGACACAGTTAGTACCACGCCAGCTCTGACAGCAAAAGATTGGGTAAATGGCATGAACAGCCCTCCACATCTGATCTCGTTGAAAACAGGTAGATCAACTGAAAAGTTCCACAGTCAGTTCTGAATCAGGAATATGTTTTTATTTATTTATTTATTTTTTTTTTCCAACCAGAAGGTTTAAATCTGTTGAGTCATGTCCCAAAAAGAAATATGTTCGTAAAATGTGCAGTACAGACTCATGAGTAACATTTCTTCAATGAAGTAGACGTTGTTAACTTTTTCAAATAGGTGGTAGTATCACAACGCATAAACCTCGGTCTCACAAACAAAATCAAGGTCCTGCTGCCACCGATCTGAACACTAAGAAGAAGTTTGCATTTTTGTCGACTGAAACAGTACCGGATTACAGGCCGGTAGAGCTTCACGACATGTCCGAGAAGAGTCAAAAGACATCTAGCAATCTGACTACCAAGTTTCATCAGCTACAACAAAACTTTGGCAGCGTCACAACGCAGGTAAGAATCTACACACTTTTTTACTGCTACTATACATATTTCATGTAATTCATATGTGATTTTCGACAGTGATATACTTGTGACCTTACATGATTTTAATATCATTTAATATCAACTAATTTGGGAAAATTTAATTATTAGAACAGTGCAAGAATAATAAATAGCAATGAATGGTTGATCAAGAATTTTTAGATTTTCCTGAGTAATTCGAAAGCCTGGTCATCATTTACACGTGGCAGAGTCCTACTCAAATGTAATACGACCAATATTTTCCTAATTTTATTCCTTTCGGTTGACAGAAGAATCTGAAAATGCTGTTCATATTGACAATATTTTATTTTATCAACTTGTAACATATTATTGACTGCATTTCATGTCAATCAAACAAACATAAAATCATTGTGATTTCGGACCGAGTCAAATTAGGTGTGTGCACAGCTCATAAAAAATCACTTACTTACGATAACATAACTAAGCAAATTCAGTTTTTGTTGATATAAAATAAGAGCTACCCCTTCGACCGTTCGTATAACTCACCAACACTTTGCATGGACTATATCAAGACGACGAGATGTAGTACTGAATTCCATTAGCCTATGAACAAGTTTGGAAGTAGTTTCAATTATTACCAAAAGGTACGTTTGTATGATTTATTTTTTTCATTATCTTTCTCTTGTCATTTCTTGGTAAAGGTGATGGATTTCGTTTTCTGTGACACACACAGATTTGACTGGCTCTGATATGGTAACCAATCATTGGAAAATTATTATGCAAATACAAATGCTGTCCGTTTCTTGTCAAACTGTCTTTTATAAAACCCTGCTTAATCAGTTAAGAAATATTTCATTAAATATGAAAATAATATTCAAGATGCAATTTAACTACACTAATCTTTGCAGCTAGCATCTCATTATATAATAGAATGTATCATTTTAGAAGAATATTCTAACATCACCGTTAAGCGACAACAAAACACTCAGCACCGTAGAACCTCTTAACGAATCTGATTTGAGGATGGCTTACGTGCATCAAGGAGATGAGTTGAGATTATTGAGACGACAGTTGGCTAATAGTCAGTTACGGGTCAAGGAGTTAGAAGAACAAGTGTTGAAGCTCCAAAATCAATGAAAAGTGCATTTTACATTGGATAATGATCAAGAAGCAAAGTATTCTATTCCCAATCAAAGCTTCTCATCGAAAGGTTTTATGAATGTGTCCATTGCAATAGGATATAAACTACAAGAAATTCGACGTCTGCATCAGCGTAGTTAGGATACTTGGAATTATTGATTCATTAAGTTGTCACTCCTGTCTTCATGTCGGTTAAAAATTAATTCTTGTATCGTTCCCTTCAAATAAGTGAGATCTATATTACGAACGAAATCGCATTGTCAAAATTGAGTCGTCAACAGTATCTTTTCGATTCAATATCACAACTTTCCTATTGAATTTCTTGATACTTTCTATACACAGCTGAGTTCTTATCGAATCACAGACGTGGAGAAATTTATCGAATTAAAATGCAAAGGTACATATTCATGATTTTACCACTTGGATGTAATGTGGGTAGTTGTGATAGTATCTAATATAACTGATAGATAATTGCGCTAATATCTTGATGTACCTACCTAGATTCCAATGGACCACTGCAATACCGTAGATGGACAATTAACTTGAAATTGATGACTCTCTATGAATTAGAGCAAGTTAATGAATTTGTATTATCACATTTACAAATAGTTAATATCTAAAGACGCAAAATACCGTAATCGATTAGTACAAATTTTGAAAAACGGAAATGGCACTTAAACTAAAAATAGACAGCAGTATCTTAATCTGATTTTTCATATGCTATTCAGATGGATAATCAAAGCTCGTGTGCTATCGATGTTGTCAGTTTATTGATCTATTTATCGTGCCTTTGCCAAAAACTGAGCACTGCCTCCGGTAATTTTTTTTTATTCCTTTCATATGCATTTCTTAGGCCTAATTAGGAAATGCGTGTTTGTAGATAGAGAGGTAAAATATATGTCAAATTCTATAGAGTCAATTTCAGTCAGAGTTCGGATGCTCGTTTCAATTTGGATTGAATAACAAATGTCGATTACGATGGTACATCTTAAATCAAACGGTAAAAACAAAATTTTCGATTATTGGGTGATCGTTCATAATTTGTACGGTCAATGATTAAATTATGATTCAAAAAGTTTAAGCTCATTATAAACAATGTATGTTTGGGATTACATTTAAGAAAATCTGCATACATCAGAAATAATGATCAATCAGTGATTTATTCGAATCCTTGAATTTAAGATCGAGAAATTCAAACTGGAAATTTGCTTACCGAAAGCAGTCTGTAATAAATTCGCGCGGTGCACTCGTATCTCATGGGCAATTTGATTATCAGTCAGCTTGATACTTTGCCAGTTGGCAGAAGTGAATGTTCTGATTTTTTTTAGAGTACTCGTAGGCTTATTGTTTCCAACGTCAGGGCCCAGCGTGATTGGCATTGCATTAGTAAAAAGTGCAAATGAGGTAGTAAAAAAGAAGCGCATTGAAAGTAACATCAACTTTTTGATGTAAGGGTTGCTTCACACATATGCCAAAGACGTTGATGATTGTTTCGAGTAAATTGAGCATGCACAATAATTAGAAAGCACATGATCATATTGTTATGATAATTATGATGGCTCTGAACTTTGGCAGTTAGGTACAGAGCTACCTACTCTTTGTTATTATTATTATCATTGTTATTATCGTCATCGTAATCTTCATTATCAATGTATAAATGTTCAATATTTGTACGTGTAAGCGATATAAGCGAATAATTTTTCGGAATTTAACTTGTAGTCAATAAAGAAATCGGTTAATTGCAATTTTCGGTTTGCATACAGATGAAGATATAATACTGTGCAAATATACATATAATCTATACCTATACCTATGCATAATATCGTCGTTATCCCATTAATTACAACAATGAATAAAATAGTGATAAATACTACGTGGTTACGAAAGTCTTAGAAAATTGGTTTGTAACTACTTTCCAGCTTACACGATATCTGACGGCCTCTCGATTTGGTCTCAGAAAAAATATCATTACGTGCACGAAATGATATATTAATAAGTCGGGTATCAAACAAGTCATCATTGCTTACACAGAACAGTCTTTTTTTTTAATTGAATTAGATTAGATTAGTGAACAATCTCACGCAGGCTTGAATGTTACAGGCTCAGTTTTAGGGCTCTTCCAATTCATTTCATTTGCTTTAAAATCAGAGGGATATGTCTCAGGAGGACAGAGCGACTACTGTCAGCGAGTGAAGTTTAGAGCACTCCGTTTGGAAGTTTGTAGCTACAAAGAAAAAAATGATAGAGCAGGAATTCAAAACAGGTTTAAAAGCTTGGAGTATTTTGTGTTTGAAGACTCATTTTCGAATTTCGAACAAAAAAACACCGACATTTATGACCACCGACAGGTCGAAAAATGTGGTTTTTTCAGAGTTAACCGAAGTAGGTCAACTTTGGAGCATCACCACTCGTTCGAAAAATATTCGAAAAAATTCAGAGATATTCCCGAAAGATTTCTCGAAAAGATCCCGTTGGAAAATTTCTAAAATATTGAAATACATGGCGCCGAAGTACAAAGAGACGATCTCGGGAACAGTTCAAGCAAAACTGATCTACCGTGGGCTGAAAATTTACAGGAAAATCTACAATTTCTAATGCCGTAAACGGAAAATTGCTTGTATTTCTGAATTTTCGTTAATCGTCATTAACGTTTTAGGAAATTAAAGACGTTGCGGTGCGGGAAGATGTCAGACTGTAGTGACGCTGTAGCGGCTGGGTCACCCACTTAACGCCTTCAATTTCTTAAAACGTCGGTGTGTTTTCTTCTCAAAATTCGAATATGAGTCATCAGACGCAAAATATTTCAAGCTAATAAATTACATTGCATCGATATATGTGGATGGATACAATTTGGCTTAGAAAACATTGAAATACATTTCATCTTCTGCATAATTTTTCTTTTCTTTTCACATAATCTTCAACGATTATGTTGATATTAAAATTAAATGACTACCGTTCTAGTAATCGATGTGAAAAAATATCTAATATTTTGTGAAATTCTGTTTTCTATACGGGCTTAAATGTTACGGCAGATACACCTGTATGTATTTTCAATTGCCACGTAGTAATCCTCATTTAATGAGGAAAAAAAAACACTTATGTGTCCTACTAGATAGTAAGATGTACCTAATATACATTTGTGCAGGGAAGCTTTGCTGCCTTGATGGTAATCGGACGGAATTGTTTCGGTGTGATCCATGACAAGTTCGATTGTCCTTTCGGACTATTCAAAAATCTTGTTGAAAGTTGGAGTAGAATATACAACGCGTTTTCTATCTCTTGAATACAATTGTATATCCGATTATCAAACTGGGTGTAACCAGCGATAATGCGGTCGGTAATGTGGCTGATGCGGGATTACACCCGTCGCCGCTACAAGTGTAGACGCAGGTTCGATACTCCAACTGGTCGCCCGACTGACTAACGTAATTGCAGTAATTTCCCACGTACAGCGAAGAACAGTATCTTTTGGTACCTATCCCTCCTGTCAACAAAGAAGAATAAATTTTATATTCAGCGATTGGAAATGCCGGGTAGATGCGGTGCAGCAGAATAGGCCCATAGTTTAAGAAAACTTGAAAAATTTTCAAAATGGCCCATCAAGAATAGAAATTGCACAACAGTTTCTGATGCTCGGCAACCATGTTGCCCTCCTCTAATCCCTTTAGCAATTTGGTCGTTGAAAAAATCCACCCCATTGAACAAACAACAAATAGACAAATCAACTCATGCATGTGCAGCATTGTGTATACCTATGCCAATACGCTAATTGAGTCAATTTATTGGATTGGCACAGATGTTCGTACAACACATACGTAAACTGTCAACTTCAGATGCCACACGGGTATACCGTAAACGTGCTACATTTTATTTCCACCTCGCAATGTGCTGTTTCTTTCTAATAAATTCTGATGATACAATGATACGATGATATACTATGAGATAGAATTAGCTGTACGTTAGTAAGTTTTTTAAAAGATGTTAAAATCCAGTTAATTAGCGTAGTTAGTTAATTGTAAAACCAGCGTATACATATGTATAGATTGAAATGCGTGCGATACTTTGATTTACCCTCAAATCTTCCGACGTGCTTTATGCAGTACTGAGCACCGTATACGTTATCGCATGGCTCCGGTTTAATGTCGATGTCACTTTGCAGATACTCATTGCACTGAAATGGATTGTCAGAATCCGTACCCAGGCATTGATAACAATCGATCGCACTCGCTAAATATAAATAAACAAATGAATAATAAAATAAACAACAACTGTAGAAAGGAAAACTAGTGGGCTTACAACGCTGTATTACCTGCTTGTATCATAGGTATATTGAACATGTAATCTGCATAGGTGGATTCGTACTTGGCATTGGTATTTGCATTAAAATATCGTACGAAAAAAACGAATTTTTGTCAATGAACGTTTGTCAAGTTGACGGTAAAACTTTGTCCAGTAGACGAAATTTCTATAAAATTACAGACTCTTGTTACGTGATATTACCGTTTCTTGTGTTTTATTGTTAAATATTTTGATTAAGTTCTGCGAATGCAACAAAACATAATTCCGATGTTCGTTCACCCAATGAATACAACGAATCGATTCTAAAAAACCTGAAAAACGATCGATTTTATCAAACGATCAATAACGAATTCTATCTACAGTGAGAAAGTTTGAATCAGATGCAAATCTCTCGTTGCACACGAATTTCCTACACAATTGTCAATGAGTGGGAGGGTAACTTGTACGAGTGACGAACGATACGAAACTGTACATTCATTGTTCATGATCCGTTCATTTTTAACTCATATACGTACAGGGGAACTCCGAGAGTAATATATCTTGCAACGATCGTACAGAGGCCAGAATTGGGTATGTAACGCTACATACATGCATACTCGATGTTCATAACGATTTATCGTTGCCGATCCATATACATATATGTACTACTTTAAGTTTTCATCCCGCTCCATGAAAATTATGTTGAAAACGCGCGTTAACATAATTGACTAAAAATCAGTCGATCGACAACCATTTTTTGCTCCTGTTATGCCATTCGTAGAAGTTTTTTGCAAATTAAAGACTCAATATTTCATTATGGATCGAATTTCAATCTGATATATCTATTAACAGCGAGCAAGCATGTTGCGTGAGAGATCACTCGCTAAAAATGTTTGTTGCAGTATAATCGAATTCCGAGGTTTACAAAAGTTCAAGGGCCCCACCCTCATGGGATTCATTAGACGTTACGTTTCATTTGTATACGATGGTAAATCAGACGCATTGTGAGATATTGTAGAATACGGAGATAAATAGGACAGGTAAGAAGCACAACCGTACTCACCGGATTCAAGGTACGCCAAAAGAAGCGCAACGATTATCAATAATGATCCGTCTCTTCGATTACATGCCATCTTGTTTGAAATTTATTTTCCTTTCACTTAGAACCGTGGCTGACCGCAGCTCGAACAGCAATCGCCACTGAATTGCGTTGCTAATGACACATAGACACTCTATGTATACACCTGGCTGCTACGTTGCGTTTACGATCACCTGTAGTACTGTAAAACCTGACCGACCCTTGCCGCCTCCTATCGCCTGACCAAAGCGCCTATAACCGAAGCTTGGCTCGAACTGAAGCGGCCAGCGACGATCTACAGTTTCATTTGTTTGTATGTAGGCGCCAATGTGAGCAATTAAAGTGGGAGTTCGACAGAGATCAGTGGAGTTCGCCACCTCAACCTTAACCAATCACGAGTCAGTAGATCTTGGAGAAGCACTGTGTGTCCTACCATTAGCTGCTGATTATACGTATCAAATGCTGATTATACATACTTATATTTTGTATTTTAATGCTGTTAATTGTTATTCATACAAATAAAATTTATTCATGTTTCTAAGATCTATATAATAATGATTTGATAGCTGAGAAAACTACGGCGTAATCTATCATGCACGAGAGAATTCTGTTCTGAAATGATTCAATTGCGGAAAGTTTCCCCTCTTTTGTCAAATTTCCCTCATGCATTAGTCATTGCATCACTTTTTAGCATGTAACAGGATGAATTTACAGCTGCTCGTTGCAGATTGTACAATAGATTTGTAATAGAAATTTTATTACCACGTTGTTACAATTAATTTGTGTTTCTGAGTGTGATTGAAGTTCTGCATTCTAAAGCAAACTTGGGTCAGAGTCTCGATAAATTCATAATACATCAAGACATATTAATATTGTAAAAACTAAAGATTTATATCAAGATCAAATGTTTCAGAAATCAGCTCAATAATAATTAAAATAGGATCTTTTAGTTTGCCAACACTCTCATTCTGTGAGTCCACTGCTATCTTCATTCCCAGACAATTTGGAAATGAGTAAAGAATTCTTACCTTTCAATTTCAGCTTGGAAGACTTCTTTGATTTTATTTGCTCGATTTTAATAAAAGGCTTCCGCACTCTGCCAAATATATTCTTGTTATTCTGTTTATTGCACAAAAAAAATGCCCTTGATGATACTGTAGGCACCACCTTTCCAGGTAATGTTGATTTTGAGGATTCCCCAATTTCTGGACGAGTTTTTGCAAACTTTTTTGAGGGGATAGCCTTTGGACGTTCAGATTTGTGTTTAAGAACGAGTGATTTTTCACTAATCATTTGATGTTTGAAATTATTCAATGTTAACTGGCGGTTCGAGCGCTTGTGCGTTGACAATTTAGGTAGTACAGTCGATCTGATATTAGCTACGTTTGATGTAATGCTTGGAATATGATCGACAGATTTCAACAATTTCTTTCTTACAGCAATTGCAGATGGCAACCTCGCACCGGACGACAAATTATCATCTTCGATCTTACATCCGTCTTGATTTTTCAACATTCTGTTACTGCTAACCGGTCTGGTTTTTCTACTACATGCAATCCTTTTAAAATTTGTATAAATCAAAGAGGCTCGTCGTATCCTATTTGTTTTAACTGCCAGGATTATACCACTTTTCACTGAAGTACTACAATCTTCGGTAGAAGAATTCATCTTTGATTCATTTGTATCCAGAGTGCGTTGATTTGTAGCATCCACTCCACCTGAACCCTATAGAAAGAGCAGTAACAGAAATTGCATATGGATAAACGCCGGATAGGCATACACATCAATATTGAAAATGTGCCCACTAGTACATGAATAGCTCAACAATGCTAGAGCACTATCTCCTCTAACAGCAATATCAATCTGGGAACAATAGATGAAAATGTATGTGCAACTGTTCACAGAGCATGATTATTTCTCTCCATGCCAGAAATAGCCAAAAACTGATCAAACAATGGTCATTTATTTCAACAGTGCTTAAAATTTATCATGAAGGTATTACTTGTGTTTGTTTAGTGATTGAACTGACTGTAAAATCTTTGGAGAACAAGCAGGCGATTATGGCGTTTGCATATGACTAATTGTAAGTATACATATAAATGCACAAAGAAAAAAAAATAAAATAAGAATTTTACCGAACGACACCATCACCATTTTTGTTGTCTCAAAAATGATCTCTTACAATGGAACAATTCGATGAATTGCAACTCGATAAAACCGTAAGATACACGACGGATACACGAAGATATACGCCTACTAGGAATGAATAAAAATAAAGCTGATAATCGCGTACTAATAAAGTGTTGATTTATTTACACAAATGTATATATAAATCAGTACAATAACGAAGAGTATGCATGAGTTATTAAAAAGAAAGCATCGTTTTATATTTTTATCAGTCTTAGAAAGAAATCTCATTCCAATAGAGGTAGAAGAAATAAGTTTCTCAAATTTAAAGCTCGGAAAATTGTAAGTAACGAAACTATCAAATTTAAAAATTTGGCCAACGGTTTTATTATATTCTGAAGTATGGTGTCGCACGATTGAACTCTAGGTTCACGTTGCTATAGCGAATAAATATGTTATTCCATGCCACATATTTTAAAAGTTAAAAAATCAACAAATTGAACCAACTGTTGATTTACTGAATACAGCTTCGCCTGCAATATATTCAAAGTTTCGAAAAAATCATTTTCGAGCTGCTTAGAATAAGTTCATACTAACGATCAGATAAAAGTCGATGTTTTGAGCCGTTATGATTTGTAAGGTTGATAATTTAGATTAGGCTCGTATGGCTTACTAGGCTCATGGTAATGAGAGTGGAATTAATTCTTGTTACAATCTAATGAGATTTTTCAATTGATACGAGTGCTTTCATCTCTATTACTCATGAACGAGGATGACCGACTTACTCATTTTCAAATTGGCTAAAGATTTGATTGATTCAATTGTGGGTACCATTTGTCCGAAAATTACTTTGGCTTTGTGACAAATTCAACATTTGATATATTCAAAATATGAATTACGAGCCACAATTTTTTGACCGCGATAAGCCTCCGTCATACAGCGACATTTACGATTGCTGCGTTACAGTAATATGCAGATATTTCTAAGCAAACATAATTATGATGAATATTAAGAGAAATGCTTCTCTCATTCTCTTTGATAACTAATTTTTCAATACTTTCTGACCAAAGGAAACATTTTTCAACCTTCTTTCCACTTGGTTAACTGTCATATATTTTATCGTAAAATGCTTAATTTTTAATTCATTTTTTATGACGTATTCGTATTCAAAAATCAATGTATTAACAAAGTAACTACCTGAATTAATTGTATTGGGTATTATTCATTCAGTTATAAGTTGTATAATTTATCCTCAAATTGTACCCTGAATTCTCGATTTTATAAAATAACAAATCAACATACGACACAAAATGTGTATACATCGATTGATGAAGAAGAAAAATCGGAAAAAGTACTTCTCATAGATATGACTGATTAATGAGAGAATAGCATATTCATCATTGCCGATATATTATAGAGGAGACAAACCTACAAAAAACGACATTAGTACAAATATCGATTAAAAAACTTCCTGTTCGAAAACTATATCAACATTTCTAAAGTCAACAAACAAGAATTGACACGTATTTTTTGCTGGGATTAATATGCGCTCGGTAAACGAAAATTTAAGCACTTTGAATTTTCAGAGCGAAACATAACGTACCGTTATCACTGCTCAGCTTACTAGATAAAGTAAAGTCGTTCGATTTTAAGTATCAAGGTTCAGCTTTTAATTTTCGGTTTGAGAAATACCACTTATGTCAACCCCCATGAATAAACTGAAATATGACAATGTTCAAGGATTTAATTCTGCATTATATTGTTTTCCGGAAGACCAGCTACTCAGTACTTGGAAATGCAGTCACACATTTCAAAATATACCTGTGTAATGCCACTGATGGAAGTAACGTAAAATATTTAATATCAATGATATTATTAAAGAGTGATCAACGTCTTTTCGCTTCCTTACTCTGACTTGACAAACAAATGAAATGAACTGTTAGGACAGTATACATTGCCTTATTTCAGTGTCTATATTTCCACTTTGGCCATTTGGATTAGAATTTACCTTACTCAATGGTCGATTGAACGATGAAGCGAGGTTCACGTACGTTAACTTTAAATATGATCGTACACCCCTCAGTGAACGATATTGGCTGTTTGGGAGGCGGCTATTGGGATTATTTGTTGTAAGATCTAGAATCGACGGCCCTAATGCAGCTCCAACCTACAGAACAAGATTTGCTGAGTTAGAGTAACCTGGTGCCCCAATGTTGAAGTTGAACATTTCAAGGATGTACAGATGTCCATCGGTTGGAACAAAGCCTCTTTGTGTGCAATATTGTAACATTATAAAAAATACAGTCAATAGATATCTCAGAATCTATGCATACGTTTCATAACAAACAAGGTATGCACTCACCTCTTCAAAAACAGTAGGTGTATACTTTGGTGGGACAAACATGTGGCTTTGTGTTTTGTTTACTCCATCCCGTACTCTAGCTGGCATCGAGTTTACCATTCTACCGGAATTGTAATTACACTCCAAAGTGTAACTCCGCACCAGGCCAGTTAACTTATAAACTGCCACTCTACCAGACCCCTCACGTGACATACCGTCACGTTTATCACTGAACGAGATAAAGCATATTTATTTATAATTTAGGTGCATTAGGATTTTCCGATGACGGGCCATGTAACATTATAGGTTTGGCATGAATCAGCGTGTAAACTGTGAAGATATTGATTCGTCTACAATAATAGATTATCAATTTACTTACATCAAATACATATTCCTTTCTGCAAAGTTACAAGAAGTGAAATGAAAGTTTGGATTATTGAGAGACATCAACTTTGGAAGGAGCATACACATAACAGTATCTTCCGCATTGTCAAAATGATTTCCATACATAAATACTCCTTTCTTTGAAGCATGACCATGTAAATCGATGTATAAATAGAGTCCAGAGTTCTCAGGATCTATTGGGAATTGTCCAATGGCTAGCGCGGTACATGTTTTCTTATTACATTCGTTTTCTGAATTTTGCAATTTTGCTTTTGAGTTTTCAACAAACTGTTCTTTGCCTCCTTTAAAACGTAATATTTCAATTATCTAGCAGACCAAACACTAATAATAGTACATTGAACTGAATTGTGAGTACGGATTGGTATCTAGAAGGATATTATGTATATGAATAACATTCACCATGCAGTATGTGCCCTGGAGCTCCCTCTGCCAGCTCACATACCGTTCGAGATTCTGTCCCATCCCTGCCTTTTTCATCCAAGGTCATCAGTGTCACCTGATACATAGCATAGAAATAACGGATCATCTACATCTTCGTGGTACGCGTATAATATGATTTTCAAACCCTTTTACTTTTACCCTGTTTTTTCAAGAGTCTAATATCAGGCTTTGGAAATTACCTGCTGCAGTAGTCTGTTGGTTGTATCACGAATAACATTAGTCAGAGATCCAGTAGGTCCAATCACATTGACTTTTCTTTCGCCAACTTCTAAATTAATGTTCAATGATTTCTCAGAAGGAATCTCGTCTGGCACTTGATAAAAGTGATGATGATACCTTGACCAAGTGAAAATGTCATAATTTTTCAAAGTCGATGAAAGAACACATGTAAGTTTTAGTGCAACTACAGCTATGCGGTTGGATAATTTTACTTTTATACGAACGATTACATACTGTTTCATGTGCTCTACTTTTCAGTAATAATACGAAATAATGCGATTTAGTAATTATTAACTTACAAAATGAGCACTCTGGCAGCATATATAGTTGGGTGATCGATGAAAGATGGATTGAGATAGACTCTGTTCAAATTGACCCCCCTTGTATCCATCCGATAATGTCCTCTGGCCACTCCATCGGGATTGAGCATTGGAATCATTTTGAAAACATAACTCCGACGTAGATTGATAGCTATAGGGTCTTCTCGATTTAGCAGAAAATTGAGAAATCCATTGAACACAAAACTGGATGGTGTCTCTCCCGGATGAACTCTGGCACTTATGAATATAATCTGCAAACAAATTAGAGCAATTAAATTTCATCAACCATCATCGTTACAATGTATTTTTAATAATACACTACAAGGAATATTTGTGGGCAGTCGAAAGATAAACAAGATTTTGAATATGGAATTTTATGGTATATAGAACAGAGCATTCCTTTTTGCCTCTGAATTTGAATGGTCTCTCTTCATCTTTTATTGGAAATAGTCGTTTCAGCTTTGCCTCCCTCTCGGTTGAAATGTTGTGATGAGAGCTTATCGTCAACAAGTCCAACCTCAAGCCCTCCAGAGACATTATAGCACATTCTCTATGATAATAAATATCGTCAGCAAGCGTAACATTTTTCTTCATCAATTTTGCATCTATTCGCTTCAAATAATTTTGCAAGTCCGTATATGAGAATGGATAGGTGAATGCAATATAACTAATAGCCTTGCTATTTTCTGGTGTACGAAATAAAAACGATAAGGTGAATTCGCTGCCCTTGTGATCAAGCTGGAAAAAACATATGTATTAATCCTTCAACTTTTTTTTTGCTAGGTGATTATTTCTAGAACCTGTTTCTTTGGTTTCAAATATAAATAAACGTGTTCATATTACGTTTTTTCAAAAATCCATTGACAATGAATGGATATATTTACAATAACTTGATTCTTAAAAATCTGGATGCTGAAAAATTCATTTAATCTTTTCAACAAGTAACTAGCTGTGACGATAAAAAAAGTCGTTAGGTTTGAAACAAAGCCAAACGTGGTATTGAGTAATTGCCTTAAAATCACTGTTATTATAATTACAGTAAAGGACGGCTTGTCTCGTATTCGTTCCCATTGCGAATGACCTGGTACAGTTTTATAAACAGGACACATTCCCTGGCTGAACATTTTCACTTGCTTGTTGAGATTAACCACATTTATTTTGACAATAGCATCTGGTGCTGGCGCTTTGACACCAAAGTAGAACCAAGTTCTATTGGTGTTCTGATAATCTGTACCATGGCAATCGTGTTTGGTCCATACATTGAACTCGTATTCTGGTATCTCGTCTGGCACAGTCCGACTAAATTTCCCATCATGTTCAAGACTTTCTGTAACAAAACAACCATAAATGAGACACTAATTTAGGAATAGTCAAATTTAGCATCCTAAAAAAATATCAGTTACCATTACGTGGAGATCCTTCGCACACCTTGAGCTGCTCTACTTTAGCCAAATTAGCCGAATCAAAGTGATTGTAGAATGTAAAGTTACCACATTTTATTCCCTCTGTTGTAGCTGCCATTATATGCTATCGGTTACATGATATTCTAAAATAGTCGTTAATTATTTATAATGTTAATAAACGAAAAAATAAAGAAACGGTGCAGGGATCTTAGCAAATATATCAGTCAAAATTTCATTTAATATCATCAAGTGACACAAGAAAAATGCTCTTTTCTATTGCCTATGCTATGTTGTAAGACGGACAATGGTTCAATAAAACGATATTAACGAAGTATATTATTAGCGATACTAAAAATAATTTTTCATGACAGGTTATCTCAATGTCAGAAAATATATCAGTAAATAAATAGTTTGTTTTAATACAATGTTGTTGTGGAATGCAATACTACAGCCGACTAACCTATACTTGTCTACTTTCACATTAACGATAAAGGATCATAAATACAGCTGGGCTATAAGTTTGAAATGAAAATAGTAGTAAAGAAAATGTCAACTTGAATTGTAATAGAGCTAAAGATCGATTCTGATTTATAAAGATAACTTAGGGAAAAATCATAGATGACATTTTAGAATCAAATCCCATGATGAGATAAACCGCAGTTCCCATTATGTTGAATAAACCGTAAAAAAGTTCAAAAAACGCAAGCCACTCAGTAGGGAGAATTTATAGTATAAATAATTAATTTGTGGCATGATTAGGAAATATGTCAATAAAGGATCCCTAGGAAATGTAATACGCAGGTGACATCTTTTGTGTGCTGCGAATCATTAACGCTTATTCTAGCAGAGAGAATATATTAATGATTTCATTTCCAAGTGTTTAACCCTTTGGCTACTGCTATACCTAACGCAAATGTCACTCGGTCGTCTATTGACGACAGCCGTAGTTAATACTGATGAAATTGATGCACTTTGACAGTTGATCGATCATATGATCTCTTATTTACATTTGTTACGTCAAGTTGGCATGCAGTGAATGAACAAACAAAAAACTGTGCCACAAATTCATGTGAAATTCACTCACCCTTTTGTATGGGATAAAGATGCCCCTATTCATCTTCAGAGTTTCAGAAGAACTAGAATAGCTCATCGCTCAAAGATAGGGTTGCACTTTTAACAAGGAAATGATAAGATATTATTATTTCTTCATATCAACGTCTTCCTGCTTCCTTCCACCATTTCCACAAAAATAGTACAAAAGTACCAATAGCTCTGTCAGACCAAAGAGGATGTGAAAGGAGTCACGGACCCTGAAGCGTGCGGTAATAAAAAGAACTATTTACGTTAGATTACCTGGTGTATTTTGCAAGTGTCGATTGAAAATTGTTGTCAGGATGAGAAATCATATGGCGTATAAATAATGAAAGAAAGGACGAAATGATGCAATTGTAATATATATTCCTACCGCTGAACGATCCTCTAATAGTATCATCGAATAGTAAATTGGCGAATCTCAGTAACCTAAAAAAATGTCCTCAAAACGAAAGTCGGACACGCAAGTGCCGGCAGAAGAAAGCAACTTGCTGTCGATTAGACCACTTGGCGCGGGTCAAGAGGTCGGCAGATCATGTATTATGCTGGAATTCAAAGGAAAAAAGATTATGCTGGATTGTGGCATACATCCAGGTCTCTCTGGCATGGATGCTCTACCGTTCGTTGATCTTGTAGAAGCTGATGAGATTGACTTACTTTTGATATCCCACTTTCATCTCGATCACAGCGGAGCTTTACCATGGTTTTTGCAGAAGACAAGCTTTAAAGGACGATGTTTTATGACTCATGCAACAAAAGCTATATATCGCTGGCTGTTGTCTGACTACATAAAAGTTAGCAACATAGCGACGGAGCAAATGTTATATACAGAGTCGGACTTGGAGGCCAGCATGGACAAGATAGAAACCATAAATTTCCACGAGGAGAAGGATGTGTTCGGAGTAAAATTCTGGGCCTACAATGCAGGACATGTTCTCGGAGCCGCAATGTTCATGATCGAAATTGCTGGTGTTAAGATTCTGTATACCGGTGACTTTAGTCGGCAAGAAGATCGACATTTAATGGCTGCTGAAATACCCAATATACATCCAGATGTTCTAGTTACAGAATCGACGTATGGAACTCACATTCATGAGAAACGAGAGGACCGAGAAGGCAGGTTCACCAATCTGGTTCATGAAATTGTAAACCGAGGTGGCAGATGCTTGATTCCTGTATTCGCGCTCGGTCGTGCACAGGAATTACTTTTAATCCTTGATGAATACTGGAGTCAACATCCCGAGTTACATGAAATCCCAATCTATTATGCCTCATCTTTGGCAAAAAAATGCATGGCCGTCTACCAGACGTACATCAATGCCATGAATGACAAGATACGTCGACAAATAGCGATCAACAATCCATTTGTTTTCAAACATATATCAAACTTGAAGGGAATAGACCATTTTGAGGATATAGGTCCTTGCGTAGTAATGGCATCTCCTGGTATGATGCAGAGTGGTTTATCTAGAGAATTGTTTGAGTCCTGGTGTACAGACTCAAAGAACGGAGTGATAATTGCTGGTTACTGTGTCGAAGGTACCCTGGCCAAAACAATATTATCAGAACCAGAAGAGATAGCTACAATGTCTGGGCAGAAGCTACCACTCAAAATGTCAGTCGATTATATATCATTCTCTGCACATACCGACTATCAGCAAACTTCGGAATTCATAAGAATTTTGAAACCACCTCATGTCGTTCTCGTTCACGGCGAACAAAATGAAATGGGAAGACTAAAAGCTGCTCTGCAAAGAGAATACGAAGACGATCCGCATACAAGTATGGAAATTCATAATCCTAGAAACACTGTGGCTGTAGAGCTATATTTCCGTGGTGAAAAAACCGCCAAAGTGATGGGAACATTAGCTATGGAAGCTCCCAAGCCTGGACAAAAATTGTCAGGCGTTTTAGTGAAACGAAATTTCAATTACCATATTTTAGCACCGTGCGATTTATCCAAATATACGGATATGAGCATGAGCCAAGTGATTCAAAGGCAAAGTATCCATTTTTCAGCATCAATACCTGTCTTGAAATATCTGCTCACTCAAATTGCTGGCAGTCTAGAGACTATTGATGATAAAAAGATGAGAGTCTTCAATAACGTTGATGTTTTACTAGAAGGAAAAACCGTCACAATGGAATGGATAGCGACCCCTGTTAATGACATGTACGCAGATTCAGTTCTCACTGCGATTCTACAGGCTGAAATGATGGATCAACCACCAAAAACTCTGCAAGCACCTGCCAAAATGGACAGGATGCATTTTAAGGAATGTCTTATCGAGATGCTACAAGAAATGTTCGGTGAAGATTCAGTACCAAAGATATTCAAAGGTGAGAAATTGTATGTTACTGTGGATGGTAAGAAGGCTCACATCGATTTGATGAACTTGGTCGTGACGAGTGAAGAGGATGAAACTTTTGAACAAATAGTGCAGACTGCTGTTTCTAAACTACATCAATCGCTCGCCCCTCCCCCATGATACAATTTGAACAATCAATTCCGATTCAATTCAAATGAGATAATTGTATAATTGATCCAACATTATCGATTAAACGGTTAATAAGAGAAATTTTTTTTCAATATTTTGTCTACACTTTTGTCTATTTATCCCAAAGAATCTCAGTATTTTATTGCAATTACACATGCCATCAGATATTATGGTTGTACACCTCGCAGGCCCGCAAAGATGATAGATTCACAAGTTTTTTGGACAGTATAATGAATTTTTCTAGGTATTATTCCTAGAATTGTTATCAATCGTTCAATTTATTCCGACGACACAAAGAATTTGTTGACATGTGTGTTTTTACCACATTGATGATAGAAGTGTGAATTCATAAATTTTGTTCCAAATTGATTATGATTAAAAAAAATGGTAGATTATCTGAAGTACATGAAATTCTTTTCATGATAATCTACGCAACAATAAATATACGTGTAACAATTATCCATGAAAGTTCAAGGTATGCAATAATCGCTCTCAAATTTCGATGAACTTCACAATTATTGGAGGTGCTGACGTTTTTAGAACTCACTTGGAGCACAAAAGAATAATTCCAAAATCAAAAGGAATAACTACAAAGGTGTCAATTTCAAATCCACGAACAATTATTGTACTGGTGAAATAAAATAGGCCAAGCATTACTTTGATCCTAAACTTTATATTCGGTTAGGCTACCCCATGTGGGACCGACTTTAATTTTAACAGGCAGTGGAACGTACAGCTGATATGCCTCCTCCATTGATGTTTTCACTATGACTGCAACCCGATCAAGGTCCGCTGCATTCACCTGAGAGAGTTTTTGTCATCGAAATATACTGTAATGAGTCTTGATACAATAGAAAAAAAAGCTGACATGTCTACTGAAAAAACGCCAACCTCATATAACAGTTCATCGTGAAGTTGTAGCACTAGATAGGCTCCTCGTTGCCGGCAATCCTTACTGCTTCTAAGTTTCCTAGTTTTCATCTCTGAGAAGACTCTTGGAGCATCTGGATATTCGGAATGCAGTCTTTCGTCGATGAGAACCATTGCTTTCTTAGCTAAATCTGCCGCCGAACCCTGAATTTTCGTGTTTACCGCCTGTCTTTCAGCATGTGCTGGAAATGAAGTTTTTTACGACTAGATAGAAATATAGGTGCGTTTAATGGAAAAAGAGGGTTTTGCTCTTACATCTTTCACTTTTCACATCACTGTACAAGCCTGGCAGTTTTCTGCGCCTTTCCATTAGAGTTATCACATATCCATTTTCTCGGCTTTCTGTTGTTACCTGGCTTAGCCAAGTACGTACGTTCGGATAGGTACCTAGGAATGTTTCCATGAACTTACCAGCTTCCAGTTCCGTGACCGATAACTGTTTCGCCAACGCCTTTGGACCTATGCCGTAAATTATTCCATAACATAGCTGCTTTGTGCGTTGACGTAGATCATCTTGTACCTAATGCACAGAAGGATAATGAGAACACCATATTCTCTAATTATGTTTTCCGCATTATTTGAGAGTGAATATACGGATTTATTACCTCCTCTACAGATATATGATTCCATCGTGCAGCGATATTCCTAAAAATATCAGCATCTCTTCTCATAACTTCGCACAGCACGGGATCTTTGGAAAAATGTGCCAGTATCCTCAACTCGAGCTGGCAATAATCTGCTGATAGGATGATATTTCCGCAAGTAGGAACAAATGCCATGCGCATGCTAATTACAAAACTGTTATCCTCGGAACTGAAATCTCTCGGAACATTTTGTAAATTTGGTTCATGCATGGATATTCTGCCAGTGGCTGTCCGTGTTACACAACATCCCTGAACCCGAGACCCTTGATGAGCTAGACTTAATAATGGAAACACCATCTAAAATAAAGCCATGTTTTGCAGATGATCAAGTATTACTTGGATGCATGATCCCTAAACTTTTTAGTCCACAATTGCAGTTACTTTAGTTTGAGTTGCGTTGAGTTTCCGCCATGACACGACTAAATTGGAAATTGGGTTACTGCAATTTTCTAACACGGCCTTATTGGTGCTCACTTTTATGCCCTTGTACATTCCTAAGACCTATAACAAATCGAGTAGAGCATAAACGATTCTTTGACCATGTAAAACTTTTTATTTTAGCTGACAATGAGTGGCGCCATTATCTCACCTGTGCAACTTCTTTCGGAGAGTTGAAACTGAATCTTCTTCCAGCTAAGGCAAACGCACGTTGTTCTAAGGACATTAGTTCCCGCTGCAGGACTGTCGAAAGTTCTCGAAGTGACTCTAGATTTATTCCTATTCCTGTTAGCTCCAATCTTGCCAATGTTGATGCAACTTTGCACTCCACATCTATTGAATCGGGTTTAGTGCTCTTTGTTAAACCTGACATTGAAACAGAATGTGCGAGAGTGACGAGATATTGTTACCTTTATATATTTGTGCCAGACCCATGCTCTGTGATCGTAGCTGTCTGATAAGCTTTCCTGTGATATACCATGTTACCGCAGCCTCTGCAGCAGCTTTGTGTTTGGCAAAAACGAAGCGCTCAGTTTCCTTATTGAAACCTACAGAAGCTTGAGCAGAATAAGCATGCTGCAAGACGGTAACTCCTTGTGGGAAATAAATACTGGCCTATCAAAAAAAAAAAAACAGTTTTAACAGATGAAACTAATTCGGTGAATCGAAGATGATAAATTTTTTTTTTACCATATCATTGAGTTTCTTTTCGGCAAGATCGGGTTCTAGCAACCATTCTGCTACTTGTGGATCGAGGAATGTACAATTGGAACTGATGTTGCAGCACAGATGCAGCGTTTTGTATATGTCTTTACTTCCATAGCAACGAACGTTCACTGACGAATTCGTGAGTACGTCTCGTAATAGTTGAAGACGTTCCTTCAATGGTATGCTGTCTTCTGGAAATAGTAAAAAACGACCTATACCTAATCATGTATTAGTATACAGAGCATAGACGGCAACTATGAAAGAGTTTTCATATGAAATTACACAAGAGATGATGTTATATGTTGTGCCGCACCCACACCCGCACCCAATAACACGTACCTTTTTTATTTTCAAAGGAGATGTAGTAGACAACGTTTCTTCCCCAGGAAATAGCAACCCCGTTGACGATGGTGTCCGAGTAAATACAGCTTTCATTTTTCTTTGAGCCTTTTCTTTTGCCACTTGCACCACCGACCAATCTGCTCCCAATGCCAAATGTATCGCAGACAAACTTATCTTGTGCCAAAGCTATTGCAATCTCACTCTTTCCTTTCAACTCACTGCTAAATAAATTGAATATTTTATCATCCCAAGCAACATTTATGATATCTAAGATGTTCCAGTCCGATTTTTGATTGGAACTTATTCTATTTTCTTCACTGTCAGCTCTTAGGCACTTTTTCTTACGTTTTCTGGAATTTGTAACTTTTTGAACAATAATTGATGAATTTAGACTCCTTTGATGTAGGTTCTGAGTCACTCTGAATCTAGCCACCGGAGAATCTTCATCTGTATTTGATACGATGCTATCCGTGCTGCAGTTCTCTTGATACAGCACCTTTTTAGAACTTATGCCACCTGTTCTTAGCAGTTCAATGTTTCTGCTTGTAACAATATTCGATTGTCTTCGGGACTCTTCGAGTGTGGGATTGCTCTGCTTTGTTTCCAAGGCAACCCTTCTGGATAACTCCAATTTTAATCTAGCTCGACTTTTTTCTGTATTTTTGGTGGGTTTTAAATTTTGTGACGCAACGACATAATCGTCCGAATCTGATTTATTTGACTCAAATGACAACCGGCGATTACTACTGATATTCAGTACTTTAAGAACTGGACTACTGTCGCTTTGCGAGTGGGCCTCGTTGAATTGGCGTTTACGAGAGTCTGAATGATTGATCATCTTCACGTCGTGAATATTACCTGAGTTTGACTCTGGAGAAACTGATTTAAAACGGCTATTTTGCACCGGAGGTGTTACCGCGATCTCATCAGTTAAATTCAAATCACTCATTACAGTTCGACACTTTTTTTGCAGGTTTCCAGAACACATATTGACTCGATACGACTCGCCATCATGATTTCCTGTTACTAGACCCTTCGGACCCCCAGGAACCTGACATGCTTGATCACGAATACCGTTGGATTTTGTGAACGAGTTCCTCGACACGGTCGGGTTATCCCAAGTCGTACTATTCCAGGAAAAATTTATTTCTTCACTATTAAGGATTTGCTGATTGAAGTATGGGACTTCTGAATTATCATCCGTGGTAGCCATATGTTTGTGACTTGAGATTGTTTTTGTTGTTAGGTTCAGCTCTGCGGTATTGGCATTTCGCTTTGTGATCATCGTCGATGTGTTCCGTCCACTCTCTACCTTGAAAGTGGAGTTTGGTGTATAGGTCGATGAATTTTGGTAAACGGTATCAATTGTATTTGTATCTTTACCGATGTTCACCGAACTGTTTATATTTTTTTCAAGGTCATCGCAGAACTGTGTGTCGAGACTGAGACTATCACCAAATAAACTAGGACTTCCTAAAAACGAAGCATTTGGATCATCGTTGAATAAGGATGTCTTTTGGCATTGCTTCGGCAGTGGTTCATGGTCTATACGAATTTCAATATGATCTGCCGAGTTCCCTATTGTTTTTTTTTTTTTTTTTATTGTATCGTTATCCATCTCTTTAGGTCTTTCAACTAAGTTAAAATCAGGAATATCAGCCTTCTCGTGAATGTAGGTATTCGCACCTAACATTTTGTGCACGTTTGTCTTTTGATTTTTCTCATCAATTTCGATAACAAAACTCCGAGAATCATCCATGGGTTTTGTAGGTGAATTATTCTGTTTTAAATTGTCATTGTAAACAGATGTGGCGTTGTCATCGTTTTGACGTATCCTCCGTTTTGTACTCAAGAGTTTAAACTTGGGTTTATTTTTGGCAAACTGATTTTTCGGGTTGATAGATTTTAGTATGCCAGAACATGATGATACAATCGAATCTGGATTGTCAAGTACGTGTATTTTTGGCTGAATTTTTTGGCTTTGGGTATCACCAACGTTGATGTTGGACTCGCTACGTTGTTCCCGTAGTAGGACTGCTTTTGAAAATGAGTCAATCTCTGTCGAATCAGTTGTTGCACGCTTTTCTAGCTGCTCCAACGTGTTCATTAAGTTCTTATTAATTTGTTGAGAGTCAATAGCATCTATACTATTTCCCGTGTAAGAATTTGTAGCATACTTTGAATCTGGGATAAGGAATCCATCATCTACCGGAACTTGTATAGAACTTTTGTTGTTTACAAAAGCAGGGTTGAGGACGTGACAATCTGACGATGAGCTTCGATTTCTTTGATATGACTTTTCTGATAGGCAACTATTCGACTTCTCAATACCTTGCTGCCAGTACACGTCCTTGATACCCAATTCATGCTGTACGGCGCAAAAGTATAAAAATCTCAGCATTGATTTATACCAGGATTCATACGAATGTGGTTTATGAAATATGTGAAATACTATGAAATAGAAAAAGCATAATAATATAGTTCAAACAACAACCTGCACTAAGGTGCGAGCTTCCTGTACCAACATCACTGCCGCCTGGTACGGAGTGAGTCCGTCCCGTCCAGTGATAAAGATACTTCGAACTTTATTTCTTTTTGCTGTTTCCAGCATGTGTTCACCATCCTGCTCCTTTTCGCTGTATTGCGAAGAGTATTGAAATGCACAGAATGTTACCGTATGTTACAGAAAATAGAAGATAGAGCTATCTAGATAATAGCTAACATTGGTTATTTTCATACCTTTCAAACGGTAGAGCTTTGTGTAATGCACGTTCGACAGCAAGCTCATTAGCAGTTGCTAGGTCTGCCACACACTTGATTCCATCCTTGTAAAGACTTCTAGCGCGAAGACCATTGAGCATTGGCAGACGTAGCAGATCCAGTAACTCTCTACAAACTCCAAATTGCAAACGAACTTGAAACTGGCAAAATAATAGTTCCATACAATCCCATCCCAATTGTTTGCAAAACTGCGTGACCATTCCTGCAGATTTGAAAAGGGTTCAGCATTGGATATGTGTTTAACAATCGTCACCAACTGTAACTTTTTTGAGAATCTCTTTTGCCGGAAAATATATCCAAATTCTCTTCAAAATAATGAATAGGTGCTGAAATCAGCGTACCGGCAAAAGTTGAGGCAGACTGCTGTAAGCTTTGTAAAATTCCTCGACTACATCCATATTTCTCTGAAACTGTAGTCAATGGAACTTCCTTCACTAAATCGTGCAGTGCTAACGCAGTGAAAAATCTTCGGTGAATACTTTGCTGAAATAGTTGAGATAAAGCATATACGATAAAATCGTTGTGTATCAAGTTAACAGTATCGGAAATAATTTAATTCTGACGTATGGATTTAGAACTAGCTCGAGGGTTTGAGGGACAGAAACCATATACAGGTACATATAAAAATTATTGACCTTTTTGCCGGGTTTAGCAAGTCCCCGAATAGCAGACACTAAAAATTTCTCTTCGATTCCAACCATCCGTCCAACCCTTTGTTCACATTCGGTCAAAGATTTCCATAAGTTGAAAAATATCATCCAGTCAATTTGTCCATTTAGGCTGCTGGAATTAAACGGTGTAACTAGATATATGATATGTAGATCTGTTTCCAAGACAAAGCTTTTTCTGGCCCTTTGCAACTCTTCAAATAAGAATAATCCATCTGACGGAGGAACGGACGATGCAAGACATGCCTTGCCAAGAGCCGTGGCCATCCATCGGTGCTGTTTATCCTCTATTTCACGTGCTCTGGGCACAACAGAAAATTTATATTAGGAAGCGTCAACCTCAATCCTACTTGGTACATGTAAGACCAATGAGTGACAGCAAGGTAATTCTATTTTTTATGATGGGATATCCCAATCATAATAATCGGAACTTACATAATAAATTCATTCAGTGTCAGAAACTCCATAGCTTCTTGGGTGAGCCTTTGAACGTTATTTTTTGGCTGAAAACTAGCCAGCGTGCACCTGCTATAAAGATCAATGTCTGCCGATGTGCATGCAACTCCACTTGCCACAACTTCTAGCAATGCTCTGACCAGCGGTCCTGATCCTTCTAAGCAAGATCGTACGGGATCTAAAGGCGCAGCCAACAAATACTTAACTGTACTTTTTTCATTTGGTTTGCATATTAATATGCTTTCGCCTAAAATAAGAGAATGACAACATGGATATATTGTCATTAGAATTGGAGGAAAGAATTCCGATGATTTTAGTTGAGCGTGATGTTTTTCTATCTACCTGCGGTATCCTTTCCCATACGACCCGCGCGTCCAATCATTTGCCGGTATGTGAGAGTATCTATCACTTTACCGTGGAACACTAATGACCTGATGATGACTCTTCTAGCTGGTAAATTCACTCCGCTACTCAACGTTGATGTTGCTATAAGAACTCTGAGTGATCCAATTCTGAAATAACGTCAACATTACATTGTAAAAATGATAGTTATTCACAGACAATAAACCAGAGCTGATGACTAAAATTTTCTGATTTAATGTGGGCTCAGACATGGGAAATATGTTAGTCCTTGCTTCGAGATACTTGTAATTGTAACAGAACGTTCTTTCGGTAACCAAAATAATGTAAGGCAAAATGAAACCAAACCTGAAAGAGCATTCGATGATATCTCGTTCATCCATGGTAAGTCCTGCATGGTGAAAAGCGACACCAAATGAGACGGTACCTTTTAAAACGTTGTCTAAACCAGCAGGACATCGTTCAAGCTGACACAGTGTTTCCGCAATTGCGTCCGAGTTCAACTGTTTTCTAAGAATTTGCCCAAGTGTGGTATCTCCACTACCTAAAATGTGACAAACAAAGTTATTATACATGATACTTGAAAAATTCGGGCTCTTCTGTGGTCATCGCTTGTGCATGCATAAACTTTCAGCAATGTATCTGAGAGAATTAACATTCCAAGAACTGACCTAATTTGAAAAATATCGCAGCCACCTGGTGGGCTAGATTTTCGCACCAGTTTTTAGTTGGACAAAATATTAATGTACTGTGTCCATCGGCAATGGTTTCAATGCATAACTGGAGTATTTGGTCCGGATCATTGCATAACTCTGGTATTGGATGGAGCTCCCTTGTGGGCATGAATTTACTGTTATAAATAGTTCTGTTTATCTGAAAATATACAATAATTATATTCGGAGCACAGACATTTTCAAAACTTTCTTATAAGTACGGTTCACCTTGTATTGTTCATTTAGTGCAATTGGTCTGAATTCCGTCTTAAAAAGCTCCGCACCCAACCACTCAGCTAACAGACTAAGATTTGGAAGTGTAGCAGACATGCCAATAAGTTGGATGTTTACCTGCTCTTCTCTGAAGTAATAACGACTTATTACCATACAGCAGCCATTAATCAATTGGGGAGTTTGATTGGCTTTGACACAACTTGTTTTATAGTGCGTCTGATAGAAACCGAATAAAGCGAAAAATTAGTTCACCTCAATGTCATATATTTTAGTTTTGTGAGTAGCAGTTCGAGCAAGTAGCCACGATGTGGGTCACCCAGAAGATGAAGCTCGTCCACGACCACAGCCCCCAAAGAGGAAAGGCCTCCCTCTTCCATTAAGCGATTTATCAATGAGTTTGCTTTTTCGATAGTTGCTATTGCTATATGAGTAGCAGGAAGTCCCCCTGCAGGAGCATTTCCGCCCATAAAACCTTCGACTCGAACTCCACTACTCGATAGCAGATCCTAAAAGTTTTTGGAAATGTTGTACATTATGGTCACAATGCGCTGCAATTACTCCGAGTCAGAACAAAATCTTTAGTAAACCATTAAAGGCACCGAGTACAGAGAGATAGGACAAAATCTGTTACTCACTTGAAAGTAAAACATTTTTTCTCGGACAACTGAGACAAATGGCAAGATAAATATGACTTTTTTCTGCCGTTCCAATACTGTTTTCATAATGAGTATTTCAGCAACTAAAGTTTTTCCTGCTGAGGTTGGTGCTGAATAAATCAAATTTTTATTGTTTTCAAGCACTTGATAGTTAGACAAACATTCCATTTGCCAAGGAAACATTATTCCCATGCCTCTTGACTCATATTTCTGTACAAGCGAATAAAAGTTTCATGAAACTTAGCAAAGCGGATAGGTAGTAAGATTAGACAGCTCTTTCAACACTCAGATAAGTGTTTTTCGAAATTTTCATCAGAAAACGCAAAGTGGATAGCTGTCTGGCAATTATATCAGCCGTCTTGGTAAAGTGCAAACGAACCTGGAGAATATTTGACGGTACTCCCCATGCCGATAGTTTACATCTATCCTGCATGGAAACAATTGAGCTTTCTTTACTCAAGTCAATCTGGAATATTGTTTTACTATTTGCTATAATCAAATTATTTTCTTTGTCATCAGGAAATTTTTCGATCTGTGCTGCAATTGCCTTTCTATCAATTAACTCTGTTTCATGAGTTTTTTGTGCTATGGTTTGTAGTTTTAATTCACTAATAGATAATTTTGGAGTACTATTTGGTCCGTGATGCTTTTTGTTGAAGTGAGTTGCTTTGTTGACAACAGAAGTAATACTATTTCCAGTTGTGGCGTTTGATGCGATTGCTTCCTTCAAATGCTTGTTAACTATGGTTTCTACTTTTTCTTGTTCACTTGAATACTCATCCTTCAAACTCTCAATGACAAGCACATTCATTGGCAAGTTTCCATCATGTCTTGATTTTTGAATTTTGGTCATTTTGGTTGGCTGGGAAGCCTGAGTTGAACGTCTTTGAAAAATCTGGGCTCTTTTACCTTCCGGATGATTTTTATTGCTATTATTCATTTTGCTCAATCTAGGGCAAGTCTTTTTTTTAGAGACACCATCGGTAACCTTGGGACTGTCAGTTCCAGGTTCCAAATCAAGAGTGACAATTTTTGAAAGAGCTATACTATCTTGAAAATATTTGTCTACGTTGGTATCGTTAATTGTAATTGCTTCTTCGTCGTGCTTCTGGAAGTAATTGACATTGCAGGTTGTAAGCTTACCGATGACATTCTCTGTCCTTTTTCGGAGAGAAACAAAAGTCGACTTTGCAGCTCTGGACTCAGTTGCAATTTTAGAGTGCTGAGCATTATTCCTATTACATCTACGGTCTTCAGCTTCTAATAACGCGTCTAAGGTTTGTTCACCAAATGAGCCAATTGTAATTTCACTCATTTGGAGTGACGTATTATGTATCATCTGGACAATAGAATCTTCATTAATAGAAATTAAATAGAAATATATTGCTTCGCCAATTCCCTGAGTGTGAAACTTTAACTGAATTTCTCAGAAGTTTACCATTGTAGCTAAAACAAGTGTAGACAACAATACAGAATTATCGTACTAGTAATGAATACCTGATGGTTGTGAAATTTTCCATCTAAGACGGGATTATTTATTGATCAGAATTGTGAACATTGATTTCATGTTTATAAATTCAAAAGTTTGGTCTTGTGACTTCGTGGTTGTAGCGCGTATTATAGACCACAAACTACTAACGGGCATCGTCCGTGCCAGTCTGTTCTGCGTGGTTCTGCGCCAGTCTGCAGTAAGTTCGTATGACACAAGTGATCCAGCAAGGAAAGTATATTTCCTATGTCCGTAAGAGAGTTATAGCAAGTCAACTCACTGAAAGTAGTTCTGCCGGTTGTTAGCAGGTGGATGTGATACTTGAAGAACGCCAATCATGTGTCATCTGTCAAAATATTTTATACGCCTACAAACTGTGCCCACAACGAACTGTCGCCAAGTGAATCCTTGTAACCATTTCTTATTTGTGACAAACTAAATACATTTCACCACATCCTAACTGGAACGAAATAATCGGAAATATTAAAAGCTAGTTCGAGTTGGTTCGTTTTTATTATTGGTAACAATATAACCAAAATGGTGATTAGCGATGGACCTGATCCCGAAAGTATGGGCTGCGGGTATAACATGTTCATAGAAATAGATGAAGTTATTGCACTTGTCAAAATGTTGAAGAATCCCGATTTGACAACATCACTGATCGAAAGGAATCAGGATCGTTTCACCTTTATTTTAACGCAGTACCAGGATCAACCACACTTGCTGGATCCATATTTGGATGATATTCTTAGTTCAATGCTGGCAATTGTGCGGGATGAGAGTGTTTTGGACAGCGCAAAGCATAACGTATTCAAATATATGTTTGTCATTATGTCAGTGAAAACCTATAAGAAAGTTGCCTCGCATCTTCCTCACGAGGTAATTTCATTGCATGAAATTTCTATTAAGAGAAACACTATGAACCCTTTTGCTATCATTTCTCTATTTCCACACTTGTTGCTTACTTTATTGTTGTTTAAGTATGCTATTTCAGTACTCACTCTTGCCTCGGTAATCTGTGTATTAGCAGCCCTGTGATTACTCTCTTTTCTATATCCATAATCCATGAACCGACATTTAATGGAAAATCTGTGTAAAATAAACTCATTGAAATTATATTGAACTTTATTTTGAAAGTTCTGTCTTTGTTGGCTGAAATAAAAGTTTTGTTAAAGGGTTGCTAATCATTTTAGGTAATGGATCTCGTACCTGTTCTTCGAATGCTAGAAAAACAAGACCCAAATGATGTGCTCACATGGGAGACACGTTATGTCCTTCTTGTTTGGTTATCGATCATCTCTAAGATACCTTTTCCTTTGTCTCGTTTGGAAATTTCGGCTAATGTTGAACCTGAAGAAACAATTACAAACAGGTATACAATTTCTATTGTTTAATATAAATAAAATCATTTCATTCTCTTGGACCCCTCTACTCTCCCCCAACATAGCTGCGAATTGATGAATATCCACATATTGTGAGTGAAGAATCGAGCTAGCTGGGGTTAATCTTGTAAACGATTTTGATGATTAAGTGAAAAAATTTCAGGATAATAAAGCTGTGCAAATTGTATTGCCTATCAAAAGATACCTGTTCTGTTGCTGCGGTATTCCTGATCGCTAATTTTCTGAATCGTTCGGACATCAAAAAATTATATCTGGAAGAGATTATTATGTGGTGTTCCCAGGTAATTGGTTTATTCATTTAATGTAATGGCATTTGATGATATATCTTAGAATTGTCAACAAACTAGTACGGAGAGATCTTTTCAAATGCTTGATGCTTCTGTATTTTTGAATTATCCATCTGCTGATATTCTTAGAAATTCGTGTGAATAGTATTTGAATTTTTGATTCGGTTGAAAAAGTTAAGTATACTTAAAAAAGAAATGAAGTTCATTACTTGAAAAAATTCACAACACTACAGAAAACATATTGGCTTTCAGAATTTAGAAATGGAGTCTGCTATCCATAGTGCATTAGCCATACTTTCCTCTATTTTAAAACACTGTGCCCGCGAAGATCTCAAACCATACGCACTAGTGCTGTTGGACAAAGTCATGACAATGAAATTAAATGAAAATTCAGATTCACTCGTTCGAAAGTTTGCACTTAAAGTGATACAGCGAATCGGTAAATATTCCACTTCATCATTCTCTGGTGTTAAACATAATTTTTAATCTAACTTTGAAGGCATTAATTATGCATTTTCAATGTATAACTTCAGGTTTTGTTCTGCTACGAGCAAAAGTGGCTGATTGGCGATATCAGAGGGCAAGCAACCCAATAAGTTTGTTATCCGAGCAAAGAAAACATACAAGAATCAGTAGCGTCGGAGATACAAAAGAAACATCGCCCCAGGACATCGAAGATGATATCCCTCCGGCTACAGAAGAGATTATTGAGCAGCTTATACAAGGTCTTCGTGACAAAGTCATTACTATCAGGTATCAAATTATTTTAATCACACGCAAACGACACAGATTCAACTATGCTACTCATGATCAGTTATTTTTTTTTTATGTCTATGCAGTTATTGCCTTTCATGAAAACTATCTTGATTTGTACATTTTGACATTTCTACACTTTTTCAATTGTCAGGTGGTCTGCAGCTAAAGGTATTGGGCGAGTGACAGCCCGACTACCGATAGATTTAGCCGATGAAGTCGTAGGGTTTGTGTTGAATCTATTTTCTGGTCGCGAATCGGATTCAGCATGGCATGGCGGTTGCCTGGCATTGGCCGAATTGGGTATACACTATTCAGAGTGTTGCTATCCATATTACAGAAAACAATTGAATTATTCGCGAGCAAAGTGTTCCATAAAAATGAAGTAAAAATGTTTTCAAAGATTTATTTGTTTGTAGGGCGAAGAGGATTGTTATTACCTCATAGATTGGGGGATGTAATTCCCCTTGTTTTACAAGCACTGATATTTGACGAGCCACGGGCATATGGTTCTGTGGGATCGATAATAAGAGATGCTGCATGTTACGTTTGCTGGTCTTTTGCAAGAGCTTTTGAATCTGAAGTATTACAGCCTTACGTCAATCAGATCGCTGCAACACTACTCATCGTGGCTGTTTTCGATAGGGAGGTATAGGGGTGGATTCTAAAATGAAGTGCAACGTGTTACATTTTCTCATCAGATTTTCAATAAATAAAGTAGGTATTGCGATTGTTATGATGAACAATGTTACGATTGTTCCAGATAAACTGTCGTAGAGCTGCTTCGGCTGCATTTCAAGAAAATGTTGGTAGACAGGGTAACTTCCCACATGGAATAGATATTCTCACTGTCACTGATTACTTTGAAGTAGGTGTACGGAGTAATGCTTATCTGAAAATCAGGCAAGTCCAACTTGTTTTTGCTAACCGATTGTCAAATTTCATATAGAAATATGATCATATCAAGAACATTGGCTGATATATATTCATATGTAGCGGCCATATAGCCCAATACGAAGAATACACGAAGTCTTTGATCGACCATTTACTTACAAGAAAAGTCACACACTGGGATTCTGCGATTCGGGAACTTTCAGCTAAGGTTTAATCAACTTGACTTTAATTTTTTAATAATTTGATTGATTTTAGAAGTTTTTCTATACACATGGTTCGGATGTTTATAATTATTTGTTTGCAGGCCCTCTGCAATTTAACTCCCAGGGATCTTCGCTACATGGTTGAAACAGTATTACCAAACCTCCTTGAATTGCTGAACTCTATTGACTTGAATACTCGCCATGGATCAGTTTTGGCTGTTGCTGAAATTTTGGAATCATTACATGTCAATTCTGATGACGAAATCAAAAATATTATCGGTGAGTAAATATTATTCGTTACTGTAATCATTCTTATCCCTTCCTACTTTGCACAAGATGAATCAACATGACATTCTGTTTTACCTAATATACATTCAGGTAAACCAGCTGTCGATCAGATAAGTAATATTGTGAGAATCTTCAGAAGTCGTGGACAATTTAAGGGTTTGGGAGGAGAGTTGATGAAGCAGGCATGTGCGGTGCTAATACGAAAATGCGCCCGTGTTCGTTTTCCGGTTCATTCAACCGATGTTATTGGTGAGTAGCAAAATTTCTCGCTAAAAATACATTCTCATAATGTATGCATAAATATAATATAGTTCACCAGCGACAGCGATATGGCGCTGAAATTCAAACATACTAGATAAATATATTTCTACGATCAGATGACTGGCAAAGTTTATTGGAAGAATGTTTGAACCACGAGGTAGCTGGCATAAGATTGAAAGCAGCAGAAACGCACTCCGATTTTTTCACTGAATATTATACACCCGCTCACATCAGTAATGACGCTCGAAAGATAATAGTCGACCGGTACTTAAATAATTTGACTTCCAACAATCGGATTAACAGAATGGGATTTGCTCAAGCCATAGGTGAGCCCAAGCCCTAAGTTACCAAAATAATTTCATCTCTTCATTGATAATTCAAGCGTAGTCTAATCATCTGTCTCACCAAGTCCAAGAAGGGACTTATTCTCACTATGTTAAACTGCTCAAAAATCATTATACATCATGCCTGTTCCCAGGATATTTTCCATTATTCATATTGCGAGAAAGAGCCAAGGACATGATACAAGCATTAGTCAAATGCACGCACATCTCAGAGCAGACTTTAAAGTGGGCAGAAAGTCGAAGAGAAGCTTTTCATTCCCTCACAATGGTTTGCCAAACTCTGGGAGTTGAAGAATCAAGTGAGTTCTGAGCATCCTTCAATAAACGTCATTTGATTTATTTGTGGTTTCCTTTTTGTACTATCGGAACTATTAATTTCTCACGATAGATACATGGGAGCCATACGCCCAAGATTTATACGACTGTTATTTACTTGCTCTTGGCGAGTACACGATAGATAGCCGTGGTGATATTGGGGCCTGGGTCCGAGAGGCTGCTATGACCGGTCTCCAGGTAACCCTTATTCTCTATTCTTGTTAGAAAATCAGCAATACTTGCACCAATCTTGCATACTTCGACTCAATGTACTTGAATGTATTTCAGCTCTTAACGAATCTGGTTTCACATGCAAAACTGACGTCGATTTTAAATGAAAAAGTGATGGCTCGTGTGATAGGTGGTGTTGCCCAACAAGCTGTTGAAAGAATCGACAGAATTCGCGCACAATCCGGCGCTGTGTTTAGCGGTCTTATACATAGGTACAAATTACAGACATGAAAATCTTCGTAAATTTAAAAAATTATTTTAGTCCTCACTGACGACAAACTTTTCATCCCAGTGATACGGAACTTCCAAATATTCCATACCACAACAAATTGCGAGAACTGTTTCCACTGACCGAATGCAAGGATAATATAGATTGGAAGATGGAATCGATGACTTTTCCACGCTTTATCAGAATGCTTTCATTCCCGCCTTACACAGTACCTTTGCTCCGTGGAATAATTTACAGTGTAGGTGGATTGAGCGAGTCATTGGTAAGTTCAATCGTAACAAATAAGCGATACTTGGATATCGATTTTGATCGGTAAGGCAAAATCAATGACATTTTACAATAAGATAATGATTGGTTTCTTTGTTTGCAACTAGGTGAAACACTCGAGCATGTCCTTTTTTTCTTACTTGAAAGAGATTGATCAAGTGACTGCGCATAGATTATGTGATCAGGTTTTGGATATTTTTGAAGAAAGCCACAAGAATGAAAGGATGATAACTTCTCTTCTGGCATTTATGGTTCGTTTGATAAGTTCTGGTTGTATTCAATTCATTTTGGATGATCCAGAAAGTGGCTTTCCACGCCGGCTCTTGATACTGCTTAAGAAAGAAATCAAGTGTATAAACAACACAAAACTTCTCATTAGTAGCATCGCAGTTTTTTGCCAGTTACTACAGGTTTACTACTACAGTTTTTCCTTCAAAAGATCATAGATTCTGCAAAAATGTTCATATGCTCTGACTGCCTGATTTTTTTTTTAGGTGCAAAGCGATGTGAACAAACAAGCATTCGGTCAATTGAGTATATTCTTATGCAATAAATATATGTGCGTAAGAAAAATAACAGCAGTACGCACATACGAGGCGCTGACTCTTTATGGAGAAGATATGTATCTCCCAGAGGAGGATCTTACGAGTATATTGAATACACTCAACACGACCGATTGGGAGCAACCTGTGGCGATACTTCGCCCAATCAGAAACCACCTGTGTGAATTGATGAAAGTTTCACCTCCTGTCACAATAAAGAAACCTTGAAAATTGTCATGACGTTACACAATTAATAACAACGATGCTTCTGTCGAACATTTTTTATAATTGTATTCTTCGAATTTGCCATTCACTCAACTTGTTATAAATAAACGCAGTGAATAAATTTTGAAACCAGAGTTTATAAAAATTTCTGGTCTTCCAGAATCAGAATTCATAGTTGAACCGGCATTTGAATCATGTACGGTATTATCAACTCCGATGGATGAGCTATTGCTTGGTTCGTCTTCATAATGCTGCATTCAAGTCTTGAGTTCTAGCATCTGGTTAGCATTGTATGCCTGGAAAAATCGTTTACCATGCTCGAACGTCGCTATCATAATTGCACAAGCTGGAGCAACCTTGACCAGGCGAGGAGTTAGTCCGGCGAATAGGCCTCGGATTCCATTTTGACCGTAAATTAATCTTATCGTAGAGTACGTACTGCCACTGCGCGCAGGTTGCTCTATTGGAAACAAATAATAAATTATAACAAATCAAGAAAAAAAAGATATGGATCATTTGGAAGGTGGAAGTTGGTCAAGCACCCAACCATACCAAAACATTCACGCATACGTATACGTTATCAGATGCAAGAAATCGGTGTGATACACACATTATCGCGTATGACCATGTGTCGTGCCATAGTCGTACATGTTTCGGTGCTTGGCTCGACACCGGCAGAGTTTGTCTATTTGGCCGGAAACCAATCCAGAAAAATTATTTCGCCTGTACTTTCCTTTCAACTCCCAAGCATCACGTATCATTGTATCAAAAAAATTAAATTCATGCTCGAGGGTTTTACATGAATTTACCTGAATAAATTTTTTTCTCACCCATCTCTATTTGCCGATGAGTCTTCACGACGTCAAATGGGATTGTCAACAAAGCTGCGATCTACAATTTAGAAAGAAAAAAAACAATCATTCGTTGGTCTCTTACATTGTGTAGTAATCCTATTTTTGGTTGATTTAGGCATGTTCTATGCAGTTACTTGAATGACAAGTAAATGACAGAAGAAGAAGTAGTTCAACTTACGGAACCTGCTACAGCTCCAGCTGCTAAATTAAATGTAAACGTTCGCTGAGTTCCCCAAAAATATTGTTTTATAGTTTCATAATTCAGCCAATAGATTGCACTGAAAGGTACGTCACGTAACAATGTTGATCCCAGGCCCATCCACAGACCAGATATCCCATTATATCTGATAACTGTTTTCAAAGCTTGTCCGATTTCTGGAACAGGAATGAGTATTATAATCAGTGGAAAAGATTCATAAGAAAATTCAGAAATAAAGTATTTTGTTTAATGGCGGAATTTTGGCCGATTGGTTGATTGTTGTTGCTAATTAAATTTAATAAAACCTGTCGAGTGACGATTAGAGATGTTAATTATGGTAGGTGAACTGCCAACGTAGTCCACTTTGGCAAATACATAACATGGATACAGAGAATTCCGTTTGTATGTGCATGATATCATCGTTCATACCAAACTTGGTACATTGCAAATTACAAGATCCAGCTATCTTAATCATGAAACAAAAAGGATACAACTTGAACATCCTTTTCGTTTCAATTTACGTATTAATTGTTCGGTGTGTGCGTAATGGTGTTGTATTACCTGTGTAACTCTGTTTTTGAGATTGCATCTTTGTTCTAATGAGCTCTAATGGGCTAACTAAAGAGGCCGCCCAGATTCTTGCAGTACTACCAGCCAACACCGGAATCCAGAATGGCTGGGCTGAATTTTTTCCTCCTTTATTATATCTATCGTTGTAAGTATCCTGCAATATGAGTTCTGGTCTGAAATGGCTTGCAATGGTATCACGACAAAAAAAACTCAAAATGATTCCTATATAAAATCAACGGAAGTAAAATTGGTACCTTATACAATGCCATTGAATTACCTTGAAAAATAGTCTCAATTGTTCATAAGATACAAAATATACTATGGTTGCAGGTACAGCTAGAACCAGTGTGGGACTCAGACCACTCCATAGAGATAAGACCCCTTCGGATCTGCTGATCTTGGTTATTGCATCCTGCCAAAAACGCATAGTGTAACGATTTGACAAGTAACTGAGTGGAATTTTAGACTGAAGCATTTGAAAAGATTTTTCACTCACAAGTGTGCCGGTGAATTTTCCATTAGCCTGCATCCAGGGTGGACTTTTGCCATCCAGGCAAGGACACAAGTGATCCATGAGACCATTGCAATACAAAAAACATTTATTAGAAGACATGGCCTTCTGTTGCGTTTGTAAACGAATTTTAACGACATCCAACGGTGTTACTAAATTGGTAAATAAAGTTTATAACATTATTTGAAAATTCTATTTCACACACGAAAAATACCACAGCAATACAATAAAATATAAACATACCGATGATCGATGTAATGAGAGCTCCGGTGCAAGATGCTACCATTTGTTGATACGGTCTAATGCGGAATCTTGGATCATCCAAATCGATGTCTACGGTATTAGCACCCATTTTCGAATATAATATTCATATAATTTGACTTTGGTCAACAATCTAAACTGCCGTCGTAATTCAAAATTTACAAGATACACATAACCCTATGACAATATTTCTAGCTAGTCGCATAATCAATACAATACGAGATCTCAAAATACTGTATAATAGTATCAACCACACAGAAAAATATTTCAATCGTTCACGTCAAACTAGACACTTCCAATAATTACGGATTATAGCTCCGATTTTTGATTTTCAATGTCAACAACACAATGGTGACAGTAGCGATGCAGCAAATACAGTGCTATATTAGTCTTCGTGATATATTCGGATTTAATCAATTGTTATATATATGTACATAATCTACATAACGCGAGTGTCGCGAGTTCGGCTCGTGATAAACGTTTCCCAGCCTCATCTTAGTATGAAAATCTGATTTCCCATTTAAATAATTCACATCATACTGGCTCGCAGTCTTCATCACCACAGACGTTGACTGAAGAATCCACTCGAACTGTTATCATAACTGCCACACCTGTCAAGCAGAAACCTGACCGGGCCAACGATTTTAGTATAGGTCTGAAATCGTTGACTGAGCCGTATGAGATCCGTATCAGAGTTAATTTTTTGTTTTTTATGGCCAAAATTATACATTACTAACCTTCTCTAGCCTTCCACATACATCAGGAAGTAAGAGGATATCATGCATATATGTATGTACGTACGTACGTATATATGCATGTAGATGGTTGTATCTTGGTTGTATGTATCTATCAATGGTTCCAGTCCATGGTTCCATGCACATGATTTGGGTTAAACCAACCATAATGGTCGATCTTGAACAACTCGTGTCAAATTCGAGTTAGAGCAGTTACATCATATGCATATGCTTTGACTGAAGAATCAGGAATCAGTGGACAGTTCATGTTAGTTCGAATCAAACAAAAAGTAACATTTACAAATGGATCAGAAAGGTAGCTGCTACATCTCGTTAATTTGAGAATCAGCTGACCAACAAATGACCAACGGTATTATTCTTATATATTTGCAGAAATTGGCAAATTCTTTAACAACATTATGAAAAATGAGAGAGACCTTACAGCAGGGATGGCGGCCATACGTACACTCCTGAAGGTTTTGGAGCATTCTGATTGTACGTGATAATTTTTAATCTATTAGTAATATTTCTCTAGGTAGATATCTGTTAAGTCGAATGGCATTGAACAAATTGGCTGACCTAGTAGTACTACGTTGAAAATATAATTCATCAATGTTATGCATATCATTGTAATTTGATCAATAAATCTGTAATAACGTCGCTATTCTTTGTAATCTTGGTTGTCTTACAAATTTAGCGGAAACAGTTCAAGAGCTCCAATATTGTCTGCAAAATGCAGTGGACACGATGCGTTCCACAGATCATCCCGTCACCGGTATTGCTTCAGGATGCGAACTATTTTTACGGTTCATCACTTTGGCTACTCTGGATACTCCGGTATGTATCCGAGACTTTTTCATTTTCTTTCATTTTAAAAATCCATGAATTCGTGCAAACATAGTTTTACCACTGAAATTTATGATAATATATAACTCTGCAACTATAATTTACTGGTCTTGTTATGACATCAGTCATTCGCAGATTGTAAGGGAATAATGATCCAACGAGGAAAGCTTTTTTATGAAAAATTGTTTGCGGCCCGTGGCAAAGTTGCCAAGTTGGCTGCACAGTTCATAATCGATGGCTCGGTAAGTGGAACTGTTATATATTAACTGCATCGAGAAAAATTTAGATTTTCCATCATCTTTTAACACAGATGAATTAACTCATTCTGCAGCGAGTGTTAACGCATTCCAAATCCAGAGTTGTCTTGCAAACCATGAGAGAAGCTGCTGCCAGCAACAAAAGATTTGAGGTCTACGTTACAACTTCATCCCCAGACAATAGTGGGTAAGAGTTTATTTTGGTACACAACCACGTTTCCAAATCGGATCATAATTTCTCTATCATATACATGGTGTATTCCAAAATTTGCTACCAGTAGTGCAAGTCCGGTTAAAGGGAAATGGATGGATAAAGTGGATAAGCGAGCCATAGATACTAGTTATTTCTGGAACGAAATTAAAGCAGAGTTTTCTTATTTATGTGTATCATCAATTTTTCTCACATTTGAAGAAAAAATTGCTGACTTTTGATTTCTTTTGCTTGCAGAGAGGAAATGTGTAGAGATTTGACCAGCCTAGAGGTACCGTGCACATTGATACTTGATTCGGCAATGGGTTACGTGATGGAGCAAGTTGACATGGTAATGGTTGGAGCTGAAGGAGTGGCGGAAAGCGGCGGGATAATTAACAAGGTTATTAATATTAATCTACTGTAATATCAGTATATGATATATTAGTTTGTAAGCATTCATCGATTCATCCAAATTTTCGTGCGGATATTACATGTTTGCTTGTACCTGTTTTTATATCTAGTCGTTGCTCTCATATGATTCGAACTGTATTCAAAGTCTTTTATCTAACGATCTTCTTTCAATGGATTTCAGGTAGGAACATATACAATGGCAATGTCTGCTCAGGAAGTCAAGAAGCCCTTTTACGCATTAACCGAGAGCTATAAATTCTCCAGAATTTATCCCTTGAATCAGGTCGATCTTCCCAATGAGTTCAAGGTGAGTTTTCGATCTTGAGATAATTTCTCAATTTGACGATGAATCAACGTAACTCTTCAGGTGCAACAAAAATAATCACATTAGTTACAATGTTTCGTTAAATTGGGATGAATGCGTTTTGGGTTTACAGTATACCGCGAGTACGCTAAAAAAGGACCTTCAAAGGGAGCATCCTCTGGTTGATTATACACCTCCTTCTTACATAACTCTCTTGTTTACCGATCTCGGTATACTCACTCCATCTGCCGTGAGTGATGAACTCATTAAACTATATTTATAACAGAAAAAAACTTGTTTTTATTATTGCTCGATCAATTGAATCTTGGTCATACACTGCACGACCATGTCTTACAAATGAAGCTGACGTGTGATAAATAAATTCTTATTAAGATCGGCCGACTTCCTTCGCTGATCAACATCTTGCTTCGGATTAATGGTAAACGGACTTTTGTTTTTAGAAAAAAAGAATACGTAGTAAGTATAAGTTTCTCGTTAAAATATTCTTTATTATTCCATGAGTATTGGACTTATCAAACGAATAAAATTCAACAATTGCACGAACATAAACGGACTATAACTTTTGCCTATAACGGCCACAATAAAATCTTATTTCATAAAACTAATTTCATAAAATATAATGTACAATATTGTAGGCATATCTTCTAAATCGACCGATTCAGTGTTCACATCGGCAATTTTGAAAAACATAAGTTGTATGAACGATTGGTTATATTGCACAGCAATAAAGATTTCAACTTACGAAACAGACACTGCCTGATATTCAAAATAAAGCCTACCTAGGTGTATACATGTATCTATATGTATGTATGTATACTGATACTGGACATGTATAAAATATCAATAATCATGTGATTTCAACAATGGTAATCGTTAACCCTTTGCACTATAATTGTTTTCGAACGTTTTCCTAGTTTGTCTCGCCAGAGGTGACCTGATAATCCAAAGGGTTCTAACCAATGCGGCATAATGTAATAAAGGTAGACGGTACATGGCACTGACGGTTAGTCTACGGTATTGCCAATGAATCACGTATTTTTTAAGTCGATAATACCCGTAGCAATGTTATAAACTAGACGCCAATATAGTATGTTAAATTCTATTTCAATTCAGCTAAAAGCATTGATATAGCTAGTTTGAAGTGGCTATACAATCAGAGCAAAAATTTTCATTTCGGTCACTTTGTATGCATTTAAGTTTAAACGAAAAGGACCGAGCTGCGTGGCACTTAATAAAGATAAAATATAAAGGTCTGTGAATTAAATTCTAGTTAGAGGTTTATAGATCTTGGAAATATCGCTGTCACACACTACTTACATGTGAGATTGTATGACTTTTTTTTTAATTCACGAACCAATTCTTGTTACCAGTAAAATTATAAATTAAGCAAGATATTGTCGCGTAAAATTCCTCGGCGAAATTGAGTAAATACTGTCAATAAAATATATTCGAAGATAATTGCAACTATCACAAAGAAATATGAGATTTACAGTCTAATCATGAAGGCTGATGTTCGCATAACCTAAAGTTACATTACACAGATATCATTGGTATTAGAACCAAAATTACATACAACTAAATGAAGATCCAATTTTTAAAGTAATCCAAACCTTATTGTACTAGTGCGATAACTTCATACGTAACAATAACTAGCTGCTCAGTTCATACTGTCACTGTTGAAAAATCAATGATGTAGCTGCACTTGTTTGACATGCGAGTATTGTGGGCTCAAACGTAATGAACAAATTTATATGCATTACGGATAAATGTATGCAGGTGTATCGAACAATCGGACTCCTGCACACAACAAATCTACATTTTCAAGTTAATTTGGGTCTAATCGTTGCGGGAAACAGCTAATGAATAAATTTTGAGTAACACAGAAAAAGTAATTCTCATCCATCGAATATTTGTTTGGTGAACTATAATGCAGCCGTAACTTGAATATTTTTTTTCCAAATATTGATGTACAGTAACTTAATCAATCGTGTTGAAATTGCATAAATAATTGTACATATATCGTATTTGTTACTGCTTCATCAAGATTGAAGTTTCCTTGTTTAATTTTGTTTAATAGATGAACTACCAAAATAGTGTAATCGGTACATGGAGAACGCTCACAATAGATGATAAACATCAAAATTCTCCATTAACATCTAGACCCTGATTATTTGCCTTTGATATATTTTAAATCATTGAAGTTTAAAATTCTTTTCAAGGCAGTGCACGCGGCTCGCACAGCTTATGAAAGTGCTTGTGACAGTGTGTCCACAACTGTGTATATCTGCTCAAAATGTGGCCTTTTTTCTGGCTCATACTCCCAACAACGTAACATTAATCGATGAATTTCCTCTGGGGTTCCCTCAGGTGCAGGCATACGATATCCTATGAGTACATATCCAAATTGAAGTGTATAATTGTAGGAACGGGAGACAAAGAAGAGGAGTTGCAGATTATCAAATAAAATGTATCTCAAGACAAGAAAGAAAAGACAGCAAATACCTGTATCGATTTTCTCTCGTGCTTTTGAATTCGACATACCGCTATACGGGGTTCCGCCCTTCGAAAATATTTCCCATATCAAAACGCCATAACTCCAAACGTCACAAAGAGAAGTATACTTTCCTATAAAAGATTGAAACAGACCCAATGAATAATGAATATATTCTTTATGGTAATGTTGATCAAAACAGAAATCATTGATAACTAAATTTTAATACACACATTTGATTGCAGGCATTGTCAAAAAAAAGCTAATCATCGGGTAACATTTACCAAAATTCAAAGCTTCTGGTGCAGTCCACTTGATTGGTATTTGTTTCATACCGTCAGAAACTATATATTCCTCTTCTTCCCTCGACATTCCAAAATCAGATATTTTCACGATAGATTCGTAACCTAAATACAGCAGAAAGCGGAAATAATTTGATAGAGTTTGCAATTTCATTTTTGAAAACCTAGTAAAGCTGAGTCTAGAATATTTGCCGAATTAAAAGAAAAAAAAAAAAACAATGCTTACGTCAGCTACAGGGTTTCAAGCAAATGATCAAAACGCAGCTGTACATGGTTTTCAAAATTAGTCGTGTCGTAGATTTCATGATATTACTAACCAACAAGGCAATTCCGTGCTGCTAAATCTCTGTGAATACAGTATTTAGACTCCAAATAGCACATACCAGCGGCAGCATCCTTGCACATTCGAAGCTGTTCACGTTGAGCAATGGTGCTTGAATTTTTCCTCAAGTAAGTGAGAAGCGAGCCACCTAAAGCATGTATGTCACAACTGTACCTTAGAGTAAATTCATATAATTTTCGTTCAGAGACAAGTTACAGATTTTCGCCCTTGAGGACGCAGCTATGTCATATTAATATGTGTATGCTGGACAATCGAGTCCTATTCATTCCACATAACAAAGTTTACCTGGTACTAGTTCCATAACGATCATAATAGGTTGCTTCTGCACACAAATGCCAATAAGTTTGACTATGTTAGGATGGTCATATTGCTTCAGAATTCGTCCCTCTTGTAAAAATTTCTTTTTCTGTTCGTCGGGTAAAGTTATTTTGCATGTCTTTACAGCTACGTCGCTTTTCGTCGTTTTTAATTGGGCTTTATACACATCTCCAAAGTTACCCTGCGAAATTTATTTATATACACCTACTAGTTTTTCAATTTGTCCAAATATGTGGGCCAAAAACCACTCATTCGTTTATTAATGAGCCAAGGGCAATATAAAAGCGTACTCACTCGGCCTATTTTATCCAAAAGTATCACATCATCGTTGTTGAGCTCCCATCGTTCTCGCAGTATAGGCGTTTGTAGAACAGCACCAGATCGACTAGTCACCGGTAATCCAGATTGCCATTGATGGAGAATCAACTCTTGAATTGATGGAAATGACGGACCTTCAAACCGGAAATGTCCCTAAAATTGTTGATAAAATATGAGTCGTCAAGTTGGGGTATGAAAGACTGAAATGCTGAATGGGAAGTTTTCCATTATTGAACGCCCATGGTTTGAGTTTTTATGTGTTTTCTAAGCAGGATTGGAAAAGTAAGCGTTATTAAACAGTATAGTAACCTCAGACGTGGTTTGCACAATGAAATGTTTGTGGCCATCCCAGCAAACGGAAAGAACAATTTGACATTCGTCGTTTCTTGTGGTTTCACGTACCAAATAATCTCCTTCATTAACTAAAAGTCGCACAACTTCTTCACGCGGCAGAACCCCGTGAAACCATTCTTCTTCGATCAAGCCTCCCCCACCTTTTCGATTGTTACTCAAATTACAAACGTCACGTAGTGGTACCTATGGTGCAATATATAAATATAATAATCAACTTACTAAAGGTTTGCTGATACGAACCAAGTTGTTTCTACTGTTAGACATTGCAACAGTATTGAAGTAGAAATCAGATATTCTGTAGACATACCGCATACGTAGCAAAACATGGGAAATCTGCATGCAATTTTAAGAAACCACAAGAATATCACGTGTAATTCAAATATCGACGCCAATCCTTGAATTAGTGAGAAAAAAAAGAAACAACAAACAAGTGGCTGGGGGGGTGGTGATTCTCAAGTCACTCAAAAGCTTAGTCATAGACAAAAGTCAAGTTTTTGCCAATATGATGATGACAGTTGTGACAGAAACCAAGTTTACTATTTGCTAAAAATTGGTCTTTCCACACTCTTTTACAGTCAAGGGATTCGCGAATCAGCCCCAGTATGGAAAGTTGCATTATTATTGCAAAGTTGTGCTCAGTTGTTTTTCAGAAAAAGAAAATATTTCTCCAGTGGCAATATTGAGACGAAAACAAATCTCTTCAAATAGATTGCTAAGGCATATTTGAAGATTAGTATATGTTTTCGAAATTCAATCGATCAATTCAGTTAGAATGATACTCTTCAAGAAATTTGGTTTCAGAATAGTTCCAACTGCCTTGGACTAATAAAGCTCTTGTAAAACGAACATCAATTCACAAATATATCCAAGGCACATTTGATAGTTTGTTAAATTGCACAAATGTGGGATGTGGCACGTACAACTGATGGAGAATCGATTCGTTTGCATGTTGGACCCTCACTACACGCCCTAACCACACCATTCTTTTCATTGCCTATCGATGGTAGCGATTTGAATGGTGATTTTAACAGCGTAATGAAACGCTGATTTTTGCGTAATGTAAAGTAACCAATATCTGGAACCGTATTTCTCTGAAATGATAATCAAGTTGAACATCCGGTGAAATGCTCTGTGTAAAATATGAAACATATGACTCCGGAGTTGTAAAGGACGCAACTTTCATTTAGTAGTCTACATGAGTAGAAATCATTTTCCAATCACAATCTAATTGTAACTCAAATAACATTGTATTCAAGAAACTCAATGGAGCTGAACAATAGAAATAATAGTTCCCTGAATACTCAATATGCTATTGGTGAAAAGGAAATTGCAAATGAATTCTTAATGGCATCTTGGTGAAATGCTTACTTTGTTGTTTACTGGTGGTTCAGTGAAAGAGCCTTCCATTGAGAGATCGCAACCAGAGGGTAGTTCTTCACATCCAAGCTCATTAAGGGCACCTCTAATCACTTCTGCCTGTCTCAGTAATTTTTTCTCCTGACATCGTTGTCGTAGTTCTTCCCTTTCTCGTGAGTAATCGATACTTAATATTCTGCCCAAGACAACATTCAATTTTTACAAACTAATCTTGAAATTTAGATTCATCACTTGAGCCTTAACTCTTCTACTGGAGTCTTGTTACTTTCTCTACATTTACTTTAGTTACATCGATTAGAAAAAACATTGTACAAGACATGTAGTCTGTGCTGATACACATCACATTCTTAAATACGATTACCTATGTACAATTTGTTTGAAATTAAAAACATACTTGGAATCAGTTATGGGTTCCGGAGGTGATAGCGTAACTTGTTTGGTCAGCTGTGTGGTTTTGAGAGAAGCTTCCAGTTCGGTGAGTCGGCATCGCAACCAATCTATAGTCAAGTTATCGACTGTTAACTTGTTTGGTAGCAGCTTTCCAGACGTGTCGTCAACAAGATTTTCTTCAAAAGTAAATCTCATCGGAGATGCTGGTCGTGTTCTAGGCAACGAATATCAATCAAACCGAAAAAGATATCAGCAAAAATTTCCCAGAGACAGCAAAACGAACAAAGTTCATAATACCAAAAACTTTTTCAATTATTAAACAAGATATACCTATGTTTTCCAATAAAATCTTTGTACTCATCAATTGGTTTTATCGCTTCAACAGCTTTTTCCATTCTGGTATGAATTTCCAAAAACTTTTCCGTTGTAAAGTCTGAATACTTTACAATATCTTGAAGAATATTTTTCCTGCAATATACAGTTAAACTGAATTCGAATAAAAAAAACAATTCTTGGTGAAACAACACTCAAAACACTGTTCACCTTCCAGGTATCACATTCAGAATCTGCAGCATGTAACAGAAGCATATTCAGGCATTAGGTTAGTATAGAGAAATAAGATGAATCTGAGGGTTAATAGATTTCGTTTCAAAATTCAAAGCTGTAGGAAAAATTTAACCCCTATAGAATAATTGTGCCTAAATTTATCGATTTTAAGCAGGCAATGATACATTGAATTCTAAATGTAATCTGTTTTTGGTTGTTGAAAGATTATGTGTTGGCTTAACTTCTGTCACATTATGCAATATAATAACATGTGTGCAATCAATTGTCTAAAATTACTTACCATGTTACAATAAATTCTTGATGAACAGCCTGTTGTCGTTGTAATAAGCTAGGTAAATAAGAAGTTCTTAAATCGTGTTCACACTCGGTCACTGCTCCAAGAAGCAGCACATATTCATTGTGGGTCAGATGTAGTTTTCGACATGCTTTCTGGTATTTTTCTCTAACTTCGTCGAGTTTTCTTCCACCTCGTCCTGCTACATTACCACGATCATTAATTTGTGTATTATTTATTAAATAAAGTCTAGATTGTTACAATAGGATTGCGAAAGTTTGCTCGTACAAACAAGAAATGAGAATAAATATTGTTTGATTGATGAAATTCTGAGTTCTATGATTCCAAAAGCAATATTCAAATTGTATAACACATCTCCAGAGAATTGGGTGGCGTGTTATTTCAGTCCCATGAATATGGATGCGTTATGAATCCTATTACTTACATTTAACATAATGTTCCTCAAAACGCGATCTCATTAATTTGTATACTTCCAGACTCTTTTGATATTCGGTTTTTTTCCTAGCTACATCTTCGGTCAGCTACAGATGGAACATAAAAATAATTGATGAAAAAGACATTAATTATAATTCTCGTATTTATGCTATGGACAAAAATACTTTGATTAATTACTGAAGCTAAATAACAAATTTAAGTAGTTTAAGCATTGGGCTGTTGTTGAGATAATCTTGGTGAGAAAGAATAGTGAGTAATGCAAACGGATTTTCAGAAAAAATTTTAAATCATGTGTCCACCTGCTGAAATTGATTGTTTAACCAAGTATGTTCTTCTTGATAAAGTTTACGAGCTCGTCTTCTCTCTGCATGCAAACTAGTTATGTGCTCCACAACAATGCTATCCATTAAATCAGCCTGCTGCTTGATCAGCTTAGCACTGTGATCGACCGAATCTAGTATGTCTTTCCAACTCTGAAATCAAGGGTCATCTTTTAAGGAGAAATATGCAATAATGACACTCCAATTAACGTAGGAACAAAAAATCTGTTAATTATGCGTGCCAAAGTGCCCTGGCAATGGATTGTTGGCAAAAAGGTCTGATATATGTGATGAACTACGGTTTGAAGGAATGATAAGGTTCCATCTCATTGAGGAATTTGTGTGCCACACAGCGAGAATCATTTATGACATAGGTGATGTCAAAAGAAGGTAAATTTAAAATTATTGGTTTATTATGTTTGGAAAATGTGAGGGAGGTCTCCATTAAAAAGTAAGAACACTATATGTGATTTGTGATTTCGAGCATTGTAGTTGAAAGTTGTGAAAAATGGAAATCTTTGTTTTGACTAGATGACATCGTTGAAAATAGGAAGTAGAACATTTTTCAAATATCACCTAATCATACAGACTATGTATGGATATTGAGACGTTGATAAAGTCTGATTTCAGAAGCTAAACTGTTATATTTTCAGGGCCATCTTCTTCCAAACCAATCACTCGAACGAATAAAAAAACCAATCGGTACCTTTTTTTCTTGTCTACATCCTTGAGAGTATCAAAATTAAGTGATGTTGCATAAAGTTGATGCATATGTGTCGATTAGACCAAGAATCATGACAGGATAATAAATTCAAACAATTCTTGGAAACAATGCGCAAGTATCGGCGAGTGTGAATGAGATGATAGACTAACACCAAGCAGAGATGGTAAATTTTCCAACAGTCAAGACTTTAGAAAGTTACCTGGGCAATTAAACTGCCAGCAAGATCTTCACTACGTTCAACTTTTCGTCCTTGCATTGTCAGTGAGGATATGGTTGAGGCATAGTCTCGATCTGATTTGACCTTATTGGTCAGACATCGACGCATTGTATCGAGCAGTTTAATTTCAGCATCCTGTCTACCTAGAAGCGCCTCATGGGAAGCTTGCCCTTGCAGGCTAGATGAGAATCCCATGGCTATGCTTGGGCTTCCTTCAATACCGTCTTATAACAGTTTGGTGCTAAATACATTAATGGAAATCCATTTCTAAACATTTACGTTAATCCAACTTAAACAGTATATGTCTGAATTTCGTTGAACCGTTTAAATGTTCGAAGGAGTTGGTCAGCACCAACAAAAAATTACATCACTTTCTTCGAGGTATTGGGTTTAGAATTTACCACCCACCATTGCTGAGATCAACACTTATATTTATACACAATCAAAATTATAAATTTTTACTTCTAACGTAAAATACCGACACGCATTAAGAACAATTTGTAGATGACAGACGTCACAGCGAAACGCATTCCACTTATGTGTATTATGTATTATCTCTTCACCAATGAGGTTTCAGCTAACTATTTGATTAAAAGGCACAACTTTACGATGTGTCTCCGAACGCAGGTGTTTCATATACAGTGATTACAATCTATATTGGCAATAATCCTTGACTTGTCCCTCTCCCTACTTCGCTAAGACTGCGCAAATTGCGGCGGAGAGTGTCCTCTGATTCTGTGTGATTCTGGTGGTGTGTCTAGTCCTCTCCGAGTGCTCCTTGATATTGCGTCCAGGAGGAAATTTTCAAATCGACGGAGTGAAATCAATATCTAATCATGGTGATGCCAGGAATGACGCTTGCCAGTCTCAAAAAGCACCCGGCTGTAAGTTCAGAACATACAGCTGATCTAACACAGCAACTGTCTCACATTGCAATTGTTTTTTTTACAGCTGATCCCATTATACGCTTGCTTGGGATTTGGAATTACTATGGCAACATTCTACTCGATACGTTTAGCTGTCCGCAGCCCCGAGGTATCTTGGTCAAAGACTGCTAATCCAGAACCATGGAATGAGTATGCAAACAAGAGACACAAGGTAGGCAACGGAGGGTATGCTCGCTGTTTAAAAACATTTCACTCCTAAAAAATTTTCTTTTTCATTTTTTTCAGTTCTATTCGCCCTTACCACAAGATCGCCCGATTGAGTGCCCTGCACCCAAATATTAAGCAGTGAACTGTCATGTAGTATGCTGTTAGCTTGAAGAACGTCTAAATGAGGTTTATGTAAATGCACATGATATGTATAACAACCCTGTTATTCAAGATTCTCCGTTTTTTCTGTAAAGTACGGAAGTTATGAGTAAAATATCAGTTCTAGAAATTTATTAAAATGTTGAAAATAAACCGTACGAACTTGAAGTGATTTTGATATTTCCATATACTCTGTTATGCAATATCACCCTCAACATGCTTTTTAAATTATCAAGAATCTGATGTTTCAGCCATCACTTTATACGTGTACCAACTATACAGTGGTTACAAACAACAAAAGGTCTTAAATCACTGAAATAGCTGAAGTACACTTCTATTTCAGTAGTCTGAATTCGTTGGTTGCATAACTGATATAAAAACTAACTCAACATATTCTATATATAGGTGTAAGTATAGTGTACGTACATACCTTGGCCAGACCAAAGACGATAGGACCTATCCTCTTTGGGCCAGACCACAGTACAAAGAATAGAAGAGTACGTACACTTCTCATTGCTCCTCATACTGTAACCAGACCAGACGTGAGCCAGATGAGTATCTAGCACTGATCCGAAGGGTCTCTAGATGGATGTGTGCTCAAGCAGCGCCTCCGTCCTTGGTTTTGCTTCAAGAAGTTTTGGCAGCGAGAAATATTTGAGATTGAATCGACATATCAATCGATCAGCTATCGACCGTTACTCAAAATGCTTTCCTCCCTCCCCCCCCTGATTTAATAACTGCTTCGTTTGGAAATAAAAATTAGCACTTATCGGATATATTCTTCACGGAAAACAAAATTAAAATGGTGCGACAGAGAGGAAAATAATAAGATGATGTATTCCCTCTTTCTATGACAGGGAGGTAGTAGGTTATTTCCGGATCCGAAGTTAAGAATTGTAAAGTGCTGGAGGGGAAATTCAACATTGCTCACCTATGAAAACTAGTTCATCAGTGCGCGCGGTACTGACTAGTCATGTGACCTCAGCTCCACCGACGAATCACGTTTTGTAAGACGGAGAAGGTTATCTTCCCAATTGGTCTCTGCTTTCCACTATGCTTTTCTCTCTTCAGACCACCATTTCCCACTTGCAGGATATACACACGTATAGGATGATAGAGTTCCGTCCAGCTAGTATATGCTCTAAAAATGGCATCAAACTGGGAAGAATTTTACTCTTCGCAACCAAAGCCTGCAGGTTTGGAGGATAGCGAAAGACTGTTAAACAATTTTTGCATCAAGCATTTCGCAGGTGATACAAAAGTTGTTCTTGTCACGGTAAGATGTGCTACAGAGATTCAGTGTCAACCTTCTGTTCACACACCACCTTTCTGATGCTTACCTGTTACATGTAGACCTCTAGTGTGTATTTGCAACTGTGTATCATCGTGGTATTAATTGTCTGCTAAATCTTTTTTAATACATCAGAGCGGAGGTACCACCGTTCCCTTGGAGCACAATACTGTGCGCTTTGTGGATAACTTCAGTGCAGGAACAAGAGGTTCCGTATCGGCAGAATTCTTCCTGAAACAGGGTTATGCTGTGATATTTATGTACAGGTATTTCCCATTTGGTCATTGGATGTTTATCACAGTAAACCAAACTGGATAGGTATTTCATAGCCAACTTTAAAAACAATTCATAGGATCGAATTGTTGATAAGCTTTTTTTTCCAGGCTTAAATCGCTTCAACCATTTTCAAGACATTTTACTGGACAGAAGTTCTTGGATATGCTCGAATTGACCGAAACTAAAGATAAAACCTCTATAACAGGTAACATTAATCATATTGAGATAGTCGCATCATTTTCCTCAAAATTTATCCGAATCATTTGTATGATTCTCAAAGTTACAAGAATCAGCTGGCCTGTTCTAACTTGAACCGTGTGTTGATGAGTTTATATTTGCATAAGTATAGTGACATCGAAGAATATTTCAAAGATAGCAGAAGTTGTACAAGGCTACAAAGCTGCACTCAAAGACGGCAAATTACTAGAATTAAGCTTCACAACCATTGCCGAATACCTATGGTTGTTACGATCTGCTTGTCAAGCGTTGGCATTTTTAAAAGAGAGTTGCATTCTGTATCTGGCAGCTGCAGTCTCTGACTTTTATATTCCAGCTGATGAAATGGTGAGTATTTTATTCCAAAATTTCCCAAACTTTTCACGATTTGAGTCCAATGATGTTGGGTATCTTGTTTTATAGACTGAAAATGAGTGCTCAACATTTTTCAGGTTGCTCAACTACTGTATCAAATGTTAATAACAGAACAATAGCATATGAAGAATATTTATAAAATTTAAAGAAATTATGCACTAATGAAGCAAACCTTTTCAGTCTGTGCATAAAATCTCGTCTAGTAAACCTCAGACAATATCATTTCAACTAGTTCCAAAGATATTGGCCCCTTTGGTAAGCCTGTGGGTTCCCAACGCTTTTGTGGTATCCTTCAAACTGGAAACTGACAAGGACTTACTGATTGCCAAGGCTAGAGATGCACTTGACAAATACAAACACAAAGTGAGTTACTATGAGATCATGGATCGTGTTGCAGCAGCAATACCACTTTTCTAACTAAACTCTCTGACTTGTCCTTTTTTAGGATTCGTTTCACTGCATTCAAGTCAATTTTTTTTCCATTTCAGCTGGTCATAGCTAATATGCTTCAAAATAGAAAACAGCAAGTGACATTAGTCACTCAGAAAAGCAGCTGTGTGATCAATCTTACAGAAGAACAATTGGAATCTGGAGAAGAGATCGAAAAGTATATTGTAGAGAATGTTGTGGAAAATCACAAATCATTCATAGCCAACTGTAAGAAGGGGATTTAATGTTCAAGAATACAACCTGAAATCGTTATAATTTAAGTATATCGAGTACTTGCAAATGTGACCCGTAAATACACAAGTATATTCATTGTATATTATTGTGGAATAAAAAAGTGGTGTCACGGCGTCAACTGTGGAGGGACAATGTATTCCAGTTCATAAATAGGACTGTACGACATATTTGCTGTCAGGGTCCCAAAAAATTATCAAGTCGCATTGTGCGAGCAGTGTAAATAATATTTATACAGAACGCTCATTGACAGTGGTGAATATGTAATCATATCGCCCATAATATTGTTGTTTGTTGACAATACAACCTCCCCAAATACACAAGAGAGGGTTTTCATCTTTGCCAGGTGTAGTGAATTTTTTTCATGCAGCACCCAATTTGTGCAACTGCGGAGAGTTTCTTCGAATCACCTCAATTATCTGCATGAAATCTTTCGAGAGAAAAGTTGCATTACCTTTCATTTTCCATTGCGTAGAGTTGCTATCATATCATTTATCTTATGCGCTGTATCTGCATCTGTCGGCCCACATTGAGCCCGAACATATGTTAGCGCTGAGAGATCTTTCTGCTCTAGTGCCAATTGAGCAGCTTCCAGAAGCAGACTAGAGGTAATGCCCACGTCATTAAATAAAATTAGATTAGTGAAGAAGTTAGATTATTAATTTCACCAACAATCATAAAACTGGACTATTGCTCACCCAATTCTTGCAAAATATTTGACTTTAAGTTCATCTTTAACTCTTGGCAAATATTTTATTGCTTCTTCTAGCTTATTATATTTCAGGCACTCGTCAATAAATGGCTATTTATGACAAAACAAACAGAATAATTAAAATGACTCACATGATAATTATGTCGTTGTTTTTCAAAGGCCATATAGCATAATTCTAAGTATACTCAAGGGTTAAAAAAAGAGAGAAGCGGTATACAAAACTCACCTCATAACCGATTGGCGATTTTTTGCTCTTTGAAAATTTCTCCAATTCGACCCACGAGGCATTTTTTGCAAGACATTGGATTCTTAACCACCAGTAACTGAGTGAGAAAAACGGTAAACCAAACCATTATAGCGGGTGTTATACCTATGTCCTTTGTAGTAAGATCTAATGAATTTATTTGCGATTAAATGTTTGCAAGACGACAATAATGGTTATGCGACGTGAAGATAATTCTATTTAATCGACGCCATAAGGCTTTAGCTATGAAATCTCTAACGTATGGAGGTTTACCGTCTATCGGGTAACTTGTATTCCGAGCGCAGTTTATCCGCAAGTTTCAGTTCATCTTGTAGAAGCAGAAGCTTCACAGTCTCATGAAGAGGTTTTCCTACAATTGGTTCATGCAGAGTATCTTCTAGAGATCGCTGATAGCGTAAGAGTTTTAGTTGTTCCTCAGTAAGTGCTGCGTTTGATTCACTTCGAGCGAGTCTAAACTTTTCTTGGGCTGACTGCAAATACGTATCTCTGGATATGGAATTCTATTTGAAAAATTAAAACAGTCAAAGCTTGGCATTTGAAGAATTTACCACAAAACCTAATCTGACAATATTATACAGAGTGATATGCTAATATTTATTGATAAATTTCAAGAGGCCTAACCTTTGGGTGATAGCTTTCTTTGATGAACCATAAAGCAAAGGAATGAAAATCATCATGCTGGTTATAAATATCTGGCAAGGCTTCCCTGTTGTGTCCTTGACAATATTTGATGTACAATGCCATGGCTAACGGAGATCTCATGATGAACCTCTGAAAGTGGTATCCCTTGTTAGCCATTAGAGGCAAATGATTGATTTTTGAATTCAAATAATATCATAATTGCCGAACAGGCACAAGTTACACCTGAAAATCGGCAAGTGGCATATTCTTCTGAAGGTGCAGAATGACTGTGTACACTAGATCTGTATTTCCACTTTCCACAGCTTTATAAAGAGCAGCGTGTTTTTCACTCAATCTCAATAACAGGGGCACTTGCAGTTGAGCTCTTGGCTCATAATCAATTAGCTGTAACATTCAGAGAAAAAATATTTTAAATCGAAGCTTCATAATGTCATTTGGATACAGGCTTCACTTATTAACATAAACTCGCATAAACTCACTTTGATAGCTAACTGTTTTCTGCCACAATCTGCTGCTTTAATCGCAATTTCACTGTACGAAACTCCCGGTGCGTACCCTAACTTATCTGCTATTTCTTCCGCAATCTGTTCCTTATCCAGCTGAGTTTGCTTGACCTACGAGACACATCCAAAAGCATTTCAATTGCAAATGAAGCGCAGACTAATTTCGCCTGATCTAACATTCAGACTTATCGCTTAATTTGCCCATCATTTACCTTGTAGCAAGCCCAATGGGCAAGTATTCTGCTCTCGCCATCTACCTCTGGTAATTGAAGATGTCGGGCGATTTGGATACTCAGATAATAATGCCTTCTGGCAACCAGCCGATCTAGTAACACTTGGCTAGACAAAACCTGTAATCTGATTCTGTCAAGGTATTACAGCCCAGCTATTGGTACAGTAAAACTAGAGACAGTTATGAGTCATCATCCGATAGGAATCCAAAAAGGATACTGCGTATATGTCAACGGAATGCTAATAGCAGGATGACGAATGGCGTTTAAAACTCTCAGTTGGCGGCACATGGTTACATAATAATCAGGATTAGTGTTTTTGCTGAAACCCTTGCCAAATTTTGCTGCCTAAGGATGAATGAAATTTAGACCATTCAGTAAATCAAATACATACTACAGATAGATTACAGTATATCTCACCCTACTATGAAATACCGTTACGTATCTCACTAACTATCTCAATAGTGAAAAGGCCTACCCTCATGAGGAGTTTTTGGGTTTCAAAGTTAAACTCATAGCTAGCAGCGTCAATACAATCTTGTATCGCCGTATCTAATTTCTCTCTAACAAGATCCATGTAGCTATCAGCTTTGTGAGACCTCTTTTGAAATTGCTTGGAAGCTTCCAGCAAATAGGACGCAGGATCTGTTGAATTTATTCGGAATATTTTTTGCACGACTTTTGGTACTTTTTGTATCATTTCATGAGACGAATTCGACAAAACTCGTACAGCATCAATTTCGGTAATGAGGTGCACTGGTCCATCATAAGTGTATGTGATCATTTCTGCTGTTCTTCCCACCACTATGGCAATGCTATTCCAACAGCAGACTACAGCTTCTGTTCCACACCTACAAAGTTGAAAAAAAATTGAAATGCTAAACGTTTTCGAGTAGTTACTGAAGTAAGTTATAAAACGTACAGACCAGGCCATGTCGGAGAGTGATTCTTTGACATTGGTGAAGCATTCGCAATATTTTTTCTTTAGATCTATTGAACCTAGGTACAAATACCCAGTGTCCGAGTAAAGAGCAATATGTCGGTTATTTCCAGATACTGCTATCCTTGTAACACTATTAACTTTGTTGGTGAAATACGTGGTCTAAAATGATAAGATAAAATGAACGGTGTCGAAAACCTGAAAAATTTTTTCAGAGCCTACGAGTTAGAATACTTACAAATGGAACCGCGAGAGGTTTCTGATCGATATGATGTATTTGATAAATTCCTTGTTGAGTTGCTACTATTACGTGGCTATCGCGATCACTTGGAATAATACACCAACTATCAATCTGACCTCCGGTTTCTGTGAAAAAAGAAAACAAAATGAAAAGCAGTCTGGATCCGATAAATAGATTCATTGATGTTCGGGTATTTGCATCAAAGATAAGGTTGCATAAGGTTTTAGTTTTCTGTGAGAACCAAGTGGATTGAATATGTGACAAAACTTGAAGCATACTCACTTGGAATTTCCGCGAGTTGTCTCACTTTAGGTTCAGACACATTGTTGGCTAAGAAGATTCGATTTGTGGACGTTAAAACAGCTATACCAGTCCCATTCACCGTGGGAAAGAATTTAGCAGCGGTTACCTTTGTCTCTTTTGCTTCCTGAAATGCAAGTTTTTAGATCATTAAGGTTGAATCACCTCTTTTGGGACATCTCGGTAACAGAACTACTGTTTGGTAACAGGAACACTTGGAAAAAATTTTATTTTCAATTTACATACACTTCCCATTCCAAACGTATGTTGGTATGTACCAAACATATCGTAAATGAGGACCATTCCATCATCCTGTACACATAGAAGTTCTTCTTCGTGAGACCACCCAAGTAGCACCAGCTGACCGCTGCTCCACTAAATCAGTGGAAATATATGAGAAAATGAAACAACATGAATTACTATAAACCAGATCACTTTTATTCGAATTGCCATTGGACTCAACTGTATTACTCGGGAATTTATGGATAATGCTAACATGTCAACATACTTGTAACGAAGCTATCTGCTTTCCTGACGCCGAGTATATAGAGACAACGGGTTTGCCGGTACCTTGTACTTTGACAAGTTTATTCGGGTTTCGTGTCACAGCAATGGGACCACCATAAGGTGCAGCAACCACAAAGTTATGGGTATGAACTTCTTGTTGAAAGGAAATGGGATACAGCTCAAATTTCCTGGCAAATAATGTTATATTCCATACATATAGAATATTTGGACAGCGGAATACAAAATGCTGAATAAATTCAAACGTTTACCGAAAATAGACCTCCCTCCCGAGTGGAAACCAATCCGCGGTTAACATGACAGACATGTTGACGGTAGAGTATTTTTTTCTATCCACCTTTCAAATTATTTCCTTATTCAATCGCTGTACGGATATCGCCATAAAGTACACCTCGCAGAGTTACAGGTCCTGACATTCATTATCTTTGTATGTATGTTCCATTGAATTCCGGCGATTATTTTATTTGAACGTACGTACTTCTACTTGAACACAACGATGTACAAAAATCATTAAGGCGACACGAAAAGGGGCGGAAGAAAATATGATTATCATCGCAATACTACCGATCAACGATAGTTCACTGACTTAGCGCGTAATGCTCCAAGCATGTGGCTGTCATCTGTAAAAGTGAAACCAGCAGGTGCCGCCACCACTCATTTAGCGAGCGCAAAATAAATAACAATCTCTCATTCTTTAAAATTTTGAACAATTGACATAATCGTTATTGAGTCATGCGAGTGATTGTGACAGAGATTTGGTTTGTTTGTCGGTCAGAATGGGTTTGTTGAGTCAAAATATGGGTTTTTTTTTTCTATAATTTTCGAATACAAAAAGTTTAGTCCGATTAACCATCAATCGTTGATTACTTCGGTAGGCGATACGATAATACCGGGACAGATAAACTCAACGGTTGATCGGAATTACGATATTTTTGGATGAATTAAACTAATGATCAACACAAAACTGGGCTTTCCATGAGTGCGAATAGAGCGTGGGAGAAAAGGGAATTGGATAAAGGTACATTTTTTTCTCCAAGATTCGAATAGTGTGGCACCCGCGTTAGGTGGTATCGGTAGGCGAACGCGACATAACGTAATATAGGTTCGGTGAAAGGCTCGGTCGGGCTTGGTCTCGATTGAGTTCACAGTGCCGCGTAGTGTGGTACAGAATAGTTGTCCCGTTCCTCCGTGTTTTAACCGATCTTCCCCGTAGCGGATACCGTAATTTTTAGTTCTGTCGGTCCTTCTTCGACACCAGATTCCCCGTTACAATTACCATCGCACCAAGCGGTAAAGACTTCGCGGCTGACCTGCCGCTTGCTAGAACAGAGATCGGAAGAGAGATAGGCCAAAAGAGACTCGTCTCACGATCCGTCCGAGCACTCTCCTACAGTGGTCAATGATCGCCGCAGCCTCCGCCCTTGAATTCATGTAAGAAAAATTACACATTCGTACCCGTACCACGTTCGTACGTCGATCCGATTATTATGCATTGTTTCGTATGGGTATGCTTCTACTTCTAGTTCGGTATTTTTCTTCATTATCGCTATGTATTTATTTATTTTTTTACAAATTTGACGTGTGAAAATTATTTAACATCGGACGGATCCCCTCAAGAACGATAATAACGGCAACCTGTTCACTTCGAGGAATTAGTGAGTGATTTGATTGTATGATCTTTCCGTTATACCTACATAATATTGGTTCATGCAAAATCAGTTATACTTAATTGTGCGCGCATCAGAATTTTCGTCTCGCTCGTTCAGGCCCGAGTTGATAATTCAAAGCTGGAATTCTTCGTTCGGTCGGATGGTATGCACAAGATGAACGTTTGACCTCGAAACCTTCTCTGAATAAAATATACACGAAACCGATCCTGCAGCCGTCATGGCGTGAGTAGAAAAAGTTTCTATTTGATTTATATTAAAACTTATGTACATTGTTATGTACATTGTGAGAACGTTAATTTGTTTTGAAGATTATCATATATCGAATTTGGACTGGCAGTGTATTGATATTTAAATGTCTATGATCATCGCTGATTGTACGCATACGTAGTACGTACTCATGCATCCGAGTTTTCGCGATGCGAACATCAAATTCTCGTCCATCCATACGGCCTTTCGTAGAGAGCATGATTAAATGCCATAAATGATAGATATATGTATGCATATGTTTAATGTATATTTGTATGTATGGTTTCATTCTTTTTGTGTTGGATAAAATTCACATTGAAATGCGACACAACTTGGGGTATACATGGAAATTTGAAATTAACTACATCAAATATAATCGCGACATCTGATGGCTCGAATTTTCGTTGTATTTACCTATGACTTACAGTAAATTTTAAATATTGCTACGACATTATAATGGTTGAAAAATATATGAACCCTCACTTCGCGCGCTTCCATGAAAATCACGCATACAATATTCGACCTATACCTATAGGTATACGTATATAGCATAAATCGCGAAAGCTCTTATCGGTCATGTTTTGATTATCTCCGATGCTTGTAAGATGCTTACATACATATGTATAACTGTTCTACCGTAGATGATATATGTGGATATCCTGGTACATACGTACAGTAAAAATTAGACAAAATTATCGGTACCAATATGTGTATACCATATCTCTACTGAAAATGAAAATACCGAGTTTTATCCCTCCATGAGGTTCCCGGCAGCTCAAAAATCTTACGTGCGTCAGTGAAAAACGCACCTACGGCATCGCGGTGCGGTCGCAAGGTCGGACTCACCGTATGTCTTCCGTTGCAATTTCATAAATGAAACGTAAAAACTCGAACGATTGAAAATGCCTCTTTTAACAACTTCCTGGGAAGAAAAATTAAAAGAAGTAAGAAACAATTTATCTCTTTTTATCTATTTACTAATAACTATTACTCGTAGGTACCGAGCAGTGGGAAGTTTGTCGCTGAGTTCGGTAATTTTGGGGCTGATTTCGACGTTGACGTATTCACAAGAATGGCGACCTTGCGTCGAGATAAAAAGAGACCTCTACATACCCTGCAAGTGCTCCTTATCATCGGATCATGGACTTGCCATTGTAATGAATTGCGATGGTGTAATTTTTACCCGCGACACAACCGAAAGACTGAAGCGGCAGCCAATAGTTTCGTTCAGCCAGAAGAATGTTGGCTATAAAAAATTACCCGAGGATCTTATAGCAGCAGGATTACCACTTGAGATGTTAGACTTGTCCGGAAATTCTATTCAAAGACTGATGGATCGTCTTTTGAATTCGCAAAATCGACTCGAGGAACTTAGATTAGCCGAAAACCTGCTAGGTGACAATTTGAACCCAATATTCTCTAGCAACGAGTTTCACGAAATGGCAGAACTCAGAGTTCTTGATCTAGCGAAAAACGGACTGCGAAGCATAGAAGAGGGAATTTTCAAGGGATGCCAGAAACTGGAAGAGCTATATTTGGATGATAATAATTTGACGCACGTCCCAGCAGCCTCTTTGAAGGGACCACAGGGCATAAAACTTCTCTCTCTTTCTCGTAATAACATCGGTGAGTTATTATCGGTTGACTGTCCGTGAATTAGTAGTAATTTTCGATTCAGTTCTTTAATTGTGTTCAACTAATTCTTATATGCAGGAACTGTGATGAGAGATGACCTTGTCGGTATCAGCGAGTCGTTGGAGCGCCTGGACCTTAGTTGGAACATCCTATCGCACATGGACGACGAAGCATTCGCCGGCTTAGGAAATCTCACGTTCCTCAATGTCTCCCACAATGATTTGACGCGATTCAACAGCGACGTTTTTAAAGGTAAACATAGGCTAAGGTTCGCAAAGACTGACGGTAAAGGATATCAATATTGAGAGGCATTACACCATACATATATGTATGTATATTTGAGTACAGATCGATCGAGCCAAATCAAAAGTCCACGCATTTTGATCATTGGCATTCGCAGATAAATAATTGAAAAATTGAAAAGACTAACAAACTGAATTAAGGAGAAACAGAAAAAGAAAACCGTGTTCCAATACCGCTTGCTGCTTATAAGAGAGAACAATGCGAAACCTGTTGCGTGCTACACCCTGCAAACTTTATTGCATATACTAATTGCATATTAGCCACGTAGCCACCAATAAGGGAAAGATGCTCGAATGAAAAATGAAATGAACCTCGATTACGATTACCCATGGGAAATAATGTATTCTGAACGGATTTTGTTCGAAATCTATCATCGTCGTTTTCCTTACCTATGTGGGCTGTTGTTCATCTGACCTCGCTTTACTACAAACATCAACGATATCTATAACAATTTCCCACCACTAAGCGACACACCACAAACTCTTTTCCTCACGTGTCTAGTTCCACAGTTAATCCATAGTACTCGACTTACTTGGCTTACTTACTTGATGTTGACTATTGTGATATAAATTCTGACACGATACCGGAACACGTTATGCGGTAAAAATTTAGTTTTGCGAAACACGACGCAAAAACTCCATCTAGGAAGCGCTGAAAACTGGATCCAAGATTCATCAATACCCCTGCAAAAGTGCACCATCTTTTCAAATCTTTGGGAATCATTTATTGACAGTCTATTGGCCTCATACGCGTCCTGGAGATTTTTCATGCTCCTGCCAGAGATTCCAATCAAATCTTTTACCGAAAAATCCAATGAAAAAAACGGAAAATAGAGTTTTGTGAAGATGAAATTCAAATAGAACAAGTTGCTTCTTTGTATTCCTTGAGGTAACTATTTGAAACAAGTTTTCATAGATATACTTTTCACATAGTGCTTATAACTAAATGTGATTGCTTACCATGCGGTGAAAAATATAGCATCGTACTACGTTTAACTGACAATGAGACAATATATGTTAAACCATGGTTTCAGGAATTTTAAACTTGCGGCAACTTGATCTTTCGATGAACTACCTCAAGGAGTTCCCTACCGAACCCCTGAGGCATTTAGACCAGTTGACTTTCTTGAACATTGCCAACAATTTAATTAGCGTGAGTGAACTTCACCCAATCATGACATGTTCTGGAAAAGTGTGTAGATGAAATGAAATTCTTTGTGATTTTTAGAACATTGAACAAGCGCATCTATCAAGGCTGGCAGAACTACAAGTGTTGGATCTTAGTCGAAACAACATTGGTCGCTTAGGAGTGAGAGCATTCTTTGACCTTTCTAGTCTGGTCCATCTCGATTTAAGCCTGAATGCCCTCCGTACGGTTAGTCGTCGCATATTTGTAATTATACTTACTTATTATGCTAAGATACGAATTAACCACAGTGAACAAATTTTTATTGTTGTTTAGATTGAAGAGTCTTCTTTCGAAGGCTTAGTAAATTTGAAGTGGATATCCTTGCAAGATAACAACATCCTGCTCTTACCTGGGTCCGCATTGTCTCGTCTCCCTGCTCTGACACATTTGCACATCGAGTATAATCGTATCGCCGCTCTCTCCATCGATCTCCTTCGCTCAGCCTCTCCATTGCTCCAGACTTTAGGTTTGTCTCGCAATTTGATTAGAGAGATACCCGCTCGGTTGTTTGAGAATTTCAAAGGCTTGACCACTATCCAACTCAGCGATAATGCACTGTCGTCTTTGTTGCCAAACACATTTTTTGGTATAGAAGACACCCTGCAGAACCTTGATCTCTCTCACAATCGTTTAACGACCATTGGTGAACTGCCTTCGACTAGTTTGATATCTTTGAATTTGGCTGGAAACAATCTCAAGCGAGTTTCGCCGGAAACCTTCAGCATTATGGGCAATCTACAACAACTCAACTTGAGCAACAATCCTCTCTATGGTGGATTTCCACCGATTTTTCCGCCGATGCTGAAATCATTGGACATTTCATACACTGGGCTGAAAATTTTACCTTCTATTTTATTTCGAAATCTGGAACACCTCCAGGAAGTATCAGTAGCTGGCAACTATTTACAGGAGATTGGTGAGGGTACTTTTCAGTACCTGTACAATTTGTCTTCCATTGTTCTTTCGTTCAATGCCATTGAAAGCATACAGAAAGGAGCATTTGTTAACTTGATCAATTTGTACAAGCTTGATTTACGGAGTAACAAACTTGTCTCTTTTGGTGGAGAATTTTTCAACACCGGAACTGGCCTGGAAGTATTGAATTTGTCGGATAATTTCCTAAGTTACCTATCGCCCACAGCTTTTATAATTCATCCGCGATTAAGAGAAATTAATCTTTCTAACAACCGCTTTATCTACTTTCCTAGCGATTTCATCAAATCGCTACAATTTCTTAATAAAATAGACCTTTCGCTAAACAAGTTGGTCAACATAAATGAATTTGCATTTTCTCAGTTAGCCAGGCTCAAGACATTGGATATATCGAATAATAAATTAGAATCAGTGGATGAATTAGCCTTCCATAATTCAACCCAACTTCAGACTATACGCTTAGCTGGTAATAATTTGGAATTGCTCAGCGATCGAACCATGGAAGGTATACTTCGACTTGAACATCTCGATCTCAGTAATAACAAGCTTGCATCGTTACCAGAAACCATGTTTGACCCAACCAGAATTCAGGCTCTGGAAAATATTAATTTATCGGGAAACAGATTCGATCAGATACCCGTTAAAGCATTAAAGAAGCAATCTCATTCTCTGAACAGTTTGAATATGGCGCATAATAGATTGGTAGAAGTCTTCAACCAAGATATTGTGGGTCACCTAAAAGAACTGGATTTATCGGGAAACCCTTTGAGTCCGAGTGCACTACGTGGAATTCTTGGTGAGGCCAAGGTGCTTCGCTCTTTGAATCTGGCAAACACAGGAATCGAGAGTTTGACCAGATTAGAAACTCCGTTTTTGCGTCATTTAAATATTTCTGGAAATAATATCAGTGACTTTGGACCCATTGCCTTGGAACGAACAACTTTATTGGAAACCTTAGATATTTCTCGAAATAACTTGAGATATCTTGCTAATATGACAGAAACGTTTAGAAGTCTTCCGGTACTTCAGACACTGGATGTTTCTAGTAACGCGATCAGAGCCATAAATGACAGTAGTTTTGTCGGACTGAACTCGTTGCGAGAATTAAGAATAGTTGATCTACCGAACTGCAACAGGATCGAAAGAAGTGCTTTCAAAACATTGAAGAGGCTCCAATCCTTGCACGGCTATAACTATCCAAGACTTGGATATTTCGATGTTCGAGGTATACTGAAATACATGAACGGTATCGAAGTTATTGATATTGAAATCAAAGACTCCTCAATTGGTAATGAACAATTATCAATAAGGTCACATCCTCGTCTACGATCAATGACTTTGAGAGGTGACAGACTACGCAACATCCTATCAAGCTCCCTTGTCGGTGTCCGGCATTCGGATCTCACGATTGGCCTCAAGAACACATCCATTGATACAATTCCGAATGCCTTGTTTTTTCCTGTACCTAGATCTACAAGAGTTACTCTTGACGTAAGTGGTAGTCAGTTTACCAACTTGCCACAACAGTTTATTGTTGCATTAGAAGAGAGAAGTGATACCATTACTCTCAAGGGTTTGGATTCGAATCCAGTTAAATGTGATTGTCAAATAATACCTCTTTGGCGTTGGGTCGTAATGTCAAAATCGAAAATGAAGTCAACAATCAAATGTGCGAGCCCAGTACATTTGGCCGGACAATACCTTGTGGACATAAATGAAGCTCATTTAAGCTGCGACGTTGGATCATCTGCGAAATTCGAAACAACTGATACCACTACCTCCTTAAGATCTACAATATTAGAACCAGAAATAATATGGACTGCAGCTCCGCCTACTCAAGATAATAAAAAAAAAAAATATCACAGTGGAGACTTGCCATTGACAACGGGTAATAGTCCTACGACAACCGATGATACTTTAGTTATTGGTATTGTAGGAGGAGTGTTTGCTTTCATAGCGATTGTAGTTATAATTATATGCATTTGTCGTTTGCGATGGAGTAACCATGTGAACGGAGCTCGGATGGCGGCAATGGCCTCCAGTATTCATGAAGCTTCCGTCGTCAGACCAGGAAGTACTTATTCCGGAAAAGCTAATCAAGAGATTTACATGGGGTCATATAACGGTTCTATGCTCGGCCATGGTAACAACATGTCTGCGATCTCTGGGTCACCCATCCACACACCTCTACCAATGATGCCCTTTGTCCAACCGATGCGTATAATCCAACCGATGCACAGGCCTATACCGCAACCGGTATATGGTTATTATGAGAATCCCAATGTCCCTATTTATATGACATACGCATCCGAAGATAAGTTTGACAGATAATCACATAGCATATGGCATCGTTACCATATCAAAAATTTTAGGGCACACCAATAGGAATGCCAGAAAAAATACCCCGCAAAGATACATCGTATCACCGGTCCTCAAATTTGACTCTTTTGAGGAAAGTACTATATTGAAAAATTGATCACAATCATCACATCAAATATCATCGAGACACTACGCATTTACTTTTCAGAGTTAATGCCCATCGCTGCCAACCATATTGATTTTACAATAAATGAAACAAGTGAAATAATGAACCCTGCAATGCAGACTTTATTTCAAAACTGAATTGTAACTTAGCTTGTATGGTTAATCACAATTCACCAAAACCATGAAGAATTCGGTCCACAAGACTAAAAGAACGAGTCCAAATATTCATTGGTGCTCAATAGTGTCAATTAAAAAAGGCCGGTATAGAATTGTGTACTACCTTTTTTCACAGATTATTTCAATCTGTGAAACTATGTTATCTGTCATAAGTATACAATATTGTATTTACCCATCAATAATACCATGTAATTTCGATTGTATTCAAAGAAACGGTTCGCCTTATGGTGAGCGTTAGTTTTCTTCGCTTATGATTCGTTTCGAATTTGATTCGATAAGGGCATGTCGCTTATAAGAGTATACGTACACGACATTGCCACCTGTTTGAAAGAAACTTGTAGATAGCTTTTCATCATTTTATACTTTAGAAGTAATAGCTCGTATTTATAAAAGCAGATACGATCGATTTGACTATTTTCTGCACCTCGAGAGAAATATTCGTGAATAATTAGACGAGACAAAAGGGTACTGATTATTCCAACGAATGCCCTATTATAGGCACACTGAATGGAAAATTACGATTTGCGTGCGAAAATGAAAAAATTCACATCTCTATCGACGAACGCAACGAAACATTATCGTATACTTATTAATAATTTTCCTCCTTCTCTAGGCAATGTAAATAAACACTGAATCAAGATTTTATCGTTATGTAAACTCTATTGTGTTTGAGTTAATGTCACAGTTGTTTTAATTTTTAAGAAATGTGTTAAAACTTTGGAATAAAGTGTATTTTTTTCGATTAAATTCAAGAATTTTTGTCTTCTTTTATCAGATTACCGAGATGACGTTATAACTTACGATAGTAACAGGCAGTCAGGATGTCAAAGGGTAAGTGCCAATAACATGATGTGTCATAAAACCAATGATCTCGTCTCATTATCTCTGTGCGAACAATCTTCCGGAAAAATCAATCACGACACAATCCTACGAGTTCGAATATAAAGAAACAATCGTCATTTCGCACACGTAATTAAATCGGACTTTAGGTGGATTAACGGAATTGAGAGATAGAATAAAAACTATTATTTTTTGAAGTTCGTGTGTATTTATCGTTTCGATTGTTTTGCTTTTGCATCGACATTATTATATTACATGTATACGTCACACATTGTACAATATCCTCAAAGCAACTGTACATCAGGTAAAATATTTAAGTAAAAAATTCATGTCCCAATTCCTAAATGTTAACTTCATTTTAATTCCAAACCCCTCGTACGACTGTTGTTCAATAGGAAATCGAGAGTTGTGATAAATAATCAAACCACACATCAAGATCGAAATATTAAGTAGATAGGTATAGCTGATTAGGCAATAATTATAAATCAGAAATAAAAGAATAGTTTAATTACAAATTAACAATGTTTATTATGGAGCTTGGATGTGTTGGGTAATTGTGTGGCCAAACGCTTAATGAATTCTTCAGCAAGATATTTAGTAGAGGTAAAACGAATTATCAATAATATGCGTACGTATACCAATCATGATACATGTGGCACAATTCAATTGCAAGTTTCAATTATCACGACCAAAACTAATCGTCGATATTGTCTGGATCCACGTCATCAGGCAGCATGGAATACTTATTGGAAGCTACAAAGTTCTGTAATAATTGAAACATGGCATGGACTCATAAACATCAGTTCTGCAATAATTTGAATATAGGATGGCCTCATAGGAATCTTGTCTTCGCATACCAGGTACTTCCCATTCGCAAGACACTCGACGGCTTATGTCAGGACAAATTGCACACATTGACCGCGATTCATGTAAAGAATCACAATGGTTCGGAAAAACGACTCACTGTCAAGAAAATTATTTTAATCGCAGTATCTGCGTTATTCACCGGCAGTGAGCCTCGTCGACTTGTCTCTGTGAACAGAGAGTACCTGTTGTTCTTTATCACTAAATACTTACCGGAATCTGCTCTTCTTTAGCCTTGGGCATTCTGCTGATCTCGTCATCTCTGTCCCTGTCTCTCCTTTCCCTGTAGAATTTATTTGAATCAGTACAACTTGAAGGCCCAAAATACATGTTATTTCTTAAGCGAAACAATCAATAACGTATTTTACCTGTCAGGAACTGCACGAGATTCGTTAGGCTTTTGAGGCCCACGAGTTGGTCCACCCCGAGATGCAGGTGGTCCTTTAGAATCCCCTCGCTGACCTGTTTCGTGAAAGAAATCATAGTAATGAACAGATCCTGAACGCTTCCGCACAATCCAGGGGTATTCGTGAAATGGTTGAAACAGGAACAAGAGAAGTAAAAGAAATTTACCAGAGCGTGCAGAAGTTGGTTGGCCTCGAGGTCCTGATCGTTCAGCTTGTCTTCCCCTGTCTTCTTCAGACCGCCATCCCGGCCGCTCTCTCTCCCTATCCTCACGCCCTTCCTGAATTCGGAATTGATAAGCGAATGAGAATACTGATTTAATTGTGATTTCAATAACTTGGTCTCTTTTTTAAATCATTTTTATAAAGGACTTACGCCATTGCGTCGACCCCAAGCACTCTCTTTAGGCGCACGCCTTTCATCCCTGAAATAAAAACATTCCAGTTAGACGAATAAGTGAACAAGCCTGAAAGTTATTCGCTTCAGCCGGTGAATTAATGTGGAGGATCACTTTTGAAATAAATTGTGCGAAAAATTACCCTTCCTCCTTGGGTCTGGTCTCTGCATTAGATTTAGCAAGACGTTCTTCAATTTCCCTCTCTTTAGCAGCTGTATCAACAGGTTTGGCTGCGCCAAAGATATTAGCAGCTGGAACAGGTGTGGCAACTAGTGTTGGCGCTGGCTCTGGTTCTACAACAGGCTCTAAGGATTCTTCCTGCACAACTATGGGTTCCACGGGCTTTGTACGCGGCTGCAACTGTAGCTTTGGTCTTGTTTTCAATTCCGCTGTATATGCACAAACATACAGAGAACCCCGCATAAATATTCGTATACAAAAAATAGTTGAAATAAGAAAATACTTGTGAAAATTAGATTTTGTTAGAATAATTTAGTAATTTATCAATGTTGAAATTATTGCTAAAGTTTAACGGAACCAAACTCAATGAGTATACACGAACATCTCGAGGGTTCTTCTCGACGTGAAGGCCCATCCCGAGACCAATCGGAATCGCCGTAATTGCGGCGCTGGCCAAAACTCCCTCCGCGATCTCTGTCTCTATCTCCATCTCTATCCCTATTATCTCTGTCTCCTCCGTAACGTGGACGATCTCTTTCTCTGTCTACTTCGTCACGGAATCCAGCTCTCTCTTTGAATGCCCCACCTCGATCGCCACCTTCACGCCAACCACCGGGCTTATTGTCATCGAACCCTGTGAAATATTCGGAATGTTGATTTGCACTCCTGTATACACTAGGTCTGGTATATTTGGAATTCATTGCTGTTTTTGGCTTTTGACTTCCATAAACCAATGTTAGAAGTGCGGTTTACCTTCTCGATCATCTCTGCGGTCTTTATTATCAAATCCCCCACGACTGCGATAACGATCCTGTTCAGCGGGAGCAGACTCATCTCGTGGTCCACTTCTCCAATCTCCTGCAGTTCGCTCCGGATCATCATAATTATCCCTACGATTGTCCCGACCCATACGACCACCACCTCGTCTATCATCGCTGCTACTGTTTGAAACTTCAATTCTAACACGTCTAGTTTTGATGGTCTGCAACGTCGATTCAAACAAATATTATTGAATGAACCGCACAAAATCGACCTTTAATTTCTCACAGAGTCGTGAGTTGTATGGGTCAGAAATTTTTCCCCCAGCAAATCTACTCAAAACTGAAACAAGTGCTTCAAACTGAACAATAAGAAACAGTAATAAATATTCCACTCACAGTATTTGCAATTGATAAGGCGTCGATCAAACTTTGACGATCCTCGAACTCAACATATCCGTAACCTCTGAGTTTGTTAGAATCTTTTGGGAGGCGTATATTGGAAACCTGAACATAATTAATATCCGTATTTTAGTTTATTCACTTTCCTGTTTGCACAATGAAAAATTGGTATTAGAATGCATTGGGTAAAAAGTCTATGATATTAGCTTGAATCGCTCCCTATACAAACATAAAAGACAAGCAAAGTTGAAAAACTGTGATTGTGGAATAGTTCAGGGTATCTAACGTTCAAAAATCAGCCCTGTATAATACAAACAGTAAATGATCCTGTGATGGTAACAATGAAAGCGTATACTATTTGGAGTATAATTATAATGTATTTTAAACAACGAACTGTTTTGGAAAATTTTATTGAAAGATGATTTTTCAAACAATTTGAGATGTCAGAATGATTCACCAACCTTCATTTCTGCAAAAAAATCTGCAAGATCTTCTTCATCCACATCATAGGGTAGATTGGAAATGAAAGCTACATAAGGAGGATTCGTAGGAATATTTTCTTCGTTCACACCTGTGCCTCGGGCAGCCCTTGGCGCCGTGGGAAGATACACTGGTTCTTTATTCCGGTTCGATGAGAATCCTTCTGAAATTTTCATTTATTCAACGCATTTACTCAAGTTATGTAGTAAATTAATATGTGGATTTTACAAAATTTTGGAGAACCAATCTACCAAACAAGGTAGGCTGATGCAAGAAAGATGATTCGTTAGCTGGAAGAAACAATACAAAACCATATGGTAGAACATCTTTGATACCGATCTTCATACTTCAAATTTGATCATGTGTTGTACAGAATAATGTTGCACAGTCAAATTCATTCGGTGTGCCAATCAAGCCCCAATTACATTCAATGGCATGTCATTCTAGAATACCTAGTTGAATCTTCAGTCACATGTGAAAAGTTATCAATTGAGACATCACATGACTTCTCTACACCAAGGTATCATAAAGTGGTAGGACAAAAATTTCACTGGATAATATTATGGCTTTGATATTTTTAGTCTGGGATGCTTGAATTCACTTCAATCTGTTCGAACTCAGTACTGGTGTATTGCAAAAATTGCAAAAATGGTGGTAATAAGTAGGATATTCATTTATGTAGACTGGCTTATCCGTCAAGTTTGTCAAGTATCAGCGGTAAATCGGTTTCTGAGTTAAATGTTATTTTTAGCGCAACAGAAATAAATGAATAATACAACTTGTGGTTGTAAACTAAAGTACTATGAAAATTTTGATTATGTGAAAATAAGAGCTTATGAAGAATTTGAGATGCATTCAGTTGGGGTTCTACGGCACGTAGTCGATATTTGGAATTTTTGCATATTCTAGTAAATCATTAGTTAGCAATTTGATGTACACGTCGATTGTCACTCGGTATGAAATAGTAACATCTAGATGTTGAGAGTAGGTTCCACACGATCACTTTCTTGCCACGAATGATGATAGTGCTCATAAGTCAAGCGTCTGTGATTTGATTTGCTAGATAAGTATATCTGTAAATATCTGTAAAATGTATTCTATAGCTACCAATGAAGGATCATAAGACATCTCTATAGACACCTGTTAATAATGTGCTGTGAAGATTCTATGGGAAATGAATTGATCAAAGAAATTGAGAAGACTGAACAAGGATAACAAATTCATTGTTTCTAGTTGCCAATTAAAGCAGCGAATAAGTTTTCTTAGTTGAATCGTTTGATACTATATCTTACCGTGTTCATCTTCGACATCATCTGCCCAGTTTGATGTTTTGAGCGAGACACTTTGAATACCACCAGGTGTGTCAGCCAAGAAATCTGTCAGAGCTAACGTTTTTCCCTTGGGCTTCTTGGTCTTTTTACCTACGATTCAACGGAAGTTCCAATAAGTAGGACGGGCAAATGGTATTTTGGTAGCTTAAAAGTTGATACTACAATATTGCGAGCATGTGGTTGTGGGACTTGGCTCAGTTTGGTTATGTAGGTAAAGAGGCATTCTAGTGTCACCGGAAAAATGTGGGTCGGAGTATTTATAATAATGAATTATAAGAACGAGCAGATAGTCGCTATAAGAAGACTATTAAACTTACCAGAAGACATAATTATCGCTCAAATTGAATAAAAGCAACTCAGTCCCGCAATTTAATGGTGCACACGACCAACTTCAAGATCCATGAGGCATGAACTACGCTGTTGCACCGTAGAAATGAAAACCAACCCGCTGAATCGCCCCGTTAACGAGTAGAATTCCGAAACCGCTCGGCGATACCGACGTTCCTCCTTACTGGTTAGTGTTGGTTCAGCGGTCGTACCGTCTATTTCGTCTCTCTTTTTATTCGAAAAACCGACTTCTAAGATTGAATTATTGTCAACTTTAAGATTCTCTTCAGCTTCAGTGACTCAAAAAATGTAAACGTCTTTCTGGCCGCATCGGATCTTCAGTGAACAGCATCGGGAACGTGCTCGACAACAATGGGAAATTCAAATTTGAATTCAGTCCACGCGGTATGGCAAACGATGGCAAGGTGTCGCAAAAAAGCGAACGCAGAGTCAACGCGCAGAGCGCTTCGTTGGCTGCAGGAATACGTGATCGTCGGATGCTGGCGTATGACGAACACAGATGGCGACTTGGGAGAGACTAAGCTGCCAATTCAAGCAATCGCCACGTCACCAGTAGCGAGGCAAGTATCGAAGAAGCATGTCGGGGTCTCGTAGACTCACGATAATCTACGTACTTTTAGGTATTTACATGATTGGTGCATTTTTTCTTACGTGATACGTAGTCCGCAAGGTAAGAAGAGATTTTCCCGATTAGCATCGCATCTTGGCACAGTGGGTCCATGCTCGCGCTGTCAATTCGGATAAAATTTTTATCGAGCACAAACTGATGTTTTTTCGAATTAATTTGCAGAACAGCGTTAGATCGCGTTAAACGAACACATCGATAGAGGGTTCGATGAAACAATCGATGGTCATTAAGTTGTTACGGTATCCCACCGCAGTATCCATAGAGTCTAACGGCAATCTCGTTAGGTACATACGTATGTATGTACGTACATACGTATGTACGTACAGGACGAATTTTTATCGCCAAAATGATATTGCCAAAAAAAAAAATTTTCATTCATCAAACAATGTTCCATTTGATTGAGGAGAAGAAGTTAATATTGCGGCCAAAATTTTCTCAGGTATGTCGCATAATCGATAATAAAATATATCGAATGTATTTCATTCTAACGTGGGTTTTATTCAGTGTCGTATACAATGCATAGCATTTTAAATTATTTAAATCAAGTTTCACGTTATACTCTCGATCGCGTTATCGTCTCGGCCACTGATTCTCAATCGATATCATTACAGCTTGCGTGCCAGTTATTGATTACGGATCATAAGACACGGCGGAAGGTACGCAGCGAGGGCGTGAAGTACGAAAGAGAAATGGTAGTTAGGAGGGAGCGGAACAAGCCACATCGATAGCGTTCGTTTACAGCGCTTCCACCTCCTCAGGTAAGAACACGAGGAGGTCCAACGATCAATAGTAGGTGTGGTTCCATTTTTGGTTACCGTAGCTCCTCCCATCTGTCCGAACCGTGTCATCCTCCGCAAACCGATGAATATTCGTCTCGTTACGTAGACTCCGCCGATGTATCGCAATACAGGGTCATCCGTAAGTACATACGTTCCACCCGATCGCTTGGACGACGAAACAGTTTTTCCCTATAGTTCCTTCGTTCAGGCTCTCATGCGACCGACGAGTCAGTTGTACTCGTTTCCCTCTTTCACTCTTACGCTTGTACCGATATACGTAGATGTAGCAAACGGTTGGAACTATACATATAATACGCTGCACACGTGTGTATACGTACGTATACCACTACCGTCGCAGGGGTCGAATATACGATAAAACTGCGCTGTTTATTTTTATTTTTCCGACAAATCTGCGCGATGCGTTTGAAAATTGAAAAAAAAACAATAACAACTAGATATATGTAGGTATAATACATAGCGCGGTCATTCAATTTCAACCGTACAGTCGTAATTTCAGTCTATAATACATTATGCGCGACTTCTGCGGTCGCGTGCAGGTGCGCGATGCGCGCTACCTCCGTAATACGTATAAGGCCGGGGAGCCTATTGACGAAGCTAATCGGCGCGTGAGCGTATCCCAAATGCTAAAACCATTGTCGAAGGGTGTCGTTAAGTCGATGCACTCTGTCCGAAGACTGCAAGTCGCGCTACACGTAATTCTATACGTTTCACGCACACGTCGCCGCGGCACTCGGCAGTATGTCACATGTGTAATATTTCATACATCAGTGGAAATGGAGAGAGGGGGATAAGTCACGGGGAGCGGACGAGGGCAAGGGACGAGGGATCATCCACCCTTTGCGGGGTAACCGGCGTGAATAATACGCGGCGTGGAGTCGTCCTGCGACTCACGCGGCAACTTTATTTCGAACGGTGCAACGTGGTACCGCTGCACGGTACGTACGTATGTACGTATACATACGTACATACGTATAGTGTGTATGCACAGAAGTCGATGTATACGTGTACGGTAGTATGTATACGCATCAGCAACGAAACGATCCACGAATCGTCCCCTATTGCGTATACACGTGTAGATATAGACGCATCGGGTATCGACGTATAGACGTATGCATGCCATTCTACGCCAAACGTACGCGCGCATGCACTATACGTACACACGCATACGTATAAGTATACCCACGCCGTATGCCTATACGTGCAGGATTGATGGAGATTAAATATATAGGTGCAGCAAAAGATAGACGCCGGATATGCCGGTGCGCGAGTGAGGGAGGAGGAGCGAAGGTTGTTTGAAACGGGGCGACAGAAGTCAGCGAGGGATGATGTCATATATCGGGGGTTTCGCGTCGTGCGTATACACGCATATAAGCTCGGGCGACGATGCGTCCGATACCTGCTGCAGATGCCCTGGACCGCTCGTTTCGTGAATATAACGTTGGTACATACATACATGTACACGTACATACATACATAATAAGTACGCTAAACGTATACTTGACATCTACCCACGTACATATGTACACGTATACCTATGCATACGTGTGTATATATAGGGGCGGATGGGCAAGGAGGGGGGGGGGGGGGGGGGGGGGGGGGGGAAGGGCAAAACGTGGTAGGTGGGTCAATTGGGGTGCACAAAAAATTTTGTCAAATTTTACTTCGCCAACTTCATTATGTTTGTGGAAGCTTTTTTTCTGCACTTTTTTATAGGGGGCGCACCGTTTCGGCCCAAAAGTTTTCGTTTTTTCTCGTCGAAACGAACAATATCTTTTTTTGATTTACTCGAAATATAAATAAGAGACAGAAGTTCGGGCTTTCCTTAACCCACCCATCAACCTACGAAGGTACGTACACAGAGGTACGTACATAGGAATAGAGATGCGCATCGCTGTAACCGATGCAAGGGCTATTATAATCGCGCTATACCACTGTGGGCCTATACGTTGTTGTTGAGCGTTTTTCATCGATTCGACCGAGCTCAGAACCGGCTGATGAATTCTACTTGTTATAATCTCCAAGGGAGCATTGGCTATTCTAAAATCTGAAGAGAGTCGGCGTACGATACGTATACTTGCGGCCATAATATAGCGCTGCTTTCGAAGGTGTATATATATATGTACATACTATATATATATACATATGTATATGTATGTATATATATAGTATACACATATGTATATGTATGTATATATATAGTATACACATATGTATATGTATGTATATCCTGCAGTGATAATGGGCATGCAGCGTGATGCGGGATCGGGGATTTTTCTATTCCGGGATCGGGGGTATCGTAGGCAATGTATACCTACGTATACCGTACAATGTGTACGTACATCTATGTACCTATGCATAATGCATCCATGTATATGCACGTACGAGTTGATGCATGCATATACGTATACACAGGTACGTATGGGTATGTATGAATGTATGCAGTAATACGCCGTTCGGGGGACGCGTGCCGTTCAGGGGTGAACTCGCGTTGCGGGGTGCAGCAGCGGTCGTGGACCGTACGTTATACGTACGATATCCCCGCGATGTTTCTCCGCGACGGTGACTCATGCAATCCGACGCGGAGCTTTGACAGCAGCCTCTCTAGGCCGGACCGCTCGGTACCGTGTCATATTTACACGATTGTCTCGCATACGAGCGTACGTATAGCGGTGCATCTACACATGCACGTATATAACATATACCACGCATACTACACCTACATACAACATACGTATAGCAGTAGGTATATATAACGTATTGTATACCTGTATATATGAAATGCACACATACCTATACAGGTATACACGTATACCTTGTAGACAGCAGCGGCGGATAGGGGTCGGGGTCGTATGGGGGTAATCTCAAAACTGCTCTATGTGCAGTGTTATATATGCCCAAGTGTATGCGGGGGTCGGCGTCTGCCTCATCGTTTATACAGCGTCTGTATACGAGGTAATGGGTATGTATACACCATATATGGACAGTGTTCGCGAGTCACTGCAAACATTCAACGAAAACCATATCTTAGGCGTTCCCCCGGAAAATTGTGAATTTCGTAAAACTTGGTCTCGAGACCCTTGTTTTGCCGTCATTTTTTCCCAGCCGTGCAGCGGTATCGCGTCTATATTCTTCCCGCGGACCCCGCGCACGTCCTGATCTGCAAAAAGACCCGACCCTTACACCCCTTCAACCCTACACACCCTGCACCCTGTACGCGATTTATTCTTAATTCTCGTCGCGGTGAACGGCAAACAATCACTAGGTATTCAAATTGAACCTTTGGTTATCGTCTTCCTCCCTCTCTTTCGTCGTTATACCGCACCCATAGTTATATCGCTGGAACAGTACGAAATTATACGTATGTACAGTATGTTTGCGTGGATATACGCGAATCTTATCCCTCTCCTCATCGAGGTGTAACCCACACCTTGTTCCCAAGGGTACCGCTTTGGATTCTTTCGATGTTTGAGCCGAAAACCAAGTATCTTTGAAATCGATCGAAGGATCGACACTTGTCTCAGCTCTACGATCCTATCTTCTTTCACGAGGATCTCGTTGTTCAAGATTATCTTAAAATATAAGTATATATATGCGGTCGATGATATCTCGATCGAGTGATGAGTTTATGGAATATTTTACCATTTCGAAATTTACTGTATTATATTTGTTCGATAGATTCCGATCGTAGTACGAATCAGACGCGCTACCACGTATCCCGTGGAGTGAAATCATTTCGAATATATACTTGGGTATAAACGCAAAAGAATCGGGGTGAAATCTAAAAAGAATTTGCGAATAATGAATAACGATGATATGCATTATACGTACCTACATATTCGGCCAATAGATTTAATTAAATGAGAGATCGAACAGATTGCGAATTTCGAAGGTGCGAGAATCAATCGCAGCGGTTCGTGCGGGTGCGAGATTGTTTATACTTGTGTGTATAGGTCCGGTTATAATTACCTCGTTAGTTGCTACTGCACGATTAGAGGTATACTTGCAATAGTTACAAGTGTCGGAGAAAATAACGACGACCGTGACAACGCCTACGGCGACAACAACAACAACAACAACACCAACAAGAATAACGGCGATAATTACAATGATAACGGTATATCAACGACACCGGTGGCAATTGCAATAATAACAATATGAATAAGATGGTATCTTAATTACCGGCAATTGGACCCGAATTGAATAAAATGGACAGATAGAGAGAGGTGCCCGCATATACCCGCCACCCCATGCTCTAAGCCGTCACCGAATTCTCCCTTTATACCTATACGCACCGTAATACGTATAATTGTGACCGCGGCGATGGCACTGACGTATCCACAGATTCCGAGTGCCTGTGGCCCGAATTTCAGGTGAATTATTACCAGACGAGGCCGCACACTCGGTGAGTTATCGCAACGTCGCCGCGCGCCGTTATATCGTACGTATGCTCGTATAACTTGGAGAGGCTGGAGGTAAAGTAAGTCGAATGCAACGGTCTCAGATTACGACCCATCGCAACTCCCGCATTTCTGCTATTCCTATCGCTACATTAATTCCCATTGCGGGGCCCTCCGGGTTGCCCGGGTACAGCCGGTATATCCTCGAGATACTCGAGCCAATTGATGATTTCACTACTTTACGCGTCAGCCGCGGCTTCCACGTTTCCTCGGCGTACAATGTACGTATGATCGTTACCGCGCACATACGGCGAAACGGCGGTCGACCATGAGACCCTGGCGCAGCGCAGCGATACACGCAGCGATGTCCGGTACGTACGTACATACGTACACCGTATACATACGTACGATACAACGCGTCCCCGTATACGTACGCACGTACGTACGTAAACCTGTAGGTACGCCGAAAATGTACGAACGACAAGTTTTTTTCTGTTTTTTTTTTTCTTTTCCCTCTCTCTTTTCACCCGAATGGAAACTTTCCGCGATATATATCTGGTCGACTGCCGTTCGGAAATGTATGCACCTATAACAGTATATTACACACACGTGTATAGGTATATTCTGTAATACATACAAGTATATATTCTTGTACGTATTTTTTGAAGGAAGGGGGTCGCAAAAAGGGAGGGGAACACGGCACGGGAACGAAGGGCGCACAGGGGTCCGAATCTCCCTCGCGTACATCGCGGAGACAGGGGGTGATGCGAACCCGAATCTCCATTGTGCTCAGGTGTTAGGCGTGTGCCGGGGCGGGTGGTGAAGGGTACAGGACTGCAAAGAGATATAGATTTGCACACGCGCCACGAGCTGTGCCTTGACAAAAGGATAGAACAGATTGGAGGCCATTCGTCCGTTCGTTCGCGTTAGTTTCCCTTTCCCATTCCCTTTTTTCCGGTAAGCTCCGCACCGCACGCGCGTACACATTCGCAGAATTCGACCGATCGAGGGCAGGCCGAATATTCGATCCCTCTTGCACACCCTGTACGTTATGTAATATTCGCGTCGATACACCGACGCTCCGTAGAAAGGTTGGTCCGTACGACGCGCGATATCCGTCAAAACGGCCGATTCGTCGCCCGATCGGTGAGCGATCGGAGTAAAAGATGAATGAAATTTCACGCGAATCTAGGGGGAACAATCGCACAGTTCCCCGGTAGATGCGGTGTAACCGAGGTATATTCTCTCCGCGGCCGCACGCGCATATTCGTCCGAGTTGTCGCGTCGGCGATGTTGTTGGCTTTGCCAACTTTCGTCCGGTCCCCGTATGCGGTATATTTCGGGTCCGTGCGGAATCGCGCCGCGCGGATCGGTCGAGTCGAACGGAGCTCGGCGTTTGCACGGGGGCTGGTTTCGAGGGGCTGCGACCGTATCCGATCTGTATACGCAGGTATACGTCTGCGTCGCATACGTCGAGTTACCGCCTTCCGCAGCGTATATGTATATAATGTACGTACCTCGTACACCGATTGTAATATCTTGTACAATCGGTGTATTGTAATGCATTGTTTTCGCGCACATGCGGTACCGATGACGCGCCGCGCGGACGTCGGTGCTCGTACCGAGGTCTGGCCCGCATAAGGAGGACAAGGGACACGGTAGCCGCGTATCCCCGAGGGACCCGTACCCCGCAGGACCCCGGGGAAGTACGGGGTGCAGCGAGCGTCCGGGTCTAGGTCCAGGTTCAGGTCCGGTTCCAGGTCGCACACCACCGGCTCGGATCGAGGTATATGGGCGCGGGTTCGCAACCTCCGCCCCAGGCTGTTGCCCATATGGCGCACGTGGCTTTACGTATAGGTTATAATATTACCGTATACCAACGATACGCCTCGTGAGCGGCCACCGCACGGATTGGCAGATTTCACACGGATTTTATTCCAGACGGGCTCGCAAAAGCTACCGCATGTATTCACCTAAGGTCGCCGCGTCGTCGACGCGTTTCGGCCATACGAGATCGAGGAATTCGTTATTACCAATTGCGGGCGCATCTCGCGCGTTTCACGCTCCATAGCTCCGCGGGATATACAATACGAACGAGTACGCGACGAATCGTAGGAACGCGTCAACTGCAGGACGGAATGATTTTGTTAATCGGAGAAAAGAATATCATCGCCGAGCGCGAACGACGGTCGAACGAACCTCCGACGCCTCGCGAGGTACGCGCGCAACGATCGATCGATCGATCGATGGAATCCCCGTGTGCTCGGTAGTGTACTCTGCACCTTGTACTCGTTACAGCTCACGCGATTCACGATCCGACCCCGCGGGCTCGTATACGTACGATTCTCGGGGTTCCAACGTCGGCGAGGAGTGAAAGGCGGACGTAGAAGAAAAAACCGTACAACGTACACGTCGCGGTATCGGAGGGATGCGCCGTGCGGCCACATGGGCGAATAGAGCGGTTCGCCCTCCGTCGAGTCGTCGGATCGGTCGTCTCGGCGGCGACGACGACCGAGGGAAATCCGTCGCGCGAGTCGTGCGAGGTATACGCCGATAGTTACGACCGTAGATACACCCAACTGAAAAAGGAGACAATTGTCTCCCGCTGCACATAGATGCGGTATACGCGCGTACGGCGAAATTATAGGTGCAGGTACAGCTACGTAGAAATGCACACCGCGCATAACGTGAAACGAAATTAAGTCCGGTGACTTCGGGTCGGAAGGGATGCCGGAGAGAGAGGAATGCGAACGCGCGAGAAGGAGGGAAAACTACGAAAGCTTGGAGTAGGTATGGCTATACATGTGTATAGGTATACCGTACGTATATCGTACGCGTACGTACCCTCCGCAAGTGGCGCACACATGCCGCACAGTTGTTCGAGAGGTCAGGTTCTCGTTCCCCGTGGGCTTTAGTTTTACGGTACCATGCCGGCTGCAGCGTTTCCACTACCCTGACGCGGCCCTCTAGGTATACAGCTGTGGTGTACGTGCGGTGATCGTAAGTACGTACGTACTTACGTGCGTGCGTGCGCGCGTACATGGGCGGTTCGCCTTTCCGCACGTTCGCGTTCACCTTAGGGCTGTACGCGGCGGTACAGTTCGCCGGGATAAACGACGATTCAGGTACAAGCTACCTGTACGACGCAACAACGCTCCCGTTCGGCTATTCCCAAACGAAGCATACATCTGTGACGAGCAATTTTACAATTGGTCCAAAATGTTGTCGAATTACATTGTCGTTGACATTGCGTCGTCGCAATTACGTCGTTCCGATTGACCGGCACGCACCTTTGATTCGTAAACAAAAACCGGGGAATTTCCGACATTTCAACTATGTTATACCGCACGCACGGGCACGCAGGTATACGCATATGTGTATGTAAACATGTATATTGGCCTATAGATTTATCGGGATAGGACGAAATCCTTCGCCACGTATACGCGGACGCGTCTTATCCTGCGAGCACGGTAATCTCTTCCTTCGATAGGCATCGTTTGAAAGGTTAACGAAGCGGTGTACCGTCACGCGTATTATACAGGTACTGCACGCGTACGCGTCTGTATCTATAAGTACAGGCATACGGCACAGGTACATTATCGCGAGAGATTATACATCTGTCGAAAGTACAGAAGCTGTGCGGACGATGACTCACTCGGAAATTCATAATAAGTCGATTGCGTAACGGAGCGTGCGAAACAGCCGGATTCCGAAACGAGGAGAGATGGTATACGGAAGTTCGATCGGTACGTATACCGCAGGGACGCGCTGGTCGGAATCGCTCGTTCTTCGCATTCCGGGCCGATCGAATCACCGTATATATTTCATACCGAGTCCTCGAACGATCGCATCCCTCGTATTCGTCCTACCGCAGTTGCACGCGTGCGGCGCCGCGGTGCTGATAAACCCGCCGTGTAACGTACACCGATCCAATGTATCAATTATATTTATATATATTTGGTATATCGATGCGTACACGTGCGTCAGGCATACGTGTACCGATGTCTTCGGAATCCGAATGAACCGAACGTGACGAAGACAGAACTCGAAACACTACCTACCTATACGTATACCCGTAACGTACACCTATATTTGCCCAATAATGAATCAGTGTGTATTCGACGACGACTCACCGGTCAAATATAACCACGGCTATGGGCCGAGCGCTAGGTATTATTGTACGAGATAAAATATATACCCCCGAGTATGTCGAGCCGCGTACGTACGCGTACATATATGTATAGGTATCGTTGACGGCGATGCAAAAATTATTTGGCAACCGAAATATCTACCTATCCGAAAAATATGGAGGTAGATCCGTGCGTATAAACGGGCGCATCGACTTTTATGCATCTACCGCATGTACGTACGTACGTTTACGGGTATGAACGTACGTACGTCGTCGTGAAACACGTACACACGTCATAGGTATACATACATATATATATATATATATATATACAATATATACATTATATATATATAATATATATATATATATGCATGATGTATACGAATACGAGTCCCGACGATCCGTACGAAGCAATTAATGGAAGGAGTACGTCGGGGGTGGGTGGTGAGCGTTGGTCGAAAGAAGAGGAGAGACGACGGTGATTCACGTCTCCATTGTGCGATGAGAATCGCACGGCGGGAGAGGTACGGGCATCGGACGGACACTAGGCAGCCACGAGGCAAAGATGTATACGTATACGAGTGGTATATCCGTCGGGCAGAGTCGACGTGGTACGTTGCCTCCGAGTCGCGACGGTTGTCTCGCTTCTCTTCGACCATCGTCCGCCCATGGTACGAGCGAGTAGGTGACTAGGTGTACGTACGTACGTACGTAAGTATCGCGACGCGCGTAGCGGCGGCGGCAACCGTCGTCGTCGTCGTCGTCGTCGTCGTCGTCGTCGTCGTCGTCGTCGTCGTCGTCGTCGTCGTCGTCGTCGTCTCTCGCGATAAAGAGTCGTCGGGGTTGCGAATCACGATGCGGCGGCGCCTAATGGGCGGCAACAAAAAGAGGGCTTCGCGACGCCGAGGAGAGCGAATCAGGAGTTGAGAGGGGATCGAAGAGGGATTCTTCTTCGACCCCCCGTCCCCGGTGGCTCCGATCTAGCGATTCGGTCTCGTTCTCCTCCTTTCGTTCCGCCGATCCGACTCCCCCCCACACGCACCGGCGAACAGGCGTCCCGGTAGGAGCTACGCGGCTCGACGCCGACACGGCACCGATGCCGACGCGTCGATACCTCGACCACGGAGATCCGAGATGTTGGTCCAGAGGTTCGTTTCGTTTCTTCCGATAACCGAGCGATTCTTCTCACCCACCCGCGTACACCTTACGCACACTGACACTCCGTCGGCGATGTACGGAGGGAGTCTCCTTCGGGTGGATCGGCACTGGCCAAAATCCATGTCGGAATATTCTGTAGCGGCGCGTACCGCGCATGGGAGGCGGTTTTGTCGGACTACGTGGCTCGGGGCAGAACGGAGCGATGTCTTCGCGATCGAAACGACGACGACTCGCTCTTTCACCCGTGTCACACCTCCGCGATGTTCGTTGCGAGGTATAATTGGCGATGTTACACGTCGATCTATATCCAGCGATTCTCTACGTATGCGTAGCTGCTGTCGTATCTCACGTGTCACGTGGCTACGGAATATCGGAGATGGAATCGGACACTGCACAAGTCGGCACTACTGCGACACGATTGTGACCAGAACGACGGTTATCATTGTATCCGAATCAACGGTTTCGATCGAACGATCCGATCGTCGTCGTCATTCCTCTCTCGTCTCACGCGGCCGATACACCGCTCGAAATCGACGTTATCCTTATTATCGATATATCCGTGGTGTTGTCCCGCAGCGCGGCGATGCGATACATTGTACATGTATTCCAGATTCGCGGTTGCATTGTGCAAAAAATATCTAGGTATACATCAGTCTTGCCCGATACGCAAACGGAGGATTTTGGAAAAGAATTCCTTCGATCGAATAATTGGACGCGGAAATTGACATTCGCCAAACTGACGGTGGATTTTCAAGTTACGTACATTTTTCAATCGATCCAATTTTCACAGTCTTACGAGAGAAACGACAGTTCGGATGGAATATATTTTGTTACGTCGAACAAACTTGCCGATGTTCCATAAAAATGAGAAAACGAACGATATTGTCGATGTATCGCGAAGCGAGAGACAGTAACGCGATTCGACAGAAATTTCCTAGTCCGCCCGAAATCATTTCGCCGCGGGATTGACGAAAAGCTTATCGAACAGGTTCTTCATTCCTTTTCCGCGGTTGTGAAACGGTAACACGTATATTCATCGGTCGTATGCGGTATTTCTTTCAGCGCCGGATGCGATATTAGGAACGATCGCAGAGGAGCGACGAAAACGTCGAGCCGAGAATTGCGTTCGGACAGCCTTGAGAAAACGGAGAAAAAAACAAAACAAAACAAACCAAAACAAAACAAAAAAAGAGAAAACAAAGACAGAAGACCGCGTCATTGTAACTTGACCGTTCGAATAGCTCGATCAACTCCCGACTCGTCCGAGTAATGATCGTCGCCGATAACCCCGGGGGTTCCATTCGACGTCGGGACGGCCCTGTTCTTTCCTCCCAACGTTCGACTACCGCGCGACGGACGACGCGCAGCAAAACGTTGCTCCGCGGTCCGTCGGCTTTTCGGTCAGGTAGAGGGAGGGAGGCGGGGGAGAGGAGAAGGTGGGGGGGGGGGGGCAAAGCAAAGCAAAGCAAAGGAGAGCAGTGGAGAGGAGAGGAGAGGAGAGGAGAGGAGTGGCGAGGAGAGGAGCGGAGAGGAGAGGAGAGGAAATACGTTGCGCGGCGAGGAGTCGCAACGAGGGGTGCGGCGAGGAGAGCTTCGGCGGGGGCGGTGGCTGGCTCTGTCCGCCATCACACCGAACCAACCATCTCGTCGCTTCGTCCTATACGCGCAGTCCCCGATTCCGTCTCTGTACGCGTGTTGTTAGTCGGGAGGTAGAATCCCGGTTGCCCACCAGTGCCTACTTTAATACACTCCCTGCCATGCCCTAGCACCGGTGTCACCGCGGGCGCGTTCCTCTTCTTTCTTCCTTTTTCTATTCTCTTCGTATTATACATGTAAACATATTATCTATATATCTATGTATATATATGTATAGATATATATTTATATATATATACATATACAATATAATATATAATATATATATGTATATATACATACACACACGCACACACACGCACATACCACCCAAATACACCCCTGTACGAGTGTGCGTTACAGGACATATTCCTTCCGATCTCGCGATTCGAATAAATACGCGTTCGACGAAAGAATTGATATTGATATTGGTCGGTCGTATCTAACGGTATAGTGTTGCAATTATTTTTGAAGAAAAACAAACGAGAGGTGGCAAAGTGTAAACCGAACGAGCAAGGAAGCGTGCAGTCACAAAACTGAATTGAAGAAAGGAATATAAAAATATATCGAGAATAAGAACTCGCCATCGTCGTCACCTGCCCACCGAAGAGGAAGAAGAAGAGAAAGAAGAAGAAGAAGAAGAATAATAAAAAGAAGGAGAAGAAGACGAACAATTAATTCCCTTTGTACCGAGGACGCCGCAGACCGCTGCGATCCATGAACGAAGAGCCGTTAACGCTACGCTACGTCACCTTTGTCAGCTTCTATCTCTTCTTTGGTTTTTCATCTTCGGTTACGTCGTGGGCGTTGTTATACACCGTGGTGTTCTAGCCGAGGGAAAGTCCGTCGTGATGATCATTTGTAAGTGAACGCTTCTGTGAGTGCGCGAATTTCGAGTTTGGCGGTTCCGAGGAGGGAAACGGAGAATCGAAGAAACGAAGAAACGACGTGTGCGTTCGTTACGTGTGTCGTTGGCGTAGGCGCGGGGAATATATTATTGACACGCGAAGGAAATAACATTTACACGTATGCACGCGCGTACATGACATCGTTATATCCGTACGCGTGTGCGAACGAGTGAAACGGAAGACGTGTAGTGCGAGGGATCGCCAACGCGAATGGGAGAAAACGTGGAAGGACGAGAGTGCGAGTGATAAAAATTGAAAGAAAAAGAACCGATTAACGAGAATATTCGAAAAGATAACAAAATAGAACGGTGCGAGTCAGCGTGCGGACGACGATGGTGGCAACGAACCGCGGGAGCTAACGACGATCATGATAATTATTTATCAACGGAAAAAGCAGTCGCTGCTATCTAGAGTCGAAAAATCTGAAAGCCAACTGGCCCGATGTGATCGTTGTACGGTGAATTGCGATCGTTGTAGGATCGAGTTTCCCGGTTACTCCGAATTCGTTACACCTTCCACATAATCTGCTGCATATATATTTTCCCATCACACCGCGATAACGCCGCGCCTCCTCACCTCGTTGGCAGGCCTCGCTTTCGTCGTCAACGTCGTATACGTTTTCTTCATCATCTCCGACGACGAGACACGTCCGAGATTCGTACGCGTAATACATTTTTCAAACTTATCTCTCTTCATTTTCCCAATCGCATCCCGAGTGAGCGTTACGTTGCTCGTATACCTTTTTTCTTCTCGTCGGCCTCTCCCAGCCGGATTTCCCCGGTGCGGTGCTGCGGAGGATTTACTTGTACATCGACTTTGTACTCTCGTTGTCATTTCCCGTTACCCGAAGAGTCGAAACGTCGGAACAAGAGAAGCGAGAGATACTATGATATTTTACGAAAATCACCCAAGACCCTACCATCATCGTCATCCTACGTTGCCTCTCTGACGCAGGCTGCAGTACGTACAATATTGTCACGGTTTCATACTTCCGATGACTACGATCTCCCCTCTCGCCGCATAATAATAACGATAACGCTAACGACGACGACGACGACGACGACGACGACGACGACGACGACGACGACAACAACAACAACAACAACAACAACAACAACAACCGCGCCAGCAGCAACAACAACAATAATTATACGACGATGATAACGATGACATCGATTATGATGAATCGATAAATTTGCAAACTGAAGAAGAGAAAAAGAAGAAAAGAACAGAAGTAAATAATTACTAACTGTACTGTAACGAGATGTGAATACGAAAAAAAAGACAGGCGTATATACGATATATCATCGAGGCGAATATCGATGGGAAGGACGAATCGATACTTTGTGCACAAATCGGGAATTAATTAAGAACAGGGAAAGCAAGTTTTCATTATTTATGCATACATGACGGTGCTCCGGTTCACTGGAAACTTGGTTTGAAAAATCTCTTTGTTCCCCTTTCGGCGGCTCGTGCCACGGTGTTGTGTCTTTCTTTCTTTTTTTTTCCCTTTTTTTTTTCTTTTTTTTTACTTTTTTTTTTTTTTTGTCAAGTTTTCTCCATGGTTTCCCCCATTGATTCGTGAATGTGGAATTTCTCCGTCGAAATCACATCGCCGCCTCTGTCGGATACTCGGTGATCTTGATCGGCGTCGCGGAGGTTGTTGACGCATAGCGACGGAATGAGAACCAAACAAAAAGTAAAACGATAAAACGATAAAATAATATAAGCAAAAATAACAATAATAAAAATAATAATAACAATACCATAAACGAGATAAAATGAGGTGAAAGAATCGCGAGTACGCCAGCCAAGAAGAGGCATCAGTGACACGATGCGCGGTGCATCTTAAAAGTTAATACTAACCTGAAACCCGAGGCCAGAACGACCGTCCATCTTGCGCGTCGTCGTCGCCGTCGTGTTACCGCAGCATCGCGTTGCCGTGGCGATAAACGGAGTGATAAACAGAGACAGAAGGAGAGAGAAGAAAAAAGGAGCGCCGATGATTAGGACGGTTCGGTTAATAAGTGACCGTTGCCACACAGTAGTGACACCATCGCAATCAAGATTTCACTCGGAGACCGTTAACCCTTAATTCTTGACGTCCGCAGAATCGACGTAGGGTGCGAAACAATCACGCGTGAATATGAGCATGACTCTTTTCAGGAATACCTTCAAAGGTGAGTTAACGTCGACGATGATATCGGTAGATTTTGTATAGCGTTACACCAGAGACGATACCTATATGAATATTATTATAATACAACCATGTAGCGGAATTCTCTGATTCAGGAGTACTTACCTGCACCCCCGCCTTGTCAAAGAATCGCGAAGATCGCAATCGACGTATACCGCCCGCGTCCACGATATTGTCCGACGTGATAAAATGCAGAACGTATCAAATGAACCGAGTTGTACCGACCCTCGGGTATACCCGTGATCCTCATTTTTACGCGGAATCGGACGAATTGAACGATTTTCACAGGGATTATTGTAATCATTCCACTGCCTCATTGTCAGCCGCCATTGTTTGCGAGGTGGAAATTGGTCAGCGCGAGTGACAGGAATTATTTCAGACGAGGAGCGGAATATGCGTACCGTAAAGGTAAAGATCGTCTATATATTGTACGTGATATCCGTGATATGGTACGGGGGCGGGGGGGTGTCGGAATTCGTCCGCTCTTTTTGGCGCCAGTTCTTCCATTTTATGCTTCAAAGTTCTACCTTCCCGTCCGCAACGCCACGGTTGTATTTCACTTTTTACCGATAACGAAGCAAGTTCCGGGCACACCGACATATTTCTAAATTTAGATCGGGAAACTCAACGTTCTCGATCGCCCAAGTTCGGCGTGCGTTAATCGTTGCAGTGTTATATGTACGTATAGTCGGTATTTCGAGTCTTGCGCGTGGGTCTGAAAATACCTACATCGATATCTATATTATAAGGTGGTCCGAGTGGATTCGTTTAGGGTCTAACCTCGAACCTTGATTATTTTTAATTCGGCCAACATTTTTTCACGATCGTGTAATTTATCCCCGAATCGTAACGTCCCCCGGTTCGTCTTCTTTTTCAACGTATATTCTCAGTTACGATCATTCAAAGTTCCGAAATCCGAAAATACATACTCGTGCAATTGGTCTCCGAACTTTGAGAAAGGCTCGCGAAAATCACATTTTCCCTCCCAAACATTTTCACACAAGCCCGATCGTCGCGGAACCATTTTTCTCTCCGTTCTCTCGTCAAGACGCGAGATCGCAATCTCGACGCGCCCGTATCGAATCACTCGCGCGGCATTTCTCGAGGCGCACATTTCAATTCTCATCGAATCCGTTGCCGTTGATTCGTTGGTGCTGTTATACGTGTACGTATGTACCTGCATAGGTTTTGCGGGGAACAGGATGGAATCGTCCGCGGATATCGCGATTCGCCGACACATCGGTTCACCGTTTCGCCGAATCACAACCGTATAGGTATTATATGTATGTATGCATGCAGATGCAGCTGATGCAGATGCAGATGCAGTGTGCACGCGCATGCGACGTCCGACAGTTCGCGACAGCGGACACACGTCGAACTCGTTGTTTACCGCGATCGTCGCTGTATCGGTACCGTCGCCGTTCAAATTTCATATTTCACTCGCGGGCAGTTCCTTCTTCAATTCAACTCACCCGCGTCCCGTGCGACTGCAGGCTCGTGAAACTCTTCTTTTTTTTTTCACACGTACGTACGTGCGTATAATACCTACGTACTACGCATACCTCGTATCGTACAATGTATACCGATACGCCTATACGTACGCATACATAGGTATACGCTATACGTGTACCGCAAGCTCCGCCCTACGGTATAGCAACAAAACTTTGTGAACAACATGTGGCAGTTGATAATCGTGTAACCCTGAAACCTAAAACGACACGCCGCATGCCGTTCCGAGTCTCTCACCTAAGTAGGTATACAGATATATACCTATATCACGTACAATATAATTTTATGTACGCTCGTAAAGTATAAGGGATCGCGTATACCGGCTATAATATATCGCCGATGCCGGCGTGCTGCAGGGCTGCTGATTCGAAAGTGTAGAAAATAACCAATTACGTGTACACGTACGCGTGTGCGAAGCGTATACGATACAACGCGGATATAGATGTGTAAAAAAGGGTGGCCAAGATATAATCGCACGTGGATCATTGCCTATCGCAATCTCAATACTCGATAGAAGTTGTGGCTTTGACGCGGCGGGAGAAAGTAAAATCAAGGACGTACGTACGTACACGCGAGCCCGATTCGCCGATTCGCCGACTCGTCATCGTTGACGCACAATTACAGACATCGTGCAAATATATTCATAAAAGTTTACACGATCGACGTCCGCTATACGCGTATCGTACGCATCGCGGTGGTCGAGTTGAGTCACCCTACGCACAATATAGCCCTACGATTTCTTCGATCGACCCGTCTTCGTCATTTTACAAATCCGCACCTCCTACCCGATATGCGAACGATTCATCCGCGGTGCAGCGTGTCGATTATCTTACGCGTGTACACGTATCGATAATCGATATACACGTACCGCCTGTGTTCGGAGGTGCACAGCTTCGATCGTAGGAACCGCGCGCGATACCTGCGATTGTCGCGTGTATGGGGTACGTATCGCGTACAGCGGAGACGTTTTTTTCTTTTTTTTTGACCTCGCAAGAGTGCCCGAAAGTACGGGATGAATGCGGAGAATGAACGTATCGCAAGGATAAGTGAAATATTGAGAAGAGGGAAGATCGCCGCGCCCTATACGGAGTCTCCGATTCCCCGTGAATATGTACGGTTGCGCGTTCCCGACAAACAACCGATTGTGCGGTACAGCAGCCTCGAACGAATTACACGCGGTAGAGAACGGTGTGTGCACGTGTACGGATATACCTATACATGCCTCTGCGTATACATGCGCGTATACTTATAGCTGTACCGCGACTCGAATCTGCTCGGAGCAGCCGAGCCGACACAGCGGCATCGACGGTGATGGCGACCGCGCCCCGTCAAGCTCAATGACCTCCCTGAGAAAATCATTTACTTTATGCCAGAGATCGCGCGTGGTCGCCGGTCGCTTTACCACTTGATACTCGTACCGGCCACGGTACGAGTATCCGGATTATTCTCGGCCATTTCCCATTGCCGAGCTTGTCTTATGTATCATCGATTTCTGTCTACGCGGCGCATATTTATTTATCGTTGCAGAGACGATGCGTCGTGAGGCATGGCTGCCGAAACAAAGAGAGGCGAGCGCAAACGATATACGTTAATCGATACGGTGTCTCTCGTACAGTACGTGCAAGGGTATGCGGCGGATACGGTCGTATCGGCGGCATCCGATCGGTAATCGGGCGATCATTGTTCTCAAATGTGCGCAATCGGCATAAGTTTGCAGCCGACACGCCACGGAGCTTGATCGTGAGCGAGCACCGCCCGGCTAATTACGATCGGGTCTCACGCGTACGCCGGAATATATCGGATCTCTATTCTCCCCGAGCCTATGCAACGCGTCACCTTTCGGTACATATCTACCGTTCTTCTCACCCCTCTTCGTACGTTTGTACGTTTGGACTTTTGACCGCACATGAGCCTCGAACGCCTATGATCGCGTCATCGCGCTTCACCGCTTCTCGTTCCGCGTATATACTATTTTCTTCTCAGGGCGGCGCCATCTTGTTTCACGGCACCGCTGCCGCGTACGCTTATGGGTTGGCTCGATTCCCCTTCGTCCGTCGTCTCCGCATCGTGTCCCGTACCATCGTATGTTTTTATATCGCGCATTTTTCTCGCGATTATCCGTTCCCTTAGACACCTATGCTACGACGGTTGTGCGGACCGTTGCAGAGCGAAACTCGACTTTCGATCAAACTCAACGTCGAACAAGCGTGAATCGACCCAACTTACAATCCGCGGTGAAGGTACAACGCGAAGCGTCGTGCATTGTCGGGGGTATACGCACATTCGTATAGTATACGTAGGTACGTACGTACGTACGTAGGTACGTACATCTCGTACTCGCCCAGCTCTGTACTCCCGCGGATCACGACCGCGCCATTTAACGTTAACGGAGTACTCGACGTTGCACCTGAGGCGCGACGCGATGGGCGGCGAACATAGGTGGACGATTCAATTTGTGTCGAATATCGGATGCGTACAACCACGCACCTCGCCGCGCTTTCAACGGCGCCATCTTGTTGCGCGTGGTTGCTGCGGATGTCGCTGCTTTTCCCGATGCTTCTGCCTGCCACCAACGAATTCGGACTTTGAATTCTTTGGCTGCCACGTATCCCCTTGTACGTACGTACGTACGTTGTTACACCGGTATCTGTTGAATTTTTTCTAATTTTTCGCAAATTCATAACAGCCACAAAAATGCTATGCTCGCATGCATAAAAATTTTATATCACAATACAGCTGTGAGTCAAAGGTCAAAATCTCCAGAAATATCAATCGGAGCCTGTGGGTCCGACAAGGACCTTTCTTCTAGGAAATTGAATTGCCAACGAAATTTTCATTCGCGTTATTTCGGCAAAGTTGACCATTTCGGAGATAACAGCGAAAAAACGACAACTTGACAGAAAAATCCACTTCGATGTTCCTCGTATCTGCATCTCACGTCCGCAGTCCAATAGTTGCACTTGTGCCGTCTCGGACACTTTTGTTCAATTCTGCATAGATTTGGACGAAGACCGATGTAATATACACATACATAAATTGCCGCCGAGTTGCGTAGAATTTTGAAAAAAGAAAACTTTCAATTTACGCGTTAATGCGGTATTAATTGAATGATACATCTTTCCATCCGCTCGGAAAGTACTTGAAATTGTTATTTTAGCGGCTGAAATTTTCAGGGAATTTCTTTTTCCACACATCGAACAAAATTTCCGGGGCGGGGATGAAAAAAAAAAAAAAACAAAACAAAATGGTCGATACAGCATATAAGCACGGATGGTATGGGTATAGTACAGCGAAGGGTACGCACTTTCATCGCGGGTGCGACGTATGTACGTACACGAGGTACCGCCAATTATATAATATCCTTGGCCCCGAGCACCAGCTGCAACACGTACGTACCTACGAGTCAAATCACACGAAAAATCACGTCGCATACGTACACGCGTACACGTTATCACACGAGGCAATTGCAATATTTATTGATACGTATACGCGTATGATGTATACGGCCGTACATTGTACGCGTACATTTCCGACAATTCCGAGTTCTCAGGCTCCGACCGGAGCGACAAAACTTACGCGTCAAGGCGTATCGACGTCGTATCGCACACACACGCGTAGCTCAAGTCGCACGGAGCACACATTGTACGTACGTACACACGTTGAATACACAAGTATGGGTAATACGTATAGCGTGTAGCGTAATACGTCGGTATTACACAGCTGAGCACAGCCGCCGAGTGTACGTATACGTACGTACGTACAGCTGTGCAACGTATAATGATATTGTGTGTGCGTGTATAGTATGTACGCGATGTACGCATACGAATATACACGCGTGTATCTCATACGTGCAGAGTAATCGAGCGGGGGAACGCTCGCACAGGCGCGAAAGGTCACGGTTGCGACCCGTTTCGGTGTTCTTATCGCACCGCGAACGGTTAAAGTTCGCCCCGCAGGAGCTGCGAACGAGAGTATAAGCGTGCGGCGCGTCATAGGTACACTCGTAATTAGGTGTACGTCGACGGAGAAAACATCACCGCCGCCAGAATCCACGGGGAACGAAGCGCGACGCGCGTACGTATCGAATATCCGGACGCGGTATGCGTGTACGACACCGCGGCGCACGTCTCTTTGTCGCGAGACCGGCGGCAGTTTAAATACGCACGTACGTACAACGATGCAATTCTACGCGAACCTACCTGTAGCCTCGCGAGTATACAGGTGATACCGAACCGGTGTCAAAGCACCGCGTACGCGTACTCGTTTACGCTACATTGTTCCATACGTGCAACGCCGTTGCGCAGCTGTGCGTACAGGAATTCGAGATGTTATAGGCGTAACGCGCGAAGGAGAATAACAAACCCCCGACTAATTTCTAAAGGGAGTCGGGGTGACCCGCGATATCGGGTGAGAAGTTGAACGTATAAATTAGATATACCTGTACGGGTGCGTGTACGGTATACGTGTGTACAATCGTATGTGTACATACACGTGTACTCGTAGCGCGTAGTGTGATATACGCGCGTGCGTATCTCGACACGGGTACGCAACGTATAACGTACCGTGCGGTACAATACCCGTGTACGCGTATAGGTGCGATGCAACGATATATACAGCGGTATATGGTACGTGCGTGCGTACGTAGCGCGTACGACGCGAAGCAGCGAATCTGCCCCCCGGCCGCCCCGTGTTGAAATCGCGGTGCGCTGCACGTGCCCCGTCGTTTAAATCCCACGATTTACGACGGGGACGAAAAGTTACCGAGGGTTGAACGACCCTGGTGCCATGTGCCACTTTTATTGTGCCACCCCTGAGTGTGCATTGACACACGCGTCGGGTCCAGCCGAACAATGCCTTAGAAATTGCTAACCCCATCCGTTACAACCGCCCCGCGGCAAGCGGCTATTCAAATGCCCCCAAATGAGGCGAATATATGCGAATAGCCGATACGTACGGTATACACGCGCGTCCTAGGTGCATCGCGTGCGTATAGCTATACCTATGTATAGCTGCGGGGCGACACGCGTGACGCGTATCGTCGTCCCGATGCATGCGCCGCAGCTACGCACAACATGGAGGCATTATACCTACGCCATACGTACGCGCATCTGGGTACACGCGTACGTATACGTGCGATATAGGCGGTACTGCTACGTGTACACGACGCACAACTCGGGGGGTGAGAAATCGTAAAATCACAGCTTCCGTCGATTCGGATATAACGCATCGTGGGGTGGATTCGCGCCGTCCGATTCGCTCCGACTACCCGACTATACGTTATACACGCGAGGATGAAAGAGCGAGCGATCGGCGTAGCGCTCGATTCCGTTCTTTTGATCGGCGCACGCGGTGCTCCGTCGTCGGACGATATTCGCGCGCCGTCTTCGTTGGGCCCGATCGTCTCTCGCCGTGTCTCGCATTCGGAGGGAATTGCAGATCGTTGGCACGGAGAATCGAATTGTCGCGTCGCCCTGCGGCGGCCGATACGTCGTCGAGCGTACGTAGATCTGACACATCTACGCGCCTACCCGATACGCGTATTATTGTCCGTACGTCATACCGCGACGCCGCATCTGTCGAGCTTCGGTTGTTATATCGGTTCGCTCGACAAACGGAGCGGATCGTAAGGGCGACCGAGTACCGCGTCCGCGTTCGCATAACGGCAAGGGAGAATAAATAAAAAAACAACTCGCTGAAACGCGAGCTTGCAATGCGAGTGACGTCACGCGCCAACCCAGATCCCGAGTACGTCGTACCTATACGCATCGTACGCGTGTATTGCACGGACGAGATGCGCGAGGCTGCCGATCGTGCCGATTTCGTATAATTGAGAGCGAGAAAGACGACGAGCGGCGAGGCCGAAGAATAAGCGACGAGGAACCTCGACAACGGAAAAAGACAGACAAAACACAGAGACTCTCGTGTCAATTAACGATCCCGATCAAGCCGCTGAACGCTCGTTTGTTCGTCGCACGAATGACCCGCGCGCGCGTAATTCACTCTACAAATATATCGTAGGTATACCCTTGATCTTGCGCTCTCTACGTACGTACGTACGTACGTAAACACGTGCAATTATACGCGATCGTAAGCGTAGGGCTTCTCGCAACGACGATACCTATTGGGCAGGGATTTTTCAGTTATCGAGTCCCCGCGTCGATTGATGGTTCGAGTCGCGATTGTAACGCACAGCGTATACCTGTTAGAGGGCAATTAGAGGACTATTCTGCCGAAAGTCGTCGAATATTCGACACGCTAATACCCGTATACCTACGGGTCGATTCTGAACGGGTCGGGCCGCTGCAGGGCATCGAAGGTCGCAGGCAATTACGTCGATGTTCCGTAATAATTGAAAATTGATGAATAATCCGCGAGACAAACGGAGCGCGACTTAAAACTTTCGTATTCCGAATTGCGAACGTATTACAGCTTTGGAGCCGAGAGTCCGCGTTGGATTGCCAACGACCTGGCGCTGACTACGCACGCTCGTCGTACCTCTTCACGTTTGAGTTTCGGATAATCCTCGTATTGTTCTTTCAAGCAGTGACTATTTCATACGTGAAATAAATTGATGTCGGGGCAGGACCGTATTAACAATGGAGATTTTATAAAATCGTCGATTACTCATAACTGAGAAGAGCAAACAATGCTGGATCTGAAAAATCAGAGCTGTTGCAACGGGATCACCCTGCGTATATCGATTATTTTTAACCCCGACATCGATAGCTTGATGATTACAGATTTTCTCTCAACAAAGTAACGCGAATAGGTATAAAATTTCTACCCGCTCGGATACGACGCTACATTGTATTCCGCGCTTATATTAACGCGTGCATCGATGACAAATTAACACCAATTGTTTCAGTTGGATCGACACAAGCGGCGAGTGTTTTTTTTTGTCTTTTATTTTTTTATTTACTTATTTTTTTTCAATTTGAAAATTTTGAGTAATCATCTTTTCGATAGCGAACCGAAATTGCCGTTGTACATATGCGTGTGACGTGCATACACGTACATCGGTGGTATGTATGCGGTATGTCGGTCGGAATTCAGTTGCAGCCGTTTATACGTGCACGCTGCATAATTATTTACTCGAGACGGTCCGGGTATGTGACGTCGTCGTGATTTATTTAGTTTATACGTCATGAGCTTAAAAATGACGTCATATATATCATCGCGTAAATAACATTGTTGGAGTGAAGATACACGCGTAACTTATACATGCCATATCGTGGTACGTATGTACGTCGGTCGCTCTCGGTGTAATCGTTCGGCGGATAATTCAATAGCGACAGAACTGTACATTTTGCTGATATTTTATCCTTGCGCGTGACAAAAGGTTATACATTCAATACACGTGACGAGCCGTAAAAATCTTACGTCTCGTCGGACGTTAGAACTTTATCGATTCTTCCATACAAATTGATAATTGTCCCAATCAGGCCGATCGGTTGATTGAAACCCTCCCTCTCGCGCCCAGGTAATCGCAGTTATAGAAGCGATATGCAGCGATATGCCGTTATCCTTCGTTGTAGTTTCTTTTTTTCTTATATTTCTCTCCAATTTCCAACCGATCTTACATGCGTACACGCAAGACGCGAAGCGTCCGCTGTTATAGCGTAGGTATACAATGTATCGATATTATATAGTCAACTAACGTCGAAGTGTTTCAAAGGAAATAGCGAGGAACATTTCGGCCTGATCAAAGATCGCGAGATTTCGGTATAGTGTACGGGATACTCGTACCTAGTCCGATTTTCTCGGTCATGCGGTATCCGTGTATGCGATGAAATGATTATATTTCAAACGTCGAAAGTTCTCACGAGAATACCGGGAGAGGGGAGGGGAGGAAATTTAACGCGGACAAAATCAAATCAGGTCGCGGACAAGCAACCCCTGTATCGTAGGCGTAACCGTTGCCTCGAAACAGAGCGAGAAGTTGCCCGGGGTGGGGCGAAGAGGAATATGAAGAGGTGAAGGAAATGGAAAAGGGAAATGGGAGAGTTGGGCGAGTGGTAACATGGGGACAGATAGAAAAGGGGGGCGCAGGCGCCGTTTTGTTCGCCCCTACGCGCCCGTCATTCGTTCACCTTGGCTTTTGAATCGTCGTACTAGCGATCTACCCGGAAGTCGTTCGAGCGGACAAAAACGAAAACACAAGGCACAAGAGAGAAGGCAATCGCTGCAATCGCTGCGCGTATAGCTGCACCGACACGCGATTTTTTCGATCGAAAAATCCTGATAAAAATACTCGATACGTCTACATTTATCCAAATTAATCCTAGCTGAGGTACGGAAGGTCATGTAGATGTATCGCGCTGATGGTTAGTCGATTATTTGGCGCGATAACTGGTCATGACCAAGATTGAGAATTTATTTTTCACTCTTCTCCTCCCTGAAAAGTATACAAATAAGTATCCAAGAGGGCACCCGCCGATATTTGTTACATTTTTTTCTATTTACTTTCATTCGGTTAATTTTTCAATGTCAACTTTTCCGAACACATACATATATACATGTATAAATATTATCTCATATCTTATCTTATACTCTTACACACTATGTGTACATACTATATATGTTATTTTTTTTTTTTTTTTTTATTTTCAATTTTTATATATATATTCATTCTTTTGTATTCATTTTTATATATTAATATATTTTTGTATTTCATGTTATTTTAAGATATAAAGCTGAAGAGTTTGTTTGTTTGTTTGAACGCGCTAATCTCAGGAACTACTGGCTCGAATTGAAAAATACTTTTTTCGTTAGACAATCCATTTATAGAGGAAGGCTATAGGCTGTGTAACGTCACGCTACGGCCAATAGGAGCGGAGCATCAACAAAAAATGTTGCAAAAACGCGACAATGTATTATAAACTGAGCCGCGGCAACGCGTGGCCGGATCGGCTAGTCATTTTATACGCGTATAAAACCAAAAAAATAAGGAAAGGGGACTCCAATTAATCGCCAAGTCGGATTTTACCTTTTACCTTTTACCGTTAAACGTGCGACGATGCGGCGACGTTACGATGCACTGCGGTTACTATATCACATATCCATAAGTATACATACGGTAATATTTGAGAACGTAGATACATATGTACACGGGATTTATATACCGACGATCGAGCAGCCAATCCGCGTACGCGCGATATGCGCGGACTTCTTTGGTAACGAATAGGCGCTTTGTTCTTTTCCAGGCTGCAGCGAGGACGAGGCAGGTGCCGATGCGGAGGTCGGGGGCGGTGGCGGGGACGGGGAACGGTGTCCGCAGTGTGGCCTCCACTGCCTCGATCTAACCGCCCTCCGGCTCCACCTAGAAGACACCCACAAGACCGGCTACACCATCGACAAGCACGACTTGAGCTCGCAATTCTCCCAAGTGGTGAGTTGCCTGATTGCATCACCTGTTTCTTCTATCTTTTTCTTCCTTTCGTTTCTTCGGTTCCCGCTTTTATCTCGGTGCGGTTCGCCACTTTGCGTGTGCGTAGCCGTGGCGGTAAAGTTATTATATTCCTAGAGCAGAAATAATATTCGATTTTATTTTCATGGGGCGACAAGATATATCACGATATGAGTCAATTTCCAATATTCGAAATCTCTTCCTTCGCCGTTATACACCGAAGCTATTTTTTTTTTTTTTTTACTCTTTTACTTTTTATTTTTTTCCGAAAGTCATAGCTTCATCGATGAAAAATGTATAGGTTTCGTTGATTGTTATACGCGCATATGAGGTAAAAAATCAACGGGCGCTGTAAATATTTATTGCACGTGTACAGTTTATTGTTCAACAAGATTCTAAGGACGCCAGCAGAATCCTCGGCAGAATTTGACAATGCCTTTTGTATTTACTCGCTACATAATTATTCGCGCGACCGTCAATAATATTGACACATCCGGTATTACAGCGATAAGGGTATATTGTATGGGCATAGGGATGCGTGTACGTATGATATGTATCGTACACCAATATTGTACATTGTATCGCGGAAGAAACAACGTTCGCACGATTACGTGGTGACGTTATATCCCTAATCTAATCGCAAATCGACACGATGAATATAAATCTTCATCTTGTGCACCACGGCGTACGCACATTCGCGAGGAATTGTTCGAACTCGAATACGTTAATCCTGATACCGTTGTAACACCGTAAATAAACTGTATAGCGCAGGGCTGTGTGGTACGGTTGATCCTTGTGATTCGGCACGTATATTATTTTTTATCCGCGGTCACCGTAGCGCAATGTAGGTACACAACGTTCATTTCGCAAATTCATGTGAATATTTTTTCGTGAATTTTACAGTCTTGCAACGTGTGCAGTAAAACTTTTGCGAATGTCTACCGACTGCAGAGGCACATGATCAGTCATGACGAAAGCGCCGTACTTCGGAAATTTAAATGCCCCCACTGCGAGAAGGCATTTAAATTTAAACATCATCTCAAGGTAAAGGATCTAGTCGTCCGCAGCTTGACTCCGATTGCAAAAACTATCATGCACGTACATAGCCTACTCTAACAATTAGCTGTCCGAGTGTAAATTACGTTCAAGTATGCATATTTTTTCGGGTTTGACGTCGGTCTTCTCTGCACTGTTCGACGTACCAAAGATCTAAAGATATTAATTATTTATTATGCAGGAACACTTACGTATACACAGCGGAGAGAAACCATTCCAATGTAACAATTGTAAAAAGAGATTTTCACACTCGGGGTCTTACTCAAGTCATATGACCTCCAAGAAATGTTTGATCGTGAATTCGAAAAAGTCCCGGCAAGGCACCATCGGCAATACGGACAGACCTGCAAAGAAGTGCCAACAATCTTCGCAGGGCAGACGAGATATCGATAATATGCTGGCAGCGAATAATAACACCTTCCTTCCGATTCTCCCCAAACTTTCCCCGTCGGAGTACCAAGAAATTCAGCGTGAAGGAGGTAATCGATCAATAGCGATATAAAATACCCATTCAATATGTACATGCTTTGACATTCGGGGTTTTCTCTAGGTATTTATGATGTCCCCACCTTGTTGCCTCGTATGATGGGTTTTGGCAATTATTTTCTTCAATCGTCCCTCGGAAAAATTCTGAGTCAGTTGAACTCGAAAAGAATTGACCAAGTCACGGAACAGTTCGAGTCTCACAGAGAAACCATGAGTCCGTCTACCGCGGATTCCGAAGGCACCGAGGGCACCGAAGGCAAAGAATCTCCAGCACTGGCGGACCCCCAAGGTCTGGATGCGGTACGACGTATTTTAGAGACTGTAAACACCTCTGTCACCAAACAACTTCTGGAAGCCAACGTGAGGAAATTAACTTCCTCGCCTGCGACCATCAAGCGAGAATTCGACGAAGATTATCAGGTGGTTAGTTTTATAAATCAAATCATCAGTAATCGTTGATTATCTTGTAATGACTCATTGTCAACGTTCGAAGACTACAAAATCTCGGCAACGTTTTGTAATTGTTTTGATTTTCCTACAGGACCAGGATAGCGAAATGTCGAGTGAAGTAACTCATTATCCGGATTGGCCTTCCACGGATCAGTGTGATTCGCAAAGCGAGGGTTTGGCTGCCAAATTGGAAGATGCAAATCAAAACCAAACACCGTTGGAATTGAAAAATAACAAAAGAAAAGCCCCAGAGGCGAATGCTGAAAGCTCCGAAGGTGATTCTGAGGAAGAAGACGATGGGAGTCATACCACGAGCGTAGACGGAGGTCGGAGAGTTAGGGCTCGATCTTTAATAGACGATGAACAACTGGCGGTACTTAAAGGCTACTACGCTATAAATCCTCGTCCCAAGAAAGAGGAAATCACTATGATTGCCAATTATATACATTTTTCTACACGAGTCGTACAGGTACATGAGTCACTTTTGATCAGCGTGAAGCAGTATATAATTTTCAGCTTTTCTCATATCTCGATGTCTTCTCATAGGTTTGGTTCCAGAATTCTAGAGCAAGAGATCGAAGAGAATCCAAGATGCCTGGACTTTTACCGCTTACCAATGACGGTAGTCAAACAACGGTTGAGCAACCTCTAGATTTGTCGAAAAAGGACGTACTCACGATCACGGCTGTTAAAAATAATGCTGAAAATTTGAACAAGACCTCCAACAAACAAAACTCTACCATAAAAGACATTCCTGTTACTCCAAACCCTGATGTAGATGACATTGACGATGCGCCGCTTGTCATAGACGAAGAAACAACTGATTCCGTTGATGTAAAACCGCCATCCGTCTCTCTGGACGTCAGCTCTAAAGTAAAAAAAACTAATCACCTTATTATCCATGAGGAATAACAAATTTTTTCTTTACCAATTATTTCCCCTGTTACAACATTTTTTTTTTATGTTGTTCATTGATACGGATATATTCACGGTTGATTTCTTACGAAATGAAAATTAAAAAAACCGTTGTCAATGGAAACTCTCTTCAGGTTTCAAGTTCATCAGTTTTTCAACTATTCAGCAAGATGCCCATTGCGTAGTTCACAGATCTAAATTATGTTCGCAGAATCAAAGTCAAATGCCGACAAAAATTGAGAACGAGGGCGCGATGCAGGCTGAAGCTCCAGCCACTGGAGAAAACGAGCAAGAAGGTCTATACTTCTGCGATCAGTGCGATAAGACCTTTTCGAAGCACAGTTCCTTAGCGCGACACAAATACGAACATTCCGGTAAGATATGCCTTTTTCTTCTACACACTAATTTATCTCAGTGGACTAAATGTCCCAACCAGAGGCCGCCTTCCCATATCTCTTATACCGTTAGTTACGAATCAAAGTTGAAATAAAATTAATTGTATTTGCCGATTGCCCTAGGTCAAAGGCCCTACAAGTGCGAGGAATGCCCGAAGGCATTCAAGCACAAACATCACCTGACTGAACACAAGCGGTTACATAGCGGGGAGAAGCCATTCCAGTGCTCCAAGTGCCTCAAACGCTTTTCTCACTCTGGTTCTTATAGCCAGCATATGAACCACCGTTCCTCATATTGCAAGCCCTACAGAGAGTAGAGACAAAAATGTACGACGCAATAACCAAAAATGTACGTACAGATCTGTTTAATCGGGACATAGAATAGCTTTCACTTATCATACTACACAGTATCACCTCGTGTTGAAGTCTTTGGGTTATTTCAAGTTTCGCAGCAACATATTTCACCTCAACGGCAAGATCTTGATATCTTCCAATCGAAATTTACAATTGAAAGCTTGGGAGTTTGTCGCATGAGGCAAGAAATTTTAGAGGTCAGCAACCGAACCCGAGTATTGGTTCTGCTCACCCGCCAATCAACCCTTCGAATACTGCTTTTGGGAACATTCTACGATCCTCTTATACATATACGTACAATAATCGAATATCTTTGTCTGTATAACGAGAAATTCCCTAATATTACAAAACTAACACGAGCTGGTATGCCGAATTCATCATGCCTCGCATTTGCAGTTCGCCACTGACAATGAATAAAGTATCGGGATCACAAGAATGCCGCGCTACATTAGATTCCAAACAAAGACGTGATTTCGATCATGTTACCATCGGCTCGCTATATTATAATAAGCAACCAAACAACACGTAACGGTACCAAAAACGCATAATGCAATAATAATTCTATTATAAATAATATAATAATATACATAATATTTTATTATTTTTATTAACAAAATATTATATATACCGTGACAATAATGAAACAAAAAAAAAAAAAAAAGGATAAAAAACTAATAAAAATTAAAAAAAAATACTAATTAATGTACAAATTTGTTAGTTAAACATTCGCTGAGGAGTGCGACATACACTAACGAAATAATAATACGATACAGTGCCAGGCTATAGAATATAATACCCGAGCGCTCGGAGAATGTTGAATTTGTCTTGTGGCAAAAAAAATGTTTGAATATCGCGGCACGTGCAGTTCAAAATCGGATATACTCGATCAAATTCAATATGTGTTTCAATCGGACGATGCGGTATTTCTTACCTAATTCAAATCACTTTCATGGCTAAATCATTTTCTCGTGATTTGAGCATTCCTTCAAACGTATTAAAAACCATCAGTTGCACAATCATATACGTACATATTTCTTTGAAGTTAGCGCGCGGGCGGGGGCAATTTAAACATAGATATCGTAAGATACGTGGGTTTTGGTAGTTTATCATTTTCAATTACCCCAAGTATACCCAGATAACAGAAACGAATGGAATCAATAAAAGTCACCATTTTTTAGTTTGTAAATTCGGATGTCACATTCCATATTGATTCACTTAAATTCGCAGTAGTGCAAAGAGTTGAGTAATAGTTTTAAATTAGAATTTGGGGTCCGCTAGCTGATGAATAGAAACACAATCGAATTTGATTCGTGTGATACCACCTTGAAAAGTTCAATATTGTCTACAGTTCGACTAAATACCTATTTTTTTAAAGCTAAATATGAACGTTAAAATCAAAATATACATCAAGCAATTGAAAGAGTCAAATGATTAAAGTGAGGATTTTTATTTGCATCGGAACTTGATAAGGGCAAGTAAATATACGAATGCATCCATCTGACAATGAGACATACCGTCGGTAAAGCTTTATATAAACTTGCCCCAGTTACCAGAAAACATATGACAAAAAAAGATGAAAGGAAATTTCATGCTTCGCCTCCTCGATTAAACTTACTCTAACTCGACTAAAAGAAGAGAGAAATTAAAATAAATGAACCTATTATTACATTATTATAGTTGAGCTTGAGAGGCCATGGGCATCTGTGAAAGAATATTGCCGGTAGATATATTTTCCAGTTCGTACTTTTCTTGCGATGACAAATACAGAGAACGATGTGTAACAACTTGACTGGAACAAGTGATCAGATAATAACAAACAACCTTGTGCTTTCGTCAACCATTTGACGTACATCAAACGCACATTTATACAACTCAGCAACTTCTCAATCAATGAAATTTTGGTAATACTTTTTCACTGATATCAAAGCCCAGATTTATAACTAAACTTAACTATGATATTAAATGCTTCCAATACTGTACTATTAAATATTATCATGATATTTGTATGATTTTGTTTAAAGATGTGAATGTAAACAGTATATTCCACAAAAGATAATACTCGAGAACGTATTTTATAACAGTTTATTCATCTTTTTATTTACACGTAACACAAGTGATAAGTGATATTGTTATAAATAATACCAAATATGGTTGCCATACAGCGTTTATCCAAATGCTAAACTTGTACTTCCTTATACAAAGGCTACGGTTATCCGCGTTGGGCATCGTGTACACATTACGAGCAAGCAGATATAATGCTTATAATACTCATTTATAATAGTGTTAACGATTAAGAAATATATTTTTATATAATTATAATATACTATTTAGGATATCAATAAAGGGTCGCACGTGCAGTTGCAGTGGTCTTATTTTTACTACACTTATCAACTGCTAACTGAATGCGTCTAAATTGACATCATGTAGAATTTGCTGCCAACTATTTGAAAAGTTAGTTTAAAATGAATAAAGTAAGTCGCATATAACAAGTTTGGCTCGGTTTTAATGTTAGTTATTATACCTATAGATGTTACCATCGGTTGTGCAATCAAGTTGAATATGCTGTAAAGAAAAGAAAACAAGAACATAAAAGACAATACTGCACACACCTTTGCAACGAATAGTTTCAGTTAACTACTGCATTACTTTCGCGTGGCACCATTCATCACAAAACCTCCCTCCTGCCCAGCCGTCGACGCTCTCTAGAATTCCTGATTGTTAAGATTGTTGAAGCAACAATATACAAGCACCATACGATGCCTTCCGTGAACGACCGAGCTTACCTAGTTACTAAATATTGGGACAAGTTGAAATCAAAAGTAGTTATTTCAGCCCATTTATACATTTTACCCAGATGCGATAGATATGTTATTATCAGTATGACACAGTCATATTGTGTATGGCGCAGAGTAGCGAGATTACCGTTTTTTGGTCTAAATAACTATTTTTATTTTTCAATTGGATATAATAGTAACTATTGGTCATGCCATTGAGCTTTCCATGACTACATTCATAAGTAAAATTGAAAATAAGTAATAAAATAAATTGTATATACCTATTCGATAACACAGACAATAATGTACCGTTTCTTTTAGAGTTTAGAGCAAACCTACATTTGCATAGTATACCTGTAGAATTCACATAAAAATATAATATAAATATAAAATTGGTATATATTATATACATGCATACATTTAATTACCATATAAATATAAGCGTACGTATACAAATATGTAGGTAATCTGATTGTGAGTGCATATACCTCCATGTCTGTATACAGCGTATTGATATTGGAATGGTCAAATTTAATAACGCAATACGTACTCCGAAAGCTAATCATGAAAATGACAGTTATGCAAAGCAGGTGGTGCCCGTAGTTTCAGATCGTTAATGGGGAGAAATACTTTCAAGCACTTCAGGAAAAGATTTTCATATAAACTAATTACCATAATTTATTAGTCCAATATTGAACCCTCATCTTGCTCTTTTGTCAATTAAGTCTTCATTGAATTATTTGCATTTGAGATTCTTGTAACCAAAAGTACAGTTTTCATAAGGGCAAGAACGTTAGACTCGTCAATGATATTAAACTTTTCTTTGTAAATGAACAAAATTCGTTGGCAACTGAGGCGCTGTCGGTATCACTTTGCTGGCTAATACTCACATCGACGTTGTCATTACCGTGGAATAAAAGTTGTATTGTGACGAAGTTCCATCCATATATGAAATATAGAATATTATACAGTTAGGCCGACTTTTCCGCCAGTTCGTGCCTTTTTTCATCTGGGAGAGTGCAGTTTTGGAATGCCCTTCTAATTAGTATAAACCATATAGTCAAGACATTCTAATGAAAAGTAAAAACATGATAATGTTTTAATGCATAACAATAATGAATGCCCCGTTAGGTGGTGGTAGTTATTGATTGCAAATATTATCATTTGTAGAATTAAGAAATTGCACAAGTTTTAAAGCACGTTATTCACTCGTTAAATATCCAGCACTTTTGAGCCAAATTACTGTTGATAGATCTATCTTGATGTAAACAACTTCTTCCATTTTCAAGATACACCAGAAGTCATTCCAAAAAAAATAAATAAATAACCCAGCAGTGAAGAGCCGTTTCCAAAAACCAACATGTGAGCTCGCCGCATTGGTTGTTTATACATCATACAACTGAAATACGTGAAAGTATTGATACATCTTAAAATGAAATAGTCATACAATAATTTCCAGCTAAAAACTAGCAGTTAATGTAAATTTCGTTGGAAATCTTAGTAATTCATTAATATCAGCTTCTTACAACATACGTCAGATCTCCTGAAGTTTAATGTAACATTCTATTTCTTCTAAAAGTTATTACGATCTGAATGAGATGGCGAATCGGCTGGATTCAAATAGTTTCCATTCCATTCTTTCAAATGTTACATTGATCATCACTTTTGGGAACATTAAAATAAAAAAAAAAACTGTCCTTTGACATCTTATCAAGCACAGGTCTCTGCACACTATCGTGAGTGACTGTTCAGTATTCACGACGTGATGAGGAACAGTATAACTTCTTGAAATTAATCTCATCTCATTATAAGTGCACCGCTTCTATTACTATTTGACTATTGAGTTTTTCATAACGGAAAATGAGTGGATGTTAATTATTAAGTGAATGTAATTTTTAATGGCAACTTTGAGATAAAATTTACACAAGATTAATTGAGAAATTGGAGGATGACAATAAACAATTTTACTCTATCGAATATAAATAATTTACAATTATATTCAGATCAGCCTGACATAAGACATGACTATGAATAAATTTAACAATAGTACAATAATTACAAAACTTTGTAATCTTGTATTTTGTAAACTATTTGCTAATTCATGGCGTTGGTAGAGCGCCGATTTAATTCTTTGAACCTAGTTTTAAAGAAAATGTCGTACAAATTTTACTCTGATGAAATTTTGTATATTACGCTTATCAGTCTCTTTTTTGTAGCAAATTTTTTCCTGGTACGATTAATGTAAGATGTGAATTTCGGAAACACAAAGGGGCAAGGTGCTTTTAAACTTCAATGCATTGAGATGCAGTTTTTGGTAGTATATCTAATACGTGAGATTTCATTTGAATCATCATTTTAGAATCTTTCAAAACAGGCCCATCATTACAAATATTGCACTAATATTAGATGAACAATAATATATTTTCGCGACGTAAATGGACGTAAATAAACTACGTCTCAATCCGTGTTGTAAGTTTTCAATATTTTAGCAATTGAAAGATGCCATAGAGCTGCAACGATATTGTAATTCAAAAAAAAAACTTAAAAACTGGCACCCAAAACCGTACTCTACCATAATGTAATGGTGGCGTGTTATTATATTAGTTGTACTATAACATAATATAATATTGTCATAAAAATGTTAAAATTATCATCATTTGAAGATGCGTAAATAAAGAGAAACAGTGAATATAAGATTTGAAAACTCATATTATTCTATGTATTTCTAAATATTAATATTCTATCTGGATGATGGAAGCTCTCAGAAAGTTCTTCTTTCCTTAAGTATAATGTCACTGATCTGTATTCAGAAGTCGCTCTTAACACTAATAGTGTCCAACTCGTTTTTCTATTTGTTGAATTTCCTACGTGGGAAAAGGCTGGTTTGACATTTGAGCTGAAAGAGACTTATTGATACGGGTCATTACAACTAAATAGTCATATCTCACTTCGGAAAGTCAGGTTCCAGAATACTGGAGAGCAGATATGTGTTCTTTAACTTTGGGTAAGAAATGAAATCAAGGATTTGTACAGTGCAAAAAAAATTTATTCCAGCCTGACTACCAAGTCAGTTCCATGATAATTTGGGAGATTTAGTTTGTATTCCTGTTCCAGTTTTTTAGGTACAAATCTTCCACCCAAATAGTGGAACTTTCCTTTGAAATTGGTGGCACACAACTTGGGCGCTGTCAACGATATCAACATTGCAGGACTAATATCCCCTGCCAATGGACCGGATTCAACATCCCATCCAGAAGGTATGTCAATACTGCATATTGGAACAATTGATTGCTTTAGAAGATCTATTATTTTTTGAAACTCTCGACGTACGGGTGGCTTGAAACTGAATCCAAACAGAGCATCGACAATGACGATATACTCGTTGAGGGGTTTGAAGTCTGAAATCTCAGCCAATAATTGTACGCCATTTTCCATGCATTGATGCATCAAATTTTGATAGAGTTTGTTGTTGGGTCTCTTTGGATAATATACTTGAGGCTCGTAGCCAAACAGTTTCAGATGTCTGCTACAGACTAAACCATCTCCGCCGTTATTACCTGGCCCACAACACACGAGGACTAGATTTTGGATATCTGATCGCAGGGGATAACATTTGGCAATTGCAATCGCACAACTTTGACCAGCTAATTCCATGAGCTGATCTAAGCTGAATTTGTATTTCTCTATTAGATCTACATCTATCTTAGTTGCTTCGGACTGTCCCAGAAACTTGACCATTTTGTTACCGCTCACGTTGCTGTGAAATGAATTTTTTATCGATCTACAAATCAATCTTATGCTTGATTCCCGATAACAAGAAATTCCTATTGCTCGTACCAATGATTTCAGCATCTGATGTTGTATAAAAAAAACTAACCTCGGTTCGTTTTATCTAGATGCACCGGATACAAACATCACAAGCGGTCTGTTCAACAGACTTTCATAATACCCTGATCTCTGGTGAACTAACACCGTTGAGCGTAGATATTGCAATATCCACTCAACGCCAATAAGTATATCGGTGTTTTTTTTTGTTTTCTCTTTTCAATTTAAAGTTATCTTCCTCCATAAATGTTTGTTCTATAATGATGTTCCATTCAAAATGCACACAGCACTGAATTCCTATCATCAATAATTATAAACATCGTCAAAAAGCGTCAATTCACAACCGTTGCGGGGTGCCAACTTGTTCCTTATTATTTACACCTGCGCAGGTGTCTCATTGTCATGGTAGAGAAAAACTAAAAAAGCGGTTGGAGCATGGAGGGGTTGTTTTATCCGCTTGTTCTACAAGATTTTTGTTAAACGATTGGCTCGAACGATTTTCCCCAATAATACGCTTCGGTAGTTCTAAACTTGTCCATATGCTTACAAATATATTTACGTTTGCGAAACATTGTCAAATTTTATCATGTTTGTGAAAAAAAGCCACCACTTGATAAAGTATACTTCACCAGCAAGGAACTAGGCTTTGAAGGTGTGGAACTAATTGTACTTAATATCCTCAATTATGAGGAATTCACTGCAGATTAAGTTCAGCTAATTCAATATCATTTTATTACCATGGTGAGAAGAAGCAGGTAAATTCAATTCATTACATTTATAATAGAATAGGTGAATGAACTTGAAATTACATGACAAACTTGAATATTACATTCAGATCATGACGCTTAGACATTTTTAGACATAACTTTGTCTAATGTCCGAAAATTCGTCATATACCTATTAATGTTGGTGTTTGTTGCAGGATCAAAAATAGAATTGCCATAGTCACTCTAATTTTGGGACTGGCTGTAGTTTATAACGAATTAATTGCTTATGAAGTTGAAAGTTTGCACTGGGCTTTTTACAAATGTGTAGACTGCACCAGAGTATTATTTGTAGCAGACCCACAGATTTTAGGGGTACAGAATGAAAAATATTTTGGTGCATCCTTGGCTATATGGGATAGCGACAGGTAACTTTTTTCCCCGTGCATTGAGTTTTGGGTATGATTGGTATATTCTGTACGTACTTGGTGGGAAAGATTTTTGTAAGTTTGTCTTCTTTGTAGACCAATGCCTGTGACCCTACGGAAAATGTTGATTTTTTTTCTTTGAATTTTCAGTTACTTGAAAAAAACATTTTCAAGAGCTCTCAAGCATTCCAGGCCACATGTAATAGTCTTTCTTGGGGATTTGATGGACGAAGGTCATATTGCGCCCACCGAAGATTTCGAGTTGTATAAACAGAGATTTGATGACATATTTCAAACACCGGACCATGTGATGGTATCTTTGGAGTACATAATTTTTCAGTCATGGTGCAAGATACTTATGTAAACAAAAATCTTGTGTTCTCATGATTCTAAATGAAGAGTTCCCTTTTCGTGTTTCAACTCATGCATTTACTGTTTCTTGAAATGATATCAAAGTTTCAGGAATTTCGTTATGGAATTTTGGTATGATATTGCAGAAAATTTATATACCCGGAGACAATGATATTGGTGGTGAAGAAGACATGGTATCGTCCCATATTAATGAGAGGTTTGAATTCACCTATAGTCAGCCTGATACCTTGACTTACAAGAGTTCAAATTTTTTCAAGGTAAGACTACAATTAGTAACTGAAAGTTATTCCTTGAATCACACAAATTAAGATGTAACCTAACTTGACTAGTTATTGATTTTGGCAATATTTTGCTACGGTCTAAGTTCTCACATGGTAAAAATCTCGTTTTTAATTAATAATTGTAGTTACCATGTATCAGGTGAACAGACTGACCCATTTGATTCCTCAAGCACCAAATGATGCATTTCTGAATGATTATACTGAAAGGAATACTACCAATATTGTTCTAAGCCACATGCCGCTCTTGTTTTCGCCAGGCAGTTTTGTCCAAAATGTAAGTGACAAACAAACGCTGTTGTGAAGATAAGACGAAAAATTATTTACATTTTCAATGGGCAGCAAGTAATGAGATTAATCTAGATTTGATTTCATAAGGCTCAGACTGTAGTTTACCAATTTATGACTCATGAGTTACACCAGATTTCGATTGTTCTTAATTAGGTGGTTAAGAAATTATCACCGCAGCTGATTTTTACTGCCCATGATCATAAAGCGATGCATACGAGCTTGGATACAGCTACCGACCAACTAAGTGATATCCGAATTCTACCACCACATGAAAATCGGTTGTATCAATTACGGCTGGATGTGGGGACTATTCATGAAATTCAAATACCAACATGTTCATATCGGATGGGAACACCTTATGTTGGTTATGGATTGGTTTATGTTGGTATGTTCCGTGTCTTCAATATGAGTTTTTTTGGCTGCATGTTCTTTTACTTGTTATATGATTTGGCCTTGCATACAACAGCCAGCCAATGTAACATTTTCGTTCTTGTTCCAGATACACAGGATAAAACTGTGGAATTCACAGTACTGTGGCAGCCAAATCGTTTTGTGCAACTACGGATTTACGCTGTAGTCGGTTTAATTTTATTTTTATTTCTACTTTGCTTCTCTTCTGGTTGCGCTTGTCGAGTTACATCTGCTCAGATAGCATACACGAGAATGCCCAATATCTGAATAACGTATCGAAACAAACAGTGAATCTCTTGATTAAATTGACGGTAAACATTGCTTGTTATATGCCTATATGTATGGGAAAAAGTGAGAATTTATACCACTAGCTACATTGGACTCCGCTATAAGAAGTGCACTGTTTTCCCTATACTTCTGTATAAAACGATCCAATTTACCTGGTGATAAATTATCCCTACTTTCTCCTATTACTGTTATTCCGTTATTGGAAAGAATAATTTTTTTTATACATTCTTGTAGAACGCAAACTCACTTTTAATACTGAAATGTTATTGTCGACAGGTCACTTAGATAGGTACAAACGAATGCTTACAATTAATGCGATGTGCAGAGGGTTACTTTACAATCGTGACGTCGAAGCGAGATTTCTATAGATTGTAGTATGTAATTATAAAACTAAGGCTTCCAAAGCTGAGGAGGTTAAGGTTTTTAATTGAAACATTTGAAAACTGCGTATGAATCAAATGATCTTTCAATATATTATTCAAATATTGTGTCAGTTGCCAGTCTTTACAACAGATCGTGAATTTTCCGTTCAATCGGCGTCGGTTCCTATGGACTGACGACGTGTAAATTGGTGTACATCTCATGATCTTCATACCAGCACACTGAAAACGCCTTCACCCTCGACATCCTAAAGTAATTTTTTAGGATAATACAAGTTTCTCTAGATACGTTCATATTTTCCGCGGCAGCTGTCACCAACACTTGATCTTCAGAATCGAGCGAGATTATTTCCGATTTCGTTTATAAATATGTAGCATAAGACTGCATGGGTCACTGATTCATTTAGATAGAATAATCATTTACTGGTCGATGTACAATAACCAGTATTTTGACGTTATTTTGATTGTGGAGATATTATACTATAAAAATTAGTTTTCCAGATATTCACTTGCTTTCCCACCTATTGGGCTAAGAGAATAACTAATTCGTCCATTAGCTTTGTCACATAATTTATCTTTGAACCATTTGAAATATCAGAAATCTTATTGTATCATATTTTGCTTTTATCAGTTTGATAGTGCCTTCAGATGATCTGTGGTACGGATCAAGAACTGATGATATGATTTTGCAAAGGCTTCAAGATGGAAGGGATTTACGAGTGCAAACTGCTGTTATTAAGCCCATTGGGGGGCGTGTGACACTTGGTAATTCCTCTTTACTCTAGAAGTGGGTAATAAGTTTAACTGTAAGCAAAATATTAAGGTGCAATAATTATTTCATGAGAATTTCATCCCTAACTCGAATTCTGAATCAGAATATGCTCTTGTAATCTGAAATTAATTTTATAGACAGAAAATTGTCAATACGAAAATAATTTATATGTGATTTCTCAGCAAGACAATAATAATCGTAGTTTTTTTATAACTTGCGAAGTTACAACCACTTGAATTAATGTCGAAAATTAAATCCTACCCATTTGACTCGTTCTGATCTTGATACCGGATCGCAACTGTGCGTGAGTATTTTTATTTTATCAATCATGGGCATCTAATTACTCTGATTCTGAAGGTGCAATTTCATGCTGATGTTTGACGCAGATTTTTAGCGTAAAATGTAGTCACGTGGTATTATTTGGACACTTGTCGTGCTTCGGTGTTTGCCTAAGTCTCAACGATTCTTGTCCTGAGAGCCCCAGTCCATTGTCTAACAAAAACAGCGCTAAGCCGAGGCATTCTGGAGGAGAACTTGAACCTGCTCACTACAAAGGATGGAGGTATCAAATTGAAACTAACAAAAAGGATATTGGAATAGATACTCGTATAATTCCAGATGTTACAATTGAAAGTAAGGGCCTGTGGGCCCACCCCTTGTCGGGTTTTTGTCCAGGAGGATTCTGGCCCAGAATACATCCTCTTGGAATTTACCGGCAGCATCTGATACGAGTCCTGTTTGATCTGTGTCTTCTGAGCGTAGAATATAAGTTCCTTGTTTCGAATAGCCGATGAATAGCTGCACCATGTTGCACAGAGCTGTATGGAGGCCTCGGAGATGCAGGTAACCTGGAAATGGCAACGGAGTGAAGAGAATCACATCGGTAAAAAGAAAACCCAGATCCTCATCTCTCGACTGACCAGTGAATCTTTTCTAAGCTCACCTGTTGGGCTCGGGGCAAAGCGAACGTGCACTGCATGTGTTCTGTACGACCTTTTGGGAAATTTTTCAAGATTCCAGTCGGAGAATAGAGTACGCTGCACTTTGTGCATGTCACCGAGTGTCACGCAATAGAGATTATGAATTAAATCAATTCGCATACATTTCCCTGATCTGGGAGGTTACCTGCAAACGTCATTTGCGCTTGAAGCCACACACGTCAAGATGAACAAGAGAGACCATAAAGATGCACCTATTCTAATTGATTTGTCAATTACCGCATCTTTCCATGGCCCTGGGAGCGTTTTCTGATATGCAACTAGAGTTACACCATCCCAGATTTATTCTGAATTTGTTTCTAATTCTTTTTAATATTCTTTACTTTTTTCCAATTTTTTCTAATTTTTTTTGATTTTTTTTGATTTTTTCTGATTTTTTCCGATTTTTTAATTAATTATTCGAATTTTCCGCGTATTTCTCTGGGCGCCGCCATTTTCTCTAAGCTCCGCCCACCGCGAGTACAGCTAGCGCCATGTGGCGGATTTTTTGTGAACTAACACTTAGAAAACCGGGAAAGTTTTGACCCTCCTTGCAGCGAAACCTGAAAAGTATTGACCACTATTTTTCTGGGCTCCGCCCACCGCGAGTACAGCTAGCGCCATGTGGCGGATTTTTTGTGAACTAACACCTAGAAAAACGGGAAAGTTTTGACCCTCCCTGCAGCGAAACCTGAAAAGTATTGACCACTATTTTTCTGGGCTCCGCCCACCGCGAGTACAGCTAGCGCCATGTGGCGGATTTTTTGTGAACTAACACCTAGAAAAACGGGAAAGTTTTGACCCTCCCTGCAGCGAAACCTGAAAAGTATTGACCACTTTTTCGAGCAAAAAAACGAGAAAGTTTTGACCCTCCTGGAACTAAAATCCCCGAAAAAGTATTGACCGACCCCAAATATTCGAGGAGGCAGTAGTCGTTAATTTTGTGGTTTTCCTCGAATATTCGAGGAGGCAGTAGTCGTTGATTTTGTGGTTTTCCTCGAATATTCGGGGAGGCAGTAGTCGTCAATTTTGTGGTTTTCCTCGAATATTTGGGGAGGCAGTAGTCGTTAATTTTGTGGTTTTCCTCGAATATTTTGGGAGGCAGTAGTCGTTAATTTTGTGGTTTTCCTCGAATATTTTGGGAGGCAGTAGTCGTTAATTTTGTGGTTTTCCTCGAATATTTGGGGAGGCAGTAGTCGTTAATTTTGTGGTTTTCCTCGAATATTTGGGGGTCGGTCAATACTTTTGCGGGGATTTTAGTTCCAGGAGGGTCAAAACTTTCTCGTTTTTTTGCTCGAAAAAGTGGTCAATACTTTTCAGGTTTCGCTGCAGGGAGGGTCAAAACTTTCTCGTTTTTTTGCTCGGAAAAGTGGTCAATACTTTTCAGGTTTCGCTGCAGGGAGGGTCAAAACTTTCCCGTTTTTCTAGGTGTTAGTTCACAAAAAATCCGCCACATGGCGCTAGCTGTACTCGCGGTGGGCGGAGCCCAGAAAAATAGTGGTCAATACTTTTCAGGTTTCGCTGCAAGGAGGGTCAAAACTTTCCCGGTTTTCTAAGTGTTAGTTCACAAAAAATCCGCCACATGGCGCTAGCTGTACTCGCGGTGGGCGGAGCTTAGAGAAAATGGCGGCGCCCAGAGAAATACGCGGAAAATTCGAATAATTAATTAAAAAATCGGAAAAAATCAGAAAAAATCAAAAAAAATCAAAAAAAATTAGAAAAAATTGGAAAAAAGTAAAGAATATTAAAAAGAATTAGAAACAAATTCAGAATAAATCTGGGATGGTGTAACTCTAGTTGCATATCAGAAAACGCTCCCAGGGCCATGGAAAGATGCGGTAATTGACAAATCAATTAGAATAGGTGCATCTTTATGGTCTCTCTTGTTCATCTTGACGTGTGTGGCTCCAAGCGCAAATGACGTTTGCAGGTAACCTCCCAGATCAGGGAAATGTATGCGAATTGATTTAATTCATAATCTCTATTGCGTGACACTCGGTGACATGCACAAAGTGCAGCGTACTCTATTCTCCGACTGGAATCTTGAAAAATTTTCCAACAGGGCGTACAAGACACAAGGAGTGCCCCAAGCCCAACAGATGAGCTTAGAAAAGATTCACTGGCCAGTCGAGAGACGAGGATCTGGGTTTTCTTCTTAACGATGTGATTCTCTTTGCTCCGATGCCATTTCCAGGTTACCTGCATCTCGGAGGCCTCCATACAGCTCTGTGCAACATGGTGCAGCTATATATCAGCTATTCAAACCAAGGAAATTATATTCTACGCTTAGAAGACACAGATCAAACAGGACTCGTACCAGATGCTGCCGGTAAACTCCAAGTGAGGCAAAGAGAATCTTACTGCGACAGTTTCAAGGTACAAGAAACATGTTTGGCTGGTGATTCGACTCGGAGAGGAAAACTGGGTTCATAATAACGCCAAGTATATCTATGGAGCATGACTGTAGGTGCTACAGCAAGACGAGAGGGATGTAGGCAAGGTGTTGTTGCATAATATCAGTGTCTTTTATGACTAATATAAGCATGATGTCTATTTTGGTTTCAGTTTTTTATTTCGAATACAAGGATGCTCTAATCAAACGATCGTAGACTAATCCAGAGAAGGAGACTGCAACAATGAGGTTGTACTGGAGGAAAAATTGCCACCTCTCCTTCAACTTGCAGATTCGATTCGCAAAATCCTGAGTGGAAAATGGTAAACCGATTTCTGTGGGCTGTTCATCCGGTATCAGCACTTTCTGACGAGCATCTCCTTACCTGCAACAGGAAATGTGCTTACACCTGCCGGTTTATAATTTGCAAAATAATTATCACACATGCATAGCGTCGAATAATTGATGTATGCGAATAAGCCCTTATGAAATGTATTCATCAGTTGTATTCATTCGAATTACTGGCACAACATCGTAATATTGAAATGAAAATTATTCATCTTGTGAATGATATTGCAAAGTTTTTAATAATTATTTGAATAATGCTGAATGTATTCCACCTGCATAACTCATGAATAAATGACAAGCTATTCTCAAATAGAATACTTGTTTCCTATTATTTACACCCCTAGAACCATAAATCATTTACATGTAGAGTCCTGGAATAACGAATAGTGATCAAGGCAAGTAAAGAATTATGATACATGATGTCTCGGAACACCTCCTCGGTTTTTCTGTTCTCCTGATACAAAAAAAATTTCTGGTCTAAATATTAATTTCTAGGACCTACATTCTAGAGCTCAAAATTATGCTCTTCTTTTTGTTTCGAAAAATCATTGACTGATAGAATAGACAGGCAGGCATATAGTTAGTCCTGCAAGGAACCAGCTGCTCTCCCTATCATACTACGAATAAATATACAGGATTGAATGCATGCACATATGAGACACACGAAGTCTAGGAACACCTCCTCGGGTTTTCTGTTCTCCTGATACAATTTTCCACTTTTGGGCAAACTTTCAATTTTCAGGGCCGGTATTCTAGAGCTCTACATTATCACTTCCGGTTGTGCTTGAGTGTGATCTAATAAGCATGCATGCATGTATGATGTGTGATGTGATTTACGCATGAATATATCACCAACAATGGCTATCATGTAATGATGCATACAGGGATGTAATTATTGATAACTGAACAATCGAGGTTTTGGTTACAATGAGTTTTTATTAACAAATTGATCGTAAAGAATACATATTGAGACTTTGCAATGGACAATATCAATTCATTTTTGTATACTTATGTTTAATGCGTTACAAGAGTATGGACGATAGTTTCATTTTAATTAACATTCAATTATTCACTTCTTGTTCTCTAAGATACGAGACATATACATTATTATTTATTTATACATAATTATCCACTCAGAAAACATAATAATTGGATGTATAAATCACCGTACAGGATATTGTATAGTTCACCTGTGTATGTACAAGTAAAAGCATAACTTGTATTTTCTATGCGAGTATGGTGCCACCGTTGCTTCAGAGACTATCCAATGCTCTCCTGAAAATAAAAATGAGTGCGAGGTGAGGAAATATGACGAAACTCAACTATAGCTTGTCAGGTCTTTGTCCGGGAGGATTCCAGCCCAAAATAGATCCCCTTTGGGTTCACCGGTAGCATCTGGTACAAGTCCTGTTTGATCTGTCTTCTATGCGCAGAACAAAACTTCCCAGGTTTGCCCGAGCGAATAAATAGTTGTACAGAGCTTTACGGAGGCCTCCGAGATGTAGGTAACCTGGAAACGGCATCGAATTGCAAAGAATCAAAACAGTGAGCGGAAAAATAAGATCCTCATCTCTCGACTCACAAGTGAATATTTTCTAAGCTCACCTGTTGAGCTTGAAGCAAACTGAACTTGCACTTCTTGTGTTCTGTACGATCTTTTGGAAAATGTTTCGAGGTTCAAGGAGGCGACTACACTTTGTGCATGTGCCGAATGTCACGCGTCATCAGGGTGCGTTGTTTCTAACAGTACGTACGTATGTACATACGTATGTACGTACGTACGTACGTACGTACACTAGCGCCAGAACTATCACCTAAGTAGTCAGTGCTTAGCAGATTTCAATTATTTCTTGTTTGTAATTAATTTAGGTAACTATCCAAATATTGATGAAAATAGACCGACAATCGCCGTCAAACGAATCTGCATCGAATTCTACTTCGATATAAATAATTTTTTCGCTGAAAGGCCAATTATAATAACTCCCTAGCCGGACCAACAAACGATTAAAAAAGGAATTTCTATAATCTGGCCGAATGAGGGGCTCAAGTATATCGAGTTTGGCTGACTGTAGTTCGTAGTAGCCTTTGATTGATCTGAAAAATTATTATTGGTATTTGTGGTATTCCGTTGAATTTTGATGTTATCGACTACAATGGATGTTAAAAAATGGAATCATATTTTAATCTTGATTCTACCCGTACTCCTAAGCCTTAGTTCTTGCGAGAGTTTCAATCACGGCTTCAACAAATACTCTGCTGCTGTCAATGCACCTACCGAAGGTGCTTCTATACTTCCTCCAAGTTCACTGCGAGACCTCGACAAGCCGTTCCGCATGGCAAAATTAAATTTGTTGTGGAGCAAAGCAAAGCACGTACGTGTCCGTAAGCCATTTCAGCAGTCGATTGAATTGAATATGATAGTTTCGAAGCGTTTTATGGAATGTTATGCTGATCCTTTTCCTCTCTTACGTCAGAAGTATGATTTTATACTTTGCATTACAGCGTTTAACACATACCAAACTTCAATCTTTGTTCAGCGATTTGAAAATTCACGACAAAGAGGAAATTGCATTCAAACATGCCAAATCCAATGGTGAAGATCCTGAAGGTCTGCAAGAAGCTGTGATGCGTAAACGATTAATTGGTAAATATGTTTTGAGTAACAAATCAAATGATTGTCAGGTTATTTTTTACAAACTCAAGTTTATTATCCGTTTCTAGGTATCATGAGTACTTACGATCTCTTGGAGCATTTTGCAAATACTGAGGATCCATCCCTTTTGAAACATTACAAGGCCCTAAACGATGGTAGTAATTATGTATCTCAAGATGTTTTCGAAAATAGAAAGCTCAATCAATTATGGGCTAAAGCTGAAGTTGCTGGATTCAGTGGTACGAGAGTTGAATAGACTTCACATAGATTCAATCTTTGTTCATACCCTTATATCATTTGAACATTGATCATTATGTTTTTCAGATGAAGAACTCAGCGCACTAAAAGAAGAATTTATGCATCATCAGGAGAAAGTCGATGAATACATGAGTCTTTTGTCCGATGTTGAAGGTGGAGATAACAAGAGACATGAGAGTTAGTCTCTGTAACACATTCAAAATATCATAGGCTATTGGCGTGTAATTGGCAGTTACAATTTTTTGAATTTCATTAAACATAATCTTGTTATATATTTTTTTTTTTTTGTATTGTAGACAGTCTAAATGATAAGCACGAGAGTTGGAATATGATTGAAAACGAAGAAGAGCAGAATAACATTCCAGGGACCAATATTGATTACCTTACCAAAGCTAATTTAATTAGGTAATAACTATCAAACTGTTTCGTGACAAGTGATATTTCCCTGGATTACCTCTTTTACATAGTGATTCTTCCAGTTATCTAATTAACTTTGCTCATTTATCATGGGAATAATTTAATTTTTACAGAGAAAAGCACGTTCAGTTGAGAGATGGCTACGATCATTTGGAACGATTGACTGCACAAGGACCACATCACAAGGAGTTTGTAGAATCAAAGGTACAGGGTCTTTGGAGAATTGCACAACAAGCAAAATTCACCCCAAACGAACTAGCATCTCTCAAGGTAGTCAAATTCAAAAAAGTATGATTACTGGCATGGAATTATTCACTGTTATACAGTTACCGTTATATTTTCAGGAAGAACTTCACCACTATGAAAGAAGGTTGCTTAAATTAAGACATCTTCACGCAGCAACGGCGCTGGCGGAAGCCAAGAAGAATAATAAACAGGATTATGATAATTCCACTGCTGACAAAAGCATCAAGAAACATGCAAGAACGGTAGAGAAGTTGCATCTCGAACTCGAGGCAAAAATTATGCAAAAGCACGTGGAATTGTGATTTATAATTCCCTAATAAACCTCAATACTTTATAAAAAGTTGTTATCGAATCTCGTTGCCAATACTACTTGATGACGTAATTTTACTCTTGACATCTACTAACAAATTTTTTATTCGTGTACAATGTAAGTCTACCAAATATTTTGAATAAATGTATCGATTTAACGCCTGGGATCAATTTATTTCTCTCTTCCTGATAATAGACCTGTTACATCAAAATTACCATAGCAATCATGATGAGTAACAAAGTTCTTTCGTTACCAAGCAAACAAATGCCTGATGGAGGTGAGCTAAAGTAAGCCTGAGTCTTTGATGGCCTCAGCAAATATTACAAGTACTGCTGCAACGTTTACGATTAGGTATCAAGTAGAACGTTTAGAGTAACATTAATACAAGTATCATGGCAGGAGTGGTACAGGAACGAATTATTCCTCCTGCGAACACTCTTGTCAAGTACGACAATCCTGTTCTGGTTACCACTCATCTTGGAAAGGTTGGTTTCTGTAGAAAGTATCTAAGGAATAATGCAATTAATTGTCTACTGTAACTGCCAAAAATTTGTAATGGTCTTCATTTAGAAAACCAGAGAAGGATCACCATCTAAAATCGGAACTACAGCTTGCAAGGTGCAAAGTGCGCCACCGACGACTGACATCAGGCGAGAAACAGATGAGATCTTGAATGGAATTCTTCCTCCCAAGGAATGGGAAGAGGATGGACAAATATGGACTCAACATGTATATTCTAATGCACATTCTATCATATTGATGGTATTCAGATTTTTATCAATGAATATGCTTCGAAATGTAATGATGCAGGTGTCAAGTATACCAGCTACGAGATTAGATGTTATTAATCTACAAGAGCAACTCGATATGCGGCTACAGCAACGACAAGCTCGGGAGACTGGAATATGCCCAGTGCGGCGGGAACTGTATACACAATGTTTTGGTATTACTTTTCAAGCACTGAAGACAAACGGGTTCTGTATTTCTACATCAAATTTGACAGACGGTAATACAGATGAAATTACAGAGATACTTCATGTGAATTTTCAGATGAAGTAATACGCCAGGTAACAATTAACTGTGCTGAACGAGGTTTGCTTTTGCTACGAGTTAGAGATGAGATTCGAATGACAATGGCTGCATATCAAACGCTTTACCAAAGTAGCATAGCATTTGGTATGCGCAAGGCACTGCAGGTCGGTAGTGACACAAAATAGTGATACTTCTTTGTACCAAGATACAGCAAAATCACAATCATATCATAAGTTGCATACCTTCGATAGGCAGAGCAAGGGAAGGAAGATCTCATGTCAGCTGCAGAAGAATTACGGTTACAAAAGGCAGAGCTTGAAAAGAATGTAGCTGAGCTGCGACAAAGATCTGAACAGGCTGAAATCAGAGCTACAGAGTTAAGAGAGGCTGAAGAGAAAAAACACTCTGAAGAAATTCAATTTCTGAAAAAGACCAACCAGCAGCTCAAGGTGAGAAATGTACATGAATAGACTACAATTAGGCAAAAGTAAACTGATAATATACTTAATAAGCACTATTTTCTATATCAGACACAACTGGAAGGCATTATTGCAACGAAAAAGTGATGTCCAAGAAGATGCCTTCGTTTACAAGCTTTTCCACAGAATATAAAATATATAAATACTATTATTTATTTTGGGATTACATTTAAGTTATAATAAATACATACTCTTGTCCTAAATATCGAATAGCTTGATGGATTAAATCTATCTATAGATTGATTGCTCTCTACTGTATCAGCAAATCTTCCCATTCCACTGAACCATGTCAAGACTCACATATTTGTCAACAAATTTGAATAATATTTCTTTCGCTACCTTTCTAAGATTCGCGGACTTTCATGTATAGTGATATATTCAAGGCACACTACAGGCATGTATACCTACATACACCGCGTGTATGATTATGCAGCAACAGCACCGGTATGCATAAGATTGTATGTAAATGAGAAATCTCATAAAACATCTTATTCCCACTCAAAACGCACGACGTGTAGTACCCAAGTTGTTTCGTAATTATTCCTTAAAATTATTATGCATTAAAATCTAAGAATGAATTGATGCAAGACTGGCTGATCTTGGACGCACCGAAAATGAAATACAATTGAGTTTTATGAGTTACCTTTGCCTAATGAAGATTTTGAGTTTCACATAGTAATTTATTAGTAGTAGTTTCGAGGAATTTATTATTAGGCATTCAAGGAATGAGTGGAATCTAATAAGATGGGAGAAATGTCTGTATAGGTCTTCACTCAGATTTTTTAAATAAAACATAGGTTTAGAAATAAACCCGTGAATTAGTTAAAGTAAAATGTTTTACAACTTGTTCTCTATTCAAATTTGAGATTACCGATTTCTTTAATAAGTATTCTCATTTCAAATCTAATAGCCTAAAATATGAATATACTTATGCCTACACAATAGTGACGATGCTGTACCAAAAATGTAGTTCATACTTCTTAAAAACTGTACGAATGTTCATGACATTTAAAAAATACCATATCAGTTGAAAGCTATGCTCAACTGCAAAGCTGTAGTTTTATCTACTTTGCATGAGTAAGTTTACTTTATCCCGTCGCTTTGAAATTTTCGTTGCACTTCATAGCACTGTATATTATAATTTCAAAGAGATTGTAATAAAATTACATCTAACGTTTCCAATTTATTATCAACTTTTCGATGGAGTCAACTAACATTTTACTATGTATGTGTAAAATATACCAAGTTATTCATAATTATACATCACTAGATTATAAAATTCTGCAAACTTTATTAGCAAGTTGTTAATATTGTAAATTCAAGCACAGAGTTTTGGTCCAGGAGTTATTTATCCACAATACTTCTGAGAATAGAATATTCGATGAATTGGACCCTCATCTTTCTGATCCACTACAATGATGCCTCTACCTTACTATTATAGTTTGAAATCCATTTTCCACCATCTGATTGGGAACATGTGCTGATACATGTGGATATATTTTAAGATTATCGTGTGATGTATTTATAGAAAAATAGTCAGGAATGTACATTTCTGGTAAAACCTGAACCCCCCGAAAGAATTCAATTATAAAAGGTATGCATATAGAAATGTCAATATACCGATAAAGGCATCGTATTCAACCAGATGGGATTGGGGTGGAATAAAAATTTTCACCATTGATATATTTTTCAAGTGTTTAGGAGATGAAGATGTACTTGGTAGCTTTGTATTACGTAGACTATAGTGTATCAATTTTTTTTTTCAAATGAAAGCATCAATTTTCTTCAATGACACCTAGTGATAAATTTTCATGTACCATGACATTTCATAGTATGCACATCTCCAATACTATTCTATGTTGATATTGTCAGTAGTTTATAACCATGATATTTATTATTAATGGCGACCTTTTCGCGAACGCTTTCGCTTCTTTTTCTTAGATGACGAACTGGTTGGAAGATTGATATTGACTGGAACAGATATATGCAACATACTGTCTTTTTCTTCAGTGGGTGCACTTATAGAATGTCGAGCGGTTGGATCTTCACTTTCACTCTCAGCATCGCTGGCACCAGTCTCTCCGATACTCTCAGCTTCCACTTCGGGATTACTGAGTTCTAGTGAGATAATGTTCTCTCGTAGAGTTTCCACCTAGGTTTACAAAAATACACACAAAGAAATTTATTTAACATACCAATGATGTTTCTCAGAGTGGGTTTTGAAATTGAAACTGCTGAGTACAATGAGTTATACTCATTGCTGCAAATTTCATGATTTGTCATATAAATGAATGAACTTAAATCAACTTTGAATCTTGAACTTTTCGACCAATGGTTGAATCTTTTGAAAAATTTGGTAAGACACAATCTAAAATAAATTGATCTGAAAAGACAAGCGTTATTGTTGACTGAATAAAAGTCTGATGAGCTGTAATTATTGCATGGTACTAACTTAAGTATGGAACATAGAGCATACCGACAATAGAAGAACAGTTTGTCAGTGATCAGTAGAAAGAAAGTGAGTGGTTCAGGGCAGTGTGGGTTGCATTCCAGGTGAGGGTGTTGGAATCTTCAAACAACAACAAATGTTACTAAGATTAATCTGTTAATAAGAGAATTAGTAGTTTTTGACAAGAGCAAAAAATTTCTGTATGTGTAGTCACAGACGATCAAGAATTAGAGGCATGGATATCTGCTGTTTGTTTCATAGCAAGAAAGACATTTGCTCGAATAGTTTTCAATTCTTCATAAAGTCTCGTCATGCGGTACTTGGATTTAAACTTGCTTCGTCTCCGAAATGACATGCATTGCATATTTACCTGCTGTGGGGAAATGTATTACACTAATGTCTACACATCAATCGTCGATGAACTTCACTACACATAAAATATGTAAATATAATCACCGTCTCTTATAGAAATAAAATAGAACATTGCCAACAAGTAATTTTCGAAAATGGCATGTAATACCTCGCGCTCAATCAGCTTCTCGACGTATTCAATAGTTCGTACACGGCGTTCGCCTGTTACTTCATCCACATACTCCTCAGTGCGTCGAGTGACCTTTTCATCCACTACTTTTTCACATTCACGTACTGCTTTTGGAGGACCGACTTTGCTGCGTACAGCAAGTTTAGGAAAATCTGCGCTAGACGGCCGTAATGTAGCAAACTATCATAGGAGGACAGAGAAACGAAAGCCACTATAGTTATAGCAATTTGCTTACGCCAGTTATGTTAGAATCAGCTTACATAAAACAAGCAATTAGTAACTATTACTGTTAATGTATAAATTCAATGCCAATCATTTTTCTAAGGTTAATCGATTAATTATAGATGTATCGCTCAGGACAATACGAGTGTTTGAAATTCAATGACATACTTCTGCTACGTTCTCTGGCTCTGCAAGGGGCTCTGTTAATTCCACTGTTGTATCTTCAACTTTGGTGTTCCCTGATGTGTCCATCATTTCGTTCATCTTTTTAATCACAAGTTGTGCCTGGAGAGCGTCCTGTAATAAATATCGATCACATATACCATAAAGCTGAAGGCTATTCATTGCACAAAGAATCACTAAAAGTGGAGTCTACCTGCTCGAGTGACTTGAGTCGAGCTTGTCGCCAAGCCGCACGTTTTTCAGCTCTTAAAGCTCGCTGTTCCGCAGGGGTTAGATGACTTTCTTCATCCTCATCAGATATTAGTCCCTAAGAATCAGATTGAAAGTGATATTTTCAAGTACAATATATCAAATAATATACGATTTGAAATGAAATCAATGAATTGGAGTTGTACTGTAAGAATAGAATTAAAGAAGGAAAGGTTGAGTAGCAATAAAACTTTTGATTTACCTCTTGAATCATTCTCTCCTTCAAGCGTCGCTCAGCTTTGGCAGTCCTGACGATGCTGGGTGCATTGTGGAGAAGAGGATGAGGGCTTCGTGAGCTCAGTCTGCTACTAGAAGGTCAATGAGCATGCACAGCGACAAATCACGAAATGGCGACTTAGTATTAATTTTTATTTATGAAATATACAAAGGCAAAAACAATACAAAAAGCCGAAAAATAAGTCGTGACGAGGGTACCCACCACGCAGAAATACTAGGTAAATTAAAAACCGAAGAGTCTGAGATAATCCCATTAGTGCCTACAATGTTAATGTCGTCTGAAGTTCGTTAATTGGTCATGTCATATTTTTCCTTTAATTTCGTCAAAACTATAGCTGCCTCAGTAATTTACGTAGTTATTAATATGTACTATCAAAACATTAAAGAAATTTGAAAATAATTGATTAATAAGAACGGGTCAACATTTACTCAGCTAAATAGATGATCAATGCATGCTGGTTTCTCGCTAAAATAATTCTTACTCAAATTATACCTAGCTATATTAAAATTTACATATTCATGCACTACTAAACTTGATTCAGAGTTATCAAAGAAAACAAAATATCCACAATTTGTCAAATTAACTTTACAGTGGACACTTCAAAAATACTGCCATTGTGACTCTCAAACAAATACTCATACAAATGATGTGAACTTAATGGGAATAGCAGGTTATTAATTTTTTCTTTAACACGACAAGTCAGTTCTATACATCCCAGCAATAGAGGACATCGATGTGAAGCTTACTTTGATAAAAATCCCCGTACCTCTACTTTTTGCCATGTATGACAATTTAGTAGTCACTTTGAGAAACATCATCATATTAAAATATAATGAGCAAAAACAGTAAAAATCAATGCAGGAAGCGACAGAACGCAGAAAGGAGCTAGTGTAGGCGCAGCTTGCTCTGTGAACTTGAGGTTGCTCAGTCAATCTTACTTAGGTCTTCCGTTGTTCTGGTCTTCCATCATATCCTCAGATTCTTCTAAACCCTCATTTTCATCTATTTGGGACCATGATTTCAATTCGTCTCTGGTTAAAGTGGCTATTTTTCTTTCTGAAATAATCAGGATACCTTAAATTTGATCGAATGTGAAGGATATAACACATATTGTTGACGATAAAAGTTTGTGAGACTTTTAAAATTCATTTGCATCATGACAAAGATGTGTAGTATATTTACCTTCTTCTTGCTTCATCTTTTCTACTTCGTCTTGGCTCAAAAAACTGAAGACTTTTTCTGAAAAATGAAGCAAACAATGTGTGCATAATTAGATTGGTGAACACTGAGTCATTACACCTTATGCGTAGCTAAATTTATTTAGAATCTTATAAAACACAATTATATGGATGTTCACCTGGCTTTGGAGAAGGTTTAAGATGCTCTTCCATAGCTGATTCGAATAGTCTTTTCCGATCACTGACAGACATTTTTGCTGGAGCCGGGGTTGGAGACGGTGTGGGTGTGGGCTGTATTGAATAGATGCTCTTATTAGCAAAAACATTCAACTGTATTTACGATTTAATGACAGCTCACAATAGACATTAATCAATACACGTTAAATTTAAATTTGAACACAGCGAAAGTGCGAACATGAAATTATATTATAGCGTAATTATAACTAAAAACTTACACACATGTGCCTTGGTTGATGCATAAAATCTGGTTTTCTGCTTTGGTTTACTTAATCAACTTTTTGAAATTCGAATTCAGCCAATACCTTATTTACTTTGCAAATGGTTCACAATCATTTGCTTAAAATAAATTCACACTATTCAAACCATTTTTTTCTCAAATTTTTGTTAGAATATATGTTACTGCTGGTTATTTTACAACATAATTTGAACAATATCATTGAATATAGGCATCAAATATGAATCGATAGAAAATTCATATTAGCGTTAGTTTGACCTATACCTTCATTCACTTGCCAGCAAAAAAAGTCAAAATATACTTAAATAACATAATCATGCATGTAAAACCCACCTCAACCTGAGATATCCCATGAACAGAGCGTGCAATCTGTCGTATTTCTTTAAAGGGAAAGGAGGAACTTATTCCTTCCATATACCCAGGGCTTGTCAAAGGAGTCGGAGGCAGTCGAGTATATCGAGGACCTTGATGGGAATTGATTGGAAGGTTATCAAGGGAGAATCGTTTTGGCGACTCAACATCATTTGGAGAAAGCAATGTAGTAACAGAATGTTGCACTGATCGAAAGCATGGAGGTTTGATATAAGGAATGGATGAATCGATCAGTGTTGTACAAGCATTGAATGATGAGGAGTCTTGAGGATGACGCTTGTTGTCTGTCATTTCAGTTTTATTCAAAGATATGGGAAGAGTTGCAAAGTTAACACTTCGCTTAGGTACGTTTAATAACTTTTTAGTAGAAGGGCAAAGAGAAGGAAGGGTTTGTGTGGTAATAGACTGATTGTAGTCCGTCGTTGTAACATGTGGATGTGAACGAATAGAAGAGATGGGTGAAGGTGGTGTTACGGGACCATCCACGGATGTTCCTGCAGCCTCCTCTTTGCTAATCAACTGGGTAAATCAAATAAAATACTACATATTAGTGAAAGTGTTAGTCAAAGAAACTATATGATAAAGTAATTCGATGATTGTATCATTCATTTTGCCAACAATGACCGGAATTAGCGAAAAATCTTTCCTGAATAGCTATCATTGTAGGGGTAATAACGTTAAGATAAAAAGAGAAAGTGAAATTCAGGACATGAGAATTCGCATATATTTTCATAATGACAAATACTGTGACTAAAAAATATAGCCACTAGATTGGTCAACTAAGACACGTTGCTGATCATCTAATACAACTGATGAAGATTTGTCAATTGTTTGTGTCCATTATTGGTGATTGAAAACAATACTGAAACATAGCAAGTGAGCAAATAGTACTAATAAAATGATGGCGGTGTTAAAAATTATAGTAATACTACTGATATCAAGAAATAATATCAATAATTTGAAGCTAATTTTGAGGATCTACAAAAAGATAATCACTATAACTTTTTCGTTAAATTCCTTGTTTCATTATTACTCTTATTATTTCTATTTACCATTATTGTCGTTATTATTATCATTGTCATCATTCTTGTTATTGTTGTCATCATCATTATTATTGCCGTTAATTTCATTATTGTTGTAGTTACTGTTCATGTTATTATCGTTATTATCATTATTATCAACATTATTGACCTTCTTACTAAAAGTGAGTTCTTGTATCTCGTTGAATCTCACTTATAGGTAGTGGATTTGTCTTTTGCTTCCTTAATCAAATTCAAAGTATGAAACGGATTACTCAAAAGGTTGTAAAAGAACATAAACCTCAATATGGTAGCACATGAACTAAAATTTTAGCAGGAATTCTGTTAACTTGTGCTATGAAAGTAATGTTTTCATTAAAAATACCACGCAGAATGAAGTTCACTGAAATATCAGGATAAAATACATGTCCTAGGTTTCATTCTCATAAGTTTTACTGGAAATCAATATTGCATAATAATCAAAGGTTTCGCACATTTTTGTATTGGAACTTATTATATGAATCTAGACTGTACCACAGCTAACACTACATCACCAATTTATTGGAGTACGTATCATCATCATTATCGCAATTGCCTTCTGCAATGAGTTCATTTTACTTGATTGAGAATTTTACTATCAAAACGCTTCGTCTCTTGTATTATATGGTCCATCATGATAATATAAGTCGATGATTTGTATCATGATGGAACAAAATAATCGAACCTTTGTCGAAATAGTTTTCTTCCGCTACACACTAGCCATTTTATCACAATTAGGAACATGTTAGTAGCTCCTCTGGATAAAAAAGCCAAATCCAGATTCTATGACAACTAATCACATAATCAATCGATCACTTGTATTTTGATAGAGTATCAAACGAGTCAAGTCATACATTGTAAGATAATTTTCCTATAAAACATGCTAACTACGATGAGAAAATCCAATTAATTCAGCAGGTACAATTATCTTTTCTTATATTTACAGAAGATTCGTTCACATCTCCACGCTAATAATTTTTCTGCGTTCCCTAGATAAATCAATAGTAATATTTGATATCTATACCTGTACACTAATATGTGCAACGTTAGACCATCAAATATTTTTGGTCACAAAATCGGACATTGTACAACTTTAGCAATAAGGACCTACGATTCTGATTGAAATTATCAAACCCACCCACGAAAATTTAAGTGGCAATTCACTGGACCTTTAACATCAACATCATTTTATTTTATGTTTAGATAAATAATATCTTATATGTATAAACATCTGGTCCATTAGATTTACGTTAACATTTAACATTTATAGAAAATTTATAGATACAGTACATTGATTTATATTTTCATAATGATATGAATGTGTAAAACAACAAATACAAGTAAGCTGAAGTATTCTCCAGACACACTGTATTCTATGTGTTTCTGTGTAAGTTCGAATAAAATTTATCTCTTTCACACTTTTTTTCCAGCACTCACACCGCACACACCCACACGAACACACATATATTTGCAATGCATGACAAAATTGATACTGTTAAATTTATCATGATTTATGTAACTTCTGGTAAGATGTGTGGTGTTTATACTTCCTTACAACTAATTGTAAGTAAGTATGCGCCAAGTGTCTGAATGTCTGGGAGATGTTACCGCTTAATCGTGGCTCGATGAAGTTATCTTACATAGAGATGTACAGAAAATGCATTTCCAAAAACAACCATTCACCCCCACATTTCTCCCAATTTTTTTAAAATATATCAAAAAAGATAATCAAACTGCGTGAATGATCGTAACTGCATACATCATCAGTATAAAATTTACTTCTTGTCCTTACTTAATTTGTTTCATGGTAAGTCTTGAGATGCAACAAGGATTCTTTTGCTGCAGAAACCATCTGGATCAAATATAATCTAGTCCTCGTCATTGGGTATTTGAAAACTGAATTGATCCATTTTCAACTACTGAATCCAGCGATATTTGTGGCAACCACTCGTAGTGGATAACAGAGCAGTGATAGTCTTTGTTTTATGACTCACTGAATAACTTATAAGGCGTATTTATATACACTCCTATGAATTCAAAAATTCAACTAGTTTCAGCTAGCGAAAATATACCTATATATGTATATTCGATCACATTATCTCGCACTACATTTTCAATTCATAAAAATATTTGAGAATTTCATGAGCAGCTTCAAAATTTTCTCCAACTATTGGTGTGCAAAACTCGGAACTGCTCTTGCCATAATTAGTTTATCGTAATATTTTCTTGCAATTTTTACAGAACATTGACTTCGGCGCAATCCGATCGACTTCATTTTTGATTTAAATCTGGAAGAAATACTAGATGATTCCAACAATTTTTGATTTTCATAGCACAGTTCAATTTTTCTTATCATTCACTGGTATACATATGTATATACTGTCCTTCTGAATTGAAGAATCAGTATTCATGAAATGGCGTCAACATTGCCGTTCGTTTCCTCTAAAATTCTTACTTCCGATGGTTTCAGCGGGTTTTCATAAGGTTTCCAGGAAAAAAAGACTTTCCGTTAAACTACGTCGCGATAATCTGTCAAAAACGTCTTACTTTATTCTTTGAGATAAGTCATTGATGTTTTTATTCCATCTCAGGGCATACACCGGTAGCCAAAAATAAGGTATTTAGTTATTCACAAGCAACATCATTCCTATTCTGACTGATTTGCAATTCATAGTGAGCCAGATACAACTATAGATATATTGAACCATAAAATATATCTATGGTACAGCGTAAGAATCTCGGTTCTATATTTACCAATATGCTGAATTCTATTCGATCTTCAAATGTGCATTCTTAGGAAGAAATGACCTAGGATAGTACAAAGTGCATTTACAACTGAATGAGACATAAGTATTTGGAGTGCCCTGTATGGCAAAATCGACACTGAATTCGAAACATATTTCATATGTTTAATATGGGTCAGAGTCTTTGAATGGCTATAAATGCGAATGGTGCCTTTGTATGTCCTTAACGATTTTTAAGATCGATTGAATCATCACCATAGCATAGCTGAAGGGATTTGTTGACCCGAGCTTAAGAGAGATATATGATTTTGACGAGGTAGATATCACACTTTGCTAATGTTTTATCTTATTTCATAAAATAAACAACATTTCGCCTCAAGTCAATTATTAACATCGCACGACAATCTGCTTGGCAGCTTGATGGCAGTTTTGATAACAGAGAATAACAAGGTACTGTATAACGATAATATATCAGAATTTGCTAATGGCATACCTATATGTATGTAATTGTAGATAACATTGTATAATATAATTAATAATCGTTTATGGCACATAAGTCCGCAGGGCAGACGCAGGGAATACAGGAAGAGGATGGATAGCTTGCTCTTGTTATAGGGCGGCCAAAGTTGTGCTATCATCTTCCGTTGTCTGCAAATATGTCAACTTTCGTTTGTTGCTCTTAAGAGCATGCCAGACATCGATAATAAATATCATGCTTGACTCAAGCAAATTAACGAAAAACTGATATCGGAAACTTGTCAAGACATTAACTACAAAAATAACAATGACAACAATAATAATAATAATAATGATAATAATGATAATAATAAGAATAAGAATAAGAATAATAAGAATAAGAATAAGAATGATGACGATAATGACAATAACTATTATTCTAATGGTAATACTATACATTTCGGTACACATAAATTATTAGAGATTCAGTCATGCCATAATAACACACAGTACCTACAGTTTGCCCAGCAATGGTGAATAATTGTAATGGGTGTGTAGATAAGTTTCAGTGGATTACAAGTGTATTGATAAGGACCGCTCTGAATTGAAGTTAGTCATAAAAGTTTACGGCCGCTAATGATTATAAGTCATAAGGACAGGAATCCTCGTGATAAAACTGTGTATAACTCACACGAATTGCTAGTCAGACATTTGTGACTTGACAAAAAATTTCTCAACGTTAAATAAATGCAGATGATTGAAATCTAGACATTAACAATAGACACAAAGGGGCATATTGTTTGACATTGTGGCTAGACATAATTTTCAAATCCAATTCAATCGTGTGCAAATAATAGTCGAGAGCTTTGAAAGATATGTCAGATAAATCAGTTGTGTTAGAAGGTGTCGCGAAGCTGGAAGTAAATGGCAAAGTGAAGAGTTTATACAAAATGTCCTTAATATTCAATAGCTGGATGGTAATATAGGTGCCTTTGAGAATTTACAAAAGATGATGTCAATTTGACAAAAACAGGTTACTGTTGGGTGGTGATAGAAACAATATATATTATATCTATATTCACGTGGAGAAAAATTTACGTATTATTTACAGTGCAGATGTGAAAAAAGCACATCTCCTTTGATATAAGCTCTATATGAGTTTCTTGTATTGGGTAACTCAAGAATTGATGTAGCACCAAACATTGAATTGAAAATGACTACCACATCAAAGATATTGGTTTCATCAATGAATTATAAACGAACTATTCTACAAATGAGAGTCTCATCATCAGACGTTGCGCAACCATTCAAAACGGTTGTGGTGACAATCGATGGAAAATGAATAAGATGAACCAAAAAAGACCACAAAAAGTCATGTTTGAACAATTAAGTTCTCGCAAAACATCCCTTTTATCTGTCAAGTTCAAGTGAACTATGATACTGACAAGTACTATTCATCTTTCGAATTGGTCTATGAAATTATAGGTAGATAGATAAAATAGGGGACCTCTGGTTTAATGTTTAAAATATAAATTTGTAACTGGATCAACCGACATATCTCATAGCATGCATTCCAACCATCATGCTATCTTCAATATTCAAGCCAACTATAATTATGCAAGCATTGATTTATTTTTTTATTCTATATTCCACAAATACTCCGAACTTATACTTTGAATTCAATAAAAGCAGATGTACTCACAGTAGCATTTTGGGGTGCTAAGGTGTGTTTGGTCATCACTATAGTGGTTGTTTTCAAGTCCTTTGTACCACCTGGGGATTTTGGAGGCACGAGCAAGTCAACTGGGCTATTTGGCTTGTTCACCAAAGATTCTGCTGCTCTCACAACGTCTAATACCTACAATTATCAATAACAATAATGCCTTCAATGCATAATTCCAAATTGGCAAACGAGGACAGAATAAAATAACAAAAAATATTACTTTTTCAGGAGTAGATTTTTCTCTGTATTCTATGAGGGTTCTTTCTTGCTCTTCTTGTTCCCACGCAACTAATTCAGCTTTCATTTCTTGTTCTTGACGAAGTGTCGCTGTGTCCTCATCGTCACGATCCAAACTGGACACACTCTGCGACAAAGACTTGATTTCATCAGCCGTCGAGTCTTTATACTCTCGAGATACTTTAGACTCCTTCGAGTCTCTACCTCCGGACATGTATAATGCGTGTTCCAAATCGTTTTTGTCGTATCCTTTACAAACTACCAAGGTTATCAAGTTCCCCGAACATCGGAGAATATTAACTGCTTCTTGATGTGTGGCACCCAGTAAAGATGTACCATTCACTTCTAATAACCTCATTCCAACCTGAGCAATGCATAAAATCAATAAACATGTAGGCTCAATTTTCGATGAAGTGAAATAAACAAGGATTGAAATCTGGGAAAGCATTGGATATTACCTTCAATTTGGCGTCTTTCTTAGCTGCACCTCCGGAGTTTATTTTTGAAATGAAGACACCCTCGTCCGTATGATCTAGTGGATTTCCTCGTTGCCCCCTCAGTCCGCCTTTTATATGCATGCCAAGTTTTTCTCCCGGTTCTTTTACTATTGTCAATTCCTGGAAAACAAGAGAAGCCAATCACTTGAAGGCAAATCACTCGAAATAATAAAAGGTGGTCTTATAAAGTTTGACCCCTCAGTCATCTTGGGAAACAATGATCACAGAAAAATATTCGTACCGTAATTATTTAGAAAATGACATTGTTATACATGAATGGATGAACACCATAATCCTGATGTTAGGACGAAATGCCCCAGATTCACACATGGTATATGCACACAAAACGTTGTACATTTTAGAACAGATAAGGTCTTCAGAATTCATCAACAAGTATGAAACATGCAAGCACTTCAGCATCCACCCTTGCACTAATCGTCTAAGGGAGGAACAGCGGAACATTGAACACATCTTACCATCGCTTTACTTACTGTCACTGGAATGTACTCTATTTCGACCAGCTTGTGAAATAAATGATATGATATGACACATAGTTGAAAAGTTGATATGGTAGATTGAAGAAAACTTCATGCTACTTAATTTAGTGGTCGTAGTTGAAAAAAAAGTGGTTTCAATTATGTAATCTTGTAGAAAACTGTTTGCTATATTCAGCACGAAATATGCAGAACGTAGGAGTTCATACGATTCAACAAAGAAATTGACCAAATAGAAAGGTCAAGAATTGCAGATAAAACGAAGTTGTGCCCGTTATACAGACCAATTTTTACATACAAGCATAGCACTCTTGACTACAGCAGTGTGATTCATAACGCTTCTCAAATGTTATTCTTTACTGTGCTTTTAAGCACAATACAAATTAGATAGCCATATTTCATTATAGTTGTAACTGGCATTTCAAAAGCAGTTGAATTTGCATGGAACACACAATAAGCATTGTATAGCCAAACATGATATATCACTCACCTGATAACTATCTGGTAGTGGATCATGCTGGATGGTAAGGGTAATTGAATCACCAGGCCGGAGAAGTTCCATCACAGCTTCCTGATGAGTGGCTTTTGTGACATCCGTTCCATTTACTTTCAAAATCCTATCACCCATTCTAAGTTTTCCAGACTTTGCTGCTATACCATCAGGCACAACCTAAATAATATTTTTTGCCAAATTTTTGTCAACAATCTACGGATTTAGTTTTTCATTATAATATTAGAACAGTAATAACTTACGTGGGATATGAAAATGCCGGGTTCTTTCACTCCAAATGGTGTGCATGAGTGGTCTGTTCCTCCAATAATACTAAATCCAAGTGATCCTTCCTTCACCAGTACCACGTCCTAAACAATCGGTACTGAGTAATGAAATATCCAACCGAACGGAGTTATCCTCGTTATTATATGTACAAGAAAAGGGGCCGATGTATTTTTCACGAAATTCCGGCAAAACTACCATTCAAATTGATTTTGAACAAAGAGGCCAATTTTAGGGTGGACAGGAAAACTAAAAGGAATCAAAAGTTTTTGCTTTCTTAGGCTTTCAAGAGATTAATATGACAAAGGGAGGCTTCATCTTCAAGAAGAAGCAACAAGCGGCAACAAGAAGAATCTTCTTAGGGCTGAATCACTTACCAAATTGAATCAATAAAATCGGCTGGCAATTCTGTAAAATCTCTAACCCAACTCGTATTTATTTAATTCATAATGAAAATAAACAAAATTCTTTCATGTTATACACATGGTAATATTTTAATGTGATTGCAAAGATCAGTAGCTTAAGGTTGAAAGAAATTTATTTTCTGTAAATGAAACAGCCCTTCTGGAAAATCAAGTTTTAGCTACAAGTTTGAAGCTGTGCTCTGCTTGAAGTACTGAAACAACTGTAAATCCAAGAATTACTATCTATGGTAACGTGATATGACTTTGAAAAAAAAAAAAAAAAAAATTGAGAGTTGTTCATGTGCAATTCCAATTTTGCGTATTGAATATATTGCTCAACATTAGTTTAATGGTAGTAGTTCCGAACAATAAATACCATAAGTTTGGATAATGTAACAATACTTACCCATTTCCATGTCAGAATAAAGCCTTAAATTTTTTACGGAGTAAGCTTTAAAGCTAGACAATTATGAAAAATTTGTTATCGAAAATCGTACAACACAGTTCGAAAAATAATCAGCAAAATAAGCAAAAGTTAAATATAAAAAATTAGCGCTCACATTGATAATTATCTATAGCCTACAAGTTGATAAATAATAGGAAAATATTTATCACTCATAGGGTTTTCAATGGACAGTTCTTTCAAGAATATGAACATACAGTTTGTTGCCAAATAAATTCAATACGATCCCGAATCTAAATCACGATTCGAATCTGAAATTAATTATTGTCTTAACAACCCATGCTCGTGGAATCTACACATGAGCAACATCGTTTGCTACCTTTCAGATGTTATACATTTTGTTCCAATAAATATGCAACGTTTCTAAGATTGTTCCTGTATATTGGACCTAGGATTCTGTTGATTGATACTATGTCTTTTGAACTCATTTTAAAAATTTTCAATGAACCAAAAATTCTGACCTCCTCATCAGTATTATATTGACCTTGTTTTTTCTTTTTAAAATATCTGCAAGTTTTGGCAATGATGCTGTAATTCATTTGATTAGGTCATAACTTGACTATTTACAATCAGTGAGATCGGGCAATAGTTTATACATGGAGTCTCACGTACGTAGGGTGCGTGAAAATTCGATAAATAACAAGTTGGTTGTTCAAAAAATATGCTGAAAATTTTTGATTGTCATCAACTAAACTGGATGTATTCATGCATTGTTAAAATAACTTATGCAAGATGGAAATTTGTTATTTCAAAGCGATAAATGAAATTGGAAATTAGTCATCCACGGATACAAAATTTAGTGTTAAAACTTTGCAATATACACAGCAACACAATAATGCAGTGATTCGGTGTTAAATATATGTACATTGATATTAGAGATGATCTTGTCCCATATTCAAAATATTGACCCATGTGTTATTTAGATTATACGTGAAAGCTCTGAGTGTAGGCGACTGCAGAATAAAGCTGCTATGAATGTTATGCACAGATTACGAAGAAAATATATAAATCTGTTCCGACTGGATGCCAGCATGATGTGAAAATTCAATCATATGGATATGTGAATTAAATGTTAATATAAAAAACTTGCTTGCTGTAAATGTATTATTTCGCTCCTAGCAATTCCATCTTTTGCACGATATGCTGTATCTATATAAATTGTCAAATGATGGAAACAAAGTCTCTTCAATAAGTTCTTGATGGACTTGGTATAATAAAGAAATGGCAAATGTTTCTGTTAGGTCGGTGTCTACAGATACTCAAAGTGCAGTATTATTACTAGTCCTACTGTAGAATTACGTGTATTCACACCTACTGAATATACGGTAGATAGATTTTTGTTACGTGTGTAATGTGCTGGCTAGCATGTATACGTGTATTTTTGGAATACTCGTTAAGGTGATATCTGCATGCAGCGAACTATGAGGCACATACCTCAATGATGACTGGCTGAACCAGCTCGTTGTCGGTGATTCTAGTGACCACTGTTTCGGTAAGAGTACTCTTTGTGATGGTCTCGGTAACTTTGCCAATGGTGGTTGGCGCCGGGAGGAAGTTAATATCCCTTGGAAGGTTATCGGGTTGCTTGATAGTCACTGTGACGACGGGGCCCTGATGGGATTCTGGCGAGGGCGAGGATGTCGGAGGTCGGAGGAAATGAGCAGGGATCATGGCCTGAAATTCCTCGTTGGTGATTGGCTTCGGTACCTGTATATCCTCCTGTGGTGAGCCTGATCTCGATTCTGTCTCAACAACAGTCGGCTTGGGTACAGCAACGGATTCTGTTTGAGAAACACTGTATCTTGGAGCTGGTTGTGGTTGTGGCTGGCTCGCACTACTAACGCCTGATGACGTTGGTGCGACATTTCTGAGTGGATTTACAAGTTCCGTAACTCCGTTCATTTTCGAAGCTCCGTTTACCACATCGGACTTTGTTGGTGGCGGTGTTTTAGATGTCGGGCTTGGCGATAAATTAGTATCACCATCGATGGAACGACGGTAGCCCGCATACCCGGGCCTATTCGCCATATAACTGTTAGCATTGTAAAGTCCCGTGTAAGGTCGCGGTGCTCCGATAACACGAGGAGATTTTTCAGATGGCGTTTGTGGATTGCCTGGGTTTGCCTGGGAGAAAGGTATTTCACGTTCAACCACCAGTCGAACGAACCTCTCCAGACCAGTAAGCATACCCACAGCTTGTTGGTGCTTTGCCCCTGTCATTTCAACACCGTTTATCTATAAGTAGAATTTTCCATAAAATATTTTTTTCTGAGGATTGAATTGTTGATAATTTAGAGGTACATTTTACATTACCGATATGACTTTATCACCAACTAATAATTTTCCATCTTTTTGCGCGACCCCTCCATCTGTGATTCTTGAAATGTATATTGCCTGCAACATTATTAAAATTACAACTAAAGATCTTCGCTGGATATGATTTATCTGTGAGTTACCCATGCGCGACAGCTTACATCGGTATTGTCTTTAAAAGATGGAGAACTCTTGCCTCCAGCGATACTGAAACCTAACCCATTTTGGTCTCGAATAAGTGTCGTGTGAACCAATACAGGCATCATCGGTTCGTTACTCGCTCTAGCAGCTGGTATGGAGTCAGGGACTTTTTTCATCTACGAAAATTATTATAATTCCTTAATGAATTGTAACAAGAAAAAACTCATAATACAAAGTATGAATTTACCTTGGGAGTTTCATGAGGTGTTTGACTATCTCCGTTTTCAAGATTGTGAGAGAGTTCGGTTGAGGATACATATGACGTTGCACTGGGAGCTCGGCTGGTACTCAAACTTGAGCAGACTGAGTCTTTCCTTAATGATGCCTGTAGAAACATGAGATAGTTTCAGAAATTTAGATGGTTACGGAGCAATTTCTAAGACTTTGAGAGAAACGCATACAGTGTGAATAAAATGATTGTGTCCTCTGCCCAATTACTGTACCTGGTCAAATGGCGGTACTGTCTTAGTGACTTCCCTAAGAACAACCAAGACAAGAACATGGCCACAGGCTTTTAGAACTTCAACCGCATCATAGTGGTCTACGTTTACAACTGATACGCCGTTAACAGCTATCACTTTATCCCCAAATCTGAGACCAGCTAAATCCGCAGGTCCGCCTAAAATATAACGATTAATTAAAAACATGCTTTCTGTAATTACTCACACGTTTCATGGTTACTTGAATAATAAGGTATAACTAGCTTGTCACAATTGATTGGCTATCGTTACTAAGTTCCTATGTAGCAGTATACGGGAACACTGTGAATGGAGATTACCGTCTGTAACACGTGAGATGAAAATTCCTTCGTCATCCCCCTTAAAAGGTGTTGATCCTCTACCACCAGCTATGGATAATCCCAGCCCTCCTGTTGTTCGTTCAATGTGAATTTCATACTGTTCTTCCCGCAGTCCTATTGGTGGCTCGGCATCTGACATTCTATCTGCAAGCAGCCCGTAGCAAAATAAATTGATGATCATAACATATATTCAGAAAAAGTTAGGTACTAAAACTACCAATACTGGCTCCAAACCGTTTTGTATCAGTGCAATAGCTTAAATTATATTCGAAATGTCAAATTACCTCTCTGCTCTTTTCTTTTGATGAAAACTTTGAATATACGCGGCATGATGTGAAAAATTTTACAAACTTTCTAGCTCAACACATACAACGATATTCAATGACAATTTATACCACTCCGAGCGTTTCTCATCACCGACGATATAATGTTTCAGTACTGACATAGTACACTATTTTCGAAAGAGATTAATCATAGCTGATAAGCTTGTGTACAGATAGCTGATATCATATCACCGAAGATCCCTACCTGACCAAATACACTGAGATATGTTATACAGAATAGTGTCAGCCGAATTTGAAATAAGTCTGGTAACTGGTCTGAGATAAGTCTGATTGGTCTATTCTAAAAATAGTTGGGCCCTTTTATCTTATTGTAGTACCAAGTCCAACATTTCAAAAATTAATAGTGACGAAATGAGGATGGAAACGAATTATCGTACAGATAGATGTGTGACAAAGTTTTCACCATACCTGGACATTGCTGATCTTCCATAGAATCTATATGGGGTGAAGGAGATACCGGAAGGTCATCGCTCTTTTTCATCAAAGCCTACCAAAACGTAACAACGGTTTTAAAGATGAAAGAAAAGGACTTCCAATAAGTGATATGAGCATCTACAAAATCAATCATAATAGTAGAAAAATAACAAACAGATGAGAAGCTTACCTGTGCAATGATGGAGGCAACTTTTTCCTTATCAATGGAAGTGTGGATTCGTTTATTTTTCAAGTGATGGGGGGTGTCTCGGCGATGCAACCTGTTCGGTTTGCCCACATCACCGACACTTATTTCATTATTTGAATCTTCTGTTACTGAAAATTCAACATGCCTTTGCATATCATCTCCCTCGGAATCCTCGTCCCTGACAACAGCAGCAAGTACTGATTTTTGGACATCCACCTTCTGCTGAACATAAGGTCATAAGGATATAAAGTTTGCGGTATTCTTGACAGATCTAAAAGACACGCAACAGTGCTTTTTGAATAGAACAGCTCAATCTTCACCTCCAGAGAATCGGGATTCAGAGATGGCTGGATAGGAAGACCAACGGGTTCGTTTGAAACAGGAATATCATCCAGTTTGTTTGATGTCTCAGTCACCGAGACTTTAGTTCCAACTTTTGGCATCTCTTCATAAATTTGTAAAGATTGTGGCTCCTCCTCTGTAGAGACAAAATTGTCTCGATCTGATACTTTTATTGCTACCTCGGGTTCCATTTTGTCCAGTCCAAAAGTTTGAGACACATCCTAGGCAACATGATAAGCATTATGAATGGATGCCCCAACATTCAAGTTTGTCTCATGATAGTTCTAGTTTGTTGAAATTACCTGCTCATCGGTCGATCCAGAACGACTGTCATTTTTCCCTTTACTGAATAACTTGTGAGCTTTGGCTTTCAATTCCTTGGGATGTGGCGTATTTTGACGGACAAACGGTGTCTGCGATATAGAACGTGAAGTTGTGTATTGTAATACAGCTCTCATTAGAAACGAAAGAAAAAAAAAAGGATACACCGAAAAATGAACCATTCACCTCTTTATCGGCGTCTGGGGCATCGTCTGTGAATTTAACAGAGTGTGTGCGTGATGCTTCCCTCTCTTGCCAACCTTCGTCGTCACTACTCCCTACTTCTCTCATTTCTTCACCTTCGATTGCATCCCTAATGCCAGCCAACATTCCCAATCTACCTCTGTCTGTAATAAGGATACAAATTCAACGTATAAAAATAAATATAATCCATTGAAAAATGATAAAACATTCAGCATTTCTATATTTTATTTAAATAGAGATCATCACCTCAAAGAAATACGAAAACAGAATAGATTGAAGAACTTGATAAGATGACTTACCATGTTGATTGTCAGGATGGAACTCCATTTGTGGTAGAAGAAAGCATGTAAGTACCTCCTGTTCCGTTTCTTCCTCTATGTCTGTTTGAAATGTGAGCATTGGCTGTGCTTGGTTTTCACTTAGCCAGACTGCTTTTAGATTCAAGTTGATCAAGGAGTATGGCAAGTACTGTAACCTGTCGAGCAATGTAATGAGTAGCTAGATTCAGCTGCTCGGCATCGTGAAATTTGCAAAGAATACAGACACCAAATAGAAAGAACGGTGCATTTCTCGGCAGCCATCCAGTGTCGTTAGTAAAATATACCAAGTACCTATTTCCAGAGACATCCAAGACGTGTAGAGCCGTGCATTGGCCAACTTCAGTTGGAAGATATTGCAACTTATTATCGCGCAGAGAAAGAACTCCTAGCTTTCGTAAATTTCCTACAAATCAAGGACAGGTAACGATTACAACTATTTTATCAGGACAGTTACTGAGCAGCAGAAAATTACTAGTATTCATTTACCGATTTCTGTTGGTAGAAACTGGAGGCTATTCCGATCGACATTCAAATTATTCAATTTCAACAGACTTCCTATAGATGTGGGAAGTTCCAAAAGAAAATTTTCGGTTAAAATCAGCTCTTGGAGATTTTCACATCTGAAAAAAGATATAAAATTTGGAAATAATCATCTTTCACAGTTAATTGAAATCAGGGTTGCATGTACAAGGTACGATTCCCCAAGGTTTTCATGTCCGTACCTTCCGATGTTGTGATTCAGTGTTGATAATCTGTTCTGATCTACTTTCAATATGGTTAGTTTTTTTAGTTCACCAAGACCATCTGGTAATTTTTCAATGACATTCTGAGATAAATGCAAGTCTGTAAGTGACCGGAGACCACCAATTTCTTCAGGGAGATCCTCCAATCTGTTTTCTGAGACATCTAGGCACGCGAGAGTGGTCAACTCGCCAATCTGAGGTGGCAAATGCTGCAGCTGATTGTGATCTAACCACAACTCTTGAAGTGCTGGCAATTTTCCGATGTGTACTGGCTAACACAAATTTAATTTTTTTCCATTCTAGTTTCAGCGTCAAATATAAAATTAATATATTTTATCGCAATAGTTTAATGCAAATCTTCCACTTCGAATACTTACTAGTTCTTCAATCTCATTGTCACCAAGATCTAATCGTTCAAGTTTTGATAACTGGGAAAGTGATTCTGGTAGTGATTTGAGCAAATTTTCTCTCAACTCCAGTGATTGTAGTGCTTCTAGGCTGTATCAAGAAATTAATTTTCATTTAGCAACTTATGGATGACGCTAAAAATGTGAAATATGAATAACTGACAACATCTTTATATTTCTTGTCAATAACAAGTTCCTTTGTGATAGTACCTCCCAAAATCAGATGGCAAGTTAGTGAGTGACATATCATTTAGACCCAGAACGGTGAGATTCCTCAGCTGCACAAACCCAGGCGGCAATCTGAAAATATTATTTCATTGCATTAAAAGGCAAATGATCATTATCCATCAAACTGCAGTGACAAAGTATCTGAGAATTTAATCTGTAGATTAATAGCGCTTGTGCTTATGTACCTGGGAATAGGATTGCTGCTGAAATCAGCGACTTGTAGAGCTCGCAAATTTTTGATGTTCTCAGGTATGTCTGGTATGTCTGTAACACAATAGTGAGCATGATTGATCTGGAAATAATGTGGTATTTATTTAGAAAACATATCTCGGCTTAATAGTATCTGCTACCACTATTTTAAGTATAGTATCGATGTTCGAGGATTTGAACCAAAAAGAAAATAAGAGATGAAGATTGTTTCTTTAGTTCCAAGTACAAATACTATGATCCGAGCCGATGTGGTCTTTTTAAACAGTGAAAGGGCACACATCATTACCTCTATCTTTATTTGTTATTTCGCGTGATCCACACAAATGTTTGATTCAATTTATAACTGTAAGTCACATGGATATACTTTTCGCGATTAGGAATTTAGAGAAAATTTCTTAATAATCCGAAAAAGCAAAACCTAAAAATAAAAAGTTCTTTACGCTAATATCAACACGGACCGAAAGAAAACACGTTTATTCAAAGGCCATTAAAGATGTTTGAAATCTTGAGGTAATCGAATTCACGGTACTCCAATGTCCGAAAGCTCGCTAGGATAATAACGCAGCTATCCTTCGCCTCGAATCTCAGCCTTTCACTGTACGTTTAAATCCCAAGTTCAACTCGGGTCGGTCTGTATGACGGTAAGTTCACTCTCCAAAATAAAAAATACGTATTTGACCACTAAAAGATTCATATCCCGACTGGCTATCTCTGAATTACCTATACATATACCACGCCTAGACGCACTGGACCACATGTGTAAATGCAGTGCAGGGATTCCTGAATCGCATCAGCTATTTTCGAATTCAAAAGCATTCTGCTTAAGAAGAGAACATCGGGCAGAAACCGAAAAAATTATCGTGGTCGCAGAATTGGGAATTAATTACACGTATACATAGAGATATGTATACATCGATATAGTATGATAGCATGCGTGCTAAATGCGTATAAAGGCATCCGTGAGCTAGGCCTGCAGCATGAAAATAATATACACACTTCCGACGCTCCTCCATCAGCACAATGTTCGTAACAATTTCAACAAGAAGCGTTTCCGCCGACGAGAATAACGGGGAAATTTCACTCCGGCAGCCCGACCGTATATGCATATACATACATACATTCCTGCGTGCTATACAGGTTGAGATAATAAATAACTTCCCTTATAGAAACACATAGAAATTTCAATATTACTATGATGGATTGGATAATTACTGATGGATATATCTACATATGTATGCCTATATGTATGCGATAATAACGAGGATAGTATAAACGTATAATCGGACTACAGTCTAATTGTTTTTCATTGTTCGTACATCCCTTCAATCGTCAAAGCCTCCAATATCTTCATTCATCTGAAATAAAAGGTATTATCAGTAATCGATAGAAGCACCGCAAAACTAGCAGTTCGACGTTCTCGGATCATTTTTGTGCCTGGAGAAAGTCCTGTTTCTTACTTGTAGCTTTACGATCCGGTCTCGAACTAGTCCGTTAGTCTAAGGGCAATATAGGGTCCAGGAGCAAAACCTGTTGCAGAACGAGTAATAATCTTCTATTCATTGGTACGAACCGCGGCCGAAAAAGACTTCCGAATATTCAGGTCTTTAATTGCAAATATAACCATGGCGTATACCTATATTCGTAAGCGCGTTGCAATACTCGTGAAAACTTATAGGGTAGCGATTCGATGATCAAAGAATGTCATAAAAATGATCCTCCAAAAGCGTACACGATTGCAATCGAGAGTTTGAAGATATAAAATTCATTGGGACGTCATTGTAACGCCAACTATACATACATATAGTTGTGAGTTTTAATCAATTCCGGAGGTCTGTTGAACATCAGGTTGTTAATAATATTTTAATTTAAATCGGCAGGCTGTAATAGGTGCGCACCTAAACGGTTCAAATTATCCTTGCGGGACAATTCGAAAAAATCTTGAAGCCAAATTTCATAATGACGGTAAGTGCGGTAGGGACGTTCTTTGATCGTAGGACTCGTCGCACCTGCAGCATCACCATCATCATCATCGTAGCGCTCATCAGCATCTGGCTGTTGCTCCGTCCAACTATAGTTATTCGAATTCGTCGACAGGCGATTCAAAGCAAATTTTCGCCGTTTATTTACAAATTATCATATTTATTTACAAGTCGACCTTGTACTTCTCCGACGATTATTCGACTGCAACTTACAATTGGTCGCGCATCTCAAACAATGGGTGGAACAAATCGTTGACTGATTCGAACGGATACAACTGGAATGTGGAAGCGGAAAGTAATTAATAACACGAAAATTAATGCGCCCCTCATAACTAAGGATGGAGGGTGTCTCATAATTGGTATACCGTACGTGGTGGAGGGAAAAATCGAGTCGTGCGAATAAATATGCTGAACCTACGATCGACGTGTGTAATAAAAAATAGAGTGACGTTACAACCGATTCATTGCCGCACTACTAAACGTCCCTGTGTAAACACGACGGATCTAATTGTAAGAAGTATACGCGTGAATCGAGGTTCTATTTGCATGACTCGAATCATAGGCATATTTGGTATTACAGTATTTTATTGGGTATTGGATATGTATGTACGTACATATAACTCGATAATACGTGTATAAGTCTAATTGACACATATTATGTATACATTCAGGAAAATATTGCGGTAAAGAGCTGATCGGCAATCGTTTAAATCGAAAGCCGACGACAACTCTATCGCGAGAGAAGGCGATTCGACCGTTCAGAGACTGCTGTTGAAGGGAAAAAAAATCGAGTTCTACCATATGGAGAGGTCTATCACCGCGGAACGTTGAATAAAATTATCCACGCCTAGTTAGAGCACGAAGTTGAACGAGATGCGAGCGTACATAGCATATACGGTATTAATAGAAGTAAAAATTGGAATCAAAGACATATGCAATGGCTGCGAAACAACCGGTTGGATTTATTATCCGCGCCGAATAGAACGAGATGAATATATCACTGATATTTCCCCTCGTATTTCCCACTTCACAGGTGCGTTAGTATAGTTAGCCGTTTGACCCCCGCCCCTTTCAGAGCAACAAAGCAGCGACGTTCCCTTGATGTAAGGCATTTTAACGACTCATCGGCCTCTTCCCAACACTATTTTTCAGTTGAAGCAATTTTCGACGGATGTTCATCGATTGCTCAAGAACTGTCCATGAACCGTGATATAGGGGTGAATTAACCCCCGTGGGGGGTGAACGTGTGAAACACATTCCACGGTCGCAGGTGACACCCGAAGCCACATAGAGAGTCAGTTTCGGTTAGACTACAATATTTAATATACTCAAATCGGGAGCAGTTGAATCGAAGAGATAAAGTCACCGCGGTTATCTACATCTGTTCCAGATTGTGTAATAATTCTGTGGATCCAACATGCAGGAATTACCTCTCCCGAATTCGTTGAGACTCTCTGATAACCATCGATGAGAGCTTAGCGCCAGCTCGACGCCGCAGATACGAAACTCTGAATATAAGAGGAAACAATTAATTGGGTAATCGAGACAATTATCCCTGAAGTACCTTATACTGTCAACGAGTTCAAGACAATTGATAATTTTCGTGAATGAGTTTAATCCGACCAAAATTACGCTATACGTACGTAGTTTTCCAAGACACAACCAGGTCAATGACGCGATGATACACGAGATAATAATAATTTTAAGAACTTAATTACAACAGACATTTCACGATTACAATTACCTAGTTATCACAGACACGGTATAGCGTAGGTGAACTACCTTATTCGTTTATATGAAAAATTCTCAGGTGGTATACTGAAAAATCTATACATGTACTGTACGGTTAATTAATTTAATCCCCATCATAATAATTGTTTAAACTTCAAGGTAAATCGAATCACGAAGCTCCGTCGCGTCAGCGTGCGCCTGTCCTGTAACAAATAGTAAACGACCCCAGTGTTGGGAAAGGTGGATTCACCGCATAGTATCTGGAGTCGTGTATCGAGTACGTCGTCGCCGTCGCCCGTACGCGCAGAGCGACGCGTGAGCGAATTAGGGCAGCGGCCTTCAGTCGGCTTCCGACTCTCCCGTACAATGGATGCTCTGTCACACTCCGAAACAGAATACCTTAACAATCCGATGCACAGTTCGAACGGTTATGAATTTGAAATCTGTGATTCCAGTTGTTTCAGATTCTCAAGTCGATTGGTACGTACGTACAACGGCGATTTAATATTTCCCAACTTTAGGCGGAGAGATGTGGAATCGCAAAATAGAGCTAGAAGCTAATGACAGATGAAGATGGAAAGTAGTAGAATGATATTGACAGCTATATTAGGAAGGCTCACCGTTTCTCGATACGTCCAACTCCACGAGGTTTTCGAAATTTTGAATGTCGGGCGGCAAACGATGAATCTCATTGTCACTTAATCCTAATCTTCGCAGTCGTTGCAGACGAAAGAAATTCTGTAAAAAATCAACGAAGATTTTTGGATACGTACGTACAAGGTCATTAGAAATAACTTCCACACGCACGTCGATCTGTCGTTGACATTGTTTAAATTTTATTTCAGAGGCTATCGACTTGACGTAAAACATGTTAGTCATTAATTTTCAGATAGTTTATAAAATCAATTTCTGTTAGAAAAAAGCTTTTCTGTCTTCATACCTTCGGTAAGTCTTGAATGTGGTTGGCGTCTAGTAGTAATTCTTCCAAACTACGTGAATAACGTAGAATATCTTCTGGAACGCTCGGCAGCGAGCAGTGACGCTTGTCAACGTATTCCACCTGCCTGTTACACCCTTTAAAAATTGGTATACAACGAAACATGTTTTCGATCACACAAACACAGCATCGAACCTAATCTACCAATCACTCAGACGATACTCTATTTGCACACATTTCTAATAAAATGATTGATATAAAACGACCAGCACAACACACTTTCACGCCCTTCTCGGCTTCAAACACAGCTTGTGTCTCGAAGTCTGACGTCATCACGTCCGACCAAAACGACACGGCAAACACGGCGTACAAAAAGTACCCCTCCCTCGATTAATCGCGAACCTAAAGACGTGGAATAGAATAGAAATAGATCGACTAAAGTCGCCAACTAGAGAACGGGAACCCTAGAGAACCACGCCAACGCCCGTCGAGCTGTCATCTGACTACAAATGTGGCAACTATTGCCTCGTTGAAATTAAACAGTCCCGGACAATTTCGAATCGAAATCCTCAGCTCAACGCGGCACCACCAACGAATTCGGATCTGGCAACTGACAGACCCAAGTTGTTTGTGGGTACCACGTCTAGTAACCAAAGAATGTGCTTTTTACCCAAGTTTTTACCGCAAAAATGGCCACAAACCAAGTTGTATCGAAACAGCTGTATGAATTAGTAATTGCACTGCGTGGGTAATTGTATGACATCATTTCAAACAACTTACAGTGTTTGTCAAAAATTCCAACCGTTGAAAGTGAAGTATTAGATACTGATGACGTTATGTAGATAGTAGAGTGAGTTACGATATTTCGCTATCAATGTGTGTAAATCAATGATCAATGATAGTAAAATCATGATATAGATTGCAGAATGAGACTTGGCACAATTCTTGATTTGATGCTTATCAGTGATAATTGCAACCATCGGTTTATTCTTTCCTACCCACTACTCGTCCAAGGTCTTGCTTCAGAACATGAATTTGACAAATATCACCGAAGTTTTGGACACTTACCAAGGACGAGACAAATTTCTGAGGCTTTTTGCGTACCTGGGCAAGTTGGGAACTGGAATTATTCCCTACAACGATGTTGCAGTCAAGTCTCAAATTTTTTCCAGCCAAATCAGCGGATGTAGAGTAATCTTGAGGCTGCTGGATGATATTCCCACATTGCATTCCATTGCAAGCTATGGTTGGGGAAAAGAAGTATGTATACCTGGTTTCTCATCGATGCTTTGATATCCTGCATTACAATGTACCATTATGAGAATAGCCACATATCGATCCAAATATTTGCTTTCCAACCTATTTAGGAACCTGACCGGCTTATCAGATGGGCCAATTTGCTGCAAAACTTGGTGGATATAATTTTTTGTCCATTGGAACACATCTGTTGGGCTGGTGAAAAGAAAATTTTATCGGTCAATGTGTCATTGCTGGACAATGCTACTACTTGGTGCTGGCTTATCTCTATTTACCTATCTCTAGTTAAGTAAGAATCGCATGCTAAATAAATTTGACTCATGGTAAAAGCATATGCAATTTATTCTAATGAGGTATATGAAATATGCAATAATATTATCAGAGTATGATTCTTTTCATAATCAAGAATTATCTTTGTCCCAGTCTGCCAAATATCTTTTATCAACCGCTCCATCTATGATTTCAGATCAGTGCGAAGAATAAACCAACTCCAAAAGCACAAGGCTTGTTTACAGAGGACGGCATGCGATGTGAGGTAAGTTGGTTAGTAATCTTTGACAGGGGGGATCGTTTCTCATGGCATGAAATACATAAAAACTACTAAATAATCATACCTGAAATTTTAGCATAGCACTACGCCCATTGAAAGCTCAACAAATCAATGAATTTTGGACCTGCCTGCGATTAGTCTTGGATCTGAGCTATGCCATAAACTATCTACCTCCAGATACCTTATGGGGAGGTAAGCTCAACACATGGCAAGTTGGAGCTCTCGGAACTATCTCTTCGCTAATAATACTCTGTCAGATGTTCCGTAAACATGCAGTATCTAAGAAATAGTGGTAGGATTCTGTAAAAATAAATAGCAAGTTGGAAGAAATCAGTTTGAAGATTGTGAGATCAGATAACCAGCTAATAATGTCGTTGAATGAAAAATAATACAATAAATTTACTTTGATTGGTGATTTGGAATAAAATGGGTTATGGCATTGATTTAGAAACATTTTTTTTTATTCATTTCAACGAAATAATTCGCGTTACAGATTAGGCTATATTAACAGAGATGTGTATTCGATGGGAATGAAGCTAAGCCTTACACAGTTTTAACAATACCTGGTTAAAGCTCTGACGTTATCAGGGTATGGGTGTGTGAGTCTTCAAGTTGTTTACGCATATGTTTATCTTATGCATAGTGGTATTGGTAAAAAAAAAATCTACTTGAATGTTATTATTGTTAATAAATATGAAACCATTTTAGAGGCACTTTTTATTACTGGAACACAACTAAACTCGTTTCCTTATTCCACAAGTATGTACTTGAATCTATTTAAAAGTTGGCGGGAAATCTCACAAAAATCGATAAAAGTTTCTTTCAAACATGATCAGTCAGTCTGTGCATTGTGTGTTTCTAATATTTTACAAAATTAATTTTTATCTTAAACATCATAAAACCTACGCAAATTACGTTAAAAGGCACGGTGCATTCGGAGTTAATAAGTACGGCTTTTCAGAAAAAAAAGTTTTAAAAATTTCACTCGCTCAACCATAGATCTAGTAACGATCCTCGTTCCCTGTAGTCACCTGCATATTTTTAATAACCAGAAAGGCAAGAAAGTTCATTCCACTCCATGCATTACATAACGCAATCATAAATATCTCTGTTCACACCCCTAAACGTTATGTTAGCGCGGATTGAAATTCGTCCCTGGCAAAACAAATATTCTTATCATTCGCACAAGTGCTTTTCACTAATGGTATGTAAGCCTTAACAAAGTATTATATTGTTTATCACTCAATGCATTTGGTATTTATATTTAAATAGCATTATTTATATTACTGGTTGGTAGTATTATTATCATCTTGTAATACTGATTATATCTCTTGCATGTAAAGTGAACAAAGATTAGTTGCTCACCACCTTCTCACTTGTAACGAAGCTCGCCACAATGAAAAATGATTCTACAAGGAGAGATTCATTCGCATTCCCTCCAAAGCCAACGAGTCTTTTGGGAATTTTTAGTCCAGCAAATAAGAAGCAAGTATAAACGTTGCTCAAATCGTCCAAAAGAATCATGGTAAATATTGAAACTCAGTGAATATAGAAATGAGTCCCAACACTGTGATAAAAAATAACACAAAGTATGGAAATTAAGAGAACCTGAATTCTGTGAAAAATGAATTTAATATGCTTAACAAAATCATATCAAAACATTAGAAACATTGGCGTGAAATCTTTTTGCAAAGAAAAAAAAAACAATACATCTAGGTAACAAAAAATAAAAACGGAATTAATTCACTACAATCCGCTCCAGAATCGTAGACCATGTACTTTTCCATTTCGTCAACAGTTAAACAGTCCAGTGAACTCTGACAAATAGCTTCGACTTGATTAACATTATAAGTTATAGCTACAGTGGGCTTACTTCTGTTTCACCCCTACACTGTACAATCTGATGTAAAACTATACCATAAGGCAACAACAATAGTAATTATTGCGGATAGAAAAATAGAGTGCGGGCCTCGGTGTTAACAAAAAATAGCATAGCATTATACGATTCCAGATACGATCATGGCTGACAAATATTTTAGCAACAAAAATATAGCTATGGAGTTTCGTCGCTCAGCAGCGTAATCGGCGTTGGTGCCTGTCTAATGATGCGAGTCTTGTTAAAATAATCATCGAATAACCATAACATCGCATAATAGAGTTTTCGTGATTTTATAAAGATTTGTGAAATTAACAATTGTGCTAATAAGTTAATTAGTTATGAAACTAATTAATAGTACGTTGAACCATGATCATTGTATCTTGTAAAAATATTATCACTAAAAGCTTTTTCGGCCCGCATTTCAATTAACAGGAGAGTAACATAATTTTCACAGAACTTAACATCAATATCGTACCATCGATACATACTCTTGGTTAAAATAGTAATACGAGAACCAGTCTCTAAATAAACATACTAAATAAAAATCTTTTGTTTCAACGAACAAATCAGTGCTCATCGTATATTACCTACATAGGAACTTCAACGGTGATCATTGCAAATATTCATCATTAACAATAACACGAACGAACTTATCGTTATGCCAACCAGCTAACGTCTGACTCTATTTTTGGTCAGACCAGCTGCCCGCGACCCTACAGGTAAAACTGAATTTGCACCTTTTTGAAAATAATCGGCACAATGTCCGCATAAACATCTTTAGTCCGGAGGAGAAAAAAGGGGGAAAAAAAAATCCGAGGAAATAAAATTAAACGTAGGAGTTGAGTACGTTATTGGGCTGTAATTAAATGGTCAGAATGTTCGATGTACGGGATCCTACGTTATTCAAGACAGCACCTGAAGATAAGCCAACCACTCTGTGGTTCTTGGTGCTGCGCATTCGTGGCTTGTGATGTCTCATTGACTCCATTGCATGCTGCCATTGCCAGCAGCTACGACAGAAGTATCTGAAACACACCTGATAAACAAAACTTGGTTAGCAAAAAATTTTCTTGAATAATTTTTGTCTTTTCAATATCAAACCAAATTATTTACCAGTTCACGACAAAAGTACGGTCCCTGTTGAACGAAACATGATGAGCACAATGAATCCTCCAGATAAGGTTCAACTTGAACCTGCAAATGAAATGGAACTTGTTCAGTTGTTCTGTATTACATGGATGAGTTGAAAAAACCCGAGTTTTTCTAATACCTTTTTTGTAAATTTTGCAGTTTTTATCTCTATGAAGGCGGCGGTTATCGCTTTGAAGTAAGAGCGTGTGCTGCTGAAAGTTACTCGAGCCGATCCGATCGGATATTTGTATTTGTCCGTATCGATACCTGGGATGAAGCAAAGTGAATCGGTTAGTCAGATTATTTCTACTTACTTCCTGTGCGTTAATGGAATCGTCTGATCCCACCTGCATAAATTACTTCTTCGAAAAGATCATTCATAATTTTGGCAAGCCCTTTTGCGGTCAACATTCCATGCAAAGCCCCGACAAACACAGTTTTTTGTGGGTCTAATTTCTGTGAAGAGGACTTCACATAGTTGCTATCGTTCAAAACCCAAGGAATTACTTCAACCTGTATAGATCATAATGAATTATCAAATCATTATTTACCTGCATTGAAAATATACGATATGACTTGGTTCAAGAAATATTTATTTAAGCAACACACCTCCTTTCCCTTGGTACGTTTGGATGATATCTTGTAGTACCAGCTACCGCCATTTGTGAAATCATGCGTACAGGATGCTAGCAGGGCTTTCACCTGAAGATGTGACAATTCTTTATTAAGGCTCGGCCTCAACAAAACCATATTCAGTAAATATTCTCTTTACCTGTTTTTCGGATTCAAATATGATGTAGACGTATCCTTTGGGTTGAGTGGCGGATGGCTCTTTGCCTGGCCACTCAATACGAATTTGACCAAATTGTTTGAAAGTGGAAATCAACAAGGACTCTGTGATATCCCAAGGAACTCCACCCAAAAATACTTTGGAGGAGTAACCAAGCGGATCCTGAGTGCGCTGTGGTAATAAACCACTCCAGGTGCACGTTGCGTCGTAAAGAGCTAAGTGATGGTACAAAAAATAACAGGTTCAATTCAACTCAAAATAATTCCGAAAAGATGGTAAGACTGTAAAATAACACTTACAAGCGGCATTGCGGTGAAATCTTGCAGCTCGATCTAAGGAAGTGTGCTGCTCTGAAGTATTGGGGACAGAGTGGTTAACACTCATGATCTGACTGTTGATTCCGAAGCAAGAATTCTTTTTTTCAGACTCCCAAAATGAGCCCAAATAATTTCTGCTCTGGTTCGGCGTGGTTGGATTTTTTTCAAAGTCCCAGAATGAGCTCATATAATTTTTGGTCTGGTTCGGCGTGGTTGGATGATTACGAATGTGATTATGAGAGTGTTGATGAACAGATTGCTGTTGTGGCAAGTACTTTTTGCTAGTCATTCGTTGAAAGCTAGCTGTTCTGCCGCTCGAAGACAACAGATCTGCTTCAGGCGATATAAGAGATCCTACATTTTCTGGATGGCGAGGATGAGACCCAGAGTTCAGAGTCAAACAATACTGCAATTTCGTTTGACAAATGTAGACCTTATTTATTGATCAAAGTTAGTTTGGTGCTATTCTAATAGGTGTCAATAAAGTATATGTTACCATAATATCGGACATAGATTCATCCATACTGCTGATGCCACTAGTTTCAGAATCCGCTGGAGAATTTGAACGAGAGACGCTGCATCCAATCCTGGGGTTGAAATCTGGAGTTGGGCTCCCGCAGTCACTAAAAATCACAATTTTTCAACTCGGAGAAAATTGTTAAGACAATGTGGATATGAAAATTCATCGGAATGTTTGGCATGCTGACCTGTAAGACGGAGAACCAAGTATTGCTCTTCCATAATACGGAGAATGAATCGGAGATGTTGGAGACCCTATGAGTTGTAGCTGCATATTACGACCGCTCGGTAAAGGTGTGGATTGTGTACCGTTGCTTCCAGTAGACACAAAAGTATACGGATTGAAATAAGTACTGCCAGGTGTGCCGGGACTGCCTGGAGTAGTGACTGAGTTTGGAGAACCTGGAGTGTCCACCGAGGTGCTCGTTAGGGGACATCCATATCCATCGTCGTACTGTGTGTAGAAATTGAAAAGTAAAAATTACAAAAATCAAAGTTCTGTTTTATTTAATCTAAATGGTGTATCATGGTTTGTACAGTAATTGTATTATTGTACTCTTATATTCTTGTACTCTAGTTATGACAGACCTGTTTGGCTCAAGATTGCGAAATTCTATTCATCTTGTCTTATTTTATGCGACCAGTATATGCGAGGATTCTTATAGCCCATCAATTACAGATATACAAAAAATTTTTGCATTCCACAGATCGATTGTAAAAATACAATCTATAAGCGGTAGGTACGTGTCCTCAGTCAAATTTGCCGTGCGTTATTTATCAAATCTGGATCTCGCTGCATGTTGAGATAGGAATCAATGTACGGAACAACGAACTAGAAATTTCCATAATCTACGAGCAAGTCGTAATTAATTTTACGTTGCCTTATACGCACGCAATTGATGCAATCAAAGTGCAGCACTCTTGCCCTCCCTAAAAGGTGCTTCAGATCTTGGGCGTAAGGTCGTTATCTGCAGTAAAATGTGGGCGTTTGAGCGCAATCTCGACCGAACGTATAATTATCCCGAACATCTCCACATGTGTAATTTCCGCTAACTCACGCCCTACAGTTGAGATGAATTTTCAATTATTTGGAGAAATGATTAAATTTTTTAGAATGACAAGGGTATCAGAGACGATCATTCAAGGAAGGGGGAAAAAATAATTAGTAGGTAGTACATAGGATAAGAGATCTGTAGCGACGCCCTTGGAGTATCTCCATAAGGGGGGTGATCATTGTTCTGGTTATTACAGACATTGGCAACGGTATAGCTGATGCTTCTGGGTAACTATACAATACCGCCTATTTCACATTTGACATTTTTATTTCTGCCTAATGTGCAACATCAACTGATGCCAAAAGCATAGCATACATACATATAGTTAGGTATACGTAGGCAAGTGATATAATACCGTGGTATATGCCTACAGCTGTATGTATAATAAATACAAACACACGTTGCTACATATCTTTCGGAATGATACGAGTTTCCTCGCAAATTAGGTTTCCCTTTATGTTAATCTAATATACGTGCACGCGACGCAAGAATTATAACAAGGCAAAAATCCCCGATTAATCGTGTAATTAAAATAATTCGTTATGTTTACGAATAATGTACGGGCTTGATCTATCTCGAGATATGATACCCAAAGTCAAAAAAATTATCTACGGTAGTGTAAAAATCCGCGGAGTAAAGTTCTTGCGCTAGAATATGAATCTCATGATTTTATTCGAAATTAAACCATGCTAGCACTTTATGTATTGCAATAAAATTTGATACAAATGGTACACATGGTACGTTTCAATCCTTTATCAAAGGAAATAATATCACGGTCGACTGCACTGACACTTATTCCGTAATGAATATCATGTGGTCATGCTTTATAGGATGGAATTTTCAGATACGCTGATAGATACAGACGCGCAAATATGGAAGATCGTCGATGATCGTGTTCGGAAGAGGCTCGTGATTTGGTTTCTGAAAAAAATCGTCGAGGACAATGCTGTACTAACCTGATGAAGGTGATGAGTAGGGTGATCGGATAGCGATGGGGTGTTACTGTGATATTGGTGATGGTTCCGGTATCCTCCGGGCGATCCTATCACCGTTTGACCACTACCACCTCCGTTTCCGGCTGCTATGCCGCTACTTCCACCCATCAATGACCCCCGGGGTAATTCAAGCCCGAATAAATCCGAGATCGACATATCGCCTGGCAGATAAATACAAATATCGGTGTATCGGGTGATTGTTCACTATTTTTGTCTATTCGTAATACAGAGCGGACAACAAATGACGAACAAAATGAGTCGATTGGTGTCGTATACATGCGTTGGTTATACATACTAGCAAAAAACTTGACAGCGTAGTTTGTGTTTTCATGTACGGGGTGACCAGATATGAAAAATTTGCTAAATCGACAAAAATACAAAGAATTTGATCAGTTCACGTTAGCAATTCCAACTGGTTGAACTCGCGTGTTCGCGGTCGGGGGAAAAAGGCAAGGAAGAAAATCATTATTGCCTGGCCATGCGGAAGCGACGACGTGTGGATAATGCACATTCCCATACCTGTTAAACACCGGTGTATCTCCGGTGTATGGGATAGCTAACGCGAATGCGGAGAAATGCGCAATGTGCCTGCATAGATACTCGCATGGACCGCACACATGGTTCAGCAACGTGATTCAACCAGCAGGAGTTTAACGGTGTAGCATTAACTGGCAAACTCGACACATCTATGGCCTGAATAAAATGGGCGCATCATACGTAGGAAAGATAGAAGAAAATCTCTATTCCGTATCGATCCACTCAGCGTTGGAATCGGACATGGTAAGGCAGACAATAACTACATCTTTTTCATTCGATCCCCATTTTCGAATAGGGATAAACAGCAGCTGACTGGGTTCAACCGCTTTCCCCTGCATTCCTTTTCATTACCAGATCTACCCCGGAAATGACTTACCATCGGTGATGGATCCCCCCGAAGTCCTTTGACATGATCCTTCGCGTGCACGACTGGGAACATAGGAACCGGAAGAAGACGCGGAGGGAAGATCCAAAAGCAAGTTGGTGATCGACTGCAGTTGATGAAGGTGTTCTCGTTCCCGTTCGCGATCGCGATCGCGTCGCTGATCCCGTTGCTGCTCTCGTTCCCGTTGTTGTTGTTGTTGCTGTTGCTGTTGCTGTTGCTGCGACTGCTGTTGTGTAGGGTGATGATTAGTTGGACTTTGAGCGTCACAATCCGAGCCGGTTCCACATTCGGCGTAATACGATCGTCCGAGCTGAAATATCATCGTGAAAATCAATGCAATTGCATATCCAGAAGTAGATTTATTGTTAGTCAAATTTGATATTTTTCTTGACCACGGTACACGATCTTTCGTATTGTACAATATGATTGATTTTGTAATCGTTACTGGGTACCAGTATCACACATAATGTTGGATAATACAAGCTCTAAACACGTAATCGTAGTTCAACGAATTGAAATACCTATAGCTAGATCTAGACGATCTAGTTCACATAGGCAGGTATGTCACCGATCGACGGGCAGCTGCTGTCTTGAGTTCTTAGAAATCCATTGAAAAACACAAAAACAGGTCTCATGAGTTAAACACAGTTCTATCAATTTGAAAAGTGTATCCAGTATGTATCGGGTTTGACCGCTGCGACAAGGATATTGTTTGCGTCGTTCGACGTACCGATAAAGTTTCCAGGATTTCAGACGAGTGTAGTAACGATACAGCGGCTATAGAATTCAAATTTCATAGAATTTTAATCGATCCATAAATAATAAATATCATTACCATCGCAAGATTACGGTGCTACCACGAAAAGATTGAATATTGGACTATAGGACCGGCCTTCAATTGTAGCGAGGTACGGCAACAATAAGAGGTATACCGCATTTGTATAGCTACACAGAGCCATGTATTGGCGACGGTAAGGAATTAGAAAAAATTCAAACATCAGATTTAACCAAAATGCGAATACATCTTCGCTGTATATCTACACTTACGAAGTAAAATACGTTATGCTGATCAAAGTCGGAAAATTAATACTCGTACAAGGAAAAAAAGACAAATGAAATTGTAGATAGTACATGATAACAAAAGGGGAATGTATGAAGCAGTAGAGGTATTCCCTTACTGCGCAAGCAGTGTAGACGTAGGGATAGTACACAGGATATGCGGATTCGGAAATTGTGCACAACGTGTTCCGCACGTGGATATCACCTTGAGTAGGACGGCAACAAACTGCATCGAGACGAGAAATGTGGATTTAACCAAGGTACCGGATGACTGAAAAAATAATCATGCAATATATGCGGTATCTTACCTGTTGCAGAAGGGTAGGCATGGTGCGACGACTGGTCTGCGGTCTTTCGAATTCCTGTTAATTTTATTAGACACAAACAGGCGAGATTGTCCTAGTCACCAATGGAAGGTGATAATTACGGGAGACCGGTAGGGTGAAGTGAACGAATAAATTATACGATGACACCTTTCCTATTTAGAACGAAAAATTTACAAACAAAACGGTACGGTAGTTTAACCGAAATGAAATTTATGCTAACAAAACATGAACGTGCTGATTCAACGAAATATATCAATATTTAAGTTAATGTAATCTGTACGTACGATAATCTACTATTAATATTCGTAGTATTATTTTACTTTGATCCGGTATTCGGTTTTATTTAGAGTTGGTGCGCGACTTATTCGTTGAATGACATTAATTATCACCGATTCAACAACTTTTTCAGCCGTCCAACAAATATTATTTATATGGCTCGTTTATTATATTACATATATTTTGACTGAAATTACGAAGCAGCAACGATGGAGACGTAACCGCCCATTCTTCTCCACGTTGCTCCGTTCGGCAAACTGAACTGAATTGAACGTGCTTCGGGTTGAAGGCGGACGATCTCTGTCAGCGCCGACGCTGCTCACTGCCAACCATTCGGTGGTATTCGGTGCTGACTGCGCCTTGATCGTCCAACCCCGGCGAATAACCCTCCACCATCTGCAGTCACCCCGAGCCACTATAAAGGCTCCCACCCTTACCGCTATGCTTTCGTCGACAGCTTGATAGCGCTTCACATTTGCCTCTAGCCACGACTGATCGCGAACGTGATTCTGCGTCATTTGTGTGCGGTACGATGCGTTTCCATGACTCGCCAAAGAACCTGCACTCAATAAGTAGCATTTCTGCCATTTTTCACCTGTTACGCATACACATCCTGATGATCTAGTTCCGGTGGCCTATTTCAACTTTGGTGCGTATCTTACAGTACGCGGGCGTGTTACAGAACAAACCCCCCGCTATTCAAATTCAATTGCTACCGATTTGCGTGGTAAGGACGGCATGAACACAGTACCCTCTCGAGGTGATTGCGATATCGGGAAAACTTAATAACAATGTAAGAACAAGTATTGAGATAAAAATTTTATTCATTTATTATGATTACCCGTTCAGCGAGACGACTAACATTACCAATGTAGGAAAAGTAGCACATAAATGTACTATCACAAGTCAATTCACTCTGATTTTCCCGGGAAAATTTCTCCCGAGGAAGAAATCATCTAGTTATTTATATTCTACATGAGTAGAGGACGAATCAAGCATCTCTACTTCTGAACTCATGTCGCTTGTTGAATAATTAACAAGAACACTGTCTCTCGCTCTTTCCAATTTGGCTAGAGATTCCTCTTCAGATTTTGCAGAATCCTCACCCCATTCCGCAAATAGATTTACCCTCAATAGTTCCATTTTTGGATCCTGTGAGGGGCCGACAGAATTTTCAGTTGGCGCTCCAGCTTCTACGGTTCGTCTTGGATCTGGAAATTTATATTTTGGAATCTCCAAAGGGGCACCTGCACATAATATTTTAATCCAGATTATACTCGATTGCTAACAGTAAAATTTTGTTTAGACATGAGAATGATTCATGAAAGCACCAACTTCTCACCTGGATATGGTGGTTCTTCATCAATCAGCTGCTCCATTACATAACCAAGCATCGTCGTAGTAAAGGTGTCATCTCTCCGAAGACCGAGGGCTCTGTGAAAGGCATCTACAGCTTCTTGAGTAGAACCGCGAACCGCGTGTAAAAATCCTATCGCTGAGTATGTTGCTGGATTCAGTGGATTTAATACCAATGCCTGCCAGATTATTCGAATTTTGCAGCATCACATATCTCAAGAAGCTTGTGAACTATTTTAGGAGAATCATAGGCATTGTTTTAGCTTACCTGTTGGTGATAGTCCAATGCCTCATCGTACTTTTTCAATTTCCTACAGGTATGACCCAAATTGTTAAGGAGAGCTTCCCACTTGCTGAGGAGAACCACATCTCTCAAATCACCTTGTATCTTTTTCATTGCCTCTTTAAACTGTTGCTCTGCTGTTTTATAACTATAATTACCAAATAAACTTTTATAAGTGAATCCATAAGGACAGCAAACAAACGAACAGCATTATTTCAAGTCGAGACAAGTACTTACTCTAAATTTCGATATGAAATAACTGCCATTTCATGAATAACAAATGGATCATTGGGAGCTATGCCTTGAGCTTGTTGGAAGAATTTGTCAGCCAATCTGAGATTATTTGTCAGGCCACATTCTAGTCCGATATATAGTAGTGGCAAGTGACATCCTTTCATTAATTGTGAGGCCTTGAAGTATGCAGCCATTGCCTGGTCATGTTCATTTTCTACAGCAAAAGAATGGCCATACGCTAACCATGCCGGTCCAAACAGTCGATCCAAAGCTGTAGCTTTGGCTAAATATCTCCGTGCTGGATCACTCTTTCCTGGGAGCCAGATACATATATTCGAAACATTATTAATGCGAGAAATAAAAATGTCGAATTTTCATCTACGATGAATCTTGTGTCGATGAGTGCGATGAATAACGCTATTTTTTTCTTCTCGTTTAAGTGAAAGCTGTACTTTACCTATAACATAGTAGTAACATCCCACTGCGAACCAAGCAAGTGCCATGTCTGGATACAAGTCTACCAGCTTGTGCGCTAAATAGAAAAGTGCTGGAAATGCATGACAAACATTAGAGATTTACCTTTAATTCGATGAAAGTAGGACCAGAAAAGAATTACTCACCGTTTGCTTTCTTTAGCTCGACTAAGCAAGCTATGTGCACTGGAAGGCACGCACTGTGGTAAGGATCTTTCTGTAAAATCCTGAAAATTTTTTCCACGGTTATTAACATGTTGATGGATTAGCATGCAAAAATAGATTGTACTGAATTTAATATGAATGGTGCTTATTTAAATACAAACCTCTCAGTGAGACTAAAACATTGCTGATAATCACAATTATAATACAGCCTTTCGGCTCTAGAAACTTCCATATCCAAGTTATCTATTAAGCGATCTGTCACCAAGACTCCTTGCACTCCGCAGTTCAATATTGGTTCTTTCTCCGTAGACGATTGATACTTTTTCAATTTACTTTCATATAATAATCGCAATAACTTAGCCTCGCTAGCTGAGCACTGTTCTGCTATTGGTAATGACTCCAAAAGCTCTCTTTCTATAACGTACGTAAAGTCGGTATATGTGCAACGAAGTTTCGTGATTCAGTATTACTGCAATAATTGGCTTTAATAATTGTAAAACTCCTAAATCCGTCGTTAGACTTTTACTCATTAGTTTTTTTTTTGCATTTTTTCATGCAAACAACTTAGTTTGAAGTATTAATAGTTACCCTCAGCAGCAGATAGCATTTGATTCTGTACTAATGCTTCAAAAGCTTGATAGGAGTGGACATCGTATTGTAAAGCCTGTCTGTAACAATCAGAGGCAACGGCTCCCTTGTCTATTGCCTCGTACACTCTACCCGCACAATACAGTATAGAGCTGCGTACCTGTAGTCAACATATTATCTTGAAGTATACTCATTCAAACCCACATAGAAAATGTTTTAAACTTCTGCCAAAACGAGCACTTACATTTCTTGGTGCAACTTCAACTAGTTCAGTTTGGCCTTTGAAACTTATGCTTGAATGTGAGGTGTTGGTGCACATTTCCATTTTACCAATAACTTGAAGAGCCTCATTATATTCTTTAGCTTCCAACAGAGATCTCACGGCCAAGTAATGACACATTATGTCTGTCTGAAAGCAGTTATTTCATAACGCTTTGTTTCCCAAAAAACAGTCCCTTAGGAACTTAAAAAGTCTGGTAATTGTATGAAATATAGGTGGTCACTTGGTATCTCACCTTCTCAAGTCCTCGACTTCTGATAAAGTGAGCAGCTCGATGGTACTGTTTCATAAGAAACATACATTGAGCGAGAGCACATATATCTTTTGGGTTCTCATTACCTAATGAAACAACTTTATCTGCCCAGAATAAAGCTGCGCTGTATAAATGCTACAAATGGAAAATTTATAGATATTGTTGAATTCTGATGCCAGAACTATATAACGTAAAATCTAAGGTCTGAAAATGTCGAGGACAATGTGTTAGAGTTTTGAAAACTTACCAGGTCCAAGTATGATTTGACTAACTTTCTGTAACTTTCCAAGTCTATATTTTTTTCCTGTAAACTCTGCATTTTATCACAATCCGTTTCAATTTCTTGTTGTGCCATTTTATACCACTTCTAAGAGCCTGTATATCGAAATATGCGGTTGGCGTAATTGTCGATTTTTTGCGTACTGGTAGTGTTGTAGCACAGTATAATTCCTTACTATGGTGTTCTACTGGTCCTTATTCTGTGCTACGGTGTCGTGTGATTATCCTGAGAGTAGGCAGGAGTTGGATGGATTAGTTTGGACAAATGGTAGTTGGATGGTGTCACTGTCAAAAATTTTCACTATTTTCACTGAAAACATTATAACTGAGGAGCAGAGTATCGTGCGCTAGTAGTTAGACGATTCCAGAAGATGCATACTTCCAATTAATGATAAATGGTTGACCAACAGACATCGACTAACATTTTTAGAAGACACAGATTCTCAGTTTCATAAGATTTCTTGTCATAAATTCGAAATATCGCTTTATTTTCGGATAGTACGTACCCACGTTACATACGTGTAGGATAGTGTACGGGCGAAAACGATGACGCCACAGCGCTGTGATCATTGGAGCGACAAAGAGGGCGTGAGACAGCAAGAGAACGAAAAATCGAGGGAGCAAACGCTAGAGGGAGTGTAAAAGAGGGAAAAAGGAAGACGAAAAAAGAAAAAGACACTGTGAGATGCGCACTTTGCGTGTCACAAGGGAAAATAATAGCGTTTCTTCTCTTTCATAGCATCGTTTTTTTTGTGCTTTTGTTGCAAGTTTTCTGACAACCTCGGCTGCTTTCGAGTGCTATGCTCATATTGAATAATGTGAGAAGCAAGACGTGGACGGGGTTACGTAGTTCGGCTTTCTGTAGGGAAACGTCGAGTACACGGTCGCAGTAGCCAGGGTGGATTATGTCGAAGATGCGGCAAAAGAGATTCCAACGAAGGAAGAGCTTTGTCTTTCCGCGGCGTATTTCGGCCAAAATTTGTCAGTGAAACTAGTACCAATGAGTGTTGATTTATGGCGGCGCGAGTATTACTGCTCAGCATCTTGTTTACAGAAGTGCTAAGACCCGCCTGCCTCGCAGGTGCATCATTTTAATAATCGTTTGTTCATGCTATTTCCAGACGCATACCCATGCACGAGTGCACGCGTATGAATTCATACGTGTCAGCTATGCACACCTGAATGCGCTTGTAAATGCTTATTGTGTGTGCATTCATCTCATGGAATCGAATGTCAATTTTAAAAAAACAGCTCTGCATTCTTTTTCACATTAGACTAATCAATTTGATCTAGTAACTCATGATTTGTTGGCCTAATAGTAGAATTATGAATTAGTAACACACACTGTCAGCCTATCAATGAACTCTTACTTCATTTTTGAAGGGGTGAAAGGAACAAGCAGCAGTGCTGGAGGTTTTTCTGCATCTAGATCAGAAATTCTGGAGCTGGAAAAAAGCGGAGGATTAGGTGTCAGACTGGAGACAGAACCTAGTAAAAATGTGGTGGTTGGCCGGAGGGGAGCTACCCTCCGATGTGCAGCCGGAGCTAATCAGAAAATATTTTGGCTTCGCAATGGCGTAGCAGCCCCTCCGTGTGGCCCGGCAAGATGCATTCAACTATTTAATGGTTCTCTGCATTTCTATAAGGTAAAGAAACGCTGCGGCAATGCTGGTAACTTCCAAACATTCGTAATGCATTATATTTGCAGATGAATCAAAAATCCAGGGACAAAGAAAGCCTAACTATTGGGAGTGATAAGATTCAAAGAAACGAATGGTACCGTTGTGTAGCAAAAAGTACTGTAGGCTTACTTAGATCTTTACCTGCTCTTCTACAGATTGCCGGTGAGTGTTAGATTCGTTCAAGTAAATCCTTTGGTCATATGCATTGTTTGCTGATGAATCCTTGTCAAGCTTTCTGGTACATCACCATACTGGTTATTGTTTCAGACTTATCTCGTGAATTTGATGAATCGCCGAATGATGTGATCGTATACGAGGAAGAAATAGCCAGGCTGTCTTGCTTCATCCATAGTGTTCCATTTCCGCCCAACATTACTTGGCAGCATGATGGTCAACCGTTATCATTCGTTAATAAGACAAAGTAAATAAATGCAGTATGATCAACTCGGAAATATTTTCATATGTGACAGTAATGATTACACTGGTGTATTTCCACAAATTCAGTCAAATCGCGCCTCACTAACAATTACATGTTTTATTCATAGAATTATTTTTTGAGCACATTTTCAAACAAGGCGGTTTAAAATTTGTTGAATAATCTTTCAGATATTTCATGGTATCACCAGGTGTTCTATACATAAATTCAACGAAGCAATCTGATGCTGGATCATACAGGTTAAACCAATAAGTTCATGCTACTTTTAAATGGTGCCTAACCCACTTAATTAGTGATAGCTCACCTTCTCACTTATGTATTATGATTATCAGATGCATAGCAACCAACGAGTTCTTGAGGAAGTCTAGAAAAAGTAAAGAAGCCAAGCTGCATGTCGCTCCCACGTTTGAGAAAGAGAAATCAAATGTACCTGTTGCACTATTTCCACAAAATTCATACAGGTATCAGCTTATTGCTGGATCAGATCTGAAGCTGGTTTGTGCTGCGTCCGGCTTCCCCTCTCTTATAAGATGGATATTCATTTCTCAGCACAAAGGTGAATGAAGGAACGAATGAATCCAGTATCGCTATAATGAGTCTTAAAGTTACCCTACTGAACAGGTGTTTGGCCAGGCTAAAATAAATCAATGCGTTCAAACATCACGTACAGCTTGACAATTTTTTCAGATGGAGTTGTCGTAACAAAGCCTCGAGTCCTACTTAATACAAACGGTAGCATTGCAGTCTTGAAGTTGAAAACCGTAAATGCTGGTGATACAGGTCTTTACCAATGTTCCGTCGAAAATGCAGGAGTAACTCTGCAAATTCAGGTATACAAAATTGGCTCTTAAATTAATTTTTCTTTGAAAGTTCCATTGGGCGTTGATGGCTATCTTGTTTGTAGAACATTACAATAGAGGTGCTTATACCACCAACATTCCTCAAAAAACCTGTTAATCAACGTCATCCTAACGGAAAAACCGCCAGATTCGAATGCCAAGCTCAAGGAGTCCCCACTCCTCAAATTTATTGGCTGAAGGATTCTGTGAATCTCACTTCAAATCGTAAGTAAATTATCTTCAGATGATTATTTCACATCATGGTTTAAGCGTCCAATACGGTAAACATATCTACAATAATTTGGTATACTTGCAGCTCGGGAGAAAACATACATGCGGGAGAATAATAAGATGGAATTAGCAATTGCCTCTACGGTTCCATCTGATTCTGGAATCTATCAATGTGTCGCAGTAAATGCTGCAGGAGAAGCTTGGGCCGCTGGTCGCCTTCAGGTTGCAACATCATTGCAGAGTCCACCTGTACCTACATCTTTGAATTGTCATGCTCTGTCATCGGATAAAATTTTCCTGTCTTGGAAACCTCCACACATGATGCTTTTCTCTAATGTTACATCGTATATTACCGTTCATTATGCTCTGACAGGTACTTAGAAACAGTGTGAGTGATACGAAAGAATCGTAAATATTCATAACATTCTTCTCTTTATTTCAGCATCTGGTAGTCGTGAAGACATAGTTTTACCTGACCAAAATTCATCTTTTATTGAAATTGAATCACTTCAGCCATTTACTAATTATACTATGTATGTTCGGATGTGGAATGTTCATGGAGCTAGCAATCAATCTGCAACTATTCAGTGTTCTACTGCGGCAAGTGGTACGGCAACAAATGATGGCAGGATAGAATTGTGGGATAGATTTGGTATTAGTAACTTCGTTAAAAATTCCTTAATGACCTTTGGTAATTTTGACAATTTTTCATTATTCAGTTCCTATAGCAGCTCCGTCAATTACCGTTTACCCCATAAGCAGTACAAAGCTTCACGTGTCATGGCTGCCATTGAGCAAAGAAGAGGCACGTGGTTTTGTTGTAGAATACAAATTACAGTGGAGGCTCGAGGATCATCCATCAGTAAAGGTTCGAAATCTCTCTTCGTCCGTTAATCAACATGTTCTCACTGGTAAGTTAATTATTATGCTTTTGAGAAATGCATCAATGCTTAAATCTGAAGTTTGAACAATACTCTATATTGCTGGACTCGAGTACTTTAATGGAACGATATAATAAATGCTTGCATTAGATCTGATTCCTGGCACACGTTACGAGGTTCGAGTCTTAGCTCGCACGAGACAAGGCTGGCCCAATGTAAGTGATTTACGATTTAACTGGACCAGCGTGTTAATGCCTTTGACAGATTCTTCCCAATCCCCATTTGGACAGTTGGTAGAAATCGATGTTGTTAATATCAACGCATCAGCGGTCAAAGTTAGTAATTTTATTATTCAGCTGAAACTCAATTCAGGTTAAGGAATAAATAAGAATTAATGGGGTCTATTCACATTAATTACTAGAATGTGAATAATATATTCTCAATCATACCTTACAGATAAAGTGGAAGATTAACAAAGAAACAACTAAATCGGAAACAGATTTCGACTCTTGGCAGTTGTATTGTCAGGATGAAGCGGGGAAAAGGTTGTTGACTATTTTTCTTCCTAAGAACAGTACGGAACACTTGTTTACAGAACTTGGTAAATATTCGTTTGAGAGATAATAATCATACTTCAATCAAGGATTTTTATTGAAATATTGTTTATGAAATCGGTTACATTAGCTGAGGCAACGCACGAAATTGGATTGTGCATGATTCATTCTGGACAATCGTCGATCTGCTTTCTAAAACAGCTGAAGTCAAAGTCACTCATTGACGGTAATTGAAACAGCCTTATACTAAATGATTTAGTAATGACAGTGTTCTTTGAAGAGTTTGAGAGTTTACAGAGGAATTTCACTCAATGCCCATTCAGGTAATGCCCTGACTGAGTTGGAGGGAGTTCCTGCTTCGTCAACCTCTATTAACATAACTTGGTCAACAGCCCCGCTTAACACTAAACGTTGCTATGAAGTTTGTTACAATGCTGTTAACTTTGCTGATTCCGAACAACCAAAATGTTTTAACACGTAAGGATACATGCAAAGAAGACGAAGCACACGTTATTACACTGAAACATTGTTCTGATTCTCTGATCTATTTATATTACAGGACCGAAGTGATGATTACAGTTCATTCTTTGAAACCTTTTACACTATATCAATTTAAAGTGAAAGCTCTGTACAATTCCAGCAAATGGTACAGTCCATACAGCGAAACTATAGAATGTTACACAGATGAGGACTGTGAGTAGTCATATGTGCTTTCAGTTGTCATTGAATTTCATTTTTCAGATGTACCCAAACGGTGCTATTTTAACATAGTTCCAGGTCCTGTTAGAGAAGTACAGTGGTTTCTATCAAACATCACCGAGATTCGCATTGCTTGGAAAGAGCCGAGTAGATTGAATGGAATAATACGCAGTTATGCTGTGTTTTACACAAGTGGTCCACTGTCAACACCTCCAAATCAATGGAAAAATGTCACTGTATCTGGAAACAGGACAACCGCCATGTTACCAGGGCTAACACCCAGCACGCGATATTTCGTCGAAGTACGAGCTGCTACTAATGCAGGGTACGGCAAATCTTCAGAGAGAATCATGATCCAGACGGGGAATGCCCCTAAAAATTCTACGAATTCGTTGCCTGGAAAAACTTCACCCTATAAGCCAGTAACAGATCAGAGCCTTGGTAATTAACGCATAAACGTCACAGTTGTTGGACAAAATTCTGAGGAAAATGGTAATGTGGAATCGTTTGGCAATTTTTGTTTCAGGCATAATTGTTGGTGTAAGCATAAGCACCTGTTTCATCATCATCTGCCTAAGTAGTATATATTGTAGAAAGAAATGGGAAAATATCCAGTCATCTCGAGAAACTTCGCAGACATTGAAAGATCGGGTAATAGTGCGAAACGGAAATGGTTGTTGTATAGATAGAAATTCTGTTCCAACCGCTCAACATGTACCCGTAGCAGCAGCTACGAATGAAATTGAACTGGCAGTTTTTTTTCCACCGTCATCCAGATCTACGAACTCTCATGTAGATATGGTATGTACCAGAATAATGAGGAATTGATGTATTTTACAGTCATCGATATAGTTGGTACAATTCCCCTATTTCATAGCATGGTCATTCCACCAGCGTTGTTGAATCTTGCGTGAAGGAACCTCTTCTGACGCAATGGAATATAAATGGCGACAATCGAGATTTTGACATTACCGAGAATCCCCAGGTACCTAGCGTTACTTCAGAACTCAAATTGTTTCCTACAAATGCTACTTAAGGCATTTTGTCTGTTACAGTTCAAACGAAGAAGCAGCACCACGTCAGACCAACTTCCTGAACACGAATTAGATTGCACACAACTGACAACCTTGAATTATACAGTGACGAGTAGCGGTAGCAGTGTGAACAATAATTTCGAACATTCAGACAGTTTAACACCTTTTCAGCAAGTTCCATCAATGGCTGGTCCTGTCGTCGGCCCAAATGGGTGAAAACACCTGTAAATTCGGAAATCGATGTATTCCGTACTTCCGGGGTAAGCCAGGTAATCATTATGATAATTCTCACATTACTTTCTACCGCCACTAAGCTGGCTACAAAAAGTCGATATAACGAAAGTGGGTATACAAGCGATAGGCTCAACGGGCTGAAACCAACTGCGTTCAAAACGTCGTAAAGTTGTGAACTACGAAGGTAACAATTCACCACGTATAGCCTTGACATTATGTTATCAAAGAGAATGAGTGCCCGATTATAGTGCTGAATATGTAAATATTAACCGATCTAGTATAGGTGTGTTGCCGACCAGTCACGAAAATAAGTTCACTATCATCAACGTATGTATGACTCAGCTACACGTACAGATACACTTACTTTCTGACATTAATCGAATTAAGTGGTTTTTACAACATGGTAGTTGCTCATATTTAAAAACCTACACTCCGTACTTTTTACGATTCATAAAAAATCAAAAACTGCAAGCGTTTGGGCAGAATAATATGCATGTTGTCAATCTACATACATACTCCGTACATGTATAATCCGTAGGTGCTGGATACGAATTTATGTACTCTCGATTATTGTTGTTGGTTTTTTCCGGATATAACTTAGCGGGATGTTTATACTTGTCCGCCTTGTTGAATTATCTCAAATTCTGGCCTGGAAATATAGGTATTTTTTGCTACGCGTAATATCATCTTTAGTTTGACAACATAGTAATGTTAATCAATCCACCTAATTATGTAGCTAATCTATTATTTATTCCTGACTAAACTTTTACGCTCAGCCTTTATCCATGTAGTAGCTGGAACAAGGATAGATTTTTGTGTTTTTATTTGTCACAGCACTCTCTTTTGATTCCGTGAAAAGACTAATGTACCGAGTAAGACTGAACGTTTGAAACGTGAATTTGAAGCAACTTTTAGCAAACAGTTATAAGTAGCTGATGCCAGGCCAAAAGTGCAGCAAACGAAACTTCAAATCTGTATTCAATCTCAGCTGATAACTTGTTCCTTTGTCCACAACTTTTGGAAAATAGCCAAAAGCTCACAATTAGTGTGGACAAGTCATGAATGACTATTTACTTTTTCCGTTAGATTTTTCGATTATGATTTCAATCTGGATTTAAAATTAATGATAGATCGCCTGCTTCAAATAATCACGAGCTATTATGCTGAGGCTCGTTTGCCCTTCTTGAACTGATAATTTCCTTTTCGGAAATTTCAAATTGGAAAATATTCGTAAACTATTATGAATTACATTCCATAGATGTTTAATGAGCAGCATCCAGACCTTGAATAAATACTGATGATTTCTAAACTTGATGTAATATCTAGGTACCTACTAGCTGCTTTTGAATGACTCGCTCCAGTATACAAAGAATTCATACGCTTAATTGTATAATCAGTGTAGTTTTCAAGTTTTATAGATTTCTTTTTGCCGATGATTTACAATGTATTTGATAATTGACATGTAGGACTATACAACATAGCTCAAGTGCTTAGAGTTTTGTTAACTTGATAGAACGACACCAATTTGCATATTACTTTACATGCAATCTTTATGGATTATTTCGTGACAGAAAATTAACATTCAACATAAGCGAATACGTAAGAAGTAGCAAACGCTAAGGGTATGCAGTGTTAGTGAACAAGCATTGTGTTGAAAATAATTTAATTTTAGCAAAAATTCTTAGTTCTTACATATATAAATATATATATATATATATTTTTTTTTTTTAAAGAGTATACTTGCAGGCAATTTGCTACATTATTAATAACTGAACAAAGCCACCGAATCACCCCATAATTTTTTTTCAATACTGGTTTCATATCTTACACTTGATGAAAAAAAGGAAAGAGGATCCACACTACAAGTACAATACACACAGTTGACACAAACACTCACACAGAATTATGGTGTATGTTACCATGACAGAACAACCCAACACAGTACCTGATAGACTAAGTTGTATCATTTAGAGTGAGATGTAGGCATGTCAATGTTATTGCTGTACCTCCATTACCTGTTATTTATTACTTCATACATTCAATAATATTTTACCTTATCAACACAAACCATGCAATAATATAGCTGGTCAGAGTGCATGAGGCCCAATATAGTACGATTTCAATCGACACAAAGAAAATCTAGTATTTATCGGTTTTTTTAGAAACATGCAAGAATTTATATACTATGTCATATCCATTGGTTCATAGTGCAGATATTTTATCCGAATGCAATTTTGTCTAAGTCCAAGAACTAGGAGAGCGTGAGCTTCAAATTTTTTTACGTTCCATTAATTGTTTGGCATAAACGCGTATTCCACAAAAGCAAGTTAATGGACATTGAAATCAGTTATTCGAAATAAATGTGATGGTGATAAGCTTTTTGACTAAATTTCAATTAAATTTTTGAATGATTTCATATTTTGCTCATTGGTATGGATGACACTTTTCTGGCAGAATCCTTATTGGGGTTTTATGACTTACCTTCTTCTGGTTCTTAGGTCTACCGTATAGTTTCATTAACTAATTGGAACCACCTTCTAATATCAGATGTATGCCACTTTGGTAGGAACCGCATTCACAGTTAGGACTTGCCTGTTAAATTATTCGTCATTAGTCTTGACACGGTGCTGTTGTACAAAAAATTTTTCAATACCAAGCTACCGATATATAAATTGTGCATTTGCAATTAGTAATAGTTCTTCATAACGTATTTTTTTAACTCAAATAGAAATTAATTTCATGTACTAGATTTGATATCTTGCATAGTTCAGAGAATGTAGTTTACCAATTAACTTTTGGTTCGTATTCCTAAGTAGGTTTTACAATATGTTAATTCACGATAGAAAAAAAGATCGTCAGGAGCTCAAAACATCATATATGCGGGGAAACTATTTGTTGTGAAAACTTTGTAGAAGCTATTACAGTTTTTGGGGTGTCCATGTACGGCTACGTCATAAGAGTTAATTTCTCATCTGCCGACTTCTTGTCATAAGTAAGATTCTAATGCTCACACGAATAAAAATGTAACATTAAAAATAGTCAGAATATCTAGTCACAAATTACATGCCCACATCTAATTAGTCTTTGCACATAACTCATTGGTTTGCCGATATTAATATCAAATGCACTTATACAATTTATTTGTCATATCAAAAATGCGACACTCTGAAAAATCGACATAGGGGAACAAAAGTTTTCTAACAATAAGATCACAAAAATACATATTCGTGTTCAAGGTTTATCAAACCTGTTAATTGTCGCTTTCTCTCAATAATGAACCCACCTGTCTGTAGTTTTCATCTTTGTAGATTAAAATTAGCAATTTTTTATTTTTCTGTGTGTTTTTCAATAGAACTTCGATGTAAGTTATATGAATGCAAGCGAGATATTAGATATCTTCAGTTGTGAAATCTTTCAATAAGAGTTGATCTTTTCCTGACAGAAAAGGAAGCAACATTTAGTTATTATCCATAACATGGATAACGAATTTACGCTTATCAAAACTATTATAATAAGCTTAACCAGCCAATAATTGCTTCAGAATATTGCTTAGTCCAAAATTTGTTTGCTACGACTTTCCTAGTTTTTGGGATGATGTGTCATCGTGTCGTTGAGAACATTTTCAAAATAAATTACCAATTTTCGTTACAGTCGTATTTAGGAACACCTTCATGAATCGTGTGATATTTTCAAATGAAAACGTTGATGTGATAATCCATAGACATGATGTTGAACCAGTCATGGGGTTTATGGGGGCTGCGTATGGTCGACCCAAGTATGAGATTAACAATTGGACGACTTCAACTGAAAAAGCAATAATTTTTGGAATCATGCCATTGCATTGAAGAAAAAGATCCCGAAAATTGTATTCTACACCTTACATATATTGTGGGATCATGTCAAAGATATTATTTCAAACTCTCTACTCCTGTTGGGAATACATTGCATCAGCCAATGTTAAATAAGCTATAACAAAGTAAATTGTGATGGAGCGTGGATCGAATTCAGCGTTACCCATGGCAACCCCAATTAAATGGATATAACTCCATAGCAATTACTCTTTAGGATGACTTGCATTACTTAACTTCAACTTAACCACCGTACCTACTACCTACTATTGTTTGTATTTATACCGTTTGACATACCTCACCGGAAAATTTTTATAATATTAGCAATAAGTGTAATTAATTATTTCTTTTTTACTACTCCAACTATGTACAAATTTGCGTAAAATCTATGTAATAATTTCACGTAGTATTACTACCGTTAACAAAATTTACTCTTACTTATTATTGTATAAATGATTATAATTTATTTTTCTCAAGTATCATTACTCTCACTTTATGTTAGTTGTCTGTATGTTACAATCATACCACCATCAAAGGTGCGGTTACTTTGTAAATACTTATCTTTGTGTACATATATCTATGTATACATATATAAACATCGGGACACATCGTATACATATATAGTATATTATTATCTACGGAAAACATTAAAAATATATATTTTAATATATTAATTATAATGAAGTGCATAGAATTATAATCCAATGGTTTGATAGTATTAAAATTAATATGATACACGGGATGTTTAATAATATTGTTGATCTTTCTGTACGCAGCATATTGTTGTAATAATGATTGAATAAAATTAAGGCAGCATAGCCGCGTTCTTTCGAATGCCCTCCACCCCCTCCCAATCTGTATTACATACATACATATACAGCCGTTAAAAAAAATCATGAATATAGGATTGAGGTAAACATAAAACCAATTACCTGCTACGATGTAGGCAATAATAGGCTGTCAGTTTTATTCAAATTTGAATGCATGTACGCATTGGCGTTGAATAAACATTGCAACATAATATTCAATTATAGCTCTCAAAGTGTATAAGTGCAGATCCCGAGAATAATTGCATGGGAATGATTATAATTTGGTGCATTTATTGCATTAGTTATTATATGCTCATTAAATTTTCAATCGAACAAGCATACGGGTGAACGCTGCTATTGCGACGAATCACCCATTTTATTCCTTCAACATTAAGACTTTGTACTGTACAGCTAACACGTTATTATTCGATGAACGCCTGAATGATTAATTACGCTGTCATTGAATTTATTAATTAGCAAACAAGGTCCTGCAAACTCAGTAGCAAATAATTTTTGATTATTCGTGTAAATAAGCCAAAGCGTGAAGGTTGGATAAATTGAAAGAAATCAAGTCCAAAAAGTTGTATTCAATTCAAAATTTTTTTTTTGCAGTTCCTACTAGTCCTGTATTTTATACATATACCTACCTATGGTATATACCTATGGTATATGATATCAAAACTTTGGCACCGTTCAATATCATTGGTAACTCAATTTGATTCATGGAGAGTTGTACCGTTAATAAAAGTGCTGAAATCGTAAAATGGTTACAGACATTCATTCATCATCGTTGACTAGTCCCTCTATATCATAATGCATAACAAATTGCTCTGAAACACAGGCTGGAGTAAAATTAAGTACATACGCTACTTTTGTTTATCACATATGGCTACAGGCTTCAATTGCCATAATCAATTGCAGTTACTCGTACAAAGTACACCGATTGATGCTCGACTTATTTAGCACAATGTTAATGTAAGCTTGACATTAGGCACAGTGTGAAATGCTGTGGCTCGTAGAATTGAATTGCCTACCGTTAAGCTTCTACGCGTTGTCCCAGCAAACTATCATAACGTTCATCACAGAACCAAGGAATGTGGGAAAATCTTCATGGCTACATAATCATCAACAACCTGCAGCAGAAAAAGTTCCTTATACAATCAATGACGAAATGTTTCAGGCAAAGACTTGATCCCCCATACTATTTATTTTCAGAAAATATGATCAAACCTCCTTCAGAGACTCCTTAATGAGTTTGGGATAGAGGTAAGTGAAATCAGTGGTAGAAGACAACTTTCCAGGTTGTAAGTACAGATGTTTGTTATAGAGTAGTTCTTTGTCGATATATGGAGACAGTGGACTGTTTTCAACTCCATCTTTATTGCAGGCATCTGCCCATGGGCTCATATGTTTATCGTTCACCTCCTCTACGACGGTGGTCATATCAGCCTGTTTCACATTTTATATCTATAATCGCACACTCTACTAACTGGTGTAAGATAGATGGAAGAGCTTATTAGAATTCAAAATAGTCAATACCTTGGCTAGAGTTGACAAGGCTGTTCCCCAATAGTCATGATTTATGTTAAACAACTCTGAAATGATAGCACTGATAGAGCCTTGCGTAGAATTAGATTCGTCCACAAGGTTGTAAGTTTGGCCAATAGTATCTGATCGACTAGTGACATGCCACATGGCTCTTACAACATCTCGCACATGCACAGTATTCATTCGAAGGTCCGGTCCCCAGAGTAGCTTCATCATTTCTCCTATATGTTTATAAACTGCGCCCACAACAAGGCGAGGTGCTGTAAATCAGAAATTTCAGATTTCACTAGGGTGTGTGTCAATTATTGCTTCTGAAATTACTCCTAATATCTACCCAAACTATTCCGATCTCCAGGCCCATAGACGACGGCTGGTCTAAGGATTGTGTATTTTAACCCAGGTATATTTGACAAATCGTGTTCTACTTGGATCTTGTACTTTGCTATAAACGTCCATGGATCAACGCTGTCATCTTCTTTATGTGGTATCTGCAAAATGGTTTGAACATCAAAACATTAAAATAATCATGGAAAACTAGTTTTGATACCTGCGGTCGCTAAATTTTGTGTACCTTATCAGAAGAACTAAGATGTCCCGATGATATCTCCACATATCTATCTGCGTGGAGTTTGGCTGTTTCCTGTGCACAGTTGATGCTGAGTTTGTGAATGCCTTCTTTATAAACAGGGTCGGTCTGGCCATATTTTGTTTCTCCAGCACAATTGAATACAATGTTAATCGGTTGATCGCTGGCAAATGCACTTTTGCAAGATACTAAATGGTAACCAAGAAAGAATAATTGATTTTTTATCTTTGTTACGTTATCTTATGACATTAGTTTTTTGTTTCTCACAATGGATATGGAAATTCGTTGAGTTCTATAGAAATGATTATTTTAAGCCCATTGAAATATGTGGAAATACAACAGAAAACGTACCGGAATTAATAAGGTTAGCACTTCTGAATTCAAGCAAAGGATGCTCAAATATCTTCTGATGATGTTCATTAAGCCAAGCAGTTTGCGGTGGTACTTTGTCAACTACTCGAATGTAAGATACCAGCTCCTTATCCAGTAAATATTCTACGAGGTTCCGTCCGATAAAACCACATCCTATGTAACAGTGATAAGAACATAGAATGAAGTACGTTTGGCTCGTTGAGTTTTCTATAATATTAAAAAGAAATTGATCTTTACCTCCAAGAACAATCACTCTCGGTTTTTGGTCAACTTTGACAGTTTCCATCATGAGCAATCAACTAACAATTCTAGTTATTGGCTTTCTAATCAACTACTCTTCACACAATTGCTGCTCTTGCAGTTCTCCCCCAGGTATGATGTCACTAACATGACATGTCTCACATGTCTCAATCACAGGAATCGGCAGCCGAATGCATAGACCACTTATGCAACTAGACCAACGATGTTTGAAATTGACTGCAAGCAACAATTTAAAAGTCCAATTGGTGGATCTAAAAAGTGTTAATAGAGATCAGTGAGAAAGTGGCCATCGGTAGGGTACAAAAGTAAGGTACAAAAACGGTACGAACCATGATAATTTATTCCGTGGTACAACGAACGAGAACAGTGGAGGACTGTAAAGACCGAGTAGAGATGAGGAGAATCATAGTGAAGATGTGGTCTATGGAAATTGCTGATCACAGGATTGGTCTTGGATTGGTCCGATCTCCCCTATCTCCCCGAGTCCGCGGTCAAACAACCGCGGAACGGCGTCACATGGGAACACTTGTCTATGTTCACTCGCAAGTACGGTGTATTTTTATGTAATTAGAAGAATGTCTCATTCTCGATAATTTTGTCAAATAGATAAGAGACCACGGATGTACCTTCCGTCAATTAGTTCAGTTGTTGTCAGTGCTAAACACAAGCTCAGAATCCAGCTAAGCAGTAGAACACTACAGTCGCTGCTTTTGTAAGGCTCGAAAATGACATGAAGCTGTGTTGTGCGCGGCTTATTGAGTGAGAGGAATGTGTCTACGAGTGAACTACAAATTGCTTAATAGCTAATAGACGTAAAATTACTGTTATGCTTCTGTGAGTTATTCACGATGCCTCTGTATTTGATGATACTGCCGTATCTTCTAGGCTTATTAGGTAATTCATACATCCTATTTGGATCTAGAAACATTTCTATTGCTTTTACCCAATTTATTTCAATGTCCTCAACTGGGATCTATCTTGTTTTTTTGAAATTTCATCAATTTACGATCCACATCCATGTCTCAATGATCGAGCATATTGATTAGTTTCGTGAAAAATACACGACGTTTTTGTATCTCTCATTGCTCGAATGATGTTGGCCCATCAAAACATTGTTTTGCAAGTCGTGAGATTTTTTTTTCTCTTCTGGATAATAATTAATTTTCATCAATACAGATGTTTATTTGTTGTTGTTGTCATTTCAAGATAATCAGCTATTTACACCAGTATGGGCTGTGATTCTACTACTGGTATAGTGTAGCTGTTCAACTGGTGTCCTTTTTTGATAAGATCTAGCCGCACAGTTGATCATTCTATGCATGTTCAGCTGATAAGAAAATATAAGAGTTTCGGTACAAATGCAGAAAAGTGTATGGAGCTTGTGGACATTCAGTATAAAATATACCAGAATCCATGGAAAAAATTCATTTGTTGTTCTATTTATCCGTTTGGTATGATATTTTGTTAACAGAAAACGTTTGATGAATAGGTGTTACAGAAAATCTGTTCGAACGATCACTATCAGATTAATCAGAAATTACAACATCATTACAACTTCTTGTTGAACTTTTTAATTGAATCTGCATAGGGACATCTTCGGCTCGTGATGTCAAAGGATCGACATATTGCGAGTTTTATAATGAGACAACATGCACAGACCCCCAACAGGCCTGTTCAAGGCGAGAGGAATGTGGTCCACACGATTCTGACAAACGTAATCATTGTTATGTCCTTTGGGAACGAAATAATGTTACTGGGCAGACAGCCATCAAATTAAAGGTTCTTAGATCAGTTCCATCTTGACACATTCACTCTGATTTTATAAATGATTAGAATATTTTTTGACCATATTTTGTCAACAGGGATGCTTTCTGGACAGCAAGGAATGTTACGACAAGCCACAATGCATTGAAAAAAGTGCAGAACGAAAGAACTTATTCTTTTGCTGTTGTGATGGAAATATGTGTAACCAAAATTATACATGGGATCCTACACAACCCCCTCCACCAAACACCGATATCATAGATAAACGTGAGTAGGGATTTATCCTAACACTCAATACATCTTAAATTAGCATCAAAGTTTCAGGTCTTAAAATGATATAATTATTACTGCAGGGCCTCAACCGGTTCCAGATACGGACCAGCAGGTGATAACGATCCTTATGTGGGTTTGCATTCCCATGTTGTTACCCGCTTTTCTTTTACTAAGCTTGTACTGGTTTTATCGGAAACGTAAATTGGCCTATTTTAATGAGGTAAATTTAAATAATTGTTTTTAAACTCTACGTTAAAATTAATTCAATAATTTTTCATCGCAAGGTACCAACCTTGGAACCACTGCCATTGCCACAACCTTCACCAAATCTGGGCCTACGACCGATTCAACTTTTGGAAATTAAGGCTCGAGGTCGTTTTGGTGCTGTATGGAAAGCACAACTCAAAAATGACGTGGTTGCTGTCAAAGTTTTTCCGATTCAAGATAAACAGTCCTGGCAGTCGGAACAAGAAATATTTAAGTTAGCACATATGGATCATGAAGACATATTGCGCTACATTGGAGTTGAGAAGCGTGGAGACAATCTCCAGGCAGAATTTTGGTTGATAACGGCATACCATGAAAGAGGTTCCTTATGTGACTACCTCAAGGCTAACGTGGTCACATGGCCCGAAATGTGCAAAATTGCTGAATCAATGGCAAGGTAGAACGACACAAACACGCCAGTGTTCATAATTCAATGAATTCCAACATATGCCATGATTCACTTGGGTAAATTTATGTCGGGTTATAAATATTACTTTTCTTAGGGGCTTGATGCATCTGCACGAGGAAATACCAGCCAATAAAGCTGACGGATACAAGCCAGCAGTTGCGCATCGCGATTTCAAATCGAAAAACGTTCTCCTGAAAGCTGACATGAGTGCTTGTATAGCCGACTTTGGCTTAGCATTAATTTTTCATCCAGGGAAACCATGTGGTGACACCCACGGACAGGTAAAGATATCATGAATTTTGTGGTATAACTTCACTAGATTTCCTAGCTTGGCACTTGTGACAATTGTTTGCAAGAAAAGATCTGCTTACTTCTCTGAATGTGAATACACGTGTATTTTAGGTTGGTACTAGACGATACATGGCACCAGAGGTATTGGAAGGCGCAATCAACTTTACTCGAGATTCCTTTCTACGGATTGATATGTACGCTTGTGGATTGGTGCTATGGGAGTTGGCATCACGATGCACCACTCAAGATGTAAAATTCAGACAACGCTACTATTATAATTACTCATTCGTTTTTGATACAGTCGATTAAAGATGGTATTCTTTCGCAACAGGGTCCCATTGGAGACTACAGACTTCCATTTGAAGAAGAAGTTGGTCTTCATCCAACATTAGAAGACATGCAAGAAAGTGTCGTTGTCAAAAGAGAACGCCCTCTTATATTAGAGACATGGCGGAAGCATCCGGTAATTATCATCCCCGTGTATTTATAATAATCTTGAGGATCCATTACGAAATTTCTCTTCTTATTTTCGCAGGGCCTTTTGGCACTTTGCGATACAATGGAAGAGTGCTGGGATCACGACGCGGAAGCTCGTCTCTCTGCATCATGCGTAATGGAACGAGTTGTTACTTTAGGCAAAACGTTGCATCTGAATTCATCGACGGTGATACGCATGAACCACAACAACGAGGCTCTTACTACCAAGGAGTCTAGTATGTAGTTAGTTTGTACGTATGATAAATTTAGCTGGATAGCACAACAAAAACTTTCTGTACTATATTGCTTTCTGTGCCGATGGGGAACAATTCTAAACTTGGCGCATCGACTAGATAATCTCTAGTTAGGATCTAACCGCGTCGAGCGTTATGGATGCTTACAACTATCGACTCAATTCAGAAATGGGACGCGACCAAGATTCTAAATTATCTGCTGTTCGTAATGAAATCGATCCAAGTTTGTTCTTTTCGAGGTACAGTACCCGGCCATAAGCTCGTGGACACTTCTGAATATATCACCCACGACAAATTCAGAAGTCTCAACAAACTTATGGTCGATACTGTATGTACTGCCAAATATTTTTCCATTTTACTAATAGATCTACGATGTGTCCAAACATTTCAATACGTACATTTTTCTATCAGCAGATGTATTATCTTTATTATATCTAGTACTCATCAGCGTAAACTTTTGAAATAATGTTCCCCATTGGTGACGTACTGTGAAAAAATTCTGAGTCGACTATGCTTACTCAAGTACGTGGTATAGTTATTCATATGCACTTAATGCAAGTAGAGTACATGTTGGATAACGAACATGAAACGCATTCATATTCGTAGGGTACCAGAATTATACCGGGCTTCTAAAAGGTGATTGGTAATTTCGCTTTGGATTCATAGGAAACTTCCGGAAATGAGAAAATCAAATGTCATGTCGAAGAAACTACGAATCGCGTTTTCGGCGTACAGAAGATCTCCTTTAGAGGAGAACTACTGGTACCGTGCATATTCAACTGATTCTACTAGAGATTACAATGCAAGACACGCATGTTTGAGGGATATTCTTCGCTCACGCAAAATATAGTCGTGGTGTTGTAATGACAAAATCATTCATTGTTAATCAACCCAGTAATTGATTGATTCTTCTCTGTCTCCTGGTTTACGAGCTGTTATTTATACTTTCATTGTAAAATAATATTTATTCACCTTACCATTTTTTATGAAACTCAGAACTGTACATCAGGATAAATGGATCCTTCGATCTATGACTGTACATCCATGATAATTATCTGTGATTCATCCTTGCCCCACATTAACGTGAAAACAAGTAACACAAATCGAGCTACATATTGGAATATTTTAACCCATGGAATGCGGGCCATAGCATAAGCTAATTGTGAAGCTTTTGTGCGATTAAGAGTGCTTGAGTTCCATTAAATCATTTACTCTTTCTACTTCGGCAATTTTTGTGCGGGTTTGAAACATGATGCGCTGGTCAGCTATGTAACGTGGTGTACTTCAATTCTGTTGAAATGCTTTCACCTCATTATAATTTTGTATGAACAAATTATCGGCAGTCTTGCAAATCTTCGTGATAGTTCATCACAACGCATATGTGTGCTGACGAAAAATGTGACCGATTTTACTGAAATACGGAGTGAACAAAGCAGTTTATCTTCATTCCTACCTTTCATTAATCTCTTTTTCATCAGGGATATTGCAGAGATTCATGAATTACTGACAGCTTTTTAACAGTAGTTGCAGAAGTGATAAAAGGAACTTAGACATTTAACATCTGTCTATTCGCTTATCAATGCATGTTCATTGTTGTAATCAAGTTACATTTCACTGACTCTTTTCGAGCATCCCATACACACCTAGAGTCGGGTATATTTCACCTTGTCTCAACATTGTTACTAGTTCAATGCTATTATACATGTTGAATATCTTATATTTGTACACAGTTGTAGTACTCCAACTCTAACATTAGTGAGCAGTACGGCTCATCGATGTTGGGTTATTTGTTGATGACCTGTATAAAGTGGATAAGAGAATATTTTGTAATATACGATAGTGGATCCCTTTTTTAGGCCTGAAAAAGATTTCGTGAAACCGCTGAAAAATGTTTAAGGAGGTCAGAGACTCATTTGTCTGATTGTCATCAGCATTTCACCAACTATTCCTTCTTCAGAATCCTACCGGTATGTAATATCTGCTGCTGTTTACCGATGGTACATTTATGGCAACTACACATAGGTATATAGATTTAAGTTACATTTTAAGAATTGATTTTGTAATCAGACTTATCAGAAATCTCAAGTATATCTATTGGTATGTGTAGGCTGTATCATAACAGAGACTTTGGTCAGAGAACATCTGTACCTCATTGCATATAGGCTATTGTAAATATGACTAATCGTAAGATAATTAGGCAGCTAGGTATAAGCATGTAATGAACGAGTAATTTGAATTAGATTTTAAAGTGTTACACACTGAAAAAATGGCATGTTCCTATGTCTTACAGGCTAGCTTCAGGGGTTCGCTAGTTTTTTTTCTTTTTTTTTTACATCCCTAGTTTACATACATATAATATAATTTGAATGTGGGATCGTGAACTTTTGCATTCTTTCTTCGCATTTTGCATAATAAGGAGTGAAAGACATACTGGAACTCATGATAAATAAAAAAGAAGGTAATAAAACTTGTTGCAATAAATTTTAGATGCTGATTTTTCTAGTATATTTGACACAAAGCGAACAATTCTGTTTCACACGGATGTTCTTCATAAACTCTTCTTAAAACATGTGCCGTTTTAGTCTTATCTCATTCCCAAACGCTGTTCAATCCATTATTTTAGTATGTGTATACTATATCAATAAAATCATTGAGATAGGGTATGGATAAAAATCTGCAAAATTTATGAATTACTATCAATAAGCAGTAGGACCTAGATTGTACATCTCGTCTGTAAAATGAATACTATATTATAAGATCATTCTGTTTGAGAGGATCGTAAACTATAAATGTTATAATTTTGATTCTGTAAAAATTTACATACTTACATGGTTTAATATTTACGTATTGAAGTAATAAAAATATCAAGACAGATGACAAATCGCAGTGGTATAATTGCTCATCATTATTAACATGTGGAACCTACATGGTACACATTTTGCACGGGGTGAAACATTAAAAAAAACGATCCTCTCCGTCGAATTATCGATCCTCTGAAACCAAGGTTCTTTCTCGTTCATTTTCGTATTAATCGAATCAAACTTTTCATGACCTTACGTACAATAATTGGATGCAAGATCATACGGAAAGATGCGCCGACGTAGGAAGGGCGAGAATGGAGCGTGAAAAAAGGAGACAGTGGTCAAGAGGGGTGGCAAGCATAGTGAAGGTCTGGAGAGTTGGCGAAGTTCCCGGGTGTTCGCGGGTCCTACAATCGATGGCAATGGCGTATTCTGAGAGGATTTTCCAGGCAGTATGAAACAGAGTGCAATAGTGATCGCAAATAGTGACTTGTAGTATTTGCTGTTTCTGAATGGGTTCGCTGTGATTATAGCTACGTAAACACAGCTGAAAATCCACATTTCGTCCGAATGTGAGCAACTGTGCAGATGGTGGATTGGTGATTTCGGCGCTCTTTCAACGTGTCATTTCACACTAACTCTGCAAAAACATTGATTGACGAGTTTTAGCTCGTTTTAGCATTGGTTTTAAGTGATACTCTAGCAGCTATAGCTGTTGTCAATTTTTTCCACGTTGGTGCCATTTTCCAAATGTGATCTAACTTATTCGCAGCGAGTTCTTGCCAGAATCTAATCTGGTGCCAAACGTGAATTTTTCTTCTACAAACTTTTTGGAAAATCTGCGATGTCAAAGTGATTATAATCATTTGAAACATTTGTGTAGATTTGAGTTCTTTGTTAAGATGATGGCTAATTATAAGAGGCTTTGAATACCAAACCACCCTCTGTAATCAAAATAACGCCTGACGATATGCAATTAGCATTTCTCAACATTAGGATTTTTGAAGAGTAGCAGCTGTGATCACAAAGGCACATAATGTATAACATGTGGCTTTAGGGGCAAGTAAATTATTTCAAGAAATACTCAGTTAATCTAAAACGGATATCAATGTATTGATATCCTTACTTTTCTAGCATTTCACTGAAAACATTTCGGAACACTGGTAAAACATGGGTAGCGGCGGGGTTGGAGAGGTCCCCACCATATTTCACCCCAGAAGATCGCGTGCTCCGAGCATTGTGTTAAACGACGAACAACAAAATAATGGACCTTACGCCAGTCCTGTCCAAGTTATATTAGATACATCAGCTTCAGGTTGCTACAGGCTAATTATATGCATACTATTACCCGTATCGTTGCTTGGTATACTAAATTGTGCATCAAATTGCAGGATGTGAACAGCAAGGCTGTAGTGCTAGTGGAGGATGTTGCGACACTTCAATAACTTGCAGGTCTGTAGATCCAGGAGGAGGAGTTCAAAGTCAACAATCCTGTGTCACTGGTAGTTCTTCGAACTCCGTTTCAACTTGTTATGCCTCATGTTGTGCTGAGTCGGCAAAAAAGGTGAACATTACATGACTAATCGAGATGTAGAAATATATGCACGTGTAAACACCAAATTTTCCCCATTTCCAGATCTACTTCGGTATATGTGTGACAATATGTGTGACAGCTAGTTGGGTTGGTGCAACTCATTGTATGAAATATTTATACTTTCAAAAACCAGAAGCAATCAATAATCAGGGTTCGATACCTTCGAATGTGTCCGGACTACATCATCATCATGTAGGTACAAGTGTGGGCAGTATTCTACAACAATTTGATGATTACGTATGATTTACAGATATCCCTACCATATAACGCTCCATTTTTCACAACGTGGTTCTGTACCAACTGGGCTGTTCTGTATTTTCCGGTATACTTTCTATGCAGAGTAGCAAAAACCAAGTGCTCAAATCTGTCAGAAATTGTGGCAGAAAGCCTCCGTGGTTTTCGCGACAAAGGATTCACTGGCGGACGGTTTTTAACTCGATGCAGTCTTTTTTGTGGGCTATGGGTGGTAACAAATTATATGTACATTCATTCATTGAGGATACTACTAGCCACAGATGTTATGGCTCTCTTTGCCACCAATGTTTGCTGTGTTTACCTTCTTTCTTGGGTCATTCTTCACGAACAATTTGTCGGTGTTAGGGTAAGGCGGGTTTGTTGGATGAAGTATTTACTTGAAATATTGACTATGTTCTTCAAATTTTAGATAGTAGCAGTCATCTTATGCGATACAGGGATTGCATTACTTGCATACATGGATGGTATTTCGGGAAGTCCAACTCTTGGTGGTGTTGTACTCGCCACATCAGCTGCAGCTGGATCCGCGGTATACAAAGTCAGTAATAATTACTCAGAACATTGTACCAAGGAATCCTGGTCATAACTTTAGCTTGACTCACGTGCTAATACTTGATTGTAGGTATTGTTCAAGAAAGTAATAGGAGAAACCACATTCGGCCAAGTGTCTTTATTCTTCTCATTGGTTGGACTTTGTAATGCTGCCTTGCTTTGGCCAATTTGCCTTGCCTTATATTTCTCTGGAGTCGAAAGTGTGCAATGGACTCGCTTGCCATGGCCAGCTCTACTCTCTGCTAGTATCCTTCACCTGGGTTTGTGGCACAAGAATATTGAACCTTTTTTTCTGTTCGATTATTGAACATACATTTGGAAAATCGCATAAAATAATTTTCTGCTTTCATCCGTTTACAGTAGCAAATATGTTGGGAAACTTCAGTATTGCCTTGACCTACGATTTGTTCATAACTCTTGGCCTGATCACTGCTGTGCCGGTGTCTGCAGGTAAAAAAACCATGAAATGTCAATGCATACAAACCAATGGTTGTGATTTTTTGAAAACCATTTATTACACGAGCATAGACGAAAATCGTATTACTTTATTCTATCAATTTTATGGTCACAGCTCTCGACGTGGTACTTTACGGAGCCCACTTCGTTGGTATGAAGCTAGCAGGGATGATTTTGATAGCTGTGGGATTTTTCCTCGTAATGTTTCCAGACAATTGGCCAGATTACATCACGCGGTTACTGCGGTACGTAATTTAGACTTCACATTAGATTCATATCACTTGTAGTATGCACCTTAGTTCTATTTCATTTTCATTATAGTTTTCACTTCCTTAGGATTTGTGTCCTCTCCACCTATACTTATCTTATATCCATATGTATACATATATACATATAACCGGGTATACATATATATATATATATACATATACCGTACAGCTGCCTATATTTGTGTACATACTTATACGTCTATACTCTTGTAACGAGGTATAAATTTTTCCGTTCATATTATATTTTGCACCACTTAGAAGCAGCACACTTATATACTGAAATAGGTTCTGCTTGACAATCTCACTATATGGACTTGCGCCTTTAATCTTCACTAAATAGAGATTATATTCATAGTATACTTCTAAAATCTTAATATATTGTATAAATGTACTTCTTTCGACCATTGCCACATCGGTGGACAAAATCAGAAACTTGTGTTTTCACATGCTTTGTCACAAATATCTCACACATCAAAGTCTAGTCTATATGTATAAATGATACATTCACATCGGGATTTAAAGATGAGTAGCACGTGTATTGAAACGACCGATGGTGCTAGCTATCCAATTGCTTCCACTGTAAAAATAGTAACGACCATACATTAATCAACCACACTGTACTCCCCCAACATATGAACCAGGGGCCAATTCGGCACTCACCTTGCAAATGTGTCGCATAGATTCACATAATGTAGAGTATTATGTGGATAATAAACATCAAGGTCTAGTAACATTTTTTTGGTAAATACAGTTAAACCCAGTTATAAATACTCAAAATCGTCTATGTGTAGTTAGAGAGCTTAATACTAGTAGACGATTCATCTTCATTGGAAAATCTTTTTTTACACATCCGTGCATTTCGCGACACATTACAATGATGACTTAATCCAATTTACGATGAATATATTATCACATCTGTGAACATTTCACATCACAAGTAATTTCCTACAGAGGCAAGCCTATTTTTCAAATGTAGATCGTCAAGTTGCAATGGGCATTGTTCCTCACTATATGAAGGCGAACATAACTATCAGAAAAAAATCAAGCCCTTCAAGAATTATGAAGAAATTCATTTTTGTATATTTTAATATAATAGCATTAATATACAGATGTCTTCACTAGGATGGTAACCGACTAACAATTTGTGACTAACGTCAACAGCTACTCGATTGTTAGTTAGGTATATTATAGTTAAATCTATTTGAGCCTCAAAGTTAGTTTGAATCAATTTGCCTGAGCTGCTCATTACCATATGTGAATCGACATTGACACTTCATCACTCGCTTCCCAACAATCAGGATCCATTATATGCTGTTACAGAAACATAATCGCGATGAGTCACAATGTAAGGTAAGAAGAAATATAGCCTATGTATTGTTTGTCAGTGACACTGAAAATTCACCTCTGAAATTGGTTGTAGAGAGAATCACAGTTAAGAGATACCTATAATGTAAACTGCCTATAAATTTTTGTTGTTAACGTGTGTTCCATCTTTGGTTTACACATAATTTATTCCAATACATGGTACAGATCTATAACTTTTTGTAAGTAAGCATAACAATGGAGTTCATCAATGATACTACATCCTTTCACAGGTCTGCACAGCATCAAGTATGAAGTCAGTGCTTTTATCTGAGAACACCTTCAACAATCCTATATTTCAATAGTAAAAGTAGTCTATCAGATTCCAGTTTAAAATTTCTATATAATATGGATCATGAATCAAGTTGTGAGAAACCAAATGTTTACTTACAATGGTTTGTGTGTATTAGATGCATAGTACACTAGGTGATTTAACAGTTGTTCAGATTACCATTTGTTGTCCGATTAATTCAAAATGCAACACTGGTTGACAACAAAATTAATTATATCTTGTAAAATAAGGAGTAGAAGATCGGGTCGTTGTAGCCATATTTTAGTGGTGAATTGTCATGTAATGCACAAACAAAAACGAAATCTAATATTGGTGGGTGCATGGTATTTCTCTTTTTTGCTGATTTCGCTATTCTCAAATGTGCACTGCTTCCAATTGTGCGAACATTTTCATAATCTATTTAGCGGCATGCTCGTCATCATTGTTTTTTCTTTACTCGTATACTTTCTGGGGTTAATATATGTGTATATAGGTAATACTTATATGTATGTCGATTGTGAAGCAAGTCTCTTAGCAAAGAACAAGGATGCCCCTCAATGAAAATCTTATTGAATATAGGCGGATATGGCAATAGTCAGAACTATTGTTATATGTATATCTAACAACATCCTGAAGCAAATGCAATGATTAGGCTCTGTTACATACACCTACAATTTACAAATCAGGTCTGACTCGCAGCTCTTAGCACTATTTGCTACACAAATTCCTACATGTCTCATCGGCACACGCTTACTTTTAACTATGGCAAACTATTCAAACTGATACATTTATCTCTGATTGCTAGTTTTTTCATGTATGAGTATATGTTTCACTTGCTTCATTTATCAAAGATCCACGCAATACAATAGCACAATTATCTTGATTTCTGGTGTCCTTTACAACAAGCAGAATGTTATTTCATTCATGCATAAATATATTTAACCCCCCATACGTGCCATTTATTTTGATGTAAACTATATGGTGAATTTCGTGGATAATCTCAGCAAGTCTCTGACTCTTTGAGAATTGATCTAGACATATATTTGTCAAATTAAGAATTAGAGCAGGTAGTATGACTACCCAGTATGTAAAGTGATCGAACAGAGATCATAGCAGATTTCAAGGGAAAAGAGACTAGGCTGAGTGAAAACAAATCAAGTAACTTATATGTCATGACGTAGCGAAGCAGTAACATCTGTTAGGTATAAAAATTTGAAACGAAACAATCAATGGGGTTGATGCAGTACGACAAGTTCGCAACATCGTGGGGGTGGCAGAAGCGCGGTGAATAGAAGCCGAAGACAATCGATCCAGCATCGGCAATTCAGACGGAACTACGGAGTGTCCTCTACTCAGGGTGACGGACAAACCCTTCTTCCACTCCCTTCTACCAATAATACTAACTTGACCCATCATCATAATATCAATACTTCTTCGCCCTCTGAACCTTCACGCCGAGTTCCTACCTCAATTTCAACCACTACCAACAACCATCATCGCTCGCTCATCGTCCCTCAAGTCCAACAAGGTACGCCTTTCATAATTTAGCAGTCAGCTGCCGTAGTAGCTTACGCATATTCCGCATCAACTTATTGGCTAATAACCGGCGAAGGAAAACTATACTTGGTTCGTCTCTTCCAGCAAGTAGCGTGAGATTACAGGATGGATTTTCATTCGTTGAATTAAATCATCAATCACTCTCGCTATTTACCAATGACATGATCAAAATCAATTGCTTGGACCGAAATTCTTATTGAACGATTATGGAATGCTATTCAAAGGCCCTGGATTGTGCACTATGCGATGTTCGTAATCGCTAAATGAGATATTTTCGATGTAGGTAGTCTTGCATACAATGTTATACTGCAGCTGTTATTTGAACTGAGTATATTTGTTTTGATGTGCAGGGGATCTCATTAAGTCGTTTATACAACGGGTCTGTGGGTTATTTTGAACTTGAGCTTTGTAAAACAGTTTTGACGAAACACAAATGTCTTTATGTTTCATGAGAAAAGACTTGATATCAGATCTTATTTCACCAATTCTCAAAAGTCTCACCAATTAAGTATCAATAGCATTGGTCAACGATACATCTCCTTCACCATTTACTTATCACACCTACCTCATGTCATGTAGGTATTTTATTGCTTCGTTCTAATGAAACTACGAACTACGCATTGTCAGTTTGCCTTTTTACACTTTTTTCTTGACCTATTAAAAGATTTGAACAACTTTATGACCAAATCAACTCATACGCATGTAAATTTGAGATATGAATATAAAATTGTGAATAGGTGCGCCCAGGTATTCTTTCCCCAGACGTATTATATCCACTGGACCAGGTATATAAGTTAATCTATTGCCCTGGCAACTATAAACGGTAGCCAACGTTCGTACAGCAGTTCCTACTGTTATTTTGGATGTGCTATGTGATTATGGAATGAAGCATTGTACTGTCTGTGAAGTCATTTGGTTTATTTGACAATTCTCTGTTGTGACATGTCTATACTTGATCATTGACTCGATGTGCGCCAGCACATGGCATAGTATGTTACTGAAAAATATGAATCTTATTGGAATATGTACGTACCTTGGTATGCATGCTCACCAATAATAGTGGGAACCAACAAGCTGCATAATTGTACTGTGCATTGTTTTCAGATGGAGCAGGAGACACAGACACGGGTCGTCAGGTGGTACATCACGTGACGCAATTGACTATAGAACGGGATACATAAAATCTCATTTACGGTCACCTTCTGGAAGAGTTCGGTGACCTACTTTTGCCTGCATTATACCGAATTCCAGTAGTTTGTTACCACCTACTGAAAATTCTAATGTATTTAATAGGGTGTCGACACGAAAGACCATTGGACTATTGATCATTTAGAAAAATACTCTCTTTCTGATAAACCTTCCATTCTATGAATAAACAGAGATACCGATCTCAGTTTTCCATACCACTTATTGTAAGAGATTCTTCCGAATATTGTAACTCGATCACCACCATCGCATAAGTATGATAAATTCTTGTGCAACGAACTTACAGTTGAAAGAATAAATATCCTCATCAAGCCAATTCGAAAGATTAGCAAAGAAAAGAAGAATAAATCGAACTAATATTGAGAATTCTGATTACATTCAGTTTTCTTGGTATACCTTAGTATTACGTCTACATTCTCCTAAACTCCAGTCATTTTTTCTTACATATTATGTTCCAGAGTTATTCAACTGTATATAATATCGAGGACTAGCTTCACCTATTGCTGTAGTCAGAATGCAATTGAGAATCCTCAATAGTCTATCACATTACTCATTAAAATTCCGCGTGTCAGACGAGGTCCATAGAAACTGCCGGATATTCATTTTTGCTGTTTTGAGAAGGAAGTTAGTGTACAAGCATAAACACTGTTACATTTTGAACCAAACTTTATTCAAGGCGTTATGTGTGATAGGATATAAGATGCAACATTACAATATGTTTAAATAAGTTGGCTATCGGTACGCAACTGCGGGTATTGATCTGTTAGGAGTGCAGCTGAGACTGACGAAAATTATTAATACAGCCTTGATTAGTACAGGCATAACTGCTGGTGGAAAGAAATTGGTATAATGAATAAAAGTCTGCGAACTTAGTTTGCTCATTAGTAGTGCATGTATTACCAATGATGGTGTATTATTATTTGTAGATTCCATATATCAAAAGTTCATACACATAAGATACTGTTCCAATAATCACAGTGACTATACTCGTACAGTTTCTGATCAAGTTGGAATCTCTAAACACGGTCACTACATGCCTTGACTGACATATTACTGAAAACCTCATGATCATATATCATAAACTAAACATATCTTGAGAACGTTTCCGAGCCTGGGACTCTATTGAATTTGCTGGAGATATAACAATGTGCAATTTGAGCATATCTTTGTTGGGGCCGACGAGAAAGGGTGAAACGACATTCCCAACTGAGGGTTGCTTTGGGTTGAGCTCTTCGAAGGGTAAAAGGTCATCCAAGTTGAGGACGCGGTCATCCGTGCTGAACCTGTGAATGACTTCACTTACTCTGGCTATGTGTTCTACGCCGTCTTGTAGACCATAAAACAAAACACCTATTTTTACCCGCATATCAGGCTCGCTAGCGGGTGGTGGTTCCTTACAAGTGAGAGATAATCTTACCGATCTAATCACATGCTCTGGTACTTCGACATTACCCTGCCAAACTATAAGGAAAAATGTTTTGAACCATACGCCTTTAGGGTAAATATCTACAACCCATTCGCAGGTTCGATCTCCCGCACATTCAGCCAAATATGAATGACTTGAGAAAACCAGTGTTCTGGTGTGATAAGAAGGTAAGCTACGGAAATTTTCTATGGTAAGCAAAGAGCTACATGTGTCGTTCGTGTACAACCTGGGTTCAAAAAGCAGACCACCATCTTCCTCGGTTCTGGTAACTTCATTGACTCTCTCGTATTGTCCCGAATGAAATGACATTCCAATAGCCATTCTTTCAACAAAAAATTCCTTGTACTTTTTTGTCAATGGCGAGAGCAGCAACTTTGCCAACTGCCGGGGTGACATCATTGGAAATCTGACACAGGACATAACAGCAATGACTATCTGTTCTAATGCTGCGTCGAGGTCTACGGGGAGAAGTTCAATCTTCAATCGACATGCCTGATGATCCAGCCAGGATTCCAGACATTCGTATAGAGTCATTTCATCCCTAACAACCAAACTGCTCTGATGTAAGAGCGACACGAGGACATCTGGTTCAAAATTTTCAAAATCAGCTGTTTTGGCAACTAATTCCAAATTCCATTTTATGAAATTCTGGCAGGACTGAGCTACCATACGATGTCCACAGTTTGTAGTGTATTGTAACCAAGAAACAAGCAGGCCATGAGTAGCTGCTGCAGCAATATGGCTGTGCATGTAACTGATACAGAGAGAAATTAAATCCCTCACATTATACTTGTCTGCCAGAGATAGAATAGGTAGAACCACTCCATAGTTGATCCTTATCTGGCCTGTGTAAAAGTAGCGTAGAAATTCGCTGAATATAGCAGCGCACTGCGGTGTTTCCTGCAATGTGACTCTACTTTCTTGTGATTCTGTCCATTGCGGACTCATTAGCATCACCTGCAGGAAGAAGTCAAATGTGAACATTCTCTTATGTATTCAGGGTACAAAGCAGCTTTGGTCATCTATTATTTACCTGAAAAACGTCGCTGGAGGCACATAGAATTAGACGATGAGCCGGATATTCGACACTGTCTACTATAAGGCAAATATCATTCATCAACCGCTCGGCATACAGTGTGGCTATTTTCAGTAGAACTGTACTCGAGTTGTCAACCTTTAGTCACAAAAGAAAACAGTGTATATCGGTAGACAACTGAGATATAATGTTAGGAGCTGATTTAGAATGTAAAATAATAATTCCAGCATCAGATAAGTATTGATAGTGCACTTACTTCTATTGATCCAGACGTCTCCGGTTCTCCAGCAGGGCCTGATCGTAAGCTAGATGCATTAATTTTTTTGTTGTCCCCCATTGTGGAAACGCCTGTCATTCGCCGAATTGTGCCACTAGATATTATATCCCTGATTACTGGTACCACGAAGGATTCAAACATACTCTCTGACAATTGGAATTGCTCCTCATCAAGTTCTGCACATCTTAAATTCAATATCAAATATTGAGAACGGACCGACCTTCGTCTGCTGCCCGCAGGATCGTCGTAGAAAATACGGGCATCGGCATGAGAATTGACGCGAAGAAACCAATTATGTTTCAACTAACCAAGTTTCGTTGAAGCTTTGTTTAGTTTCAAAAAATACGACATGTTACAGTTGCTCACTGACGTGGCAGCACATCTCGTTGTCTTCCTCGGAATATCACATGTTTAAATCACTCGAACATCCTTTCTGTTAATCAACCCAATCTCTGGATAAACACATCAAATGACCAAAACGAAAATGGTCCTTTACTAGATTTGCATAGCGATGTTGAATTTCTAAACAATTTGCTTTGTAGGTTCATCTCTCAGCTGTCGTTCCCATTTTTTGGAACGGTCAGCTCTCACGGCGATCCGCTTCCACCGGATTAATTGTTCATAAGCTCATTGTCAGTTTCAGTCCGATGTATGTACCGAGTCAACAGAGTCGAATTGTGAGAGGCGCGCGAGCACTGATAAATTTCTGAATAAATTATTTTTATGGTGAGTCCTCCCACGACTTCTTATCTCCGCGTCGTACTTTGTCGAATATCGAAATACATCGAAGCATTCGTTTTCAGTTGTTGGCTTTTGGTTTGGCTGTTGCTTGGGACCAAAGATTTGCTTGGGACAAACTTGGGACACACCAAAGAGGGGACACCCGACCGTGGTTGGGACACAGGTTGGGATATTGGTATAAATTTTATTTCGTGCCCTGGGTCATAACGTTTGAACAGTTATTGTGCATAGTTGTGATAAATACCACTGCAAAGAATGCCAGCCCAGGAAATGGCAATCCCTCAACTATCAGAGGTTGAGGATACCGCGCCGTCCTCCCAGCCGATAGTTGGCATCATTTACCCTCCTCCGGAGGTTAGGAGTATCCTTTATGATGAATTCAATATGCATTTATTATTCAACCGATATTTGAACTGCTTGTAACTTTTTTCATCCGACGTTTCCTTCGATCCAATGAAAGTTTACTCTGGTATCAAATTACTCTGTACAAATTTCAGGAGAGTGGTCAAACCTGCAAAAAAGAGTCAGGGTACAAGTAAAGTCCTTGATTGTAAGTCCTTGTTAATGGAAATATGGTTGTTATATACATCTAGAATGTTAATTTGATAGATATAAACTGAATACCTGACATATTCTTGTCTATAATTTCCTTATGCAGTTGCACAGATATTGTTGATAAAACGGCAAGTTTTGTTGCCAGAAATGGCCCAGAGTTTGAGTCAAGAATCCGCCAAAATGAGTTGGGAAATCCAAAGTTTAATTTCCTCAATTTTGGGGATCCATATCACGCGTACTATCAGCATAAAGTCAAAGAATTCAAAGAAGGGAAAGCACACGAACCTGTGATCAGTCTGGGTGTTGGGAAAGGTGTAAATCTTACAGCTCATCAGAAGCAGCAAGAGATCCTCAAGCAAGTTGAACAGCCGTTCATTCCTAAAGATCCGCCAGTTGATTTTGAATTCATTGCTGATCCTCCATCGATTTCAGCATTGGATTTGTGAGTATTTTGTTGCTCTTGTTTATTATTATTTGTTTTCTTTTCAATTTTATAAACTTTTTTTACAGAGACATTGTAAAACTCACAGCGCAGTTTGTAGCTCGTAATGGGCGTCAGTTTTTGACGAATCTAATGAATCGTGAGCAAAGAAATTTTCAATTTGATTTCTTACGACCTCAGCACTCTCTCTTTCAGTATTTTACAAAACTCCTTGAACAATACACTAAGGTACGATGCTATTTATGCGCAATTCAACCATAGACTATCTGCACAATGTTAAAGCAATAATATATTTTTCTTATACTTAGGTATTGATTCCTCCCAAAGATTTATTGCCTCGTCTGCGAGATGAAGCTTCCAACATGGACAAGATATTGGAACAAGTCAAATATCGTGCCGAGTGGCTCAAGTACCAAGAGGCACAGCGGCGTAAGGAAGAAGAGGAATTGGAACGAGAGAGAGTTGCATATGCACAGATAGACTGGCATGACTTTGTTGTTGTGGAAACTGTCGATTATCAACAGTTTGAAGTTGGAAATTTCCCGGCACCAACGACCCCGGATGAAGTAGGAGCACGCGTCTTAATGCAGGTTCGTTATCGCAATTTTTTGGCATATCGATGAACTATTGATACAAGTGCATTGAAGTTGCTCAAGGTAAATATTTGTTTGTTGCAGGAACGTATCGAAGAAGGCGAAGAAGTAGAAATGCAGATCGAAAGCGATGGAGATGATGAAATGCACTCCCGAGAGGGTGAAAAGGATCGAGCTAAAGATAATAACCAGGTAACGGATTTTCAATGTATTAAAACACACACTGAATGAACTCCTTGAAAATGCTGTATCAATAGGTCCAAGATATGGAGGAAGACTCCAGCGATGATGACGATGTTTCTCCGCCTGGGGAATCCCATCGCACTAATAAAGATCTGAGACATCGAGATACTATACAGCCACCTCCGTTACCACCGACGCCTGGCAATGTCGTGGTCAAGAAGGGATATGATCCAAAACAGCACGGTAGGCACTAACAATCTAATTCTTTCAGTTGATTGAATTCGAATACGTGAAGATCTCATAGTACTGTGGTGTAATTGCAGCTGCTATCAAGAACACTCGGCCCACTCCACCGGACGAGTATTTAATCTCACCGATAACAGGAGAGCGAATTCCCGCCAGTAAGGTGCAAGAACATATGCGCATTGGACTACTAGATCCTCGATGGGTAGAGCAGCGTGACAAACACTTGGATAAATTGGCCCAGGAGACCGTATTCGCGCCAGGAACAGCGATTGAAGCTAGTTTGAAACAGTTAGCTGAGCGTCGTACGGATATTTTTGGGGTTGGAGACGAGGAGACCGCGATTGGGAAAAAAATTGGTGAAGAAGACAAAAAGAAGGACGACAAAGTCACGTGGGATGGTCACACGTCTAGCGTTGAAGCTGCGACGCGTGCTGCTCGGGCTAACATTACCCTGGAAGAACAAATCCATCAGATTCATAAAGTCAAAGGATTGTTACCTGATGAGGAAAAGGAGAAAATCGGCCCAAAACCCGCAAATCGTGCTACAGAATTGTCTCACATGGCTGCTGCAGCTTCAAAGCCTCAGGCAACGCTAAAAGCTCCTCCGAAGCCACCAGCACCTAAGCCTATGCCAGTTCCGACGCAACCTCCACCACCTAATATTGGAATGACCACAATGGGAATACCGCAGCCGATTATGCCGCAACCATCCATGATGATGATGGCGCCAATGCCTCCTATTCGACCTCCTCCTCTAATGAGTAAGTTTCACTCTCCAGTTTTTAAATTGGTTACCTTCAATTTTTGTATTACTACATCAGACACGATTTCACAATATATTTTGACTGCACAGCACCAGCAATGTCGCCATTCATGCCAACACCACCTCCAATGCAGCCGCCAATGCCAAGTGGGGTAAGATTGTCACTCAATGATGATACAACTCCGCTCCTCATTCAATTGACATACTTTCAAAGATAATTGAAAATTTCAGATGGCTATGAAGCATCCAGGAGAGCCTGCAGAAGATGAACCACAGGCAAAGAAATTACGTACCGAAGATTCTCTGATACCCGAGCAACAATTCTTGGCTAGAAATAAGGTGAGTATATTTTATTCAAATTTTATCTTCAGCTTTGCAGAGATCATATCTGACGATTCACTTATAGGGTCCGGTTCAAGTAAATATCGCGGTACCAATGATGACGGAAAAAGTTGAATGGAAACTGACCGGACAGACGTTAAGTATCACTCTGCAGCCGAGTGACACCATTGCCACAATGAAAGCGCGTATTCACGAGCAGACCGGCATGCCTCCTGGCAAACAAAAACTTCAATATGAGGTGAGTTTTCAACATTATTTTCTACTAAAGAACCTATTCCTAGAATGAATTCAATATAATAATCAAATTGACAATGAAGATCAGATACGAGACTGTGTCATATTTATAACTACCCTACTGGGTTTTCAGGGAATGTTCTTTAAGGATAACAACACTCTTGGGTACTATAATCTAGCTTCAGGGAATGTGATAAATCTTCTACCAAAAGAACGTGGTGGCAGGAAAAAGTAAATCTTTTCAAAGGTAATATCGATCGTCACTCACATTACTATTTACATCGGATCACTAACTGATCTACAGTGATCCATTTTTTGTCAAATGTTCTACCGACACTCTAATCCGTTGGAGTACTCACAAGTGGATACTTCAAATAATACATCAGAATGAGAAGTCAGCAAAATATTGGATCGTACCAAAATAAAAGAAATACCGGTTTGGAAATTACTTTTATCCAAGTTGCTTTAAAATTTTCATGTTCTGTCATGTTTTAGTGACTGCATAGCGAATTTGATGAAAATGAATGATTTGAAACGCTTTAATTTTCACAAATTTTTTAAAAATAACAGGCGCTATTTGTCAGTGGATTGAGAGAAGCACAGCTCTGAATCAATAGTTTAAAATTTTTCCCATTTAATATTCCTTATCCCTGGAGTCATTGACGTCTCTACAATGATATTTGTCATCGCACATATCTACTATATTCGAAATGGGATGCAACAAGCATATTCAAAGACGTTTCAGAAGAACAACGCCAAAAAGTCTTAATTGTTCGTTTACGATTCATTAAAATATCACGTTGGATAACATTAATTGGAAACTTCCGAATTATTTGTAACAGTTCACCCGCTCACTGAAAATTGCAAATTTTAATTTGACTAAAAGTAGACTAATGAATCGAACGGATTCTCTCAGCTTTGTCAAAATGTTTTAATCGAGTGTTTTGGGATGAAATGAAGCTCTAATCGCGCAATCACGTTACAATCATATGATTTGCCGTGTCATCATGTGTGATCGTGTGATCAGTTGCCGTCTGTATTTACCTAGACTGATATATGCGTAAAGTGGCCCTTATAAATCCTCAGTAATTTTTGCGGTAGGGAGTGGGGAACGTTTCGGTATACATGAAGTATTAAGTAGTTAAAATTCTTCAGGGTTTCTCTATTCCCTTCCCAAGAGGCCCTTGACGATTTTTCTGTATCTCACAATCATTGGTTCGTACACCTGAAAATGATCAGAAAGCAAACAGCGTAGTGAAAAATCTCTTTTACAAAAAATCTGTAATCTCTTAAATTCTCAAAGCGTGTCCGTTGCGATTTCAGACTTACAAATTTTGCGTCCTTGTAGGGCTCGCATAGAAGCTTCGGTTCTGGTAAGCAGTTCGTTATTTCTTGGAATGTCTTTTTTCCTTGCAGAAAGCCATGCTTTGCCTGATAAGCGCCTCCCAACATAGCGGAATTAGCTATCGCCTGCAATAGATAAATTATAATTATGGTCACCTATGCACGAAGTACTCCGGGGGTGAACCAACTCACCGAAACGTATACCGGAGAGTTAAATACATCAGCGAGAACTTGCAAAATCGCTTTATTGTTCGAAGCTCCTCCGGTTGCTATTATACGAGTTTCCGGACCTGCGGAACAACCCGAATTATCCATTTTCTGTGACCGGAGAAATTTCTTTTCATAGATTACCTATGGTGAATCCAAAGTCCTCCGCGTGAGCCCTCCTCGCAATGAACTGGCCTTCAATTAAAGCCCGTACCTCAACCTCCATCGAAGTGTACCGGCTAACTTGGTCGTTCGCTTTGTTGAATCTGTGGTCCCCGTTCAGGGATGGAAGTATCTCTTGCGCGTCGTAGTAGAGTCCCATGTTACCAAAATTTCCTCGGGGCGTACTCTCCAGAAGTTCGTTGAACAATTGCCAAGACCCTTCCGCGTTCGAGTCTCTTATCCTTTCTCGAGTTAGAGAGCCATTTTTGAAACTGCCAAAAACAAGAGCGATAAATATTGTTTAAATCTCTTTTATCCATGCGATATCGGACAGATGATTTGGTACCAAAGCAACGCCATGTAAGCTTCGTTCTCGAGCGGATTACAGAAGACGTGTCCGTTAGTAGCGGTTTTGGGCTCTTCAAGCCACAAGAAAAGCGTATCGCTTGTCCCCAAACTGCAAGCTACGTCACCTCTTTTGAGTCCCATCCCTGATCGGCAAATACAACGAAAACAATAAAATTCGTAATACTACCGGGGCAATTATTATCGATAATGAGATGGCAATTACCGATCAGAGAGCTGGGATTATCTCCCGTAAATGCAACGATCCTACATTTCTCATCGAATCCGAATCTCTCGACGAAATATTTTGAAATCTGGCCTAAGTCGGTTCGCGAAGGTACGGGGCTTCCGAGTCGGCCCCTCAGTCCTGTGGCACAAGCCTGTAGCAGAAGGAATAAAAAATTTGGTTTCATATCATTTACCGTGAGAATAAAGGTTCTGCGTCTCAACAATTATTTGACGATAAGCGCACCTCTAAGAGGTGATCACACCAGTCCTTCGAACGAATATCGAGAAGATTCATGCCTGAGCCATCCGACCAATCGATGGGTGCGAAGTCACCGAGAAAGAGAGAAGCGGCGAAGCTGCTAACGAGAGATATTCTCTGTAGAAAAAAAAAACAATTTTTTCTTTTAAGGGATGAATGTCTGCAATGCAATCACATGACAAAAAAGAATCGCTGATCAGAAAATGACGATGATGGTGATGGTGATAACGATATCGATGATAATAATAATAGTAATAATAACGACGAATAAGTCCAAAAAGACGATTTGGACATTCGTGTGATCCGTTACACCAGTAAGTGTAGTGTACCTCGGTGTTCGCATAAGCGTCTGGTTTATACCGAGCTATTTTAGCTATTTGGGCGCCGGAGAATCTCTCGTAGGCTCTGGATCCTGTTAGTTCGGCTAATTTCTGGAAAACAGAAATCGTTCGTGTTAGTTTCTACATCCCGTTTCACACTGCAGTTTACCTGTACAAATAGATGGACATATAAATTGTTGAGCTATGGTAAGATTACTTGCGGACCGCCGACGGCGTCCTCCAGGATTCGGCACTGTTCCGCTGTGCTCGAATCCATCCAAACTGGGGATAAACCGATAGAAAAAAAGGTAGCTAACTGCTCGTGCAAGAATTTATCTGGGTCGAAATTCCGGAGCTGATCACCGCTGCCCTTTCCCCAGTAGATCGTACCGTGTTGCTGTTGATTATGGTGCATGAAAAAAAGAGGACACGAAAACCGTCATCAGTTATCGAAGCGCGAGTAAAGATAAGATTCTATTTACTATATGTATGTATATGTGTACGTGTAGTTGTATCTAATTAAATAATCAAATCGTGTCCCGATCACCTGTGCGCTGCCCGAAATCGCCGCCACTTTTCCAAAATCCACACCGCAGACTCGCAGTTTATCGAGGATCATATCCAGCGCCTTGACCCACATCAGGGTGGGCGCAACCCTAAGATGAGGCTCCTCTTTGTTTTGAAGGATGCCTCCGTAGGTCCTGCAAGTTATAGAAATTTCAGACATCGAAGATGATCCGAGTGCCGTTGCGTAGCCGATTATATACCTGAATTCCGGAAGGTCGTTGTCAAACTGAACGTTGGTTTCATGAAGAACCATCAGATCGTCGTTGACAATCACGGCCTTTAACTGTAAGACATTGTGCTATGTGAGAAGAAAGCGAATTAACTGCGTTTACAAATAATCGAATCGTCTTGTACGGTCGCGTGGAGCGACATTCCAGAATATCACATGTGTCAAGGGATGATACTTCATTTGCGGCGATAAGATCACCGCAAACGAAGCAACTCCCGAGTTTCGCACGGAATACATTGTGCGGTGTTAGATTCAAGATTCAACGTTACGTCAGAATTGCAATAGTCTCGCTAATCGGGGGCGCGGTGAGTTCTTTGGAAAATGGAAGAATAAAGCATGTGTATAATCGAACCCCCTTAGATGATAAATCGTGTGCAACCCGTGTTACAGAATCGGGTATTTTTACTTGTTCGCCAGATGAGCCGGGTTGAGGAATGATTTGAAACGAACGCGGGAAGGTCTACGGTGGTGCACATGCGCGCTGGAGTTTCGTTCATCCGTGCGTGGTGGTCACCGATGAACCTGACCATTTAGAGGAGATAAGAGGAACACTTTGAGACACCGACGCGGAAGACAAATCGCGTTACTACGAGGACGAAAAGACCCTCAGAGTACACGACAAAGTGAATTCATTCGTCATTGATTTTCCTGGCTACCTTCCAGCGGACTGTACGGCCCGGCACGGGAAAAGACGCAACCGAGAAGACGAAGAGGAAAAAGGGTACGAGTGGGCACGGAACAACGAACGGTAACAATTTGTTTATACATGATAGTCTACAATGTATTTCCGATATGAACTCAAATCGGGTCGTCGTGCCCCGATGGATTAACATGGACGTGAGCCGCGTTTCGTTGACCGGTCCTCCCCGAGTCCGTGCGCATGTGAGTACCACCTTCGTCGCATGGTAGGTAGTACAGTTTTTGACCATGAGACTCCTCACCGAGAAACACTCTACGTTCGTTTGCGCACCTAGCAGCGGTGTTGAACAAAACTCAAGATAAGCTTTCCAAAATATGATACGTAAAGAGGTTTACGTTCTACGTACGAGCGCCGGATTCGACGACGCGCGAACACCACGTAGCAGCTGATTGCAAGACCGAGGTACTTATCTTTCCGTCGTAAATAACCGGGTGGCAGGAATACCCGCGGTCCCGAAGGATGGAAATGAGCATGGAACGAGAACTTTCAAGACATCGGCGATGTCGAATGGAGGCAGTGGGGGGCGAATGAACGAGGAACGTTAATACGTAATCTGTGAAACGTCATTTTTACCTGCTGCGTGCTGAGGTCTAGTCCCAGGTAGGTAGCCGTTGTATCCGTCGACGTCGCACTCATTTCTCTCTCGTAGGAATAAACGAAATGAAAGGAAGAGTAGGTTTCTACGCGCGTGTGCTTTAGAGGGAGAGCAGGAGGAGAGAGAAGGAATAGGAAATATACGGAGAGAGGGCGAGAAGGGCACTCAGCGGTGGAGACGTCGGTGCTCGCTTTGGTCGGCAGGTAGGCCAGGTGAACCGCACGGGTGGGAGTGAGTCCGAGCGCGTCCAGGTAGCGGCAGAGCGCGGGAAGTAGTCGGACACTCGGATCCCTCGGTAATTCCGTGGGCTCTCGTCGGCACCACGCAATGGAGAACGGGGGTACGCCGTATAAGTATTTCCCTTTATAAGCCTCGAATATCGACGGTATCGCGTGTTGCTGCCTGTAGCTAGACGGTATACCGGTACCAGTACCATCTATGAGCACCGCTGATCGCAAACAGACGGCTTATATGGCCGAACGATTTCGCAACGACCGCTTTATATTCGCGCTCGTATTCGACCCGTAGCGGGGTAAAGTATCAACTCGTAATAATGATACAGTCCACGATTATCTTATCTCTGTTTCCATGTTTGTTACTTATAGGTATTTTAAAATGCGTACAAACGTCTAATGTTACGTAACCGAACCAACGCCGACTCACTCAAGCGGACATGGCGGCACAGGGGCCGCTGTACTCTTTATACGAATCGCATCGTCAATTTATCCCAGCGTATTATAACGTAGTGACGAAATTTAAAATTCCCACCGCAAGTTGACCTTGCAATGTGTGAGAATGGATCTTTTTACCGCGCCTCCGCGAACTCTTCAAATCCGGTGATTCGGTGATTCGGAAAGAAGGGGGGCAGATCTACCGTATACGGGGAAGATGATAAACGAATCGAAAGATGTCCGTCCGAGTGTAAGCGGCTTTCCTGATCGTACAGTTGGCGAAGACCGTCGCTTCTCTCTGGATTCCTTCCTCGCCGTAGGAATTGCGAAGGCTCGTCTTCGATTCGTATACGTGCGTGTTAATTCGGACCGATCAGGCGATCGACCGAGGCAAAGATATTCGAGCGGTGTGACGTATACCCACCGTATCTCCGCTGCCAGTTTGGCGCGTGAATAATATCAGAAATCCTTTATTAACAGAGATACACAACCACTGTCATTTATTCGCGGTGGTTTCTTTACACTCTGCAAGTGATTGCGGTACCTACGGTGCGCGCGAATGATTAGCCGAAGCAGCGGGAACGGTGGCGCGGTTGAATTATCATCATACATGTACGTAGGTGCGCACGTACGTACGTATGGTTGTGCCGATTGACACGCATCGGGTGTTTCGACGTGCATGGATCGCCGTATTGTGGTATAGGCGAGAAGAAAACGTCGCCGAGAGAAAAATTCGTCGCGGAAGATATTCTCGATGTCTATCGTCGGACGGTGCGGGGGGCTTTGGGCTTTGCAGCGGCGCGCGAGGGTCTGTTAAACAGCCATATTGCCAATTTATCAACCGTGCGAATCCGATTTCGACCGGCGGTGTTGAACGGAGCAGGTGCTCAGCGTCTTGGAGATGAAAAATTCGCACAGCGGTTCAACCGCTCTCCATTAGAAGCGATCGTTGAACATACGTTCGTACCTAGGTCTGTAGAGTGTTTGAAAATTTCACAACGTGTACACGCGTACCTCTCACTCCATTGGCCCACTTCCAGGTCTAGGCGGACCGCCGAAACGCTGCCATCGCGTAAGCGTGTAAATGAAATAAAACAGGGGTAGGGTAACTCGCTTGATTCTTCTCGTTTTTTGTTCACGGCGATAATTCGGTCGTCATTCATCTTCCTCGTAACACCCTATATAATTACGATTATCTGGCACGTACGCGTGGATATACGAGCACATTTCGTTCGGGGGTACGCGGGAGAAAATAACGCGACACGGATAATTTTTGTACAGTCGGGTGTTATTCCATCGAGTCGCGTCATCGTCTAACAATAAGCCGGATATTTATCGGTATATGCATCTGGTATATATTGCGGAGTGAGGGTGCCTCGGCATTTCCCCCCGCTGCACCGCGCTCTATGGGTTTGACGATCCTGGCAAGGAAGTAGATTTTGCCCGTTATCCGCTCGATTCGGTCGCTGTCCGCCCAGCCCCAGAATCCCCCGCACGTGCACAATAATGTCCGCGTCTCGCGCCACCCTTACGTACGTATATCGCATGCGGCGTCCACCCCGTGTACGCCGCATGCCGCGTACAAGAGGCGTGTGTGCATGTGGGCGCGTATAGGCAGAGTTTGTCGGGGTCGAGTCGGGTTACGTTCCTGGATGCAAGCAGCCAACGAAGCAGGCAAGCCGGGGGGTTTGTTTGTGTTGCCGGTCCCGTCGTTGGCGTCGCCGAGGAGGGTGCCTCGAGGTCTAGCCTCCGGCGATGCTCTCGCTTGGTAATCGGAGGGTCGTAGCGACGATCGGGGAGAGCCGACGGGGCGACGGGATACCGGAGACGGGAAGACATAGACGCACGGCGTCTCTTTCATTTTTCACCGACACGATGATCGCCCGAAATGATCCAACGGCCGAAAAACGAATGTGTACGCACGCGAGAACACTCGGGCGCACGAACGTCATTATCGGACTGACGATGAATAAAAATGCGCGTCGCGACGTTACGACGTCTGCGGGATTTCCACCACGTTCTTACGCCGTTACTTCCGGTATCCCATATAATGTGGTACATATCCTGCGTAAAATAGAGATAATTAGATCGCGCGCCGGCACACGCCATCGACGCCGATGTTTTTCGTTTTGAGAAAATTTCAATTTCCGCCGTCCGCTAACACACGTATATTTACGACGCTACGTGGGTATAGGTAAGGTAATATAACGGAGAGTCGATGCAATTTATTTTTCACTCCGCCGACGACTTTGATGCAGATCATGCAAGTGTCTCAGGGATGCGACAACACTCGAGTGGCAGAGGGGAAGTAAGATTGAGATTGCGAATGGGGACGGGGACGGGGACGGGGACGGGGATGGGGAAAACTCGCGCTCGAACGTGTACGGCTATATAGCCTTTGACGGACAAAAGGCCCGGTGCTCTCCGTGTTCGACGAACGAGGACCCCGCCCGTGAGCGCGGGAGGATCCTCGGGGGTCGTGGATGCATTCGATTCGACATGGAGAGGGGCGACTAATATGATAACGTAGTCGCGGAGTTGATAGTGGAACGGGGGTGGTTCTCGGCGTCGGGGCGGTATTGGCGACGTGGCGCGGGTGGCAGAGTACCGTCGTCGCCGCGACGGACTCGCCCGGACAAACGGACGAACGGAGGCAGTCGGGCGCCTCCGATCCAGCAGGGCTCGCTTCGACGCCAACGAAAGCGACGACGAGCAATGCTAGGATACTTGTTCCGCTGGCACCGTCGCCGCGCCGGAGCCAGGAGCCTCCCTCGACGTCGGGGTGGCGCGTCGTGGTCTCAGGATGTGGCTCCGAGGATCGGCGCCAACTGTTTTGATGCTTGTTACGCGAGGGGTACCTGATAAACAACAAGATAGAAGACTTGGACAACCCCCGACCCCAAACTCGACGACGACGACGACGACGACGACGACGACGACGACGACGACGACGACGCACGGCGACGCACGGCGAATCGCTCGCGGTTTTTCTCCATTATCACCGATTGAGATCACCGCGACCTTCGCCCCCAGCTCACATACATGTGTAATTACATCTCCGCGACGATCAGCGCTTTGTTCCGGGGAAAGCGGAGGGATCGAGGTGAGACTATAATCCTCAAAACATGCGCAAGCCCTTGACCGGGCGATCCCAGTGACTTTCCTCGCCGCATGTTCATCGACACTCTACCGCTCCCGCTCCCGCTCCCGCTCCCGATCATGTATACCTAACGGTATTTCTTGTCCGATGAATTGATTCGCGCAAGACGATGCCGAGTAGGTGGTGCAGTATTACGGAAAACATCGTTCGTCGTAGCTTGTTTTTATCGCGTCGGTATTCGTGCGGTACATGTTACCGCTCAAGTGCCGAGATCGCTTACTCTGCGGATTGCCCGGGTAATCCGCGAATCGAGGGCAGGTAATGCGTACGTTAACGACTTTCCAGCTACGCAGCTAACGCATGCATATATATATACAGATTATTATGGTACTCGAACAATTTTCCGTTCGTGTCACGAGGCGTTGCGCCCATGTGCGGCACCGTAATCGCCTTGGCTTTACCGCACTCGTGACTACGAGTGTGCGGTTTACAGGGGTCTGGAATCATCTGAAAACATTGAACGGCATGCCAAAAACTGACGAACACGAGATCTAAAAAGAACAAAGTTTTCCGATCGGATGGCGAGATGGAAATGAAATTATGTTAGGAGCCTTGGCAGAGCGAAGGGGTTGGATCTGCCCAAAGAGTCAGGGGACTCGGCACCGTCGCGGCATCGCGTCGCGTCTACCGGGGGCTGTTCCGTCGTTTAAGGGTCTTTCTGCATTCTATGCGTTTTTACATCGCAACTCGACCGTACCTAGCTGCCGTTCCATCGAAAGGCCGAATGTACATACATGTATGTACACATACAGATACAACGTGTATATCGATGCGTTTCAGCTGCATCACACCGCCAATTGATCCGAGTGAAACTGCAACTTTAGCAGTACAGACGCGTTACGGGTCTGACTCGACACTCGTTTGTCCGTTTCTCTTTTCTCCTAGATTCTACTCGACGAACGGAGAAACATTGGAGGATATCTTCGACAAAGGTCTTGAAATGAACAGGTGCTATACGACCCTTTGGGTTCATCCGGGGATACGGGGTACGAGGATAGAAGGGAATGGTTCCTGCATCCGCGTAGGTATACACGTGAACCCTTTCTACGCAGATGTCCAAATATGTCCTTTCCTCGAGTGTGCGGGGTGTATACCTGCCATGTATCCGTACGTAGAGCGTATGTACAAACAGTTGTATGAGTGCTAGCGCGGCATCACGGCGCGAGCGGAGATACAATAAATGGCGTCAAGATCGGCGTCGCCAGATCCTGGCGCGCCGGTTGTCGCGAATCGCGGCAGCAGCCTCCCTTACAAATAGGGGCGCAATCGCCCACGCGGCCAGTAGCCGCAGGCACCACGTTCCTCGATCCACACGCGACGACACCGCGCGTTCTCCCGATCCCGGAGATCTCACTCGGTAGTCGCGGGCGACGTCTCGAATTTCTCCATTCCCTCGTTGGTATTATCTACTTGTCGCGATACGCTCTATACGCGGTGAGACCGGGCGGAATTTCTCTTCCGCGTTCGGAAAAAATCGCGTTATCCACCTAACCGATACCGAATCGATTACGCGCGAAGGCGTCGGGAATTAATTCACCGAATAAACTACGTGCAACGAGTCGTACGTGTATACGGTGCATCCGATGCTGCCGAGTTGTTCGGTAACAACGAACGTCCGTGAATTCTTACCCCGCTATGTTACGGTGGAACAGTTGTACCGATTGATCGATTACAAACCGTAATACAATTCCCTTGAGTACTGCGGACGATCGATCTACGAAGAGGAATCGGTGTGCGATCAACTCCGATGTGACGTGCGTTCAATTTTCCGTTTCTTCTATATTTTTGTCACCACCGTTATTTTATCATTCGCATTTTCAATCGGAGCCACCTGCGTACAGCGAGCACAGGCAGCGGTGTCCGAAAAGTACCCAATCACGCATTCCTTTGTGCCTATAGGATATATCCACACCCTCATTGTCAGTCGCGTGCAAACTTGAAACGTTGGCGCGCAAACCGCGGTATGTAGTTTCACAATTTCAGTCATCGTTCTGTGAGAACGAGACGAAAATATGGCCGGTTTGCCCGCAAATTCGCTCAAGTTCGCACTCGACTTTATACGCAGCGTACGTACGTACCTATATTTATATTTACATGCAAATGTATTCCCACCCAAGCAGCGAGCGCGTAATTCTCCTCGTCTCTCCACAGCTCTGATCTCTCGTCGTTTGACTTTCATCATTGTATCGCGCTAGGACTTGCGAATAGACGAACCGCATCGAAAATGTGCAGCTCGGATTTTGCGTAGGTGACGTTGCGTAGGAATATACGTGTAGGATCGGAGCCTTCTCGGGGCGGCGCGACGCGGTCCTCGGGGAAAGAATACACGGACTTGGTAAAAAGAAGAGAGACGAAATGAAAAGGCGAGGAGAGGAGGGAAGGGAAGGGACGGAGGTTTGCCTCCTTCGAGCGGACGTAGATGCGAACGTGTACGTGTAGACGGGCAGCGGGTGGGTGCAGGCGGAGGCGATGACGGCTGGCGCCTGCACCGTTGCAGAATTGGACGGCGCCAAGAGCGCTCCGTCCACCGATATTACACAGGAAGTTAGAGGCCGCACCTGTCCCCGACGCCGCTTCGCCCAGGTATAAACTCGCAATCCCCCTTGTGCCGCGACGCGTTCCGCGTACGGGGGCGCACGAGACGCGCGTACGATGTGCCTAAAAGTCATGCCTCGCTGCGCGACGCCGAATGCGGAATGTCGCGCGGCGTACGCGTGAGATCGGAGATGTTGGGACGTACGACTATGGGGTCCGGGGTGCGGGTATATCTTTAGCGAGGCGCCGGTCGCACGTTCAATGAAAGTGCGAAGAATGCAAGTAATTCCGATGTATTAAAATAGAAGCGGTTCGCTGCGGTGCACCTCGCGCGACGTCGTCACCGGGAGGAGGAGGAGGAGGAGGAGGAGGAGGAGGAGGAGGAGGAGGAGGAGGAGGAGGAAGAGGAACGAATTCGAAGCTACGCCCTAGGTAGAGCGTTTCACTTATTGTTAGTTCGGCGCGGCGGCAGGAATCCCCATTAACCCCGCGATTTGTAACCGTACATTTGTCTCGACAGCTGAGATTCGCGGGGCCGAACCGCGGCGAGCGAGACTCGCCGTGTCTACGCGTTTCTTCGTCTTATTTCTCAATGATCCGCGATCGATCGGTAAATGTCAGTTATTGCGGCGGGCTTCGCCGGTATTTCGACCGCGTGAGGAACTCGGGGTGTGCTCGCGCGTGTGCACGCGGTACGTGTCCACGGAGATTCCCATCAGCGGTGGACCGAAAAGGTTTCAAATTTTCGGGGGATTCTGGAATAATGGTTGTTCCTATGCCGTTCCGTGAATGAGCGGCGCGGTCGCGCTGTGTCATTGAAACCCGGTTGCGGGTGTTCCTTTGTACGATATCGCGGTTAAAATTCGTCTTGGAATGTTGACCCCCGGTGGGACAGGCGCTGGCGCTTCGTAAGAGAACGCTGGCGTCCGTCTGGCCTATGCCGCGACGCCCCCGTCTACGGGCGAGTCCACCGAAGCGGTCCCTCGACGAATGTTCCGCAACACCCGAGACCGTCTCCCGGACCGGCCGATTCTCAGCCAAAATTCGCGCCGTCTCGATTAATTTTCCCGGATCGTCGCGAGATATCTCTCGGAACGATCCGTTCCTTCGCCATCCCTGGTTGACGTACGCCCGTTCCACCTAGGAATTAATTCTCCGCGGAGTCCCCTCGACTTTTGTGGGATACCTCGGACGGTTCGTATCGTACGAACGGTCCTCGAACACCAGGGGCGATTTTCTACCTGCGCGTCGGTGGCGCCTCCGGCGGATATTGTACGCGCCACGACTGCGGCCATGTTTAATATAGCTGTGCCTTCGGCTGTTTAGCCTTTACACTTCAGTTGGTAGTATGCCGCGGTCGGTGCATCGTGTGGTCGAGTCCGAGGAGGAGTCGAGTGGTGTACGTTCATGACGGAGGCCTCGTGCGACGACGACGACGACGTGGACGGATTGTCCGCTGCCCTCCGTATAAACTTGGTACCGAACCGCGAGGAATTCGTATCGCATTGAGATAGTTTTGAGTGTCGAGGGTCGCCCGTGTACGCGATGATAAATTTCGACGCTCGGGGGTATTAATATAATACATCGGTGTCGATGAGCCGGGAGAAGGAAGGCTGTTATAACAGGATCAACGCACGGCAGAGAACGGTGATGTAGGTATGTACGCACCTATAAAAGTTCGCAGAGAGCCACGGTGCGGATAATAATCGTCATCCTCGTCATCTCGCAATAGCGCTAACACCAGTGCTACCGACGCGAGTTTACCTTGGGTTTTTCTTCAGTCGAAATAGAAACAGACACAGGCATCTCTTTGTCGTACGTATTTTACGTTACTCCCTCCGTCCCCTCCCAAGTACGTTCGTACGTATAAATATCTATTAATACGCGTTGTTTTAACTCTGCTCTCTGTCTCTCCCTCCTCTGCCCCTGCCCCCCAACTCCTGCCGCTATTTCTGCGGTGGGTTAACAACAACAACAACAACGACAACGACAACGAAAACAACAATGATAGCGATAACATTAATAACGAAGTGAAACATTGCGAATTTGAACGAGAGAAAATTAATGATGTGACAAGGTGAAGCGGCGGCGGCAGCAGCAGCAGCACCACCACCACCACCACACAGCACCAGCAACAACAATCGGAATAAAGAGCGTAACGTGATTTGATATCTGATAAAATTAACAGAGATTGATAAATAATTTCGGGGTTAAAAATCGCAAGTGACAAGTGATATTATGCGAGTATAAAATGTTAATTGGTAATTCGAAGGTAGTATCGATAATAAACAGTGCCCGGTACTGCGATAACATAATCGGTATCAGTGTGTTGTTATGTGGGGCCAGAGCGGCGGTGGACAACATCAGCTGGAGCATACGAACGGTGCCAACGACTCGCGCAGCGGCAAGAAAAACGTCGTGGAGCTCGCAATCTGTGCCGCCGCCACGCGCGTTGCTTTACGTTGCACATGGCAATAGTACGAATTTTTCCATAAAATTATCCGCCATATATTCATACCGTCCTCGATCTTGTTCGGCATTCTGTGGCAACGCTTACGGTTGCTACGGAAGATACCCGGCCTTCGAAGACCTTCGGAGGACCTTCCGGTACTCGGTAGACGGAAATCGAGCAATCCTGAGCACCGAACCCGCGGTCGCTCGGTCTACATCCGAGTCCACTTGATACGACAGCGGCAGGGCTCGGGTAAAACGGAGAGAAAAGTAGAAAGAAAAGGGAAGAGAAGCGAATACCGGAGAGAAGAGGAGGACGCGGATCGGGACGGTTGACTCGGAGCAGGAGACCCACCCTCTCGACGCGTGCGATCGTTCCGTTTGCTCGTCGTCAGCGTCGATCGTACGTACGCGGTGCGAGACCCAAACGCCTCGATCGTCTTCCAGCGTGTCGATACGGTAAAACGAGGATTAATATCGGTGATTCTCCCGGCGCGTTATCGTGCACATCGGCGTTGATTCGCTCACTTTCGGTAGCCCACCCGCGGAGTGCGCTTGAAGATATTCGGTCGAATACGCCGAACCGTACCGGTGAGTTTCGCTATCGCGTAGAAAACGTGATTTCGTCGTTATCGTCGAGTCGACACAGACTATATTTGTATACGCCTATATAGTAATAACAACAACAACATAACACAACAACCCAACACCAACAACAACAACAACAACAACAACAACAACAACAACAACAAGCGCAAGGATAACGAGATATATTTTTGAGAACCGCGGTAAAAGTACTGGCCCCCAAATGCACAACCGGCAAATCTTGTTTCATGTTCATGTTCTGGAGCAAACGGACTCAGCTCACTAAACGTCTTCTCAAGGCCAAAGTTCGCGGAGAGCATGAAACCGAGTGTGAAGCTCAAGAAAATCATATTATCCCGTACTCTAACTGTTATTCGACTGAATCGCATCCCCCCGATTCACCTTGCCGCTCAACTTCAGCCAGCAACGGTCACGCCGGTCAATTCGCTCACAGTGGTGCGGCATCGGCGTCAGCTTTGCCGATAGGTTCTTCAAATTCTGTGATTGACGAGACTTGGAATACCGACGAGTCTTCGGAATTGCGGCAGCGTCGCTTTCAAGAAAATCAGAGTAATGTTCAAAACCCCGCTAAACGTTGTCGTCAAATATTCTGCAGCGACACTTCCGAGCGAGCTGCACCGGTGAAACAAGTACAGCGGCAGCACCGTAATCATAACCGCGACAACCGTCAAAATGCCGTGCCGTCCGACGTAGGGGCGAACGGTTCCGACGACGTTAACAATTTGGGCAATCGTTTAGCTAGGTGTAAGGAACTGCTGAAATCGTTGGAAGCTAATCAGTTGGAGATGTTGCTCACGGCGGTTGACAGTTACGGAGCTGATCTTGGCGCCTGTGTCTTGGTGCCGAGACGACGCGCCGGTCGCGCAGCCGGAGATGAATCGTCAGCTACGACATTGCCACCGTTTGATGATCGGGGAGATGTTCGGGAGGATCGAACGGAAGCGTCGACGCGGATATCGCCAACGACGACGACCGCGAGCGAAGCCCTCGGGGAAGAAGGCGGATCCTCCCGACATCATTCGCACCATCACCACCATCGCTACCATCACCACCATCACCACCACCACCACCACCACCACCATCATCATCACCATCATCATCAGAGACGACAGCGGCAGCAGCAGCACAATCGTAACAGCGACAGCCTCGAATCCATCGATAAAGATCTCCTTGAAACGGAGCGAATCGATTCGGAGAACATCCCGCTCGACGAGAGAATCGATTCAACGAAGGCTGCTGCGGTCACGACTACCGCTGCGCCTAGGCTATGTCGAGGAAATCGACACAAGTCACGGACTTCCGGCAACGCGATCGAACTACCGGTCGACCCCCACCTACTCTGCTGTCAGATATGGCGATGGCCGGATCTGAAAAATACCGAAGAACTCAAGAGACTTCCGGTCTGTCATTCCGCCAAGGATCCCTTTTACATTTGCTGCAATCCCTATCACTGGAGTCGGCTCTGCAAGCCCGGTGAGTAGGACAACCGTCATTTTCGTACTCGGAACTTGAAAATCTCTTAGAATTATGCCACGAGTACACATTACCCGAGACCTAATCGACCGTGTATCGTGTTATTTTACATCGGTTCGATTTCAACGACGCGATTCGGTGGTATACGCGTTATCTTCTCGTTGGCGAAGCAACCGAGACGACGGTGGTACGAGGCAACCGTCACCTCTTCACCGCATGCGTTTCAACAAAGTAGGCATATCGCCGCGGAGTGTCTCACCCCGCCGTACAAACGTACGCCTGCGTTCGTTAGAGTTATCATTTCCGAGTGACCTTCTTTCGCGTTGGAACGCTCTCGTTACGTACGCGCCGCTAAATCTCGGTCGCAAATTCGGTAATTACGGCGATGTCCGAGACCTCGGTAGGCCAGGCGTATTACAGGGCACGCGATTCGATTGACGTGGCTACGCCCCCCGGAATCGCGCCGTCTTCGGAAGAGTTCGTCGCCGATGATCGAACGATCGGCGATCGTCAGCCACCGTTGCGATCTTCGTCCGGAATACAATCGATCCGTCAACGAACGAATTCCAAGTCTTTTGCCCTTGAATCGTTCTCGCCAACATCCCCCGTCAAACGGCGTGAATCTCGCGCTCCGTTTCCGTTACAACGGAACACACGTGTACATATACATACGCATAGCTCGCGTTCGTCATGCGGAGTTTATCCCCGGCGAAAGAACGTCAACTGCGAAACGTACGAGATCTGAGAGAAACCAAAAAAAAAAAAAAAAAAAAAAAAAAAAAAGGAACCGAAGAGGAACAAAAATAATCGCATCTGACTTGCGACGCCTGTTTACGCAGACAAATATATTCGTTTGACGGTGCTTTATTCCCATTTAGTGGGATTGATTGTTCTCAACCCGTGAAGCGTACATCTATTATAGGTATGCACGTACGCTCCGCCGACTCGTCGTCGGAGACCTCCCGGCAACGCGAGGATTCGGAATTCGAACAAGGGTTGTCGTCGGGGCGTACGCTACGGGCACTTCTGTAAGTACGCTAGCTGCGGGCGATGGAACTTGAAATACGCACGCACGCACGCACGCACGCACGCACGTACGTACGTGTGTACGCGTACCGCGTTGGCGCGTCGTCGACCGCACTTACCGATAGCCACGAGATCATAGCGACGGGCGAAAGGGAATGAATCCAAAAATAACGCGTACGTTGGGCGGCGAGTCGGGTCGTCGGTGAGCACCAAGGGGGCTGGAGCTTCAACGGGGACCGAAGGGGACGGCGCCATCGGCGAGAACGTCGGGGAGGGGGGTCTTGTCGGCGCCACTGCGTGTCATTGCTGGCGCCAGCTAATCGTCGAGGCCAGCCAACGTACGTACGAGCTGGGCTGTTGCCGGCGATCCCGGTATCGGGTGCCGTTGTCGATCCCTACTCAATCGCGCGAATCTTCTTCCGGATAAGCTGCAACGGCCCGCACCGTATCGGATCTGCGGACCTCCGCGCCTCCCTGGGATTACCGTTCGTGCGTTCGCTCGAACCACGATCGAATGAAGTTGACGAATAACGCAGGATACGGAGGCGAATACGCCGCGATCGCAGCTATACGGTCGATCAACAACGGGGGACCACCGTCCGCCAATCGGACATTTCCGAAGGCAAGAGCTCTGTCGAAGAGAGCTTCGGGCGAAAGTCTGATCCACGGTGTCGGGGAGGACGCCATATGGCAATAATCGTGGCGTAGTTGTCGTTGGAAGAGGATCAAGGTCGGGTACACCTATAAAGTATCGATTCCTAAAAGAACGATAGATTTCATACCGGTTTCGCCGAGAGCTAATAATAGAACCTCCTATTTTGGAGTGGAACAACCGCACAGGTATTGCATACACTCCTGTAACGGGTGTCGTTTTCGTTCCAATCTTGTGCAGGATTATTTTGGACGTACGAGTGTACCCTCCGGTGCGTTGCTCCTCCGCAAACACTCGTCTCATGTCCAAAGAAATTGAGAATTCGTACGACGCGTATACTCACGTATCATTTATTCGTATCGTTCGCCCGGTTCCTTCGAGAAATTCGGTGTGTCTTCATCGGTAGCGATAACAAATACGTTGCACGCTTCGCGAACTCGAGCCTCGCGACGACTTCTGCGAATATCATCTCGTTGTAGCTCGCAGACGAACCTCACGGTCGCTCGGTGATCGCGGAGAAAAATGGAAATTGTCATTAAGGATCGAAAATTTGTTATCGTTAACCGATCGATAATAATATGTATATTGACGAAGGTTTGATTTCAATTGTTTGTCCGTTTTGTACTTCCAGAGTCGCCGCCACCACCGTACTGCCTCATCGCCGATAGGTTGAGACCGGAAGGTGAGTGAATATACGTAATGAATTTATCGATGCGTTCGAATGTCATACGATGGTCAATTATCACGTCCACGTCGATTACGTCGAAAGAGAATTTCCTCTCGCTCGTACGCTCACGGGGTTTTCGATAATCAAACGAACGGTTCGCGGATTGCTCCTGATCGGCGGTGTCTCGTGCGGTGCAAGTACGTACGTACGTACCATTTGCTCGTGCGCCCGCCTATACCTACGGTAGTTTTTCCTTTTTCGGATAAATCGGTCGTAGCCTTGGAAAGAGGAAAGTGAGACCGGAGTGCGTCGGGTCTGCGACAAAAGTACATCAGGTTACAGCGCGAGTAGGTCCATTTGAATAGAGACGCCGAGTTCTTTTGATCGCGCCGCGAGTCGTTCCGGTGAGAGCTACCGCCGCTTTCGTGCGTTTGCCGCAGTCCGTTATACGTAACGCCGTGTCTTCGAGAACCCTGTCGCCGTGCGAAGCGTCGCCGCGGTCGAGCGAGCGAGCAAAGTTTGAAAAACAGCCTTCCACACTCGCGTAGATCGCCGGTGGCGGTCTGTTCCTGGCGCGCGATGGCATAATCATCGTACCGAGTGAAGGACAAACTTGAATCGGAATGCCTCGGGCGATATACCGATCGTGTATACGCGTGCGCCCGTACGCTTGTCTCAGCGGTACGAACAGCAGCACCGGCTGAGTCGAATCCGAGCTGATTGCGAGCCGAACTCTGGCAATACCCTCGTCGTGTACCGCGCGACGAGAACGAAACGTCGAGCGTAAACGCGCGTGTTAGCGGGGTCAATATCTTCCAACGATAGCGGCGAGTTCGCTGCTCGAATAACTCGGATGTTTTGGGTGTGACGCGACGCTGCGATGCTGAAACTCAATCGCGCGCTCGTCGAGCGCTAACGTTTCGTTCTTCGAAACGATTCGATATTCGGAGATGCTTCGTCGCAAGTATAGGCATCATTGGTGTCTCGCCTCGCAGTTGCGGAGCTCCGTTCGCCGCACTCCCGACGCGTATACCTGTACAGGGTGCGTTACCTTCGACTCCCGAATCGAGGGGAGTCCGATCGGGTCCCCGCTCGCTCTGCCTCGGACTCGATAACGCAACTGAACTTGACGATAATGACGAATTCGTTATTGCCCCGGATATTCTACGTCGCCGGAACCGGGGGGGAGGTGTCCATACCTGTATACGGACAAGCGCCGGGACGTGGGCGCCTCGGCGCACCTGGGCTACTCTTTTCCCACCTCTCTCCAACGTTACCTCCTTTTCCTCGCTCGAGCGGACCCGCGTGGGTGAATATTCGTATACCTCGGTGTACGCGCAAGTTATGCGGATGTACGTACTGCGTGCGTAGTCGCGTGCGATGTGGTACGCGGGCACCCCCGGTGTTCGCTTTTCAAGTATTCCACCTGATCGGGTGCGGTTCTTCTTCCAACCATTTTGGCCGTATCGTCTTCGGTATAAGTGCCGCCTTCCTCGCGGTTGCGACGTTCGCGGTGCCTCTCTTCCTCTCCTCGCGGCACGGCGACGTCCTCGACACCTGGGTATTGCTCTTCCCGCTCCCTTCTTTTCTCCTTCTTCTCTATGCATCTTCTCCGTCTTCCTCTTCTTCCGTTGCTTCTTCGCCTATTTTTACCTTCGCGCGTCTCACTCGAAGAAACGAATCAAGAGAAATTGCTCCGACTCGAGCTCGCAGCTTCGGCAGCAGCGGGAGCAGCGGCTACGGCCACTCGACGGCATCTCCCCAGGCACGCCAGCTGTACGATCGGGAGTGGCTCGCTGGCATTCCAAGGTTTCCTCGTAGACGGACCCGTTGCTTTCTCACTAAAAATCCACCGTTTCCGGATTGGAAAAATTGCCCGAGGGGCTGCTGCATTTTTGAAACGATACGTACACCTTCGAACATAACAGCCGTTCGTTTTTCTACAGCTATACTGTCCTGTTTCAAAAAGTTGACGACCAATGGAACGTCGTACTTCTCAATTCGCGCAGCCGATTGACGTCGTTGCATCTCGCTTGTCCGCCGATTGAACTTCGCGAAACGAGTGAATCCTGCCGCTGAACGGTGATGGAATTTCAGTCGTGTGCTGATTGATCGAGAGGTCAATATTCAATTTTTCAAATACATCAGCCAATGATGATTTTTCAGTTGGATCGAAAATTATTCAGCCAAAAAACGCCAAGCTTACAGTCTTAAATTTGACTCAAAATTTGGGCCAGAATCCGATCTTCTTTGTATTCAGGGTTTTCCATGGTATTCTTGAATATTTTGATCTCAGGAACCCGAATCTCGAAGTCAAATTGATCTTATCTATAAAATTTATCGATCCGAAAAGTGAATAATCAAGGATATCTCGATGGGAAAAAATTCATCAATCTCATCAATTTCATCGACGGATTCGTGTTCCTGGGGTCAAAATACGTCAGAATGGTGTCCGATTTTGAAAATACTTCATTTTCGCCTAAAAATATTTTATATGCTATTCTGATGTATTTTAATCCCAGAAATCCGAATTCGCAAGTTAAATTGGTCTATCGGTAAAATTGACCGAGTTATCCCCATTTTTTCGCATTTTTGACCATAAATTTAAGGATATGTCTGCTCCAAATATTCGAATTCTTTGGTCGACGAGCAAACTCGAGCTACGCTGGAATCAGCGCAGTCAGCAGCGTAACGCTTTGTTGTGAGACGTCACCTTCAGGGCGGAGCAGAGGTGACGCCTCAAAACAAACCGCGCGCCCGTGGCTACCTGACTCCAGATAAGCTCGGGCTGGATACCCCGCTCTCGTAAACCGAGAAATTCGAATATTTCGACCCATGCAGGAATTGCGACAATCCAAAGTGGGTCTACGACTAAAACCACTCGATATGTCTTATAATTATTCTGCTTCGAACAGCGAATAATTGATGATTACTCGATCGATTGCACGAGTAGATGATTTTGGCTTTCAGATTTGGATTCCTGAGCTGATTATACGTGAGATTACTCTCGAAAAACCAAAAAAAAAAATCAATTTTTGAGCAAAAAATAAATCATTGTTTTAATTGGCTTTAATATGCTTTTCTTATGTATTTTGATCTCAGGAATCCGAATCTGGAAGAAAAATTGATCTATCTCTAAAATTGACCGAGTTATCGCCAATTTTCAGCTTTTCGGGGTCAAAAATAAAAACTTGATTTTTTGGTCTATCTAAGTGTAATTTGAGCTCAAGAATCCGAATCCGAAAGAAAAATTAGTCTATCTTCATAAATGACCGAGTAATTCCCATTTTTTCGCATTTTTTCGCATAAATTTGAGGATATCTCGAAGGGAAAAAATCATAGCTCAATTTGGACGACGGATTCGTGTTCCTGAGGTCAAAATACATAAGAAAAGTGCCATACGATCAATTTTAAAAAATAAAAATTTTTGGCCAAAATTTGAAAAAATCGTAAGGGGTACCCCTTGGAAAAATCTCAAATTTTGGCCAAAAATTTTTATTTTTTAAAATTGATCGTATGGCACCTTTCTTATGTATTTTGACCTCAGGAACACGAATCCGTCGTCCAAATTGAGCTACGATTTTTTCCCTTCGAGATATCCTCAAATTTATGCAAAAAAATGCCTAAAAATGGCGATAACTCGATAAATTTTATAGATAGATCAATTTTTCTTTTGGATTCGGATTCCTGAGCTCAAATTACAATAAGATAGATTAAAAAATCAATTTTTTATTTTTGACCCCAAAAAGCTGAAAATTGGCAATAACTCGGTCAATTTTAGAGATAGATCAATTTTTCTTCCAGATTCGGGCTCCTGAGGTCAAAATACGTCAGAAAAGCATATTAAACCTAATTGAAAAAATGATTTATTTTTTGCTCAAAAATCGATTTTTTTTTTGCTTTTTCAAGAGTAATCTCACGTATAATCAGCTCAAGAATCCAAATCTGAAAGCCAAAATCATCTACTCATGCAATCGATCGAGTAATCATCAATTATTCGCTGTTCGAAGCAGAATAATTATAAGACATATCGAGTGGTTTTAGTCGTAGACCCACTTTGGATTGTCGCAATTCCTGCATGGGTCGAAATATTCGAATTTCTCGGTTTACGAGAGCGGGGTATCCAGCCCGAGCTTATCTGGAGTTAGGTAGCCACGGGGCGCGCGGTTTGTTGTGGGGCGTCACCTCTGCTCAGCCCCCAAGGTGACGTCTCACAACAAAGCGCTGTGCTGCTAGCTACCTGACTCCAGCAAAGTTCGGGCTCCCTTGTAGGCCAAAAAACGCCAAGCTTATAATCTTAAATTTGACTCAAAATTTGGGCCAGAATCCGACCTTCTTTTTATCCAGGGTTTTCTACGGTATTCTTGAATATTTTGATCTCAGAAACCCGAATTTCGAAGTCAAATTGATCCATCTATAAAATTTATCGATCCAAAAAGTGAATAATTAAAGATATCTCGATGGGAAAAAATCGTAGCTCAATTTCATTGACGGATTCGTGTTCCTGGGGTCAAAATACATTAGAAGAGTGTCATACTTTTGGAGCAAAAATATTGAGATATCTCGATGGCGAAAATTCGTAGATCGACGAAAAAAAAAAAAAAAACTCAACTAGCTTGTAAATTATAATGATGTCAAATTGAAGGAAAAATCAGGATTTAAAAATATAAACGACGAATGCAATGAAATCCGGCGCGTGCGTGCACTGCTGGTACACGGTAAAAAAGTTATATCCGATATTCAATTCCGTACAAGTCTCGATGCTTCGACAATCGTAATGGCAAGATTGGCTCAATTCTCAAACAGCTCACGCTTTTCAGAGCGTTGATATTCGTTATTGGAGTCTGGATATTTTGCGTAGGCACATCTTTCGACGTTTTCGTTGGGAAATTCGTGCGAGGGTTGGAAGAACGGGGCGGGGGCGGGGGCGGGGGAGAAGGGGTTAACGAGTATCGTACGGAGTGCGGTAAGAGCTGCCCGTCGTCGTCAACGATGATGCTTCACCGAGATGGAACGCTTTCGCGGTATATTAGGAAAACCAAAATAACTTTCAGACGGTCGAAAGCTTACGCGGTCTAACCGTACAGCTCCATCATCTTCCGCGCGACATACGAGCGATACACCCATACGAGTCGTGCGATGCTGAAATCAACGAATGGCAACGCGAATATGTTGAAACAGGTATTTCATTCGCTCCCGATCCCGCGAGCGCGAACGCGTCGAAGTGGAATGAGTCTTCTATATTTTTACGATTTTTTGAGCGCATGCACTTACGATCGGTACGTACGCCCGTGTAACACGTTCAGGAATAAGAGTGGGACGACTCGCGCGATAAGAGGAAACCGCGCTCCGGGGTTCAGAAGAGTCCCTCGGGAGCGAGACCCAAGAATCTCGAAAGAATGCGACCGACCGACCAACAGACCCCGCAGCAGCCGGACCACTTTATGACGTTGGCCCTCGCTCTCTGCTCTTCTCTCCCCGTCACTCTCCGTTCCGTTGGTTCGAAAAATTCACGGCCCGACTCGTGTACCTATAGCTACAACGCACGCGAGTACGAACGACTAGCTCTGCATCGGTTTTTCAATCTTGCGTCCGGCGGCAATCGTACCTATTATCGTTGTCTTCAACGTTCTCGTTGCATGTCCGTGTCGTTATACTTTTTATACGAAACCGCGAACGCGTTCCGTGATTCACAATTTCGATCCGATCGCATCATACGGATGACGCAAAGAACGATTACATTCCCAATTCTATAATGTTGCGCATGCAGTTTTAATTTATCTCTTTCAACATTCCTCTCAATTTTTTTCTTCCAGATCGAGCTCCGAGCGAAGGGAACGCTTCACACCCGTACGACCACGCGAGAAACGAAAATTCGTCGCCACTTCCTGGCTCCCTAACCACCAACGGCGAAGGTAATTGAAAAATATCGTAAATCCGAATATCCTGTATTATCGAGGTTTCGAGTTGAAGGATACGGTCCCGCAATCACTCTTGGACCCGGTAGTAGTTGGGATTCGACAGTTCCCCATAGGTTGGAATTTCGGTGAAAGGTCGACGTAGAGGTTCACCGTGACTCATTATGCGACGTAGGTGAATTTGAATCACGCGAACCGTTCCTTTAATAATGGAAAATCCACTCATTCCAGTTATTGAAAACATTTTTCAACAAATTCAATTTGTTTCGTTGCACGAAATTCAAGCAGTCTTTCGGACGAACTCGAAAATGTTCACCGAGTAAAACTACGCTACGCTCAGAAATGCTTCATTTTTCATCCCGTTCGCGTTCGCCACTCTGGTATAATAGGGAGTGCATGAAATGAATGTCCGAACGCCGGCTCTTCTCTACGTCCGTTTGACCCCTCCGCTCGTTGCGGTCCAGGTGTTGTACCGTTGCGTTATCGAGTGCGTCTACGTGACGTCATCTCGTGCGCCCATGCGATCTCAACGTCGAAATTTATATGAATGGGCGCAACGAATGCGCGCGAATAGGAGGTACGTGTATGGGTATTCCGGTATAGATTTAGCGACGAAAACAATTTGCTCGAACACGGTAAGGTGAGACACGTGCGCGTGAGGCCAACCAGTTGCAAGCTATCCTTGTTTTTTCCCCCTCGCTCGGGTACTCGAGTAGACCTATATGTGTATACGTGAGTATACAAATGTATTCTACGCACACTTCGAGGACCGCCGGTGTTCTTCGTCGGGAGTGTGATTGTTTTCGAAATTTTCGATCGGACGGTGGCCGTGCATCGCGGTCAGTCACGGCGTTGGGCCGGAATCGTAACCAGGGGCTCGAATAGCGGGTGAGGCCCAAACTTGTACATCGTATGCGTTTATACCGCACGTACGTATCATCTATCGGCTGTACGATTCGTGCGCGGGTTATTCTCTCTGTTGTAGATGTAGTGACTTTTCCCCGCGGTAGATTCGGCACTCGTCTTCGGCGGACCCGTTGCCGTAGGACCCTCGTTCGCAAGGATCCTTCGCTACCTTCGCCCCTCCGATGAATGTAGAATCGAGGTGGGCGCAAACCGTTGGGATTCGTACGCGTTGCGAAATCAGCATGTGCTCCCGACGCCGTTCGGTCACCGTCACCTACGCCGCCTCCTCCTCCTCCTCCTCCTCCTCCTTCTCCTCCTCCTCCTCTTTCTTCTTCTTTTTCTTCTTCTTCTTCTTCTTTTTGGCTCCTCCGTCATCGTCACAATTTGGTTGTCCTCGTCCCGGTGAAAAGCCGGCCGGCCGGCCGGCCGGCCGGCCAGTCGGCGATCGTCGAAGAGGGAAGTAGCGCGGCGCGGAGGGGTCTGGCGCCAGACAGCTGCCGCATGTGTCGCGACCTCGCTCGGCTGCCCCGCCGGTTCGCCTTCCACTATCGCGACTCCGACGTTAAACACCGACACCGACGCCTCTGCGCCACAACCAACGACCGCTATGCCCACCACTATTACCACCGTCAACTACTTTATTGATTTATTTTATTGTTAGTCAACTTTCCCAACGCTGCCTCCGCATGTGCAAACAACGTACTCGTAAGCTACGTGTTTACGTAGCACAACTGCAACGGTATGTGTCTCGTGCCGCAGACCGTACGTAGATTATATTATATCGCTCACCTCGTGCTCACCTAACCGAAATGCTTATGTTTGGAGAGATATTCGTCAATTTATCTTTCTACATCATAATCGGCCACGCCGATTACCGTACGTTCGCTCCAACGATTCGCGTATCTACCCGTGCATACGTAGTCGGGGCTAACAATAAATATCGGCTTTTGCGAATCTAACCGTTGCACAAATTGTGAATTTCTTTCGTATGAGGAGATCGAGACCGTGCCGAATGTATCGAGGGCAGCCGGGATTTGGAGAAGATTCGACGGTTACGCACACATGGGATAATCCACGCGAGAACGACAGCTTCCCTGATCTCGATCGTAATCCTGCGCAGGTCTTGTCGTCGGTCGTATCGTTGACGAGCAATCGGTCGGAATCACCGCCGACTCGGATGCCCCGCGTACACGTACGATTGTATCTTGAGTACGTAATTCGGAAATCTATGAATCGGAAGGTTTTGAATTTTCGAAATCGCTTCCGCGTATACGAAAACGATTACCGTCTATTGCGAAGTAGACGAACGCAGGATTCAGCGTACCGCCACAATGTGCATACAGGGTAGAAGAGTAACAACTTTGCCAACGGTTTATCGATCGTGTACAGGGTCGAGGTCAGCGCAGCCTCCCTCACGGTCGACCAACTGCCGCGGGTTGCCCTTGCCGCCGACGACATACCCGTGAACTTCCTTTCCTAAAGGGGATGTTTGGAGATCCACCTGCGCTCGGGGCGTTCTTCGTCCGCATCTTTGCCCTCTTCTCTCGTCATTACGACTTATCGGCTTTCTCTCCATCTCTAATGTAACGGAGCGTCGAATCGTCGTTAGGTGAATACGTCGATGTTCGAAGCATTTTCGCTCCCGCACCTGCTCGGACGAGTTATCCCGATGCGTCTTGCACGTACCACGAGGCGTGTATAACGAAAGGGGCAGGTGCGATGCATACGCTGCTCGCGAACCACCCAATGTTCGCCGTTTGGAAGCTCGCGGTTCACCGTTCAGAATCAGACTGGCGAATGTTACGATCTCGGGCAGATCTCTTTTGCGTTTGCGGGTAGACGGTGCTATTGACCCCGATGCCTCGCCAGCTGAGCAATGGACGCGGGTGTACCCATCCTCTACCTGTACGAGTTCCCGACGTACGCGCGCCATCCGTCGAGGCGGCGGTTTCCCTTTTCCATTTTTCCCTACTTCCTGTATTTCGATGCGGTAGCGAGGGCTCTCGATCGAGCGGTACGACCGTGTCGTGGCCGATCGCGGGTATCGCGCCGAAATAATCCTGACGGAGAGCGGCGCAACGCCGGGCATATCGTTTCCATTGAATGTTTATTTTCACGTTACGCGCCACACGAAGATACACCGCGCCAAAAGATCGAGGGTTGAAATTCCCTCCTCGATGTTCGTTTTACTTCTCGTATTTGATTCCGCCTATGCGCCACCCGTACGCTTTGCGCGATGCCTACGTCCACGAATAAGCTATGGAGCTTCGTCAGCCTCATCGAACGATCGCTGCAGCGGTATGCGTTCGTTACAAATATAGCCGAACGGTGTTCGTTGCGTAACTGCAGCAGCGAAGATTGTAAGCGATCCTTTCTCTCTAACGACAGTCAGCTATATACGCGGTTAGACGCGACGTCGCATACATGGAAGATAGGTGCTCGCCTACGGTCGTCGATTCGATTGATTTTCGATTCTTCCACTTCGCGTACACGTAGAGTCGATCCGCGTTGTCTACTCGATCGAAATTCGCTACAATTTTCACATGGACGAAGGACTCGCGGTGGGGCCTATAATTGCGAGTGTTCCAGCCGAGGGAGGCGCTCGTGCGTACGTCCGTGGACAATGGGTGTAATTGGCATAAAATTACCCGCAGGGCCGGTCGAGTCGCAGCTGAAAGCTGTGAGTGAAAGCGCGATGCGCGGTCTCGTCAAAAGAAATTCCGGATAGCAATGCCGGTGGAGTGTAATTTTAGTGAGAACGGAATCGCTTATCTTTGGTTAGACCCGCGCGGCGTGTTTGACTGACGTAAGCGAGATGCTGCGAGAGACGAGGAGACGTGAAATTGGAAGAGGAGCGGCTTTGCGAGGTGAGCGAAGGCCGCGTTTATCGTGTCGCGTAGTTCCTCGGGTTCCACGATGCGCGTCAAACTAAGCTGGAACAAAGGTCGAAAGATGAAAGAATAACGTACGAAAAGAAAGAAGAAGAAACGGAAAAACGGAGGGAAGCGATGGATGGCCGACTGCAGAAATGCCCCGAACGGAGCATCCCGCCGTGCGGCGTTTGCATTCGACGCCTATCTTCGTGGCGTACGAATGCACAAACCGGCGAGGAAACGTCGAGGAGTCAACCGCTCACTACCGGGAGGGGTACGTAGCGCGTTTGTCCTACGTAATCAGCCACCGGAGCGCAAGCTTTGTCCCCGCGTGCGCCGAACCCCGACACAAGCGAAAAGCTCGTCGGTCGTCGTTCGCGTCGAACCGAAAGCAGGGGTACGTACGCGTAAACGCGCAGGGATGTCGATGTGGATGTCGATGTGGATGTGGATGTGGATGTGGATGTGGATGTGGATGTGGATGTGGATGTGGATGCGAAGACGAAGACGAGCGGCGCGACGAAGGGGCCGAGGTGGTGGTGTGGTGCTGCTAGGCGGCGCCCGGTATGTGGCGCCTTCACTGGCGTCGGGCCATCTTTTACAGTTGAGGCATTACAAAGCGTCGACACGTTTCTCATACGGTTGACTCCTGACGAAGTTATAGAAGCTCGTTGTCGGACAACGCTCGTCCGATTTTCGTTTTCACGAAACCGAAGGGAAAACACGTATCCGCCGCCGCGCGGTCTTTTTTTTTTTGTCCCCGTGTCCCGTTCTGCCCCGTGGCGTCGATCGTTCGATTCCCAAGTCCCCGCGAACCTGCGACGGAATGTGAGGTAGATATTTATATACCTACAGGTACATCCATTGATGTCCTCTGACTCGACGCCGCGCTCAAGGCTAGCTGTGGATCAACCGCCGTAGACTTCTCGTGTCGACTCCGGTTTCTTCTTCTTCCTCTCCGGTCCGTCCGACTCTTTCCTCGTCGCTGACGCCAACGATCGCACCACCCATCGGTTTCGTGGCGCTGAAAATGAATTTCCACTCGTGCGACCACGGGCACGGGCGATGTCCTACGGTCGTTCCCACAGTGTTCGATAACAGGAAGCACGAGTCTGCCAACGAAACGAGTCCTCCGCTGGCCCGCGAAACCAACGCTGCGAAAATGCGAATCGACCCACTCGAACGAGGGCCACAACACCCTTTCCGTCGCCGCATGTACGACCGACTTCCCACAAAGTACCTGTTCATTGTCCGTCGACTCAACAACTCCGTCAGCTGTAACAATGTCATGCCGCGGGGAGGAAATCTCCGTACTTATCGTCCGACTACGTTGCACGTTGAATACACCTCAGCTCCGGTCTTTGCCGTCGCGTTTGCGCTACGATTTCCGTCCTCGAATGAACGTCGCACGCGGTGACACGATCGAATCGCGGGCGAATTATTTATTCACGCATCGTTATCAGGCGTGTATGCTTTCTTCCATAATCCCCGCCGCCTTCCGCCTCTTCTGCTCGATGAGGACGCACGGGACGAACGCCCATCCCTTGAAAACGACCGGACGATTCTCCGATCTCTCGCATACCAGCGGTGCGATGTTGGATCTGGTGGGACTTGATATCGTTCCCAGTGAACATAGTGGCCGCGGCACGAAATGCTAAGAACATTCGTTGATTTCGCAAGAAATTAGATGGAAGACGTTGGATGTTCGTCGGATCTCCGATAGCCTCTCGTTTGCACAGCGCGCGTAATAATGTTGTCGATAATCGCGGGCGAACGGAAGCCGACAACTTATTACCGGCGTATACCTACGTAACGAGTAAGCGGCGGACCACCACCGGCGCACGTACGAACGAGGTGCAAGTTCGGTGTCTCTTGGAATCAGCGTCGCGACGGGCAACGTCCTTGCCCCGCCGCCGATACGCGGTTGCCGCGGCGCCGTGCCTCTCGCGGTCCTCCGAGCTACGCCGGTGACGTAATCCACCCGATAGCTCGCAATCTTGGCGCCGCGTTAACTCGTAATATCTATTTTTATCCGCGAGAGGTTTCTCTCACACCCCTGCCCCGCCTAACGAACCGTACAGCCACCTACGTTGCTGTACGTACGTACCTTCTCTGTATACCTACGCACATCCATCTACATCGGCTATCGTACGATGCACGTATCCAACGTAGATACGTACGTACGTACGACCCACACAACCGCGTATCTAATCCAACCGTATCGTGTCTGCTTGCGACTTCCGATATCTCTTTACCGAATCTATGCGTGCGACGCGTACACTTGGCTCGGTGGAAGTCGGTGGTTCGGATAACCTCTTGCCGTAATACAAGATCGTAATACCGTGCTAAAATGTCGTCCGATCGTCCAGCGACTTCCATCGAGCCAAGTACGAGTAGGTACAGCCGACCGTTTGATTTTCAGTCCGTCCGATCCCCTTCTACTGTATCCTCTTCGCGCAAAAGTCGTCAAAGTTTTGCGCGTCTTCCGAATCTTGGGGGAGGTGCGGCGTTGCTCGTAGGTACGACCAATCGAGTCGACGCTCCGACTGCTGCTGGCTTATACCCAAATTGAACCGATCGGCGTTAATGCGACCGGTCATCGCGGATTTTCGAGGATAAGCTTTGCCGCGAGTCGGGCGATTGTATCGTTGCATTATTCGGTGGCCGAGCGATCTCGTAGTCAGCGGCACGCGGATGTTCGTTGAAGTTGGCTACCGCGAGTTCAGCGTTACAATTACCGCCAAAGGATACGTACTCCCGTGTTTCGGGAATACGAACGCAAATAGATCCCGTGCGATAATTCCCGAGCATTACACGCCGACGACGAGCCGTGACAATTTATCAAATTCATACTCGTCTCGACCGAGCGACGCTGCGCAGTACTCGCTGTGTACGTCGGTACGCACGTATACGTATGCACGCGTACATTGCACATGCCCACCGATAAGTTCCTCGGACTTGTCTACCTAACTCGAGACGCGCACGAATATGAAAAGCCTTCGGCTCTTCCGACGTGACGGCAGCTGCACGGAGCAGCGGAAAACTTTTTCGCAGAACAGGATGAAAATTATCAGATAATTGCGATCGTCGACGGACGACGTGACGTTGACGTACGTCGCATACCCACACGTACGTACACATCATACGTGCCAAGTGCCGTAACACGCTCGCACCGTTCGCCGTTGTCACAGAGGCGCGTGGGATGACCCACGGAGACGACGCGCGCGGAGCAAACTCCGAAGATACTCGGACGGGATGACGAGAACGTAAACAAAAGGTCAACGAGTTGACGATGTATCGTCGTACATAACTCGGCTTCGAACTCCCTGTCCGGCGAAAAATGTACAATGTCGCAAATCGACGATGAAAAGGGAATGGGGTTCGCGACAGAGGCGACCAACTACCCCGGCGACAAAGCGTTGCGAGCAACAGGTCGCCGCTCTCCGGACTCGGATAGATGGGCGAGAGTTTGCACACGATCGCGTATACCTATACAGTGCGCCGCGAACCCTCGGGATATCGTACGAAAAGAATTTCCGATGGAGCGAGCAACAGGCGTCTCTTTATACGCCCTTGCCACCGCGTTTCGTGATCAATTTACGATTCTTCTTCCTCCGCCCCAGTATCGGCGATCGATCTGTCATCCTGCGAATCGTTTCATCGGGCTCATCTCGACAATTTATCTGTTCCAGATTCGTCGGGACAAAGGGAATGGTGCACTCTGGCTTACTGGGAACTTGGGGGTAGAGTCGGTCGTCTTTATCCCGTCGAACCGTCGACGGTGAACGTGTTCGACTCGCTTCTGGACGGAGACGGTCTCTGCCTGGCGACGCTCGCCGAAAATCACTCCACCTCCCCGATGATTCAAAAGACACGCAGCAAAATAGGACTCGGTTAGTATATTCTTTCGACGAACAATACTCGCGTCTGTCGTCATTTCCATTCGAACGAATAGACTCGCATTCGAACTAGGTGTGTCGTTGCAGCGAAGCTCGTCGTCTCAGCTTTTTCTATTTTATCCCAAGGTCTGATGCTGAGCGACGAATCCGACGGTGTCTGGGCTTACAATAGGTCTGAAAATCCGATTTTCGTAAATTCGCCGACGCTCGACGATCCCGAGTCTCGCACGCTTCTGGTCTACAGGGTGCCGCCTGGTTTCTGTCTTAACATATTCGACCGCGCGAAGACTCTGCAACTTCACCGCTCCTACGCCGCATCTTCGTCGGGTTGTCCCACGGGTAACCCGGGCGGGTCCGCTAGCGGACCCGTTGACGTAAATTCCGTCCGCATAAGCTTCGCCAAAGGATGGGGACCCAAGTACTCCCGGCAAGAGGTCACCTCCTGTCCGTGCTGGCTCGAGGTTTTGCTCGCCCCCTGCAGGTGATCTCTCATCAAACTTCGCCGATTCTATGTTTTGTTCGCGCCGCTGCGACATTGTTTCGAATTTGTATTTTCCGCACCCGGCTAAGGGACGAGGAAGCCCAAGTTTTTGACCCGTGTCACATCCCCGTAAGTCGACCTACCGTCCTACCTTGATTATCCTACGTTGATCGCCAATTTACTCCTACGTCGTGCCTCGGGATCTCTACATGGGGAAGCGATAAAGCGACTCATTGTCCGACTGCACTATTCGACACTGTCGTACAAATATACTCGTCCCCCCCCCCCCCCCCCCCCCTCCCTGCCCCGCCGTTCGCGGTTTTTAATCTAGACCTAATTGCTTGTGACTGATTAACCGGAACATTTATACGGATTTTGCAGATCTGTACTTTATACCTTTGAGAAATTTACGATTATCATTTTTATTGAATAACTATCATCCCTCGCGGCATTCGAGAATTGCTTGGTCATTTCAAATCTTATCGATATTATCATCGTGGTTTTTGTTACTATTCTTCTTATTATTTTCCATGTTATCGCCGTTGTCGTGTTGTTGCTGTTGTTGTTGTTGTTGTTGAGAATATTGCTATGGCAAGTCTTATTTTTACATAATAATAACTGTCAATTATTTCTGGTAATATTGTTTCCTACGTTTAATCGTATTCGTCTTTTACGACAATTGCAAACGACTACATTTTATTCCGGCTGAAAAATGCGCCAGTACTGTGAATAGTTGCGATCCATTGGAAAACGAAAAAAGAATAGTGGACGGCCTACCCTTGGAATTCCTACTTCGACACTTGGCTATATGTCTGCGTATCGTTGAAAACCTATCAATGAAAACCAAATCGGATTTATACCGTCGGATTTGTGCACGTCGTATCGTTGATTCTTCATTTCACTACGATTACTTCCATCGTGTTGAAAGTGGATGCTGTTGAATTTCAAGATGTCGGTGATACCGGATAATGGTAATAGAAAAAAATCATAATGACGACAACAACAACTGCAACTACATTTTCAGACAATTATGCATAAGTTTATCATGCTATTTGTTGTTCTAATAAATATGTACATCATTTAAATTTAGAGTCATAAAAGCAAACAAATGAAAAATTTACCATATGTTTTAAACCAAAAATCGCCGCAACTGTGTGTTTGGAGGGAAAAAATTTTTCTCGACAACTCATGTTGATCACCGTATCGTCAGCTTTGTTTTGATTATATAAAAATAATTAGAATAACTAGACAGTGAAATGATGAAACGTGAAATGAAATATTTAACGAAATTCGTTGTTAGCTAAAGGCCGTGAATGACTTCTTTTTAGTTACGTAATACGGTGTACATCGGATCGTTCGATTGGGAAAAATGACTGTCTCTAGAAAATAAATCGGCTTCGTCTGCCTGAATGTGTCGGATTGTAAGTATCGTAATAATAATCGGAGTTCGCGAAAATACAGGTGAAGATGAAAAAAATACATAAATATATTCTTGGTAATAGTCGATCAAAAGTCGTTAATTCAATAATTATAAATGTACAATCATGTAAATATAATTTAAGAAAATATCGCGAGAAACACAATACAAACCCACGCGTACACACGAAATACCCACCTCTTTGTGCCTATTTAAAATGTAAAGACAAGAGACGACAGAATTGTTGAAAAGAAAGAAATTGAAAAATTACAGAAACAGAGTCGAGAAAATGATGGAGAAGAGGAACAATTGAAAAAAAAAAAAAAAAAAAAAAAATAGAAAAGGAAAGATCTATGTCTATATGTATACTACCTTTGAAAATATATTATACTGCAATTTACCCATAATATAGCTTATATTTGTTATATTGAAATATTAAATTTGTGTACATCAGATAGTTATTTATAAAAGAGTAAAATTTTTGATAGAGGAAAACTCCAAATGTATGTATTTCTAGACACTGTTATTTATCTTCACCGAACCAACTGGGATGAAAATAAGCAAAGAAACAAATTAAAAGTCGGCGCTGTATTATACTGTAGCGTATGGGTATGTACTTACATGCATGTGCTGTCGAAAATAGACGGTTTAACGGTCAAGTGCGATGAGTGAAACCTTATACGATGCACAGCAGGGTTGTTATAATGTACATAGCGAGAAAAATTCCGAAGAACGACTGAATACGGAATAGTCGACGCATAAACGATATTGACCGATTGCTCTTGCGAACATTATTACAATTTTTATTCTATTAGTGCCTCTTGTTGTTATTATTATTATTATTATTATTATTTTCTTCGATAACGACAAAGTACCATTTGCCGGTGACTCGAAGATTGCAAGAATCAGGACAACGAAGAGAAGCTAGTTTTTCAGCTATAAGGATCATGTCTGTGAAACATAGTGCCTTTTACAGCGTTCACTACTTATTAAATTATATAATATAACTACTATACGGAATGTCGAACGATAAATACACATGTATATGTTCTGGGCCGATAAATCTGGCTTAAATCGGACGATGGGGTGACAAGGTTTTTTCGGACCTCTCCCTCCGCTCTTCAAACTCAGGGTTCTTTTTCATTGAGATTTTTCAATAGCCCTCAAAACACCGCGATCTTGACCTCGGTCACATAAAGTGCGTACACCCACACACCCACGAGCGCGCGCCCGCGTGTTTATTATCTTTGTGTTAATTCCATTAACAGCGCACGTATTTTAGCCATTTCAAGTTATCGATGCTCTCATTTTCAACCATTTGTTTGTAATAGCCAAACATTTAAAACGTGTACTGGTATATGGCGAAAAGAAGTAATAAATGAACTGATAGTAGTAATATTATCAGTGATAACAATAACAATAACAACAATAACAACAACAACAACAACAACAATAATAATAATAATAATGGTCATTATGATATTGATAGTAATATAACAGTAATGATAAAATTAGTAATAAAACCAATAACCGTAATAACAATGATAGGAATAACGACAGTGACGACGATCACGCTGACGACGATAGTCATAGCGATGATAATATACGATGGGGAAGGTGTGAAAAAATTGAGGACAGCTCACCGGTAATTGATAACCCCAACGACGAGCAATAGGGTTGGCTGATTGATTTAGTTGCAGTGATTTGTGGTAAACTCGTGTGTACATTTGTATTTGTATTTGTATTCGTTTTTTTGTATTATTACGTACTAGAGCATACACTCGTATGTGTGTGTTTCATTAGGGAGAGCTTACATACGCAAATATGGTATACGTAGAATACCTGATTATTCATATCGTTATAGACATGCGGTAACAAAAATGAATACCTCTCGAAACTTACGACCTCTACGTACCAAAATGATCGTCTACGGTAGTGATTAGAATTGAAGGTGTAACGAGGAAATAGAAGAAAAGGAATTCTTTTCCAAACATGCAATAAACGCGTTATAGTCGCAAATAAGTAAGCCTGACGTTTTATAGATTGTCGGACTTATTGTGTTACCCTGCTTTAATGGCTGTATAAATAATAAAGGGCAAAAAAAAAAAAAAAAAAAAAAATGACCAGCAAACACGCTGGCGTAATCTATAACGTAAGATATATATACCCACATAACTATAATACGTGAGAGTACCCCGAGTTTTTAATTAGTTTGTAACGTGTGTGCGTGCGTGCGTGCGTGTGCGTGTGCGTGTGCGTGCGAGTATTATAGCAGAAATGCGCACATCTACAATATTCACAACTTACGGATAAAAGTGTATCAACGTGTACGAGTGCAATGATTATACATAGTACACACACGACGTATACGCAGTCGCACACGTCGACATACCTGATATGTTGTTGTTATAATTCTTGTTCACATGTAAATATACTTATAATATATTGGGAATGAATAGTATAAGGAACACCCAATTATAATAATGTTATTCTATAAATAACGACTATTCTATGATGGTAACAATAGTAATGAAATATTGGTAGTAAGTAAGGTAACGATCATAAAAACAACTCTAAACTAGGTATCCTCCGAAGACTTGTATACATCTACACGGTTATATGTATAGGTATATCAATTCATACCTAACTATTTTAACTATGGCTATACCTACCATATATTCAATTCTAATCGAATGTACGACAAATTCATGTGAATATGTATCAAAAGCTCTAAGGGAATCCTTTCATTTTTTATTTACGAAAATATATAAAATCAGCAATTGCCTTAGTGGTTCGAAAAAATATTTGGATACCAGATCCTTCGGTCGTTCCCGTATACTCCTACATCTTCGACACTTGAAAAATTTTCCACACTTTCAACACTTGACATTGGCGAATGTTGAATTTGTACAATTCGTCGAGCGATACTCGATTATCGCACGGAGATTGACATCACGCGTCGACCTATGCAAAATATCAGCAACAAGCACCCGGAACGTATGAACACGGGTGAGACCTTCCGATAATTTCGCGGTTATTTGACGCGTCGCGTCGGCAAATATTCCGATCCGCATTTACGTCACTCAAATTGCATGTAGAAACCGTTTTTTCGCGTGATTCAGCTATACTCTGTCCATCGATTTTGTGAAGGGGCGGTTACGGCCACCCCCACTTCCAGGTGCATCGCGAGGCATTATCCCATCATTTATCACATGTGTACACGTATTTCGAAATTCAGCGGTCAATTGCTGACGGTTTTCTTCTAGGCCGGTATGGCGATACGTATGTCGTTTACGACGCCCTTCTTCGGTATAAAAAATCCGAGGAGTCCGCCAACTGAAAAACAACGAATCGGCGACTTTAATTTAGAATCGGAGAATGTCTTCGATCGACGCTAGTCTGACTCACGAATAACGACACCACCGACGAGAAATATCGGTACACCGCAATTGATGTCCAGGAGTAGGCCGAAGAGTAGATTGCTCATGATTGCGCCGATCCTCCCGGATAATGTCGCCAGGCAAATTGCCATCGCGCTGACGTTCGTTGGAAATACGTCGACGATTACGCTGCTGAGGACCATGTTGGCCGTAGCGATGAACGTCGAGAACAGACAGGCGACCACCAGGTTCTGGAAGGCTGTTTCTAAAAAATAAATCGCGCATCCGAACGTTCCCGCCAGCACCATCGTCGCAACTGCGGAGGAATCAACATCTTTATTGATTGTCGATCGGCATTTCATCGACGCGACGACTCCGCACTTTGCGGTACTCACCCGGCATCGTTCGTCTGCCTAGACGATCGGCCAAGTAGCCAGATGCGATGTTACCCAGGAGACTGATCGCGTTCATCGTCAGCGTGTTGACGAAAACCTTTTCGTCGATGGTACCGTTGCACAAAGGTTCGTCAATGTGTTCCTCGCCGAGCGATATGTTGTCGTCGACGGTCTGCCGAACCTTGAGAAACGGGAGTGCGTCTCCGGTTGCGTTGCTGACCCGGGTAATCGCTTGTGCTACCGGTCCGACACCCAACGGATTGACGAAGCTCGCCAACTCGCAAATCGTCACCGTCGTGCAGTTTGGATACAGCTTGTAATAAGTCTCGAACCGGTTGAAGAGCTCCGGGAACCAAAGGCCGAGACCGTAGTATCTGATAGTGAGTTGGGTATGAAGTTTTTTTTTTTTCTTTCTTTCTTTTTTTTTTCCCCGTTTACGGAATCGACGACGGAGATTGGATACGAGACGAGGGGAACGGGAGGTATTCGATACCGGTGTAACATACCCAAACATATTGGCGAAGAGCATTGTGGAGCAGAGTAGCGCATACTTGAGAAGCGGTGGAGTAAAAAGACAGCCGATCTGCTTCCGAATGCTACCAAAGAGTACCTTGACGCCGCCGCTTTCTTCTTTACCGCTCTTCGGACCTGCCTCTTCTTTTGAAGTAGGGGCGCATCCCTCTGCGAGGATAATTTTCACCTGGCATTCGAAATTATAAGCCGGTCAAACCACGTTCGTCGATGTTTCGCATCCATCGTCACGTCGCCGAGTACTCACCGGATATTCGTGAGTTCTGCGCCTGTTATTCGCGACGTATATGCTTCGTAAAATCTTCAAAGCCTCCTTGTACCGCGCTTGGCATACCAAAAACTTCGGGCTCTCTGGAAATCTTGTCAGTAGTAAGCCGGCGACTAACGGCGGCACACCGAAAAGCGCGACGAAGAGTCGCCAGGAGTTTAACAAGAGACCGTTGAGTCGCAAGTTGAAGGTCAGCGGTATGACGATCCACGCGACCCCTTGAAATCAAGTTTTTTTTTTATCACCGACGAAGAGACAAACCCGCAGCAAGTTATCGTACCCACCTGGAAGTACGAGCCAAGATAAAGTGAAGAAAAATCCTACGTAGCAGATGCTTTTTGCGCGCTGCTTCTCCGCATGGAACTCGCCTAGGTAAGAAAAAACTAGACTTCCGGGCGCCCCGATGCTGTTCAGGCATAAAAATTGCTCGTTATTCGCAAATATTTATTCATCGAATGCAATACTCTCAATCTTTTCGATCGCTTCATCTCCAAGACTCACACGAATCCGTTGAGGAATCGGAAGATGAACAGAATCGGAAAGCTCTGCGAAAGGCAGGAAATCAGAGTGATGCTTCCGTCCGCTAATAGCGTTCCCACCAGGATGTTCTTTCTGCCGAAAATGTCGGCGATTATTCCCCACAACATTGCGCTCGTTGTGCCTCCTGCGTGAAATTAGATATCGATATCAAATACTAGCCAATTGATTTGTCGCCATGTAAAGTTCGTTTGATTTGTTTTAATTTTCACCGGCTAGAAATGCAACGTTTAGTAAGCCTTTCTCCCCGGACGACAATCGGAGATCGCAGGATGCCGATGGCAGGATGTACGCGTTCAGGCCATTCTGGAAACCCGCTGACATGAAGATCAAACCGCACAGGAAAACAAGCTCGTAGTGATATCTCCCGTATCCTGAGAAGGTACGAGATGTCGATGAAAATTTGATAATTATGATACGAAAACGCATAGTGTGGTAAATGAAATTTACAAAAAACACCCGATAATAACTGACCGCATAATGTGATCGCTCTGTCGAAATCCACGGTGAGGTCCTTCGGCCTTCCAGGTTTATCTATAAATGGATTCTTCGATTATTGATAATTTTCTAACGGTGTGCGTGGGACAGTTATCTCGAATCACCCGAATTCATCGAACGTTATTTTCCTCGTTTCCTTCGTCGAAATATGTCGCTATAATAATGGATAAAAAGTGACCCGTTGCCCCGCGAATTCGAACGGTGGAGCGACGGATGTAATTCTTGGGCGCACTCACCGACGGTGTACAGTCGTGGCCTCGTGTCCGGTGGTTCGTTTCCTTCACCTCCGGTGGCGGTTTCAGGAGTCGAGGATGCCTCGAAGTCGATCATGCCCGGATCCGGACGACGCGGGTAAGACTGGAGCCACGTTTCGTCGTACGTCGCCGATACCTGGGACATGGAGAATTGAGGTGCACGATACTGGCGAGGGCGGTCAAGATCGTTTGAAATTATTATGTCATGCGCAGCGGTATTGTTCACCGTACCCCCTGCAAGTACGGCCCCGTCGCACCCCCTCCGCCCCGATCAAACAAACGTCACCTTTGATTAGCGGCAATTAATAATCGCGCGGCGGCTTCTTTACCCCAACGATTTCGGCGCTTCGCGAATTATGATCACCTCGCCATGCCTAACGATACTCGTTTTCAGATCCTTCGTGTGGTGCGCGCCGTTCAGCTTCACCGTTCGGTGCGGAGCGTATGCCTATCGGGTGATACTCGATTGATTTTTCACCGATTCCAAGTAAGTGTCACGGTCGATTCGACAATAGATGGATCGCGGATTTCCCTTCCATATATTGGACATTGGTAATCTTCCGGAGAGCTGTGTCGTATAGCCGGCCGGCTGGTTTGTTTAGTAAAACTGTCCACGTTGCGACCGTGCCAGGCGCGCTCTAACATATGTACGAGGTATGTGCGTTTCGTATCGACGGTATATCGTACGTCGGCTATTGCGCGTCACACGTACCTACCTACGTAACGTTCATATTAACGTCGACGAGCCGTCGGAGATGTTGCGAAATCGATCGGATCCACGAAAGAAAACACTGGCCGTTGTCGGCCGAGTGTTGACGGATGTCCAACGATGACGAGTGAACTGGCGTCCGATCGACGGACTACCCGTCCGAAACCTAATTAGATCGCGACGCGAAAGAAATCGATTCCACGGTAGGGCACAACCGCGGCTGTGGGATCATCGTTTCTGTTTCGAACCTAATTAAAATTAATGATTCGCCCGGGCAACGCTGCTACTACAAGTCACCGCGTATATGCGGCGGATTACCGATACCGCTGCGCGAATAACGTATGTATAACGTTCGCATTCGTTATTCGATACAAGATGCACGGCTGTTGGGCATGTGGGTGAACAACGCTCAACGTTCCATTGTTATCGTCGAAGAAAATTCAATGCGTAATCAAAAGTTAGACTCGAGTCCGACTCGAGGCAGATTTAATCGGCCCAATCATAGCCCAATAGTTTCTGTGCGTCGCGGTTGATGCCCACGTAGTATACGCGTAGGAGTATCGGTAAGAGAGTTCCGTATTGGTACTCCGATCGCAATTGAAATATTACCGCAGCGATACGAATAATCTATCGAACGGCGTATGCGTCCCGCATAGGCGTGTCAGAGATTAATCTTGACCCACGATAGGAAGGGATTGATCTCGGTTGCACGTTCCTTTACCGCGCCGCGGGTCTTCCGATCGAGAAGTCGAATAATTTCCCATATTATTTCACCCGATTCGCGTTACTCGCGGGATGTATGCGTTGGTACGATGCAGGAACAGGGATATCGAACGTTACACCGGCGAAGATGATTTCATCGAATGCGAACCCGTGTCGAAGAGCGCACCTCCATTCACTCGATCGTAACCCGATGCAGACTCACCTCGTGTCTGCGATCGGTTGCACTGGTATTGACCGTCGACTGATAAAACAAATCCGAGGTATCGCTTATCTTGCCGCAACCGATCAGCGGTGTATTGGCGTTCGTCGTTGCACTCGCGACATCCTTCGATTTTCCACGATCGGCAGCGCGAGCGCGAAACCCATCTCGGAACAGGTCCATTACGAGTGGTCCAGGGGAGGCTCGGCGAGTGTTCCACACTGGAGAAGCCCCCTACGACGGGTGACCGCGGCGTCTCCGATGTCAGATTTGCACAGAATCGAAGAACTTGAATTTTATTTGTCAGGGATGAATTTGCACCGCGGCGCGAAGAATGGGCTCTTCGTCGACGGCGTCGGGGCATCGGCGGCATCTGCGAGAAAGACTCGGTGTCTGTTCGGAGAGGAGTCCCCGACCCCCGTCTAAATCTCTTCGCCAATCGCTCGACTTCTTTATGTAGTACATATAGAATCACCTCTATCCCCGTTAGCGAGCGACAACTTGTGCAAATCTACAGAACAGCGTTTGAACGCGGATTATAACTCGCGCTACCCGAAGGATTCACCCCTCGATCGATGAATGGAATATTCTTTCGCACATGTTATCGCAACAACAATGGCTGCACGCTCTCGCATTCGCTTCATTAGGTGAAACTCTCCGTCCATCGCTGGATAACAGACATGCACTTACATCTGCTGCAGTCACGAGGTATAAATATAAATATTATTCGAGCATACTACAATTGCTAATTGCGAATCGATCGGAGTTTGCTTTTTTTTTGTTGTTTGGAACTTGGAAATATCAGGGCAGACCAGAGAGTCGTGGGTCACGCGCTAAGATGCTCCATAATCGCGACGTTCCGCAATCGTCGAAAAATTGTTATTTCGAGCTCAATACGCGCGATACCGAAATTGGATGAAAACAACTTACGAAGAAAGCGTTTTGAATGTTATTAGTGCGACTAATCTACTTATTAGATAGCTGAACCGTAATCGTGCGTCGCAAGGATGATATAATATCCGATTGGGAGGGTAGCTCTCTCATCGTACGGGGTTGGAAAAATTGTCAGTGTGTCATTGTCCGATTCTCTATAAATAAAACTAGGCATATATCACGGTTCATTAACATCGGTGCACGATCGACATAACTTATGCAGCTTCACCGGCTAGTCGCTCGTTAATGAAGCGGTGTAATCCACTTGCTTTGATCCAGATTAATGTAGTCTGGTGTCGAACCCTTGGAAGTCGAATGCATCGATCCATCTGAAATTGTAGATGACTCGGGTGACGAGTTCTGTGAATTTCCGTCAAACGGCTCTGTGAGGAGGTAAAAATATACATCGATCATATCGTACACCCTGGGCACTTGCCATTATCACGCATCGAATAAAAGGTGCTCCGCGGAATAGCCGATAGAACACGATCCATTGACGATTGCTTTCGCATAAGTACTCCTCTCGACGCCGCGAAATAATCGTAGACGTTATAGCCTGGAGATTATACGTCCCAATTGGACGAAAGTAACGATCGAGTCGTGTAGTTTTAGTCATCGCGAGACCTGCTTCTACGTGTTTGCCTTTCTGCCCGTTACACAGCGAAATTTCTTCGATTGTGTTCGTTGATTTGTCGTGTGGCCGTAATACCTGTATATAGGCAGACCGAGAATAACTCTACGCTCCACTTAGAATTCGATTTGACTCCGATGCGACAAATATACGCTAATATTCAGACAGGGTGTGGTCCGTTCTCCGATCGACCGGCAATTTTCTTACAATTAGACGCTGCGGGCAATGACGATTCGGGTATCGTATATTGTCTGAACGAAAGTGAGTACTTTCTCGAGAACGGTGCCCTTGCTACACTTTGCTCTCGTTGAATCCTAATTCGAACGCAGAGTCGGACACATGTCGAAGGATTTTTATATTTCCCGCATAGGGACTTGGCTCGGTTTGTAGCCACCCAACGTGCCAAAAATCGTCGCAGGCTGAGTCCAGAAAAATCATGCGATAGTCGGTGAACGCTTTCACATTTTTGTTGTCGTACAGAAAATTTATTCAAATGATCGAGGTCCTAAAGACAGGCGGTTAATCGATTGTTCTGCGTATTCTTAAGTAATCACTATGTTTCCCCTAGCTTCCGCTGTTGCCGAATGATATGCAGCCAAAGTTGTACTACATAAAAAAAATTCAATATTTTTTTGATTCAATGTGTATTTATTCTTTCGATTCATCGAGTGACCATTTTCTAATGTATTCCGACACCGAGAATACAACAAATCCTCCAACTAGATTGATATTCTGAAATTAGTTCAGGGGATATTTTGTAATTGATATACGCAAACACTTACCTATTTACTACAAAAATTCATTTTTTAATACATAAAATGTGAAATATCATGTAACATGTTTTTATGTATTCTGATCATTGATTCATCAATAAACAAAGAGCACTCCGCAAATTGATTGTCTGATCAATATTGATTAAACCCCTGCACGTATCTCCCACTGACAACCTTCATCAGCAACACATCGTGATACGCATCATGACATCGAGCTTTGATTCGGCGCACTTCCTTGCCTGCGATGCTCTCCTGATAGCAAAATCGATTGTTGATCAAAATTTGCCTCTCATTTTCAGGACCAGTGTTGCAGCACTCTGAATTATTACTTCCGGTTTGGCCAATTTGGCCAAAAATCGATGTTGCTATCGGGAGAGCAAAGAGGTGTTTCGAGCCAAAGTATGATGATAAGCATGCATCTGAACTATTGATTCGATTGTTGTTGGAGGAAAAAAGCATATGTGTACAGAGTCTTTGCACATTTTCCGGGTGATTTTCACGAGATTTCGAGGGAAACATATGCAAAGACTATAGTCTTGGTGTTTTCACACCCCGAAAACCCACCTCTGGCGTTGCTCGAAAGAATAAATACATCGATGGTTTATATGCTCTGTTGCGATCGGTATTCGGTCATCGGAGCGTCTCGTACGTACATCCTTCTTTTCCGAAGCAACGGCAGTATGGCCGCAGCAGCCGAAGCGACGTCGTCATCAGGAGCGACATCGATGGTAACGCGTACATTCTTTGCGAAGAGAAAGAAGAAGCTAGCGAGGAGAGAGAGACATATTTTGGGGTAAGGATTAGCAACGGAATAGTACGCGGTTACTGCTGCGCCATATATTTTGTTGACCATGAGTCCAGAGTTCAGTTTTGATTGAGCAGTCACTCGGAAAGGAGTGTCCCGTTTGATCTACATATTTTAAAAAGTGCTTGACAATCGGTAGCTACTGAAAGATTTATATCATTGGAAATTTCGTGTTTTCCGTAACTCGGAAATTTTTCCATAAGCACTGGTAAGCATAATGTTTCTACCGTGACGATCGTTTGTCCGGGCTACCGATCGGTCAGCAATTCGTGTCAAAGAATTTGAGCTGGAGGTAATGCGACATGAACGTGGAATTTTTATGGATTTCAACTAACGATTGAACTCGATGGTGGGAGAAATTGAGATCTTTGCGCAAAACCTGAGAACTTTGATTAATCACCATCGTATTCCCCGTATTTTTAATCGGGGGAGCATAAGGGTCTCGATTTTGCGCTGCAGAAATATCTTTTATCGTTCGAATTCTGAACAACTATACCTAGTTCGTTACACATTATTATGATCCTATATTCATAAACTTAACTGACAATATTCTGATTGATTTCGGAATAGTTTTGACAAAAGTTTGAATACTATAAAAATTTTTGTCTAACATTACGGAAGGTATCATCGGAATTTTGGTTTCAAATTATGCTTCGTTGCCATTTTATGAACGAATTTATTGATATATTTGAGGTTCAATTTTACAATATCACTCGGTTTCTGACATAATATATTCGCATTTCAGGGTCCTACTTGACAGACGTTGACGTTGCCTAGTTCTTCGCGATACGGTTCAACTTTCAACTACTATCCCTACGTTGTGCTGAAAAATTCGTACAAGGTAAGAAATGATTATTACCGTGTATTCGTTGACTTGTAATAAGATCAGGAGTAGTTTGTCTGATTTGCATTTCTGGAGTCAAAATGCATTCAATGACCGTACTAGAATTGACATTCTACAAGACGTTGCCTTTTGCCTCGACAAAACGCCAAGCCTTTAATATTTCTGTTTCTGTTCTGCAATTTTGAAGATAGATCATTTTGACTTTCAAATTTGAATTCCTGAAATCAAAATACATAGAAATAGCATAGAAAACTCCATTAAAAAAATTATTGAATTTTGTCTCAAATTTTGAGAAAATCCTAAGGCTATAGGCTTACCGTTTTTTTGGGTCAAAATGTGAAGTATTTCTAAAATCAATTGCAGGACACTTTTCTATCGTATTTTTGCACGAGGAATACGAATACGTCGATTAAATTGAGTTAGAAATAAATCCCATCGAGATATCCTCGATTTTTCACATTTTTGACCGATAAACTGGCGATAACTCGGTCAATTTTAAAGATAGATCGTTTTCACTTTCAAATTTGGATTCCTGAGATCGAAATACATAGGCATAGCATAGGAAACTCCATTAAAAAAATTATTGAATTTTGTCTCAAATTTTGAGAAAATCCTAAGGCTATAGGCTTACCATTTTTTTGGGTCAAAATGTGAAGTATTTCTAAAATCAATTGCAGGACACTTTTCTATCGTATTTTGGCACGAGGAATACGAATACGTCGATTAAATTGAGTTAGAAATAAATCCCATCGAGATATCCTCGATTTTTCACATTTTTGACCGATAAACTGGCGATAACTCGGTCAATTTTAAAGATAGATCGTTTTCACTTTCAAATTTGGATTCCTGAGATCGAAATACATAGGCATAGCATAGGAAACTCCATTAAAAAAATTATTGAATTTTGTCTCAAATTTTGAGAAAATCCTAAGGCTATAGGCTTACCGTTTTTTTGGGTCAAAATGTGAAGTATTTCTAAAATCAATTGCAGGACACTTTTCTATCGTATTTTTGCACGAGGAATACGAATACGTCGATTAAATTGAGTTAGAAATAAATCCCATCGAGATATCCTCGATTTTTCACATTTTTGACCGATAAACTGGCGATAACTCGGTTAATTTTAAAGATAGATCGTTTTCACTTTCAAATTTGGATTCCTGAGATCGAAATACATAGGCATAGCATAGGAAACTCCATTAAAAAAATTATTGAATTTTGTCTCAAATTTTGAGAAAATCCTAAGGCTATAGGCTTACCATTTTTTTGGGTCAAAATGTGAAGTATTTCTAAAATCAATTGCAGGACACTTTTCTATCGTATTTTTGCACGAGGAATACGAATACGTCGATTAAATTGAGTTAGAAATAAATCCCATCGAGATATCCTCGATTTTTCACATTTTTGACCGATAAACTGGCGATAACTCGGTCAATTTTAAAGATAGATCGTTTTCACTTTCAAATTTGGATTCCTGAGATCGAAATACATAGGCATAGCATAGAAAACTCCATTAAAAAAATTATTGAATTTTGTCTCAAATTTTGAGAAAATCCTAAGGCTATAGGCTTACCGTTTTTTTGGGTCAAAATGTGAAGTATTTCTAAAATCAATTGCAGGACACTTTTCTATCGTATTTTTGCACGAGGAATACGAATACGTCGATTAAATTGAGTTAGAAATAAATCCCATCGAGATATCCTCGATTTTTCACATTTTTGACCGATAAACTGGCGATAACTCGGTCAATTTTAAAGATAGATCGTTTTCACTTTCAAATTTGGATTCCTGAGATCGAAATACATAGGCATAGCATAGGAAACTCCATAGAAAAAATTATTGAATTTTGTCTCAAATTTTGAGAAAATCCTAAGGCTATAGGCTTACCATTTTTTTGGGTCAAAATGTGAAGTATTTCTAAAATCAATTGCAGGACACTTTTCTATCGTATTTTTGCACGAGGAATACGAATACGTCGATTAAATTGAGTTAGAAATAAATCCCATCGAGATATCCTCGATTTTTCACATTTTTGACCGATAAACTGGCGATAACTCGGTTAATTTTAAAGATAGATCGTTTTCACTTTCAAATTTGGATTCCTGAGATCGAAATACATAGGCATAGCATAGGAAACTCCATTAAAAAAATTATTGAATTTTGTCTCAAATTTTGAGAAAATCCTAAGGCTATAGGCTTACCATTTTTTTGGGTCAAAATGTGAAGTATTTCTAAAATCAATTGCAGGACACTTTTCTATCGTATTTTTGCACGAGGAATACGAATACGTCGATTAAATTGAGTTAGAAATAAATCCCATCGAGATATCCTCGATTTTTCACATTTTTGACCGATAAACTGGCGATAACTCGGTCAATTTTAAAGATAGATCGTTTTCACTTTCAAATTTGGATTCCTGAGATCGAAATACATAGGCATAGCATAGGAAACTCCATAGAAAAAATTATTGAATTTTGTCTCAAATTTTGAGAAAATCCTAAGGCTATAGGCTTACCATTTTTTTGGGTCAAAATGTGAAGTATTTCTAAAATCAATTGCAGGACACTTTTCTATCGTATTTTTGCACGAGGAATACGAATACGTCGATTAAATTGAGTTAGAAATAAATCCCATCGAGATATCCTCGATTTATCACATTTTTGACCGATAAACTGGCGATAACTCGGTCAATTTTAAAGATAGATCGTTTTCACTTTCAAATTTGGATTCCTGAGATCGAAATACATAGGCATAGCATAGGAAACTCCATAGAAAAAATTATTGAATTTTGTCTCAAATTTTGAGAAAATCCTAAGGCTATAGGCTTACCATTTTTTTGGGTCAAAATGTGAAGTATTTCTAAAATCAATTGCAGGACACTTTTCTATCGTATTTTTGCACGAGGAATACGAATACGTCGATTAAATTGAGTTAGAAATAAATCCCATCGAGATATCCTCGATTTTTCACATTTTTGACCGATAAACTGGCGATAACTCGGTCAATTTTAAAGATAGATCGTTTTCACTTTCAAATTTGGATTCCTGAGATCGAAATACATAGGCATAGCATAGGAAACTCCATAGAAAAAATTATTGAATTTTGTCTCAAATTTTGAGAAAATCCTAAGGCTATAGGCTTACCGTTTTTTTGGGTCAAAATGTGAAGTATTTCTAAAATCAATTGCAGGACACTTTTCTATCGTATTTTGGCACGAGGAATACGAATACGTCGATTAAATTGAGTTAGAAATAAATCCCATCGAGATATCCTCGATTTTTCACATTTTTGACCGATAAACTGGCGATAACTCGGTCAATTTTAAAGATAGATCGTTTTCACTTTCAAATTTGGATTCCTGAGATCGAAATACATAGGCATAGCATAGGAAACTCCATTAAAAAAATTATTGAATTTTGTCTCAAATTTTGAGAAAATCCTAAGGCTATAGGCTTACCGTTTTTTTGGGTCAAAATGTGAAGTATTTCTAAAATCAATTGCAGGACACTTTTCTATCGTATTTTGGCACGAGGAATACGAATACGTCGATTAAATTGAGTTAGAAATAAATCCCATCGAGATATCCTCGATTTTTCACATTTTTGACCGATAAACTGGCGATAACTCGGTCAATTTTAAAGATAGATCGTTTTCACTTTCAAATTTGGATTCCTGAGATCGAAATACATAGGCATAGCATAGGAAACTCCATTAAAAAAATTATTGAATTTTGTCTCAAATTTTGAGAAAATCCTAAGGCTATAGGCTTACCATTTTTTTGGGTCAAAATGTGAAGTATTTCTAAAATCAATTGCAGGACACTTTTCTATCGTATTTTTGCACGAGGAATACGAATACGTCGATTAAATTGAGTTAGAAATAAATCCCATCGAGATATCCTCGATTTTTCACATTTTTGACCGATAAACTGGCGATAACTCGGTCAATTTTAAAGATAGATCGTTTTCACTTTCAAATTTGGATTCCTGAGATCGAAATACATAGGCATAGCATAGGAAACTCCATAGAAAAAATTATTGAATTTTGTCTCAAATTTTGAGAAAATCCTAAGGCTATAGGCTTACCGTTTTTTTGGGTCAAAATGTGAAGTATTTCTAAAATCAATTGCAGGACACTTTTCTATCGTATTTTTGCACGAGGAATACGAATACGTCGATTAAATTGAGTTAGAAATAAATCCCATCGAGATATCCTCGATTTTTCACATTTTTGACCGATAAACTGGCGATAACTCGGTTAATTTTAAAGATAGATCGTTTTCACTTTCAAATTTGGATTCCTGAGATCGAAATACATAGGCATAGCATAGGAAACTCCATTAAAAAAATTATTGAATTTTGTCTCAAATTTTGAGAAAATCCTAAGGCTATAGGCTTACCATTTTTTTGGGTCAAAATGTGAAGTATTTCTAAAATCAATTGCAGGACACTTTTCTATCGTATTTTTGCACGAGGAATACGAATACGTCGATTAAATTGAGTTAGAAATAAATCCCATCGAGATATCCTCGATTTATCACATTTTTGACCGATAAACTGGCGATAACTCGGTCAATTTTAAAGATAGATCGTTTTCACTTTCAAATTTGGATTCCTGAGATCGAAATACATAGGCATAGCATAGGAAACTCCATAGAAAAAATTATTGAATTTTGTCTCAAATTTTGAGAAAATCCTAAGGCTATAGGCTTACCATTTTTTTGGGTCAAAATGTGAAGTATTTCTAAAATCAATTGCAGGACACTTTTCTATCGTATTTTTGCACGAGGAATACGAATACGTCGATTAAATTGAGTTAGAAATAAATCCCATCGAGATATCCTCGATTTTTCACATTTTTGACCGATAAACTGGCGATAACTCGGTTAATTTTAAAGATAGATCGTTTTCACTTTCAAATTTGGATTCCTGAGATCGAAATACATAGGCATAGCATAGGAAACTCCATTAAAAAAATTATTGAATTTTGTCTCAAATTTTGAGAAAATCCTAAGGCTATAGGCTTACCATTTTTTTGGGTCAAAATGTGAAGTATTTCTAAAATCAATTGCAGGACACTTTTCTATCGTATTTTGGCACGAGGAATACGAATACGTCGATTAAATTGAGTTAGAAATAAATCCCATCGAGATATCCTCGATTTTTCACATTTTTGACCGATAAACTGGCGATAACTCGGTCAATTTTAAAGATAGATCGTTTTCACTTTCAAATTTGGATTCCTGAGATCGAAATACATAGGCATAGCATAGGAAACTCCATTAAAAAAATTATTGAATTTTGTCTCAAATTTTGAGAAAATCCTAAGGCTATAGGCTTACCATTTTTTTGGGTCAAAATGTGAAGTATTTCTAAAATCAATTGCAGGACACTTTTCTATCGTATTTTTGCACGAGGAATACGAATACGTCGATTAAATTGAGTTAGAAATAAATCCCATCGAGATATCCTCGATTTTTCACATTTTTGACCGATAAACTGGCGATAACTCGGTCAATTTTAAAGATAGATCGTTTTCACTTTCAAATTTGGATTCCTGAGATCGAAATACATAGGCATAGCATAGGAAACTCCATAGAAAAAATTATTGAATTTTGTCTCAAATTTTGAGAAAATCCTAAGGCTATAGGCTTACCATTTTTTTGGGTCAAAATGTGAAGTATTTCTAAAATCAATTGCAGGACACTTTTCTATCGTATTTTTGCACGAGGAATACGAATACGTCGATTAAATTGAGTTAGAAATAAATCCCATCGAGATATCCTCGATTTATCACATTTTTGACCGATAAACTGGCGATAACTCGGTCAATTTTAAAGATAGATCGTTTTCACTTTCAAATTTGGATTCCTGAGATCGAAATACATAGGAATAGCATAGGAAACTCCATTAAAAAAATTATTGAATTTCGTCTCAAATTTTGAGAAAATCCTAAGGCTATAGACTTACCGTTTTTTTGAGGTGAGAAAGATTATTCATATTCTGCAATCTCGGGAATCTGGATCTGGTGTCCGAATCCACTCATATACAGAATGGAGGAAGTTGACGCCGTAACTTTATACTAGGAATATTCTTTGTCGTTGAAATTTCGAACAATTAGGTATAACTAATCACACGTTAATGAACTCTCGTATTAGTACTCATTACATCATGATGTTCTCAAGTGCGGGATAGTGGTCCTCGCGTTCAAACACTATAATTTGTCTATCCATAGGATTTGGGAATTTATCAAAGGTTCAGAAATAATCTTCGCCGTTATATCGTGAACAAATTTATTAATAAATCTTAGGTTTAGGTATACAATTCTACTTTATTTCATGTATGACATTTTTTTCAGGCTTTCAATCAGTCATCACTGTGCCTAGTTCATCGCAGTACTTATTCAACTTCCAACCACGAAGGGCAGGCGTTGCATGGCATTGCACAATTCGTTTACAGGTATGACATAAATATCAGTATGATATAAGTTAGAGTACATTATAAAAATATATTCAATGTAATAGTGTATTATAATATCACATTGGCAGTAATATATTAACAAATAATATGATATAACGTTCAACTAATATATTGACATAAAATATCATATTGGTAATAACATATTCTTATATTACGTCATTATTAATGCACTTTTCGTATATTACAGGTACTCTGAGATGCTGTCGCCGCAGTTATGACCCCCTGGACTTCCCCTGTTCATCAGGGGGAGTCCAGGGACCCGTCCCCTGGGACTGCGCGGCCTCCCACCGCCCCCGGGGTCCCAGGGGACCCAGTCCCCGAGGACTTGTCTCCGGGGATTCGGTATCCCCGCTGGAGGGGATGCCATATCCCGAGGGACATATCCTCGGGACTGGTCTTCGGGGACGCAAGTTCCCCCAGGGACACGTCCCCGGAGATGCGGTATCCCCGCTGGAGGGGATGCCGTGTCTTTGGGGGCGTGGCCTTGGGGGAATAAGCGTCCTCGAAAATCCCGGGAAAAGGAGGTCCCAAGCGGACACTTTGTTTTTCGTTTCTCTAGAGAAATCAAGAAAACGAGTGTCCGCTTGGGACCTCCTTTTCCCGGGATTTTCGAGGACGCTTATTCCCCCAAGGCCACGCCCCCAAAGACACGGCATCCCCTCCAGCGGGGATACCGCATCTCCGGGGACGTGTCCCTGGGGGAACTTGCGTCCCCGAAGACCAGTCCCGAGGACATGTCCCTCGGGATATGGCATCCCCTCCAGCGGGGATACCGAATCCCCGGAGACAAGTCCTCGGGGACTGGGTCCCCTGGGACCCCGGGGGCGGTGGGAGGCCGCGCAGTCCCAGGGGACGGGTCCCTGGACTCCCCCTGATGAACAGGGGAAGTCCAGGGGGTCATAACTGCGACGTTGGAAGATATGCGACCTGTAACATAAATAAGAAATATACAATTAATCAACTGATTACATAACTTACCTAATGTATGACTTATTTTATGATCAGCATATATGTATAAGACATTTGAATTATAATAAATTGTACCAAGTTATATGATAATAAATGATTGTCTTGCCTTATTGGCGTGTCTGATGCATTTTATTATGGGGAGTGTATGCATCTACCAAGTCTATTGGGTAATGCTGGGTGACCTGATTTTATGAGGAGAATTTTGAAAATATTTTCCAAGGGGGTGCAATTCATATAGTCAGACTCTGAATGTTGGATTCTACTAGGGACTCTCGAATGGAATAAATTAAATGAAACATACCTCCGCAAAAAAAGGAGTTGTACGTCTCATGTGTTGCAGATCCACCTCTACCGGAACAGGATGGAGAGGAGTGGATCTTTGGAGAGACTCGTTGATGTCTTGATTCGCTTGCATCGCGCAATGGGCATCTACCAGAGAGAAAGAAGAAATATCACATGTACAATTCTAGTCACGATATAACAATCGCTTATATTTATACTCTATTTGTATCCACGAAAAAGATCAATAAATCATTCCAAATTTCATTGAGAAAAGAAATTGAGTGAATCATTGTAAAATCATCCCTACGAATTTTTCTGGAGCTGCATTGAATGCATTTGCAATACATCCTTCAGCGAAGCTCTTAGTAACGTAATCAAACAACCTCGCAAACTACAATGGAAAACAGACGCTCGAGAAAACTAGTTCATGGACATCCCAAAAAATCAGACAAATTTCGTATAGAAAGTTGATTGAGAATAATGGCTATATCTGATTTGTATTAGTTAGATAAATCGATTGATTAGTTAGATAAATCGATTGATTATCTCCGAAGGCCGGAAAACAGAATGAAACGCGTAATTCAATTGAAAAGTCATCTCTCAGAATTTCAAAGGACTATTGAGAATACCGGGCTAGTATATTTCTAACGATTGTATTTAGTATGAATAGTCGAGAGCGAGTGTTCGAAATACATACAGGAACGTTTGCGCTACCGATTTGAACAATATTCAACTAAATTTTATGTGAAGTTCTGCTCACCGTTCTCTCTCTCTCCATCGTCGCTCTGAGGAACCTGCCTTGTTTATTTTGATGTCGCTCCTGATGTCGCCGCTCCTGTCGCCGAAGCCGAACTGCCGTCGAATCCAAGACGGAAGACCTGCAACACATATGTACTCTGTTGACCATGTACCAAATTAAACGCCCCGATCGGACGTTTTGTGATTGGCTGCAATCCGTTCGATTAGTATACATATATCGCTTTGTGTCTGAATTAATGCATTTATTAATTAATCATCATCAATCGAATAATTGAACTCTGATCAGTTTACGAATCTTTCTGTCTTATTACGACGACTGATCGGTCGAAGATTTTTTCCCCTGAATCTTGTAAGATATATGAGGCCATAGGCTTCACGTTTTTTCGAGGTGAAAGGTGACTTATTCGTTCTGATCAATCCAGGACGCCTTCTCTACATTGGAAGGCGTAACGAACACGAAGACGTCGATTAAATCAAGCTGGCGATGAATCCCATCGGAATATTCTTGATGTTCACCTTTCAGATCGATAGATTGGCGATAACTTGTTCCTTTAACTTCAATTTTGGAGAAAGAATTACTTGGCCCATTTTTCACACCCCGAAATCGCGAAGAATCGCTCGAAAAATAAGCGAACGCTATAGTCTTTGGTTTTCTTAGCACGAAATTTGCCCAAAAACACTTGAAAAGAGTGCAAAAACTATCGTCCGAGCACAAACTCTCCCACCATCGAGTTCAATCGTTAGTTGAAATCCATAAAAATTCCACGTTCATGTCGCATTACCTCCAGCTCAAATTCTTTGACACGAATTGCTGACCGATCGGTAGCCCGGACAAACGATCGTCACGGTAGAAACATTATGCTTACCAGTGCTTATGGAAAAATTTCCGAGTTACGGAAAACACGAAATTTCCAATGATATAAATCTTTCAGTAGCTACCGATTGTCAAGCACTTTTTAAAATATGTAGATCAAACGGGACACTCCTTTCCGAGTGACTGCTCAATCAAAACTGAACTCTGGACTCATGGTCAACAAAATATATGGCGCAGCAGTAACCGCGTACTATTCCGTTGCTAATCCTTACCCCAAAATATGTCTCTCTCTCCTCGCTAGCTTCTTCTTTCTCTTCGCAAAGAATGTACGCGTTACCATCGATGTCGCTCCTGATGACGACGTCGCTTCGGCTGCTGCGGCCATACTGCCGTTGCTTCGGAAAAGAAGGATGTACGTACGAGACGCTGCAATGATCGAATACCGTATTGCACGTTCGCAATTGACTGTTTCGAGATATAGTATTTGCACATTTTTCAGGGTAAAAACGCCAAAGACTATAGTCTTTGCAAATTTCTCGGGGTGAAACACCAAAGACTATAGTCTTTGCACATTTTTCGGGGTAAAAAACACCAAAGACTATAGTCTTTGCACATTTTTCGGGCCAAAAAAGACCAAAGACTATAGTCTTTGCACATTTTTCGGGGTGAAAAACAGCAAAGACTATAGTCTTTGCAAATTTCTCGGGGTGAAGCACCAAAGACTATAGTCTTTGCAAATTTCTCGGGGTGAAACACCAAAGACTATAGTCTTTGCACATTTTTCGGGCCAAAAAAGACCAAAGACTATAGTCTTTGCACATTTTTCGGGGTGAAAAACAGCAAAGACTATAGTCTTTGCAAATTTCTCGGGGTGAAACACCAAAGACTATAGTCTTTGCACATTTTTCGGGGTAAAAAACACCAAAGACTATAGTCTTTGCACATTTTTCGGGCCAAAAAAGACCAAAGACTATAGTCTTTGCACATTTTTCAGGGGAAAAACACCAAAGACTATAGTCTTTGCAAATTTTTCAGGGGAAAAAACACCAAAGACTATAGTCTTTGCAAATTTCTCGGGGTGAAACACCAAAGACTATAGTCTTTGCACATTTTTCGGGCCAAAAAAGACCAAAGACTATAGTCTTTGCACATTTTTCGGGGTGAAAAACAGCAAAGACTATAGTCTTTGCACATTTTTCAGGGGAAAAACACCAAAGACTATAGTCTTTGCACATTTTTCGGGGTGAAAAACACCAAAGACTATAGTCTTCGCACATTTTTCGGGGCGAAAAACACCAAAGGCTATATCCTTTGTACATTTTTCGGGCTGAAGAACACCAAAGACTATAGTCTTTGTACATTTTTCGGGGTGAAAAACACCAAAGACTATAGTCTTCGCACATTTTTCGGGGCGAAAAACACCAAAGGCTATAGCCTTTGCATATTTTTCGGGGTGAAAAACACCAAAGACTATAGTCTTTGCACATTTTTCGGGGTGAAAAACGCCAAAGACTGTAGTCTTTGCACATTTTCCGGGGTGAAAAACACCAAAGACTATAGTCTTTGTACATTTTTCGGGGTAAAAAACACCAAAGACTATAGTCTTTGCATATTTTTCGGGGTGAAAAACACCAAAGACTATAGTCTTCGCACATTTTTCGGGGCGAAAAACACCAAAGGCTATAGACTTTGCATATTTTTCGGGGTGAAAAACACCAAAGACTATAGTCTTTGCACATTTTTCGGGCCAAAAAAGACCAAAGACTATAGTCTTTGCACATTTTTCGGGCCAAAAAAGACCAAAGACTATAGTCTTTGCACATTTTTCAGGGTAAAAACGCCAAAGACTGTAGTCTTTGCACATTTTCCGGGGTGAAAAACACCAAAGACTATAGTCTTTGTACATTTTTCGGGGTAAAAAACACCAAAGACTGTAGTCTTTGCACATTTTCCGAGGGGGAAAACAACCCAATTTATTCCTCATTTTTTTCGATTTTTTTTGAATATTTTGCAATTTTTTCCGATTTTTTCTGATTTGATTTGAATTTTTGAAATTATTTTTACTTGAGCCGTCCCTGGATGGGTGCGGGCCCCGGAATTTAATTGTCCGCCCCTAAAAAGTCACGTGACCCGACTCGCCGATACAGCTAGCGCCATGTGGCGGAATTTTTGTGAACTAAAATCCCAAGTTTCTTGCCCCTTGACGTCAGGCAATGTAATGCGTAAACGAGATGTATTTGGTGTCAATACTTTTCCAGTTTTACTCAGAGAAATTACCACGGCAAAAGTTTTGTTCCTTCCCCAAGCTAAACCGGAAAAGTATTGACTCTTCTCCGAAGCAAAAAACGGCAAAAGTTTTGTCATTCCTCCAAGCGAAGCCGGAAGAGTATTGACCCTCTCCGAAAAAAACGGCAAAGGTTTTGCCATTTCTGCAAGTAAAACTGGAAAAGTATTGACACCAAATACATCTCGTTCACGCATCACATTGCCTGACGTCAAGGGGCAAGAAACTTGGAATTTTAGTTCACGAAAATTCCGCCACATGGCGCTAGCTGTATCGGCGAGTTGGGTCACGTGGTATGGTCACGTGACTTTTTTAGGGGCGGACAATTAATTTCCGGGGCCCGCACTCATCCAGGGGCGGCTCAAGTAAAAAATAATTTTCAAAATCCAGAAAAAAACGGAAAAATCGGAAAAAATCAGGAATGAATCTGGTTTTTTCCCCTCCGAAAAACGTGCGAAGACTTTGGTGTTTTCCACCCCGAAAAATGTGCAAAGACGTCTTTGGCGTTTTTTACACCAAAAAATGTGCAAAAACTATAGTCCGGTGTTTTTCATCCAGAAATATGTGCAAAGACTATGGTGTTCCTCAGCACTAAATTCCGTTAAAATTGCTGGAAAAAATATCCTGATCTCCAGTCAATTCTCATAATCATGCTACAATCAATGAGACCTGTCATTTACCGCGCACCATTTGAACGCCATCTGATTTTAAACTCGGTTCAAAAATGAACCACGTATGTACAGCTGAACGTCCATAACGGAACCGGGCCAAAGAATTAATCTGAATTCGTTAAGCTAGGCACAAGTCACCTAACTTTTGTCATTGATTTCGAAGAGAATGGGGAAAGTAATGTCGATGATGTCACGAAAAGTGCAGAGATTTAACGTAGAGAACAGAGCCCATAAAGCGATTTCCCGAGAAAAACCTACAGCGGCACCTCGCCACAAAATATCTACGCGACAATTGGACACGATTGAGCAAGGTATGTATTCACAAGTTTTCATCCTGGACTTATACCAAGAACTTCCAGCCCTCTTGTTGCCTGCTAGGATTCATTCATTAACCCAACAAGTCATTACATAATTTATTGCATTTACAGCTGATGCTGATTTTCTAGAAAAACATAATATCAAAGATGCAGTCCTTGATAATCGTTTGAAGGATGTCTACCTCGTGTCGCACGTAACAGAGGTGATGCAATCATGAACCTCAAACGGCACAATTTTTTTATTGAGGCAAATTGAATTGTTTACTATTCTTCAAATGATAACAGATGTCCGCCAAGCTTGACTCGGTGAAGTCAAATCGGCCTCTTCCACAAACTAGGATTACCTCCGACGACTTGGAATATGGGGTCTATGAACCGGTTGAAATTCCCAAAGGGAGAGCTACCCTCCGCCAGATCATCAAGTTCATAACAGATCATAATACAAATCCATCAAGACACACGTCTGCTGATATAGCTGCTCAATATAAACTTAGTCCCGAAACTACAGGTATAAATAGTTTTTCACCAATGTTTTCACTTTAAAATTATGTCATGGTATTCTGGATATAAATACAAGCCATCTATTTTCTCTTTGCAGTCAATATATTGAGATACTTCAAAACATTGAAACTTTATATACCAGACAAAAAACTCCAACAAACTAGACAATTATTGCCTGATCCACCCACGCTGAAAGACAGTCTCATGAAGCCTAAGTAATTTTCAATAGAAAATATCTGCAGCTGTCTTTTACCTATGAATATATGTATGCAAACTTAGTAAATAAATGAATGTACAGGATGTGTCAAGATTATTCCCTCAATTTCACCCTTTAAAAATTCCTCATGTGCTCCCAATTGAATGTTAAATGCAGAGAACTGTCACCATGGCAACCATCTACACGTCAAAACAATTTCTAGAACAAGCTTATTGTATGTCCTCTTAAATTGGTGTATACATCACTCCACTGTTGCGCTAAGTAAATGAGTTTTATATCAGCAAAACAGTATACAGTGGTGTTGATCATACAATATATTCTGTTGCTCTATGACATCAGTAGTAATGCATTCGTAATTCTAAGCCAACAGGCGGGAAACATGCTCGTTCTTTACATGCAAGTACACCCATTTCATTTGCTATTGTAAATATTGCAATCCCGTCAGAAACTTTGTGTAATACGTTTGAAGGTTCGTACCAACAAAACATTTTTTTGCCATTTGCAGAATCCAAGATTTATGTATTGTAGTAGCACTGACAATACTTCTAGGTGGCTTTTTCTCTACGTATGTGTTCCAGGTGAGCCCATTTGCAATAATCGTGTTTATCGCTAGGAAAAACAAAATCATGAGAAAACTGAGATTTATTTTAAATTCCCAGTTTAATAATTTCAGGTTGGATTAATGCAGTTACTGTATTCGAGATTCCGTGTGACACTTGTACTTTGCGTTACTTATCTCGTTCTCAGTATTGCATTGCATTCTTGCGATATAAGTTGCCAATGGACTATGTCGCAGATTTGCACTCAAAATAGAGGCGTTCATGTTCTCTACATCATACACAGAATTGGTGAGTCAAGTGGTTAGATCATTTTTAGATGGAGGGATCTGGCACTAAATGAAGTAAATTTTTTCCGTACATAGTTGCAGTAATATATTACTACTACTACAAGAGAGCAGCATTGCGAATCAGTGATCCACGATTTGATGAAGGCTCCAGCTGGGTACAAAAGCAACTAAATCTTCCCTGATTTCTATGGTGACGGAATGCTGATATTTTTTACTTTTAATTTCAACATATTTCAATTTCTTATAGCGGCTAGCAGAGTGTACAATATCTCATGAAGTAACGAAGTAACGTACAATACAAAAATAATGTTGTAAAAAAAGCTAAATATGTATACGAAATATCCTGTTCTGCATACCCAATCGTTTTAGAAGATATAATGAATATGTACAATTATCTACGGATAATTTAACTAAGTGGCTAATACCTAAAATTTTCAATACACTAATTAAAAAGTATGCGCTATGCTATGCATCTTAAACTCGATTGATTTATGATTTGCCAAAACTGTGTCCCATTCATTCTATGGGAAAGTGAACCGCTACATCTGTACATTATAACGTGCCGATCACATTCTGACATTGACACAATAATAGCATTTTTTATGCATCAATCCATATGTTTGCATTCGCATAATAGTGCCAATATCTTTAAATAACATATGTAGAAATATACCTATATGTTAATTACTTTAGCTTACAATATAAAGCTTTGTAGTTGCTGTAAGTTCGTCACTCCCACCGGCCCCGTTTCTACTCTGACCAAAATGTTTTCTAATCATACTACTCTGATGTAGTATTCCACCTGCTTTGTTTGAAAGTAGGAAAATTCTTTAAAATATTTTGGAATGAATGTTACTTATTCTCACATTATCTTATCTATGATCGCGAACGGTTCGATGTGATTATCTGGTCATTGCTTTGAATCGAAATGTCTGTACCTTAATGGGATGTCTTATCAAAATATTTGATGATGTGATAAGTGAAATATACAAATTAACACACAGAAAACCTCAATTTTCTATATGTACCAGAATAACTTTTTAAGTATTGCCTGAAGCTTTCTAAAATCCATGAATTTTCGATATGATGTCGACTTCCACTCATACCATGAATATTATTTGTACACTGTTTCTATACATTGTCGTGTGAAAAAATATTGACTATAATTCAAGATTTATCAACCTTTTGAGCATTTTCATACGTTATGATTGCCATGTAAAAAAAGCAGCTTCTCGGCCAAATGTGGAGGTAGAGCGGCTCTCCTTGTGTCATACAGGACTTGTGTATCAGCGGGTATACGGGCAGGTGGTGCACAACAAGCAGGAACACAGTTGTACCTACGAGCGAGGCGACCGAGATTTGGACATTTAGCCGAGACCTTAGCCCACCACTGCAAGGGACAGTAGTCGAGAGGTGCTGTTGCCTCAGATTGATACTGGACTAATTCCAGATCCGCTTTTTCTTCGGCCGGCATACCGCTTTTAGTTGCGCATAAGCCTCCCAACAAGAGTTCCATACCTTTAAATATTATTTCCAACTTAAGTATTTGAAAACATTGAAACCTGAGGGTGATCGATCGAAGCGTTACATACCGGACAGTCTACTTTTTTTACTGGTTGGTTCCTCTTCGATCTTAGCAATCGGTTCACCACCTTCTTCTTCTATCAACTTGGTTAACATTTCCTTGATCGGTCCAGCGACCATGTTTTTGTCTTCTTCGGTAGCATAGGGCAGCTGTTTGAACCTGAATAGTTGAAATAAAGATTACTTGATCTGAGATGCACACATTTCATACCCAGATGAAAAATCTACTACAAAGTATGTTAATATTTCTCATGAACTTTCTATCTATGAAAGAAAAATTACCTTGGATCTAGCGTAGTAGCTGTTTGTAAGAGTAACGTTACGCTAGGATCAGAATATCTATCGCACAACATGTCGGATAGAGATTCTTTGAAGGTGCGAGCAGTCTCACTGTCAGAATCCTTGGCTTTTAGATGTGATGAAACCAGCTGCCATAGCAGAGGCTTCAATAGCGATATAAGTGGCATTTTTTCCTCGCTCAATGTCATAATAGTTACTTTAAATGGTTCAAGAACATTAACTAGATCCTCCATAATTTTCCACTGTTCATTCGAGAGACTGACGATTTCTTGGTCAATCCCTTCCATTCCATCAAGAAGCGATACCACAATATTTCTGCGCAGAACCATTTGTTCAAGCATATGATAGGTAGAAGTCCACACAGGTGGGTAGTCCATGACCATAGCATTTTCTTCCAACTGGAAGTGTATAAGTATGTGAGTAGTAACAAAGAATTATTATTCAAAGGTAGTAGCTGAGGGTCATGTGAAAATTTGTTTCAAACTTACCTCTAGAATTTGTTCTTGCATAACTAAGGCAGCCGAGGCAGCTGGATGACTGACTATAGCCCCGATTGCAGTCCTACATTTGGCAAGAATGGCAGCAACTTCCATATTCTCGAAGCAAGCTTGAGCACAAACTTGCAGTGTATGAAGTAAGCAAGGCACTAAGGCCAAGCCACGACTCGACAAAGCAGCCAATAGTTCAACTCTTGAGGTTCCAACAACTACAGCTGTGATTCTGTCTACCCTCAGGTCCCAATCGAGTAGCAAAGAGTCAATAGCTGTTCCCCATTGAGATTCACCCCATTCCAATGGAATGTGTAGAACGGTCAACACTTTACATTCAAGGGAAGCCTCTCCCATATTTTGATAACAAATCGATATACTTGCAAAGTTCTCGCCGGAATTAGATCTCCATTCCTCCACAACAAGGCCGAATTCACCAGTTACACAGGCTAAACTTGCTGCAACTGATTCTCTGAACGTGTCATAGACTTTTGGTATAATTTCATCTTCTAACTTGTTTTTACTAGGTATCTCACACGGCGAACGTAAAGTGGCAATAAGCCTCTGAAAGCCTCTTCCTTCCACAACATCTGGCAGCTGAAGATCCATTATAATGAACTCCGCTATAGCATCAGATACAGTTTTACCATCGATGCTTGACTGCTGAACTTGATTCTCTTCTGGCATTAAGAAAGCCACATTTTGACTGCTATTTCCCATACCTGTACTTCCTTTAATCATGACCCGTAATGGCTGGCTTATGCCAATGTCATCTTCCATGTTGGATAGACTTATGTTTGGGTCAGTAACAAACTGAATATCTCCATCAATTTGTACGGTGCCATCTGCTGCTGTTGTATAAATATGCTGGGTGTTTGTGAGGCCTGCTTTGAGCATTCGTTTTTGAGCTCGGCGTTCTTTAGTTTCTTGTGAAAGAGTTTGGCGGCGAGGAGGATTGATGGCCTCCAAGTCCATTAACTCTTGCGCATGCTTATTTTGAAGATGCATTCTAAGGTTGCTTGTATTACGATTGTATGCAATTTGAGTTTTGCATAATATGCAGACAATTTTAACTTTAGTTAGAATATCACCATCATCCGTAGCAGGAAAACCAAAGAACTTCCAGTAGATGCTACGCATGGACATTGGCACAACCAGCTTTTTATACGTATACGTATGTTTTTCTTCCATCATTTTTGCAAGGACCATTTGCATTTCATTCTTGTCTTCAACGGCTGCTGTCTTACCACTGTTGGTCGCTGTTATTTGTTTATGTTCCATGATTATGTATTGGAAAACATCATTTGATATACGATTACCCTCTTGCAATCAAGATTATTTCTTCTATTAATAGTACATAACTCTGTATTTCTCATATCTCACCAAAATGGACGACGATCGTTGCATAATTACCAAATTCATCGTATATCTCTGGCCCGGTAAATTATTGACATCCGTGTGTCCTGTCTATATTATAATTGATGAACAAACAAATTTACCGCGGATATTCCGATATCTGAAATCAACTTTTGATGAATTATTTTATTGATATCGAACTTCAATTTCTCGCTGGCGGAAAGAACGATGAACGCTTTGCTATCGACCAACGCCACGAAACCGATGCCGATGCTATCGACTATAGCGCGGCTGTATTACGTCCACTTTGCCACCTACCATCCAACTCGCGTAAGATTGGGATACTCCACTAGTCGGGACTTTCTCTATGTTGTTAGGTCCCCGGAGCAGTCCGAGCTGTTGAATTCACGGTTGGATTTTTGGTGCAAAGGCAAAAAGGCAACGAATTCAGAATTGATGCGCGGGCACAATTTTGTGTAGGCAAAAGCAAGGCCGAGGAGGAACCTCCCGCTGCTCAGGAACATAGGCAACATCAAAGCGAGCAATATAAGCAATTGAAGAGCCGTATTCCTTGTGACTTGTTTATCGGGAAAAATCACAAAACTGGTAGTGTTGATTATAAAAACTTGAAGGCGTTTGTTTTTAGTGCTGAATAATGTAGACTGCTGTGTTTGGCAGACAGCGATGGAATAATATCTCATATCCATAAAAGTTATCAATGCGAGCAAATTGATGCACCTTTCGAACCGCTGTGTTCGTCTGGAAATTCTAGCAATTTTTCCGAGTCGTATTTTGCATAATATGGATTATCGCCAAAAAGTAAGTCAAAAAGATTATCCATGTTATATTTCTCTAGAGTTGTTTAGGTACTTTCCACATTCCTGATGACAGCATATTATCAACCCTGTTTCATAGACCTTCGCCCTTTCACATTTATTGTTGACGGCGTCATATTTTTATTTTTCACATAATTTTATGTACTTCTGAAAATTTATCAGATGGTCGTGGCTCCGAATTGCACACATGCGAATGACAATGGTGAGGATGATGATGACGAAGACTTGGAAGCACTTAGAATGGCAGCACTTCAGTCATTACGTGCAAAAGATTCTATTAAAACAAATCCACAGCTTTGGACGGAAACAAAAGTTAATGTTCAACATTTAGCGCATCCACGTTTATTTAACAATGGTCAACGACCCCTTAAGCGACAGTTTCCACAAAACAGACTACCACGCCAGAATGGGGTACGTACAAAAAGTGATATCTGACTATCCAATAATTTTATATGAGAGACTTTTGAACTTGTGAAATCACAATTTATTATAGAAATCTTTTGTGCTGTCTTTCCAGACTCTACATTTCCAAAGGCATGTCAACCCTAACTTGATAGCCATTGTACCCGTTGAAGGAAATCTTATTTCACCTCTTTCTGATCCTCCGGAAACATTGTTAGATACAAAATCACCTATTGAAAGTCGAGCTTCAGGTGAGCTTCTGAAAAATACGCGCACTAAACCCAATCACGAGACTACATCTCTAAAATTTAGGACAAGTCAATTCGTTTTACTTAAATATGAATTTCTGTTACAGATGAATCAAAGTTTTGTCGATACAAAGATAATGCTCGAAGTTCAGATGAGGATGATGATGCGGATCGAAGAGTTTTGATATCAAAAAAACCTGAAATAGAAAGTAGAGTAGAGACTGGAAAAGGTACTGACATTGGTGTTCAGTTTAGCGACGTGGACAACACGAGTACACACGACGAAAGCCCACAGTGTAGTGATGAAGATGAAAAGGAGGAAGATGACGACGATGTTCTACTCATGGCAGATTTGGAAGAAGAAGATAGTTTAGAGCGATTGATGGACGAAATGGAAAGAGAAATAGGCGTGGATAAAACCGCGGATGTGAGGGATAAAAAGCAGTTGAAAAAGGAAAACAAAGGCGGGCGAAAAGAAGAAGCAGGAAAAAGACTGAGGGATAGAGCTAAATTGGAGTCCATACGAGCGAATAGAAGTAGCAGTCCAACGGTACTGTCTTCATCGATTCCCATTGGACTAAAAACTGAACCGCGACCCCTATCTCCGTATAATGTGAACAGGACTGTTTATAGGCGTAGATCGTTATCTCCCAAACCAAGATCTAGAAAAAAGTCACCAAGGAGGTCGCCACGAAGATCTCCATCCAGGCAAATAAAGAAAACAGTGAGAGATACTGGAAGAGAGAATCTTAGATTCAGATCTCCTAGGAAATCTCCACCCCAGTATTCACCCAAGCCCAGATCACCAAGACTCTCACCCAGGAGATCACCTTTGAGACGATCACCTGGCAGAGTATCACCAAGAATATCCCCACGTTCCAGATCACCAAGACTATCGTCAGTTCGGTCGCCTAGGACATCACCGTATATGCATCTTCACCCCCGATCCCGCTCACCCAGATTATCACCTCGTCCGAGATCGCCTAAATTATCTCCGCGAAGATCTCCAGTGAGAATCTCACCTAGGCCAAGGTCTCCAAAACTATCCCCCAGACTCAGGTCACCGCGATTGTCACCACGACTTCGATCGCCGAGACCATCCCCTCGGCGACCTTCTCCCCGATGTAGATCTCCTCGTATGTCGCCAAAACTGTCTCCACGACGATTATCACCGAGAAATAGGTCGCCGCGTGTATCACCGCGCAGGATTTCACCCAGGCCTCGATCACCTGGGCTATCTCCTCGAAAGTCACCATGGTCATCACCTAGACATTCACCACGTCTTTCACCACGAAGACGACGATCTCCTCAAGAACTATTTCGAAAGAATCGACCACGATCCATAACTCCCTGCCGACATCAAAGTCCGCTGACGAAACGGGGGCAATCGCCCATTCCGAGAGTTAAAAATACGCCTGATGATTTTGTCAGGTTGCGAATAAAACTGAAAGAAGAACCTCATGAAACAATTTCGCCTTCTGATTCAGGAAAAGGTGGAGATGATACCTCTAATGATCCAGTTTTAGAAGCTCGGCGAAAAAAATTTGAATCAACTAAGCCCATAGACCCTATCAACGCGAACAAAAAAATCAAGCTCACTAAAAAAGAAACTAGGGACAAGAAACCAGAAGTGATGAACGAAAGTGAGAGTAATATAGCAAACTTACGAAGTGCATACAAGGTGATTGAAAATAAGTATGAAATGACTGATTCGTATTTGGGCAGCGAATTCGTATTCGAAGAAAATTTGGAAGAGCGCAATGAGGATTCACCCGCAGCAACAATTGCTAGTACGATGAACGTCTGTAGCGAAATTGAACCAGCTAAGTTAGAACGAGAAAAGCCTGTGAAAAAGAAAAAAAAGAAGGACAAAGAACTTTATCAGGTCCATAAATCTAAAGGTGAACTTCCTTTATCTGAACGAATTGGTAAGGAAAAAAAATGTAAGAAACGTAAAGAAGTTGCCAGCGATAATCCTGCTGAGTCAAAAGAGACAATCTTTGAAGATCTCACTATTGATGAGGAGGACGGTGACTTACGGACAGAGTTGAGTCGACGCCGTGCTGAGAGATTGAATAGAACTGGGCCAATTCATCAGCAATCAGTTAGACTCGTTCAATCAGCGTTCAAGGGTGTAGTCACCGAGTAAGTTATTAGTTTTCGTTTGGACTATTCCTATCTCGTCTTTCAATATAAATATTCAAATGTTGGACTCGGAAAATGAAATATCCAACTGTCGTATGTTTTAGGGTCGTCAAAAGCAATGCAAAAAGTATCAAGAAACAGCTAGTCAAAAGTGATGACAAACGTAAGTAGCTTTCAACTGATAAATTCGTTGCACATGATCGGTGGACTCATTCTTAGATTCCTATTCTTTTTTTGAATTTACCAATTGTGATTGATGTGTTATTCAGAAAGTCAGAAGGAAGTGAGGCGTGTGACTGTACTCCACCGACCTGTAGCAGATTCGCATGATTCAGAGGGTATGTATTTTATTATTGAAATTGTTCTGAAAATCAAAATTATTCGATTCTACTTCTTTTAACACAGTGGAAATTCCATAATTTCTATATTGCAATTGTTAAGGCATGGAGACTCTGATGAAATTTCTTAGTTTGTATCCAAATTCTTATAAAATTATATTCCTATTTTCAGGGGAGACAACTGTAGATTCAAAGGTCCCGGTACGCTTCAGATTAGGTCTGAATAAAACTGCGCAGAATGCCCGAGAGTCCAAAGGATTGCGGAAAAATTCCAAAAGACAAAGTCGCAAGGTAAAACCGAAAAGTAATATATCATTAACGGATGAAGATGGTCTGTGATTGATCTATGAATTGATTTCATTCATTAGCTCTTTCCTAACAATAAAAAAATCTACCTACACAGAAACGTGTCAATGCATGCATCAAAATCAGTGAAATTTTATCCATTACTCTCAAATGAGCCAATTCTATCTAACCGTTTGTAAATTTAGAAGCATAAAAAATATACATATGTACATACATACAATGCACATGGTCGGGAAATACTTTGACGCCCGCCACGTTAGTTTTTGCACCAAATTTCAAGCTGTTTTTATTCTAAAGGAATAATTGAAAGCTAATATTCAGACGTCAATCGGTAGTGAAAGCTTCTCGATACTTGGCTGGTCGGTCATGACCTAGCTGCAGTCCGTAATCGTAATGCTGAACGAAGTCCCAAACATGTTTGTTGTTGAAACCTAAAAGATCGTCAAAATATTAATTATAATTATTGCCTTTTCCTATATAACGATGAATATAAATAATGGCTCCGATTCACTGTTGACGCAATTGAATATTCGTAAATCAGTTGTACGATTATGATTAGAAATAAATGTGATACCTGTTTTTTGTTTAGGACTAATGTTAACGAACGATCGCCAGATTGCATATTTATACGAAGAGAGTAGCTGTTCAACTTACCTCTTTATATTATCAGCCATAGAAAAATAAGTTCGGCGGAGGTCACGATGCATTGTATAACCAGTGAGAATTTTACTGTAAAATTAAGTTTTTGTTCGATTTGAAATATTATAAATTATAGCAAACAATTAAAAAAAAAGTAGATGACAATTATTGAAATTTTTATAATTTACACACCTGATTGAACCTAGTTATTTATTCTTACTCCATACGTATGTTAATTATGCTGGCTATTAACTATGTTATAGACATGACCCGCTGTTTGTTATGTCGTAAAAGTGTTATTTAAATGCCATCATTCGACTGTCCAAAAAAAAAAATAATAATAATAATAGTTACATAACGATATTCGGAAATGATTTTTGTAATTCCAAACAACGATTGTCAAATTGAAAGATTTGTTTACTTTCGAGTTGAAATTCACAAAAAAATTGTTTATACTAATCATTGATCATGTAGGTAATTTATGTTGAATAAAAATAATTGTCGCAACATGATTTTAGAGATTTGTACTGCAAATGAAATGTTTTTTTCTGAAAAGCACAGAAAAAGGACCAAAGTATACTAGTTGATAAACTATAAATATTGTACATAACATTCACGCCTTACTCGAGCATAATGATGTCACTCTTTCATCACAATACATTGACCAGGAATCCCTATGTTACGTCATGAGTCATTGGTAGTTATATTGGATCAAAACTAGTAAAAACTTTGACCCCTCGAACCAGCATTTGTATCTACTTTTAGACGTGAATCTATACGTACGTGAGAATAAAATAGCAGCTAGGCGGTTATCATCCGCATAATTCTTTGTATAATATTGACTAGTTGTGGACCCCATGCTATGATCAACGCTTTATGGAGTTCATGAAATTATAGGTACGATCCTCATTCAAAAAACAAATATCCAAGAATCCTTGAATGCTTGCACCAAATACTCGATTTAAGTGATACCAATGCCACTCCATAATAAGGATACTGTAACTAATCAAAAGCTCTCATTTCAGAAAAGTCAATAAAATATTTTGTCCATACAAACCGGCATTTTATGGTTCCTTAATCTTGATGGTTCGTCTATGATTGATTGAGAGTTGTATGATATTGCGAATAAAATTCAAATTCATAATTACTCAGGCTGTGCCTGTGAGGCTGGTGAATAATATCATTGACACAAAAGCGGAACTTACGCGGCAATGATAAAGTTTATTACATGTGAATATGTGTGTTCTGTGTTTTGTGAATCATGAAACAATGCATAAAGCAAGTAAAAGAGTTTTAAATCTCGGAAAAACGATCGATCGAATGATAGTTTTTAAATCACATACATGCATGAAAAAGTAAACACACTGAACTTTTGCCTGAAAAGATTGACGAAAAAACCAATCATCGAACAGAAGGTGAAATTAACGTAGGCTTCAAAGAGGGAAGGTTCATTGCATGTTCTTAGAAATAAAGTTATTTAAATTTGCCTATTCGCTATGATCACAGTTACAATTATAGTATGCGTTATCAGATAAGTTATGACTTATTATTAATAATTACTGTATATAATATATGTACATCGTGATTATGAATAGGTATGTTCAGAAAAAGTAAATACAATCTGGTCTGAATGCCTATTATTAGCAGTATAGCTGTGTGCATATCTGTTTCTTAGTTTGCAACATGAATAAATGACACCTACTAGAGGGTAAATCGAAACGAAGCAATAATCTGCCTACATTGTTAATGGGACGTCAACTATAACGTAGGAATAATATTATGCAAAAAGCGTTTCTACGTTTCATATTTGATACACTGTACACATAGTTTTTATTATCAAGGTTTCTTTCGAGAATTGATTTACGCGACCGCATTGCCTGACATAGCTTACGTTTTAATCAGAAACGAATGTTAAGTCTGTATAACGTGGACACAAGATCTTGGTACCAATCCTTTGTGTTCACCTCTCGAGCAGAGTAACCACTTACTGTCTACTTCTAAAATAACCCGTAGCTTTTCCCCTTCGCTGAATGAAAGGTGACCATTGTCCGATGGTAACCTGTGAGTGAGGGTTCTGACTTCTCTGTAATAATTGTGAAGATATGATAATAAGCGATAATACATGAAATGATATGACTTCAAATGAATATAAAATTGTTACCCACTTGGGTGAGGGCTTAAACGTTCCTCTCATAGATTTTCCAAATGCTGCAGGCCTTGGCAGAGAGGTGGATGCAGCTCGTCTATGAGGAGATGCCAGATTTTTCTCTTTTGTAGCACTACTGTGAGACGGTTTATATGGCAGAGAGCTAGGCCTCACCAAATGAGTTCGTGGAATGCTACCGACCTCCTGATCAACCCGGCTGGTACGACCCGTTGTTGAATCTTTACGAAATTCGCCTGGTCTTCTGTTTCCAGTTTTTGATAAAATTGTTACAGGAGGTTTTTTTAATGATGGTATAGCGGTGGGAGGTGACTTTGTGCCTCTCGATACCGGGGACGTCACATTTGGAGACTGTCTGGTAGGAGATGACAGTAATCGTGGGATTTTTGACCTTCCGGCACCAGTTGGTGTTAGGGCTGGAGATATTGGCAACCGGGTAGTGGCTGGTTCTCTGTGTTCCTCTTTCCCAATCATCTGCTCCCATTTTTCCTGAATTTTTTTGAATTTCGTACCACCAGGAATCAGATCATTTTTATCATCGTTACACGGAGAACTTGTCAAAGGTTTAAGCTTTGTAAAAATACTTTGCTGAGCCACTGTCCTTTTCATTGGTGAATGTTCCAGACTATCGGTATAATCCTCAGAATCTTCAGATGCCAATTTATCGAACGCTTGAAACAATTTTGAGCCAGCAGGAAGATTGCTCCAACGTTTTTTAACTGCATTGTTCAAGTCTGCTCTATGTAAAATAGCTTGACAGTCATCATGGACATAGCCTACACAGGACCGTGGTCTCGCTTTCGTAGGACTAGTAGGATTAACACCAGTCTCTCGTATGGCGGCATCATTTGCTTCTGGTATATCCATAACTTTCAAAGCTGTACTCTGGAAAGGGGAGAATGACGACGTTATCCCCTGGTGATGACAGAGGTAAAACCTAGCTCAACTAATGACATGCACCGAATGTATTTTTTCCTTTCCACGATACTTAAAAATTGAACTCACATTAGTCACATGGTTATTGATATTTCCAAAGCTGTTGTGCAGTTGACGATACTGATACAACATATCAAGTTCAAAAGGACAGAGTGCGAGAGGTTGAAGAATATCCAAAAATGTGTCTACCATTTCTCTAGCATTGACACATCCAAGAGAACTCACGAATAAGCTGCTGTTCGAATAGTGTTTACGTAGAATAGTTTCTCTTGTACAAAGATACGCGAACCAAGCATCCAATGCCCGCAAACTGAAATAAGTAAGATGTCATCGGATTAAAGTTAGAGGGACGACCGTGATCGCAAATAGCAATAATTCTGAAAATTTCCCCGCTTACTTCAAAAGCCCGAATACGAATGCGTGAAACTTTAGCATGCCTTCGGTGATAAAATCTTCGCCGTTAATTTTTTGTACCAATTCATTGAGTGTTTTGGTTAATGGACCCTGTTGGGAAGATGCCTCGACGACTTGCCAAACGCTATTTGTAAGTGGTCCGAATGTGGAATTAATGTTTGGCCTTAGACCGTCGGACATAATGGCATACAAAGCTGGGCACAAGTTAGTGAGGCAGAGCTGGGCACATTCATTCCTGTTGGAATGAACCTGCATATCCTCGATCGGTTTTGTGTGCCAATAGTTGAGTATCAGACCTACCGACTTGTTGATCAACCTCAGCATATCTGAAAATAATCAAAATCATTTCGATAACCAGTCAGAGAGATGAAAAATATACTTGTTGACAATCATTGCGATTTACTGTTCAATGTACCATTTTTGTCGTTTGAATTGAACGTGTTTGATTTGGGGTCACTGTTTGGGAAGTTGGCAGCAGATATTCTTCTATCCTTCTGTTTTTTGTTTAGCATAAAATCAGGAGTGCTGGACTAGAATGAAAGAGCAATAGAATAGAATTTAATTCGCACAAGTGAAACTGTTTGGTAAGAAAGTAGAAATCAGACTCTTACAGGATCCGGCAAATGCAATTTTCCTCGTTGAACAGCAAAGCTCACAGTTTTTTTTTGGGATTCCATCATATCGACATTCTTCACTAAATCTTTGTTCATTTTCAGGCGCAAGAACTTTTTGACATATGACCGAAGCTTCACGTCTTGATCTTCGCTATCCCCATCACTGCTTTGTGAAGAAAACCCGCTATGCCTCAAAAAATCTTCCAACTGTATCATTTCCATACTTCGTTCGCTTGAATTGAATTCCAGATTAGCACAATGACTAGCTTCTCTTAATCTCTCTAAAACCGATGAAAATTATGTATAATTCGGAGTCCAAAAATTCAACATAAAGGGAAACAGGTTGAAAAACTAAAAAGCAATACCTGCATAATATTGACGCTCTTCAACTTCATCGATATCTTTTTCAGAATCGGTGAGTCTGTGATTCATGGGGAGCTGCAATTCGTTGTTGAGATAGTAAGGCTCCTGCAGAGACATACGTTTGTTTGTATCTGATGTTAATTTCTGGTTGTCTTCTAACTCTTCGACACCACCCATTTCGAACATGCTGTATCTTTTGTTGAGTGCTAGCTTATTCTTTCTCAATATCCCTCTAGGTAACGGAGGACGGGGTGGTGCCTTAACATTGTAATGTTCATTACGCCGCTGCTCGATATCGTTATGCTGTGTCAGAATAGAACGTTCGGGAAGTACAGGAGCTTTTATCTTAGGTTTACAGGATGGCCGCGGCTGCCTTGTATCTTGGGATGTCAGACTCGCTTCAGAGCTGACGCTATCGTAGCGGTATAAATAAAGTGGATTAGTATTGCTTGGTATTCCTTGCTGATTGCTCGACGAATCTGTGAGGATTGTTGACGATCCCCTGTAACCCGAGGATGGTTGTGTGCCTGTACTACTTGTAGATGAAGCAGTGTTGTTGGGTGTCGTGATTTCCGGCTTACGAATCCTGTGCCGCATTTGCGGGGACAAACAGAATAAAGGTCTCTTCGTTTCTTGCCCACACTTCACATGTTGCGATACTTCAGGAACATCGTGGAGAATTTTTTTGTACTCGGTTGGCAAAAGAAACGTTAAAGATTCCCAATCTTTGATATGTGAAAACCCACGTTGTTTTAAAGCATCTACGTCATTGCAGGAAAACGGTCGACCGGATCTCTCGAACCGTTTCCACCTACTTGCACTTCTATCAAAGCACTGAGGCTTCAAGGCTACTTTTTCAAACTTACTTTGACTCAACTCCAAAAACGACAAATCTGGCAGGGCATAATTTGGATAAACGATGTATGCAGGTTTCTTCTCAATGATGGCTTCTCGAATTGGTGGGTAGCGATTATCTTTCGTTGAATAGATCAGCGATGTTTGGACCCCATTATCCTCAACTTGAGTGAATACTTGAGTGCCTGTGGTTCTCAAATATGGTAACTCACCTTTCCATTCTTTGCTCGGTTGCTCTACGTAGTCTTTCAAAGTGAAGTTTTTCTCCTTTTCACATTTACTGCAAGACGGGCAGTCATCTTTTGAAATACTTTCGGACAACTCCTCTACAGAGGCCGATGACTGCGATTCTTCTTCGAATTCCTCGATCAATGGAGATTGCTTCCACAGAGCATTATCGAAATTTTCAGTGACAAACGTGTTTTCCGTTGCTTTGATATTGTAATGGTCAGATTTTACCCAATTGATAGAAAAATCGTTCTCCAAATTTTGATTACCAGTAGTGGTATTAATATTTGTTTGTTGTATCTGAGTGCGTGGTCCACTGCCACTTCCGCTTCCACTGTTACTTGTTGGCCAACCACTGTCGCTAGTTGAGCCTGATTGATCAAGGGTCATGCTCATGCCTTCAGCACTCATACTCTTTTGTTTCATGAAGCGTTTGACTAAACTCAAGTTTTGAATTTTCTTTCCCATAGAGATATGATCTACACTCTCCGAACTGTCTTCATTCATCGAACGACTCATTATGGACCCAGAGCTTTGGAAATGGCCCGCGTTTTGGTTTGACTCAGCAGAGTCGACCTACACACATGTAAAATTCCAGGTAATACTGATAGAAAAATACCGATGAAGAGATCACCTGTCACTGTGCTTGACGAGTACTTACAGAGAAATTAAGAGGATAACGACTCAGCTCCCGAGTCTGTGCTAGGTCGGGTAAACTTTGACTCTTTTTATTCAAGTTTAAATTCATTCGTCCAGTCGGTTGAATAAAATTTTGTATTGTGTTGTTATTTCCAGATGGATGACGAGTCATGACATTATTCGATAAACAATGTTTCAAGTTGCTCCATGTTGTATAAATTTTTGAGTCTGATTTTGCCATTGAAAGACCCAACACATTTTTGATATTCAATTTCTTATCATAATAAAAGTCTGAAACTTGGTACATATTCTGTTTTTCTGTGAAAAAAGTATTATTAGTGAAGATTTACTGTTGAGCTGTTTTGGTATCTGAAGATAAAAGATCAGAGGTGTTACCTTGATTCTCAAAGTCTTGCGATCCATCGGAATACATGGTCATACTACCCTCAAATGCAATTGTATAGTTTATTTTGTTGTGGGCTTGGCAGGTTAGCAACACATCTTCACAATCCAGGGAGTCGACACTGTAGCTGCCACCAGGAGGCAGAACAGGTGTCTCCTTTACAGGGGAGAAAAGCAGTGACGACTTGCATATAGACATAGTGTCTGTTGTCGAACATGCCGAGTCTTCTCCCTTTAAATTAAAAATTCATTATGGCAAGAACCCATTGCTCGAGGTACCAAATGTCATGCATTTGCTGATGGAGGCTAAAAATTGTTGTTCAGCCATATAGGTCTTCACAAACAATGTCCTTGTAAAATTAAAGGCATACGCTTTTATTATCAATGAAATATTAGTCAGCCTGGGGTTGGAGGACAATGCTTGTTTCCCATTTGTAAAATTTTGAGGCAGGGAACATGCCAGAAAAGCAGGGCAGACACAATATCAAAGACAGAATATCGGAATATGCGGTCTTTCTCAACAAATGAGTTGATATTCGATTTCAACAACGTTGTAGGTAGATGGGCATGTGGGTTGCACATGCTTGTAACTAAGTGAATCACCACATCCTACCTGGCTGCTGGTATGAGGGCTGATCGAAGAATCAAAGTCAATTTTTTCCATGAGGGAACCAGACATGCTGGCATATTTTTCCCTTTGATAGTTTGACTAGTATGGCGATGAAAATAAGAGAAGTATGTATAATTCTATACATAAGTAGATATCGACACAATATTTTATAACACGCAATCACTTACCTCTGAATGTTGGACAGGATCTGTGCATATTACTGGAAGAGTAAGTAGCGAGTGGATATCCGCAGTTCGGAAACTTTCCATATCTATCTCTGCAAAATTAGCATCAAGGTATCGAGCTGCGGCGTCATACCTCAGGTCATCTCGGGTGTATGAGGCAGATAAGGAGGATAACACACTTGAGTGAACTTGTAGTCCTGTATCCCTATAACTAATGTCATAGAATAATGACTATTTTGTCAACAGAATAGCCACATATAAAGTTTTCTCATAAAAATACAGAGACCTATCTATGAATTTTGCCAAACTCACCCACAATCTGTAAACCACTGATAATCCATGTTGTCATGCACAAACTCAGAACCGAGAAGATCTTGAGGAGTTGGATCCATCGGAGGGTTAGAATTACAATCAGATCCAGGTGTATGCGGTTCATCCATCATGGCACCACCTCCTCCCCCTACATAACAGTCAAATGGTAATAGCATTAGAATTGATAAATTTCATCGTGACTGATGATCAGCTCGTTTCAATCACACCCAACACAGCGTTGAATGTACATACATCTATTATTCATACACGTAATGTCAAATATAGAATAGTGAAAAATATATTTGACCCAAAGGTTTGATCCTGAGGTAACTTGGTCAGTACTAACAGCTGTTTTTGATATTAAACGGCAATATCTGAATGAAATCGGGAAGGAAGAATGGAACTCACAAGTAACAGTTTTGAATGCGTTATAATATTGTTAGGATTCAGGATTGTGATAGCTTTGACATTTCCATAGTTGGTTGGTGCATAGTGGGACGTGAAAATGTCAAGTGATTCATTGGCAACGATCGTTCGAACGATGCAGGTTTGATACATACCTTCACCTACGATTTTCTTGATAAAAATCATTACGCACTAAGATCTAGTTATCTCTCATTACAGGTATTAGCAATCGCCAATACGGGAGTGAGTAGAGCTCTCAACTGGCTGACCGTTGCCGTTCGAAATAAGATCGATTCGTTGCGTACGTAGTATAGCGTGTGACAAGGTATCTATTTGAATTGAAGTGGTGTGAACGTGCATCATTTTAAGTAGGAAACTTCGCAATACGCGAAAACTCTGAGCATTTTTGTCACTGATATTGTTTGTGCTACATTACAAACTTGTCATACTACATTCGTCGAATTATCCGCTAAACTTATCGATGTTCCATTTGTTATACTGTGATACGATACGTCATACGTATAACTAACGGAATTCCACTGAACAAGGAGAATCAGTGGTCGCACGGAGGAGGATCATCGGAAAAATGATAATTGAAACACACAGCTCTGTACTTTACCGGATACGCTTTTTAAGCTACGCGATTATTGTAAATGTACCAACTAGATACTGATCGTAAACTGCCGTAAGAGACACGAAAACCGACCCGCTCCGCCATGGGCCACGACGGACTGCCGTGTCGCACTTGCAGAAGCATTGCAGTATTGCACCACTAGAAATCGAGGCGTCGCCACCTGACGTGACACAGAATGAAAACGACGCAGAAAACAGCTCATGTCAAAAAACAGTAGCACACGACCAGCCCAGACCAGGAACAATGCAGCGATCGTTTGGCAATCGGAATCAGTCGGAGGGTAGAGCGCGAGCTGTTCGGAGCTTGAGACTGATTTTCGGAAAGTTCAACCCTGTCGCATGACGTTGACGGCTATCGTTGCTCTCAACGATACAATATGACCCGAAATTGCCACGGGGTACGTGAAGGTCCTGGAAAATGGCATCTGTTACCGATCGAATGGTGAACTTATCCTTTTCATACGGTATCCAATTCATACATATTAGGAACCTATAAGTATTTATATATACATGTACGTAATAATTCGACGTTTGCTTTTCTCAGTTAATGCGTCATGGTGTACACTGCAATTTCTGTGCCGAAGTGTGGAGGGGTATGCGGTGCACGAGGCTTGCAGGCTTTTGAAATCCTTAATGTTCTGCGATGGCTCTGTGCGAGTTCAATTTCATCTAATTTACCGGTTACGTCATAATTTCGGATCAAGTTGAGCTGCGGTTCGTTCTACGCCCTCCGCGTCTACAGCAGCAGCCGCCCCTGATCGTGGGAATATGAAGGAATCTAGCCAATTCAGCTCATTGTCAGTGAACTAGCGGCTATCGCTACAACCGAATAATTTTGTCCGATTCTTGTTGAGTTTACAGGTGATTCAGGGTTAATATCCGTATTTCGGTTTTGCCACGCGACGCACGGTCGTTGCTGGATATACAAATTTTGGTCAGAAGCTGTGGGTGGCTAAAAGGAGATGAGCGATGCCAGTCATACGAGAGCTACACCTAAACCGTTGTAGATATAGGTGCACCATATGATGCATCAGGGTACAGCTGTGTTATTTGGCCTACGTTTTTTTCAATATAAGTCGTATAATGCTCACTTGCTGTCCGTGTATAATGTCGATGACGTCGCTTCCGCTTATTGGAAGACGGGGAAGTGGCCCGAGGCTGACGTGCAGACTTGATCAGCGGAAGGCCACCGCGACCAGCTGAAAGCTCTGCTATCTTCATTATGACACACAGAAGAAGCACTAGCATCATTTGTATATATTTCACTACTTCTTTGTTAAAGCATAGTCACTTATCTCCTGTCTTGCGACGAATCGTTCTCTCGTTCACACTTGTTCTATTACGGTTATTTCACTCACGAATCGACCGCACCTCATACATTTATATTACAAATATGCAAGGGTCAATTTAACGCTGTCTGAGAATAGCATGTATTTATTACGTCCGATACAAGTACATCCTGCGTTCAACACGTGTGTCAACCTATGTATGCCATGCGAGAGACGCATACTCGTAGAGTGACGATTAAAAACCTACAGTTTCAAATCACTATGAACTACTTCCCGCAGTGGTAATTGATCATATACGGGATGTCCGAGAATTGCGCGTCAAGCGTTGCCTTTCGCGGAAAACATGATAGTAAGGGTGGCGGTGCTATATTATAATAAAATCGGATCAACTGGCATCGCTTGCGTAATTTATCGGTCAGGTCGTCATAGTCGAGTCAAAACCACGGATCTCGCCGTTATGCGTGAGTCAATCAACGATCGACTCGATCGCAGCGGGGTGATAAAGCAACACTGTTATCCGTCTAGTCGAGGCATTTCACGTCAGTAGTATGGTTGGTTCAATGAGGAAGCACATTTGAGTAGCTTGAAAATATTCAAATACCCAGAAATAAGGCGTACAGCGAAAAATTGACCGAACATAATCGAATACGTAAATAATAGGTAGATTATTCAGACGCGTCGTGCGTAGGTTGTATATATGCATAGTTTGTATGCATAAATATTCGATGTACCATGTGTCACGTAAGTTTATATGCACGGAGAAACGAACAACCCCATGGGCTCTACGATTCAAAATGCCTTACGTGTCACTTGATGTATTATCTTATCGTCAAACCTGCGGTGTAAAATGGAATACGCCGTATCAATTCTGCACGGATACAGATATGGCGATAATGAGACGAAAAAAATGCCCAGTGGTGTCTACGCCCCTTGGCGAATCGCACCGATACGTAGAGACACACTCACTATACACTGCACAGCCGTGTCCGTAATGTTTTTGTTATCTATGTATAGAGTATAACGTAAGGATTGCGAAAACTGATTACGCAGCTTCTGTGAAATAGGATCATGACGATTAACGATAAAACGCGACGTACGTGTACGATGTATCGACGGTATATGATTTATAATACGTGTATCTGATTGCGATAAGACAAACTACCATAGGGACACCAATGCCCATTCTCTGAGTCAGACTGAATCGCGATGGTACGGCGCGGGAGTTGGTCTGCACACGACCCGACAGTACGCCAACGGTACGACGCTGCAGGGTTTAATCTCTATTAATAATACTCGCGAGCGAGAATAGAGTTCTACTCGCTACTTGTTACAGCGCAGCGTCCTGCCCGTACTAATGTCGATGTCGTTCGTACAGCTGCACGTCCGTCGTCCGGTGTCCGCGTATGAATATACTATACATTATCTTTCCACATCGGAATATCCGATCCTTTTTCCAAATCCCCGCGCCTCGGTTGAACGGTTACAGTTGGAGAGCAGAGAAAAAAAGGTTCGGGGCATTTTGGGGTGTAATATTCCTGTGGTCAAATTTTCGGATTTGCTCCTACGAATATGCGCTCATAATTTCGACCGCGTATTCACCGTATACATATAGGTATACCTACATCCGATGTACTGCGCTATATACATACGTTGATGAAGTGGCGTATTTTTACTGTACCGCCCAACGCTGAAGATGACGAGATTCACAAGGTTCAATCTCATTAGCGTTCCAGCAGTTTTGTTCATGTCACAACTATGGAAGTATCGAAGCAGAGATTTGTCAGTTTTGGTCCTACGGTACGAATATATTTCAGTTATTGCGAAAGGGTGACCACGAAGGCGATACCTTCGCGCATAACATCGATTGTCGGCCGTAATGTCAAATTCGAGGTCGAATGATGGGAATCGTAGTCGCGATGAGAGGGAATTTCATTGAAATATTACTGCGTATAGAACTCACCCATCCTATCACCCGATCCTCGAACCATGTCCGCAGTAACGAGAACCTGCGACAAAATAAAATTGTTCAATTCACAGGTGTGCGAAGCGTGCTGCTTTGACATTTTTACTTTCAGGAGACGATTTAGGGGTTGAAGGGTATTTAAATACGTATACGCTTAGCGGTGGGTATCGAAGTGTCCGACACACGCCTAATCAGAAGTGATTCGTATGGAAAATGAATAAGTAAATATACTCAAGTCGTGCAAAGATTCCTCACTAAACCGACTTACACCGCGCGATGCAGCGGTTAGCTTGGAGTTTTTGCATCACCGCAAATTCAATGAACGTACCCGATAGGAAAGGTTTAATCAAGTTTTCCCCTTGCCTGATCTCGTGATCTGAATGAGAGTGAAATATGCACAGATCAAGCACAAAAACTGATAATACGTTAACTATAGGCAACCATGCAGGCTGCAGTGCATCGAGAGTGCTGAAAGCATAATCACGATTAGGATGCAATAGGTAGTTGATGCAGGAGAAAATACTTACGCTCATGATACACCTTGCGGTAGAGGTAGAGGTATAGATGTCGGCGATGTTAATAATCCATAAAAACTGTTGGTCTCTTGTAAAAATCACCCGCACATTGCGACCGTTACCCGTTTACCGTTTGAAAAAAAAGATACGAATTTTAGAGCGAGTATCCTCCAAGGATCCAGCCTTGGCATGATTAGCCGAAATCCCGGATCGGACGAGTTTAGGGATGCATTCTGGAGTTCTGAGTCACAAGGAAGAGCCCCTCCCAACTTGCAACATCTCTCGTCGGCATATACGAAACGCGCATGCCCATCGCAGCCCTTCTTCTACGGCCTTGTACCCCGTGCGCGCTCAAAGGGGATGAAATTCGATGTTTCGCGTTCGTCGCACCAGGCACTCGATATAGGTAGGTATACCCTCCCTCTCTTTCGACTTTAACGCCGTTCGCGACGCCGGCACTACGTATATGTGTACATATAGGTACGTATACGTCTCGCGGGATTGCGATTCGGATTTATTTCTCCACACAAAACGGTAAATTTGGGGTCAGAATTAAATTTGCCATGCCTACAGACGCCCAAACGCATTTTCGTTCTAATTGGAAGGTAGGCAGCCAACGTGTGTACCTTTGATATACCCGGATAAACCTCGCGACTGCACGCGGTGTTCAGGTACCGATTGACGCGTACAAGTAGCGATATCATCTGCACCCGAACTCTTCAATTCTCGATTCTGATGCGGTTTTGCTTTTGCCGCTGCTATGCTTTGCGATTAGAGAAGGTATACGTATGCGTTATGCGATATTAATTTTTGCCATTGCATGCAAGTGGTGATTGGAGTGACTTCGAGCGGCGAAAACTTACGACCACCTATGCGGGATTTGCACTTCAATTCCGGGGAATGAGCAATCAAGTTCCAAAACGGCACATCAATTGAGAAAATACGAGTTTCGTCAGTTTCAGAGAAACGAAATTATCATTGCAGAACAGTCAGCCCTAAGGTATTTGCTCCGATGTATTGATTTTACTCGAACAACGTACCTCACGCCGACACTAAAACACGCGCTGCTGCACAGTTTGGATATACATAGATGTGTATGGGTTGCGTGTTACGTGTTGCTGATATGCGTTGAACGTAAGCAACGCGTGGCTTTTTCAAATTTATAAATTAATATTAGTTGTGTGATAGATATATCGAATTGTATCTATTAGCGTGGGTCGTAGAAATTTTTTTTTTTCATTCTCTTAGCATGGGGGCAGAATTTGTACCTTATAAAAAAACGAAAATCATTCAGATGTGGAAAAAATTTTTTACTTGACATTTGGAGGTAGCCCACTCGTTTTTTGAATAAATAATTAATCAAGTGAGGTACTTCCAGCAAAAAAAAAAATTTTCTAGTCAAAAATCATAGGAAACATCTAAAAATTGTCGATTGTGATTCTTTTTTACTCGTTCACTCTTCAAAATTTTCTTCCTATTATTTTTGTAATTCAAGAATAAAATCAAAAAATGACATGCTCTATTTTTGACTTAAAATTGAAGTTGAGTCGGGGAGCCCGAGCTTTGCTGGAGTCAGGTAGCCAGCAGGGTAGCGCTTTGTTGTGAGACGTCACCTTCGAGGCTGTGCAGAGGTTACGCCCCACAACAAACCGCGCGCCCGTGGCTACCTGACTCCAGATAAGCTCGGGCTGGATACCCCGTTCTCGTAGACCGAGAAATTCGAATATTTCGACCCATGCAGGAATTGCTACGAATCAAAGTGGGTCTACGACTAAAACCACTCGATATGTCTTATAATTTTTCTGCTCCCAACAGCGAATAATTGATGATTACTCGATCGATTGCACGAGTAGATGATTTTGGCTTTCAGATTTGGTTTCCTGAGCTGATTATCCGTGAGATTACTTTCGAAAAACCAAAAAAAAAAAATCAATTTTTGAGCAAAAAATAAATCATTGTTTGCATTGAGTTTAATATGCTTTTCTTACGTATTTTGACCTCAGGAATCCGAATCTGAAAGAAAAATTGATCTATCTCTAAAATTGACCGAGTTATCCCCAATTTTCAGCTTTTTGGGGTCAAAAATAAAAAATTGATTTTTTAGTCTATCCTAATGTGATTTGAGCTCAGGAATCCGAATCCGAAAGAGAAATTGATCTATCTGCAAAAATAACCGAGCTATCCCCATTTTTTCGCATTTCTTGGCATAAAGTTGAGGATATCTCGAAAGGAAAAAATCGTAGCTCAATTTGGACAACGGATTCGTGTTCCTGAGGTCAAAATACATAAGAAAAGTGCCATACGATCAATTTTAAAAAATAAAAATTTTTGGTCAAAATTTGAAAAAATCGTAAGGGGTACCCCTTGGAAAAATCTCAAATTTTGGCCAAAAATTTTTATTTTTTAAAATTGATCGTATGGCACTTTTCTTATGTATTTTGACCTCAGGAACACGAATCCGTCGTCCAAATTGAGCTACGATTTTTTCCCTTCGAGATATCTTCGAATTTGTACCAAAAAATGCGAAAAAATGGCGATAACTCGATAAATTTTATAGATAGATCAATTTTTCTTCCAGATTCGGATGTCTGAGCTCAAATTACATTTATACAGACTAAAAAATCAATTTTTTATTTTTGACCCCAAAAAGCTGAAAATTGGCGATAATTCGTTCAATTTTAGAGATGGATCAATTTTTCTTTCAGATTCGGATTCCTGAGATCAAAATACGTAAGAAAAGCATATTAAAACCAATTGAAACCGTGATTTATTTTTTGCTCAAAAATCGAATTTATTTTTGCTTCTCCAAGAGTAATCTCACGTATAATCAGCTCAGGAATCCAAATTTGAAAGCCAAAATCATCTACTCGTGCAATCGATCGAGTAATCATCAATTATTCGCTGTTGGGAGCAGAAAAATTATAAGTCGCAATTCATGCATGGGTCGAAATATTCGAATTTCTCGGTCTACGAGAACGGGGTATCCAGCCCGAGCTTATCTGGAGTCAGGTATCCACGGGCGCGCGGTTTGTTGTGGGGCGTAACCTCTGCACAGCCTCGAAGGTGACGTCTCACAACAAAGCGCTACCCTGCTGGCTACCTGACTCCAGCAAAGCTCGGGCTCCCCGACTCAACTTCAATTTTAAGTCAAAAATAGAGCATGTCATTTTTTGATTTTATTCTTGAATTACAAAAATAATAGGAAGAAAATTTTGAAGAGTGAACGAGTACAAAAGAATCACAATCGACAATTTTCAGATATTTTCTATAATTTGTGACCAAAAAAAAAATTTTTTTGCTGGAAGTACCTCACTTGATTAATTATTTATTCAAAAAACGAGTGGGCTACCTCCAAATATCAAGTAAAAAATTTTTTCCACATCTGAATAAGTTTCGTTTTTGTATAATGTACAAATTCTGCCCCCATGCTAAGAGAATGAAAAAAAAAAATTTCTACAACCCACCCTAGTATCTATATGGTTGCGTGATTTACCTCGCGTATCACGCGTATGCCATACCCTAAATTAAGTTACCTACACGATATACGATGTATGAATGAACGGTGTGCATTACTTGTCCGGCATATTATATAGGTATACGGATTTGGTTGCATACTCGAAAGTTACGGATCACCTATCGCATTACCACAATCTCCACATGATTTATAAATTATAGCTGACGGAAAAAGGAACAAAAAAAATACTCAAAGAAATGGACCACTTCGCGTGAAAAGAGAATTTACCCACTGCCGCTGTCTGTGCAGAAATCGCCAGACATCAATTGATCAGTGCTAAGAATGCTGTTGGATCGATCGCCGGCAGACCATGCGTCGGAATTTTCCCGTTGGTTAATATCAAACCATCTGTCGAAATTCGCCTGTTGCACTACCAACAACCTCGCCGTAGCATCAATTAATAAAATACCCTCGAGCTCGCCCTTATACGGACACGTTATGGAATTTTCGTTATTTCAAAGATTGTCCAACGCGTTTTTTGCAACGTCAGATTATGGCGAAGTATTCAATGAACCAATGACCGCTGATTTTCTTGCCTATTTGGAAGATTCTATGGGGAAAAACGAAGATCGGTGGATTTTTCTGTGTCTTCTTGAATACCCGACAGATGAAAACATCGATGCGACGCCTCAGCGAAGACGTGCGGCTCAGAAATTGCCTGACAATAAGAGAAGTCGAAGACCGGTCGTGGATACGCCAGATTATCCACAGAGTGTCAGGTGCATCGTGCACGATATCAGGCAAACGTATGCATTTTGGACTGCCACCTACTATACCCGTTGCACCGTAAATTTCAATATTGGTCCTTGAAAGAGAAAAACCTCGATACGCCATAGGGGTGCAGCGCATGTCTATTCACCGAATAGGTTCCACAGGACATGCTGGACCTGTTGTTCCTTGCGGTGCATGCGCGGTATTCGATATGCATAAGCGGTACGCCCCAACTCTTGGGTTATCTTTGCGTGCCTAGGGACGTGGAAGGACATTTTTCGGCGTTGTTACCCGGAACGTTGACCGCCCGGAATGGTGACAAACGAGCAGTTCTCGTTGTTTGTCACTTGCCGCTATTGGGTCACAAATTTTTTAGAGATCGGCGGTGGTTCGCACTTGGTGGCGCGACTGTTGTGCCTTCTACGGAGGTTTAAGCTTCGCGATGGTTTACAAGTTCAGTTTACGGTGTGGCGTCGCGGCGTCGCGTCGACATTTGATGTTTTAGAGACGCTAGGGGTGCATTAGAGGATACACCGGCCACCGACCGAACCGACGCTACGGAAGGCAAATTTTGAAACCAGAATAACCGGCGTTGATTGTTCGTGATATCGTGATACGTAGTGTGGTCATCAGGATCGCCGATATGGGGCTGACGAAGAAATTGAGAGGTGAGCAATGGGAAACCTGTATTTTTCAAAACAATTCCAAGGGAATCGCACCAAAATATGCATACAATGCGGATGCCAATTATCCCAAAAACCCAACGAAGTGTAGCGTCACTGAAATAAAACCAACGATAAGAATAATTACACCGAGGTAGTCGAATTGCGTCATGTCAAACACGAGTTGCAAATGAATTTTACCTGCGAAGAAGTTGCGTCATTACGCACGCGTTTCGTGTGATTTAATCCGAAATTACGAAAACTTGAGTATCTCCGAATGGTCGAGCTATTTTACATGTGGGCCGTTCCACGTGAACCGGATCGGTCACCTCTCAGATTTTTTTTTAATTCGGCGTGTCGATTGTCCATAGGGAGTTAGAATTTTGTGCCAGAGGATTTTTGAATTAATGCAAATTTCGATTTACTATTAACAATCGAAAAATTGAGCAGCGTTTTCTTCAAAAAATCGTAACTTCGTGAAAAATGTTGTTGGATTCAATTTTTTTTTTAGCATTTACGCGAATAAGGCCACAGATTTAGGAAAAAAAAAATGGTGCCGGAAAAGTTTATTTATCATAAGTTTATTCAACAATTAATTTTTAAATGATTTTTAAAACACTGACGGATAGCACCGAAAAATTAAAAAAAAATGTTGACATATACTTTGAACTATACTATAGCCTGTGAATTAATTTCAGACATGCGTTCGACTTCGTTTTCGAGTAAAAAATCATCAAAGTTGGCAGCGCGCGTAAATTCGAGCTCGTCGCCGCCCAGGCGCGTAATGGCGCGCGTCAAACAATAGAGAATACCCTATCTACTCTCAATGGTCGCTACTTGGTGGACGCTCCGAGGCGGCATTCGCGAGTCATTTTCACGATGATCGACACCGTTTAAAAATCTGAAAAAATACCATAGTTTTCCCATGACTCTCCAAAGCGATAGAGTCAAGTTACGGAAATGTGCTACTTCTCGTTTTCGAGATATTATTGTGTCTTAATGTGTCCTAATGTTAAAACGAAGCCGAACGCATCTCTGAAATTAATTCACAGGCTGTAGTATAGTTCAAAGTATATGTCAACATTTTTTTTTAATTTTTCGGTGCTATCCGTCAGTGTTTTAAAAATCATTTAAAAATGAATTGTTAAATAAACAAATGATGAATAAACTTTTTTGGAAATATCTATTTTTTTCCCAAATCTGTGGCCTTATTCGCGTAAATGCTAAAAAAAAAATTGAATCCAACAACATTTTTCACGAAGTTACGATTTTTTGAAGAAAACGCTGCTCAATTTTTCGATTGTTAATAGTAAATCGAAATTTGCATTAATTCAAAAATCCTCTGGCACAAAATTCTAACTCCCTATGGACAATCGACACGCCAAATTAAAAAAAATATCTGAGAGGTGACCGATCCGGTTCACGTGGAATGGCCCATATGTTAAAGTCAGATGCGCATGCGACGTGATATACGCGTGGTAGCGAGTCCACGCCTCGCAAGACTTGACCGCCTCCTTAAGTACAAACTCTGAGCACGTGGTTTGATCCTTGCAAATATTTGAGTCATAGGTAGGGACATGCGAACAACCTCCTCGTGCCTTGCCTATGGCCTCGGCAGACGACTTCCCTCTCTGTCTTCGGTGTATCGCATTCGAACCAATTAAATCCGCACGTAAAGAAGGCTCGCACTTGGTACTTGTTTCATTCTACACTCGCCGAACAACGTGACGTATCTACATACGCACTGTGCAAAGTGTGTCCATGACGTAGTTTGAGGCAAAGCCAGCAAGGCAAGGCCACGACCTCCTATCGCATTACATTGCCACGCCATACCATACCTACCTATCCGATCGTGATATTATGTTATTACAAATCAGCGGTCATAATGAAATACGTTTGGCAATTTTTAGCAGACCTCGCCGTGGAGTAGCAATCTCGGATAATTCGCTGATGGTCAACGTTTAAATTTACAGTAAAATATCATTTTCGAGGGCATGAACTCACATCAGTTCTGTTTCATTTACCATTTACTCGCCTATGATGACAATTCACTCGCATGCAATTCGTCCTCGTTGTACCAGCAAATTATGATGCATTACGTATTCCAGGTCTCAGATCTTCCGATACTCTCATATGCTGTATCAAATCATCGCACGCAAGAGCGATAATGTGCCTGCGTAACAATGAATGTTAACAATAAATTAGTTGCACAGGTGTAAGTTCTGGTTTCACAGGTAATTGAATGCGGGTGGTCGGATTTCTGGTACTCATCGTCAGTTGCTGCTTCCCGCGATTCGATTCGTTTCCACTCGTATCTATTTTAGAGGCTGCTCGATTTCGTCTTATCAAAAGTTCTCTGCTCGTCTAAATACAGCTCGCTTACGTGTAACATACAAGTAACGTAATTAGTCAGTCTTCGGTGCCTCTGATGCGCACGTACGCAGAGGTAACCTGGTAACTGGGGCGGATGTTTGAAAATTTTATGGCCGCGTGAAAAATATACACGCCCGGAATATGAGCCTGAGAATATTATCTCTTACCGCGATCACCTGTAAATTTGTTCGTTTAACCATCTAATGATCGCATGTTGTCAGCAGCTCGCTCGCATAATATCGAATCTTTTAACATAATCAATTCGAGTGCAAACGATTCTCAAGAAGCGGAAAAATATTTGAATTGTCTTCGTAACTAATCGGTTCATCATCCGTATTGCCCGACTATACGTGAAATCGTAGGCAACGTCTTTACAACTGCTACGTGAATTGGCCCAGCTTTGGTCTCCTCGGTATAAATGAAATATATTGTCGGTACTGGTATATGATGCATAAGCGGCATAGTAGCAACGTGTTAGCGTAATTAGCGTCAGTCGTAACGATTGACCGAGAATATGAATGAAGTATCGAGTTTGTCGAGCTTTGCTTTATCTCCAGGACTAACAATGAGGTACCGATTGTGAGAACGTGTTTGCGTATTCATAGGTATATCATGTAACTTCATGGAATGTCGGACCGCGGTCAGCGATTATATAACGCGCCTATATGCGGCAACCGCGAATAAACATGCGAGCTTCGGTGTGTATTTGCACGGATCGCGAATTTCAACTGAAAATTTACCAAGCCTAACGAATTTTCATCCCTACGTATAGCCCAACAACACCAGCTACGTACATGGCAATCGCTACTCGTAGCAATTGTTGGTGGTTATTACCAGTTGTACCGACCACGAATTTCTACGTCATTGTTATCAATCTAATTGATGAGATTTTATATTCCCTGAAACTTGGAAAAACGTACCGATTAGTGATCGTAATTCTGAGGGGAGCCAGTATACCATACCAAGTATTTCGCTCCACTTGATCTTGTGTAATGAAAGTCGACGTTCTTTTCTTTGCATTTACCCAAGTTTTAGATCCTCGATCTGAATCTGCTTCCTTTTTCTCGGCTCTAGTTATTGCCTATAGTTTCGAATGCATCTAGACCCACGATGAAAGTACCTTGGTGCGTCGTTTACCTTGCGGTCACTCGAATTATCGGCATAATATTTCGTAGAGCATATACTGAAAACATATGCATATACATACATGGGACAGGTATGACTTTCTTGGGACCAGATTGAAAGACCTCCATCCCAAATCGGCTGCAGTTATGTGAACTTGTTTTTTCAAATCTTTTGCTACCTTTTACAGCGTTGCCTCCAGATGTATTTTTTTTCTCATCGCGCCCGATGCAGGGGCACGTCAAACGGTGCTGCGTATGTTCTCTGTTGCGTTGTTACAGGATCGCTCGAGTATCTTTGCAGCGCGTAGCTGCATTCATCTGTAAGTGCTCGTAGTTAAACTCAACGTATAATATATTATACCAGTTTCAATGTAAGCTACAGCTGCATGCGTTCGTCGTGGATCAGCTCCGACACATCGACGCGGGAATCCAAACTCGTACTCTACCGGACCAGACACCGATTTATACATAATATGCGGGCATATACATATTTATATCCACGTCATGACGTATACCGATGTTAATTGTTCCCATTATTTTATATTAATGTACAAAAGGTCAACCGTGTTGCGGTGTTAAGCCTCGGATGGCTTCAATAAAACGAGACGCGGCTGTTCGGTAGGAATTTACTATAGGCCGGAATAATAACATGAAGTGGAATGTAATACACGTTATTGCTCGTCATGACGTGTTCTGCACATGTTGAATTTTTTTTTTTTTTTTACACACATCGTACAATTTACGAAGCCGCGGAATTTCAATGCCGTAGGTGTGCAACTTGTTGATCGCCGATCGCATTATCTTTCGATAGTAAAGGCTATACATAATCGACGTGAGTGCCTGTACGACGTACCTTAGGTATCGTACGAGCAGATGCGGTAGACGACTGGTCGATCCAAGATACGTAAGATTTATTTTTTAGGTGAATTTTGCAAATGTGACGGCGTTGTACAGTTTAGGTAAACGCACACCTACTATGACAAACTCGGCATTTTATGTCGAACTTCGAAAATCCTTTGAAATATTTATTGAATTGTGTCAAGTATTGAAGTATGCACGGAGGGTGTACGTCTGATTGTAAATTTTCAGAAAAAATCCCACGGAGAGCGATCCTCGGAGCCATGATGTTTCTGGCTTGTATGTTCTCCTATGTATTAAGAACGAATCTTTCGATCACTATAGTGGCCCAGGTCGCGCAGTTGAAGGGCACGAAACCGGGACCGGCTTGCGAAAACTTGGATTTTATCGGAAACAATACCCGAAACGTCACCAAGGGGCTTCCAGACGTAAGTTCACTTACGTAGGTTTCTGACTCGGTTTGAATTCGTCGTGTGAATGTCACCGTTTACAAAATGTTTATCTTTTCTCATAGTATGGCGAACGATTCGAGTGGAATCAGAACATTCAGGGACTGCTGTTGTCCGGATATTTCTACGGAGTAATTCCGGGCAGTATTCCGTCTGGTTATTTAGCAGAAAAATTTGGAGGTGCGAGGGTCGTTGCGTAAGTCTTCGATATGTACATTGAACTTGCTGCTTTTGTCGCGATCAAAATTAACATTGTAACTTATATAATTTGGTCGACAGTTTCGCGACGCTGATTCCCGCGCTACTGAATTTACTCATGCCTTGGGCATCCAGCGTCCATTACGCGTTCGTTTTCGTCTTACGATTCACAATGGGATTCTTTGGGGTTAGTCAATGATTTTTATCAATCGTATATATCAATGAATCGTTACGTCTGCTGATCTCTTCACTCGTAACGCTACAAAGCTCAATTTCGATGCTATTGTGTACAGGGCGCCGTGTATCCGGCCTTGCACGCCATGATCGCTAGATGGGTTCCACCTGGCGAAAAGGGCATGTTCGTCTGGAGTATGCAAGGTGCGTACGTGCAATATGAATCAACGGACCAAATTATCATTTGAAGTTACGCGGAACGTGATATTGAAAATCTCTTGACTTTTAGGTGGACCCTTTGGTACCGTGGTAACATTTGCTCTTTGCGGTGCCGTCATTAGTTCGCTCGGCTGGAAGGCCGCCTATTATGTGACGAGCGGTTTGATTCTGGTATTTTGGGCCCTTTGGGTATGGCTAATCTACGATACTCCGGATAAACATCCCGGAATAACAGAGAAAGAAAAGTTGTACATCAAAGAAGAAATCGGGTCTACGGTCAGCAAACAAAAGGTATAAGTGGCGTAAGTCGAAATGGCCGTATGAGGAGTTTGCTGCGGACTTTTCATTTCGAAATTAATTTACAGAACAAGCCTCCCGTGAAAGCGGTGCTCACGTCCGTGCCATTTCTCGCTCTGCTCTGGGCTCATTTTGCCAACATGTGGGGTATTTATTTCATAGCCACGAATGGACCAAAGTATACTCTGGAAGTTCTCGGCTTTAATATGGAATCCGTGAGCATGATTACCTCTCGATTTGTACAGTTCGTTGAAACATTCGTGTAAATGAAATCCAATCGTTCCCAGGGAGGAATTATAACTGGACTCCCCTACATCGCTCGACTCGGAGCCGGTGCCGCTTTTGCCGCAATCGGAGATTACTCAAGGAAGAAGAATTACTTGACCGTCAATGCGCTCCGCAAGAGCTTCATGTTTTTCTGTAATATATCGTACATTGTATTACTTATATTCGCGACAAAAATTTCCCGCATGATTTTCGTGTGTTGAAATATTTTTTTTACCATACCTCCAGCTCACTTCGGTCCAGCAGTTTGCCTAATCGCGATGACATACGCTGGATGTGATCAAACCTGGGCGGTGGTGATGCTGATATTCGCGCTGGGTTTCAACGGCGCCGCCTGTCAAACGAGTCTTCAGAATCACCAGGACTTAGCTCCTAACTACGCCGGGTCGCTTTACGGTGTGATGAATACCATTGGCAGTTTTCCCGGCTTCATTCTTCCATCGGCTATCGGGGCGCTCACAAATAAAAGGGTACTTATCAGAGTAGATAAAACGATGAACTTCGAACGGATATCTTCCAACGTGGAATAGCGAACGAATAGACACACGATTATTATTTTGTCAACTCACGTTGCAGAATGGCGTAGAAGAGTGGCGCGTCATGTTCTGGATTTCTGCGGCTATTTTCGCATCGGCGACATTACTTTTCTGGTTCTTCGGATCGGCAGAGATTCAACCCTGGAACTACGAGAATCCAGCTGGAGCTGCTGCCGCTGCCGCTGCTCTTCCCGAGGAAGAAAAGCAAATGACCAACGGTAGCAAAGGGGCCCAACTCTCGGGCGACGATGAGGAGGAAGAAAACGCACGACTCTAGGCTCTGACAAGTCCACCATGCACTGCCTTCGAAGAGAGATATTTTTCTAATTTATTGAAAAGAACGGGAATCAACTGAAAACTACCGAAAAGATAAAATTGAAGTGAAACCATTAGTACTTATTACAAATGCATCGCACATCATGAATACTTGCCATTCCACATTAGTACTGAGAACCATCAATTCGTTATGCGTATACTAACTGTACGGGCATTTATTTATTCCTAAAATTCTATTTTAGACTCGAACGGTTTTAGCCACACTTAATACGTCGATATTTTTTATAGTATCACCACCCATACCAATGTTTAAAATGTTAATTGATTTCCCGGACACAAGTAACTAGTAATGTACATTGCGCAAATTTCTGTATGTTGTCTTCTGCGTAATACACTTTATTTTAGCTATGCTATGTATATATGGATGTATGCAAGTGCGTATGTTGCGTGTATGCATGCTTGCCGGGTGTAATGAGATACGTTCCTGTTAGGTATACTCTGAACACCGAAATTTACATTCTCTATTAATTCACGTAAAATGCTGATTCATCCACTCCAGAATTACCAAAAAGGTTGCCGCCGCCCCGTCATGGTAATGACGAGTCTGCAGTATACCTGACTTTTATTACCATTTGAAAGTTCGTTGGGCCGTGATTTACATATAGTTCAATCTGGTGCCAAAGCAACCGTATGTCTAGCGTCGATTGAGGCTGATATAAAGTTTATAATTGTATGTATGTACGTACCTACATACGTGTACGTGGCCAAATGCTAACGTAAGTTTAGGTAGATGTTAGGCAATGTTAGTTAATTTACTACTCAATGTATCTAGGTGTAAGAAAGCCTTTTGGCGGATGGTGGAGAGTGAAGTTCGAGGAGACAACTTTTGAATATTAACGTGGCGGATAGATGCGGCGCGTCGCGCCGCAAATGAATAAAGAAATGGCATTTCCTTGAAACCCGAATACGACTGCTGATTCGTGCAAATCTAATCGGTTTGCATCACTGTTGCTTTCTTTGATTTGGCAGGTGAATAATTGGTATGACCCTAACACCTTCGCCGAATGATTTTCCGTTTGGGATCAAATGCGAGTCCGGTTCGTTTACAGCGTTCACATCGGTACTCCGCGGGATGTCCTTGTCGTCGGGATCGAAATCGCTGCACGACCCTTCGCTGCGATTGAAAACTTCTTTCAGGATTCGGAGAGCCTTTGCTCCAGATAGGGGTAGATCGCGGCAAGATCTTCCGCAATCTCTGCCATTAGGATTGCCGGAGCTACGTGAGAACGATACCCCGGATAGACTAGAGCCGATCGATTTATTTTCAGCAATGCTAGACCCTGAGTTGATAAGAGGGTGTCGTTTAACGTTGGATAATCGATCACTAGTTTCAAAATGAAATCCTCACCAGGTACAGACCACGCATGACCAATCGAAGAGGTATCTTCCACCACTTTACTCCAGTCATCCAACGATCCCGCAGCTTGTGCACAAGAGCGTGACCTTGTACATCTTGGAGAAATGAAATCGGAATGTCTTTCAAATTTCACACAAGATGAATTAGAATCAAAACTCGCTGGTGGACTTGAAGCTCGAGTGAGAGGTGTTGCAGGCCTGGACGAAGGGAGTAGATGTGATCTGTTACGCCTGACTGGTGTCGCGGGGAATTGTCTCATCCGTATTTCAGAAGGCGTTGCCACTACATAGCAGGGATTGTACGTCATCAATATGTCCTGAGTTCTGAGTATTTTCGTAGGAACGTTTTTATCAGGACGATATTCGCCTTGGTCGAGGAGATTCGCATCGCAGTCCGTACACTCTGAATGCCGTGTGCAAATGGAGCAGATCGTTTCCCTGGGTTCTTTGATTTTTGCTATATTCGTAACACCGGCCAACCCCGTTTGCGTACCAGCCGAACTCCGGGTCACTCGCGTGGCGTTATTCTTTAGTAATTCGCTCAATCGTTTTCTTCTAGCATCGAAAATATCGTCCATCGGTTTGTCTGCTTATTTTAAAGTACAACGCAGGTAAAGAATATGTACGTAATTTTTAACGAACACGGAATGGATCAATATTGGGATTACGTACGGAATGTCAATTTTTCCTGACGGATCGCTTCGAGTCTTTCCGCTCTTATAACCGCGCTCCTCTGGATTCTGTTTAGGATACTGTCAGCGACGTTCGGTGCATCCTTGCATATTTCCAGGCAAGCAATTTCAAGAATAATCCGAAGTACCGGCAGTACGACGATCGTTGATTCAAGGGTGTCGACAACTATTTCAAGGCGCAGCTTCCTCAATATCTCGTCATCTTTGTCTTCGAGCGGCTTACATGGCGCCAGCGTTTGCACGGCTTCATTTTTGTACGGTAAGTGGATTTGATTCAGGCATCTTTCGACAACTTCGTCGAGTGTTGACTCGGCTACTATACGTGAATAGACACCGATCTCAAGACATGTATCTATTATGCTTTGGGTGAAGGACTTCAACGCCGACCACTCCGTCAGGAGTTCCGTGTTGGACGCCGTTGGTTCGCAACTCAGATAAGTCTGAGTATCTGTATCAAGGGTGACTTTTCCCGAATCGGTATTGCACTTTATATACGTCTGTGATTCCATGTCTTTTAATTTTGGCTTTGGCATTTGATAACCGGGTTCTGAAAGCCAGAAGACCCTTTCGAGGATGTAGTAAAGTTGGTCCACAGCACAGCTAGACGCGGCTGTCGGTTCCAAGGTATTGTCAATTCTTTGCAGATCTTCCCTCGAGATGACATCGGCCAATTGAGCAACGACATGACTGGTTGATGTTTGCGAGTCGAAAATTATGATCGTTTGTGTTACGCGAGTAGATTTTTCTGAGGTCGGCATTCCCTGTAGACCGCTCATTACTTCTGCGTACAATTCGAAATACCTTGAGTGACGAAAAATTTAATGTTTCTCCTATCTTTACCTGCGATATCCCGGAAAGGTATCTTGATTCCCGAGTAAGTTGTTTGCGTAGCCTCGTTTTTACCATCGGTATGCAACTCGACTTTGAAAACACCCCGAAGGGAGGTCTGACATTCGGCATCGTTGTAGGATATTCGTTCATCCAATTCACGAACGTCTATGAGAGATTCTCGTGTAATCGTAGCCCGAAGTGTTCGTCGGTCGACTATTTCGCTCACACCGAGGAGGCCGGGGTCTTCACCAACCGACGATATCACAGCTGTTTCGCTCATGGCACGAATAGTGGCATTTTCATCGGGGGTCATTGTCACCAATGTCTGGGCCCACGATTCTTGTTCATCCCCGAGTTTCGTAGCACCCGTCATCCGGACCGATGGTAATTATACGCCGTCTGTCCTCGTTTATGAATTTCTTCTGGGAAAATGACAAAAAAGGTCATCTATTTCCATCTGCTGCGACCGGGGTAAACTTATAATTAGGCATTTACTCGGTATATCCTTGCATCGACCAACCCCTGCCTATTTGTAACTCCACGTATTCGCACCCTGTTATATCACGCAGAGACGGGGCGTGGTGCGAAATGTCGCATGTCGTGATATCTTTCCCTAGACGTACATGTTTTCATCCAAGAAATGAGCCTCATGCCAATTCTAGCAGTCAACTGAAGTGGGATTAATGTCGAAGTAAAAGTATGGCATACAGAAATCGATTTCTATGCGAAAGAGACACGGGCATTGTAAGGATATGATTTATTCTTAAATTGTTGTATTAAATGTGCACGCGTATTGGATAGGGACGTGATAACGGCCCATCATTTCAGCGCAATTTTTATGACAAACGTGCGAATTTCCATCGGACGCAGTAAGATGTTGATGGTATCGCCAGCATCGTCAAATGCAGATTCCGAATTCACGTCCACCACTTCTTCCCGGAATACTTCGTTCGACTCACTTATCCATTCCAAACGGTCTGCATCCTCCAACCATTGATTACCCCCCAATGTTGTTTCCCGTATGCTCGTCACGGCGAAGAATGAGAATAAGTCCTGTGGATGCGTGAGCATAGATTTTTTCAGAGTGTAAATTCATGAATTACGTGTATGTGTCGACCAACGAGAATAACGTGATTCGTATGATACCTTAATGTTGACTTCGACGGGGTGTGAGAATCTAGTGTCTTCGCCAACTTCGAAGATGTGTTCAAGCCTCAGAAGGAGGTGACCGTCTTTCCAAGGTTCGAGCGTTAAAATACGTACATTCGACGGCAGCTCCTTAGCCATACCAGATCCCTGCGAGAATTTCATAGATTCACTGACTGCTTCGTTTTTTTATTCAACTCATTGTCAGCGGTAGAAAGTAAACGGTGTTTCGGTGACTTGCCTGCATTCGATAACGTTCACGCCATTCCTCAACAGTTTTCTTATTCGTAGGAGAAACGAACACGCGCAATGGATTCAATAAATTCCACGCCAACTCCTTCTCTTTCAATGATACATATGCGTTTTTTCCGGAACTGGGTCCTCCGATAACAAAATGCCGACCACGCACCACCAGGCCTTTTCCATAGGCCTTCTCGTCTAAGGCTTCACCGACTCCGAAAGCGTCGTCGTGCAGCAACCTCCGGTGGAGCTGCGACGATTTTAGGAATTTCATACGACTAAAGATTAAGAGGACCACCACTACCACCACCGTTATGCTCACCATCAACTCGATTTGGCCATCGTTCAAACTCGTGCCACCCTGGGCACGGTCGTTTAAAACGCTCAGCCTTAGTTTGTTGGCCTTGTCCTTGAGTGTGATTTTTGCGGTGACGGGATAATAGTTGCCCGCGACTGGTTCCGAAAGGTTTAACGACCAGGTGGGTCGGAAATCTCTCTCTCGTCTCAACATTTCTCTACCATTACTATCGGTATAAAATACATTGCGGGTGTCTAGAACACTCGAGTATCTTGTTATGAATTCCTTGCCAATTTTGTCCCTTAAAAAATATAGCTTAGATCGATTGCGAGTACATGCCTGTATTGAAAAATAAGGCAGTTAGAAGTTTTATACACTCACTCGACCGGAATCGGACCCACGACCCAATCCCATTCCGTATAATCTTCGTTTTGGTAAACCCTCACGACCTGGCTGACCCATTCGTTAATGTTTGTATGAAGTTCCTGCACCAACGGCCCTTCAGTGAATCAAGACAATTATTGAAACTAGGAATGGGTGCAAGGTGTAAAACTAAATATACTATACTTGAATGAATCGCACGATTGTCTCACCCTTGTAAATCTGTTGGCTAATACCGACGCTCGATAGATTTTTCGGCTCTGAGCTCCTAGGCCTGAATATGTATGCACCGGAGGATCTATTTTTGAATTCCGCGTTGTTACCTTGCCATCCCTCGTAGTAGTGGAAGGATTGTTTGAACTCAACAGGACTCGGAAATTCGTGTACTTTACGCACGGTATGCGTAGTACCATCGTTCATCGGCGTCACCTCGAAGAACTGCGATGAGAGGGAGTGCGCATTATACGTAAACGAGGTGGGAATTGATATTCAAAGATCAAAAAACCCTACCTGGTTTTTAATTTTCTTCGCGGTTGGGTCCGCTCTAATTTCTACCATTTCTAATTCACTATTTCTGGTGACGTGGTAAGATTGATAACCGAGTGCTGGCACTCGTACGGCACGAAAAACTAATTCATTGATGGCCGAACTCTCCCTTCCAGGGATCGACAATATGCCAGAAGGTATGGGTACAATCTGGATGACCATCAAGGCACCTTCGAGTCGGACAAAGTTCATTGAATACAACCATTCGCTCGCATGCATGTGTGTTAATATTATCGTACATACCGGTGAAATCTCTAACACTGTACGATTTTCCGGGTACAGGAAGCCGAACGTACGTTGAAACCGGTCGACTCTGGGGATTGTACAGAGTGACTACGAAGTTTTCATTGTTTTCCGTATCCGGACAGGCGCTGACATTTAATTGATGACACGTGTTGAATGGAACGTGTTCGCTTTCATTTTTATTGACCAACTTTCTGCAGAAGTAATGTCGAATTATGACATGACGTCGGGAGTCATCGAGTCGTTTCGCGATCGGTTATATTTATGTATCGGTATTCTCACCCCAGTGCGACGGAGGCGAGTTTGTCCCCGTCCTGGATGGCATCGTACAATATTCTCGCGTAGTCCTGAGCAACGTGTTGCTTTTCGGTCCCCGTTACCGCGTCGTGGTGTTGCATCACTCCCATAGCTTCTCGAAGCGGCACCAAGTACTTTTCCGCAGAGTCTACCTGTCCCAAGACCGCGAGTTGCTTCGATGTTTGAAGGACGTTGTTGCCCATCCTTTCGTAGAATTTTATCGCTGGTCTCGAGGTGAAATACCCAGTCCAGTAGGTATGGGGGTCGCTGGCGTAGGGGAAGAAGTCGTCAGATTTCGTCGGCAATGAAATTTTCAAATCATTGACGGCCTTCAGGTAGCACGATGGAGTTGAGTAGAATACGTTGACGGTGCTTCCGTTCAATTCGTTTGTGTATCTGCATGATGTCAATAGTTTTATCTGTGCGAGTTTCGATGATTATATGGATACCACGCGATTCTCCAGGAGCTTATTATTAAAATAAAAGGGGCGTAAGGTCGAACGGATAACTTGCCTGATTAATTTATCCAAATTTTTATACCAAAGCTCGGCACTCTGATAATTGAAATCTTCCCCCATAGTAATGATAACATTATTCGTTACGTACGATCGCTGTTGATTTCTTACATAGTGCAAAAACTCCTCCACCTACGAGGTATTTTTTATGCCTATTTATATATTTTTTTTGTCATTTTCTTTTGACGCGTACATTGCCTACAATCTTGATTTTACTCTATAGATATGCACAGGATTCCCCTGACCCCCTTCCCGAAGACTCGACGACGAAGAAGAAAAGAGTTATACGTATATTAAGACAGTACCTCACGAGTTTGTCCAAATTTTTGTACCACATTTCGGCATCTTGGTACGTGAAATCTCCTCCCATTGTCAATATGATATTATTGGATCGATAATTTTTAGACTGCTCCTCGATGAATCTGAGGAATGATCCAACCTGGTAACGAATGTTACATTTTTATAAGACCCCGGGCGTTACAAAATGTAAAAATTTACTCGAGTGAAATGAAATAACAGAACGAACGCGAAACGAAACGAAGACCGAGGAGAAGCGGTGTAGGTAAATCGATCATAGGCAATGCCGTACTGCCAATATTAGAGAATATCATAAAAAATCTGATAACTAAGAGTACGTTACCCTCTTGTTGACATTATAATCTGGACTGTCGACGTCATCTATCACCGGTTCATCATCGCAGAGAACATCAAAGCAAAATCCAGGCGGAGGAGAGTAATTGTTGTAGAGGACGTTGGTGAACAAATCGGCACTTTTTCCTGGAAAAAGTGTAGGGTCGATTAGATTGGCGCGATCTTAATTCCTGGGGTAAAGATATCGCGTATGCATGTATAAATTGTGCGATGATCACCTAAACTGTCGCTACCCTTCCAGATCATTTCAGCCGTTTTATCGTCCAGTCGTTTGGACTTGTCCTGATAATCCAGTCTCCCGAAAAAGAGACCGTCGAAACCCATTCTTGCGAATATGGATGCTTGTTCGCGCGAATGACCAAAAGGGTCGATTTGCCATCCGACATGGGGCCGTGCGCAAGAACCGAATGTGTCGTTGAGACGTCTGAAACGCAATCAAACGATGAAGAATTTCTCATGCACACGGGTGATTCGGGGACCGTAATCGTAATCACCTCAAGCCCCATGTGAACTGATCAATGATCGATTGATAATGGGTGGTAGCCTCGTCGTTCATGCTCCATGCCCCGCTTATTATTTCCAATCGACCTTCATCGATGAGACGTTGGACGTCGCTTTTCGTCTCATCATTTTGATTCAACCACCATTTCCAGAGAAAAGATGTCTCTACGTAGATGAATCTAAAACGTTTGTCGTATGAGTTTGATTGCGAGTATAACGGAAGCGTGACGTAGCCGTCCGATAGCCGGTTCGACATCGTTCAAGACTATCGCACAAAATTACCTTCTCTTTGGGTCTTCGAGCAGCTCCCGAATCACGCTATCCAAAATATATTGCACTCCAGCCTTCGCGATAGAGGAACGACCTTGATGAATAATGCAAGGGAATAAATAATGTCCAGGTTCTGCTTTGCTTCGAATTTAATATCGCTAAGTCTCACTCGCGTGAATCGTGAATAATACTCACTTCCCCAGTAATATTGGTCAACGGTTTTTAACCAGCCGACATCATCGTGAGTATGAGGAACCACATGAACATTCAATTTACCGCTAACGGGCTGCTGACAACTCTGCAATATTCGTTATCGTTGGGTTACTTCTGTAGGTCATCTTTATTGTGGGGTTTATTAATTATAATACCGGTTTATGCTGATGTTACGATAAACTACATTGAGTTCGACTAGCCAACTATACAGACGATGACTCACTTGATAACCACATGTTTTTTGGGTACCGGCATTCCATGATGACTTTGACAGTGGTGAGCCGTGGCACTCGTTTGACGCTGTCCAAAAATAAAGGAATGCTATCGAAATCGAGGTGAGGATTTCGACTCTCCTCGCCATCGTGTTCGGTATTAATTTCAAGAGTCCTACTGATCTTGCGAATGGAGGAAATTGAAAATCATCCGGATGCACTCGTCGAAGGATGACGGCTGGACTCCAATAGTGGGCTGCCGATATTTTACGCTTCTTTTTGAACTCCGCGTCGGCGTAACACGCTCCCGATCTCCTCAGCAAGCTTCGTCGTCTCAGCACACACGAGCAGTACAAATAAATACATCACGCATCGCGAAGACACACTCAAATGACTTCCTTTGACCCCCGTCCGTTGTTCGTATTAACAACGAAGGTGTGTGAGTTACATACAGTCGAGGATCAGACCATGTGGTCATAAACTGGTAAGATCTCATTGTTATTGCGCTAAGAAATGAGATGAGCGTATATTACTCGGAGAAGGTCTCCGTTGCGATCGTTACGTTCCCGCGAGAGCCGTTTATTGGGATGTATGTCATTTTTAGTACCTAGAATTATAATAGGGTATTCGTAGGGACTCGAAATATGGGTATACCGTAATTTTCTTATTCTTGGTACACAAATGCTGTGGATATTCCAGATATCGTATCTTCACCGCATCGCATATGGCAAACATGGCTGAGAAATGATGTTTCCATTCTGAAAAGTATTCCACAGCCCGTGGCGGACAACATAATTGTGTATCAAATAGCCACGATATCTCCTGGGAGATAACCGTTCGACCTTTAGCTCGCTTTCTTTGATCCACGTAGCTATCGTCGCTGTAAATATTTGTACTGCATATCATACAGGCGTATCGCTGGTCTATGCATAGCTATACGATTTCATTGGCATCAAACCCACCCGCTGGATTTGAATTATTATTTTCCCCAAAAGTTGATTACGTTTCGAGAGGTGATGTTAGAAATGTATCCCGTTTGGATTGATAGTAAATACATAAGGGATATGATAAAATTTTCGTTACATTATATATTTTACAGTTTAGATAATAACAAATATAAAAGCGACGGTATGACGATAATATACGTATATAAACACCATGAAATTATTAATCAGCTGTGGTGGAATACCTGTCGCGAAAAGCGTAAAGGAAAGCATAGAGCATGGCTGTCAAGCTATTCTCGTCGTTAAAAAAATTTTACAAGACCCTGAAAATCGTGTGATCTGTAATATTCCAACGAAAATTATCAGGGGAACTATAAGATATGTTAATGATTCACCCGATTATGCATTGTTTGAATTAAATATTCATCTGAAACAGCGTGGGATGGCGGAAGGAACGAGAAATATGAATGAAATTATCACACTGCCGTCTTCAAAAGTCCGAATATACGATCGACTCTTGAGGCCTACCGAACGTGATGGGCCTGTAATAGGTGTGCGCTTGATCCCAACCACGTGGCGCAGTGTTATAATTCGACAACTTCTGATAACTAGTCAACTTTGGCCCCTGGTATCCACCCTCCTTTTTCACTGCAACAATCGTTAATCAAGTTTATCGCGTATCCTTTTGCACTAGGTGTGTAAGCGCTGACAACAATTGGCGCGAAAAGCTGGGAAGCAAAACAAGAAGGAATACCGCATCGTAACGACAGAGAACTCGATACTTTACCTGGTTGAACGAAGAATCCGAGTGCACTCGGTACGTGTAATTGATACAACAAATACCTACTCAATTTCGAGAAGATCTAGGTTACATCTGTTGTCGAAATGAGAAAAAAGGGAGGGTCGAAGGTGAAAGGGATAAAAATATGACGAGACACCGGGGCAACAAATCTGGTGCAAGGGGTTGAGTTTCTCGACTTGCCTACATCCGGGAAGCCATCGTGAAGCCGAACCGTGTCCGGTGCTCCATTCGTGGGGATCAAGTTGTTCAGAACGGGTGTATGACGAAGTTGTTTGATAGTGTGCAAGATGTCCTGTTCCGAAGCTACCATAGCTAAGACGAGTGGCTTGTTGTCATTGCACGCATCGATCGACGGATGAATCGGAGGTCCGGCCAGGTCGCCGATCGGCACCGTTGAAACTCGTTGACAATCGTCCTCGTCGTTCTCGCGATGATCGGTAGCCATCAACCCTTCCCGAGGATCGTGAAGATTCGTCCCGTCAAAAGGGAGAGATCCGGTCGGGGTCGGGGTCGGGGTTGGAGTCGGCGTGGGTGTCGACGATTCGGTTGTATCGCTGCTATCGTCCGTCGACGAGATTTCTTGATCATCGATGTACTTTAATCTCCAGTTACGTTGCTGGCAATTTTCCCGGGCGGTCTCTTCATTTCGCACTTTCGCTGCGTAGTAAAGGGCAACGCCTTGTTGCGCGGGTGCATTGTCGCGATGGTTTTGCAATAACACTTGTTGGTCCTCAACGGGTAGGCGTACATTGGGGCTTGCATCACGTCCACGGGCGTGTGGCTCGTTCCAATTTTTCTGATCTCTGTCGAGATCCTCGGGTTCCCGATGCTTGGACAACGACGAGGCGACGTAGTTGCGACCCTCGAAGTAACGAGAAATCATATCATTGTCGAGGGTGCAAAGTTGAGCAGCGATCTTACCCGCGGGATTGCAGTGCTGTTTGTACTGCATCGCGGGTCTGCAGGTCCTTTCGAATTCTTTGATCAGCTGCTTAACAGGTACAGGAGTGTACTCGTTATCGTGCACCCCATTCTCGCACTCTTCGTAGACATACTTGTCCTCGACGTTTGCGTAGTCGTCTTCCTCTTCTTCATCGTCCTCGCCTTCCTCGTCATTCGATACATAATTATTGTTGCGATTGCTCTTGTTGTTGATAATATATTTATCGTCAGAGCGTCCGTTCTGGCGCATCCTATTGTTGCGTTGGGGTGCGACGGTCATCCCCTCTCCGTCGAAGCTGTCGCAGTAGGATTTTCCGAAAGGCAGGCTGCAAGATTTGTTGCGAATGGACGCGGAACGAGGATCGCTCGGAGAAATCCGTTCGCTCCTCTTTCGTCGATCATTTGACTTTGGTTTCGTCATCTCGCCATTTTTTTTAGGGCCTTTCTCGGACCAGTGTTTCTCGTTCTCATTGGGGGCGATGAAATTTATTAGGTAGTCGCCACCCCCCTTGCTGGCTGTTCCCGTCCGTCCCCCTCCCCCACCTTTTGAGTTTTTGATTTTTCTTGCTTTCGTAACGTCGTTATTATCTACTTTTTGTGAAAATTGTGCGTAACCATTTCCTGTAACGAATCAAATCGCGACTTTTGAATCGATGAATTCCGAATAGCAATCTGTACACCTTTGTATACGACTTAGTTTGAGCCGATTCATTCTGGCTGGGTGTGAAATTCAGGTATGTCGGCGACTGCAATAAGTGCAGAGTATTCCCCCCTACCGCCGTACGGATATCGCGGGTTCGGAGGTTTGCGGGTGCTCTTGCATTTAATTAGCGAGGAAACAAAACAAATAGCTTTGTTTCCTTTGCCATTTCCGAAAAAACAAACTTGGCACGGCCATCTCATTATTTAACCACACAGTATTACTGATTGTGAGTTGCGGCAGAAGCATAACGTGTTGAGTAGGTGTGAATAAGTACAAGTAAAAAGTAACGAATAAGCATATTATACTGACCACCATCCGTGGACGGGCCAGCAGGTGATAGCGTAAGATCGAGGGTGAACGGGTTGTAAAACGGTCTGCAGGTGTTATTGGTAGAAGACTTTGGGACATAACTCGGTGGGGTCAGAATCGGTAGCGGTTCGACTAATGGCGGCAACACAGAATTCTCCTTAACATCTGCCTCCTGTAAGATCGTTAAAAATTGATTGTCCATTCAACTAGAGCGTCACACGGCGTAGACGTAATTTTATTTACCGAGCTTCCATTACTTTCGAAGAAAGGGCATGGGTAGTATTTATAGTGATGAAAAATCGTTCAAAAATAATAACCTGATCAATTCTGGGAAAGTTGCTACCGGGACCTTTCCAGGGAGTTCCAGGTGCAGATTGATTAAGCGTAGCAGCCTGTGATTCATTTTTCTCCACAACCCATTTCTCAGACCTTTTCCTGCGCTTCGCAAAGATCTCGGCACCTGCGTCAATGAGAAACAAGCGCAGGAACAAGGTATTATTCACACGGTACGTATGATATTTGTGACGGAGAGAACGGTGAGATTAACGATTCCCTTACCCCGCCCCTTTTGATTGTTGAGGTCGCGGACTATGTCGAATAGTTTTTCGGGATGCGAAGGCGTTTCTTCGATGTTCACATCTTCTCCAAGGGCCTGGATACCGTGAATGTCCAGCACCTTTCCATTTGGGTTCATCATGCATTTGAGGGGAATCTTCTCCTGCAGTGGGCATACACATATTCATGGTACACGCACTCGTTAAACATTGAGTCTCACCTACAAGCTTACGGTACCCGTAGTATAAAACAGAACAAACAATCTGCAATACGCCTTTTATTCCGCTAGATTTATTTACCTTGTGGGTAGGCGGGGTAGTTTCAGGTTCGTCATCGCTCTCCACTCCTAGAACGAGGAAATGTTTACGTGTTTCATCGTCGGATTCTTTGCAATCTAGGTGCTTTTGTGTGTGCGTTATGTGGACAGCTTACCGTTCCCGTCGTGAATCCACTTCACGGATCGTTTCTTTCGGTTAACGTACATAGATTGGCCCTTGCTTTTCATGTTTTTAACATCACTCAGCGAATAGGAAATTCGTCGAGCGAGTTCCACCTGATCTTCCACGGTCGGATGCGAAGGTGCGTAAAAATAGGAAGACGCGTACATTTTTTCTTAAAAAGAAATATTCGGGTGTCATACCAAAAGTGAATCAATCGGTCGGGTATAATGAGATTTTACATATATGCCATACTGTTTTTACTGTGGAGTAGTTCCTCCGAATCGTTAGCCGGTGTCAATAATTTTTGTAAATCAATTCGTTTCATCTCTCCTTCATCCTTAAACATATGTAGATACCATGTACTGCAAGGTGGAGCGTTGAGGAATAAAGGTTTCGTATAGTTTGAAAGGGGTAAATAATTGTACTTTTCGCTGGGTATACGTATGTAGAGATATGAGTAGAGAAGGCTTACCATTTCAACGTGCAATATTTTAGTGGTCAAGTTCTCAAGAAAATCTCTCTTTGCTGGATCTTGTATGTCTGAAGGTTTGAAACCACGTGAACGAATTACAACATTATCCGCTGAAAAGCTTCGTTGCAAATAATTATTTTCATGCAAGTTGTAGTTGTTTTGCACGCACTTGTATTCGGGTTCTTTAACGTTTGCCATAAAATACGGAGCGTTACCCAGAATATTCCGTTTTTTATTATTCTGTCTATAGAAATGCAAACTATTCATTTTCAAACTATTACGTATGAATCGATAGCGGCTATATGTTCGGTGCTGCGTATCATGTGATCGCTACATTAATCATTCAGAGGCACATTCTGAAAGTTCTAAATTATTCACACCTTTTAATTGGTATTTATTACCCATTAAATCTCTCCAGGTTCGATCGGTTTCCTAAATTTATTTTTGTGCTCGCAATTACACAGCATCGTGCATGCACGTGTTTTTTTTTTTTTGTTTTTTTTTTTTATCTTTCCCCCCAATTTTCCTAGGCGAACATCATTGCGGATATTGCCATGATATGCATTGATGGTACAATAATTAAACGCCTGCACAAGATTATCCGTGGAACAAAACATTTCGACCCTGGTGGTGGCGAATCGGTCTCATTAGCCAATTGGCATGACACATGGGGCGTTTGCAGTGGAGTTTTAAAAGAGAAGAAAGGCTAAATATATCTCCGTAACGTAATACCAGACCACGACCACCGATCGGGAAGAACGATCGGTCGATCCAACCAGAGAACAAATGGTAAAACAAACTAACTCGCAGGCTATATAACGAACGTAACTGATAAAGTATACACGTGTATATTATCCTATACTGATCTACACACGTACGTGTAGGTATGCGTGACATGCATTACACCGTTGTATGTATTTGTGCGCGAATAGTATGGATGGACGAAAATCCGGGTGTGGGTATTTCCACGGGTATATTTCGGAGCCGACTCGACTTATAATGTTGCGACATCCCAGCTGTTCTCCTCGATGTATTTTTAGGAGTTGATTTGCGGCCGATTGCTCGCCGAGGAATAATTATTAAACGTGTCAAAGGTAGTAATTTTTTATCAATATCTGGATTTGAGTACCGGAACAAATTGACAAGTCAGCTGTGCGTTTCTGTATTTTGCGCCTCAATCAAAATTTAGATCTACTCTATCTGTGTATGGCTGTATGCGCCCGACCGCAACATTTATCAAGGGGAACTTCCGGAGAATTTGACGCTCAAGCCCCTGCCAATTATAATCGCTCATTGCATAAGACTATTTTCTCTACTGCCCCCCGTTCGACCACCTTTCCAATACGGTTTAAGACCCGATTGGGCTAATTACATCGACGAAACCTAATCTCCACTAAAAAGTGGATCGTACGTTCGCATGAGATACGTTGTTATACCAGTCAATTACACCTTATCGAAGATTCTACCGCACAATTTTAGTGCACGCGGTATGAATTTAAATTGCAATGAAATAGAAAACGACGCTGATATCACTGATTCGTAAGCCTATTGTACGCTTTTGCGGGCTGATTGTCACCTCTTTCCATTATGATCTTTCCTGCATGTTTTCTTTTTTCGTTTTCGTTTCTCATTCTCACACGATACTTTATATTTGCGATATACCAGAGCATAGGTATACATACTTATACATACAAGCTATGTGATACACGTATTAACGTAAGACGCGAATGCGACTCCTTGATACGGATCAACCGCGAAATTAATTGAGATCCACAGCAGCTACACGTATTCATTTAACAGGTTGCCACCGTTCGATTAACAGATCGCATAGTGATTTATTCAATCCTCAACCTCCCCCTGGACCCCTGAATCGCGGACGCCTGATGTATAGCTGTAATAAAAATTCTGCATTCTCGCTTGCATATACTATGTAAAAGATAATAAAAATCAGGGAAAGAAGAAACTTCGCGGGGGTGATAGTGACAGTGGCGGCGATTCAGTTGTGATGTGGATGAAAATCTATGCAGATGTGCAGCAGCGATACACAAATTTCAAAGATTTTTTTTAAAGGTTCACGAATTGTACAATAATTAAGTTTGAGGAAGTTTTCTGTAGCTGAGAAAATGCGACTGTTTAGAAGATAAAAATAAATAATAATAATAATAAGGGCTTAGTTATCGGATTCCTCTGAGATTTTAATACAGTTTCGTAGCACCGTAACGAAAGATCTATTATTGAAGATATTGATAGTTGGAGGTCGATTTTTGATTGTCGATTCTTAGAATATAAAATTATACGTAATAAATTTAAATCCCACAACGTCGCACTTACAGTAAAGAACGATTACAATCACACTTACTATACCGAGTGGGTATATTACACGGCGAACTGCGTTATAATAGCGTATAGCGTAGCTACCGTGTTCCCAGCAGCTCAGGACGCTGCGTCTTACAAAAATAGAACATCGCGGAGCGACACCTTCGAGTCATTTCGATACACATGCACACACGCATAGGTAATCCTAGGTGGTTGAGTTTATCTAGATATAACATTGATGCATGCGACTTGTAACTCTACTTATTTAAAATACTTATCCATTTACCCATAGGTACGTGTAATTCCATTTCTTTTCTTCTTCCTGCATCAATTTTTTTTTCTAGAACAAATTATCCGTCATTCACGCGGACTTGAAAACATCAGATAAGCATTTGGAAGAATAACTACAAGTTGCATTGGCGACGAGAGAATCTCATGGATTTATAGAAATGTACATAAGTTCGTGGTTTAGTATTTTTTTAGTCCCAATCACTTATCGTCATATTCCGGACAATGTCTAAATCCGTATCTTTATCCCGGCCGACATCTATCGGACGCTGAATATTCGCTATTTTATTATCGCTTTTCTTTCGAATTGATTTCACCTTCTTTGGAATATCACTATCTGATTCAGTGGCCTCGTCGTCTTCCTCGCCATCCAATAAGGTTTCGTCAATTCGTCGTTTTTTAGATTTCCTGAGAGCTGGTAAGTTATACTCTGCTATCTGATCGTTCTGCGTGAGGGCTTTAAGTTTTTGCGATTCATGAACCTTGAACCAAGCCTCATAAAACTTTGATGCAGGCGTACCCTCTGTTCGTTTGCTATTCTCCCAATTATGTATTTGTGGCATGTCGCCCAAATCGAAGACGATCTTGGCCCGTGCCTCGTCAATGTGCTTAGCATTTTCTTGAATTTTGTCTAGAAGTTGCTTCATTTTTCTGCAGTAGTTGGCGACACGGCAGACTTTCAGAAAACATTTCAACTGCAACATATACTAAGTATAAATCCCAGTACAAGGCGAATTGATTCAGAAGCGTCAACCCTTAAGATAGGGGACAACAAGATTCTTGCGAACGTAGAGGATTAAATTCAGATAATGTGTACCTGAATACAGCATGGCACGTAGATGTCTGAAAAAGCTATGGAACAACTGTCCTTGGACGCGTTCTCAAGAATCAATTCATAGATGGTCTCAATCACAACGTTGTTATACCCATTCTCTTGCATTTGTGACTTTGAGGCTCTGAGGAGGCATGACAGAGATATCGGTTTCATTGATACTTGTTTATGTTTTTTATTGAAGTCGTGCGAATTTAAAACCTGGAATAAGTGAACGTGGAAAGTTTGTCAAGAACTGGAAGCACGGTATATTTAAAAAAGGGTGAGGTACCTCGAGCAGGTATGGAAGTACTGGGATGAAGACGCCGGTGCTCTTTGATAATTTTGTGAGCATTGATACACAGTGAAATCTCAATGGGTAATACTGAGAGGTTGGAATTACTTTCATAGTTCCAATTATAATCTGCAAAGTAATAAATGACATTGTAAAATCTCCAACGACAAGCTATATGAGTATTGAAATTACCTGTACTAGAGGATACAATAAATCCCGCAATGCAGATTGTGGTTTGGACATAGAAATGAGCTCAGCCCACAACTGTAGGGAGTTCATAAACTGCCAATTGTATAATGTCTGGAAATTTTCCTGCAAGAACGGAATTCCCGCAATTCAAAAAAATCAGACGGTAACGGCAAAAGCGGAATATCAGCAACAATACAACTTACTTTTTTTTTCAAAGTTGTAGCATTCCTCAAATGGATAGCCAATTGACGAATATAAAGAAAAGCATGTCTATATGATAGGTCGGTGTTCAACAGGTATATTTCAGCAAGGGAGCGTCGAGTGAAATTAATTCCAGGCAATGTTGAAGGTGATACAAACTTTGCATTCTCGACATATTTAACATACATTGTCTGAAATGATAAAGACAATCGGTGACCGTGGTGAGAATCATCGCATGCTCAGTCGTTTCGCGGTGTTTGCACCGTAGAAACGAAAAAATGACTTCAGGCCGTTATTCTTACCTTGTACAGGGTTTCGAGCTGTGCATCTTTCTGGGTAGTCGCAAGGCGTAATATACTCAAAAACGATACAACGCGGACGCTTTCTTCAGCGCCGGACCAGAATTTTAGAAGTAACTTAAGCAGTCGTTTTACCATGGTTGAAAACGACTGGAAGTAGGGTAGCATTTGATGGACATGCTTCAAGAGAATTGCCAATATATCTGGCGAAGCAACATTTTCTAATATCTATATAAGAATAAAAAGTCATTTAGCATCAGTCATAAAGAAACAGATGAGTGGTGTACAAAACTTACATTAATTAAGTCTTTTGAGTAACATTTCAAAGTATTTTTTACTTTGACGAATTTCTTAGCTTTGTGTGGTTCAAATCTTGCATCTTTAGTAACATTGAGGAACCGTTTCAGAGCAGATGGGAGTTCTATCACGCATAGTTGTATGATGCCGTTAAATACTGTGGTACAAGGAAATGAAATATATACTCGGATGTATTAGTGAGGATTCGGCCACTTATTTGTTAAACTGTGGCAATGTATTTTTAATACCCACTTGCACTCCCTTCAACCTTGTAAGATAGATTCAAGGACTCTTCTGGATCTCCGGTAATGCTGACCAGAGCGGCATGTAATGCTTCTGTGAGACATTTTATAGTGACCGAGGTTCTGCCAAGTTACATATTTAGAGAAATTGAGTTTGAAGTAAATACAATTTAGATGAAAATAATTATCAATCCTTTAGTACTTACCGATCGACCCTAATGTTAGTTTGCCACGTACTCAACAATCGCTGTGTGACTTTGATCGTTCCTCCGGTATGACCAGTTTCGATATGTGCTTCATCCTCATAATCACTTTCATCACTGGCAATCTAACAATTAGATACAATTCAACAATTTAATTCACCAAGTGTTGATTTTTAGGGTAATGGACAAACCATGAATTACCACACACCTCTAGGCTAGCGTTGGGTGTGTGTCTTGAGGTATCCAATGCATCAGAATTCTCATCATCTCTATCTTCATCATCATCCTCGTCCGATAATTTAAAATCCAACAAATTACTATCAGTACTTTCCAAAAACTTATAAAACTCTGGGTCAGTTTCTTTCAATTTCATCAATGATTTCTTGTGTTCTGTGGGATCAACCTCGCTGCTTTCACTGTCGCTCTCATCATTCTCTTCATCATTTTCATTGCTCTCAAACTGAATACCTGAACAAGTGAAAAGGATATCAGAATTGCTCTTTTCGTGAAATGTGAGCAATTATAAGTACCTGTGGATGTGAATGTTTAAAATACTAACCCCCATCAATGATCTCATTCTCGTCCTCGCTTTCATGCTCGTGTATTCCCGAAAACTGTTCAACTACTGCATTGGTTTCACGATTTTTTGCACCACGACCCTTGAGCTTAACATTTTTTTTGGCAATTTTCGGTGATTTAGCTGTTTTAAGTTTCATAATGATGAGTTCGAGAAGTGGATAATCTACTTCGTGCGAAAAAACATGCGACTAGGCACAGCGGAGGCTACTCTGGGCAACGCTCTGGGCCACTATAATCTATAATTCTTCTGGACCACTCTCGCAAACACGTGGTGATTTTGTGAAAAGGAGATACTAGTGCCATCCATACGCTGTCGTGTAGAACAAGTTAGATAGTTACTAGTTGGATGGGTAATTGTAACCACCAAAAGACTTGATCGGTTTTTATTTACCCTGAAAGCCTCCTCACACTTAGGGGTGCATACCGACTGCAGTTAATGTGATCGTCGATAAATCAATCGGTCACAACCAGGGAAATCATTTTCGTATTTATCACCTGGAACACGGGGGAAATATCAGATTGTTTAAAATATGTAGATAATAAATGATTGACTCCACTTCTGACATAACAGAAAAGTTTTCACAGATAATTGAAAAAAAAAAAATGCCCTGAAACATATTTAGTAACAAATTTTACGTTCACAGACAATCAATGTTAGGGACGAGATCTTTTAGATACAAGAACGAGGCATCGTCCTCTGGAACAATCCTTGTCTAAGAGTTCAAATTATATGAATCAATAGGTGACTTTCTGCTTCACGTTCAACAAACCTGAATGGTAATTTAATTTTGTAAAGTTTCAATATAAATTGTTCAGCTACACCTATGAGTAAAACTTTCATTTGTGTAATAAGATCCAATTTTTAGGGCCATAGATCTATGGACATAGTATCAACGATGACAACCACTTGAAACGAGGTAGCGTCCTCGGCTCGTTTCGATTTTTTCCCCAAGTGGAACGATCGCCAAAAGTACAGTTTGTAGAATATGTAATGTATCATATATTCTACATACTGTGCCGAGAGCCCCATGCAAACCACTACAACTCAGCATCCCAAGTCCGGCAGAGTAGAATCTAAACAGCATCTGATTAATATTAAAACTAAGAATCTGAAAGAATCTAGAGTCTTTCGGGAGTTTGAATTCCTGAAATCAGAAAGCAAACTGCATATTACTAGCCAGGGACAGCCTGTGAACAACATCTGATTAGCAATAGAAATATAGACTAAGAACTAACATCTGTAATAAACTTTTCATTAGTAATCAAATTGCAAATAAGTAGTAATGATTAGGACCTGTAAGGAAAGTTATTAGTATCAACAGTAGGGAAATATTAATCTGAAAGGTAAAATTTTGATTAGTATCTTACAAATAATCCCGCGGAAGTCAAGTACCAGGCACAAAAAGGTGCGATAGTACTTGATTCTTTACAATTTTTCGGTTTTTGGGTTTAAAACGCATGAAGCGTTACAATGCATGCTTTAAGCGCCAAGTCCCCGCGCGTACAAGCAGCAGCGACGGACTTGGGTTTTATTTCTCTTTAAATTCCTGAAAGAAAATCTCTCAATTCAAGTTTTTAAAGCGCCTTGCAAGATGGCAAGTCACGCTAGTTATTTTTTTAAAAATGGCCCACATGGGCCTACAAAAAATAAAATATTAAAATAACGATTCCTCGTCCTCGCGCTGTATACCCGCGCGAGCAGCGTCAGACTTGGAATATTTCTGCTAATCGAAATCGAAAAAATGCAATTTTCAATCGCATTCTTCTATTTGAATTAGCAGAAGGGAAGGAGAGGAGAGGATATATGTATGGCGTGGCGGTCGGCGGTCCTCTTCGACGCGAAGTCTTCGAGCTCAACGTCCACCTCACTTCCATGCACCACGGCTGGTACGGAGAGCAAGGCGGACGCATTTTGCCCATTCCAAGTGACCACGAATATTACAGGGAAGCAAAAAACCAAACTTGCTCTGATTTGGTTGCGAATTATTGAAAGGAAAAGGATCTCTTAGACTTCAGCAAAGAGATTTAAAAGACCACGTGAAAAAAATCATCAGAAAGATATCGAGCTATATGTTGCACAAAATTAAATATTGCACTTTGATAAACTCTGCTCAATTGATCACTTGGAATTGCTGTGGATGGAAAAGTTGCGCTTTCGATTCCTCGCGTATCCCATTCGCAAAAGCCCCCGCCCCACCCAACGGTTAAAACTATTATTCACATACATACTGCTCATAAATGCCCTCGCGATGCATGAATTTACCTATACCTGCCTTTCACCTATAATTATCCAAGAAATGATTTTACTGACGCAAACCCCAATTCATACTTGCGCCGGCGCACCGAGAATTTCGTCTCACTCACATCTCACATTCATTGCCGTGGTATCTCGTTCAAAAAACTTACTGTTGACCTGTTGGGTGTGTAGGAATATAAAGGCTGCCCATGCCTCGGCCGAAGCCGTGATTTATTTAAATTTTAAGAAAAGGTGTGTTTGTTATTTGGCCGAAATTTAAAAAACATCAATGATCTTTAAATGAATTTAGCAAATTTACCCTTGAGTAAATATCATCAGTAAGAAAATGAGATTAATTAATCTCATATAATATTCATTAAGCAAGAAAAAGTTAAGGGCTGAACATTGTGTGTAAGGGAAGAAAATTCCTGAAATGATTAGACATCCTGTTATAGTTCTAGTGAATTTACTCATCGGTACCTAAAGACGGGTTCAAGTTTGATCAAAATTGAGTTGAAAGAATTGAAATTTTAAACATGCAAATAGATAAAAAAATATAGAGATCAAATTCACAATTGATTTAGCTGATGGCTGATCATTAAATTGAGACTAAATGAATTCTGACTACTCGCGGAAGCTATCCAAGTCAATTCCTGATGTACCTGAAAAAGCTGAATCTATGGTAATGACCATCATTCGCACGACAAAATTTTATTACTGATCGGTGATCGACGCGAACGAGATCGGTCACCGAAAATTATAGAAAATTTATAAAACGCGAGAGTCGATTGAACGAAGGTCTTTACCGTTGCCTATGAGCTGCGCACTCTTGCACTTAAATTTATCAAAGATGTGATTTATTTGAAAAGTTCATGTTTGGTGAACTAATGGTTGACTGATTGCGCCATTGAACTGATTAACTGATTGTCTAATTACTAAACTGACTGACTGACTAAATCATTCATCGAGTTTTTCAATGATCAATTTTAAGGAAGAGTTTTATATGCTTGACGTTACAGGGTGCAGGTGCGCTATGCTCAACAACAACCAACCCTACAATTACCTGATCTAATTAAATTGAAATCCAGGGTACCGCCACGCCATCTAACAAAGAGGGAGGGGACGCGATAAAAAATTAAAAAATACAACGACTTAAACGCCAGCGTACACCATCGCGTGAGTTGGCTAAGAAGTCGAGGAACTTTAACTTCGCTCACCATCGTCGCCGGTACCAAGACCGGACCCGAGCCGGTTCCCAGGTCTCATGGGTTTTGGATTTTACCCGGATGTCTCTGCCTCCCTGATGGTACGAATGCTCCCAGATATTTGTATGCACCGATTATGCACTTCATATCCACTAAAGAGATGCTAGAGTTGCGCCGAGAATTCAAAAGTTATTCACAATGGCCACCGGCTTCGATTTGTTGTGTCCAGTATCACTACTCTTATACGTTTTATTAAGCCCTTATACCCCCAGATAAGTTAAGATTGTTCAAGTCATTGTACGGGCAATCGTCACTTGTTTTAGGATCCGATATTGATCCGACGTATGATTTGAATTAACAATGAATTTAACGGAGACACAGCAGATAATGTGAAGTTCAACGTAGAAATGTTGTCGTCGTGCCAGATCACGCGTCATTCACCGACTTATGCGACGTACCCCCATTTTTATTTTTAATGCGCTTAATGCACATGAATGAGACCGAATCCTTTGGTTAATTATGACAAGATTTAGAATTCAGTATTATTAGGCACACTCAAGTTCACAGCGAGTTACCCGGAGTACAACCGGACGATTCGAAGTTCGACGTAGGACTGGCTTTGCCGCGAAAACGCTCCGCGTTTATACCACACAAGATGGCCGCGTAGAGGCGCGCTGGATCTCGCGACTTCCACTGACTTTGATACGACGTATCACCATTTTTAATGCGTTTAATTTATTGATGTTATACACGTAAATGAATTTGGATGCTTCGATTGATCATCTCAAGTTTCATAATGCGGTATTATTTGGCACAGTCACAGTTAAATCCTCAGCGAGTTACCCGGAGTACAACCGGACGATTCGAAGTTCGACGTGCATATGACGTCGCCGCGCAGTTCCCCAACTACTACTGAGCGGGAGAATCAGGAACCGCGTAGAGGCGCGCTGTACCTCGCGATTTCCACTGACTCTGATACGACCTATCACCATTCTCAATGCGTTGAATTCAGCGGCGTTGTACACGTAAATGATTTGAAATTCTTCAATTAATTATCTCAAGTTCTAGAATTCTCTAATATCAGGTACAGTTAAATTCACAAGTTACCTGGAGATCGACTAGACGATTCGAAGTACGACAAGCGAATGGCGGCGAGCGCTTTGTGAGGGGTCCTTACCACTGATCTATGTCGGCGCTAAAGTCGTCAACGCTTGAATGCAGTTCGGAACGCCGACACGCCGACACACACAGTCAGTTAGATGTTCCCTACGCAGACCAAAGTTTGACGCAGACCAGACCTCTTATTACACGAGCAAGTGGAGCACAAGTGACACAGGCAAGAATGAGAATTTTTTATTGAAAGCGGCCTACAAAGTACCCATGGACCTAGGAAAGAAACTGAATTTTACTCCAAGGTATGGGAGTGTGATGTCATGTTCAATTCTGCCTGTAAAATAATACTCCTTCAATTCTTCCTTGATATAATAATGTATCTGGCAATAACCAATGCTGAAAAAGTTTGTCATAATAATCACGTCTTATATTTTCTGGGTTGCAGCTGTCCAGAGGGACCACAGTAAGTCAAAAGCAACAAGTGTCAACCGCATCAACAATCAACTCATGCCAAAGACACGATGATTGCTCATATACTTGTAGCTCTGTGTATGTTTTTATTTGTATTTCTAATAAGAGCATTTTATCTGATTGTTTGGAAAAATGGGTGTTCTGTAAGAGAGCATAATTCACGCAGTCATCCGGTGAAAGTTATGATAATATTAGGATCTGGTGGACACACAACAGAAATTCTACGTATTGTAGCTGGTATGAAATCAGATCATTACTCTCCCAGGATCTATGTGAAAGCAAACACAGACACAATCAGTGCAATAAAAGTTAAAGAAATAGAAGGAACGGCAAATGATTTTGAATTACTCGATATACGTCGTAGCCGTGAGGTTCATCAGCCCTACCTAGCTTCGGTGTGGACAACGATAATTGCTATCCTAGATTCCATACCGATTGTTTGGAAAAACCAACCCGATTTGATTTTATGTAATGGCCCCGGTACTTGTGTTCCGCTCTGCTTTATTGCTTTCATTTATAAGTTGATGTTTATTATGGAAATTAGGATAGTGTTTGTTGAAAGTTTCTGCAGAGTCAAAACACTCTCGTTGACTGGAAAGATTATGTACTACATAGCTGATTTTGTTATTGTTAGATGGAAACACTGGAATGAATCTGTGTACCGCAAAACTATTTATTTGTAATTAAACGTATTTGTATCCAATTTATACAATTATTGTGTTTCATGACCTACGTATACAGTCGATCACAGTTAATTGTTATGGATATTAGCCAATTGGCCAAGGAGCTCCTACCTGGTGATACTCTGTTGAAGGACATAGAGAGTAACAGCCCACCAGAGATTGGCATACACTTGATGTCGATCTGTAAAAAATTATGGACTTCTATAAATTCTAATGGGTACATATGAGATTTTGTTATAAACTTGGATTCACATTTGCCACATGTTATTCCAGTCTCATTGTCTGAGGCAAGTCATTTGCTTTTCCTTGCCAAGGCTCCTCCTGACAGATCAATGGATACAAAATGCCCTTGTAAAACTGGATGCTTGTTTGGATAGAACCTGGGAGTCATTGAATTCTGGATATTGGAAAGAAGTATCAGTCAAGTATAGATATTGCTATTCATTTTGCACCATTTTGAAGGTACCAAGTGTATTTATAATTAAACATGATTTATGATGTCCCTCGGATTTTTTGATGTGAAAATGGTTCTCTGTTCAGTCTGCATTGCTGTTGATACGATTCGACAATTTTTCCATATGTGACAAGTTGAAGCATATTGAATTAGACGTACTAAAAGAAGTCATACTACAAATAGACAAAGGCATACTGTTGGGTGCACCACCTTCATCAATCCCGGGATTACTTCCAAATGTTGCGCGCAAACTGAACTCACTCATCTTGCGTATGGGCAGGCACTTACTACAAAATTAATTTTATCTTCTGCAGTATTTCCTGTAAGGGCTGAAATTTATTTCCAGGTGTCGGAGGAAGGGAATGCTGGAATATTCAGGATCAATTGCTATTTAGTGAAGATGCTTCTAAAAGAGAGCTACTTCCAGGTTTCACGCCGGTGCCTCGTTGCCACCAACCATCTATGGAGAAATTTTACACAAATATTTTTCAACCAAAAATACCTACTATACTAGAGGGTACATCATATACATACACATATGTATATACATATGTACACATATACTGGGCTTACTTTTGCTGATAGTGAGATCAATTGTACAATACTTCTGATTAAATCTTATAAATTTAACAGGTTGTATGGATCATTGGAGAGCTTTGAATTTGTGGATCGATCCTGAATATTTATTGCAAACTGCTGGAGTGAGAACAGTACCGATTGAAATTGGATCTCGCTATACTGAGGAAAACTGGACACAGCGTCTTGTTACTTTATCGGAGTTTCTCAAGTCTTATCTGTCATCAGATAAATCCTCAACACCAGGGTATCTAGCACAATATGAACTATTTGAACAAGTGAGTGTGAGGGTTGGATTGCGTGCGTGAATCACAGATGAAAAATTGTTTAAAGTATTGCTTTTTTAGATACCAGAGCTAATGAACGACATCTCAATACCAGATTACTGTAGTTTCTCAGATACTCAAGAAGAAGCATTGCCTCCTAATATAAATGCATGGTTAGGGCCAGGTGGTACAATATCACCTCTACACTTTGATCCGAAGAACAATCTTCTTTGTCAGGTACTCTTCGAAAACGAGAAACGTTATTTTCGATTAATACTTTATTTCTATCGATCATCATATGTGTTTTGATGTATGTAGTCATACATTTCTTTGTACACAGGTGTTTGGGACTAAACAGATTGTTCTGTTCCATCCTGATGAAACGCCAAAGTTATACCCTTATGAGACGAGACTGTTATCTAATACAGCTCGTGTGGATCCATTCAATCCAGACTTTGATGTGTGGCCAAGGTTTAAGCAAGCCAAAGGAGCGACATGTGTCTTAGGGCCTGGGGAGATGTTATTCATTCCTCCTGGATGGTGGCACCACGTTGTTGCTCTGTCGCCAAGTTTTTCCGTCAGTTTTTGGTGGGATTGAAAACGAAAAATCATCGAATATAACATGAAATGTATTTATTACAAAAAAATATGCTTGGAATGCTTACAGAACATTGTGTTTGTACCATTGTACGTAGTCAATATTCATTTAACTTATCTTAACAAATATTTGGTATCGTCTTAATATCTGTGTAAAAGTACTTGGTTTGTAAAGCTACAAAGGCAATGGAGGAAATTCATCATCCATAGTACAATGCATTTTGCAAATCGGGCAAACGCTTACCTCACCCAGCCATTTCTTTATGCACTGAAATGTAATATATAATTCTCATTGTGATTCCATTCCTGAGATGCCTTCGTATAATTCATGTGGAAATATTGCTAATTATGTGGTTTAGTAGTTGAAGAGACTCACCGCGTGGTGAAAAGAATGCTGGCATGGCAAGGCATAAACAGGAGCCTTCTCGTCAAGTGCGTTCATATTTTCGAAACAAATGATACACTCTGAATCTTCTTCGTTTTTCACCCAATTAATCAGTCCAGATGTAACAGGTCTCCAAGCTGGCTTCTTAATAATCGGCGCGACTTGCGCCACTTTGGTCGACGAATTTACTAAAAAATAAATAATCTATGTCATATACTCACTCACAGATGACCAAGATTCATTAATTTTTTACCCAGCTTTTTGGTTTTATTCTGGAGTAATTTTTTCATGTTCCTCGGTTGTTCTGAAACAAGTTTTTCTACGATCTATTATCTGTGTCATTGATTGAAGAATGAACATAATTTTCATTTTACCTGGTGCTGTTGACGAACGTGAGTTGGGCTCACTACGTCTGTTTGGTGATACTTGCAACCCTTCTGACCGTATGGCCTGCTGTGCTCGCATGTAGTCTGCAAAATCTTGAATATAGATATTATGGATAGATTATATTCGAAATTTGTGAGCAGTATAAAAGTTTACCTACGCTTGACTTGGCGCTGCCTTATGAATGGTTCAGATTCTCGTATAATCTCCGCTACACGCATTCCAGACAGTGTGTTGTTGTACAATTTACGTACATCCATTACACTTTCTACCAAGTCAAACCTGAAAGAATACATCAGTGTTGTATTGCTCTTCTTAGCAATGAGGTAAGTAATAACAAAGTAATGGCAAAGACATACTCAGGTACTCCGACGAATTTTTTTTTCAATTCTTGAATGAGTAAATCAATTCCAACTGTCTTAAGAACCGCACGTCTGTTGACATTGTGAATCAAGATTTCGTTATTGATATATTTACAAAAGTATCTGAGTTCGGGAAAATAGCAACGACATCGATTTTTTTCAGTACCTATCTGTTGAAAACTGTGCTGCACCATCGACTGAGGTCATATCTACAACTATGCTGGTATCATTTCCTTGAGAGATTTGACCGTTGTTTTGATTGATCTCGTTCATAGGATTATAGGACAAGTAGTTCGATTGGATGTCCTCAGCTTCAGAGTTTTGACTATCGTAGGGTGGGTTGGTACTGATATCAATTTGATCAAATTGATGGATGACTGACCCATGTTCGATGAATGAATGATTAGTGATATCATTGGTAGACTTCTGATGGACCTTTTCCGGAACACTGTTGCATTGAATTGTCTGATTAAGTTGAGCCATGTTTATTCCAACGCTTGTATTATATATTGGTGAATCGGTCGGATCTGTATGCAACCATGAGCTGCGATTATCGAATGAACCAGTTTGGTAAGGTATACTGTGCAAGCTGTTTACGCTAGAATTAAAGTATGTATTCCCGTAATAAGGGTTTGCAGGCATGTGGTTGCTGCAGGAGTTTGCAGAGAGCGCTTCTTGCATAGACCGTAGATTTGGTGGGACATTTGTTGGATGTAAAAAGAATTTAGCCTGCCCCTCGCAGAAATCTTCTGAAAAGGTGAGTGGTTTTGGAAATACTATATTCAAGGATGGTAGTTTAATGTGTTCCAAATTCTCAATTTGCTGATTAGATTCAAGCAATGTTTTGAGTTTTGTGTAATCATCTTTATATTTTGTGGCGGTTAAGCGCAAATGGTGCTCACATCTTTGCCATGCCACTCGAGCGTCTACTAACGTAAATTGTTCGCCTGTTAAGGACGTGACTATTTTCCCAACCACGTTTAGCATATGCAGATTATCATGACATTTTTCGACTGCTTTCTCAAATGTCAAGCTAGCACGCCAGAATTCTTGGTTCAAAGATTGAAGCTGTGACTTCCTTTCACTCAACTTGGCTTCCTCTAATCTCTTTTGTTCCTTTTCCAGTGAAGTCTTTATTTCTGCATCAATCTTTTCCTTCAAACGAATACGATACTTATCCAATTTTTTCTCCATCTCCTCCTTGTCTCTTCGAAGCATCTCTAGGTTTTCTTTAATCAAAGCATTCTCTCTCAATAACACGTCAAAGTCATGTTCTACTTTCTTCTTCGCTTCTGTTAGTTTACTGTGATGGTGCATAACTTCAGTATTACGCAATTTTAAAGCTACATTTTCCTCACTCGCAAAAGACGAATCAAGTTGAAGTTTATTGAGTTCACACATAAGGTTTGATTTCTCTGTCTCATATTTGGCACACAGAGCTTCTAGGCGGTTTGAATCTTTCAAAAGTTCGCTGAGCCTCTGTTCGGATAGTAGTTTATATTTGTCAAATTCTTGTTGCAGCGACTTTGCATGATTTTCAGATCTCACTTTCAATTGATCTAAGGCAGACTTCATGAGTGCTAAAGCTTTTTCTAGATCGGTTTCAATTTTTTCGACGTTTGATTCATCCAGTGATGCGATGCTTGCGCTTTTTGCATGGATATTATTTTCTACAGGTTTCACAGCTCTAAATTCTGAAATGATATCAGTGCTGGCCACTTGAAGTTCAACAAGTGATTTCTCAATACCAGAGTCTTCGTTCGATATATTTTTCTGGCGATTGATTGGCCCTAATTCTTGATGCTGGTCATTGATATGTGTAGTCATATTCTCTTTCGCGAATGGGTCCATCTCAGGTGGAGTTTCTTGGGGTAAATTCAACGTAGTTTTCAGGGTTGTCTCGCTACGTTTACTTTCGATACCAAGTCCGGATTTAACGATCTCAGATTTTCCATTCCGTTGCATCTCTTGAGAATGATTTGAACCAGTTCCAACAGGGCGTGATTGCTTTGGTTCCAACAAGGTGGTTCTAATCTTGATATCTTGAGGTCTCAGTGAATCAGAAACGGATAATATTGGCGGGGTTACAGGCACTGAATTTATATTTTCGATCATCTTTGGTTCTTTGCTGCTTTGTACTACCCCAGTTTTAATTTGCTCTTCGTCATAATCACGGATTATAGAGTTGAAAATATCATCGTTGAATGGTACTGTTTGCCTATTAGCGGGGCCTGCTAGTAAAAATTTGAGACAACCACAGACCTCGCTCTTAACTAGTCTATATAATTCTGGCAAAACTTCAGCTATGCCAATGTAAGGTCCGACAGACGCAAACTGGTATGATTGTAGCAGGAATTCACAAATATCTGTTTCATCGTCCAAATCCGTATGATAATTATTGAATAAAATTTTATCTTCTTCCCATTTTGAAGAGATTTCATTTCTTGTGACACAGCCGTTTTCTTTGATGAACTCGTAAAAGTACGTGAATATGGAAGTATTGATTTCCAGTTGTTTATGACAGTCTTTGTCATAAAAAGGAGCTTCCAGCATGAATCCAATCTCCATCATGCGAGGGTTTCCATACATTTCTACATCTGGTCTCCACTCATTGATCGACATTATTCCAAAATTATTTTGCCTCAGTTTGGCTAATTTTCTTAGTCGCCATACCTTCTCAGTGCAATCTTCAGCTGGGTATTCTTTGCTGCTAGATCGAGGAACGGCGGTAGGGATAGGACACCGCATTTTTTCGGGGAGACGCTTGGCCTTGACCGGCTGTTTTGGTATGGCACCTTTTAGCTGCAGGCGCTGCTTTGCCCGAGGTACGGGATTTGCTGGAGCTACTATCTGTGTTTTCAATTTCCCATCGTCACCATAAATTTCCACTTTGATTATTAGGCTAGGGCTATTTTGATCAGTCTCGCAGCTTGGTGTAAAGCATTCATAGCCGATAATGTCCTTGTCAGGTAGTTTGGTTACAGCTGATAGTTGGTCCTTTTTTACTTTCCAACAGGCTTGATGAAACTTCATGGTACAAGGATGTCTTGTGTTGCTACAAGTCACAATGACCATTCCATTGAAGGTAGGATCGCTAAAGTATATATCCTGATTCGGACCATACCATCGAGTGGCAGGTACGCACTCATTCATAGAACAAATTGCATCTGGAGGATGCCACCTTGAGCATTCGTCATACATGGCAGCAAGGGAAGCCTAAAAGATAAAGCATGTGAAAGAAGTGAATGAGCTTTCAGTACTTTGATATTCTTGGTAGTCGTAACACATACCGAGAGGTTGACTCTAGTTGACTCTGGTAGTACAACAGTGGATCCTGGAATGGTGTGCTCGGTTAACTCGATACCGGAGTCAAGAGCTGCAAAGCCTCGTTCAACAGCTTTAAGCGCCAATGCAAACCTGGTAAGAATTAGGATCTATAATATTTAACATAGATAGGTAGTCAGACTACTGGAATGTTTAGTACATCTAAAACTAACCTGTAATATTTGTGGTGAGCCTTACTTAAAGCATAGTAGATGGCTGGAAACAGATGTCCCAGTGGCTCCAAATTCAACAACAATTCCATAGACGTAGATAGATTAGTCGGTTCCTCTGTTTCGAGCAGTGTAATACATAACATGTAGCAAACTACATCTTTGTCGATATGCTTTACTTGTGACTGAATACAGAAAAACGAGTATCATCCAAATTGATCATTGAAAGATCATCAGTCGCATTGATTATACCTCGAAAGTGGCATCTGTAATTATCTTCCATGCAGTTTTGTATTTCATTGAAGCTGGACCCCAATGCTCAAGATGATAGGCCTCATAAGCTTCTTTCAGTAAGGATTCAAGCTCCTGGTTAGGAGGCAGGATTGGTATTAGGTCAGAGATCAGAGTCAATCGAGGAACAGCGGAGCTTGGACTTACCATCGTGTTCAACTCTTTCGACTCAGCCTGACTGTTCTTTGGCTCATTTAACGAGTGATTCTGTAAGATCCCCAATAACTCCTGATTTGCATCTTCTAGGGAATCGGTCCCACCTTCGTCATTTATATTCTGAAGAAAAGATACGACTAATGAGATCGAATGGTTTTCATAAACATCTGATGATACTGTATTACCATATTATAAGGGCGATAGCTTATTTGAAATCCCATTTGCTCTTGCAAGGCAATAGCTGCAGCAAGACCCTTGAATGGTTTCACGGTTTGCTTTTTTTTACTCTGTGTCATGCAGAATTGGTTGTCTATGAACTGAAAGTCCGAAATTTTATCATCAAATCGTTTGAGCTGATACAAAGATACTGGTACAGTGAAAAATCAAAACTCACTGGATCGGCTTCAAACTGTACCATTTCGTCATTGCGTTCCTCCTCCACCTCACATTCCAATAGTTTATGTATTTCATTGAACGCTTTTTGTTTCTCGATGATATATTTTTTGAAGATATCCCGGCCTAGAAGACCGGATGGATCGAGTGGTACTGTAACTGTAGCAGCAGAGATATATTGAGTTGTTAATAGTAAATGTGCAGTACGTTCATAAATTTTGTATTGAACATAATGCGAACGAAACTTTAGCCAGCTAACCTTTACCATCGATGACCGTGTTTGCGTTGAAATTGTGGCTCATAACGAAATCTGTGATGGATAGCCGTACGCAGAAAGATAATATTTGATTCGAAGATGATAGTAATACGTTTGTATCTGGGATTTCCGTGACCACAAACATTAAATGACTACCGATAACAAGCATGGCAATACTTTGGATTGAACGGCTTCTGTGGACGTTCGTTTGAGGTTTCAACGGATACGTATGGCCGTGGGTGGATATTTGAATAAACGACGCAGAGAATTCGCGCCTTTTTTGCGATTCCCAAAAGCGCACCAAGCGGCGAACGATTCTTTTTTTTGATTGGTGAAGCATCCGACTGGTGATAGTGAGTTTTCCCGCCAGTGATAATTCAAACTTGGGGCCTCCCTAAAACAGGTTGGGAATATTTGACAGTGATGTCCTTTCAGCAGGAGTGATTCTAACTCGTTTTTCCATGCAAAACAGTGGGAGCTTAAGTATTGTTTGGGTAAAAATCAGTCTTGCCAAGTGTATATATCAATTTCATGACAAGATTATGAAAAAACTGATGAAATGCCCACAGCTGATCTCCGCTACAGTTCTCTCGAATGTAGAACTGATGTGGTATGTTTTCAGTACCGTGAAAACGTTATTCGCTACGTTATAAGCGGAATGAATATGCATTAGGATCCTTGATCATTTATTGTTTTACTTCGTTGTAAATAATGAGCATAAGGTAGCTTAATACGTTACTGTTCTATAAATAAGTATAGTACTTGACGAATCTCATAGAGGTGTACGCAGACTTCGGCGTCGGGATCGGCAACCGCACATGCAAGAGTACAGACTTTCGTGTGCAAGAGTTCATGTGCCTGTATTCTGTAACAGCGCTAAATGAGTACACATCCAAATGCCCGGTTGTGTATCTATTTAAATCACGGTATATTATACCCATCTAGATCCTATTTTCATACATGTATAATTCTTCAGGTACAATGTGACTCTCGGTCGAGACACGATCAGTATGTATAAAAGTTATTCCTTGGAGATTATTCATCATAGTCTACTATAGGTATATTTAGAAATAATGGCGGAACTACAAGATGTCTTTCCGACGATTGTGCGACTGCAAAAGGTAAGCTGCATAATTATGTGCTTGCATCGCAACTGCGTTATCTTTGAATCGCTGTTGCGCTGTTTGGAATAAGGAACTACCCGATTAATATTCTACTAATTGTAAAAGAAAGACCCACTTCGTTTTGGTGCTCATGTATTTTACACAGTGACTTAAAAATAATTGTTTCACTCCGTCTTACGTAAATAATTATTTTAACAATGCTTACATACAGGCAGATCCGTATCATAGTTGAAATGAACGTGATGAGACTCTGCAAGGTAACAGTTTATCTACTACTCCATTCGTAGAGTTTGTCGACGATCCGCATATATGCCGTCTATTTTTGGCTGAAATGAATTTGACTAGCACAGTTCACATCTATACAAGCCATTTTTGCGTTTCCGTATACACAGATATGTATGATAATTTACAACCAGCTGAATGTTTTGTACGAGTAGTGCGTATAATTATATTTCAATCGTCATCCCGCGAATTGTACACATTAGAAATATTATATCGCATGATTGAAGCAGCGATACGGACACGTGCGAAACCAACGTACATACATCATATCAATTCGAATCTACATTTATACCTGAAGTCTATATCGCGTGTATATCTTGTGCCGCACGTAGTGGACTCCAATAATTGGGGACACAATTTGCGGCGTCCGTGTGGAAAAGCGCATGTGCACATTGCGGATGGTTAATTATGTTCATGGATGATGTGAGTTTAGTTTTTTCGTTACAGCATAGATATACTATGGTTACAGCACCAGCATACATATAGATAATATAAGACTGTATGGCACGAGTATACTGCATAACGGGCCGATAATAAATAAATGTTATCCGCATAATTTGGAATAGAAGTATGTTCAAATATTAAACATGATATGGCAGAATTCGTTCAGGGGGTGTCTGCAGCGTATCGAAGGCGTACGCATGGGGGCTGCGTCTGGCGTAGACACTGGTAGGCCATCATCAACGCCTGGATTATTCGAACCGGCGCGCGACCCTTATTGATCGGCAGGAGAGACGCACGTGTGTAAGTTCATGTGCGTACAGAAGATATCACCAGCGAGGGCGGTAGGGGTGGGCGTATTCCTTGGTCTTCGTCCGGTACATTCTGTACGCAACCTCGGTACGCCAGAAGGCCCGCCGGTATCCTCGCTTAACAGGGGCGAATAACTCTTTCTTTGGTTCTGCGGAATAAAATATCCACTCGATAGAAAAGCGGGGTGACCACCGCTCAGTTCAACATAATGTAAATGAAATATTGCACGCAGGTGTAACGCTACCCGATAGATTTTTGCGATAAAAACTCGGTGCTCGTCGCAAAGAGCCCGCTCCACGGTTATATCGTACCCCTGGTTCGCGTTTAATCGTTGACGAACGCGTCTGCGCCTTTGTTCGATCCATCCGTACACCAGACGTCGACCCCACCTATTTTAACCGGGTGTAATAGGTCGCACAGTGTCCTGCGTTGGTTACGAAAATTTGGGTGGATAAAAGTGGATACGAAAGGCGGGAGACTCGTCCGGCTGCGAGAACCACCGGAAGTGTGTGATCATGGTTACGAATAACGCTAATCAGGTGATTAATCCTCGTTCATTACTTTACGTACGATCGCATACCCCTATCGTGAGATGAATTCACTCGGTAACGGGGGGTGGTTTTCCAACAATTGGTGGGAAGCTTCACTATCGCGAGCTCAAGATTCTCGCGTACGCTTCAGGATCAGAGATTGAAGTGTTGTATGGGCTTTCGCTTGCCTCAATGGGTCGAACAAGATTTTTCTTCATTTCAGGCCGACGATACAACGGCGTTCTTGAGAGCAGCACGTTCTGGTAATTTGGAAAAAGTCGTAGAATACCTCGATACGGAGCTGGAAATCAACACGGCTAATTCGGTAAGCTTGTAAATTGCACCGAGTCATCGGGTATTGGCATGGAAATTTCGTTGCCTCTAGCCACGCGTTGCACAGTTGTCGTAAAATGCAGGGTAATGCCCCCACCCTTATGCGGCATTATTCACCTATACGGATAACTCGAATATTATTACACCGTAACTTTCGAACTTGTGTAATATAGTATCATAGATATAGATAGCACGAATCGGGAGGACTATGAGCTCGGGGCTTGTCATATTTTCTTTCCTATTTTAATTCACTGGTGTTAAGCGGACGGAATTAATCGGTGTGAATTAATTTTACCGATGCCGCGTATTCGGCATCGTCACCGGTATTTCACTTGAAACGTGGATACATAGAATGCAACTTGTGACATTTCGCAGAATGGATTGAACGCCCTGCACCTGGCATCGAAGGACGGGCACGTGGAGATTGTGACCGAACTTTTGAAACGAGGGGCTCGTGTCGACGCTGCGACGAAAAAGGGCAATACCGCCCTGCATATAGCTTCGTTAGGTGAATAAACGAGACGTGAACATTCGCTCGTTCAGCGACTGTACCGTTACCTCAACTAATTTCCGTATATTTTATGTCGATAGCGGGACAAGCGGAAATAGTAAATATCCTTTTAAAATATGGATCCACTGTGAACATCCAATCGCAGAATGGATTCACGCCACTCTACATGGCGGCTCAAGAAAATCACGATCAAGTGGTTAAAATCTTACTCTGCAACGGGGCTAATCAGAGTTTGGCCACCGAGGTATGAAGAAAAGTATAACGGCGATGAATCTGTATAATACGAATAATTGGTTATTACCTGCAATATTGTAGGATGGTTTCACACCACTGGCGGTAGCGATGCAGCAAGGTCATGACAAGGTCGTCAGTGTTTTATTGGAGAATGATTCGAAGGGCAAGGTCCGGCTACCGGCTCTTCACATAGCAGCTAAAAAAGACGACTGTAAGGCAGCGGATTTGTTGTTGCAAGTGAGTGAATTCCTTTGTCCGGTTCCGGTACGCTTGTCGTTGATTGACGGGGAATGCAGGGTCAATAATCTATATTCGTTAACCGCAGAACGATCACAAGCCCGATGTCACTTCGAAGAGTGGTTTTACGCCCCTCCACATCGCTGCACATTATGGGAACGAGGAGATCGCACGGTTGTTGATAAAAAGAGGAGCGGATGTAAATTACTTGGCGAAGGTGAGGAATATCTACAGCGATAGTTATTGTTCTATTGCAACTTTCGATCGCACGCGATCACGCTCATATCGGTTCACGTCTCGTAGCACAACATCAGTCCGCTTCACGTAGCGGCAAAATGGGGGAAGAACAATATGGTGAAAATCCTTTTGGAAAATTCGGCTACGATAGATTCGAAGACCCGCGATGGGCTAACTCCGTTGCACTGCGCGGCAAGATCGGGGCATGACCAAGTCGTCGCCGCCCTGTTGGAAAATTCAGCGCCCATTAGCGCAAGAACGAAGGTAAGAACTTCCATAACGCGTACACCCTCGCCGACAAGGGGTTGAAAAATCAGAAGCCAAAGGATTTGGCCAACGGAACGAAATCATTGTCCATGCCTCGTACTTTTTGTTCAGAATGGCCTGGCGCCGCTTCACATGGCTTCTCAAGGTGACCATGTGGACGCTGCGAGGGTGCTGTTGTATCATCGAGCACCGGTGGACGAGGTGACCATCGACTACTTGACGTCCCTTCACGTGGCAGCGCACTGCGGCCACGTGCGAGTAGCTAAACTGTTACTGGATCGAAAAGCTGATCCGAACGCTCGTGCGTTGAACGGATTCACCCCGCTTCATATAGCCTGTAAAAAAAACCGCATAAAGGTCGTTGAACTTCTCATCAAACACGGAGCCTCGATCGAATCGACTACCGAGGTATAAATGCTACGCAAATGTGCAGAGATCTTTTATCCGGGCTGTCCAATCCTCCTGTACCTTCGCGTAGAGCATCGAATGAAAAAGTTTTGTAAATTTTATACCGCGGACTTTGATTTTTCAGTCCGGGTTAACACCTTTACACGTCGCCAGTTTTATGGGGTGTATGAATATCGTGATATTCCTACTGCAGCACGAGGCAAATCCCGATGTACCTACCGTGCGGGGTGAAACTCCGCTCCATCTCGCTGCCAGGGCTAACCAGACCGACATTATAAGAATATTGCTGCGAAACGGGGCTAAGGTCGACGCCCGTGCCAGGGTGAGAAATTACAAGCACTTGCCAAGTCTGGGATGCGATCGATATCCGGCGATTAATTTTACAGGAACAGCAAACACCTCTGCACGTGGCGTCTAGACTGGGAAACGTGGATATCGTGATGCTTCTCCTCCAGCACGGAGCGGCGGTGGACACGACGACCAAAGACATGTACACGGCTCTGCACATAGCGGCAAAGGAGGGGCAGGAGGAGGTAACGTACAAGGAGATTTCCAAAATAGCTCGTCATATCAACGCACAAAATTCCATTTATCTGTTTTGGACCCGACACCAAGAATATTTAATTTAAAATATCCTTCCCTCATTTTATATTAGATCTTTATGTTTTTCCTCGCATATTTATTGTATGTATAGTAGAATCGTATGCTCGATCACGTTATTATAGTATTTACCTCGCACCTGTGCACCCATGCCTCATGTATATGTACTACACGTAAGGTGCGTATCCTGATTGATTATCTTTACAGTTTATCCTTGAATAAATATCATTTAGTTGCACATCCAAATCTTTATTTGCCACATCCTTTTCTGTTTTTCTATATTTCGAAATAATTTGTATACTTATACTTGTATAGTATTGTAGGCATAAGCACGAGTACGCTTATGCATACGCTTGCAGTTACGTCTTTCTATGTGTATAAGATCATAGACCGTTACCTAAGCTGTGTATGCAAAAATATATTAAAAAATATAGGTTTTCTATTATTCGCATAGATTCGAGATTTGTAATTTGATGTCCATTACTAGTATTCGGCGGGTAATGTGTGGCTGTCGAATGCTGCTTAATCATATTAATGATACGCATACGTATAATGAGCTCAAGCACGTGTGTAACATTTCATGGCAATCATGTAGCGTGTCGTTAGAACATCACCGCCGGACGACGAGTTCCTGGGCTCAAGTTTTAAGCCGTTTTTATCTTCACGGTGATGCGCCTTGGCGTAGCTTCGTTGTATTTCCTAATTACTATCACTAATCTGGGGTTATAGGTCGCTGCGATTCTCGTTGAAAATCACGCGTCGTTGAAAGCCACGACGAAGAACGGGTTCACACCGTTACACATAGCTGCCAAGTATGGCAATATCAATGTGGCGAGAATTCTTCTTCAGAAGGACAACGCGCTCGATGCGGGCGGAAAGGTCGGCGACAATTATTAAGCATTATTATACACTTCGCACGAAAGTTAGCGGGCCACCCTGTTTTCGCTCCGGAAAACCTCCGATTCCGAAGCCTCGTAACTGCTCGAAAAATCGAGGTAGAGAGCTCTAAAAACGAGCAACTTGTACTTTGACTCCTTGTAGGTTGCGTGAAAAGTTTACTTCACGTCTTCGACATGAGTTGAATCGGGAGAGTGTAACTACTGAACAAAGAAACGCAATTCGATTAGACCGATGCCATCTGAAAGGTGGAGCTTTGAGCTTCAAAATGCTCATTTTCAGAGCTCTCTACCTCAATTTTTCGAGCAGTTACGAGGCTTCGGAATCGGAGGTTTTCCGGAGCGAAAACAGGGTGGCTCACTAACTTTTGTGCCTAGTGTATTTTCATTGCATTTTGTGAATATCTGAAATAAAACTCCGAACTAGGTATAGCTGTAATTTGTAATCGTCATTGACTCGTCTTTGATGTAGAACGAGATAACTGCCCTCCACATGGCTTGTCACTACGACCATCCGGGTGTGGCTGGTCTTCTTCTGGAAAGAGGGGCTTCTCCGCGAGTCACCTCACAAAATGGGCATACACCCCTGCACATTGCGGCGCGCAAAAATCAGGTAATCTCACACCCTTCGGTCAGTTGAAAAATATGAAACTCTAGGCATTCGCCAATTACCGACGCAGATGGAGATCGCCTCGAACTTGCTCGAACACGGGGCGGACGCGAACGCCGAATCCAAAGCTGGATTCACCCCGCTTCATTTGAGTGCTCAAAAAGGGCACCACGATATGACAAATCTTCTGGTCGAACACGGCGCCAAGCCGAATCACAAGGCCAAGGTGGGTGGACCGCTGGGATTCTATCGATACCGACTAATCGGTACGCTTGCATCTCCAATGTTTGTCAACTCTTCGACGAATATTTTTAGAACGGACTGACTGCTCTGCACTTGTGCGCTCAAGAAGACTCCGTAAGGGTTGCCTCGATACTAAGGAAAAACGGAGCGGACGTTGAATGTTGCACGGAGACGGGTTACAGGCCTATACACATAGCCGCGCATTTCGGCAATCCGTCCATGGTCAGATTTCTGTTGAAACAAAACGCAGAAGTCGACGTTAAAACCAATCAAGATTACACGCCCTTGCACCAGGCGGCTCAACAAGGACACGCTCACGTTGCCTCCGCGCTTCTCGATGGAAATGCTTCGCACAAAGCTCGCACAAATGTAATTATTTCATATATCCATACCGACTCCTCGCACGAAAAAAATAATACACTCGACGTGTGATTCATAGGATGGTCTGACGGCCCTCAACATCGCCCAAAAACTCGGCTATATATCCGTTATGGAAGTTTTGAAGGGGTTGTCGTACGACAATCTAGCTCCGTGCAACAAGAATTGGGAAGAAAAGTACAAGGTTGTGGCACCCGAGAGTCTGCAGGAAGCAAGTTTCATGTCCGACTCAGACGACGAAGGAGGTAGGTAGTTAGGTACTGGCAAAATTTTATGTCGGAAGAGCGCATTCAAATGTCTACGATGTCAAACGTCAAAGGTCAGACGTCAAACGTCAAATTTTTAATTCGAATTATCAATTGGACGAAATGGTAGGATCGGTAGGAAGAATTTCGACGAGTTCTTGTCACGCACTCGATTACTCCTGTAACAGAACCTTTGATTCCGGATGCGCAGGTTCGGATACTCTGATAAGCGAACAGCCGTATCGTTACTTGACCGCGGATCTGATGAAAAGTCTTCGCGACGATTCTTTGCCTATAGATGTAACGAGAGATGATCCGATACACAGACAAGGTGATTACGTTGAAACGATCACATTTCAATTAAACTGTCATAACGAACGACCGCCCATTCAGCTGTGCCATTAATCGTTACAGTTTCGAAGGAAGATAGGCAAGAATTTGTACAGAGTAACAATTACTGTTTGGCTGAAAACTTCGAGATGCACGACAGCACCACTTTCGGGTACGTCATACGGTATACGTCTGATTCTCGTTATAGTAGATACACGTAGATATTACGTACACGTGGAACTATAATTATTTTACTTTCAAAGGAGGCTGCATCCAAGATCGTGAGTAACAAGCCAAGGCGCTCCGCAACGATTACTACGACCTCACCGTCGATCGCTGGTTGATATCTTTTACATTCGATTGCTCTTATTATCTTTCAGATTTTTGGTGAGTTTTTTAGTCGACGCCCGCGGAGCGACGATGAAAGGATGCAGGCACAGCGGTATTCGGATCATTGTGCCACCGCGTAGGGCGACGATGCCCATAAGAGTTACGTGCAGATTGTTGAAAGCTACCAAAACTACGAATCCTCCGCCTCTGATGGAAGGCGAAGCGCTCGCCACACGCATAGTCGAAATGGGTCCAGTCGGTGCTACTTTTCTGGGGTATGATTTATTTTTCGTCAATCGCCAGAGGCCGAATATGACGAGCCAGGGTTTTCAAGCGTACAATATTTCTTTCTCCAGGCCGGTATTGATCGACGTACCTCACTTCGCATCCGCCCGCGGTAAGGAAAGGGAGATAATAATCCTTCGAAGCGAGAACGGGGAGAGTTGGAAGGAACACGACAACGCTGCGGATAACGACGATACATTAGTCAGCACACCGCACGGTAATATTATCGGCGATAATATCGCGGCTGAAAAATCTCAGGGATTCCCTTCCCCGTTTCTAGATCCTCAAATGAGCGCTTCATATTCGGGAAGGATAACCCGCGTCATGACGACGGACTTTCCGCAATACTTCGCGATAATAACGCGGATAAAGCAAGAAGTTCACGTGATCGGTTCGGAGGGCGGAATTCTCATATCAAGCGTGGTGAATCACGTGCAAGCAGTTTTTCCGCCCGGTGCTTTGACTAAAAAAATCAAAGTCGGTCTGCAGGTGAGACAACGTTGATCTCGCAACTGAGAACTGAAACTCGGGTGTTACAGGTATATCGTGTACATCGAAAATGGTTTTCAGGCACATGTTATACCGTACGAGTTGACCGCAAAGCTGCTGGGAAATTGTGTGGCAGTTTCTCCCGTGATCACGATCGAACCCAGGAGACGAAAATTCCACAAGCCGATAACTTTGACGATTCCCGTGCCGCAGGCTGCCAATAAGGGAATGATCAATCAGTACGGCGGAGACACGCCGACTTTACGTTTGCTGTGCAGCATCGCTGGTATTCAGTTACACATATAATTGAAAAAATCAATGAAGCGTGGGTGGATTTCGCCTAATTGAAGCCAAATTTCAAGGTGGTACCAGCGAAGCGCAGTGGGAGGATGTGACGGGATCCACACCGTTGACGTTCATGAACGATCGCGTCTCTTTCACAACGACCGTTTCAGCGAGGTTCTGGCTTATGGATTGTCGAAATATCGGCGAAGTCCCGAAAATGGCAACTGAACTGTACAGGGAGTCACTTTTTGTACCGTTCGTCACCAAGTGAGTTTACGTAACGCTACGTGCAATATTCGTACAATATCATACTTCCGGCGAGTGTTTATTTAATCGTATCCGCAGCTTCGTAATTTATTCAAAACGAATGGATATCATCGAGGCGACCCTGCGAATACTTTGCATGACCGACGGTAAGGAAGGGCTGCATACTTTGGAGCGACAGGAGGAGTTCGTAGAGATTGTTAAAAGTCGGGACGTTGAGGTAATTATTCATCGCGAATCGTTAGCTGAGATGTGACGCGTGACCGTGATGTGAATTTACGAAAATTACAGGCACTCGATGGCAAAGATTTGTACATAGAGTTCAGTGGAAATTTGACTCCCGTCACCAAATCTGGGGTCCAATTGAAATTCACTTTCAAGGCCTTTCGTCAAAACCGACTCTCCTTCCACGCTAAAGTTAAGGACCCTCTGCTCGACCCCGTGGCGAGAATGTTGTTCATGCGTGAGCCAAAGGTCGCCAAGGGTGAGCCCTCGCAGCAGCCCGTTTGTATATTGAACATCGTACTGCCGGAGCCAGTTGGAAAAGAACAAATTCAAGGGAAGCTCGACAACGAAAGTGGTGAGTTATCGATTCGCGTAACATAATTCATCCAAACGAACAATATCCACGGACCTGTCATGACTACATATATTCTGCATGGGTACACACAACCACGGTAGACTTTGAGGATTCGAACATCATCAGCCAGAAGATAGACTCGTACGCGTCCAAGTACGACACGGAAGGCAAAGAGAAGTCCGACGATCCAAAGATGGTCGTCGTCTCACCGTTGACGGAACGCAAATCTTTCGTTGGCGCACGTCGCAGAAGTCGAGGAGGTATGAACATGACATAGATGACGATAATTATAATCTTTATCCCACACACACATAAATCTCCGTACCGTTCGTATGTGACAAGCATGTGCCTTGGTCGTACAAAAAACATATACCATACAAGTGCCGTTGCCATAGGGTGTGTTGGAAAAAATTTTTGTTTTTATTTTCTTATCATGGGGGCAGAATTTGTACCTTATAAAAAAACGAAAATTTTTCAGATGTGGAAAAAATTTTTTACTTGATATTTGGAGGTAGCCCACTCGTTTTTTGAATGAATAATTAATCAAGTGAGGTACTTCCAGCAAAAAAATTTTTTTAGTCACAAATTATAAAAAATATCTGAAAATTGTCGATTGTGATTCTTTTGTACTCGTTCACTCTTCAAAATTTTCTTCCTATTATTTTTGTAATTCAAGAATAAAATCAAAAAATGACATGCTCTATTTTTGACTTAAAATTGAAGTTGAGTCGGGGAGCCCGAGCTTTGCTGGAGTCAGGTAGCCAGCAGGGTAGCGCTTTGTTGTGAGACGTCACCTTCGAGGCTGTGCAGAGGTTACGCCCCACAACAAACCGCGCGCCCGTGGCTACCTGACTCCAGATAAGCTCGGGCTGGATACCCCGTTCTCGTAGACCGAGAAATTCGAATATTTCGACCCATGCATGAATTGCGACTTATAATTTTTCTGCTCCCAACAGCGAATAATTGATGATTACTCGATCGATTGCACGAGTAGATGATTTTGGCTTTCAAATTTGGATTCCTGAGCTGATTATACGTGAGATTACTCTTGGAGAAGCAAAAATAAATTCGATTTTTGAGCAAAAAATAAATCACGGTTTCAATTGGGTTTAATATGCTTTTCTTACGTATTTTGATCTCAGGAATCCGAATCTGAAAGAAAAATTGATCCATCTCTAAAATTGAACGAATTATCGCCAATTTTCAGCTTTTTGGGGTCAAAAATAAAAAATTGATTTTTTAGTCTGTATAAATGTAATTTGAGCTCAGACATCCGAATCTGGAAGAAAAATTGATCTATCTATAAAATTTATCGAGTTATCGCCATTTTTTCGCATTTTTTGGTACAAATTCGAAGATATCTCGAAGGGAAAAAATCGTAGCTCAATTTGGACAACGGATTCGTGTTCCTGAGGTCAAAATACATAAGAAAAGTGCCATACGATCAATTTTAAAAAATAAAAATTTTTGGTCAAAATTTGAAAAAATCGTAAGGGGTACCCCTTGGAAAAATCTCAAATTTTGGCCAAAAATTTTTATTTTTTAAAATTGATCGTATGGCACTTTTCTTATGTATTTTGACCTCAGGAACACGAATCCGTTGTCCAAATTGAGCTACGATTTTTTCCCTTCGAGATATCCTCAAATTTATGCCAAAAAATGCCTAAAAATAAGGATAACTCGATCATTTTTGAAGATAGACCAATTTTTCTTTCAGATTCAGATTCCTGAGCTCAAATTACAATAGTATAGACTATAAAATCAATTTTTTATTTTTGACCCCAAAAAGCTGAAAATTGGCGATAATTCGTTCAATTTTAGAGATGGATCAATTTTTCTTTCAGATTCGGATTCCTGAGATCAAAATACGTAAGAAAAGCATATTAAACCCAATTGAAACCGTGATTTATTTTTTGCTCAAAAATCGAATTTATTTTTGGTTCTTCAAGAGTAATCTCACGTATAATCAGCTCAGGAATCCAAATCTGAAAGCCAAAATCATCTACTCGTGCAATCGATCGAGTAATCATCAATTATTCGCTGTTGGGAGAAGAGAAATTATCAGATATATCGATTGGATTTAGTCGTGGACCCACTTTGCTTCGTAGCAATCCATACATGAGTCAAAATATTCGAATTTCTCGGTCTACGAGTACGGGGTATCCAGCCCGAGCTCATCTGGAGTCAGGTAGCCACGGGCGCGCGGTTTGTTGTGGGGCGTAACCTCTGCATAGCCTCGAAGGTGACGTCTCACAACAACGCGCTACCCTGCTGGCTACCTGATTCCAGCAAAGCTCGGCTCCCCGACTCAACTTCAATTTTAAGTCAAATAAAGAGCATTTCATTTTTCGATTTTATACTTGAATTACAAAAATAATAGGAAAAAAATTTTGAAGAGTGAACGAGTACAAAAGAATCACAATCGACAATTTTCAGATATTTTCCATAATTTGTGACCAAAAAAAAAAATTTTTTTGCTGGAAGTACCTCACTTGATTAATTATTTATTTAAAAAACGAGTGGGCTACCTGAAAATAAGAGAAATTTTTTTTTTCCAACCCACCCTAACACATATAATTTTAGTGGCCCCTAGATGGATTATAATTCGTAACGCGTTAGATGCAGAGTACGAATGAGCGAAACTTCGTAAAAAATCGCCTCCCAATCGGGGTATAGACTGCGATATTTCAGCTCGCTCACCGAGGCACATACCTGAATCCATACCCGATTTAAGTGTATTTACTTTGCTCGCGTGGAAACGGTACATAATTGAGTTACAGCTTCGGGACGAAATATGGCTTCGATAATTCGATTACCACCTAATAGCATAAAACGAGATTCGGATATCGCTGGTACGAAGTGACTTTTAGTCCAGAGAAATCTATCGTTCAAGTCCGTGTTCGCGTCTCTTATCGTGCAGTTCGAACCGGTATATTTTTTAGTGATAGTAATTAATACCTCGATATTCTTGATATCGTAATTTCTGTCCGCCCGTCCGCAAACGCACTCGATTCGACAGATTTCATAGGATCCCTCACGAAACCTCTTCGACCCATTTGCCCCTCGGTGCGATCTCCGATACTCGAAGGGGCTGTTCAAGCATTGCGGCGGTAACGCTATAAACACACACTTGAGCCAATACACTGCGAAGACGAGAGTACACGATAAAATAATGGAAAGCTGCACGGGGACAATAGCTGAGAAAGTGTGCAACTCAAACAGCGATGGTAAGGCGGACGGTTCGAATTGCAATTTGAAAAAATTAAAGAACGCAAGCTACGCTGTCGGTTCGGAAAATTCTGTCGGGTTAGAGACTTCGGACGTTGCGTATCTCCTGCCGTCGACGAAGCAATCGAAAGGAAGTAAATCTCCGGCCGGAAAGTCAAAGCGAAAGTCGCGATCGACTCGTCGGCGATTGAACGCGTTGACGAACAATACGTCGCTGCATTTTTCGGACACCGATTCGGAGGGTGAATTGGTGCTGATAAACCCCCGCGCCAACAACGTCATACCAACGTCCGAGGTAGGAACGTGGCGACGCGGCGATTTGCCCAATCCGACGATATCCGTTACGGCTGACGAGGTCGAGGGTCGCGCAGGAGACGAAGCTGATACCGGCGCCGGAGAAGGTGGTACCGGTCTCTACGATTTCCATAGGTCCGAACGCACGACTCCCAACCACAGCCGGAGGCAGAGCTACGTCGAGAACTTGACGGACTGCGATGAAATATTCAGCAGCGATCAAGAGGATGGCGAGGATAATGACGGGGCCAAGCTAACGGTAAGGGAGAAACGGTACAGTCTAGGTGGTCACCCCCGCGAAACCGATTACGAAGATTTTTCGAACGACGAGGAGGACGCCGACGGGGAGGCTATGGTGGCTGGAGGACCGATTTACGTGCCCGTAGTACACGCCAACATGTTCGCCGATTACAACGGCGAGACGATAACAACGAAGGAAGGTGACGGTCCGTTCTCCATTGAAGTCCGGAACCAGTTGTCCTTCGACGAGGGTGCCGTCGGCCCTTATCGCGGTACTTTTGACGAGACGAATCCGGACCCGTCGAACCAACAGACCGGAACGGACAGCGAGGACATGGACGCCTCCGACGAGGAAAACGTCCCCGAAGACGGCGGGCGTCGCGCTTTCGACGAAATATTCCAAGACCTCGATGTTGCGGGTACTTCGCAGGTTGTTGAAAACCTCAACAAATCGGACGAGCCCCGACACTTCCTGACCGTCGGTACACCGGTCGACGACGGTTCGATCGATGGACACACCGACGTGGAAGACATCGAGTGATTCTTGTCGTTGTCAGCGGTCGTTTCGCGTACAAGATTTCCACACGTATAGATCTGCATTCGGATTTCAGGATCCACGGGGCGAGAGAGGGTGCTTCCTATTGCACTAATTTATCCATACACTTGGCACTTATTACCGAAACAATGTACACTTATAGTATATAATATTGGCGACGTAAGATTTCAAAGAGTAGCGGCGAGCGGCGGGGTCGCGGGAATTCGCGTCGACGGATACGCGAAATAGACCAAGCGACGCGACGTATCGATAGGAATTCCAGGTAGACACACAAACACACCCGTTGACCCGTCCGTACGCATATCGACGAATACGTACGTAGAATATTCGGATACCTCGAATAATGTTGACTCGAAACGCGTTGAATTCAATTGTTAATCGACTATCGTTGTGTAATATAATTCGTTCGAAGGGTGATCGTAATTTATGTGATACGCATTACATGTATAACGCAATGTATACGCCCATGTATGCGATGATATAATAAAAAGAAATAATATGAGGAATAATTCTTGGTTGTTCTAGATGCCGCCAATATCCAAGAATCCTTTGCTCAAAACGCGGCTTGCCCTCTAGAAATCGTAGATGCTAGTTATCCCCATAAAATAGATGCTGGAAAAATAGATCACCACGGAGACGACTCTCCCGATGTTATCGAGAAGAAAACTTACTCGGAGAAACGGAAATTCTGGGAGGAAATCGGCAGAAGAAGAGACGCGAACAGTATGGATCAATCCGAGTCGGAAGTATCTCGAGGCTCCTGCCCCTTGACGGGAACGGACACCGACGGGGAATTGACCGCGCGAAGCAGCATGATTTCCGAGATGGAGGGTGAGGTGGAGGTGGAGGTGGAGGGGGATCAAGGCACGGATCAGAGAAGGACCGAGGTGGAGGAACCTCCCGTCGATGTGCTGGATATCTCTGAGTGCTCCGTAGCCGAGAAGGCTCATTATTTCGAAGAACAAATTCAGAAAGAGTCAACGGTCGCCGCGATTGCCACTAGTAAAATTATCGCGACGACCAGTTCCAGGGTGAAAAGTATCAACTACGAATCGGAACCGGGTGACGAGGTGGCGATTAAAACCAAAGTCTCGAGTACGGTGGAATCGACGGCAGTTGATCAATCCGCACCACCGAATCACGAGGCAGATCACAGAAGGCAGGCCCCCGACATTTTATCGATTTCGATCATTGATGTCTGCAACAATATGCTCGAGGAGGAGAAAAAACGAGGGTACGCAGTTAGCGGCGAAGAGGATAAAGCGACACTGTTCGGAACGATTCCGGGTGACGAAGAATCGGTAATGCCGACGCTCGTGAGGACTGAAACCGAGAAATCTCGCGATGGGGATGGAAGTAAGTCAGAACCGGAAGAAGCGAAGTTCATCGAAGCTCCGATACCCGAGGTATCCCTCCGAAAAAATCAACAAGGGGTTGGGTTGGACTCGCGCGTCGGTACAGAGTCGAGAATCGAGGAGAAAGAAACGGCAGAGGCGGATGCAAAAGAGTTGGCGAGTCATGAGAATTTGTCGACGGACGATGGGTCCGTGAAATTTTCCAGCTCGAAGAAAGAGGAGGTGGGAATCGCGTCGGATATTAGAGCCGAAATCGATGTATGTCGCGACTTTTTGGAATGCGAAATCAAGACTGCTCGTGACTCGACATCTCTTCAAACCGACGAAACGATTCAGCCGACGAAAGTCACCGCGATAAGAAAAGAATTCGAGTCTAGAATCCCGAAGCATGTCGGGGCGGTTAAGATTGAGAAAGAGCCGGTGGTCGCGAAGCCGAGGGAAGCCACCGCGAGTAGAATACCCGTCACGACGAGCGAGTCGAAAATTCCGGCGGTGGTCAAGGACCAAGAAGCGAAAGTTAAGACTCGAGGAGATCTCACCGCGAATATCGCTAAGGGAAAGGATCCTACCGAATCGCGAATTCCAAAACGCATATCGGAGGCAGCCGCAAAACTGGAAACGGGCGATCACGGTATCCGGAACCAAGATGAGCTTGTCCAACAGTTGACGCAATCTCTCGGACCGGTTAGGGGGGGTAATGCCGACGGAGAAAGGGCATCTAGATTCGGTTGGGCGTCAGGGGGGGGCGTAAGGGAGAACGAAGAATCTCGTGGGACAACGGAATCGGTGAGAACTGAAAAAAAATCCAGCTCCGTCTCGGTACGAAAATCTACGGAGGAGAGATCGGAATTCAATGAAAACGCCTTCGGGGCATCCGGGAGCACATCGGAGAACAATGGGGCGGGTTTTGTGTCCACCGTTAAGTCAACCGTCGATCATCGAGTATCAGCGAAGACCGAGGAAACGGAGGTCGTTTCTTCGGAAATCATCACCGCCGAGGGGAAGACCGTGGTCGCGGTTGCGGAAAGGGAGCAATCGAATGAGATAAAGAGTGCAACCAAGGAACGCACATTAGTGGAAGAGTCGTCGACGCAAAGAGTCGAGGAAAGAGAATCCGACAAGTGTGAATTGGAAACGAAATCGGAACGAGAAACGTCCGTAACGTTGCTGGACGACTGCAAGGTCTTCGTAGCCGAAGGAAAAGCCTGCGAAACGGTCATCGATAGTACGGAACGGGTCACGCGCAAACTTTTCGAAGACGAACACGGGTCCACCGCCGACGACGAAATAATAAAAACCGGGGGAGGCACCGTCGCTTCCGCGAGTGTTGACATTCGAGGCGATTTGTCGATGGCCGAGGGTGAGCCGAGGTCCGGAATTTTCCAAGCGTCCTACGAGGCTCGGTGTCGTTCCGATGAGGTGAATCCGGCGAATGAGGAAGACGACGTATCGGCGAAGGAGTTCGAGGCTCGCAACATAGCGGAGACGATCATTCAATCGATCCAAACTGAGATTGAAAATAGATCGATGAGTGCCGACGGTATTCTAGGTGGTGACGTCCCTGCGCGTAGAATGAAACGTGACGAGAGTGAGGAATACCGCGACGTCTCCGACCAACAATTAATCGAGTCCGAGAAGTTGGCGGACCGGATTTTCGAAGGTGAGACAAAACGAGAGAGCATCAGTATTACCGAAGACTTGACCAGGGACGAAGAGTCATCCTCGATGATATCCCGTGACAGAGAGGGCAGCCTACCGTTCGAAACCTCGAGCGCAAGGATGTCGCACGAACGAGACATGACCGTTAGCCCGAGTACCGCGTCGGATCACACCGAGATGGAGGATTTCGTGGAGGGCGAGTTCAATGAATCGAGTGACACCCGAAAACCGAGCGTACCTGCGGATCGGTCGGCAGAAATAACGCAAGACCAGAACCGGGAGCAAAAAATCCCACCCATCCAACGTAAAGAGGAGTGTGCCGTCGTACTCGAGCGAAAGAAATCCTTCGATGAAATGGTGCGCGAGGAAAGGGGAGCTGGTCCAACATCGGGCGCCAGGGTGTTGGAGATTATCGAACCCGATGCGGGTGGATCGGATGATTCGACTGGGTGGAACCCGGACGACAGAAAGGCGAATCAAGAGGCGAAGGAACAGCTCGTCAAACTTTACCCGGATAGGGACATCACCGTTAGTCCGAGCACAGCTTCCGAACGGACCGACTCGATCGACGACTCGGTACTGGGCGAGAACGCGAGAAACGTCTATGAAATGTCGGTCGAATGTAAGAAGCCGGACGAATACAGCTTCGAGGTGGATAGTTCGCCGTTGTTTTCGCCGAAGGCCAAAATACAGAGCCTAGAGATAAAACCAGTGGATTGGATGATCGGGGATGAGAAGATTGAAATATCTGAGCCGCTGCAGCCTTCGCAGGTCTTCAATCAAGAACTGGAAGAATACGAATCGGTAGTCAAACAATTGAGGATGGAAGGGGCGATCGGAGAAGAAGTGACTCCGCCTATTGCTCAGGAGCCAAGTCTCAGGTCTAAATTCACGGTGATTCCGGTGAGCGACAAGCAATTGGAGAGCGAATTGGTTGAAAATAACTTGGACGTCAGTTGCCAGGAATTGATGGATACCTTACAAAAAGAATTCGATGCCAAAACTCCGACTGACAATTTTTTATCCGAGACGGTTAGACACGGTTCATGGACAGAAAATGTGGCGCAACCCGAACCGGTGCACAGTGCTCAGGATCCGGATCCGCGACGACAACTTACTGAAAAAGAAGATGAATCGCCCATTGAAACGGACGCGATCGCGACTGGCAACGAAAACGCAAGCGGGGACGTCGGCGAACACTTCGATAAACAAAGGACCGAAGTGCCGGTGAACGAAGTCGAAAGATCGATCGGCGAGAAGGACGTTATTCGCGATAACATTGAGCCAATAAAGCGTGAGGTTTTGGAAATCAGCCCGGCGAGCACAGAGGACGAAGGGACACCCAATCGTCAGCGCAGGTTCGATCGTCAAAAGTCTCATCACGATGCGGGCGTGAATTCTAGCGGGGTGCGGGCCAAAAAAGAAGCGGACATGGGAAGTCTGGATCTCAGCTCAAGATACGCGATTACGGTACTTGATCAGGTTGTAAAAAAAGAAATCGCAGAGGTGAAAGAGTCTCTGGAGGCGGCAAAGCAGGATCTCATCGAAGAGCTGAGTGCAGAAAACTGTGAAACCGTTTTTCAAATAAAAGACTCACCCTCGGAGTTCCAATTCAAATTGCAGCCGGAATCTATACCGAACGAGTTGCCTTTCCTCTACAAGGCACCTCCGGTCATTGAACCTCTGGACCGAAGCACAGCCTCACCCGTCGCGAAGCCTCGCAGTACTTGCGAAGATCAATCCAAGTTAGAGAACGACGAGAATCTCGGATTGGAGAGTGATAAATTCGATGACAACGCCGAGCACGCCGACGAGGAAAATCTAACCCAGAGATCTGGTGGGACACCGGAAAAAATCCCGAAAGAAGTTTCTCCCAAGACGCGTGGAATGCCCCCCGCGAATCTTGCCGACGATAGCGAAAATCCATCGGCGATGGATGGCCACGTCCTCACCTCTGTCCCGGTCCCCGTACCAGCCAGCAGATCTACTTCCGATGTCGAGAATAAGGAAGACGCGTTTCTGATGTGCCCTCCTCAGCCGGCCCCACGAAAACGTCACAAGCCCGCGAGGGCGTCGAAAAAAATGAAATCGGACAGTGAGAATGACCTCGGTTCCAGTTCCGGGGAAAGTAATTATCAGTCGTGTGACTACGAAATCGGAAGTGGCAGCCGGCCCAGTTCGTCGGATATCGAGGCGATGCAGTCCGGCATGCCCTCGGGTACCGTGTCAGAGTACGAGACAGCTCTCATGTCTATGGAAAATTCGTCAGCGTCGAGGCCGACTTCCCAGGATTATCACACGGCGATAAGTTCGTTGAGCTCGAGGGAGTCTATAAAATCACTCAACTCGGAGAGTTCCGGGCATTTGGCGAGCATCGAAAGTTCCAGCGAACTCTCCGAAACTCTGGTGCCCTCGGAGGGTGACGTGGAACGAGATAATTTGGATGAAAGCGCGGATCACATCCTCGACGATGAAGTCATCTGCGGCGTCGACGCGTCACGCGTCACCGGGATGTTTTATCCCCTCGACGACGGCGATCTGTCGCCCCGTGAATCCGTCGGTGCCGCTGTGAGCGATCCCGAGGAGCCGGGTATCGGCTCGGCGGTACCCTCTCGCATGAAAAGATCCTCCGAAATGATATTCCAGCAAATCGAAGGCTCCTCCGTCGACGAGGCTGAACCCGTTTCCAAGGAAGCGGAGGTCGACGGCGCAACGGAAGAACTATTGACCGCGGGGAGCAAGTGCACCGACAATACAACGTGGACGATAGCAGCGGAAGGCGAGGCGGAACTCGGACGCGCTCAGGTGCAATCGGTAGATCTGACGACCTCCCGCGTCGACGAGGGAGGAGTCCAGAGCGTTTGCACCCAAGTCACTTCGCGAGAACACAGTTCCGGAAGGAGCGTCGAGGGAGTCGCGGCCGAGGCACCGAAGTGTCAGGTAATTACGGCCGTTCACGCGGACGAGTACGCCGAGTCCGATCAACGCCCGGACTTGACGTCTATTCAACAAACGAGCATGTCTACCTCGTCAACGTCCGGAATGTCGTTGGAAACGGTGGTAGACAACAAAGAGGGCAAGCAAGACAGGCGATCTCCGGACAGCGATTCCTTCGAGCTGGTCGACAAGCCCGATATAATAGACGACTTCGTCGTCATCGAAGAGGTGGGCAGAGAGGCGGAGGAGTTCGACTCGGAGGGCAAAAGCATCCACATAAACAGCGGCGGGATATCGTGCGCCGTGGCGAAGAACTACGACCGTGAGGTGGAGAACTTGATTTCCAGCAGCAAGGAGGAGGGTCGGGTGCACTCGCGGAGTCTGAACGCGCAACGAAACAGCGATTTGTTCGACTTTGACTCGGAGGAGAGTCCGCCGCAGGTATCGAACGAGGAACAACTGTACACCCAGTCGTACTCCGACGAGGAACAGTACGAAGGTGGCAAAAAGTGGGTGGAGATGCAGTTCCAAACGGACGCACGCGGTTACGAAATCGACTACGACCGTGGCCCCCTCGAGGATATCAAAGAAGAGGAGATCACCGACTTCGAGGCTGGCAGCAGCCGATTCGGAAGTCTCGGGAGTCACAAGGAGTCGGTCGGCAGCATCGGCAGCACGAGAGGGAGTCTCGGCAGTACGCCCGAATACGACGTGCTGGCTGGCAGAAGATATTTCACCAAACCGTCCGAGCACGATAATCTATCGCTGAGTTCCCTGCAGGAGTTCGAGAGTCTCGAGAGCGCGGTAGCGATGGAAAATTCGAAGAAACTCCACTGCGGCTCCCAGGATTCGATAAACAACGGTAGTTTACCGAGGCGATACGTCGCCGGGCGCACGGGTCACGGGGACGACGTCTCCTTGTCTTCGTTGAAGGATTTCGAAGGGCTGGAGTCTGCTTGTCACGAGGCCCACATAATCGAGCTACGCGCCAGAGAGGAGGAGGATCTCCTGGATCACGAGAGTCCGGAGAATCGTTACAAAATGGAGAGTCTGACTCGCACTAGAACGGAATCTAGCGCGCCGGCGTCCTTCAACCCGAGTACCTCGGGATCTGATGATTACGAGAAGCGTATCAGAGAGATAGACGAGATTATACGTATCGCTCAATCGAACGTGGAAAAGTTCGATCGTCAGGATGACACGGCCGACGACATTTCACAGATCGAAATAACGGACAACGAACCGAGGGACGTTAACGCCGCCGACAACAACGTTGTCTCAGCCGGGGTTGCTCAAGGCCGAACCACGGGCACGGAATCAGGAGTACACGCCCCCGGCGCGAGTCACGATCAAGTGTACCCGGGTGTTCGCGATATCGAAGAACAGCCGAAGGACAAGAACATTATGGAAACTAGTACGGATTCTTTGGAATTGGACGAGTACGACGCTGGACGCAGGTGTGATCCTTTGTGCCGGAGTTCAGATTCGTTGGAATTGAAGACAGCTTTGGATATTCCCTCTCTGAGTTCAGATTCCCTGAATAATGCCCGGGACAGCCGGGAAGCGCAACCGGACACTCTGGATCGATTGAGCAACGCGTGCAGGCGATTATCTTCTGACTCGCTGGAGAGTGCACCTTTCGCCGAGCACCGCGAGAACAACGTCAGCTGCGGGAACCGGAATTACGGGGAGCTGAGCGACACCGGAAATTCCTCCGAAAGACGAATTTCAGAGAACGAAGCCAGCGGCAGCCTACAGACTAACATAAGCCTGAAAAACACATCGTCGAACAACGGGACGTAAGACAAGCAGCGACTCTGTCTCGATGTTTGAAGGTATGCGTTTCAATGCCGGTGCATCAGTATCGCGAAGGAATCGCGAATTCCGGTGAATCTCCTCGACCGTATTTAATGTCACCTTCTTCCAGGCAGTGGTCTTTGCAAGGACAGCCCGCTGGTTACCGACGCAGTCCACGACGAAAGAATATAGTGCAGCCGAAGCTGATGACGAAGATTTACATGCCTAAAAATCTGAGAACTATGATTGCTTTTTCGTAATCAGTTCTGGCGACACTACTCAAGAACGATATACTACCTTATGTGTACAATTATGCTTATCTCATTGACACACACACAGCCACCCACATGCCCAACACGTACCACACACGAACACACACACGCCATATGAGGCATTTCAGATCAAAGGGGTCACTCCCTCCGATACATTTTTTGGAATTGATGAAACTTTTTCTCCGTCTCGAGGAGTCTCAGATACTAGACTCGGACCACTTATTAACGCCGCGAGTAACGATGCCCAAAAGCTGCGATTTATTATAAAAATTGGGAAGTTCGACGTTTCCGCTATTTCCAATATTTCAACGGGATTTTCTCCGTACCCCTTTGGATCTTTTCGATATTTAGGAGAAAAATATGTTTTCATATGCTCATGCATTTGGACCTCAGGAATACGAATCCGTCGATGAAATTGAGCTATGATTTTTTCCCATCGAGATATCCTTTTTTTTCATTTTTTGGATCGATAAATTTTATAGATAGATCAATTTGACTTCGAAATTCGGGTTTCTGAGATCAAAATATTCAAGAATACCGTAGAAAACCCTGAATAAAAAGAAGGTCGGATTCTGGCCAAAATTTTGAGTCAAATTTAAGATTATAAGCTTGGCATTTTTCCGGCCTACAAGGGAACCCGAGCTTTGCTGGAGTCAGGTAGTCAGCAGCGTAGCGCTTTGTTGTGAGACGTCACCTTGGGGGCTGAGCAGAGGTGACGCCCCACAACAAACCGCGCGCCCCGTGGCTACCTAACTCCAGATAAGCTCGGGCTGGATACCCCGCTCTCGTAAACCGAGAAATTCGAATATTTCGACCCATGCAGGAATTGCGACAATCCAAAGTGGGTCTACGACTAAAACCACTCGATATGTCTCATAATTATTCTGCTTCGAACAGCGAATAATTGATGATTACTCGATCGATTGCACGAGTAGATGATTTTTGCTTTCAGATTTGGATTCCTGAGCTGATTATACGTGAGATTACTCTCGAAAAACCAAAAAAAAAAATCAATTTTTGAGCAAAAAATAAATCATTGTTTGCATTGAGTTTAATATGCTTTTCTTACGTATTTTGACCTCAGGAATCCGAATCTGGAAGAAAAATTAATCTATCTCTGAAATTGACCGAGTCATCGCCAATTTTCAGCTTTTTGGGGTCAAAAATAAAAAATTGATTTTTTAAGCTATCATAATGTAATTTGAGCTCAGGAATCCGAATCCGGAAGAAAAATTGATCCATCTTCAAAAATAACCGAGCTATCCCCATTTTTTCGCATTTTTTGGCATAAATTTGAGGATATCTCGAAGGGAAAAAATCGTAGCTCAATTTGGACAACGGATTCGTGTTCCTGAGGTCAAAATACATAAGAAAAGTGCCATACGATCAATTTTAAAAAATAAAAATTTTTGGTCAAAATTTGAAAAAATCGTAAGGGGTACCCCTTGGAAAAATCTCAAATTTTGGCCAAAAATTTTTATTTTAAAAAATTGATCGTATGGCACTTTTCTTATGTATTTTGACCTCAGGAACACGAATCCGTTGTCCAAATTGAGCTACGATTTTTTCCCTTCGAGATATCTCGATTTTTCTTCTCCAAAAAGTGAAAAATTGACAATAAGTCGATCAATTCTGTAGATAGATCAATTTGAAATTCAATAAAAATGTCAAACAATAAATTTCAATCATGAATCGTAGCTTTTGGGCATTGTTACTATTGGCGTTGATAAGAGGTTCGAGTCTGGTTACCGAGACCCTTCGAAACGTGGAAAAAGTTTCATCAATTGCAAAAAAATATTTCGGACAAAGCGACCCGTTCGACGTGGAATGTCCCACGTATGAACACAGACACTCTAGAGCCACGCATACATATGCATGGATAGGTGTATTGTATTATACCACATTATATATTATAATATTATCATAATGGTTTCGATGGAGAAGTAGTACGCCCACCGTCAGCAAAGGCTTGCATGTTTCGATATAGATATCACATCTATTAATCTATACATGGGAATGCATAATTATTATATTATACACGAATGCATATGTATACCTGTAATTGGCTATATCATACGATTTTACGATTATTACTATAATCATCATTGTTGGTATCATTACCTTTGTTAGGTCGTATCACGGACACCGTCGCCATTCATCATCCTCGTGAGTCTCATCGATGTACCGCTATTATCATATGTATAGGGTTTATTTAATCAAATCGCATAAGTATACCTATAAACTGACTTTTATAATTTACCTCGTGAACGTGGACGTATGTATGTACCTATGCTGCTTTCAAAGGGATTTGTAAATTTATATTTCAAAACCTATTTACATAATATTTCAACTTGTATTATATTGATAGTGTTGTATTAAAATTATGCCATGTTTTATAAACCCTCGAATCGGTTATACACACCTCGTTTGTGAAAGAGTTCTCTATGCGGTTGAAAACCAACGACAAGATGACAAGCTACGGAAATTTTGATACCCAAAAAATGTAAACAACCCAAAAGCAGCAAGAAGCGATATGGGCGTAGGACACGACGTTCAGATACGCCGTTGCGAATATCGCTTCGTCTCCCGCGATACGTTCAAATACGGCAATGAATAGCAGGCATCGCGCAAGTTCAACGGTAGCGGCGTATTTGCTATCGTCGAACAACATACCGATCCCCGTCAGCGCGAAGATGTTGTTCGTTATAATCGCACCGCTGGTCGTTATCCCTGTGAGACTCTGAAACCACATTATGTCCGTGTGCACATCGTGTACGAACGATGACTCTTTTCTTCTTCACTGACGTTATTGCTTTTGGTAAGATAAAAATTCCTCTCATGTCGTTGCGAGGATTGTAGAAAATTGGTAATGCGAAGGAATACCCACCCCCTTATCGGTGCAAAGTTGCCGGTGAGCGTAGAACACTAGACCAAAGTGCAGGGCGATGTAAATGTTTTTCCAACCTGGTGTTTTGACGTTATAAATCGACCTGGAAGTCACCTGAACAGACGGTACACGAAGCTTGATTGTCTACGCGACTGCAGAAAATTAATTTCGACCGTTAACTAATTGATAATGGTACTTGCGTTGATTTTGAATTCGTCGAGGCCCAGTCTTGGCGCTCCGGGAAACCAACTCGGACCTTTCCAGAATACCGCCAATTTGTCACGGAGACTTTTCATCTCCCCGCATTTGCCGATCAAAGCTTCGGTGTAAAAAGTCTGGAATATTTTCGATCGTTGCTCCCGTACAATATGTGTTCGTCGCGTGAAAAGTGACGGAGAACGATCGAGGAATGAGACTCACCTGTAAGTACATCGGGTTAAACGATCTCGGGCTCGACACCAGCCCATAAATGATTTCCTCTCCTACCCGTTCCTCCATAAATGTACCGAAAAGCCTATCCCAGACTATCAGAACTCCACCGTAATTCTTGTCCAAGCAGTACAAGTTGCAACCTACGGGTATAGGTAACAGGTGTTCACACCTGGGAGAGAATCGACCGATAAAGGCTTTGTATTCGTACGAACCGTGGTGCACGCGATGATGCTTCGGCGTGTTGAGGAGATACTCGAGTATCCCCAAGTCCTTAACGACTGTGGTGTGAATCCATAATTGATAAATCAAATTGAGCTGATGATGGGCGACAAAATGCGACGGTGGTAAAAATAACGCCAAGGGCAAATAAAATATCTGTAAAATAAAATACAAGGAGGTGGCCAGGCACGAGTGATCGTCGGTCAACGAAGGGTGGGAGTGTGAGAACGCTCAGGTGGAAAGGGAGGGAAAAAACGAACGTTCGATCCTTCGACGTAAACGAAGATTTTTACTCACGAATGTCAACCAATGCTGGAAAATCGACTGTCGAAGACCAACGACCAGATTGAACTCCTCGCTGCTGTGGTGAACTTGATGCTGCGCCCAAAGGAAATGGACTTCTGCAACATTCGTAATTTCTGTCGTATTCGAGGGGATATCGGGAGGCGATCGTTGCGAGATACGAATAGAGAAATTAACCGTGATTCGCCCGGTGTACCCAGTAGTAACAAAAATCTACCCCTATTACGGCGGCGTACCAAGTCCATGGGTTGTCCCAAGCCAAACTCCAGAGGCGAAAATTGTCATAGATGAATATGTAGGACCAGTGTTCCGCACCTCGCGAGGCAATACTGCAAGAAATGCCGCCGTCAATCGCCCACGAAATAAACAAATATACCATCCTCCTTACCGTACGGACTCTTGGAACATCCAGTGCGAAAGGGACGTTACTTGATCGTTCATTCGAAACGGTTTCCTCTTTCCAGCGAACAATATCACCTGCTCGAGCATCACGAGTACGAGAAACGATAGCCAGACCTGTGGTCGATTAATTACGAAGCGTTGACTCATTTATCTTCGATCGAACGGGCAAGGGAATCGGGAAGGGCATGCTCCACGGTTGGAATCGCATACACGACGGATGGTCGTCCCAAATCAATGCTCTCGAAAATTTCCATGTGTTACAGGTAATCGCGCACGTACAAAGGTATTCGTCAAATTCGAGGCTTTCCCTCGGTCCGTTATTCGCGATCGAGCGTTGCGAAAATCGGCGAAACGTAAGAACGCGGTTCAGACGCAGACGTACAATCGATTCGGAACTCCGCGAAAGCGAAAAACCTCCCGTACCTCGTCGAAACAACGAGTACTCGCCGGAGATAAGACAGTTCGGAAGAACTCGGTATTCCTTCTCCGTTCTTCTGGCGAACAACAATTAATAATTCATCGCGCAAATTATACTCCGAAGCGACTGATTATCGGGTCGTTATCACCACCGGCATTGAGGGCATCGTGATTCACGCACGCTACGTTCTCAAGTGCGAGTGTGCCTCGACGAGCGTATTACGTTTCTCGACCGAGGCACCACCTCGTCGACAAACACCTTGGACGGATTTACCTGCGAGTAGTAATCGGGCACATCTTCGGGTCGTTCGAACGACGTCTCGTACGGGTCTACGATGTACCAAAACTTTCCAAAATTTTTCAACTCTTCGACGCACTCGAAGTTTCTCTCGGAAGTATTATACATGGTGGTCCGGGGACGTATTATTATGCCTCATGTAGACGCACGAAAGGCTGCCTGCAACACGCGAACACAATGGGATTCACTTATTACTAGGTGTGCGAGTGGCACGCGCGTAGCCAGACGCGTGTGGATATTACGCTATTCCCCGATCGACGCGACGGGATCAACGGCTGATCCGAGTCGGTTTCGAGTCAGAGATCGTACGTACCTGAATAGCTATTATTAGCTTTGTTTGAGGAGTGTAGAGTGCCGCGCGTATGCCCGTCGACGTAGGTACGCGGAAGGTGGATTCGTGTCGCGGGTGTACCCGTTTGTACGGGCGAGTGTAAGCGAGGCGAACAACCGGCGCTTGGCGACAGACTCGTCGACGTAGACGATGCGGAGTAGGTGTCGGAACTGCGTCAACGAGCAGTCACGAGGGGATAGATATTCGGTATTTGAACGAGTCGAGTCGTTTATGAATTGTAATTTACAGCTGACGCTGGGACAGGCGCGCATACTTCTTGCGGAGGTTTCCTTTTCGCGACACCGAATAAGATACGACGAACGCCTGTCGCGACGTCTACCCCATGCACCGATGCACGTACACGCTTTTTACTTTGATCTACGAATTTTCCGGTGATACGTCCGACGTCGATTTGCCAATCGCAACAACGATTCGAACCGATCGATCATGGGTATCGTATGATACGTATGCATCCGTCCGCAGCATAGATTTTGCGTCTACCTGGAATCTGCGATTGACAAAGAGCTATACGCATGCGACAAATGCATGGCAACGCAGGTCGTCGCACCGCCACAAAAAACGCTGTCCGTTGCGATGTCAGTTACATCGTGTTCGAGGTAACGGGATTTTCTCTCGTTAATCGCCCCCCTGGCATCCACCCCCGATGTCAACTAGGACTCCGACACGCGACATCGCCTACAGCTGCGAATTCCCCACCGTTTCGGATCGCCGACTCTGTCCAGGTGTACTCGCTAGCGATCGAATCTAGGTACAGCTGGGTGGTTGATATTTTTCTCCGAAGGACACAAAGTCCTGATTAATTAACAGGACAAATGAGGCGAGGTCGAGAATGCGGGGAATAAGGTCATAATCCACGTAGGTATGGGATGTTCGCTCGCATGTAGTTCAGAGGTAGCTGCGTGACGCTACTATACCCCCGGTATCGAGCGACCTACGGTGCTCAACGGCGTCTAGGTCTGCTCGGAGAATCGATTATTTCGGAGAGAAAGCCAAGCCTTTCTTCGACGAGAAACCGGAGGGTAGTTTGTTATGGAGGGTCGCGCGGGCAGCGTTCGCGGGGTTTCCTCCTGTTCGTCGAGCACCTCGATTCCTCAGAGCACCGTCGCAGCTCAGGATGCGAAGCGGAGTTCGGGGGGTAACATCGAACTCTCGGTGCAAGGCGCGGCTGACGACAAGAACAGTCCGTCGAGGGTGCCGAGGAAATTCATCGCCAACTGGAGACAGGCGTGCGACCGTACGAGAGACAGGACGAAGGAACTGTTGAAGAGATGGAGAACGGTGCCCGGGCAGGAAGGTGAATTCGTCAACGTCGATACCCCCGTCAAAGAGCTCGACCATCCCGGATGGAGCGTTCACGTCTGGAGTAAGTCGATCGAGCATCGGACGACTCGTCCGAACGACGCGTCGAAAGCCCAGGTATAAAAGTAGACGACCGTCCGATTGTTTGATCCACAGCTACCTGGGTGAGTAGATTCCCCAGCGACGAGAGCCTGACGACGAATGAAATACCGACCAGAGACATAGGAGCTATTCAATGGCTTGCCCCGTCTCAGCGTGACAAGCTCTCGCACTTTTTTACCTATCTGTTGGACCATCGCAGGGACGGAATCATCACCAAGAAGGATTTCGAGCTGTTGTCCGAGGTAGGAACGGTCGGGGGTCAAAAGAACGTATCGATAATTATTCGCTTTGCACTAATTCTCCAAATTTACATGTACTTTCGAATTGTCACGAAATTCTTTTCACGCCGATTGTCCGAGTTCCTTTTGAATAAAATCCACGCACCCTCGATGAATTCGATGCTCTGACCGAATGACGCGAGACTTTGTCCCCGCTATCCTTGCAAGCGTTTGAGGAGGTTCGCGGACTGGTCGAAAAACAGCCCCGAGTATCTGCGGCTGATGGAGATCGAACGGGGCTTGGTCGAAGCGATCGTGGATCAGAGTGGGATGCGGGGGGAGAATGACCTAAGCCAGGTGGATCTGGACGAGTGGCTCAATTGGTGGGCACGTCAGATCGCTGCGCCCAGTGGGATCAGCTTTCGGGAGCTCCCTCTCTGGGTCAAGGCCTTTCCCCGGGTTCTTTTCCTCGCGATAAACGCTTCGGGAACCGGCCGAATCACAAAGGACGAGTTAGCCGCTTTTTACAGCTTCGTCATCGGCTTTGACTCCGATCGGATAAAAAATTGCATTGATGCGGCGTACCGCTCGATGACTTCGGTAGGTGGAACATCGTGAGTTTCTTCATTCGACTATCCCTGAAAGAATAATTCAGTTCAATGATCTTTGCTCTACCAGAACGGAGACCACCCCCTAGGTTGGTCCCAGTATCAGCTGGTATTCGCCAACTTCCTCTTCGGTCGGGGTCCCTTCGGCCCCGGGGAACACCTCCTCGGGATGACGGAAAGCTGCTTCCTTCGCGGCGACTCCATCACTTTCCCGATCGATTACTCCGCCATGAACACCCCCGTCGACAAAATGGAAGTCTACAATCCTAATAATAAAACCAACCGACGTAGCGTCGTCGTTTAAGACTATTCAAAATTCTCGTCGCGATCCATTCCGGACCGGAGAAGTGTAGTTTTCTTGCGACCATAACTTTCACTCCCTCTATGCAACATTTTCACGCTTCTAATAGAGCGAGAGTGGCGCGTACGAATGTCAAGTAGTAACGGTCACTGTCGGGTCAGACGCCATTTTATCTTCGAGATTTCCGTTGTCATCCGTCCGGGACCGAAAGAGTATAGTTTTCCGATGAACGTGATTTCCACTCATTCCAATGCTATGCAACATTTTCACGCCTCTAATAAAACGAGAGCGGTACCATAGATGGTACGTACGTGTGTGTATCAAGTAGTAACAGTCACTGTCGGGTCAGACGCGTTTCATCCCGTGCTCATTTCTGTCTTTAATTTCTTCCCGTTGACTCGATAGATTCATCGGGATGGGAGAGTACACGGGTGAACCGTTGAAACGGTAAAATATCACTTTGCGAAAATGTAGCCAACCTGCACAATCTTCGGGGAGGTCGTACGCCAAAGACGTATTGTCTGCTCCGCACCTGCAGCGCGTACCGCCGACCGAAAATACCAAAAATCAGGAGACGTTTACAGACGTTTTGTCAATATCGATCGATGCTATTTTGTGTTTATTTACTCGCAGCATTCCGAGCTCGTGACTCAGGCAATTTCAATGTTTTTGTCTCCGAATCATTTATTCGGTGTAATATTTAATATATATCATTATATAAGTATATACATATACAGATATGTGATTACATCTTGCGATTATTATTTCAGCCTTCGTTACGTCAGAAGCGAATACGGCGCAATTGATTCTTTTTTTGTCCAGCGCACGACCGACGTCCTCGATCTTATTCCCGTTTCCTCGGTATCGACCGTATGTATATTTTTTGGCCCATCCACCGCCACAACGATGACATCATTCCACCATATTCCATGTTATACGTGTATATTTGTTTTTACAAAGATATATTGTATGAATATAGCGACGTGATGTTTTCTTATCACAATTGATAACTGTTATTCCTGAAACTTGATTCACAATAAAACGGATAATATACTCCATCCGATATGATCCGATGAGTTTCGAATCGTTTCAATGCAATCGAATGCGGTACGGGGGGACGGCGATACCGTAATCGTATTCGACGACCCCCGTTGATATTTATACATCCGTGAACACCTACACAGGTATACTCACGAGCAAACATTGTAATCTATACAATAAACATCGAACCCTAGAAATATCGAAGGAATTCATACATTTCGAAAATACGCGGCGCTCGGTAATGTTACATTTTTAATGAAACTTGATTTTAAGGGCTCTTCACTTTCTCGCCAAAACGAAGGTTTTTCCCCGTTCTCTCGTTACCTCGACCGAAGACAGTTATTACTTCATTCGTCAATTATCACGATTATTTTTGTTTTGCTGTAATATCGCAAAGAATTCCTAATATCCCCGATGTATAAAAATAAGTTAACGAGTTACAAGTGCGATTGCGATACGGTGAGAAGTTCGAATGTGATTCGAATGGATGATGACTCGCCGGCCGATTGTAACGTTACTACGAGTTAGCGAAGATGTTGGCACCTTTGCCCCGGTTCAATTAGTCCTCGCGGCGAGAGCGCTCAATTCTCGGAGAAATGAATCCAACAGTTTTTCAATTCAGCCTTGTAGAAGTATTATTTGACAAATTTTTCATGATAAAACTCGCACATAATTAATCGAGGAATGCGGGTATTAGCTCAGACGGGATGGGGAGCGAAAACGAGGTGAGGGTAATGAGAAACAAACGCCAGGAATCGAGACACAGAAGCGGTACGGTATCGGAGAGGATCGCTCTACGCTCCGTGAATGTATTTTTGAATTCCCAGCTGGGCGGGAGGCTCGTGGCTGATTCTGAGGGACTCTTGGTTCGGAAACCGTGGGGTTTGTACTCGCGACATCAACAATTCCTGGAGAAAACGTCCGCTTGGCTGGAGAGCCGGACCCCCGAGTCCTTCGCGTGCCGCTGCTACCAGGTCGGGGTGCTTCGTCAACGTGTCCGAGAGAGAAGCGATCAAAACGTCTGAAATATAAGAATAACTTTCGCAGAGGATTTCTCAGTCGGCGGATAGCATGGGAAGTTCACCGACCATCCGGTAATCGTGACGTTGATACGAGAGCCGAGCACAGGGGATATTTTCGCCGGGGAGGTTCGAACAAACGTCGGGTCGATCGGAATTTCCAACCGTCTGACGTTTGACCGGGGATAAGAATAGGGGAAGAATGAGAATCGTCCTTCAAGTGCTCACGCTACGTTAAAATTGAAGAAAGCGAGAAACTGACTTACCGAGCACTTTCTTCTCCAGTGGTATGGATATGCGACCTTGAGCGGCTTCCGACTCGAGAAAACTCGTGAACTTTTGAAGAGCTTCCTGTACCTGCACACTACCTGTTAAACAAAGTTCGCCCCTTCGTTAGCCGACTCTTTCCTCAAATCCTAGTACACCGCCAACAATCGATTGAGACAAAACAATCGGGGAGAACTTTACTCCCGGCGAAATACTCACCCCTGGCGAGCGATTGTGCGAACATGACGTTTGCCAGCTGATAGATCACCTCCTCGAGGGTGTACTGCGTGTACAGGAAGTCCGCTACTCTCAATCTCTCCAAGAGTTCTTCGTAGTCGGCATCTTCTGGGAATATCCCCGCCCCAACTTCCATCGCTCCGACCCCTGAAACCCCGGCTCCATTGCCGGCTAGTGGTACATCTTGGATAGATTGTTGGATTAAATTGTTTCCCTGAATGTCTGCCGGTAAGAAAAACAGGATCAAAGAACGCGTTACACCCTGGCAACGGATCGATAGTACATATTTCATACGGACGATTTCTCACCACTGACGGGTTCTATCACTAGTCTCTTTTTCAGGGGCTCGATCATGTCCTGGTAGTCCTTGGGCATCCCTTGACTTTGCCCCTGTCTCTCCACGTTATCGAAAGCTTTTTGAACCAGAGTCGACCTTCCCAGCTGAAAATTAAACAAAAATATATAATTTCCGCTCTCTTTTTCGCAGAGTGTTCGTTAGCGAGGGGCTATTTTACACCCCTGACGATGAGAGAACGCCGTTTTCCGATGAATAGATGCGGGATACAATCAGTGATTCGTCTTTTCACTTAGAATGAAATAAAATCTCACAGTCGACCGAGCATTGAAATTATTTCGATGGGAGAATTGACGTAATTTATTTTACCCTGAAAGAAGTTTTTCTACCTGCTGAGCTCGCTACACAAATGTACACATGCATACCTTTATCTGTGTACCGCGTGTATAGATTTGGTAAAGCGATCTAATCACTGATTCTTCGAATGAAGATGCGGAGGAATATTGAGACAGTGCGAATGAAATATGGAATCGGCGAATTACCTTGCTCCGACTGTAATGCGTCTGCAAATAATCGAGGTTGTACCTGACCTCTTGTAAGAATGTGATGGCCTCCTCACGTGTCAGCTGGAACCCGAAGATTGGATTGGTTTATTTTTACATTTCCTCGTTTTTTTTTTCGATTCGATTATATTATCCTTCAATTTAACGGAGACGTAACAAAGCTCGTCAAATCAGTCGCCTACGGTTGAATGACCTTCACGATAGGGATCGGTGAATTCTCAAGCACTCGTTAGGGTGAAAGTTGATAACTCGCTATGTTATTCGCTTTTGATGATTTTTCAATTGATTGGGACAATAAATATCATTGCTATCCGCTACGATCGAAATCTAATTTTGCCAACCTGCCGGTGGTAGTGAGCGGGGTACGTATTCAACGTTGAATAAACTATATCTTCCGAATATCGAGTATTCCGAAGATCGAAAAGTAAGTTCGAAGATTTATCCGATTCGTTTAATCAGCCCCCGGTTTTCCCACTATCAAATATATTCAACTAGCCTTATTACATCCGGGATTCGGGTGACTTACCAAACCGTGTAGAATGAACTCGTGGACGGCTGAAGCTACGCCCTTTTCGTCCCCGGTTCTGAAAACGTACTCGGCCATATCAATCGGTGAGTATTGAACACTCGGGTACGCCGCGAGTTTATCCATCCTGTCGATCTACATGGCAGAGTTTTGCGAGTCGGATAAAACAGATAGCACAGAGAGGGAATTAAAAAGTCGTGAAATTTTTTTCTCTCTCTTACGGCATTCGAAAGATCTCGCTGAGCGTAGGCACGTCGTTGTCCATTCAAGGTGAGCTGTTCGGGTGGCTGGGAACCGGAAGCAATTTTCGAATCGGCACTAACTGAACCCGATTCCGCGGATGCAGTTTCAGCGGCCATCGACGCTTGGATATTTTGCCGTTGGTGCTCACCGTGAACCACCTCGACCTGGCCCCTGGGAACCAAAGAAGGCGGCAGTGGTCTAGGAACAGACGTAGAAGACGCCGGGAATCCGTGAGAAGTTTTCGTCTCCTCGACAATGCCCGAAAGCGTTCCTGGAACAGACCATCGAGCAAACCCCTGAGCTGCCTTGTGCGAGTGACAATACTCAACCACTTTATCGCACTTGAATTGCGATTATTCGAAAAGCTATGGCGTACGATCTTTCAACTCTCAACGGCTCTTACTTTATCTTGCTCGGAGATTGCTACGAGGTAGTTTTCACCCCGATACCCGGGGGTTCGGCGTCGGACCCTCGATCCAACCGCTGACCACTCTTTACAAATACCCAACTCATATTTATACAGTTATTCTACTTTCCAAAATATTGCGACAACATTTCGTCGTCGATCGAGAAACGATCGTCTTTATGGAAATGAACCCGGGTTGACCGGAGGGAGTTTCGGAAAGACTTTTACAAACCAAGCATTCGATCATGAATCGGAGGCAGGTATGGGAGCGCGGAAGGAAGATTATTTTTTGATCTCGCTATTTGGTGACTGACATTTATTTCCATGACTGAAACATAATTTGCTCCTACCCCCCTCCGATTTCGGTCAGTTGAAACAGGCGACGTGGCTGGTCGGGATGGCTAATGAAATGAAAGTTGTTCAATGTAGAACGCTCACCGGTGTCCTGGGGCGAATTAAGCGCAGTGGTGCGATTCGCTTCTGCCGTCTCGACCGCAAGATCAGCAACCGTTTCCGCGGTCGCTTCAGCAGCTTTCGCCACCTGGGTTGCGTGAGCCACAGCCTGAGCTTTCATAGCTGCCAGGGTGTTTCCTGAAAGAACGGAAATATTTATCGATGGAATAACTTCAACGGTGTCGGATCGCCCGACCGGAGGTCCTCTCAAGAAATGAAGTCGCGTAATCTCGTTCAACGTGCCAGACGAAAGTTGAGCAGGCTTCGTAATAAAATAATTTGGTAAGTTCAGCTTCGAAGGATTATCGAGTCACTCGAGAACCCCGAGGTTATCGGTCGGGTTTGACTAGACGCGAGCTACCGGAGCATGTGTCGAGGGAAGACGAGCCAAAGCGAAGGGTTCTCAATATAAACGCGAGCTTAGGGGGGTGATTTCAGTCGGTCCGTGGAATAATTAAGGCTCACTCATCGCTCCGCCTTCGTTAACGTGAATGTAGCCAGGCAAGAGAACAGCAGCTTATACATATTCCTGCAATACTGCCCCGAAAAAATTCCCGCGGGACGAATGAATGCCGAATACAGAATTATTTCTTCGTAAACTACCGGGGTGATTCTCGTTTCGTCCTCGAAAACGTTTAAATCTGCGCCGCAGTTCGTCTGGTCGGTGAATCGTACAGGTATATATATGATTATCTTTCCGCTGCCATGGACAATGTCCAAACATCTACCGAGGCGCGTAGGGGATGAAATCGATTAAAACGGTCTGTACGATGTTGAATAGAAAATCAATTAAGATTGTTATCGACGCTGTGCCATGTTTATTTTCCGACAATCAAAAGAGGCTATCAGCAAAAATAGAACGAAGATCGGGCTGGATATTTTTGGGGTGGGTGAAAATAACGAGAATTTCCCTCCCTCTCCCCCTTTCCTCTCCGCCGCTGGGCCCCGGAATACAATGCAATTATCAAGTTGTCGTCAAAGCACATAATCATCACCTTTCGCCGACAACGCCTTCGCTTACCCGTTGGCATCCGGCAGCAACAGATACGGTGCGAAGCAAGCAGGGAATAATTCTAATCGTGAGATAAACGAGGGTAGCAGCTCGTTCGCCAAATCGGATGAGACAAGCGACACGCCGCACGTAAGTATTGATTATCGAAGACCGCATGAGGAGCACTCAACTTCTCGGCCTGTACCTTCGGCACCGTTGACGATAAAACTCCGGTGATCAATAGCTCCCTTGAAACCGAGGAATGAGGTGCAGAATTATCACGCGGACATGTTTGCAGATCGAACAAAATCACGTGGCGAATGTTCAAAAAAATGAATTACTCGAAAACCTGCTGTCAATTTTCACCGGACCACCCGCGCGATTCTCGTGTAATTTTTTATGATCCTCGCCGTGCAAAACAAGGGATGGGAGCAACTCACCGATCGTATGCTTCAATGTGTGTAGCTGTTCGACATCCGAATCCTGAAACAAGTCGAATGATGATTAATTTTTTTCCACAAGTGTTCGATTTCTTTCGTCGAATTGCTCGGTAAAAAGTGTACTCTTCTCTTTTCGCGACGATCTGACAATAAGAAGGTTCCGAAGGATACGCGATCGGAATAAATTTCGACAATTTACACACTGTAGCTCGCGCCCTTAATTGCGCAGCAAATAAGCCGAGTGGAAACGCTTCGATCCATCTCCAAAAACTTTTCCCTCGGTGCGGATGCTGTTTTAATTGGCTCCAATTCACGCGGGCAATCAATCGATGCGAGAAATTGGCATAAAATTTTCATCGCAGCACCACGGACGGTACTGCTGGTCCGCACTTTTCTCAGGGGGTGAAATTAAATTACCGTATTTTTAGAACGACGTATATTCTCGCCCCGATAATTATCGTTCGAGTTTAAAAGGAGGAGAGAAAACTAAAGATGTGACGAACGAATAAATAAAGTTCCAGGTGCAGCGCGGCACGCACGGCATCAACGATAATTGTCGAGGATTAGCGGCGTCCCAGTTTCGCCACCGACGACATTCTACTTTCGACACGCACTCTCGTAGCTTTTGACGAAGCAGCCCCTTATCTCGCGCTCGGTCGTAGATTGTATCCGTTCGAAGTTACGAGGTACCGTCGTCACTCCCCTTTCCTCTCACGTTGCCAAGAATCCGCTTATTTCGCATTGATATTCGATATTTGACATTTGTTCGTTGTACAGCTCTCCACTCTTCGAAAGCCAGAGGCGGGATGTTCCAATTTCCATTCCTATCGCCAGAGTAAGAACTTTGGCGTCGGGGTTGTAAGCTCCGAGCTTATCCACGTCCGAAAAATAAGTGGAACGGCAGCCGTTGTAGCGACCGTTGTCGCACGGTAAGGGAAAAACATCGGCTGAATAAAATACCGAGCGAGAATACCGCGCGAGAGAATGGGGTGGATTTTGGAACGGAACGACGCCCGAGCTACCCCGAATTCCTTGAATTCCAGGGCGAATGAATGACATGGTGTATATCTCATACGCAGTCGGTACGCAGTACGTACACACCTGTCGTATAACGTGGGCATATCCGAACGGAAGAACGCCCGAGTTTATTGAGCGCCGGAACAACCCCTCCGCGCGCAAAGAAGATTCGCAAATTCACAACGACCTCAAAAGCTGTCGACATCGAGCGAACCGAAAAACGTAACCTCGGTGTTTGCTCCCCTTACCCCTGCGACGTTTCCCTCATCCCCTCGTGGCTTTCGAAACTCTATTTCATCTCTTCCCTTCGCCTAGAGGGAAACGGCTTAGATTTCTGGTTAAAAATAGTCTCCGTGTTTTCGCCTGTAACTTTAGCAATAAATTTCTAGCGGCCACGGACATATATCGGGGGAGAGTCGCCGACCGTGGTTCGCCGTAGAAAAATATCGACGGAAAACCCGCGTTTCCGCCCTCATCCGAAGGGGATGCGTCGTTCATTCATCGGGATTTGGAGAATGAATTCCGGTCGCCCGGGACACTGTGCTCCGTAGGTGTTTGCTGACGTCAGAACTTCCCTGCGCGTCACAGGGGACTCCTCCTTCCCACCCCACGTCGCGTCGCGCCAACTCCGTCGTCGAATTTACGTAGGAGTATACGAAAACGGAAAAGGGATTAGCCGTCTTCTTCGCGGCCGTGCGGAAAACAATGCCAACAGGACTCGATGCTCGATAGATTTTCTTCGCCTCGCCTCGCGCAGATTTCACTCGTCAATTGTAACGCCGAGAAGGGCGAAGGGGTTGCTAATAAATGCTATCGCGAGAACGAATGAATGAATAACCGAACCCTTCGTTAAATAATGGTGTTTGGTCAAAAGAAACCCGAATCAAAATTGGGTCAAAAGCCGACCTGGGCAACGTGGCATTCCACATTGGCTGTTCCATCCGTGGATCAATGTTTGCCGAATCAATCCCGCGCTTCGCAGAGCGTGGCGGTGCATCGCAGAGTACCAATCAACCGATAGCGATGAGTGTTCGATGTATCTATGGTACAGTCGAGGGTACGGCTCATGGCACGTGGGGTATACGGTTACATTTGAATGACATCGTTTACCGTCAACACTATTCACGTTTATCCATCTGCTAGTATAAGGGAACGCTGCGACTCACCTCGTGTACACTGCCAGTCGGTGTATCTGAAACACACGGAATACAAATATGATAAATTAGGTGGTATGCGAGGCGGACGCGAAGGGGGGATCGTGAAAACGTTACCCTGAATTCAAATTTCACCTCGAATAAATTTCGAACCTGTAGACTTATCGAAAAATGACAGGAGGTCTTCTCTGCAGACCGTTCAATTTTCCACAAAAATATGGCTCGGTGAAATCTGTACATCAATTTTGTGGCGAGTAATGAAATTCGAAAGCAACGAATAATAGTTGTCTCACGGTAACCTTGAGGAAAATAGAAAAATGCAATGAGGGGCATGTGAACATCGATGTCGAGAGCTCATATTTTAACAGGCATCCCCGAATGGAAAACGAAAAGGATTGAGTTTTTCCCGAAATTTCCGCATAGCCTGGGACGTTCTTGAAACCGTCGATCGTTGGTGTGCGAAAGCCCTCGTCGTGGGTGGGCAAGTGTCGCGAGCTGCGATTTTTGACCTCCCGGTGTTCCTCGTCCGATCCCGCTCAATCCCTTCGGGGACCGCCTGATGCCGATAGCCTCTGGTCATCGCACCGGGGGATCGGGGGCACAGGGGTAGGTAGGCGTCGCGATTACGCGAACAATATAAATTCTTCGTCAAATCGCTCGCAGGCTCTCGAGTGCCGCATTTCAAATACCTCGCATAAATTCTTGATAGCGAAAATATTAATTATGTTTGTATAATTTTTACGCACTTCCCTTATTCCCCCATCGCGGCATCATAAAACGTCGGATGAGACACGTCTCCATTTTAGCTATACCATACGCCTCTGCACGTCATATCTATTTGATATTGATATGAATGAATAGTTGTTGATAATCCTGTCTGCGTCGCACGTCCGGTAACTCTATTTGAACTTGATTTGAACTCGGAGCGTTGCTGTGGGTATACGTATAGGTAACGAGGCGAAGCCATGCAGCCTCGAGTCCGAAGGTCGGTCGTCGTTTAAAGAGCTCGCAGTTCTCATCTTGTCAACTCCGAGGGTCACGCCCCCGAAGCCTCATGCATCCCGCGTAATCATCCCCTATACCTGTACAATATCCAATCATCGTCTAATCCCATTTACCCCCTGATCGAGTTTCCCTTTCAGTTTCATAGCGGGGCGCTGGATCAAGGTTGGCGCGGGAAGGTCGAGTCAGGGTGACGATTTCGCGCTCCTCTCTGCCTCGAAAGAGATCGGCGGTTGATCGCGGGGTGCTCAACATCTGGATGTCAGCGTGACGTCGTCTTCGTATCGACCTCGCCTCAGGGTCAACGGGGACACATGCCATCCAGTTACAATGTTTTCGGGGTGGACTTGAAAAGCGACGCTGGAATTTTAATCGAGTGTTGACACGCGACTATACCTGCTGCCTCGGCGGCGCCTGTTCGAGAGGTCTTCATTTTCATACTCTTTGAGCTTCCTCTTGGGACCATCGCGCAGCGAAACGTTCGCTTGGAATCACGGCTGACGATAAGGTACAGTACCGGTTACAGTATCCTACGCGAGCGCTCTGTTCAAGTATGCTCCAGCGTCGAGATTCCAGCTGTATTTTATAATCCGATCGGTATAAGCTGCACCGGTCCCACAATCAACCACGATCCTTGATTTTATTTCACAGCTTGCTTAAAAATATTTCCCCGCGTCTACGTTCGTACTCCCTGCTACCGCATAGTTCGCCGTCACGAACAGAAATATTCTACAATCGGTTAGGACATGCTTTTCCGACGTTGAGAAAGCAGGATCTACCCAAATCGAATCGCTTTCTTTTCCGTTTTTCTACTTTTCACAATTTTAAATCGTCAAACGATTCGTCGAATCGCGCTCACCTGCGGTGCCACCGAGTGGTGCCGGGTCGACGAAACTCCTCGATAGGGCGAAGACGAGGCAAAATGCCACTCCCGTCCTCCGGAACGTTTCCAGGTGCATCCTGTTGGTCCCTGTGTCGAGTCGAGGTACGCGGACCGCTGGCTCTCCTGAAACAGCGGAAGAAGGAGGTCTTATATTACAAAGTGAAGCTCAGGGAGAATTCGGTCCTTCGACGGTTTATCGGACAGGTTTGTTACGTTGGTGTGGGAAATGTGACGCGGGATGAAAACCACGGATTATGCTCCGCCCGATCATTCGGTGTCGTTTGCACGAGTCAAAAATTGTATCCTTATTCATTCCGCCCTTCTCGTTCTCATAAACCGACCGTACTTCACGTTTATGCACCTCCGAAGACCGTACGCCCGACAGCTCCGGCCCTCCCCACACCCTACCCTACTTGAGCCCCCACAGCGAACTATGAGATTTAAAGCCTATAAGCTAAAATTTTATCACTCATAAAGCTTTCCTTTGATTCTTTCATGCCATAGGGAGTCGTGCAATATCCACCTTTGTGGGATTGTTACATTTGTTATATTATTTTGTAGAGCGCGTGTTTTCAGAAAAAAATGGAGTTAAGGGTAGAAGCTCAGCAGCGAAAGCGGGAGTTCTCGTTCATTCGGTGGGCGTACCCGCATTTATGGTTTACAGGGAACTCATTCGGGCAACCACCAACGCCGCACCGGTGTATAGGTTTCTGGGCTGAAAAGCTCCTATACTTGTCGTTGCAGCGCGCCGTCACAGCTTTCCCTGTTCACCGTGTATAAACTCGATGATCAACTCGGCGTCTGTAATTACAGACGAGGGAATGTTGTTCAACCGGAAGACGGGGGTTAAATCTGTAGCCAAGATTCACCGAGGGCGAATGCAGCCACTCGAGGTTCGACGTGTATTATACGCGTGGGTGGAATCCACCCATAGGCCCTTCCTCGAATGAAAATGGGAATGGAGATGGGGTTGGAAATCGCTTCATCTGACTCGATCCTTCAACGGCTCCTATGATGGAGAGTTATTTCCCATCGGATATCCATTCATCGACCGTCTCGGATCGTTTTCGGATCAAATCCCCAAAAATACCCTTCCTCTGACCAAGCGTATTGATTGTTTCGGCATTTTATTTCGAAATCACCATCGTCGATCCAACGAACCGAGTGAACCGTCGAATGATTTGTACACGATGGAACACTGCAATGTGCTATTTTCATACCTGTCGAGGCGAGCAGGTTTAGTTTTTTTAGTTTATTCAGTTTGTTCGTTTTTTTGTTTTTTTTGTTTTTTTTTTTATCAGTTTTTTCGGTTACGGTGCAGCACGTGTCGCGGTCGATCACGGATCCTCGCTACGGGATTGCCGTTCATATTTAATGATGGACACACAAATCGGAGGGGTATACGGACGGACGGCGAGAGAGGGAGAGGAAGAGCGGAATGGGGTGAGAGTGTGCCGGCGGTAGAAGTAACGAGGAAAGGAAGGACTGGGGAGGGGTGAGGTCGAAGGGTTGCCCTAGTTCGCGGGTTGTTGGAGTAACGCCTAAATAGCTATCCCGCATATAAACCCGCGGGACGATAATCTCTGACCCGAGTAAAAACGAAGAATGCGCCATGGCGCGGGATAAAATGCTTCGGTCGATGTAATATTTATCGCTCGCAGTGTCTGCGCCACGGTAAATGATTGCGTTCGATATAACTACCGAGCCAACTACCGAGTATGGTGGAAGCGGCATTTGAAAACGCAAGAGAAATTAAGGCCTCGCGGTTTCATCCGAGTCTTTACTAAATTCAAGCTTCGATCGATGTCTTCGAGAATCGTGTGATCACGAGTAAAGTGGCAGCTCGCCAAAATTACGTAAGATCCGGAGTTTTAGCCACGTCGCCGGTCAGAAAGTCATCACCGAGAAAACCTGAGACCTCTTGAAATCTTCCCCGACCTCTGACCTTTCGCGCGAGATCCTGTGGGTATAACTCAACTCGGTGAGAGCCCACGGAAGGGGGACTGTGTGGGATGCGAAGCTACGCTCCACTTGGAAACTGAGCCGAACCGGATTGGGAAAATGACGGAATCTCTCGGTACGGATGTTTGGCGCGGGCAGTCCTGCGATTATAATTACTTCGTTCGCGTCAAACGATCGCTCGATCCTGATTCCGAGTCTCGTGTCGTTTGAAAATGAAAGTTTGAAATATTTCGCCCTGGTAATGATACGGTAATGAATTAATCCGAAACATTGTCTCCTGTTTTAACATCTAGGTAAAAGTATGAATGTATAATATTTTATACTCAAGGCCCTCTGCTCGTACGAAGACACGTACCAATTCTCTGCGAATCATGTTGTCGTGGAGAGGATCGTTACGTACATAAGTCCTATTAGAAGTCATAGAAAGGTTGAATTTTTGAAACGTAGTCGTTTCGGAGCGGATTAGAATTTCTAGATGTGCTACGCTTTTCGTATTATACTAATCATTGGTTTCGTCGTGTGTTCCTTGAATTTGTTACTACCTGAGGTACCATGATTCTATAGCAGTTCATTTCATTGAAAATTGGTGATTTCCAATGATCGGTTTGGAATTATTCGACCAATCTTGCTTTCTCCGCATTCGAATATTCGTACCCATCGGTACGCATATCGTCATTCATACGCAGTTGTCGAGGGTTGTAGCGATTCGAGTAAATAACTTTTCGACACGTTACGTTCGACGAGTTTCGCGCAAACTTGATGATGCAATGTGTAAAAGTTTAGAAGTGCGAATAAAAACTTGAGTCGGCTGCCGTTCGGAAAACTTTAGAATGCCAATGAAACACGCCTCACACCGGGTATACACATAATTGCTGCTCCGAACTCCTAACCGAGTTCTAGGGAGTAACTTGACGGTAATAGTCATAGGAAAATCGCCGTTACTATTTTGTACACGGAAATTGATGGACGGACCCTACACGAATTTCAATAAAATATACCTATATCTCGCCAAGATGCACATCGTGCTGTTTCTTTCACTCCGTACACCTGCGAGACATACATGTTTTCATTCACACGATTCCACATCTCTTCCCCGTGTTTTTATTGATTCCCAGATATAGGTATATGCGAGGCATTGCTTCACCCCTGGGGTTTCGGTAAGGCGGTCCAGCTCTTGATCACATACCATCATCTACAGCGATGTCGCGTGTCAAATGGAACGATTACCCGATAAAATTCATGACGTTGCTTTTCTATGATTCGGATATAGAAATATTATAGAGCTATACGATCCGTGGGCGCTGTAGTTATGCGGATACTCACCTCGGAAATTTCTACTTTCGCGTTGTCTCTCTTCTCGCGAAGTCGAGTCTTTTTCTGGTACAACCGCGGTGACCTAGTCAATGGTGGACTTCGCACGAAAATTGATACGCAGGGTGGTTACAGGGTGTTACTGCAGGTGAAAATGTCGCGACGGGTCTCGTCAGACTGTCGGAAAGGCTGTTGGCGCGAACCTTCCTCGACCACGTCGTCCTTATGCGCCGTCGCGATCGATCGACGTTTCCAACAACATCCCCGCATCACTCCGCGCCGAAGCCACCCTTAGGTAGTGGAAACCAACCCCCACGCGATCAAGAAGAATCTCCAACAACCCTAATTCCGAGAGTTTGCATGGACCAAACTCTGCACGTTGTACGTCTAATCGTCCTTCTCATATCATCCCTCCGACTGTATAGGTACAACGTCTCACTGGTTTTTGAATCTCTACTTGAATCTGCGATAGTTGCAAAACTATAGAAAAGAGATACTCGTACATCGATTCATTGGTAGATCTTTTTGCAAGCGATTACAGCAATCATAAGCAGCCGAGTGTTGATGAAAAATATTTCTCTATGAGAAAAAACAAATTTCATCAACCAGTTTTGCCTCTGATTTATTGATCGTCCTAGTTGGGCCTAGGCTAACGCCAAGTGCGGAATCACGAGTGTAGTTACAAAATGGAACGAGTATCGGATCCACCGACTCGGAGGTGAATGCAACTACAATTCCCGGAAGTATGTAGCTATAATTATCACACTTGGGGTCCCAGCGTACTTTTCGTAAGAACCTGGTATAGGTAGAAATGAAAAACACTAGAAAAATCATGATATCCAAGGCCGAATCGATAGCGTCCATCATTTATGAATTTTGAATGAATTCGCGCCTCTCGAGTCGTTCGATAGGTGAGAACGATCTGCGATTCAAAAACGACTCGACTATCGACCAGCTAAAGTTCATTTTTATATAGCGCTCCTGTCGCACGTCTTCCTCCCAGCTGCTCATTGGCCAATAACTGAGCATTCGGAGGGCCGTGTGACGTCCATTGCTGTTTCAAGAAGTTTCGAGAACGTGCGAGGACGACGGGGATATCGGTGATATACTGTCGCGAGTTTAGCAGTCCTGCAGTTTTCTATTGTCATTCCTTGGTATTAATTCTCCTTATCGTGAGTGAGCAGCGTATAGTGTTATCGCTGTAATAGGTAAGCTGTCATGAAGCATTGTCAAATTGCTTCATCATTACAATTATAACTAGAAGTCCTTCCGAGCAGCCATGAAATCAATACAAGTTTTGCTAAAGAATAATCCCTTGCTATGCGAGATCAGACATCGCTCTTAATATTCAGACTATGGTATTCGTTATTCTTACTCGCGAGCCTCGATAATTTTCGTGCCATGGAATGCTCTATCCCATAAAATTTACTTTAATGAACAATCATTTTACAACACGAGGCCCGAATTGCAGCAAGGCTCCGCTGCACAGCTGATGGCATGCTCATGGCGTACTGACATTTTTTGGACGAAGTAAACTTTGTTACTTGTTAGCCTGAGCCGTGGTTTCGACGGATAAATGACTTACTCGATGAACATTTCATTTGTTGCCACAAGTTATACTTGTTTCCGCAATTACATCACGAACTCGTCGAGCGGAAAGCGAAATTTTTTCTAAGTAAATCCACTTGTCAGAATGCTCTAGAATATCGGCATCCTTGTCTTTCCAGCACTTATTACGGTAACCATAAAAAGCGATAGGAACAAAACGATTCACCACTTCTCACCTATAGAGGCAGCCCATCTTTGGCAAACATGGTGAAGGAAACAACGTTTTACGACGTTCTTGGCGTGAAACCTGGCTGCACTCAGGATGATCTGAAAAAAGCTTACAGGAAATTGGCCCTGAAGTATCATCCTGATAAAAATCCCAATGAAGGGGAACGGGTCAGTATTGGATGTGACGTTTTTTTCTTCTTCTTCTCACCTAATTTTCATTGAGTAGTGATCTCTGCATCCATTATCTAAAAGCAATCATATTTTTTTATAGACAATGAATCATTATAGCATTATTGGTTGATGAGGTTTTCGTTTTTGAACTTCAATAGAGGATTTTCAAATTAGATCGCATTATTAGTTATATAAAAAGAACCACCTTGATACTTTGGAAATCATTATAGTTTCTTGTTATCTTGTTGCAGTTTAAACAAATATCACAAGCCTATGAAGTCTTGTCGAATCCGGAAAAGAAGCGCATCTATGATCAGGGAGGAGAACAAGCTTTGAAAGAAGGAGGAATGAGCAGCGGCAACTTCTCCTCTCCGATGGATATCTTTGATATGTTCTTTGGGGGCGGATTAGGTGGGGGCAGAGGTACCCGACGACGGGAGCGTAAAGGGCAAGATGTCATTCATCAACTATCCGTAACTCTGGAAGAACTTTACAAAGGCACAGTCCGCAAGCTTGCTCTGCAAAAAAACGTGATTTGCGACAAGTGCGAAGGTATAAATCTGTTCAGACCCGCGTTATCCTATTTCGATTTTTATGACGCACCAGTTGTTCAATATTCGGATACGAAAACATCACAGGCCCTGAATATTAACTCTACATAATATCGCGGAAGTTACTACTGAAAAACTGGTTACACAATAGAATTAACAGAACAATTTGAAGTAAAATTATACGGGTTTCTAATCCCACCTTTGGAAGAGTATATTGACCTGGTTTGCATGACACATCTGATGTCTTCTAGGAATTGGTGGCAAGAAGGGATCGGTCGAGCAATGCCCTACCTGCTCAGGTACAGGTCTGCAGATTCAAATTCAGCAGCTCGCACCAGGCATGATCCAGCAGTTACAGTCCATGTGCTCTGACTGCAAGGGTCAAGGTGAACGCATTAACCCTCGTGATCGCTGCAAACACTGCAATGGACGGAAGACTGTGCGTGATAGAAAAATACTGGAGGTACATGTTGACAAGGGTATGGTAGATGGGCAGAAAATTACATTCACCGGAGAAGGTGATCAAGAACCAGAGCTGGAACCCGGTGACATTGTAATTCTCCTCGATGAGAAGGAACACGAAGTATTCAAGTAAGTTGACTTTTTTCATACCCAAGTCCAGAGCCAATCAGCTGGAAGTATTTATCTGCTACGATTACGATTTCAGACGATCAGGCAATGACCTCATCATGCGAATGCAGCTGGAGCTTGTTGAGGCGTTGTGCGGGTTCCAAAAGGTAATCCGTACCCTGGATGAACGTGATTTAGTGGTGACATGTATCCCTGGTGAAGTAACGAAACACGGAGACATTAAGTGTGTGTTGAACGAGGGGATGCCAGTTTATAAGGATCCATTCACACGAGGTCGCCTCATTATTCAATTCGTCGTTAACTTCCCGAAAACCATCGATCCCGTAGTTATAGCCACCCTTGAACAATGTCTCCCTCCCAGAGAAGAGGTCATGATACCCGACGGAGCTGAGGAATGTTTGTTGACCGACTTGGATCCTGAGCAAGAATCCAGACGGCGAAACACACGTCAAGCTTACGAGGAAGACGAAGGGGGACCTTCGCGCGTACAGTGCGCCACGCACTAATCTGACTATTAATAATGACATTTAACCACACCGATTTCCATTTTCTCTGATTTTTTTCATTTACAATTTACTATGGACGTTTATTACAACGCTAGGTAAAATCCGGCGATACAAAGGGCGACTTCTCTCGGTGCGCGGTAGTTCAGATTATTAGTAAAGATGGTGTGACGCGGCCAGACGTTTCACTTATCAGACCAGCTGAAGAAAACGATTGATTTACCAAAATTTATTTATTGTTAACTCATAAGCGGTGACCTTAACCAACTTGCTAGAAAAATGTTCGGAGCGATATGTCACGTTAGCTTGAATGCGAACTCTGCACTGAAGTCTCTGGGAATCGGTTGCCAACAAAGACTGGTCTCGACCGCCGAAACTTCTCTAATGATGTATCGCATTTGGGACATATCCCCTCTCGCAAGTTTATACTTTAGCATTTGTTTGCGATCAGTGGCCTGACAATTCACGCGTTACATTATTCAGAAGAGTTCGATGTAACGTTCAGAACGATTCAAGCGCCTGCATAGAACAAACCATCGGATTTGAAAATTGGGGACGTGGAGCTGAATGAATCCAATAGATGTATTCTGGCACTTGTGCACATTGCAAAACTCCTTAAAGTTACTTCTTGTTAGAGGATTTGATGAAAATGTCAGCAAAAGTGCCCCAATATTGCTTCTTGATGTTTGATTAATAATATCTGAACTAAATATTCTACCGTAGGTTGACGCTTGTGTAGAGCACCACAGTGAAATCAGTTGATCATATTTGTAGCGCGACCAGAGATACTTTTTACTAATTTATTTGATTTTATTTCCTTTTTTTGTGGCTATAAAGAAGAACCAATGCATGGATCTTCCTGTGGTTGATTTTCTTAAACTTCTCGCTATAGTTTTATAGATAATGAATGTCATAATAATTGTTTTTGGTGAAGATCATGTTTTGAATTAGGTAATGATCTTATGATAACAAAAATCAACAAGTCTTAGACAAATTGATTGATATTCCATTATATTCGAACCCATAGGATTGAAAGGGAATTCGTAACTAATAATGTTCAAAGAATGTGTCTCTAGAATTATTTTATAATCTATTGTACGTATACATGATTATTTTAATCGTGCCCGATCTCTGAACTCTAAAATTCCTGAATTTCCAATAGATCTTACGTTGGGTTGGATTTGTCTTTTTTTTCCAATGATCAAACCAATTTTCCCTTCATTCAATTAATGTGAGCATATTATTTTTATTTCTCGGGGAGTGATTATCCACAATAGCAGAGAGTGCAGCGTGACTCTAGGCTCTTGGAGAAAAATCGAGCAAAATTTCTACGCTGGAATACCCTGAATAAATTGATGAAAAATTAAATATCCTTGTGTGAATTATGTCGTTTTGATACATTTCGAATGATCCCTCCTATCAGATCATAATAAAGGACTCATGAATAAGAAAGGAAAAAATCCCCGAACGGGTACCTTCGACCGGCGATGCTGCGTCCGATGTACTGATCTCATTGTCAGCACGGGTGCTACTCGGACCTTCCTCCATGCATCGAGCCAATGTTACGACTACCTACACTACACTGTACCACACTACCCGTTGTTACTACGCTAGGGTCGAACAATAACATGAATCGTCATCGAATCGCGGCAGAATGGAGGAGAAGGAGGGGGTACGGGATCAACGAGTCGGGCAGTTGCGTGAAAAGAGGTAGACCGTCGTCAGATGGCAGGGGCGTCGACGCGGAGCTTGTGTTGTTTTTGTAAAATGCATCATGGATCCGTGGAAGCCGTGGTCCGCTGTCGAGACTCGAGATGCCGCAAAGGTTTCTGGGTATGCAGAGGGAGCCATATTTTTCCAATATCAGTTACGTGAAAATACAGCGGAGGGAGAGCATCTGCGGGATGGAATTTTTACTGGTATCAAGGAAATAAAGTGATTTTCGGGTGAAAATCGTGCGCGTACTGAGTCTGCGATGCCAGATTGTCGCGCGTAAGTGTTCAGCATGATTATTTGAGTGATTCATTTTGAGATTAAAGTGAAGTTTAGTGGAAACAGTAGTGCGGGCCCGCGCAGGTGTTGAAGTTAATAGTTCGGTTGGTTCGGTGAGAGGACGGGGTTAACTTAACCGTGTTCGACAGTGTAACATCGTAACGCGTAATGTGGTGACACCAATGTCATAACAACATTTATTATCATTACATTCATCGTAAGTAGAGTGCGACAGAGTGCGCCTGCTGGCCAGGGTTAATCGAGTGCCAGTGCCGCTATTGGATTATTTTCGTGTGTGATGTCAACTGGATTTGGCCGTTGTCTAGTTCGTACCTATGCATCAAATGCGCAATTCAGGTTACTACGCATTTTTTCACGTACCTCGTCACCGTCCTGTGACATCGTCGCACAAACTTTCCCCTCGAATTACCCCCGGTAGTCTCGACCCCGCTCCCGTACGACGCAACTTATACATTTCACCTTGATTGGTTCGAGCTGTCTGTCAGTTTTTTATTTTATGACCTTGAACAATTCTAGCGAGACGACTGATGGTTTGACACCAATTTTTAAACCTCGAACCTCGCGTTTATCGAAATTGTCATATTCAATACTCATGATATCCTAGATTTTCACACTCTTGAAATTAAATAGAATTTTTATTCATTAGGAAACACTTTTCACTACTTGATATAGCAGGTAATTATTTCGACAATTTCAAGTCATTTGCGGGTGTTGACTGTTGACCGTAAGACTGCAGTGAGGAAACTGACCAAGTTATATTTTTGTGTTGCTAGAGGATGCCGCAGGGACTAGAGGAGTGTCGGAGGCGTCCGCTGTGTATACCAGTAATGTTGGTGGCGCGGCCCCCTGCACTGCTGGACCTGGACCATGGCCGGCAAGCCTGAGCAGATTCCGTCTCACCCTGTTCCCTCCCATCGCAACAATCATCAACATTCATCTTCGACAAATATACAGCAAAACAGTGTTTTAGTCTATGTTTCTGGGGACAATTTCGCCTACGCTACTACCGTAGGCCAGAATGCCGCAGTTGGATATCACCATCAGCAGCAGCAGCAGCAGCAGCCTCAGCCGCAGCCGCAGCCGCAGCAGCAACAGCAGCAGCAGCAGCAGCAACAGCAACAGCAACCGCAACAGCAACTGTCGCAGCCGCAGCCGCAATCGCAGCAGCAGCAGCAGCAAGGGGACTATCAGAACGCCTTGTTTCAATCACAGGGTCAAGTTTACCCAGCTAAAACTTACCTGGGGAAAAACGTACCCAAGGCAATAAACAATTTCATTCGAGATAATGGTTCTATCGAACAGCATGGGGAAGCTATTTCTGGATCTCAGCCCTACCTGATAGAAGGAGTGGAAGAAAACGGAAGTAGAACTATTTTAGCTGTAAATGGGACCATCTATGAGCAGGCAGTTTTGACCAATGGTCACCATCTGTCGGACAATGGGAACGGAACTGGTACTTTACCTGAGACCAATAATACCAGGACAAGTCCAGAACTAGGTGGCATCGAAAAGCCTCTCGTGCAGAGCGTCTTGGATGAGCAAGGAAAAACTTTTCCTATGAGGGCACCCCACAGGGTCAGTGGGGAGGCATGCAAGGCCGCTTACCCCGTGGCCCAGCTGCCGGATGGCTATTTACCTACCGGTAGAATTGTTTCAGCCTCTGGAGAGGCTCGCTCAAGTATTGTAAACGAATCTACACAGATTACATTTGTTCAGCAGACCGAGGGGACGTGCACAACAGAAGTGTATTCAAGTAATTCTATAATAAATGATCATCGAGTCATTGGAGTGAAGTGCGAGGCAAGTTCTAATTCTAATTCGAACTCATGTTCAAATTTAAATCCCCACGTGAATCCGACATTGGAGTCTTGTCTGGACAACCAGGGAAGCTCGGGGAGCATAGGACGCTGCGATTCGGTTAGATCTGATACCGCAGAGTCCACTTACAGCAGTTTGAGCAGCCCTGAAAGCCACGGACAATTCCATGAATCAGCGACATTGAATTCGTGTCCACAGCAGGCTGTGAGATCTTCGTTGCAAAGTAATGTGCAGCATAATGTTGTAATAAATATGAACAATAGTGCCAGTACTCATCAGCAACAATCATCTGTTTCGGTTCCTCAGGGGTGGAAGAGGATATGCACTAACGGAGTCATCATATACATCAGGTGAGTCGAAGTGTTGGAGTTCTATTACCCTACATGTATGCAAAAGTGATTCATTTCTCAGCTATCTAACGTATACACATAATTCATGTCACTCGAATTTCCCGAATGCTTTACTAGCCGTTTGTTTGAAGATTAATCAATTATTCGGTTCGAAATTCGATCTGCGATGATATTTATTGAACACCAGCAGTGTCGAAACGACGTTTGGTGCCTGATAATCGTCGATTGAGTCGGGCTGTGATTATATATTAGTAATTATGCATAGGTAGAATATAGTATGTACTTACGGCGGCAGTAGTACGGCGTTTCGTTTTATCGCAGACTCGTTATGGGTAGTTATTCGAAAACTGTGTCGCTTCGCGGACATGGGCAAACAACCGATTTGACGAGGCGATGCTGTTGGGGGAGCCTTAATTGGGATTTCCGGGTTTTCGGTTATATCCCTCCAGCTGACTGCCTTAATTACACGATTATTTTCGCCATGAGAATATCTGGAGAGGATATCGTACGTCGTTCTTCGAATCGACAACTCCGGTGCAACGATTCATCTTTCTATGCGGATGATGTCGATTAGTTGCATCATCAAACGCGTAAATTCCTACGATTTTTGTTACGGTCATTTTTTTTTTTTTTTTAGTATTCTAATGTAGTTATTTTTCTTTATTTGCGATGAATTCAAATTTTATCCGTATGTGCCCATTGCGAGCTTTTCCTCATTCTGACGGCATACCTTTTCGAAACCTTTCATCCTCCCACGGTCGACGCGTTACGTCTATTCCCATTGTTCATTTATGACTTCTTGTGCCCTAAAACTCTCTACGTGTATACCTAGTTGTGCTGCATCCGCCGCTGCAGTTTCGGCACAATTAGTTACCTTTCGTTACCTAACTTCGGCCCAATTCTTACTTCGACACGCAACCCTCGCCCTTTGCCCGGCATACCTGACCGCGGGCATATTATGTTCATCCGACGAATCCCATAGCAGCTGTACTCGACCCACAGTTGAGTCACATTTTTGTATCGCATATATCCCTAAGGTTTGTTGGATATTCATTCTTGACAAAAGCCGGATTCGAAGATCATATCCGTCGTATATCATTGACCAAAGCGTCGAGGTGTTATCCAGTTTATTTCCGTACAATTCACGGTGACGATTTGATTAGGAGGGGAAAGGGGGAAATAACTCGCAATCGGTAAAACAAGACCAGAAATGGAATGAATAAAAAATCAGACGACGCCGAAATAACACGCATCGTGTATTTGGAATAAATCGCGTCAACCCCACTCTCCCTTCGTGGGGTTCACTTCATTCGCCTGCGCGAAGAAGTCACGCTTTTAAAAGGCTACAGGATTTAAAGACCCGCAGTCAAACGATCGGGGATCCCTCCTCGTCGCTGCGAGCCATCCTTTACAGAGCAGAGCTCGGAGCGGTCGTCGCACTCGGGATATCTAGAAAAGGAGCTGCGGGGGAGGAACGAGACTGAGAGGATCTCGCAAAGAATGCTTTTGCTCCTGCTTGTGCCGGTGTAGCTGATGGAGGCAAAACGAGCCTCCGAACCACCGGAAAATCATTTTCTCACGTTGCCACAAATTCTCTATTTCCCCGGAACATCTCTGCAAATGGTAGAACATTCGTGAAGATCAGGATAATTCCGAATGATGGGCGGAAATTTTTCTCAAGAAATGCAGATCACGGCCAGGAAACTTGTTTTTTCAGGGGGACTTTTCTTCTGCAACATTCACGAACGACGCTAGAGCAACGTTCGGTAATTTGAAACTCGCAAACTGCGATGCCAAGTGCACAGAGGCGGAAGACTAGGTCTCATCAACGGTTGACCTCTGTAAATTACAATCCTATGGCGAGCGTATCTCAGTTTAGCTAGGTAAACGGGTGTGTGGGTGAATTCCCAGAGTCTGCGGAGAACGATGCAGACACACGCGTAGCTCGTCGTTATAGCCGGGTGAAGAACTCGCTCGGGTCCAGGTTCTCGATTTTAAGGTCGACATACCGCGGCGGTACTTGAGGCGAACTGTAAGACGTGGCTGGAACTCGGGGCATTCGTGCGGTAACTTTCACCGTTCCTATGCTCATGTTCCTCGGTTTCTCCTTCTGTGTTATGCTTCGTCTTCCGCCTCATTCGACCTTTCCTGCATCTCACCACCTTTCGACCGATCATTGATTTACAACGGTTATTCGGAAACAGGACTCCTTCGAATGACGTACAATATTGCTCATGCTCCACGAGATCGTGGAACCCTATGCTTCTGCGGGCAACGTGTTGTCCTTTCTTTTTTTCTTTTACTACCGCACGTAAATATTTTGACAGACGTACCGTTGCAATATCAACTTCGCCAAGATTGTGCAACTTTTTCATCTTGCCTCGTTTCATCGAAACTTGGAGGGGTCGCTATCGGTGCTGCATATTTCGCGGCGAAGCGGACAAATTCAAACAAAATGAGGCCATAAATTTTTGTCTCGAGTTTATCAAATTGTATATATAGCGATCAACCGACGTGTGGTACGAGGGAGCAAGAGGAAAAAAAATAGAGAGAAGAGTACGTGTATGTTTTACGTATTACGTAAGGACGACGGGCAGCTGGTTGTGTCGCGATTACGCAAATATGATAATTAATTACCAGTGTTTCGTTTCTCGCTTAATAACTTGAGTTGAATATAATTCATCAGACACGCGAAATAAACAGCAGACCTAAAGACTTGACACGGTTGCAAACTGCGCCTACACACGTAAATACTATTAGAACGGTACGTGCGAAGTCGAGTGTAGTAGAGCACATCACGTCGCGTGTTTGCTACGTTATCACAATAATTATACGTATGCAGTGAAATGTTCGATCGCAACGTATAGGTACCCTTATTGAAAATCGCATCAGGTATCCCGACTAAACTCACTCTGCATGAAATACGTCCTATACGTTTGTCGAAAAAGATTCATGGCTCGCTTCTTGGATTATCCGAACGGTGCGGCGGAGAAGCCAGGAAAAAGGGGAGTTTGCCCACCATTTGAATCGGTAGTTGGGGAATAATGTCGAGAATTTAATCGCCAACGGGACAAGTCTTGGAATTGAAAATACAAAAATGGGAGGGTTCGATGATCGTTGTATATTTATCGTTGGTAAGTCGCAGGGGACTGGACAGGCCTGCGTTATTTCGCAATCGCTCGTTAATTTGTGATAAAAGTTTTATTTCATATTTTTTTTTTTTCCTCCACGCTTCCAACTGATTGCTTCATCTATATACACACAACACACAATATAACAATCTGTACGTTGGTATAGAAAATAAAAAAACTACGTGAACATGTGGGTACACACATCGTTACGTGCGATTGCTGGTGAACGCGCGAAGGTTGACGTCGACGCCAACTCCACCGTATACGCCTACGCATTTGACACGCTATAGTTGTTGACAAATTTGAGCGAAAATGCAATGTGTATTTCGATAGAAAGGAGAGAAAAAAAATTGTACGAAAGATCGGTATCATCTGCGAATGCCTGTTTCATCGGTATAAATGATTTGGAATTGCGATCGCATGAAAAGTGACACGCCAGAATCCGGGAACCGTTCGTGTTAGATATGTCTATCCGCGCAATTGATATACCGGTTTTGGCAAATTGCAGTTCGAATCCGAGGATAATTCGAAACGGAAAAATACATGTTCTCGTCCCAACGCCATCGGATGGCGCATACGGTAGATCACCGGTTTCCTAACTTACGTTCCCGTGTTCGATCCCCAACCACTAAAATTGTATCGACGTCGATCTTGTTCGATCTTCTTCCGGTTTCACTTCTCGATCCTTCCGGACTTCCGATGTCTGATACGTCGGAGCGTTGCGTTGAAAAAAAATTTCCCTCCGATAGACGAAAGTAGATTCTCGGTGCGCCCAATGATGGAAAAAAGTTCGTGTGTGGCCAGAGACAATCTAGCAGCAGGGGCTCACGAGCTGGGTACCGATAGTTACCGCAATGTTCGCCTCGGGAAGGTCTGAGAAAAGGTCGCTAAACGCTCTAGCAGGGTGACCCTATCGTCAGGGTGCGGGGGAACCAGAAATAGCGAATGGGGTGCGTCCAACTTTACCTGGGAAGCGTTTTCCGACTCTGGAACGTATTCGGACTTGGTCCTCGCGCCCGGAGTCGACGCTGAGGCATTTCGCCCCCAGATCGGTGGAATTACCCCTGTGACTCGCAATTTCAGTACAATCTGCAAGCCCCGGGTAACCGAGGAACTCAATTCAGACTAATCTGTCTCTGGCCGTGATAACGAATGCTCTGAGGGCCCTATTTTTTTCACGATTTACGTAGTTTTTCACATTTTCACAACGGATGATTTGGCGAGGATTCGTTGCTGCTGAAATTCGGCCAGTAGAAGACTTCGGCAGCAAGAAATTGAAAACGTCTAGTAGCGGCATCCTTCAGTCGCGTCAATAACGCGACAATGTTTCGAAGTCGCTTTATTTTAGCTGCAAAAATTTTTCAAGTGCCAGGACATACGAGCAACAAATTCTTTCTTTGGTAACAAATTAGCAACAGAATCTGTTATATTCCAGTTTCGATTCTGCCCATCTGGCTTCGCAACTTTAAGCGACGCAGTGTCAGCCGCTTCTAGGTAGTTCGAACGTCGTCGCGAATTCGTCACGAACACGCTAACAAACCGGGAGTAATTAGTTAGCGTAATTATCATTACGTCGTGCGCCTTGTTTTTCGAAGCGGTGTGTAATAAGTTATAACGGGTGAGCCACAGGGCTCCGGTTGTCCGGAGTAAAAAAAGGAGGATGTACAACAGTCTCCGGTGCTGTGTACCGCGATTCGAAGCGTAGACCGTCAAACCGCTGTTGTTTTTATAATACGGGCTATCCAGATTCATCATCTAACGGGGCATGAGGTGAACCGATTCGAACTACTCTTCGACACCGGGTACTGCAGGGAAATCATTCTTATCGGGACAAGGATTGAACTGGGAAACAAGAAAAGAGTATGGCTTTTCGGCGCGACTCGTAAAACTCGATTAACGCGTACATGCTAGGACCGATAATAAACCTCGTATAAGATTCGCTTTGTTAATTATTTGGCGTGTAATTAGCCTTCATTCAGGAATTAGCGCAGAGGTCGTTCGATGGAACGGAGAGAAAACTGAATTATCCTTCACAATATTCGTCATAGCTGTGCAATGTATAATCGTTTGTTACCGGTACAGAAATGAGCGGACGTCGTATACGAGATGAGTGGTCTAGGAATAATAGAAGAGCAGCGCGTCGCACACGTTACCGTGTAATAACGCGTTCGCGTTGATATACCTGCAGCGTCGAGATTATCGCGATGATTCGTTTATTATCATACGTTGCGGATTAATTGTATTACGGATGTATATGCTATATTCTGTATACGTATTCAAGCGTCGTGTACATTATTACAATCTAGCCGTTAATTCTAATGTTTGTACCGGAGACGATAGCATCGGGCCTAAACATTTACGATCTAACGATGACATAACGCAAACATCACGTATCGCTCGTAATAATATGACGCGATTGTGGAACTAACACTCGACGTTCGCACAGCTGAATTACCCATTATTCTATATCGGTCTCGTCCGCGAAAATATCGCGACATTGACGGGGTGGCCATGGCGTTCATCGGCCGACCCGTAGTCCCGATTTTTCGACCCCTTTGCTCTCTTCGCCTTCGACTTTTCCGCAACGAGACAAGGTAACTATCGGCGCATTCGCTCGGCTACTTTCATCGATTGATCGGGAGGTGGTTGCGGTAGCGCTCATTGTTTCGATCCGTCGTCGAGTAACGCACGATCGCGTATACGCACGCATACCTATACCTACCATCCCATCCTCTGCCGTTGAAACTTGTGTTTTCCATTCCCGCGCGCGCTGCGGTGAGCCGAATATTAGTAACATCACGGATGCGGGTAGATAAGTTACAATTGGAGCGCTAGGGAAACCCCTCCGTGTCAACCGATGCGGGGTATCGAGTGTAATATTGAGAAAGATGTATACATATACCTCGTGAATATCGAGTATAGCCGTCCGAATACTCGCGAACCTTTGCCGATGAAATTTACGGCGCATGCAATAAATATCCATCGATATGGTCTCGTGCAGGTACTTGGCCATGGATTCGAGTTTTCCTCGAGGATGGTAACGTTCCTTTTCTACTCGTGAATATATTAGGTATACGTACGATGTACAAAGTAGGTATGTACCGCCTAGACCGTGCGCGCGTCATAGTCGCTGCAGCGCGTGGCATCTGCCGGATCACCGTATATTTATCTATTATATTTCAAGGGTCTTGCCGCAGGCCACATCGCTTCGTTCGTTCGGTCGTCGACGCCCTTTTACGCGTACCTTGTACCTATTTTAGGTACACCTGGCAAATTTTTGACGTTTCTCTGGTTTGTCGGAGCGTGTAACAGCTACACTTATGCCTATACCTGTAGCCGTATCTCTTTACCCACATACCCGTTCCCAAGCGCGAGTAACAAATTATTGTCTCGATGATAAACTGAAAGAATCATCATTTGCGATCCCATCCGATTGATTCCATCCAATCGCATCCTCGGCGATTGATCCGGCTTTGCCACGTTAAGGGACCATACCCTTGTAGGTATCGTTCGGGAGAAATCGATTCCGCTACGAGTGACGGAAACCCCGCTTCGGAATACGAGATATATATCAAAAGACAGAACAGGATGTTGCTATATCTCTGTAAAATTTCACGTTATAATGGCGCATATACAAGAGATATGGTCGAAGATTATCGAGTACCCGCAGAAGTTGTACGTCAATGAAAAGGATTTTCACTACTGAGGTTGAAACCAAATGACGGGCATTAGCGTAGCGAGCGGGCGATATAAGATGGAATAAGAAATTACGTCGTACCCGCAACAACGTCGTTTCGAAGAGTCTGAAGAGAGGTTTAGAGGTTTGTTACTCTACAGAGGTCGGCGGGTTTCGGTCGTCGAGTGAAATAAAATAGGCCTTGCGGTGTGGCGCCAGATATATAATATAACCGCATTGAAAATCGACACCAGGGAGAAACGAAGAAAACGAACGGGGGTCAATTGCCGTGGGGCACGGCGCTCTTTGCAAAATAAAAAAACACAAAAAAAAAAAAAGAACAGTAGAAAACACGACTAATGAAAAGGCGAAAGGAGAGAGAGGGATGTTCCGTGGCTGCGAATTTGCGGAGAATCCCGTAACCTCTGGTCCTCCTCGGTACGGGGTTTGCTTATTCAATAACTTGGAATAACTGTGCAAAACTGCCCCCGCAGAGGTACGACGTATACATCTCGCACCCCTCGCGTCGTTTACAAGTTTCAAACTTAACCCGGCGTTATTATGCGTCGTGTCGCAGGTCGGTGAATTTTTTAACGGGTCGCCGAGCAAACGGACCACCCTATATGTCGTACACCGCGCGCGTTCGCACAGCATGAGCACGGATCGTTCCTTGTACTCCCTTTTTTCGTTTATGGTTTTTTTTCTTTTTCTTCTTTATTCCTCACGTCCTTTCCCTTTTTTCACCTTGTCTTATTTTTTTAATCCCTCGAAATGGCGAGGGTGTCTCCTGCGGAACCGGGAAGTTCAGACGCTCCCGTACATCGGTATATTTCTTTGAGGATCGTTGGGACAGAAGAACCGAGGTTGTTTTTTTTTTTTTACTTCTTCTTTCATCTCGGCAAAGGCGAGGTTTTACCCCCCAAGGATAGGCGAAACGTCAATATTCTCAAGTACCCTTGTCCCTGCTCGCCAGGCAGGCTATGCCCTGCTCCCGCGACTCCTCGTATTCTCGTCCTTGGGGCTTCGTAGCGGTAGCCCCTTATACGCCCCCTATCCTGGTTTGGTTACGTTATTATAAAAACGCGTGCCACTTGGGACCCACGTGGCGTTCCTGCGACGTCCTCGACGAGGTACAAGGCGCCGCTTTACGTATATCCTTCGCGTATGCGACCCAGACCCCGTGTATACGTCCATGCTAATCGCCCACTCGCAGAACCACCGGGTGCGTGTATGCGAACGTGCGACTCACACCGCACGTGTCTATCGTTGCACACTCCCACTCCCGACGTAGATTTATTCAACGTACACGGATACAGGTGGTAGTGCGTCGGTGAAACGAGCGCGAGGCATGGGGGCGAATAGCGGAGTAGCGGATAGGCGGCACTTTTTACGTAAATCGGAATCGGAACGAGAAATCGGTTGGATCGATGTACCGCGCGCATCGGGCCACCCGAGGGAAAAGGAGGGTACGTCGGCGTACGGGGCCAACGATGTGTACTTTCCGTAGAGTGCTTCGCGATTCATCCGGTGCTCCGATTCATACGGCGGTCCGATACGCCCTACTTTCTTCCATACCTACCCGCACACCTGTCCACCGACTCGGTGATAACAATTTATCATATTACGTTATCGTAACGCGCGACACTTTGAATTTTAATCCGCCGCGTTGTTCATCCATATCGTTCCTCGCGCCGTTGCCTCGGAGCGACGATGACAAAATATACGCTCTTTCATTTTATTGCTTTTCGATACGACGTTAACGTAACACGCGAGGTCGGGACGTCGAAACGAAGAGAATCGGTATTCCCTGTTGTTGGCCACCACATCTCTATGATGCATAAATATGTATGAAATTTAATCATACCTAAATTGAAATGGTCGATGGCAAAGTTGCATCGATGGAAGAATGTTTTATACGTGAGTACGTGCGCTCTTATCGGACTGACGTTCGTACATGACGTTGTGTATGCGCGCTACCTCCGTTAACCACGTGCCTTGATAAATATCGACGTAATTCCAACAGGAAATTATTGAAACTAGGGCGGCTTTGGTCGGCTATCTACGTTACTTGGGCATGTGTAGCTCATACTTTTACTTGCGGTCCGCGGTCTCACGCTGTATCGACGAATTTTAATAGAGTTTTTATTTTGGTTCATTTTCTGATAGATAGGTCAATTTGGCTTTCACATATACAATTTGGTTCCTGAGTTCGGCATACTCAAGAATACACTCTAAACGGAAATTAGAAAAAATGTTGGTGTTTGACCCCGAATTAAGTATTCTTTAAATTGATCATGTGACACTTTTCTTATGTATTTGGACCCCAGGAACACGAATCCGTCGATGAAATTGAGCTACGATTTTTTCCCATCGAGATATCTTTAATTATTCACTTTTTGGATCGAAAAATTTTATAGATAGATCAATTTGACTTCGAAATTCGGGTTTCTGAGATCAAAATATCCAAGAATACCGTAGAAAACCCTGGATAAAAAGAAGGTCGGATTCTGGCCCAAATTTTCAGTCAAATTTAAGATTATAAGCTTGGCGTTTTTCCGGCCTACGAGGGAGCCCGAACTTTGCTAGAGTCAGGTAGCCAGCAGCGTAGCGCTTTGTTGTGAGACGTCACCTTGGGGGCTGTGCAGAGGTTACGCCCCACAACAAACCGCGCGGCCGTGGCTACCTAACTCCAGATAAGCTCGGGCTGGATACCCCGTTTTCGTAGACCGAGAAATTCGAATATCTCGACCCATGCAGGAATTGCGATGAATCAAAGTGGGTCTACGACTAGAACCGATCGTTATGTCTTATAATTTTTCTGCTCCCAACAGCGAATAATTGATGATTATGTGATCGATTGCACGAGTAGATGATTTTGGCTTTCAGATTTGGATTCCTGAGCTGATTATATGTGAGATTACTCTTGGAAAAGCAAAAAAGAATTCGATTTTTGAGCAAAAAATAAATCATTGTTTTAATTGGGTCTAATATGCTTTTCTTACGGATTTTGACCTCAGGAATCCGAATCTGAAAGAAAAATTGATCCATCTCTAAAATTCACCGAGTTATCGCCAATTTTCAGCTTTTTGGGGTCAAAAATAAAAAATTGACTTTTTAATCTATCTCAATGTAATTTGAGCTCAGGAATCCAAATCCGGAAGAAAAATTGATCCATCTTTAAAAATGACCGAGTTATCCTCATTTGTTCGCATTTTTTGGTACAAATTTGAGGATATCTCCAAGGGAAAAAATCGTAGGTCAATTTGGACAACGGATTCGTGTTCCTGAGGTCAAAATACATAAGAAAAGTGCCATACGATCAATTTTAAAAAATAAAAATTTTTGTCCAAAATTTGAAAAAATCGTAAGGGGTACCCCTTGGAAAAATCTCAAATTTTGGCCAAAAATTTTTATTTTTTAAAATTGATCGTATGGCACTTTTCTTATGTATTTTGACCTCAGAAACACGAATCCGATGTCAAAATTGAGCTACGATTTTTTCCCTTCGAGAAATCCTCAAATTTGTGCTAAAAAATGCGAAAAAATGAGGATAACTCGGTCATTTTTGAAGATAGATCAATTTCTCTTTCGGATTCGGATTCCTGAGCTCAAATTACATTAAAATAGAGTAAAAAATCAATTTTTTATTTTTGACCCCAAAAAGCTGAAAATTGGCGATAACTCGGTCAATTTTAGAGATAGATCAATTTTTCTTTCAGATTCGGATTCCTGAGGTCAAAATACGCAAGAAAAGCATATTACACTCAATCAAAACAATGACTTATTTTTTGCTCAAAAATCGATCGAGTAATCATCAATTATTCGCTGTTGGGAGCAGAAAAATTAAGACATATCGATTGGATTTAGTTGTGGACCCACTTTGATTCGTAGCAATCCATGCATGGGTCGAAATATTCTAAAATTTCTCGGTCTACGAGTACGGGGTATCCAGCCCGAGCTTATCTGGAGTCAGGTAGCCACGGGCGCGCGGTTTGTTGTGGGGCGTAACCTCTGCACAGCCTCGAAGGTGACGTCTCACAACAACGCGCTACCCTGCTGGCTACCTGACTCCAGCAAAGCTCGGGCTCCCCGACTCAACTTCAATTTTAAGTCAAATAAAGAGCATGTCAGTTTCTGATTTTATACTTGAATTGCAAGAATAATTGCAAAAAAATTCATACATAATTAATCAAGTGGGGTACTTCCAGCAATAAAATAAAAAAAAAATAAAAAATAAAATAAAATGTCAAACAATGACCCTAATCATAAATCGTAGCTTTTGGGAATTGTAAATATTGGAGTTAATAGTGGTCGGAGACTGGTTGCCGAGTCCCCTCGAAGCGTCGGAAAATTTTCGTCAATTTCAAAAAATATTTCGGATAATGTGACCCGTTCGACGTGGAATGCTCCATTTCTGAAATAATCCTTGAAGGGTATTGGGGTTCACGGGATCCTCAGGTTTATGAACCCTCTCGTACGAAACTTGGTGGCTGTTTGGTTGTTGCTTTGTTCATCCGGTGCCTTTTCGCCGTGTAGGTACAACCGACTCCCCAAAGTCCCGGGTTCGTACGGATAGGGGTGAGACAGCGGGGGATGGTGACTCCGGCTTCCCGAGGTCTCTCCGAGTCTTGAATTCCGAACCGAATCAGGAAACATAAGTACGAGACTAACGGGGGGGGGGGGGGGGGGGGGGGGGCGAGAAAACGTGGTAACAGCATTAGGGTTGGTAACGGATTTCGAGTGGATCGGAAGGCGTGGGTGGGGACGAAATGGCAGCGGAAGGATAAGCGGAAAAGGGAAGAGGAAAGAGAAATGGAAGGCGGTTGAGTAAACAGCGGGGATCCGACGTATTCAGCTATATTATACGCGGGGCGCCAACTCGACGTGGATTTTATTGACCCAAATGGTAGGAGATTAATTTCGCTCGAGATAAATATCGGGAAGTTACCGTCGGCAGAAGGGTGAAATCTAAAGCCACTCTGTCTAATGTTATCGGACTATAACGGTTTTTCGCGGTATCCCTCATTCGTTCTCGACAAAAGTCTTACGCGCTCCCTCTCTCCCCGTTACCGCCACCACGACTACCTTCGTTCAGGGGTTGAGATCGATGAATGTCCGGACACGGATTAGAGTTAGTTACGGCGTTGATGCGCGAAAGCCGCGATTTTCAATCTACCATCGCGAATCGAAATATCCCGTACTTTATTTCTTTTTTTTCGTCAGCTTTTATTATCATTATCCATTACTCCGGGACAAACATTTTGTAGGCAATTTCGCGCTCCGATAAACCGATAAAAATTTCTACACAGCAGCCAAACTCTTGCTATTTAATGGCCCTTTCAAATCTCCTCTTTTGACGACCGTCGTGCACCGCCGTTGCAAAGAGCATGACAATAAAACGAGAAGAAAAAGAAAATTCGATAACGGTGGAATGAAATTCAAAGAGAGAAAACACCCTCGCTTTCTTCGATTGGAGGTTGTACAGCGACGAAACGGCCAAGTTGATTACGTGGGCGATGGGCGTGCGAAAGATTGAATTTGCGAAGGAATTACCAGCACCTTCGCGACGAAGATCAACAAGAAGTCAAAACTTCCGAACCTCCTCCACTCGCGATCGTCTCACGGTCTCCTAAATTCGCGAGGTTTTCGAAATTTCTCCTTCCCATACGTACTCCGCGTAAAATTATTATTCGCACGTTTATTTATTTCCAAGGGAATCGCATGTCACTCCCGGTGGTATTGAAATTCGCTTTTTCCTCATACCGCCGCACGTAATATTCCAACCGTATGGAGAGATAGCTTGTACGTACTTGGAACGGTTTATTGAAATTCACTTCGCGGAGGTTCAATATTGTAGCACGAGAAAAGCAATGGCGGTCTGGGGGAAGAAAAATCGTATAACGCCGCTTGACATACTCGCTACCGCTCGCCAACTGCCAAGTCGGAATCAATAACTTCTACTTCCGCTCTCGTCTCTCGTTTCTCATCTTCTTCATTGACTCCGACCGCCTCTAGCCCACCGTCTGGGTGTTTCTTCGCCACTTTTCAGCAATCGCTGACCTTTCGAGGGCTTGGTCGGACGTTCGCCCGACCGGCCCGGATTTTCAAGTGATCCTGGATTTATTTCGAAAGCGACCGACCGTCAACTCGTTCCATTTGACGTCATACAAGCACCTCGTGTCGATTGCTTATTCATTTTCGTACAACCACCGCGAGCGGTATCCATCAATTTTCATTCTTACTTTTCGTTCGAACGTGACACCGATGGTTGTAGGACCACTAGGTCGTTGACTCTGCAAAATTAGATACGATGAATAGGTACGCGGATTTGTGGTATTTCATCGCTCGTTTATTTTTCTGAAAACCAGTCGAGATGAAGTAATTGTCGATGGTTGTACACTCCTCGAAGCTACGCTTTACAGATGAGGGGAGAATGTGAGAACTCTGTTATAGTCGAGTAGGCATGCCACGCGAATTAGCTATGATGTAATAGTAACGACTCGCAGCGATTATACCCCCGGCTGTTATAGAGAGAAAAGTCACGCTGGCATCGCGGAGTTTCATTGCTGTTATTATGTTGTTATTAACTGCCGATTTTTTACGATACGCCGGATCGTTCTCCTACATGTCGAGGAGTCGATCGCGATGCCGTTACCCTTCGAAAATCACCTTACCCCGGCTCGGAAGCTACCCCTTGCTCATTTCATTCGTGTCTCGAGCCTCGATGACGGATGTCGGGGTGGTTTATCTCCAAAACCGAAAGACCGGCGAGTTTGACACGTACGTCTCGAGCGTTGTAATGGATAGGTACGAGGCACTCGGGGTGTCCGCTGCACTCCGTAGGCCTTAAAGCCACCGTCGCGACGACGACGAAGCCCATTAACTGTAGCCAAAGTAGGTACCTGGTAGCGGGTACCGGGTATCTACTTCCCCGACTCACCCACTGCCACCCGCCCGTCCGGCTTACCTCGCCGACTACGTGAGTAATACGCGAGCGAAGCCAACGCTGCAACCCCCGTCCCCAACGCCCCTTACTACTAATCTAACCGAACCCGAGCCAACGTCGCCCCGTCCGACCAACCAAACGTACGTACCACGTCCACGTGGATAGCTGCTCGGCAGTGTGCGGATACAGTTACGCTGTTACGGATTCGTGTCCACACATCTGTCCGGCACGAATTTACTCCCTGTGACAATGCCGCCGCAGCAGCCGACGGATCGATCGATCGAGGTACTCGGGAGGACTCGATCGATGGGCGATTCGCTCGCGGTTATTCGTCTCGTAGATATACCGGTGGTCGACGTTGTGCTTTTTAATTTTTATTCCACACGCTATTATCGATGGGGACGAGGTGGGAGAAATAAATTGTCTCGGCGCTTTTACGTGGGCAGAGAGCGTGCGGCGATCCTTGCCTCGTTGTCTACCGGTAATTCTCCGATGGTCATCTATCGCTCGTACGGCGCCTACTCTTCCTTGCCATTTATAACTTATGGTAGTTACCACTTTACATATCACACTTCAATGATTTATTCCGGTCGCGTAGCGAAGCGTTGATCAACTCCGCTCGGCATTGACTCGCCTCGACACCGTGGGCACACTTGTGCAATGTGTTTCAGTATTTTGTGCATTGTCCAACATATGTGACCTGCGTCGATACGTATCCATCCGAGAGCCTCTTCGACGTGGCGAGCTAAAACTTTTGCGAGAGACTCGCAAAGTAATTGAGCAACCGCCGATGTCTCGCACGGGCGAATCGAATATCAAGAAGCGTGACGACGTCCTCTCCGCTCCGCGCTCCACTCTGCACCCTGCGCAATTGGTGGGAAACGACGTTCCGCGTATAGCTTCCGAAAATCGGCCAAGGTCCGATCACCCACCGACGCGGTTTTACACGTATCGCGTACCGCTGCTGCGGTCTGGTGAAATATCAACGTCTCGACCTTCGACGGATTCCCCGCAGCAGCTTTTACAAAATGACACCCCCACCGACACAATTGCGAAACGCGAAACGCAAACATTGCGGCGAAGAGAAACGCGACACTTATCCTGGTACGTAAAATAAAGACACGTGATCTTAATAAATTCACGCGCTTGATATTTCGCCCGACGTACGACCAATGGAATCGTGTGCGACGCCTGTAGCTCGTCGAAGCAGATGCGTTAACCGGAGACCGGCGATAGACGCGAAATAAATGTAGAGCCAGAGATTGCGAAGAGCTAGAATTTATGTGACCATCGTTCGTTGACTTGGTCCGTTGAATATATCGCTGCTGCTATAAATATGAATCATTCTCGCCGCTGCTGCTATTTCGCTAAAATGATGTACCAACATTGGGGTGTCTCAGAAATGGTTTTTTTGTCGAGAACAAGCTCAAAAGTCTCATTCGAACCCAAAAAGACGCCTGTTGAAATGTACGAGTTCTCAATAGGTTACTCAATCATGTTACGTCGAGTGCAAAGCTGATTTTTCGATCACCAGCTATTCCGATTTTGCAACTATAAGGAGACGGAGAGAGAAACTAATGAATCGAGTGAAATAAAATGAAACGACGAGAAAAATACGGAAAGTGTGGAGAGCTCAAGTTGAAAAGGAAACGTGGAGTAATCGTGTCGATTTCGCGGTCGCTCGCAATCATTCGACAGCCCTCCAACCGTCGATATCCCCATTTCATCCCCCGACGGAGCTTCCCTTGCCTCTCTTCCCTCCTCACTGTTATTCCTTCTCTCTCCTCCCCTTCCCTTCCCTTCATCTCTCGACAATTTCTCGTGCTCTCGATACTCGCGGGGTGTTTTTTGCACCGGGGCCAGGGCCCGGGTTCACCCGAGGCCAACAACCCAGCGACTCGTTTATTTTCGTTGGTTCTCTCTATACCCGCTCCACTCTCTCGCTCTCCAGATCCACCTCCTCTTTTCTCCCTTTCTGCGGTTCTCTCTGGCCAAGGTGCATTCTCGGCCATTTCTTCATCTCTGTCCTTCGTACGATATACTCGCGATGTGCGATCACAATGCGCAGACAACAACTGCAGCTCCGCGAAAATCATTATCCTATCCGATCCGATCCGATCCAATCCGATCCGATCCGATGCGATGCGATGCTTCGCTTCGCATCGTGACGATCGACTCCGCTGGAGGTAAGGCAACGGTTGATTTTTAACGAATTTAAAAAGTATGTTTCACTCTCAGCGGCTATCTTATTGCGTCGAATTTGTTTTCGTTAAATTTTCACGAGCCATCTCCGCAGTGACGGTGCAAAGACTTAGGGGCGTAATTCACCTCAAAGGTTACTCCGATTCAATCTTGTAATTCACCCGGCGTTCCGCGTGGTAACCAGCCCCAGTTCGGCTACACCTGCATTCGGGTTAGAAAAAGAGTATTTCATCTCTTTTCTTTTATTGCCACAACTTTCCGATTACTTATTTATATTTACTACAGACCCGCCTGAAAATTTCATGCTCAAGCTGCCTCGTCATCGCATATTTGCACGGCGAGTCTTGAATTTCAACTATAAGATGTTCCTCGCCCGAATGCAGGTGTAGCCCTGCGAAGATTTTCCAAAAGATCCGAGGCTGTCGCTTTTCGGGTGCTGGGCCCAGTGCTTCAATCGGTGGATGTTCGGAGCGAGAAAGCGAAGGAGACTATTAAAAATGGGCCAAGAGAGGGGAAAAAGGGAAAGGGAGGCGAAGGCGGGAGTGTCTGGATAACATAGCGGAGCAGGCCTTGCGTTGAAGGAGGCTCGGGTCACAAGTATTTGGGTCAGGGCGACACCAACGCGTGTCCACTTTTCTCTTTTCGACCGTCGATGACGCACGCTTCGTTTGAATCTCCAGCAGCACTGGCCATACATTTTTTTTCTATCGAGAAAAAAATATGGGGACTGGATGCCGAAACAATCGATATTGTACACCTCTTTTCCGTTCTGCGACTTTTTCTCTTCTTTCGTCGTATGTACGACGTATCCCTGATATTCAAACTCCGGAGACTGAGATATTCTGAATTTCATTCGATTGAAATCTCAGACAAATTGATCCGTAATTAATCGTGAGATAGAATCCTCGATCACAAAGTCTGTAGCGAAAGAATGACAACGTTAGGATCGAGATACGATTGAATCTCCACTACCGGAATCGTACGTAAATATGATAGAACTGAACGCGAAAAGGACTGGCATAAGCAAGGCTCAACTTGAGAGGAGAGCTAGGCTTTCATCTTCTGGTAGGCCACAAAGTGCTTTCGCGCACTTAACGTAATTACCAGAGAAGCCCCCTGCAGAAAGCGAAGAGAACGGCCGGCAAGCATTCATTGTCGGTTGTTAAAGTGCTTGTTAATCATCCCTCTATAACTTAAAACTTACCGTTCTCATTCCCCTTACCGCTAACCGTCTGCAGCAACATTCCAATCCTTTCGCACTCCCTTAGGCGTCGTAGCTTTTTTCCGAACGACGCGTACGATCCTCGAATCGTGATATTTTTCTTTTACTTTTGAGAAGTTAGTTGCCTTTTACACAGAGCCACCTCTTTCTTACATTATGGTTTTCTCGAAGCGACCGTGGAAGGGTTGAGACTCTCGGATCAAGATTACCGATCCGATGATTACGGTAAAAGACGTAGGTTTGCCTTCTGCCTCGGAGTTGAGGATGAAAACTTGGGATCTAGCGAAGAATTCATTCCGTTGTTTCAACTTGTCCGGCCTATCATCGCCGGAGGCTCAATTTGCCGCATCTTTCGAGACTGCCCGGAAGACACCTGCTCTTATTTTCTTTTCCCACTCCTCGACCGAATAACTCGTCGAACATACGTCTGCGTTCAAGAGGATCGATCGATCGATCGATCGATTCGAGAAGAGGGAAACTTCCCACCTGCTGGAATCGGGGAGCACTTTGATCTTCTTCTCGTTATTGGGCGGTGCGAACCACTCGCAATTACAGGGGAGGAAAAATCGATTACTTTCGAACGGAGACGATCGACCGGAAGGTATCGATAGAAACACGTGGACAAGACCAGTGGCTGTAAGATCGCGCTTTTCCAGCGCCATTTTTTTAGTGACCATCGACGTTGAATCGTCCGCGATTCGTGGTTCACTTCCAAACCGAATTCGTATCATCTACCTACCAAATGCACAGAGGTCGAACAAGAAACCACGACGGTGAAAACATTTTAAGCCCATTGATTCTAATAACAGGTCTTCCTCTCGTCCGAATGCCCATCGAGTGCCCGTTGATTACCCGTTCGCATCGGTGTTGCCGCTGCTGCGGCTGCTACACTCCACTTTACGATATTTACGCGCCCTCATCCCAGATGATGGACCCGGTGAACTCGACCGGAGTTTGGCGCTTTATTTCAGCCCATGCGAGTCGAAGGGCTAAAGGTGAAGGGCGCCACCCTTCCGATGTAATAATTGATCCGAGTGCCATTCGCGCTCACGTTTCTCGCGTACGAATTATACAGGGAGAGTGCGGTCTTTCGGTGAAAATTTCAACGGTTCCGAACTTATTCCAGAGCCAGTAAATATGCCGACGTAAGTGAAACTTTGTTAGAACGCGAGAGGTGTGTATAGCTTGGCAGCTTGTATAGGTATTCGAACGTACGTTGCAGAACGTACAGCATCCGCAGCTTCATTTCGACGGTTACTCGATTAGGAAACTATTTTTATATCCACGTTGTACCGCGGAGTCTGCGTCTGAGGAGGATGTTGAGAGTTGCCGAAGTGGCACATCGAGTAAATCTGAAGACGGTTTGGAACAGCTTTCGAACAAGCGAACAGTGGCGTCTTCTCTCCTCTCTTCTGTTCCCTGCCATGTAACTTGGAATCTCTTTCACTTTCCCACTTTTGCCACGTCATTCTCCATCTCACTCCTACGTCTGGACTCAGAGCGACGACGGGTTCAACTATGATTCTCCTTCTTCTCCCTTGATTCCTCGATACTTTTTATTCAGGGTTTCCTATGCTATTCTTGTGTATTTTTATCTCGGGAATCCGAATTTCAGAGCCAAATCGATCTATCTTGGAAATTGATCGAGTTACAACTCACTCCTACGTTCGGTTTCGTACTCAACGATTCACGTCCATTCTGATTGTCGGTGCCCTCCCGACGCACGATTGCGCTCTTTTCAGATTGTTGTTCATATTTTTGTTTTTTTTTTCCCCTCTTTATTTTCGGGTTTCAAAGGTCCCTCGCGTCAATCGTTCGCCTCGACGGGAAAACGACGACGTAGGGCAGCGGGATGTCGGCACGCTCTTGTAACGTGTATAGCTGTTTAGGAACAGCGGCGAACGTTGGAGCTCGCGTATCACTCACGCCGCCAACGGACATATATGCGCGTTGTTAAACGCGGAGCCATCGAGAGCTGCCCCAGTCCCCGATTCCGACCAACCTACTCTAGCTTCCCCTACGAACACTCGACTATCATTCAAATTAGGAGTATACATAAATACGAAATAAGGCGCAGGCTGGGCGCTCGCGTCGCGACCCTTTGAATATACTCCGTTAATTAATAGAATCGGCCGCATCGCGTGTCCGAGATCTTGTTTACCCGATATCGCGTCATAGTTGGGATACCCCAGCTGCTGCCCGAACCGGACGAATTCGTTGCCCGATGAATTTGAAAACTTTGAATAATTTCCCCGTGGCTGCGACGCGGATCGCCCGATCAAAATCTCCGGCACCACGTCGTCGCTGTACGGCCTTTGCAGATCTATCGGTCGCGCCGAAACTAGACGAAACTCGAGCATTGTCTCATCGACGCGCTCGTCTCATCCGAGTCCCAATCGCAACGTGAGCGAATCCGTCTGGTTGCTCGTAACGCAAGAATCCTCCACCTTTCGCATCTCGGCTGTCGTCTTCTCAAAAATTTATCTCTCAAACAGATATCTTCGAAAATAGTCGTCGTTATTTTTACTCCACGATAACTCAAGGGCGTGCCTCGCATCTCCGCTGAAACGACGTTATACCTATACGGTGTGTGAGATGTGGGTATTATATCCTCGTTTCTTTCCGGGGCAGCGAGGAGAATCAACCGTGTGGCGGAGCGACCCCGCTACGGACTCGAACGAAGACATCCGCGCCGACGTTCTCATTAACGGGGACTAGTCGACATTGAATAATTACCTTCGCGTTGCCGAACGCCGCCCGAAACGAGACAAACGGCCTAGTTATCCTCCCGCTCCAGGGTTTATTCGTTCGCTTTTCGCCGCCGCTGCTGCCGCCGCTGCACGTCCGTCTCTGTCCGACCTCCCTTCCCTCGCCCTTTCTTCATCCCTCCTCGGCTTTTACCCATTAATCTCGGATTTTTCTCAACTTCCAGCGATCCCACTGTCCTTGTAAGTCACGAGTTCTCCTCTTCGCCGTGTCCTTCTCACTGTCCGCCTTCGGTACTCGAGTGATCTGAAAAGGTGCACGTTGCAAAGTTCGTCTCGAGAGAGCCCCCTCCGACGAATAGTGAAAACCAACAATCCGAAAGTTGTTTGGCGAGCTTCAAAGCTCTCGATCCTTTTTAAGCCCTTTCGCAAGCCACGACCGAAACCCGCGTCATTGTCCAGGAGTAAATTGAAAGAGGAATCGCCGAATATCGTGGACGATCTTTGTAGGATTTTTTTTATTCGTTCATTCGTCATTCGCGTGATCGTAAACTACTTAAGTTTTCGAGCGGTTAGGTGCCTTTGTACGATCGTCGCCGGTGCGGGATGTCGCGCGGGCGAATGATAAAAAAGTACGGTGAGCGGTAAACGTTACAAATGCGGCGAATATTCGAGAGGGGTTATCCGAGCGCGGTGGAAAATCCCGAGCACGTACGGTGCGGACTTGAGCCGGTATCATCCGCCCACCTCGCTCTACGTCGACGACGCGATTGCGGGCACGCAGGGTGGAAAAGAATAGGGAGAAAGGGGTTGCCGCCGGTCGACGGTGCCGCTGATAGAACGTTAAGTGCATTTGGCTACCTTCCAGTCTGCCGACTATGGCGCAGTTTCTACACGCCGTTACCAGATCTCCGAATACTCGGACCCCGTGTTCCAGCCCAGACCGCATCGTCTCGTTTCCGAATACTCGGAGATTTTCTTTCCCGTCCCCGTCCCCGACTCCGTCCCCGAGTCTCGCCGTACGTACGAAATCCAATACGCGGTTCACGCCAGTCGATAATCCGACAAGCAAATAAGGAACAGTCGATTCCCTCGGAGGTATAACTTTGCGACGGTCGATCGAATTTTCATCCGCGAGTCTGCGATGAACGCGCCCGGCATATTCCGCACCCGCGACAAGATCGGATGAAAAGTTGTCCTTGATATTTTATATTTGCCGCGTGATTCATCGACGTGGAAAAATAATCGATCGCGTCTCGTTATTCTCCCGGCGCGCACGATTTTATTTTCACCGCAGCTCCGAAGAATCCTTGAACGAATTACATAGTTTTACGGTCAGATAGTTCGTGAATTATTTATCTCTGCGAAATTCGGCGTACGTAATGTCAGGGTTACGAGATTACGTATACATTGACGTCAATGCCCACGTTCTTTGGCTATACGTTGCTGCGAAATCGATCGAACGCGGACCGTGATCCCCGACACTCGATTATCTCTCGAGCTTTTTTCTTTTTTCTTTTTTTCTTTTTTTCTTTTTTTCCCAACAAATTGAAAGGGATCGTTAATACTTAATCGCGAGAACTGAAACGTTGAGCCGGTAACAGATCCAGGTCCGATATCGTTTCCATCTGTGTACCGAAGCCAATTAAATTCCGACCGTGTAGGGCAATGATATTTAGTAACCGTGACGATAACGACGCGAAAGGATTATTCTCGAATCATCGATCAAACTACCAAGTGCTCGACAATAAGCAACGGCAATGTACCGCATTTATATAACCGCGACAACAACGGATAATGATAAACGATATTTATCAAAGATAATCCGGATACTTCGTACCTGTGCGCGCTGTACGTCCACCTATTAAACCGTAATAGGGATAATCGATGAACGGAGCCAACGATCCCCCCCGCCTCGACACACGCGCACGGAGCAGATGCCTCCGGGATTTTTTTACGCCCCGCTCGCGATCGGAGCTGAGCCAAGTTCATCCGCTATGAGCGCACCTTTCGTTGCTCGAATAGTGACGAAAATTCGTGCCGTGCTTACAGAATTTCCGTTGAAATCCACGGAGACATTCGTGCGTTATTCAACGCGAATTTTCACGAATCACTCGTGTCCATATAGCATAGGCGAGGGACTATCAATTACGGTAAAACGCTTCGAGGTAATCCGGTCAACTTCACGTCTTCCGTTCAAATATTCAACGATCTCTTCTCAGCTCGAATCGGCTCCGGATTCCTGTGCAACAGAATTACCAGGACAATGGGATGCGATGGTATATCCAGCTATACGTATCTGTATTCTCACGTGTTCCATATTTCGTTCGTTAGCCGCTTTATCGATAAAACTAGTCACGCGACTGCAACGTACGTCGAGTCACGCACGTTGACATTGACAGTGACTACGCGCGTCCCTACGTCCCACTACCATGTGATCCACGTTACGCGACGACGTACGTTGTACAACGCGCTCGATGGGGATTTTGATTTCTCTCATCCGAAATCGACTCTGACATGCGGGGGTTACGTTTCGGGTAGAGGCGTCGCGGGTATCGTTTGCCCGCGTCGATCGCGTCAACGAGGGTAAAAATAGGGACGAGGAAAAATACTGGACTAATAGAAGAGACGCTCGTTTCAGCGATGCGAAACCGCGAGCGAATTATTCGGAGGATCAGGCTCTATTTTACCAAATGCTCCGGGGACGAGTCATCGATTCGATGCGGTCAGCGCTCCCTGTATCGGTACACCGAATGCGGGGGGGAGAAACTGAAAGCGATCAGGTGCGCGCCAACGTTTATCGAGAAATAATCCGAACGCGAGCGAGGCGATCGCACGAGGAGAAAACCTGCAATCCGAAATCCCTGTGATAAACTTTGAAGCACCCTTGAAATATTTAGGGAGAATGGGGGTGTTTCGGGGGTCGCTACCGACGCCACACCGCGCTTCGACACTCCTTTTTCCTCCGCACAACGCGAACGCTTCGTCGTCGTCACCGCTTCGCTAATTGCATTAGCCGCGTTTACACAGAGCGGCGTATACTTGCCACGTTAACGTAGCTGTCATACCTACCCCGTTACGGCCCCTACTCGTTTCTCATTTCTCATTCCTCATTCCTCATTCCTCATTTCTCATTTCTCGCTTCTCACTTTTCACTTTTCATTTTTCATTTTTCATTCTCCGTTTCCCCTCATCCCCTCATCCCCTCATCCCCCGTTCCCCGTTCCCCGTCCCCGCGGGTTCTCATTTTTCATTTTCTTTTATTGGATGTGGTAATTTAATTCGCCCCGCAGGTGCTTTGCGGTACCCTGCTCGCACAGCCCATCAGTTTTATCAACAAGGGGGAAGACGAAGCCCGTGTAACGATTAACTGGAAATACGAATTAGTTTTATCGAATCGAGATCCAATTATATTTCCCGCATTTCTCTCGTACCGCGAACCGCAGGTCCGACGGCGTCTTACGCTTGCGACATTGTCGTAGCTTCGCACGGCGATGCGATTTCGCGTCTGCTCTGCCCTCGGAGGTATTTTCTATTCGTCGAAGATATCGGTAGCGGGAGACAGGCTTGTTCGGGATCGCCTATCCGCATCCGTATCGCGGTGCGCGTATCGAGCGTAACCCGACGTAGCGCGGAGGTGGAACAGGATTTTCAGGCTTACACGTACGGGGCGTTGTGTGTATTGCACACGGGTACGCCTCGCTGCAGGAGCTCTACGAGCACGATGTAGCGGCGGAGGTTCGTGTCGCGCGGGCTACAAATTGCACGCTTAACTCACGTCGATACTCTGCCTCTTTACTCGTTACTCGGCGACCGGGAGCTGCGGAAGCGAGCAACGGCGTGTATGGGAAGGAAACCCAGGGGCGAAGGTGGAGAGGACGCGAAACCCCAAGGAGGACTGGAACGCCTGAGCGCCGTTGCCTTTATTCGCAACTGAGAAGAGAAATAATACAACCCGGACTTTGCCGTGGATTAATAATCGCGGCGAAGTACGAAGACGAGAGGCGATACACGACCGAGCTCTAACAAGCGTCATAACTTTGCAAATACGAGAATAATTGTCGGGATTATAACTTCAAAGATCGTATTTACCACCCCCTCCCGCAAGGGATTAACGAAGGGATGAAAGGATGACGCGAACAACGGTATACCTGCTCTGCAAGAGGTACGTGATCGTGCGCACGCGATACGGAGGATGAAAAGAGGATGCGTGATAAACCGTATTTCATTTTCTCCGTCGATCGAGAGAGGGCCAATCGACGAGGGGTCCCCGTGATTTTCGGATCGGTCGCGCGGGCAGCTGGGCGAGAACGGAGAAAAAGGAGAAGCGCCCCCCGCGATCGACCTGCGTTAATTTGGAAATTTGAAAATAGATCACGCGGTTCTCGCGTTCGTTCCACCGATCGAATCGACGTCCGTCGGCTGTCGTCGATTCCGCGGTGTACGTGGGCGCTGCCAGTTCCCGCTCGAATTTATAACGATCATTCTTAATTCAGCGTGGTGCGTCAGTCCTCGATCCCGGGTGAGTAAGCGTGGGAGCACGAGCGAAGAGGTCGAGCAGCGGTTACGGGAGAAACGCCCTTTGTTCTACGTCCTCCGTGGTTCCCCCGCGCGGTCCCCGGTCCCCGGTCCCGGTGTGTCCTTCGGGTTGTCCGTCGTCACCGTCGACTACGCGGGGAGTTAATGACTCATGGGAGAATCGCTCGCCACCCTTTCCACGAGTTGGTATACGTTCGCGGTCGGCGAGTCCGCCTCCCGTTTTCGCGGATCTTCGCCACTCGCTTTTCGTATTATTCATCCATAATATCCGTATAATTTATTCCGTCAAAGGCAAAGACGAGACGCGGTTTCCTTCTCACGATCGTCACCGTGCGACTCGTCCTCTCCTTCTCCTTCTCCTCCTCGTTTTTTCTTCCTCATTCTCCTTCGTACTTTTAATCCATCGACGGAGGTGGATTACAAGGAACCGGACGAAATCGGGTCGAAACTATAACCGACGCTGCACCCGATCTCGTACCCCGGCACGTTTGCATGTTTTATGTATACCGGTCGCGGTATCTCGTTAACCGTCTCACGATTTTTTGCCACGGTGATTTCTATCTCGGAGACTCGAGTGACGTCGGTTTGTTGACTTTTTTTTCGTCGTTCCTTCACTCGCGTGCACATTGGCCGCAATCGGTTTCCGTCCCATTCGCGTACAACCCCGGCGGGACCTCGTCGTTCCCACGCCCTGTACATCGTAGGCAAATTCAGTTCTCATCCGTTTCGCTGATGTTCGATTCGGGGGAACGAGAGGGCAGAAAAAAAAAAAAAAAACGTTCACGTTTACGCGCATCGGGAGAAAGTTGCCCCGTCTACGTCCCGCTCTACTTTAATCCACAATTTATAAGGGTGGCGAACGCCACCACCCCCGAGATCCTCGCTCGCGATAATGACTCAACCTTTGTTTTCATCTCTCACCCTTTGTTGTCGCGTGTTTCGCTCGGGAGCTCGGGAGCTCGGGATATCTACGTGTATTCGCTGCAAAGCTAAAACCCAACCGAAGCCTTGTCCACGCTGTATAATTCAACGTGCTTCTCGATAACGATAAGAGGAGGAAAGGAACAAAAGGGAAGGCGAGTACGAGGTGTACCTCCCACTCCCGTCCAACCTACCGATGCAATCGGCACGCCGTAACGAGGGGTGAGAACGGTCGAGCTAGAGGGAAGAAGCGAACGACGAAGGAACGCCGGATCGCCGTACGTGTCGCGCCCTTTGTTTCGGTACTCCGAGGACTGCAGCCGTCCACTGGTCGCGCGTCTCGGAGTCACGTTTGTCATCGTCACGTCTTCCGATGCGGGAGGATCAACTCTGACCCTTTCAACTGCGGCGAATGGAAACTACGCGGAACGCGATCGCGGTCAAATCTCAGCTAATGACCGCGATGACGACGACGACGACGACGATTTTGCTAAAACTACGACGCGTTCGTTGATTCTCGGATTTTCGCATGAGGAAGGGACGAATCGATCTACATCCGACTCGAAAGGTGGGGGGACGAAGGAATTGATCTGGACTCGTAAAACGTCGAGGTGAAATCGCGCGGACCTAGAGCCGCTGTACAGTTAGCATGCCATTTGTAATTCCTGACTCGATCGAGATGGAAATCCCACAGGTACGTGCGACGTGACCTTTGACGACGATTTCGTCGTCTCTTCGCTTCGAGCGGAAATATTGTCAGGACGGAGCGAACGGTGTTCGACGCGACTCGTTCCTCCTTCGTTATACATCCTTTTCTTGTATTAATTAAATTTTTTCCCTTCGGCATTACATTCACCTCGGCAGGGTGACTGGAATTTCAGCGGGCAATTCGGCGGGGACCCTTTCCGGGTATTAGGAGTGATTACCTCGAGTCGTCGAGCATGGTAAATTGGCAAAACGACGCGTTACTTTTACGTAATAACGCGGTGCAAGTTGTACACCTCCCGCGGTACCGTCGCCGCAAGTGGCTCGTCGTCGGCCGTCGGTATGCCGTCCCGCGTAATTACAACCGGGCGCGGACCCCTTTACACATTATCTTCTCCCTTTTTCGCGACGACCGCGAGAACGACGACGAAGCGCGTCAGGTATACATAATCTCGATACGCCAGACTTTTAGCAACCAACAGCTGTGCCGCCGCCGCCGCCGCTGCTGCAAATTCGAATGCAAATGACGAAAGTTTGTTGAGCGTATTCAGAAATTGATCAGCGATCGTCGCGAATATAGAGACCACGGGGTTCTCGGTCGCTGTGTGCCTCTGAAAATCGTTCGTCACGGTCCTTTCGTACACCACTTCCGCCTCGAAATCACTCGCAGGCGACGCGAGGTGAACCTCCGCGATCGGTGCTACTCGCACGTACACGACGTACACTCGCGGGCATTATAAAGTTAACCGTGTTGTATCGTTGAGCCGACAAACCGAAAAGAAGAGAGAGAGAGAGAGGGAGAGGGAGAGGAGGAACGGGGCTCCTCGTTCGTGCTCGTCATTAATCGTTACGTCGGGTTGTTTCCTCTTATTTGTTATTCTCTTGTTCCCTTTCTCTCCCATCTCCCTCGTCTTCTCCTCCTATTTCCAACTCTTCTCCCTCGCACCGCTGCGGGTCCCTCAAGACAGTGAACGATGGCGGAGTTGTCCTTCGGCGGGTCGCCGCGCGTGTACGCTGTCTTTCTCACTCTACATCGCGAGGAGTGCTATATTTATATTTCTCCTCTTATATTTCTCCGCGTTTCGATTCGACGCGATATCATCTCGCGGAGTTGAGCCTCCGTAGCCCCTGCACGCGGAGATACGTCCGTCCGTCCGTCCGTCCGTCCGCCCGGTGCACTTACGATCGGCCCGAGGCATTCCGCGGCAGCATCGCATCGCATCGCATCGCATCGCATCGCATCGCATCGCGCGGCGCAGCGTATACCATCTTTACTCTCCTCTCGCCTATTACCTCGTCTCATTAAATGGAAACGCTTCGTTTTAACATCCTCCTTCCTAGCTGCTGCCGCAGGTTCATCACTCGTAACGCGTCGATCTCTCCGGCAAACTGCACAACCGCAAATTTATATCTTCTTGCAGCCTTGATAGGCGTACACGCGGCACCGTGGGATGACCGTTGGTTTGTCGCTGAAAATATGAATCGCCGGGTAACGAGTCCGACGTCCTTTCAATGTTGCGACCCTCTTTGAATTTAAAAAGCCCCATCCGGTATGGCTCGTTGTCGCCGAGGGTTTGATTTCTTTACCCAAAAAACGATCGACTCGCTAAAATAAGGATTGGAGTCGGTGAACGGCGCGGCGACTGATGTATCGCATTTTCCAACGAGTCGCACGACGATATCACGTGACACTTTTAATCACGAGTCGTCGGGCCTGCGACGCCGGGGTTACACGCAATCGTTTCAAATGGTAATTATCTCGCACGAGGCACTCGTCAGCCGCCCTGACGTTTCCATTTAATATGATCTCTCGTACAAACTGTCGTAACGTTTGCGAGGAGCATGACCCACCTATGCGTTACGGAGTACGACTCGCCGTCTTTGTAAGTACGACGTTTACAGGTTCACTCGGGTTTGACGAGCGCGAAAATGGAAAAGTAATCACAGGTTGAACGGATCGTTCGTGATTATATTGATGCGCGACGGTATCGTCGGTCTCCCTCTCTCTTTTTCAGCAACCTTGTCCAGCCTTGACTCGAGTTAGTCAGCATCTCGCTCAATTTTTAGGAGATCTCGGTCGGATTTCTGCGACGTCGAGGGAATGCGCCGGCTCGGTACAATCGGCGTTCATTGAAATTCCAAGAATGATGATCGCGTAGCGCGCGACGCTTCGCGGAGAGAAACTTGAGCGAGTACAAAGTTGGTGTAGAGGAGGGAGTCTGAGAGAGTAGAGAGAGCGCGACGCGTGCGGTGATTTACGCCCGCCATGGGAATTGCCGACGATTCGTCGTTTTCACTTTTTACCATATTTATTATTTACACCGCGAGGCCAGTACGAATATCTGGGCGAAAGGGGGAAAAAGAAAGACGAAAAAAAAAAAAAATAACAATCAGCGTTCGATCGCAATCGGTATTCGTGGCAGGGATCTTGGAAGCATCGCGGGAATCGCGAGGAATTTCCTTACGAAATCTCCGCCGTCGAAACGTACGCGGGACGCCGCGCGGGGCACCAAATCCGGGGGATTGATTAATGGCGTTTCTGTATATTCCACCTCAGCCACCTCTGCATTGTAACAGTTTTGTCTTTGGAAAGGCGGCGAGTGATTCGTTAGAACGAAAAGTCGAAGCGATCGCGATTCGACAGGAGGTATGCCGGCCGGCGATTCGCGTGCGAATGCTCAACCGGTGAAACGAATCACGGGTCACTCGGAACGAAGACCGAGACGTCGAGACGCCCGGTGAAATGCGTTCCCCGCTAATTTGTCTTCGCGACTCCTTTTTTTCCGGTCTTTCCTCGTCTCTCGTCTCTCGTCTCTCGTCTCTCGTCTCTCGTCTCTCGTCTCTCGTCTCTCGTCTCTCCTTCTTCTTTTTCGTCTTTGGCTCGGTCGTTTTCTTCCTTGAAATCTTATTTCAGAGACGGGCTGAAGTCTCCGGTATACTTGACACCCCGACGCACTTCTGCGAACCTAAAACTCTGCAGCGGCTCAACGGCGCCAGCATAGCGTCGTTATTGTCCGATGGTTTAAATTTAGAACGGAATGGAATTACGAGCTCGTCGCTCAATGACTAAACGACTCAACGGCGGAGCGACCGAGCGACTAAACGCGTTTAGTCGCTCCGGTCCTCCCTCTTTCTCCTTTTTCCTACCGATACCTCCACGTAGGCCGAGTCGCCTCACTTCCATCGCCTCGTCGGTACGTCCGCGATCACGGATCTCCTCCGCGCATCGATATCCCATACGCGAGCGATGATAATTCGAAGCGATGAATTAACGAGGGGGACTCTTTCGTCCGTTCAGCTTCTCGACCGACCTCCAAGGACGAGTGTAACGCGAGTACGGCCCAAGTGCGGGGCCGACTCTCTTCAGCCCGACTTCCACGCTCGTTATCTCTATTCCCGACGCGCACTCCTCTCCTCTCCTCTCCTCTCCGCTCCGCTCCGTCCTCCGCAGCAACGTCCTTCGTGTGTCTGCACGCCTCTGCGTCGTATACCCTTCAAACGTCGCCGTCAGCTTTCTCAGGGACACGGGGTGCAACGCCGTTGCAACGCCCGCGCCCTATTTCTCAGTTCTCGTCCGTGTCTTTTTTCCTCCTTCAAAACCCGTGCGACGCCACCGCCGCTCCGGGATTTCTTTTATACGCCTGTCGCCTTTTTCCCTTTTATATTATACGCGGCAGCTTGTCCACCGTTTTCGCTCGTCTCGGTTCTCAACCGCCGTACCGCGTCCCGTCCGACTCGCGTAAATCCCACAACTCCTTCGATTCTAACGAGTGCCGATTTACCATTGCTCCTCTCATTCTTTTTGCGTTCCTTCTGCGTGTTTCTCCTCGCACTTCTCGGACGATGATTCGGCGATGACCGGAGTCGACTCGCGTTGCGACAGGGACCTTTTTTCACGCGAGGAATACACGTGTAAGCTCGCGTTACGTCGACCTCACCTCACCTCTTCTTCCAAGTGGTTCGATTTCGAACGGATATAGAACGGCGGCGCGTGTTACCCGGTTGCGATCTTTTGATTCGCTTATCAGCGCGCGCCACGCGATGCTTAATTACGCAACGCCAAGATTTACAAACCGGTTAACGATGTCTGTATTTCACTTACTACGCCCCGTGTAGGTCGGCACTCGTCTGCGACACCGGTATCCGTGCAAGCATCGTACGTTCTTACGATGGCGTATTTCTCGCGTACGACGGATCGATCCGCGTCTCAGCCCACCTCGGATCTAGCGTTCGCGGTCGTCGTCGAACGAGTCGATCGAGGTGGAAAAAATCGGTGGAACGAATCCATCGTTTTGATCTGTGAAATCGAGTCATTGTACCCGATGGATTGCGCGGTGTTCGGGACTCCGCGAGGCGAGGCGAGGGGGGAGAGGCCACCTCGCCTCGCTGTAAGATCGGAGATAGAATCGGATCGGCCTTTCGGGCGCACGCCTCCGCGCACAGGCCTGGACCAAGTTCGACGGATTTCACGGTTTCGAATCCCCCGTGCCCGTGGCGCTCTCGACAAACGAACGACCCGGACGTCGCGGTCCGATGGTCGCTGACCCTAAACTCGAGTCGTACCATTATTCAGATCCGCGGGAAACGGAGAGGAGGGGAAGAGCCGCCTCGCGACCTAATGGATTTCTTGTCCGGCGAACGACTCGGGAAAAGGAAATACAAGCCTCCTCCGACTCGTGGGATAAACCAGATCCGCGTGTACGTGTTACGCGCACGAGGTCCTCTTCGTCATCTCGACTCGCGTCGCTGCGGCGAATCGTCCGCGTCCGATGCGATTCCTTTCGATTCCGTTCGATTTTCGTCGTCTTTTCGGTCGTGTGACCGATCGTCGGATGGCGACGGACTCGTGACTCGCGACCGCCGATCGTGAGTCACCGACGCACGCGTAACGATTAAGAAGAGTTCACGGAGCGCGGATATTCCGTGCACGTGTGTCGCGCACCGTTACGATATCGAGTCGAGGTGATCGGGCACGGGCGTGTATCTCGCACGCGATCGACGCACCCAACTGCTTCGAAAAGCGTACTCCACATACGCCTACGCCGTAGCCGCAACGGACATTCGAGGGCCGTAGCTACTGTTTTACATTTTTATCCCCTATTACGTATTTATTTCGCACGTTATCTAGAGGCGTGATCTCTACCTGCCGCACGAAACCTAGCGCCACGTATATTACACCGCGTGTACGACAGTCTGCCGGACGACGTTCTACCGCACCCTCCTCCGTACCCACGAATTTAATTTATTTCGAAAACAACCCCTCGCTCATACTTTGCTCCACGTAACAGCCGAACCGGCTAAACATATTCAAACTGTACGACGTACCTACAACGGAACTTCCGTCGCTTAAATTATACCGCCGCTTCTTGTTTTACAATTATTATTGTTTAACCAACCCACCCGCACGAAATGCCCGAGTATATCTGGCCAAGAAATTTCACCCGGTGTCCGCCTTCGCGCGGTAGCGCCCTCCGAACGACACGACGATCGATCGACGATGCGAAAGACGACGCGTTACAGGTGCGATCGATTGAACGCGACGATCGCGATTACGCCGAAAGAATTTCAATGAAATTGCAGCTGGCGGGTAATTTTTGCGGAACACCTTTGGGCCACCGGTCGCGTTCGCTCCGTAGCTTTCGCGTCACGTGACTCGATTACGTACGCCGAAGGGGGTGCGATCGGCGATCGCGGGGTGGCTCCCGGGGAAGTGAAAAAGGGGTGGCGAGAGGAAACGACGAGGGTAAACTCGGCGCACGCGAACACCTCCGCGTGTCTCGGATCTGGGCTGCGAGAAGGTCGGCAGCGACTCGGGCTCGGCTTGTTAATTTAACTCGATAACCGCGAACACGCCTATATTAGGAAGTGATATCTGTGGGATCGGAACACGAGGAGCGACGTTTGAGCCGTTTTAACGCCCCGACGGAGTAACCGGAGGCTTCCAGCCCCTGGGATCTCGTGCGTCTTGCCGCGAGTCGATCCCTGATACCGTTTCGCCCGTTTCGCCCGTTTCGCCCGATTATTCTCACTCGAGAAATCAACGCCAGACATTCGAATGACCTTATTTCTAACTCGTCCTTTTCTCTTCCGTTGCAGGTAAGGTGACGCTATACTCGTCGCGGATCTGACAAATCCCAACGACCTCTGCATCGACATTTATCCTTAGACAATGAAAGTGCCAACAGGTGAGTCACTGATTCGAAAATCCTCCAGTGCATTTTATGGCAAAAATTCGACGAGATGCGCGCGGATGTCGAGCCGGAACGGTACGACGATGGCGAGTGCGCGATCGATGCTCAACGGCGAAACGAATGAAAATGAAAATGAAAATGAAAATGAAAATGAAAATATATCGGCCAAGTACATAAAAAAATGTGGATATTATTTTTGGATCAGATCGGACGGACGCTCAACCGATCCGCGTAAACAACTCGAAGATTACGCAATGGCTTCTTCTTTCAGCGGGGCGACTAACGCGCGACGACGTTGAGGGAGATTGAGGAGGGAGACCGACGGTGAAAATAGTGATGATCGTTATAAATAAGCGTTTGGCGGCCGCGCTTCTCGAGCTGGCAACGAGATTTGATTTTATCGAGCGAAAAATAACCGCGACGAATCATCCCGGTTCGAATGGCATCGATCCGCGCTTCTGTGGCTACGTACGACAGACCCGCGGGCTCGCGTCGACTCGGCTTATCTCCTCCCGTTTCTAATTGGCTCACGGGAAGTATTATCAACGTGCGTACTTCCACCGCTGTTACATTCACGTATACACGCGAGTGTTTCCTGCCTTATGCGACCGTCCAGCTATCGCTCGGGGTGCCGCTGCCGCTGCGGGAATCGAGGCGACGCGGCGCTCCGTCGAGCAGCTGTCGCTTTGCTTTCTACCTCTGCGACGTCGTCGCCTCACCGTCTGTCGACGCCGCAACTGAATATTTAAACGACCCGCTACCCGCCGAGACTAATCGTACTACGCGTACCGCGGAGGGATCGCCGAGCGTGTCTCGCACCTCGAGGGACCCGAAATATACCCGGTGCCTCTCGATTTTCGTCGGGGTTCGCGCGACCCGATCAACCCTATCGAACGTTCGCCTGAGCGGCGAAACTCGACTCATCGAAATAGCCGATGATTACGTGACGGGAACTCGATGGATTCTAGAGCCGACAGGCGACATTTGTACTTGAACAACGACAGGAGCGAGTGACCCGATGCCTCTACGTCGCACCGGCACAAATAACTCGACCCTCGCTCTTCGAACTCGCGGTTGACATCGGAGGACTCGACGGGAGGTCACGAGCCGACATTCTGAGGTGAATTCTGCCGGACGGTTCTTATACGTACAGCGGTCGACGCCGCCGCGGAGTCCGCCGTGTTCTCTTCTATTTTTTTCCCCCTGGGTCGGATCCGACTCTTCTCGTACATCGGTCGGATCACCTCGAGTACTCTTTGTCCGTGTCTTCGTATCCCCCTTATCCCGGATCGAGTAATTCGTTCGCTCACGATCGCCTCTCCCGCTTCTGTTCTCTCTGTTGCTAAACGGGCGTGATTAATCCCGTGGACGGCTCACGCTCTACGTAGCGGCGTTCACGAGGAGCAAGAAATTTCCTATTCATTTATTCGTCGTTCGATCGTACCTCGGTTCACGTCCTTGTTCTCGTCCACGTCGACGGAATTATTCTCGCCAACCTCGTAGCTTCGTACATTACGTACGTGTAATAACGGTCCGGCGATCGCCCTTCCATGCCCTCGAACCTCCACTTATCCGCGATCCAACGCGCCTCGGGACGCGTATCGCGATATTCACACCCTGCGACTACTTCTCCCACTTCTCCCGATTCTCCTTATTTTCTCACTCTTCCGTTTTTCGGGCACCGAGAGGAATCTCTCTCGAGCGACTGCGAAAGTCACGTCCTATCTCGTCCGACTACTCTGCGTTCCGCGTCTTTGCGTCAATCGGCGTAGAAAAATTCGACGCGATGATTCCGATTGCTTGATTTCGCTCGTCACTCCTTTGTCCTTTATTCGTCAAGGGTGTTCGCGACGAGACTACGAAGCGGTCGTCACCCCGTTGTTTATTTCCTCCGAAGTTTCTCTCCAACGTCGCGACGTAGGTCGCTCGACGTTTTCAATGTTATTCTTTTTCGTCGTACACCACGCGCGAGGGTCACCGCTGTCGCGGCGAAGGCAGAAGTATTTTTTTTTCGCGAGAACAACAAGGACGAAAGAGGAAAATGAGAAGAATCAACGAGGGGCAGACGGATGAACGGATAAATCGAGGGAGGGGAGCGGGGGGGGGGGGGGGGGTGATTTATCTCAATTATCGTGGGCAACGATTCGAGATTGTTGGCTTGTGAAATATATGTTTATCCGAAGCGCGCATGAATAGCATTACCATGCATAATCTCCGATCGCGTTGGCACGCAAGCTGCCGCAACGTTCGGAGACTCGGAGAGCCCGTTGCCCGAGTCGTCGTTGAGTAGCTCCCTTTGATAAAAGGTTACGTAATTATTTAAGAGACGAAACGAGGTTACACGCCTCGAGACCGGTAGCACTCGGAAGTTGTACGCCGAGCGTATAGGCGCTCGAGTTTTTTTTCATCCGGTCGGGCGTGCGAGGAGGCGAGAAGTAAGGTGGCCACGCGACGAAGGTCGAACATTCGGAACACTCCATAAAACGCGCGGTTGCCTCGCTAATGACTTTGCCGGAAAAAAATTCGCCGGATTTCGTCTTTATGATATAATACGCTTCCCTAATTTACCGCCGGCGCAAAAACATAGAAAAAAGAGCAGAAGAGAAAAGAGAGAAGAAAAAAGAAAAGAAAAGAAAAAGAAAAAACAGACTGAGAAAACGAAGGAAGAAAAAATGTATATACGCGTCGCGGTAGTAAAATATTGTAATAATAACTAGCTGTTTTAATTAGTATCGCTGAATTCCATTGGACTATGTTTTGTTCATTCGGTATTTATGGCTTACAGCCTCTCCGTTCGCTGACACGTAGCCACCGACCCCCGGCCCGGTGAATTACGACCTCCAGTTTGTTCTCACTACGAACGGTAATTAAAATGCACTTTTTTGCCGAGCGGAGTTCGTTACCTTAGCTCACCGTACCTTATATTCCTCCCATTGTTAATACGCCGGCGGTTGTGTAAACCCCTACGCCGAAATAATCTCCGAGGATCTGCCGGGTCTTCGAGGACCCTCTCGCGACGGGTGCGGAAAACAAACTCGACGCCCCGATCACTCGGCGGACGGTTTGAAATGAATTTTTTCACAAGCAAGAAGTTGAGTACCTAATTTTTGCATTCCGCACCTAATTAGCACCTAATTACGGTCATGTCCGCGATTGTTATTTTCGATAGGGCTCCGCTCCATCAGGCTCGACGGATGCGCAGGGAGGTGGGAAGCACTCTCGATTGATTTATCTCATTCGATTCGAATCGCCGAGTTTTTCTTCGATCGTTACAGCACCCCGAAGCCACGGTCTTCATTTCTCGGAATTCACTTTCGCCATCTTTTTATACTTCTTCTTCTTCTTCTTCTTCTTCTTCTTCTTCGTTTCGCAGTCGCAGCTGTGCAGAGCTGAATGATTCATGGGTGGAGGATGAATAAAAAAAATTTCTGAAAATAAACGAATAAATGTGAAAGGGGAGATGGAGAGAGATGAGGAGAAAAAGTGGATGTACGCAGATGAGGCGGCGCGCGAGCTGTTCGATTTAAATTAAAAACTGAGGATGTACGAACGAGCGGCCGCGGTGAGTACGTAGGTGTACGTACTTACGTGTAATAATACCATACATTTCTCGCTCGGACGCAGGCGCGCGATTCGTGGTTATATTCGCACAGAGCACCAGACCCGTAATTGTAGGGTATTCAAGGTCAGACGGCTTGACAGCCATTTTATGTAATTTTCACGACAGCCCAGCCCGACAAATTGTTATTATCGCCCCGCTGGCTCCGTCGACCCCCTCCAGACTCACCCCGTACCAGACATTTCTCCCCGTCTGTACTTGTATACCTAGCGGCGAATTGTCTTTGCCCGACCGATTCCCATTCCACGCCGCGCGTCTCGCCCCATCCCCTCGTCTATTTTTATCCCCGGAGCGCGCCGATGCAACGCGTCGAGCCGTGATCCGAGAATACCGTACGATCAAAAATCACCGACACCGACACCGACACCACCGACACCGGCGCACCGACCAACTCTCCCATTCGCTTTCGAACAACGAGAGGAACGGAGGCGACTTCCACGTCGTTTCATTCCATTGTACGCCGCTCCTCTCCTCCTTCGTTTAATCTCCGTGACCGTTTACCGTGACCTTATCTTATCGGAGGTTATCGGCGGATGGCCGGCCGTATGGTGTGAGAACGGATTTCCACTTGGCTATATTCCATATCTCGAAAATAAATCTCAGGTGATCGAAACCGACGCGTATTCCGAACGGCGTCACCGGCGGCGGCAATCGTTGATATCCCGGAAGCGGACGCGGAGGTAGGCGAGCTTCGGAGTCGGGGGGAAACCGATGAACGCCGATCGCCGATCGTTAAAACGTTGTTCCAACGATAAGCGCGTAATTAACGCGGGCGCGCGCGATTATTCATCCGTCGGAGCCGGCTGCCGGCTCTCGTTTCGGCACCGGAGCGCCGAATCGCCGCGTCGTCCGGACCGCTTTCGTCGGATCTCTCGCCCGTGATCCGACGTCGCCGTAAAACCGACCCGCGAACGGGTAACTCGCCAAACCACCGGAGGAGATCCGGTCGCCGTTGGAGTGACGGGCGAACCTTCCCGGACCAGTCGGCGGTTACGGTCGACGGGGGGATAACCGGGCGACGTAGTTTTGTATCGAGTTTGTCGGAGAATACGCGATAAATCGGCTCGGCATTTTTACCCTCGTTGCCCTCGCCGATCCCGCCGCCGTTGCCGAGCGTACCCGGGACTGACAAAGGGACGCATTAGTATATCGAGGGAGTAAAACTCGTACATCCTGTACGGTTGTTGCGGCGCTACTTCTCCGTTGGCAACGAGAACCGAGACTCGCGGCGTACATACGCCGTGTTCCCCTCGCGCGATCATCGCTCGCCTCCTCCTGGGTCAAGAAGTCGGTAGAAAATTCTCCGTCCGTCTTTGACCCTGCGAGATGCAAACCGGTTTAACGATCTCGCTTTAACTGCGCGGGGATAAAAGGATGGAAAGATAATTTCTTACTCGGTCGTTCAATCTCTCAACGAGATTTCTTACCGCGGCCGATCGCTGCTACGGTTTCCACACGTACGCCGCGTACGCGTACACCGGCCTACGCGGACGACGATTCGATCGGGTCGCGGAATTCGGCCGAAGGATCCGCGGCGATCGTCACCGTATGGCGGTTTTCATTCGATCGTCGCTTCTCGATTGCTCCGCGTTTTTCCGCCTCGACGCAATGAACGGAGAAACCGTCCGTCGAAATCGCTGCTGGCGTTCGGATAGGAAAGTTGCTCAATCTTCGGCGACGCCCACTAGAAATCGGTCGCGTAGAAAACCTGCGCTCCTCGGTCTCGCCGCGTACATTAGGTATACCTAGGTACGTACGTACGTAGATTTATCTATCCGACGTCGGGATCGTTTCGATTACTTTTAATCGCCTCACATTTTTCTCGTCACTATCGCCAACGCACGCAACCGCCCGAATCGAATCTCCGCGACGTCCGTAATTCATCGTGAGGTGAGGTACGCGTGTACGGCTAGGAGAGCGTGTTTCGCTCGACGCGGAACGAACGTCGGACGAATCGACGTAGGCGCAACGAGAGGAACGATTCCAGGTGAATCGATATTCGGAACGGAGAGCGAGCGACGCTCGCACATCGCGCACCGATTTCTCTTTTCGACGTACGAGCAGCTATACCGGAGAAAGTGTAAATTCCTCGTCGAGTTCCGGAATCGTCAACCCCCCCGGCCGACGTACGAACGCGGGTAGCGACCTGGAGATACGCGAACCCCCTTCGATTCAGCCGGATTTCCCGCGGCACCTCGACCGTCACGGTTGCAGCCGGGTCGCGATCGCGTACCTGTAACGTGGCAATAATTGGCGATCTCGCGTGTGGCCGAGAGGCTGCGAGGCACCGGCTCCCGAGGCCCGCACGCCGCCCGCTCGCCTAGGGAGCGTCTATTTCACTCGGATCGGTTTCCCGCTCGCTCCTCCCCGCGATCCTCGCTCAATTAACTTCCACGGTTTCACCGTCGCTGCCGCGTCGGACCTCGTGGATTGCCGCGCCTCGTAACCAGATATGAAATACCTGAATCGAAAGCCGGTAAAATTGCCCGGGTAATGGACGTCGTGCCCGCCAGGGGAAATAATCGGAGGCCCTTACAAATTTGATAATTTACGCGTTGATCTCCGGGTAAACTTACCCGAGCTACGCGCAGGCATATCCGTCGGATCGAACGTCGCGTTCGTCGAGTCGATTCGTCATCGGGTCGCACGCACTCGGCTGTAATTACTCGCACTTAATTATATTCGCGGCATCGCCGATTCCACCTCGTGCACCGTAGACGTACGTACGTACCTACGTACATTCTGCTTCTGCGTGTTTTCGCACGCGCTTGAACGGTCAACAAGCGTATTAACCCGCGTCACCCCGTCAATATGCGATCCGGTCGCGATACGCGCCTACGATACGAACGCGTGTTACGTAGCGACGATCGCGAGACCGCGACGTCGTCAGGCATCAAACGCTACGACAGCGAGCAAGAAGTTGACCTCGATTAATGAACCGACGCGAATCGGGAAAGACACCGCGAGGTATAATACACGGACCCACCGCGTCCGATAAATCGACGAGGCCGCATTTAATAATACATGCGTCGCCTACCCACGTAGGCACTCCGAGTCGACTTTGCTCCGTACAATTATCTTTACACGACCGACCGCGTACCTCGTACCTGTGCGATACCCGCCACGGTACACCGGCTCGCACCGGATCCTTCTCTTCGTTTTGGTCGTTCGCGATCATCCATCGACTCGATTGTCATCCCCGAGACGGACGGAGGGAAGCGGTCCGGTTGATTGATTTTCATTGTACTCGAGTCGCGATCGTCGCAGCGTTGACGGGGGCGCAACGAGGTGGGTATAACGAAACGCAGACGGCACCGCGCGTACGAAAAAGCGCGCGTCGATACTCGACACCGATCGGTTTCCCCGACCGCGGAGAAGGTGGAATTGCCTCGACGTATAGGATCGACGCTTGAGAGATTGGAAGCGCGGATATGGCAGCGGTGATCTATGATCCGTAATTTAGGGGGACGTGTATACTCCGCCAACGTTTATCCTACGGAGAAATTGATGCTCTCGGAACGCGCGGTGCTCTCATGCCTCTTTACATCGCTCGTGTATTTCCCACGGTTGACGGCGACGTTGAAAAGGCTGTGCGATGGCGAAGAGCACGCGAGACCCGGAGGCTCCGGGTTGGCAGTTTAGACATCTGCCCGCTGCGCTCGTGAATCAGAAAAGCTCCGAGGCCCCGCGAGTCGCGATCCTGCGGGAGGCGATTCGTTGAGGTGAAGGGGAGAGCTGGGAGGGAGATTGTCAATTATCGCGCTGTGTGATACCCACACCGTTGATTCGTCGCAACTAGGCGAGTAATCGTATCGCGTCTACCGAGATTTATCATACGCACCGCACCGTCGTCGCTCTGCATTAATTTACCAAGAGCGAATCACCCGGCAATTTACGTCGGCGTTGTCGTCGAATAATCTGGCTCAGTTTCGCGCGCAGCTCTCGATTCTGGTATCGTACCTGACGATGCGACCGCTGTACTGCGAAGGCAATGCGCGAAGTATCGCTTCGTGTTAAAAATCTGGACGACCCATTTTCGCTACGAGGAACGAATAAACGATGAGACGTGTTTATTGAAATAAAAAATGATAGCGGGATCAAGCGTGAAATGTATCCCGGTAAGAAGCGAAAGGAAGACGAGGAGGCGCGAGGAGAAGGAAAATGCAGGGAGAACCAACCGGACGAACGAGGAGCGTTGAGCGGAGGTATGCGCCGAGGGAAGGTGGACCGTTTAAAACGGGCTGATTACGTAATTTTGCGGAAGGGTCTTTCTCATCCCGCTCCTCCGCCTCCTTCTTATCCTCCTTTTACTCTTCCGCGACCGCTCGCGCTCCGGCAACCGGCTTAGGGACCCTTCTTCCCTAAATATCATAATTCATCCGGTTCAACCTCTCCGACTCCGACTCCGACTCCGATTACGACATCCATTCTACGCAAAGTGGCGTGATACCGGTCTCGGTAGTCGCTCGCTCACCACGTGCAAGCAACCGACCGCACCACCAGATTTATTTATGGAATCGCAGCTGGTCTTTGATTCGGATGTGGCACGCCGTCTCCCCTCGTACCCGCCCTCTTCTCCTACGTCGTCCGTAATATGCATCGAGGTCCCTCGATTTCGTCGCTCGATTTTCCCTCCCCTGTGTTGTCCCCGTGTACGCGTGACGCGCGAAATTCAAACCGTAGGAGCTGCAGAGGAACACGAGGCAATTATCGTTGCGTATCGTTGTCACCTGTCGTTCATTTTGTCTCATCCATTTCTCTCGTTCTCCAGCTTCATCCGCACTCGACTCTGACTCGACGGTTCTAATCGTGTTACAGTCCAAGCAGTACGGCGCTGGGTTCGCTGGATCAGCTGAAAGAGTACCTGACGACCGCGGGGACCTGCAAGTGCGGCTTGGAGTGTCCGCTGAGGCCGGAGCTGATTTTTAATTTCGACCCCAAGGTGAGTGGACCTTTTTCTTCCCCCTCGTCTATTCGTCGCGAACGACCGAGTCGAGCGTCGCGTGGACTCGCCATTACCCGATCGACGTCGAGTCGAACGACGTGAAATCAAAGGTACGGCTCCTCGGTCGGTGTTACCTGCGGTGTTCGAGAGTGCGCGAGTAACTCGATATAATTACGGGAATTCGACTCCGCGTCGTACCCGTGTAATACACCCGTTACACCTCCCGTGCTCTCGACCTCTCCCTCTCCGGTCGATCGATCGAGTGAATTATCTCGCGGTGAATCACTCCCCACCCCCCACTCGATACCCGAATTACTTTAACAGGTACGCGTACGTTGTCGTCCGACTCGACTTCGTATTTTCTACGTTACGGAGAAAGAAGAAACGAAAGGAACAACGAATCCGTTCGGTGGCTCGCGTCGACCGACGTACCCCGCTAACGATTATACCGGACCAGATCGAGCCCGGGAATTATAAAACCAACGCCTCGGGCCTCTTCTGGCAATCGTCGCGTATGTGGCAACAATTATAAGAGCGACGCAGCTCCGCTGGACGGCGCGACTTCTTCTCGATGCTCTTATTATTTCAGCCTCCTTCCACGATCCTTTTAACTCTGTCGGGCCTCCTCCCTCGAGGCCCGCTCGCCGTAGCCGCGCTCCGACGTTCGTTTCCCTCAATTATCTTCGAGCCAACAATTACCTCGCGATCACCTGCTAGAATTACCCGGCCCAACGCCTAATTAGGACCGCCTGACTCACGGGGCCCCGCGTCAACTATCCCTTCGACTTTTTTTGTTTCATCTTTTCCCCCCCGTCCCCCTGTTATCTTCCTTTTTTGAATTCTTATTATTATCAGTTTTACTCGATCCACCGATCAGAGGGGTAATTAAACACACCGGGAACTACTTTTTCCCGCCATCTCTTTTAATTGCCCAACCGGCCCCTCGATACCTCCGTGTATTATACGCTATGTATATCCGATTTTTGCCTCGAGGACTCGGGGAAGAGAGTCCCCGTCATCCCGCTATCCCGCTCCCATTCGCTTATTTCTTGCGACGAAACCCAGCCGATTATATCTAAATCTTTCTTACTCGTCTCACGATCGTCGCGTCGACGCTCCCCCTATATCGATACCTTCGCCACCTTTTTATTTTTCCCAATTTTTTCGTCCGCGAACGCGATCAGTTGACTCGCTTTGTCGTCCAGTCAAACATTTGCCACGTTATCCTCGCTGGAAATCTCCCGTGCAGCAGCTGCCTGCGGAGCAGCTTGGGGAGTACGCGTTCGCGACCTTTTTTCGTCTCTCCGTAGAGAATTTCACATGCGCGGTCGGTCGGCAGACGTAATATCTGGTGTTCTCGCAATCGTGAGAAAAGGTCGAGTGGATTCGCACGGCGAGCAGCACCGCGTACAATTAACTCGACGGCGGCGAATCGATGGATACAAGTGTTTCGCGGACGGTCTTCGCTCCGTTGGATGTCTCGCTGCGACCGTCGCGGATATCGACCTGGGCCGACTCGTCTGGGAGACGACGAGCGACTCGCTTTCGCCTTCGCCTTCGCCTTCGCCTTCGCGTTCGCCCCTACTTGGCTTTCCTTCTTTCGCTGTCGGCGGGCCCGGGGTCGCCAGACGGCGAAGCGCCCAGCACGGAGTTGACGTTCGCTTCGTACGTCTCCACCTCGAAGATTTCCACCCCGTTCGACCCCCTCCCCCCCCCCGCCGAGTATCGAACGACGCGGATCGCGGTACGACCCGGTGATTGCACCAGAAACGCTATCGGTCCAGACGGAATCTTTTTGTTATCAACTCCGCCCCGTCTACCGAAGCCCGCGCCTCCACCTACCGCCAATTTATCATCCGTCCACGTCGAAATGTGGGCTCAGCTTTTCCCTTCCACGTACCGTACATCCGTAACCGAATAACTTATGCGTTTGTACGGTACACACGTCGACCGTACAGGTATAACGCATAAACGCAGCTCGATAAAATCGAACGTGTACTAACGGCGATGAATTCATCATCGGACGTGTGATTATTTCTTTTCTTTTCTTTTTTTTTTCTCCATCAATTATTATCGGTTCCCCGGGGCAATTTGTATTCCACCGGTTGAGTTTTAAATTGCAGAATTGCAGAGTCTCGTTCGTGGAGTTACATGCACCGTACAGCGACCCAACGGTGCTGTTGTTTCTGCGACTCGCTCACACGTCGAACGGAATGGATTTGGAGCGTTTTCGCGTATCAGTGCCTGGACGGTGTACATGGTCGTAATTAACGGGGGCGGTGCGGTAATTACCGCTACTGCTTCATCGGATGTGTAAAGAAGCATCTTTTATGAACTCGACGACAGTCGGCGACGCGTGTCAAAGGTAAACCCGCACCCGGCCGTGGCGAGGGAAACCGATCGGTGAATGGAAAATGCGACGGGATATCGTTGAATAAATAACGACGACGAAACCACCCGCTGCACCCGCTGCACCGGCAGCCCCGTCGGACGATTGGCGGGTCGAGGGTTGTGCGTACAACGGACCGTACGCGTCATTGTCAACGTCGACGGACGACGCGACGGTGGTTTGAATTTTACGGGTTCTCCCCACCGCAGCTTTCTCTGTACAATTTCGCTACGCGACTATAGGTACATCTGGGTGCCACCGCTGGCACTCCGGGGCGGAAATATACCGCCGAATAATTAATGGAAAAGTACCGAACATTTTTTCGCGTCCGCCAAAACGTTTCCCCTACGTACGCGAAAGCTATCGCGTCGGGCGCCATTGTTCAAAATTTAAAACCTCCGTTTTTATACGCGTAGACACGTCGTACCCGCACCCACTTCGTTCCGATCGATTCAACCGGCGATCGGTCCCCGCTTGTACGCGTTACACCCCCACGATACGATGGTCTCCCGAATCAGTTTCAAGTTTCTCGCATTGTGCTCGGGTGGCGTACGCCGATATACGTTGATCCGTACGCGTCGGGATAGAAAAATGGGACGGGACAAATTCGAGGATCGACGCGACGACGACAACGATAACGATAGCCGGTATCGTGGGAGGCGGCGGGATTTGAGAGAGCTGCTCGTCGCCTCTACGAGCCATGGTCGATGTTGACGCGGGGCAGAAGCAACACCGTCGTTCGAGTTATGCGTGCGTTATTACCGCAGGAGATACGCGACGACGCCGGCAGGGAAGCGAGTCGAGCGAAATGCTGCGCGGGCGGGGAATATTTTGCCTTCCAGTACCGTGAAATACAATTCCCCGGCACATTCACGCTCGGATAACTCCCGTTTCGTTTTACGTGAAAACTTATTATAGAAGCCGGAGTCTGTAGCTCGCGACCACCCATTGTTCCCCGTACCCCCGTATCCTTTCTCGTTTTTCTCATCCTCGTATTCCCGTCCTCGTCCTCGTCCTCGTCCTCATGTCCCCCTCCCTGCAGCCAACCCCACTCCCACCCCCACTTTCATCCCCATCCCCATCCCCATCCCCATTCTCTTCCTCCTTTTACTCTCCCTCTTCCCTCGTCGCCCGCGTCTCCGCAGGACCTCGTCATCCAACCTGCACCCCCGTGCACCTATTTACCTTCCTTCCCGACTCCGCTCCGCCGTGCACTTGAACGTGGCGCATGACAAGAGCAATTACATTTTTAAATTACGTTACACGATATTTACGCCGTTCTTCCCTTCGTTATTCCCCCCGTTTCTCTCCGGCGATTCTCGCTTAATTTTATTTCATTTTTCAACTCGCTCTTCTTTCATTTTTCAACTCTCCTCTCTACAGCCGTATACCGGGGTTGATTCATTACAAGCCTCCGCGCGATTCTTTGATCTACCTAGTTATTATTTCATTTGATTCTTCATCTCTTTCTACTCCATTCTCGCTAATCGCTTCGTTTGTTATTAATTAGCGATCGCGTCCGACGCGTCTCGCGTGTGCGTTATCGAGCTATCGTTTTCATACGCTGGATAGAAATGGAGAGATGAAAAATCCGACGCGAACCCGAACGCAACTATCGGGCTGCGCGACCATTTTTCATGGCAGCGTGTCATTCGAAACAGCGAGCAAAGGACGTCTATCAAGCTAGCACCGCCACAAGAGAAATATTGAGTTCAGTATATGTAATAATTAAATGCTAATTAGATGCTAATTAAATGCTCTAATGCCGAATTTGTCGCTCTGCATTTTATAAAAAAAACCTGTGGCGGTGCCAGCTTGGATTCAAGCTAGCAGCGCCACATTGAAAAATCAGCTAAGAGAGGGTGATTTCGAAAAAGTGATTGGGCAGTAATTAAATGCTAATTAGATGCTCCAATAATACCCAGGGCCCGAATTTGTCGCTCTGCATTTTATAAAAAAAACCTGTGGCGGTGCCAGCTTGGATTCAAGCTAGCAGCGCCACATTGAAAAATCAGCTAAGAGAGGGTGATTTCGAAAAAGTGATTGGGCAGTAATTAAATGCTAATTAGATGCTCCAATAATACCCAGGGCCCGAATTTGTCGCTCGTCATTTTCGATTTTTTTTCAATTTTTTTCGATTTTTTCTACCGTCTGTGGGGCTGCTGACGGTGTCGAGGGTCGAATCTACGACGGGGATGACAAATTCGAAAAAGTGATTGGGCAGTAATTAAATGCTAATTAGATGCTCCAATAATACCCAGGGCCCGAATTTGTCGCTCTGCATTTTATAAAAAAAACCTGTGGCGGTGCCAGCTTGGATTCAAGCTAGCAGCGCCACATTGAAAAATCAGCTAAGAGAGGGTGATTTCGAAAAAGTGATTGGGCAGTAATTAAATGCTAATTAGATGCTCCAATAATACCCAGGGCCCGAATTTGTCGCTCTGCATTTTATAAAAAAAACCTGTGGCGGTGCCAGCTTGGATTCAAGCTAGCAGCGCCACATTGAAAAATCAGCTAAGAGAGGGTGATTTCGAAAAAGTGATTGGGCAGTAATTAAATGCTAATTAGATGCTCCAATAATACCCAGGGCCCGAATTTGTCGCTCGTCATTTTCGATTTTTTTTCAATTTTTTTCGATTTTTTCTACCGTCTGTGGGGCTGCTGACGGTGTCGAGGGTCGAATCTACGACGGGGATGACAAATTCGAAAAAGTGATTGGGCAGTAATTAAATGCTAATTAGATGCTCCAATAATACCCAGGGCCCGAATTTGTCGCTCTGCATTTTATAAAAAAAACCTGTGGCGGTGCCAGCTTGGATTCAAGCTAGCAGCGCCACATTGAAAAATCAGCTAAGAGAGGGTGATTTCGAAAAAGTGATTGGGCAGTAATTAAATGCTAATTAGATGCTCCAATAATACCCAGGGCCCGAATTTGTCGCTCGTCATTTTCGATTTTTTTTCAATTTTTTTCGATTTTTTCTACCGTCTGTGGGGCTGCTGACGGTGTCGAGGGTCGAATCTACGACGGGGATGACAAATTCGAAAAAGTGATTGGGCAGTAATTAAATGCTAATTAGATGCTCCAATAATACCCAAGGCCCGAATTTGTCGCTCGTCATTTTCGATTTTTTTTCAATTTTTTTCGATTTTTTCTACCGTCTGTGGGGCTGCTGACGGTGTCGAGGGTCGAATCTACGACGGGGATGACAAATTCGAAAAAGTGATTGGGCAGTAATTAAATGCTAATTAGATGCTCCAATAATACCCAAGGCCCGAATTTGTCGCTCGTCATTTTCGATTTTTTTTCAATTTTTTTCGATTTTTTCTACCGTCTGTGGGGCTGCTGACGGTGTCGAGGGTCGAATCTACGACGGGGATGACAAATTCGAAAAAGTGATTGGGCAGTAATTAAATGCTAATTAGATGCTCCAATAATACCCAAGGCCCGAATTTGTCGCTCGTCATTTTCGATTTTTTTTCAATTTTTTTCGATTTTTTCTACCGTCTGTGGGGCTGCTGACGGTGTCGAGGGTCGAATCTACGACGGGGATGACAAATTCGAAAAAGTGATTGGGCAGTAATTAAATGCTAATTAGATGCTCCAATAATACCCAAGGCCCGAATTTGTCGCTCGTCATTTTCGATTTTTTTTCAATTTTTTTCGATTTTTTCTACCGTCTGTGGGGCTGCTGACGGTGTCGAGGGTCGAATCTACGACGGGGATGACAAATTCGAAAAAGTGATTGGGCAGTAATTAAATGCTAATTAGATGCTCCAATAATACCCAAGGCCCGAATTTGTCGCTCGTCATTTTTGATTTTTTTTCAATTTTTTTCGATTTTTTCTACCGTCTGTGGGGCTGCTGACGGTGTCGAGGGTCGAATCTACGACGGGGATGACAAATTCGAAAAAGTGATTGGGCAGTAATTAAATGCTAATTAGATGCTCCAATAATACCCAAGGCCCGAATTTGTCGCTCGTCATTTTCGATTTTTTTTCAATTTTTTTCGATTTTTTCTACCGTCTGTGGGGCTGCTGACGGTGTCGAGGGTCGAATCTACGACGGGGATGACAAATTCGAAAAAGTGATTGGGCAGTAATTAAATGCTAATTAGATGCTCCAATAATACCCAAGGCCCGAATTTGTCGCTCGTCATTTTCGATTTTTTTTCAATTTTTTTCGATTTTTTCTACCGTCTGTGGGGCTGCTGACGGTGTCGAGGGTCGAATCTACGACGGGGATGACAAATTCGAAAAAGTGATTGGGCAGTAATTAAATGCTAATTAGATGCTCCAATAATACCCAAGGCCCGAATTTGTCGCTCGTCATTTTCGATTTTTTTTCAATTTTTTTCGATTTTTTCTACCGTCTGTGGGGCTGCTGACGGTGTCGAGGGTCGAATCTACGACGGGGATGACAAATTCGAAAAAGTGATTGGGCAGTAATTAAATGCTAATTAGATGCTCTAATAATACCCAAGGCCCGAATTTGTCGCTCGTCATTTTCGATTTTTTTTCAATTTTTTTCGATTTTTTCTACCGTCTGTGGGGCTGCTGACGGTGTCGAGGGTCGAATCTACGACGGGGATGACAAATTCGAAAAAGTGATTGGGCAGTAATTAAATGCTAATTAGATGCTCCAATAATACCCAAGGCCCGAATTTGTCGCTCGTCATTTTCGATTTTTTTTCAATTTTTTTCGATTTTTTCTACCGTCTGTGGGGCTGCTGACGGTGTCGAGGGTCGAATCTACGACGGGGATGACAAATTCGAAAAAGTGATTGGGCAGTAATTAAATGCTAATTAGATGCTCCAATAATACCCAAGGCCCGAATTTGTCGCTCGTCATTTACGATTTTTTCTGTTACATTCCAAAGCTTATCCCACTCGAAATGAAGCTAACAAATACATGGCTCAACGTCAATATCAGCTTGTCACTGCGAACTCACCTTCTGCTTATTCTGTCTGGCCCTGGTTAACACATAGGCTACATTCGTAGTATATAGCGTGCGCACAGCGTTCTTGTTGTTCTGCTACAGTGCAAGAAAAAGAGTGCTGATCGGATATTCTGAGTTTTGTGAGAAATTCAAAGTCTTGCGTTGGCCACGGGTTTGGTATAATATTTCTGTCTTCTTGTCGAATGAACCTCATGTACGTTATTACGAAAATGATCTGGTGAGTCTTTTAAGCATCTTGTGTTTGTTCAATAAATATTCATTCGTGTTGATTAAACAAACAAAACATAAATTAAATCAAAACTGATCATCCAAAACTACTTCATAATAAGTAGAAGTAAAAGGTCGTCCTTGTTGATCATTTTTGTTGAGTTTTCTGTTTTTATCGTGCGACCTATCACTGTGTGTGTGACGTTATAAGTAACTCAGAGTGGGGAGCATGATAGGTAAATAGATCTTTCATTCAGTTCGTCGTATTGAAGCAGGCATCGTGTAACCACGCTCCAGAATATTAAATTTTTCATATTCAGTTAAAACTGCAAAAGCGACATTTAAGTCACAGTGCTGTGTTATCAAACAGGGAAAGAGAGCCAAGGGGTGAGGTGATTTCGCCTCACCTTCTAGTGTGTTTTGTTCGGATCTGCTACCCGGAGAAAACGTAAGTATACTATAGTGTTTGCTTTCCATTTAGGGACTGAATTATTATCATCCCAAGCAAGGTGATGATAACCTTTTCTCTTTGCCTTTTTCCAAATTGGTAGTTATAGTATAATAGTATATTACGCACCTAGCAAGTAAAAGTAGTATACATTTCAAATTACGTGCATAAACGCAGTTTGATACGGTACAATTTTCTTACCACGCTGCGTATACTTTTTTTCGCGACACGCGTAATAGAATGCTCTTTCCGAAGAGGGCATTAATACGAAACTTTCCGTCAAGGTGTGGTGAAATTTTTTTTTAAACTGTTACAATTTTGGTGTTCGACTGCTATTTATTCATCTCATAGTAGCGAGTTTAGTCATTTTCCACGGTAATAATTATGTTGCAAATAAAGCATAGCCATTGATGTAAAGGTACGGCAGCGCCGGTCTGTAGCAGAAGACCAGCGTCCCAAGAAAAAAAAAAATTGATACCTGAAGTCCGATAGGAATAAAACTGGAGAAATCGGTAAGAAAATAGTTTTTTTTTCTATTTCCAACAAAATCTACTGTATAGAATAGTACTTCATATTTTAAACATTTCAAACTTAATATCTCATAATTATTTTATCTTATAAAAATTAATCTTTTTTTTTTATATCTTTCACAGGTTCACTCGTCGAATTTAAACCAAACAAGCGCGTGAGGTCTGGCTTGATGATTACCAGTTAACCTTACGGGCGCAGAATTGGCTCTCGTGTCGTCGAATTTGAAATACGAGCTCGGTGGCCTCAACGAAATTGTCGTATAGTGCCCTAGCTCTGGGTTATTATCGACCACAGATCGGGTTGCTGTCCTTGGAGGCGTAAAATCTATTATACCGATAAGTCTGTAACGAGACTTTCCATTGCTTAACGGATCACAGCAACTCTTCGGGATTTGATCCAACATTAAAACTCCAACATCATCCGTTTCCATGATCATGAAAAGACCTGTAAATGCCAATCGTTACGCATAAAAGTAAGTGTTATGTCGAAAGCATAACAAATAGTAATTGATATAGAGACGGCATTTTATCTTCTGGTGTAATATCACCAGGATATATGCAATGCATTCCAGAATGCCCTATTTAGCAAATTTGAATCACGGATTTATCGTGCTCGAATGATTGAAATTCGATCAGTGATTTTGTGTAATCAAATTTCAGGAGAAATATCACTTTCTCATTTCCTATTCTACATCTATACATGTTCGTCACCGAAATGGCTGAAAATATTCAAAATTTCACGGAGATTTTTTATTATGTGTGTCTAATCGGCTGTCCTGAATTTAATTTTTTTCTATTTTTTTACCGGCCACCACTCCAAAATTTTGTTTTTTGCCGAATCTTCGTTCACATTAAGGCTAGACAATACATTCCATTCGTTGCGACACATTTTCTTGATGTACATAACGGATTATCATTATCACGTGTTAAGATGAAAAAGTCAATACTTGAGGTATAGCGTTTATCTTTAATTAGGGTTCATTTCGGACGAAAAACACAAGTTTCAGGTAGTGGGACGTGAAAAATAGGGGGGAAAACAAAGAATCAGGACACACTAGTACCCATATCGCGAAATCACGTCGGACCGGTATAAATTCGTCGAAATTGAATTCAGGAATTTCAGTTTATCAGTAAAATTTGTGTTTCTTCATATGTGAGGTGTAAAATATCAGAAAAGAATGAAGTTATGATGAGTGCAATCAATACATGAAGTCTTTTTTTTTTAATTTTGCTTCGTCAAGTGATTAAAAGCTGTTTTTACAGATACACGACGTTCAACGAAAACATCAGCCAGATGCTTGATTAGGACCCAACTTAAAGATGGAAGAATGAAGAAAGAACATCAAAGAAAGAAGAGAATAACAATACAAATAACAAATTAACATAAATCAATCGGGCAGTGATATTTTACAATATAAAAAAAAGGATGAACGTTTTTGAATGGAAAATTACCCGTAGCGGTGATAACGTGGTCCGTGGGTGCTCGACACTTCACACAATAGCCTCTACCACGACTACTCAAAATGTTATGCAGTACGTTATCAAAATCTTGATGCCGCATCAGATGGTCTCGATTAACGCTGATCGTTCGTAGCGATTTATCTACGGATTTACATCCTTTGGCGCACGGCGATATCTCACGAAGGCTTGGCGTGTTTATGAATGCCCTAGCTAACACTGGACAGACGTTCGACTCGCAGTCGACCAAGTGACAATTTTTTACCCTTCTGACAGATTCGTGGAAATCGAGTAGTATTTGTGCCCTCAGTTGGTAAGAGTAAGCGCGTAGACCCTTAGTCATTATGTCTACTATCAAGTTAAAGATCGGATTATTGTCCTTAAGATCCTCCACGGCTTTCCTCACTTGTGGTCTATCAAACGCAGCGACAAGTATTACGTTCGTCGCGCTATCGAACGCGCAAGTATTCGTGAAAGAATATTTTCCGGCAGCAAACCTTGAAGCCTGTACAAGTGACACAAAATAGAAAATAAGCATACATAATAAGGTATACTAGGGTGTTTTGAAAAAAAATATATATTTTTTTTTTACTAACTTCTCTTTTGAGTCAACAAAACAGTCTTAAGTTTAATTGAGATGAAAGTTTCGCGGCCAGATTATGAAAAAATAAATTTGAGTGTGATATTTGAATGGCAATCATACACTCTGTTGTAGCCATCTCTAAATCTTTATCGATTGGTCGGAAATTTTGAGAAAATTTTTTAGGCGACACACCGTAATATGTATGTACCACATACATTAAATTTAAGGAAAAGAAAGAACAGTTCAATATATTGTTAATAAGATTGCTTGTTAAACCACGGTGGGCGATGTACGTAGCAATCATTAGTCAGCTAATCGGGAGGATCAATATTGGAATTTGGAGTACAAAAAAATTAGTTTGTACGTATGTGGTTGAAAGTTGCCCCGAATGAGCGATTAAGTATTACCTGCAGTGTTAAAGTGTTACCATTCTTCATGATGGGTATTTTAGGGAGTGCGTCATTGGATATGGAGTCAAAGGTAGTATAATTTTTGTTTATATATCTCGATTTTTGCCGTAATTTTGCCTTGGTATCGGTAGATACTAAACCACCCCAGTCCTCAACTTCCCTCGATGCTATAATTTTTGCGGTACTATCCAGGTTGGTACACTCTACACATATCCTGGATCCTTCCTTGTCGGCATCAGCTGAGTCCAATTCAATCAGACCGAAACAGACTTCACAAGATATGGAACTTTTCATATCTTTTCGAGGTTTTGATGGAGGTGGTGATGCAGCTACATGCACTTTGATAATTTGGATGGATGTGTCAACATCCTCCGGGTCGGCTTTGATGGAAGCTTGCGGGAACTCAGTAGATGAGTTTTCGATAATCTGAGATGCTTGAGTATCTGAAGCATCAGCGCTTGCGGAGATAGTTTGGGCATCGACTATCTTCGTTTGCCCGCTTATATACCCAAGATGTCTCTTCACAAAGGTATCTACCCGCAGTGCTCTAGGTTCATTACGAAGTAAGTGAGTCTTCAATACGTTAAATTCACTTTCTACCGGTGCGCTGCTAGCTGGTACACGACCGTATTTAAATAAATCACGGCATACGCATGACCATAAAGGAAACCAGCGTACATCGCTGAGAAGTCGAGTTGCAAATTTGGGTAGAAAATGGGCGTTGTCACGATCCCCTTCTTCGGCTTGTGACACATTTTTCACTTCCAGGTCGATATCCTTACTCCAAGAGTACCAAAACGTGGAACTTTCGCTGTCATCGAACACGCTATCCAGCTCAGGACGTATGGCAGTCGGCGCATCACTGTCTACATTGTGAATTTCGATGGAAGGATCAATCCGATTCCTCAACAAATTTCTGTGAATCTCACATTGAGCTGGCTGGCCACAAGGTAAATTTCCATCAGTTGCGGAAAGTGCAACTGTTAATATGGACTTCAACATTTCCTTTGCAGTGTCGATATCACGGACCTGTATGAGTTGCCCTAGTACAGCCAGGTAAAAAACTTTGACGCGCTTGGGTGAACCTTGCAGAAGATTGGCGTACATTTTTATGAAATGTGCCACATCAATCCGCACGTAGCACGGTGGCATAACTGAATGTGTGCAGGCATTCGCGTAATCTTCAATTGTCCCGTATCCTGTGAAGTTTCTAATCACAGCTGTCAGTATCGCTTTTGAAGAGTCGCAAACCACCTCCTTCGGATATACCCCAGCTTGTGAGACCCATTCTGCTAACCAATGTCCGATAGCTACCGTCGTGTGTCTCTCACTGATCATCTGTGCGACTGTCAATTGGCCATGTTGATTATTAATGACGGCGTGGTACAAAAACGGATGGCTACTCTTTGTTCCATCACATTTCTCCAGTTTTCGCACCACACCACCAGTCGCATCAATACAAATGCATGCTGGCTCTCGCTTCGCATAATCTCTAAATACATGGAGCTGATGGTTCGTCCAGTAATGGACGTAGAAGGGATCTAGACCTATGCTATGAAGCGAATTTTGCAGCAGTTCCAGTTTCATCATTTGCAACGCACGTAACGGATCACGGTCTAAGTATTGCGATGCTTTATATTCATAGCGTGCGTTATTAAGAGCGCTTTTTTTGTACAGGGTAGGTGGCTCTGGATCCCCTGAACGCATTCTCTTATCAGCCTGCTCCGCGCGGTACACGACGGCTGATTTTGTGCCTAATTCTTCGGCGATACGTTGCCTTATGGGTGCACGTAAATAACGTTTCCCGCATTTACCTGGGCCTTTTGTGGCTGTGCATTTAATCTGAACGTTCTCGTCAGGAGTGCCGTCCGTAAGTAAAATTGTACAGGTAATCATCCCTTTACAGTCACACGTACCTATAAAATATCAAAGTTATAATCATAGAGACATTATTTTTTAATATCATTTCCTTTAATCCTTTTGTAACAATCAAACAATTATTGATAGTAGCCCCTGAGCATAACAATATTTTTTCCGTCAATTTGCAAATCGAAAAAATTGAAAAAAACATTAAAAATTGAAAGAAAAAAAAAGATTCCATTATTTTCCCATTATCGGACCAGCACTAAAACATGAAAAATTTTCGGAGATGCAAAAAACGGAATGGTATCCGATTTTGGCGTGAAATGCCTCAGGTTTACCAGATTTTACAATTGATCGACTCGTATACTTGTTCAAAACTACGCAGCATCGAACAAAAACGATCATTTTTATGCTCATAATCTTCAGGGTTATTTTATTATTGTATTAATGTCTCTATTTTTTTTTTTTACAGATGTTCAGCCCAAGTTTCTTCTGCGTATCTCTCTCTGAATTTGAATGATCTAATATATAAAATTCTCGTGTCACGGTGTTCGAACTTGAACTCCTCCAAACGGCTTGACCGGTATGGCAACGAAAACTGTGACACGAGAATTTTATATATTAGAAGATTATAATAACTTAAAAATAATGTTTGCCTTTTGTTATTTTTATATTCCCTCATCGTTCACAGCGCTCCATGCTTATTTCACGCATATACCACATTCTTACATACATACAATATACACATTCTAACATACATACATACTTACAATAAGTAAGCTATTTTTTGTCTACACTAGAAATTACTAGGAAATTATTTATATGGCAAAACAACGTTTGCCGGGTCAGCTAGTAATATAATAGAATTTGTTGAGCACAGATGTATACATACCAGTTATTGTACCGCGTGTGCCATCCTTGATTACTTTGGCATAACGGAAATTATATGCGCATGACAATCGCGTGGCTCCATAAATTTCATTAGAAATCCATTCTTCCCAAAGACCTGGCGCCAAAACCGTACATTCACGTGCGTATTTTTTGATTCTGGCTGCTTCTATGCGTTTATAAACCCTTGGTTCCATAAGTTCTAAATATGAACGTCGATCTGCCCAAATGGTGAACTCGTGGAACCCAGGCTCAACACTCGAGTCATTGTTGGTGTTAGTGGAGACATTAGAAATGATCGTGTCATCCACGCCCGAGGTGTTCAGTTTAATATGCACTGGATCTATTTGCTGCCGAATATCGTTTCTGCATACCATAGAGTATAGAGTCCCCGGTCTTAATTGATTCTCCAACTCCTTCGATATTATTTGCCACACTGGATCTAGCTTCGAAACCACTTTCTTATCACGTATAACTCTGTCTTTATGTTTTTTAATTACACTTATAACCGTGCCCCGATCCACTTTATAGGGTTTCCCCACTGGCTTAACCATTTTTTAACCGTGATGCAAACTGAATCGCGATGTCTTAAGTCAACTTACTGACGAACGATTCGTGTGCAGGCTGATGAAAGACTGAGTAAAACCACCTCATTTCTTTTAAAAGCAAAATGAGATCGAAAAGGCCAAATTGAGATCAAAAATGCCGAATTGAATACCCACTAATACGAAGCGGGATACTTTAAACGAAAATCTACGGAGCGCGCCATACATTGTAGCGCCCTTGCGCTGGCAATGTTTTTGGCTTGCACTGCTAGTCACAAACCTTTTTTTGTAAGCCAAATCCATAGAATTTCGGCTTCGAACATATGGTGACCCGTGCAAAGCATTCTTATTAACAAATATGTTGAATTCTGAACAATATAGTTTAATATACATATGGTAAAATGCTATATAAAGGTGAAATTGTTACCGTCTTAGCTTCGATCTGTAAAGTTGCGAAGACGGTTGAGTGGAGAGTAAAAATGTACAGATAGAGTTACTGAAAAAGATTCAAGTGATACGAGATGTTAAAATAGTATTTTTGGCTTACTTGTTGCTTTATCCAATTAACTAAAAATATTATCAAGCATCTCACTTGAACTCTTTGATTATTCATGGCATTGTTTTTCATTGCAATGTTTTATTCGTGGTTTAGTAGTTTCCATTTTATGTCGTACAATCTTTATGTATACAAAATTTTCATAACACTTATGGCGAAGTAATTGATAACATATATTTAAGACGAGATGTTTTAAATTCGAAATTGGCTCTCAATAAAAACCATTATCATTACACAATGATCACTGAAAATCTTCCACAAAAATTTTGATTATTGCATCATCAATAACTATTTTATTCTTTGGTTGTTTTTTTTTTTTTTAGTTGGTCTAAATACAATTTTCTCGGGGTCAAGAGTGCTATACAATTTTCACCCCCATGAAGTTAGCTGGAATATTCTGGAGTTTCAAGAAAGAATTTTTTATTGCCGAAAATAACATTTCGCTGATACCAGCATAATAGGGAGATACCAAGAAACTAATAGAATTAATATTGAATCAGATTATTAGTAGCTATATCACCGCAGCGAAAACTTTCAATTCATTGGCAATCAAACTCAAAGCGTTGTGTTCTACAAACAAAACCCGGAGTAACAAATTTAAAGACTGATTGTGAATTAGACAGCTATGATGCGACTTGTATGAAAGAAAACAAAGAAAGGGTGAGAAAAATGAATTCTATTGTATAAAAAATTAATGTCGATACCAAATGTTCGTATATGTATATCGTTAGTTCTCGTTGTTATATGTCTACATATATTATATATTTAATACAAGAAATAGTTTTCAGGTTATCGGATCAACTATTATGTTATTTTTGTGTTATTATTTTTAACTTCATTTTTTACTCTAACTTACACTAACTAACTTAGTAGAATGAATGAATAAATAAATTTATTAATTAGGGACTTGAACACTGCGCAATTCAAACTAGAAAAAGAAAAATAAGCAAATTAGGGTGAACAAAATATGAAAATGAACTAGAATAATAATGATAAAAAAAAAACGTAAAAAGAAATGAAGAGTGAAATGATATTAGATATAATCGACGGGCCTGTGTATTATAATTTAGGAGAAGCAATAACAATAAAGATGGAATATTTACATTAGAGTGGTCCTTAGTCGGGGGTATTTTTGAATTTCCATGCTCCCAGAAGCTCAAATGTTCCGAAACAAATTTGAAAAAATGTACCCCAAGTTTCAGGGCTCTATCTTAATTTGAATCCGTGCCGCTTAATTTTTTAATTCTTGATTTTTTTATTACGGTTAAAATAATTATCCAAAGAATTTGAAACTCTGCAGACTTTATCATCATAATAGTACCTGCCCTTCGGTAGAATGTGCAAAAATCAATGTCATTTTTAATTTTTACGTGAACTCATGTTGAGACGATTGATTCTATGTCGTATGTTCATTGAATTAGCAATGTCACCAGTCGTCAACCAATGACTCGAACCTGAAAAATTCGATTCGTGTAAAATTTTTGCCACTCGCCTCAAGATGCTTAGTTCACCGAATTCAGCCCTTGAGGATGCAAAAAAATTAAAAACGATGAGCGACAAATTCGTCGTTATAGCATTTAATCAGCATCTAATTATCATTCTATTATTATGTCATTCATTCTCCGGATTTGTCATCCCCATCGTAGATTCGACCCTCGACACCGTCAGCAGCCCCACAGACGGTAGAAAAAATCGAAAAAAATTGAAAAAAAATCGAAAATGACGAGCGACAAATTCGGGCCTTGGGTATTATTGGAGCATCTAATTAGCATTTAATTACTGCCCAATCACTTTTTCGAATTTGTCATCCCCGTCGTAGATTCGACCCTCGACACCGTCAGCAGCCCCACAGACGGTAGAAAAAATCGAAAAAAATTGAAAAAAAATCGAAAATGACGAGCGACAAATTCGGGCCTTGGGTATTATTGGAGCATCTAATTAGCATTTAATTACTGCCCAATCACTTTTTCGAATTTGTCATCCCCGTCGTAGATTCGACCCTCGACACCGTCAGCAGCCCCACAGACGGTAGAAAAAATCGAAAAAAATTGAAAAAAAATCGAAAATGACGAGCGACAAATTCGGGCCTTGGGTATTATTAGAGCATCTAATTAGCATTTAATTACTGCCCAATCACTTTTTCGAATTTGTCATCCCCGTCGTAGATTCGACCCTCGACACCGTCAGCAGCCCCACAGACGGTAGAAAAAATCGAAAAAAATTGAAAAAAAATCGAAAATGACGAGCGACAAATTCGGGCCTTGGGTATTATTGGAGCATCTAATTAGCATTTAATTACTGCCCAATCACTTTTTCGAATTTGTCATCCCCGTCGTAGATTCGACCCTCGACACCGTCAGCAGCCCCACAGACGGTAGAAAAAATCGAAAAAAATTGAAAAAAAATCGAAAATGACGAGCGACAAATTCGGGCCTTGGGTATTATTGGAGCATCTAATTAGCATTTAATTACTGCCCAATCACTTTTTCGAATTTGTCATCCCCGTCGTAGATTCGACCCTCGACACCGTCAGCAGCCCCACAGACGGTAGAAAAAATCGAAAAAAATTGAAAAAAAATCGAAAATGACGAGCGACAAATTCGGGCCTTGGGTATTATTGGAGCATCTAATTAGCATTTGATTACTGCCCAATCACTTTTTCGAATTTGTCATCCCCGTCGTAGATTCGACCCTCGACACCGTCAGCAGCCCCACAGACGGTAGAAAAAATCGAAAAAAATTGAAAAAAAATCGAAAATGACGAGCGACAAATTCGGGCCTTGGGTATTATTGGAGCATCTAATTAGCATTTAATTACTGCCCAATCACTTTTTCGAATTTGTCATCCCCGTCGTAGATTCGACCCTCGACACCATCAGCAGCCCCACAGACGGTAGAAAAAATCGAAAAAAATTGAAAAAAAATCGAAAATGACGAGCGACAAATTCGGGCCTTGGGTATTATTGGAGCATCTAATTAGCATTTAATTACTGCCCAATCACTTTTTCGAATTTGTCATCCCCGTCGTAGATTCGACCCTCGACACCGTCAGCAGCCCCACAGACGGCAGAAAAAATCGAAAAAAATTGAGAAAAAATCGAAAATGACGAGCGACAAATTCGGGCCTTGGGTATTATTGGAGCATCTAATTAGCATTTAATTACTGCCCAATCACTTTTTCGAAATCACCCTCTCTTAGCTGATTTTTCAATGTGGCGCTGCTAGCTTGAATCCAAGCTGGCACCGCCACAGGTTTTTTTTATAAAATGCAGAGCGACAAATTCGGGCCCTGGGTATTATTGGAGCATCTAATTAGCATTTAATTACTGCCCAATCACTTTTTCGAAATCACCCTCTCTTAGCTGATTTTTCAATGTGGCGCTGCTAGCTTGAATCCAAGCTGGCACCGCCACAGGTTTTTTTTATAAAATGCAGAGCGACAAATTCGGCATTAGAGCATTTAATTAGCATCTAATTAGCATTTAATTATTACATATACTGAACTCAATATTTCTCTTGTGGCGGTGCTAGCTTGATAGACGTGAGCAAAGGCGATAATCGGTAACAGCGTAGCTACAACGCCGCTCCTGCGTACGCTCGCGTTCCGCAAACGGTTAGGGTCGTACGTTGGTGCCTGCGAGACGATGTTTTACGCAGCGTGATCATCGTGGGTGTAAATTGTAATCGGAGAGCTATGGTCGAAATGAAGAGTAGGAAGAGGAGGAAACACGAGACCGTGGCCGATACGTCTTGACCTTGGACGGTGAAGCCGTTACGCGATACGCGTCATAAATCGTCCGACTCTTGCGAGGCTCCGTTACGTATCGTTGAGACGTCGATCAAAATCATTAACCTGCCCCCGGATCGTCGCGGTGAATAATTAACGAGGGGCTCTTTTTTTATATTCGTTCCACGATCGCGGTCACGGTACAACGCGATCGATGGATCTCTATTTACCGAAGCTGACCACCGGCGAACCCCTCGTTATTCTTTTCATCACTGATTTTCTTACCTCGTTCGGAACGCGCGTGGCGGAACGATGAAATCTGGTTTCACCGATCGATTATCGGCAAATGTATTTTACTGTTATATACGCGGCGAGTGATCGACTCCGACTCATATTTGTCGGTTCCTCTTCACCCCGTTCACCCGTATCGTGATTCCGCGCGACGAACCGTCGCTCGAGATCTACCGATTCGCCTTTTCATTTTTAATCGACGAGTCCTTCCGCGATTTTGTTTTTCTCCATTTATTATTTTTATCGGCATGATTTGCGCACGGACGAACCTTAATACCGTCCCTTTTTATGCTCCTCGTCGCGACGTTACGCGATAGCCGGTGATAAAGTCGCGATTTATCATCGAGGGTATTTCTTTGGGTATACCTATAGCCAGGTCGAAGCTATGGGGATATAAACGTCGGTGAAAAAGTCGCCGAAGAAAGAAGCTTTCAAGCTGTCAAACTTGGAAGGAAATTTAGATGAAAGATAACCCAACCAGACATCCCCTCGCAAGCTACTCGATTTTATTCAGCTGTCGAAGTTTGTTCGAGAGTTTAAAATTTCCCGATACCGCTACCAGCTCACGGAGAAATAACACTTCCGGTGCGGATCCTTTTCCCCCATTCTGTTTTTTTCAATTCCTTCTTCTTTTTTTTTTCACGCGATATCAGATCCTCTCCTCTATCTCGTATTTTCTCCATCGGCTTTCCGCGCGAGCTTTCTTGAAAATCGAAAGGGAACTCGGGGAGAAAATCGAGGAGACGATATCGGGATTCGGACGAAGGTGGCGAACACTGTGACTCCCGGTAAATTATACGAGAGCATATACCGCCGCTGCGCGGCCATCCCTCGGACACCTGCGCTCACGGTAATCAGTCACGGAGCGGATGTAAGTAATGAAAATAATTAGTGCCGCTTCCGTTTCACGTTTTAAGAATAACGCCGATTCGAAATGCTCGACGCATCGGTATTACATGTACGAATGAATGTGCAGTTTTTACATTTAATAATATGCCCTTTCTCGTCGCTGCGCTCCATATTCGTTACGTACGCCGAACCGTGTTTACTAACACGTATCAGAGGGCGAGTCGAGAGAGTGCTTCGCTCGCACTCGCACCTTGACTTTTCGGCTACTCGTGAGCCGTGCGTAACCCGCGCCGCCGAAAATACGTGCGACGAGTTTCGAAGAAACACCCCGTACACGTACGTGTTCCACGGTGAGTGCGTTGCATCGCCTGCGGAGGGTTGGAACCCGAGCGGAGGAGGATGAGCCTCTCTTTTATATCCGACATTAACAAAGGGAGCAAATATGCGGAAAAAAAAATCCATCTCTTTTGCAGATCAAATAAAAAATCACGGGGGGTTTTTCTGCTTCGTTATATATTATACCGACAATGTTGAATCGTAACTAGGTAGTAAATATCGGAATAAAACGAAACTGGAAATCAAGATCGGACGGTTTCTTATTTTTTGCTGACTCGAGCGACTCGAAGGGTCAGGCGAATTCGTCGTCGAAGGACAAAGGGGGGGTATCTTTGACAAACGGTCGTTAACCGGGGGTGCGGTACGAGTAACGGTGAGGAATTTCCCTCTTCGCTGGGCTTACGCGGAGGTCCCGAGGAGTCACTCTCTCGGAAAGAGCGATTCTTAACTCGGTGGTGATTATTTTTCCGAGGGGCCCCCTCTTCCCCCGTCATCTCGGCCTCTGTGCTTTTCCTCGGCTCCGCTCCGCACGCTCCACTCGGAAACTCGATATTAACACCGCCTCAATTCCGCCAGCTAAGGAGTTTTTCGTTCCCTCGCGTTTATACGTCTGCGGGAGGCTACATAATTATTATCCACTTACGTTTCACCGTCACTTCGCCTCTAATAGCAGTTAAATCGCTCAAGAGAGATTTCTCGTTTTTATATTTATACAAATGCGGAAATTAAACTCGGTGTTGCGCACCCTCTTTTTGCCCCTCTCTCATACAAAACGGCACCCCGCGCCCACTCCTCCGCCAACGGAGTCCCTCGTACTCCTCTCGATATTACGCCCCCGTTCGTCCATAGTCACGAAACCTCGCCACCTCGCCACCTCGCCAGATTGCCCCCCGCAACGGAACGGCCACAATATCAGATGGTAGCGACGATGGTACCAAGCGGGTGTGATCGTTATCGCGGTGGCTGGATGGATAAGCGTGGCAAATATTGGAACGTGATTTCCGCTTCCGTTGCCGATGCCGCGCACTTCTGTAACCCAGCTATGCCATTAATTGGCCGGGGCACAACTCGTCAGGGCCACGCGTATGCGATTACACGAGCGATTATTAGCGGCGAGAGATAAGGAAAGCACGAGGAGAGTTCGGATAAATGCATGTTGAATTACATAGAGAAGTACAGCCGACTCCGCGGAGTTGGAGTATCGGAGAATATTTTCACATCACTCTTTGTTTTTTTTTGTTCCAGGTGAGAATTCGCCCCACACTGTTTACAGTTGGGTGTTGATTGTTACGTCTGGCGGTCGAGAATGAGGGACAATGTGTATGGGGTAATGTACGCACATGGCACATGGATCGATGTTGAGGCATTAAAATTTTTATTGAAACGCACCTCGTGGGATATGATTTTTATCCTTCCGACACCGAAATCTCTCAATTTGTCGATGCAACGGTGTAGAGAGAAAATAATTCAACCGCTGCGCGGTTTCTTCGGTCGAATCCGGTGCAGAGCGTGGAGCGTAGGGTGAAGAGATCACAGATCGAGAGAAGTTTAGCTAGTTTGTTTCCGAAGGAAGGTCATTAGCCACAAGACTCCGCGGTAGTCCCGCTGATGCCGTGGGGCTTCGTAGCTCCCCCAGCTGTAGCAGCGATCCCTACCTGTGCCCACGCGTCGACGCCGGTAATTTCTCGAACCCTTAGGAAATCCGCAAAAGCCGGCGCGCCCGCTGACTCGCTGTTTTTCGTTCTCCCCCCATCCTACCGGAAGGTACGACTTTCCGATTGAACGCCCTCGATTCATCTCTGCGCCGTAGCGACAGCGGGTTAAAGTGTCGCTTCGCATTGTTTTCCATTCCCCTGGCAAAGTATAAACTGGAGATTCTTACCTTCTTTTCAGGACAGCTCTCAGCTATTCGCTTTTGAATTTGTTCGCTTCGCGTTCCCCTTGTATTCTCTGCGAATGCCTGCGACAACTCTGACCTGTCCCCGTGTTGCAAATTCGCCTCCTTTTTTTCTCCCCTCGTCTTTCAGTCGCTGATCTCTCTTTACCGTTGGGGGGAGGGGCAGGGGAGGGGAAGAATCGAGGAATTCTTCTTCTTTCTTCGGTAGTAGCTCGCGTCGTATAAATTCCGCTCACGTTTTCGAGTCAAAGCGCTGTTCCTCCACCGTGGCGTCGAGGGGACAGGAGGGATATCCGGAACAACCGGAGACAAAGTCAGTCGACTTTGGCGACCCTCCGGAATCCGGACACCCGTATCAACCGCGACTCCTACTTTACTTGGTTCCAATGAACAAGCCCCCGAACTTTGCTCGTACTTTGTTCACCCATTCATTACTACGTTCATTCATTTATTCATCCGTTTGATCATCCGTTCCTACCGATTGGCGATAATTTTTAACGGACATCGTGTTCGTCGGAGGCAAGTGAAAATTGCATCGAATCAGAGTCCTTGCCTGGGTCCCCGTTGACACGTAGAAAGTCAAATCGAAACGATCAACGGTTGCATCTCTGCGGGATATCGCGGCGTGAATTCGAAACGGAAAATGACACATGCGCTCCCTCCCTCGCGTACAGCGATACGTGGCACGGTGTGAGCCACGTACGTACGTACATCCATGTGCGGTGGATAGAACGAAAGGAAGCGAGGTGGAGTATCCACCGACACTCCCACGCTCGCGAACCAGATGCCGGTCTATTCAGGCCAGCTGACGTGCCGTTGGACTAAAACTACGGATCACCCCGACGCGTCGCGACAGTTTCGGTATCCTCGTTCTCTTCAATTCACCCCACAGCCCCGCGTAATCATCTAATACCTACGTCAATGAGTTCCGCGACTCGACGCGTTCTACACCTACCTTAGCTTAGCTTTTAGCGCATGGAGGTTTGTCTATGCGAATCGGCATTCGGTTCAGCCCATTGTCGATTGGAATTATCTATCAGTCGAGCCCGCTGTTGGCTCGGTGTTGCGCTGCAATTGCAGGGACTCGGTTTTGATTGCGCACAGAGTCCTCGATCTCCCTTGCAGTCTCTCCGCTGCCGCTGCATCGACGTCGTCGTAATACGCCCGTTTTAATCGCATAGAGATATCCGAGGCGGTGCAGCTGTGTTCGGAACCGATGTGAATAGAGTATCTGTCTCGGTGCAATGGCCATTCCCTCGAACGTGAGTCTCGAAGCGAATGCTCTGCCACGGGTCGTAATGCCGCGATGGATATTCCGCGAGGGATTATCGCAGAAGAACGCTTCGCCGAGATATTCGCTAATCGTTGGGTCGAGAGAAGCTCCGCACATGTTCGGATGACGTGAATCGAACGCTGTACTTCTTCGTTCCACGCTAGAATTTTTTGCTTCAAGCGGTGAAAAATTGGCGATAACTCGATCAATTTTACAGATAGACTAAATCAACTTCTGAATTCGGATTCCCGACATCAAAATACGTAAGAAAAGAATAAAATGCTGATTCCGTTCTCCCTGTAGCGGCTATACCGTTGACGGCGGAAACTGGGTAATTCGAGACCGGTGATAGGGGGGAAAGTGAAAAACGATACGGGGGAAAGCGAGGAACGTACGTAGATAGAGATAAAAGGAAGGACACTTGTCGCCCTTCGGAAGTCTCGGAAGTTCATCGTGCGAACGTCCTTCTGGTTTTATTTATACCGGAGGCTGCAAATTCTCTTCGATGACGCGCACGCGAAGTCAACCCCTGGCGTACACCTGCGCCCCGAGGAGGCACGTACTCTCCGGCGCTGCGGGGGCGAACGTACGCGTGAACTTCGCGGGCGATTCGACGGATGGAATCGCTTCGGGCGGTCGACTAATGCGCGGCTAAACAGGACGACGATAGCTAGGCACTGTTACATCCAATCCTGTCAGCTCGTTGTCCGACACACCAGAGCCGTGCTCTCGTAATCAAGGGAGGCCCTCGCCCTCGCCCTCGCCCTCGCCCTCGATAAGAGCGGATCATCCCGTTCCTCCGGTAGGCGGGTGAGCAGGTGGAATATAGGAGGACCCCTCCTTCGGATAATTGCATTAGCAGCGGTTAACTCGGAATAAGATAGCGGGTTCTTCGTCCCGGTGATACCCTCGATCCTTTATCTCGAACAATTTGAATAAAATTACGATCCGTTGGGGCTGCTGCCGAGTCGGTAGAGTTGCTGATAAATTAATTTCCGCCATTCGCCGTCCGGGAGGAGAGAAAAGACGGGAACTCCTCCCGAAAAGATCACCCATTCGCATCTCGCTGGAACGAAATCAATCGTGCGGACGAGTGGATGAGAATTGAGGACGCGGCGAGACGCTCGCGCGCTCCGATCAATTCCTTCCCGGCCTCGACCCTCACCTCAGGAATAATGTATCGTTCCTTTACCTATTTATGCGACACAACTCGATGCCAATCTTTCGCCTGCAACGGAGAATTCCTTGTAGCCGCTGCTGCTGCCGCCGTTGCCGCAACGACGCATAAACAACTTGGCCTGTCGACGGAACACATTCCCCCGACCCTGTAAAACCTTCGCTCGTCCGAGAAATAAATCACCGGTGTGTCAGTTGGCTGATCGCGTTGATACCGTTCCCCGCGTACATTTGGAGTACCTCATATTTCTCTATCGCCGCATCGCCGCTCGATGCTGCCGTATATTCGCGGACGTATTTGCAATACCTGCTCTTCTTTTCTACCAGCCCCCACCCCACCCCTCGGCCGACGGACGTCGGCGAGCCAGGTAAGATCGCTCCGCGTTTTACATCCGCCTCACGCTCCGCACGTGCGAAGTTCAAAGATCGTCAAAATTGAACGACGTCGCGTCGGTACGGAGATCGCGAAATTGATACCTCCACCTACCTGTTCGCTGTATCGAGTATCGTAACGAAATTTACGCATCGTCCGTTTGTTTTTACGCCCGATGTGCTCGAAGGTCTGGGCTGTCCCGACGCAGGTGTAAACGGAATAGGCGGCGGGGTAATTACGGTGTTAATTGTAAATCTTATTGCCGAGATCTTAACTCCGTTTATAGTTTCTCGGAAGATTCGGGGTCACGGGATGTTGTTGTTGTTGTTGTCGAGTGCTACGGAGGGTAAAAGAGGATTCGCGACTATGCAAATCGCGGTGCGCGTAATATATTACGAGCGAAGAAACACCGGAGAAGGTATTTAGCATTTAAGTGGAGTACTTCCGGTGACGTCTTTTCGACGTCTCGTGTGCGCTACGAGTACCCGTGGCAACGTATCGCGCGATCCTCGTTCGCAAGACCCAGAAGCCTCTCTAGGCGTGACGCGGTACCCGCGCGTGAACTCGGGGTGCCCGAGGAGCTCGGTCACCGGGAGTCCCTGCGATCGGAATTAGGAATCGATTCGGAACTCGCGCCCGTTCCAAGAGCCACCCGATACGCCGGTGGCACCGGATCGACGGATCGACGCGAATACCGGGTCGAGTTGAGAGCCTCTACGACGGCATTCCAGGAGGACGAGGAGGACGGGAGCCCGCCAGTTCCCGAGTCGAGCCGCGCATCGCATCGCAGCTTCCCTCCACGGTCCACGCGCGAGCCACGACGTCCGACGCGTACGCGGACACCGATCGACCGTAAACCGGCGAGGAGCCGAGGAGCCCGCTCCTTTTTTCTCTCGTCTCTCTCTCGTACCCGTGGCTCCGAGTAACCCGCGTCGATGTTTCAAATTGTTTTGCCTTCGATAAGCCTGAATAATTTGACGGGTAAAAAATTGTATCCACCCCGCGAAAGAAGCCGCCCATGTTCAATGAGCCGATGAAGAATGACGCGGGGGGTAGGGGGGGGGGGGGGGTAGGGGGAGAAGAAGGATATCGGCGAGGGGCGATCCCCGTGCGAGCATCTCGCGTCACCGTCTCGTATAATAGTTTACGCTCGGCGTACCGGCGCAGGCCGTAAATAAGGAACGCACCCCGTGCACCGGTACCCGCACCGTTCGGTCTACCGCCGACAGAAGCGGCATTGCCGCGAGAAAATCCAGCCGCTCGAAATCTCGGCCAACCGCAAGCGGCACTTAGCGACGTTACGGAGTTACTATTACTTACGAGTGCCTCGGCTAATCACGACCGCAATGGCAAATTTATACGGAGGTTTCAGGCGGGGCGGCATTTGTCAATTTTTAAATCACCGCTCGCACCGCGCGCATTCCTTATCCCGCGTGACCGTACGTACGTACGTCTCGTTATCCGCTGTCGGGTGCAATTTCCGAAGCAGCTGGATCCGTCGAAAGTGGAAACAGCGACGGTGTGCTTTCCAGGGCTGAAAATGAAATCCGTCGATGGACGATCCTCGGAGTACGTCGGGTGTATCGTACCGACGATAAACACGCATACCGCTGCGTGCGGATCGCAGGCGCTTCACGCGCCCCGTTTCGAACCTCCGTCTTCTCCGGTACGTTCGCAGCTCTCGGAAGAACCAGAATTTCCAGTTTTTATTAGCTGCCTCGAGCGAACGATTCTACCGGAATGACATCCCGGCCCGCGGACAATGAAGACCTTTCGGACCTCCCTTGAGCGCATCAAAAGGCGAAGACAATCTCCTCCTTTCGGGGTACTCGGTTAAAACCTACACCCGAGCGCACCCAGCGATCGAGAATCGAGCGACGAACACAATGCCGAACGTCCGTCAGCCACCCCTTCCCCCTTTCATCTGGATTCGCTCGTTCATTCATCTTGAGCCCGCGATCCGTTGGTGCTGCTGGCTGCACCACCCGAAGCCCTTCCATACGTAACAATGGGGCGACGAACCGACGTAAACGAGAATTTTCCAAGGCTGCTCGAACATTTTGGAACCCAGAACAAGTCGCCCCGCGTAATTATATTACTGGTCGTTTTCACGGGCGAAAAGTTCTCGGAGGGAGTTTATTCGTACCCGCGAGTGCTGCCCTATCTGTACGAGTGCCGAATCGACTCGCTTTGTTTGCATTTAATTACTGGGATCGCTCGCTATTGCAGTCGTCAAAGTTAACCGACTCGTTACCAATGTCGTTGTTGCGGCGGCGGCGGCGACGACGACGACGACCCTACTCTCTTCAATAGAATCGGATGTAATTTTTTATCTCCCCCGTTGGAGGGAAATCCAAGCGGGGATGATCGCAGTTGTCGCGTATTATACGGAAATTTCGATCGTCGAGATAGGGCGGGACTCGGCTCCTCGCGTTATCTTCAACCATTCGGAATGGCTGCTCGCTTCTTTCCCCGCGGATAGGCGAGACAAAGTGAAAGGCGAGTTCATTCCGAGGGTCGAGCAAAAGGGACGTGTTCATTCCGAGGAGAAGCCGACCGTCCCGCGAGGTAATAACTCTTCGCCTAACCGATTCTAATGCGAGCGGGCCTCGTTAACGAAGGTGCGGAGAGGACCGGATGTGGTAGAGATGCGGAAGTTCACCAGCCGATGGATTTGTCGGAAACAAAGTCGACGACTCCCGCGCCGGCATGGATCGGCAGAACCCGATCGTCGGCCGACGAATCGCACCGATTGTACCTCGGACACGTTGACGTTGTCGTACACGTGGAATGAACAACCGGTGGCGCGGAGCCGGTGCTGCGGAGATTCGGTTATCGTAAAACCATCCAGTCGCTCGGAGAGCCGTACGAGCGAAAAGACGTAAACCAGTTCTTTTCGTCGGCCGAGATCGCTACGCCCCACGGAAGAGTGAAGTGGTCGCGGCGGGACTGCGTCGCCGATGGGATACCGCTTCGGGTGTATTTAATAAAACGCGGATAGAGATGGAAAGGTTCGGGCGTTGGGAATCCGGTAGGCTCGCGATTATAGGCGAACTCCGAACGGCCATCGGCGGGGCGAAGCAACGTACGCGCGCGCCGAGTACGTCGGAATGTTTTATTCGTCTATAAATCTTGGGAGCCGCACGCGGCCACGCAACAGAAGGATGGAATTCGCGGCTGAATAGTATCCGTTTGTTATTAGCACCTCCGCATAACTGAAATTCAACGTTGCGTATTTGCTCGACTCGCGAACGCCGCTCCGCTCTGCCAATAACAATCGGCTACGTTCGCTAAAAACTTCACGTAGACACGCGCGCGTACCTACCACCCAGCGCGGATACGTGGCGTACCGCACCTCCGCACACCCATTTCCCCTCAATTTATACGAGAGAGAACGAGAGGAAGCTAGGCACAATCGAGACGCGCACCCGGCCGAGATATTTATTACCGAGGGTATACGGGGCGTCGTGCGATTCTATATCGCATTCGCGAACTCATCGTTTTCCACCGGCCAGATCGACTCGTTGCGATAAGCTTCCGCTCCTTCACCTCCACCTCCACCTCCACCTCCACCTCCGACGCCGACCTTCCCTCTCGTACCTCCGACTCTCCTCCACCTTTATTCCCGCAACACCGTTCGCGCGCAGCGACGAATACATTCCTCGTTCGACGGGTATAAACGTAGAGGTAACTCTTCGTTCTCGTCACCTCATTTCACTACCTCTTCCGTATGCTCGACCACCTCCTCCGACGACGCGTCGCCGTACGCCCTATCTAAAAATCCACTCCGGCTCGTTCCAGGTAAAAAACGAAAAGCAAGTAATGGAATGAAGAAAAGTACGGCGGCCGGTGGCCGGTGGTTGCGCGAAGGATGCCCGGCGTACACCACCGAGCTTATCCGTATCTCCAGGTAGATTCCGAGGGTGTGTAGGTGTCGGGCGTCCCGCACACCTCCGGGTATCGCGAGTGTGCGTACACAAGATCCAATTTACTCTCTCGCGTGAGTCTCGCTCCAGCTCTTTGGTGCGGAGCAGCGGCAGCGGCAGCGAACTGGCCAATTTCCTCCGTCATCGTCCGGTCACCAATTACCTACCTCAGCGCGGCGCAACCTTATGCGTTTCTTGTACCACCGCTCGGACTTTCAATAATTTTCTCCATCCGACACTAACTACGACGACAACGACGATTAACGAAAGAAGGCTTCGAATATGAGGGGAGGGGGTTAATTTTTTCGAGGCGAGCACCTCGCCGCAACGACGACTCGCTCTCGACGTTTCGGTAGACGCCAAATTGCCATCCTAATTTATTTTATTCCGGCAGATTTATGAAGCTTCTTTGCGCGTCTACGTGTACAATTGTTCGCTCCTTTTTGCGTACCGGGCAAATGTTGCAGGTGTATAGGTACCAATTATCGTTCTCTTTCTCATACTCATTTTCACCGCGGGGGTTTCTTTTTATTTTTTTTTTTTCTCTCTTTCTACGTTTGTTTTTCCTCCCCTCGTCCGACGTGAGAGCGATGCGATGTTGGAAACGCGCGGTGTTATATCGTCTACGTACGGAGTGGATGAAATTAATCGAGCGCCTCGCCCAAGTACCTTATCTCGGCAGTTGTAGGTACACATATACCTACGATATGCCGTCGCGGTAGGTATCAGCTCGATCGCACTCGAGAGTATAGAGTAAATAATGGGAAAGTCCCACGCCTCTAGGAAGGGAGGAGAGAGAGTCGACCGCAAAACTGACCGAACGAACGTACCGTACGCCGGCTGGTTGTTCTGTTGCCGCTGCTGCTCCTGTGGTTCGTGTATAATCAAAGCAGAGAGTAAATTAATTGGATTTCCGTCGACCGTCGACCGTCGACCGTCGGGCGACCAGCGTCAACGAGAAAAGTAGGAGAGAAACGGGGGACGCCGGGCGAAAAGTGACGACGCCTACGTTGCGACGTGCGACGCCTCACCTTCGCACGACGACCGTTTCCATCGCGCGATCCGCCCCACCGGCGTGATATTCTCCACCGGCAATCGGAAATCGCCACCCGCGGTGCGTCCAGGATTACTTTATGATCGAACTTCGGGGGGGACCGCGCGCGCGCACCAACGAAACCTAGAGACGTTGAATGGAACTCAAATTTTCAAGGGGTGCCGATCGATGCGCGGTGCCCGATTTTTTCACCACAGGAAGAAAAGGGGATGAAAAGAGTCCGCGGTTGCGGACACACCGCGGTACACGGAGAGAATGACGAGAGAAGCGAAAAGCTCCGGCGGTGTTGCCTCGTTACATCCATACACGTGCGGTGGTTAACCCTTTTCTGACTCTCTCCGTCCCTTCCGATCCTCGGCCAGCAACCCCCTGGCGAGCGGTTTTTATCGCCTCACTTCATACGCTATTTTGACCGCTGAAAGCCTCGATTGCTTTATTCTAGGGCATCGGATTTGCGCCAACGTGAATTCAAACTTTGGCCTGCGAGCTAGTCCGAAGTTTCGTTTTTCTATCATACGCTCGATCCTCTTTGTTCTTCGTTAGGAGGACAATCGATAGCCCTCTTACGCTCGCGTTCGATGCATCGACCGGCATTCCCGACGATAAAGATCACCAAGTCGTTACTTGACGATTTCTACAGAATTATTGGTATACCATGCGCGTATGAAACTAAAGCGTCAATTTTGGCGATAGCCAATGCACAAGTTGACGTAGAAAATTAAGTCCGCCGCGTATATCCCATTGGCTGAGGGTTTCTCCCGTCGTCTCCTCCGTTGTCCCTCGATCGCCGGGGTGTGTGTGAGAGAAGAAAAGGAGAGTCGCGATCGCGCCGACCAAATGGAATGGGATATTAACAGCGAGAGTTGGAGAGGAGTTCGTAATCGTCGCAATCGCGAACAATGCGACCGGTTTCGGGACAGCGCGCTAATAAAACGCAGACTCTACTTCCCGGTGAAACGAGTCGTCGGAGTCGGTCGAGTGGGGAATGCATTGAGAGATTATAGCCTCATAAATCCCGTGTCCGGGTAGAGAGGTAGGTCGTACGCGCTACCGTGCGATAAAAAATTAAACAAGAGGGGAAAAGAAAAAACGCCGAGTGAAGAGGAAAGGGGGAGAAAGTATACGTGCCGCGTCGCGGTACGTCGCGAACGAAGCCGCATCCGCGGACGCCCCGTGGATGAATCGGACGTCGATCTTCTCAAGGATTTTCTGGCATTCCTGGATCTTGCTGCGGCGTCTCGAATAACTAACGAAGGTACCGCCCGCCTTTGCCGCCGCCGCTGCTGCTGCAATGACAAATTAATTAACCCGTTCATGTTCGTACGTGCGTCACTTGTACTCTCGTCATCCGCGCGAACGACTAGAAATAATTATTCAAACGATGCAATTAACCGTGACAGCGCGCTCGATGTCCCGTGAAACACCGACCCCGAGCCAATTCCGATCCTTTCCCTCATTTCGCACCGGTTCTGCTTCTGCTTAAATGATTAGGGGGTAAATGCCGAGGTGATGAGGAGTTGTTGTCCGCATGTACGCGTAACGTACGAGCAATGATTATTAGGGTGGGTTGAAAAACATTTTTTTTTTTGGTCAAAAATCATAGAAAACATCTGAAAATTGTCGATTTTAATTGTTTTTTACTCGGTCACTGTTCAACATTTTTTTCCTATTATTTTTGTAATTCAAGTATAAAATCAGAAAATGACATGCTCTATTTTTGACTTGAAATTGAAGTTGAGTCGGGGAGCCCGAGCTTTGCTGGAGTCAGGTAGCCAGCAGCGTAGCGCTTTGTTGTGAAGACGTCACCTTGGGGGCTGAGCAGAGGTGACGCTCCACAACAAACCGCGCGCCCGTGGCTACCTGACTCCAGATAAGCTCGGGCTCCCTCGTAGACCGAAAAATTCGAATATTTCGACCCATGCATGGATTGCGACTCATAATTTTTCTGCTCCCAACAGCGAATAATTAATGATTACTCGATCGATTGCACGAGTAGATGATTTTGGCTTCCAAATTTGGATTCCTGAGCTGATTATACGTAAGATAACTCTTGAAGAAGCAAAAAAAAATTCGATTTTTGAGCAAAAAATAAATCACGGTTTCAATTGGGTTTAATATGCTTTTTTGACGTATTTTGACCCCAGGAGTCCGAATCTGACAGAAAAATTGATCTATCTCTAAAATTGACCGAGTTATCGCCAATTTTCAGCTTTTTGGGGTCAAAAATGAAAAATTGATGTTTTAATCTATTTTAATGTAATTTGGGCTCAGGAATCCGAATCCGAAAGAAAAATTGATCTATCTATGAAATTTATCGAGTTATCGCCATTTTTAGGCATTTTTTTGCATAAATTTGAGGATATCTCGAAGGGAAAAAATCGTAGCTCAATTTGGACGACGGATTCGTGTTCCTGAGGTCAAAATACATAAGAAAAGTGTCATACGATCAATTTTAAAAAATAAAAATTTTTGGCCAAAATTTGAAAAAATCGTAAGGGGTACCCCTTGGAAAAATCTCAAATTTTGGCCAAAAATTTTTATTTTTTAAAATTGATCGTATGACACTTTTCTTATGTATTTTGACCCCAGGAACACGAATCCGTTGTCCAAATTGAGCTACGATTTTTTCCCTTCGAGATATCCTCAAATTTGTACCAAAAAATGCGAAAAAATGGGGATAACTCGGTCATTTTTGCAGATAGATCAATTTTTCTTTCGGATTCAGATTCCTGAGCTCAAATTACATTAAGATAGACTGAAAAATAAATTTTTTATTTTTGACCCCAAAAAGCTGAAAATTGGCGATAACTCGGTGAATTTTCAGAGATAGATCAATTTTTCTTCCAGATTCGGATTCCTGAGGTCAAAATACGTCAGAAAAGCATATTAAACTTAATTAAAACAGTGATTTATTTTTTGCTCGAAAATCGAATTTTTTTTTGCTTCTTCAAGAGTAATCTCACGTATAAACAGCTCAGGAATCCAAATCTGAAAGCCAAAATCATCTACTCGTGCAACCGATCGAGTAATCATTAGGTGGTAAAAATTTTTTTCAACCCACCCTAATGATTATACGCACTCGACTGTAATTATGAGATCGTGGACTTTGACGCCCGACTTGGCGTCCGGTGTAATCTGAAATTTCGTTGGGAGAGTTGTTAAAAATTTTAACGGTGCAAAACGACCAACATATGCCATCAGGCATCGGGAGATCGGCGTGTAGGAGGAGGAGTCGTATAGCCGATGACACAGTTAATGGTTAATTACGTGGACAAGGGCATCCGAAGCTATTTACGATAAGTTGAAGTCGGGAAGAAGGATGACTTCAAGGTTAAATCAATAATCCCATCATCGTATTCAGGCCAAATGATACGATCGACTGACGCCCATTCCAGATATAACCTCCGTCTGACTTACGGATTCTCAAGCATGACGAGGACGTTACCGCGTCCATCCCCGCTCTCTCTATTCCGACATCGTTTTAGGTTTTCACCTCTCGCCCCCTCTCCGTTACGATCGACGATTTCCCCCCCTATCTGGGAATACTGCAAACGTCGTACAAACGGACGAACACCGTCGAGATCGCTGTTCGCTCGTTCGGAGAATCAAAAGTACGACGAGATTATCTTACAATCAACGAAAGATGAGTCTGCGGGGTAAAACCGTCGAGTACCGATCGCGGCTTCGTATATTGTAAGATCGAGTATCGACCCACCAAAGCGCAACGCGAGTTAACGAACGGGTCGCTTAATCTCTCCTAATCTCCCGTCCGCATCTCTACCCACATCGAAAATCACTCCTCCCCGGCTACCTACCGGTTTTACTTGCATCGATTATCACGTCTACTACGCATATTCGCGTCCGCGGAGGACTTATTAATCCGTGACACACCCGAGATATATTAACGCGATCCGATTTTCAAAGCTCATCGCGTTACATGCGCCGACATGGAAACCAACGCCGATGACTTTCACTCTCCAGTTGAATCGAGACACTTGGAACGATTCATTTTTATTTGTTCATCTTTGATTCCATCGTTGTTTTTTCTTCTCTCTCCACTTCGTCGCTTGCGGGAATACAAGGACGAAAATTGCGGATCGTCGAATATAATGTACGAACAAATTGCGAGTGTGCAATTACTGATTGCGAGTGGCTCGGCGACTAGCGTTGCGCTGTCATATTTTTCCTTCATTTCTTTCTCCTCCCTTTTTCCTCGTCACTTTTGTTATCTGGACCGAATTAAGGTCACGAGTCAGCCGGCAGCGAGCCGAGTACACAGTCGTACGAAGTTGCGAACGAATTCGCGACGGGCATGTGCGAATACGTGTACATTACATATTCATACACTTGCAAATGTATACCGGGGTAATGACGAGAACGAGGGCAACGCGATCGTAAAGATCGCACGGATTGGCCGCAGTAGCGCGAATTCCGGAGAGGCCTTTTGTGTTTCTCCTGGCCCTTTGATCGTTGCTCGCGATACCTCGACGTGTCGACCTATGGATGACCACGGGTGCGAGGGAACGCGATTCGAGACGGCGGTTCCCGCATCGCGTGAAATTCCAACGAACCCTTCCTTCCGAATATTCCGGAGCCAATCGAGTCCTGACTCGATCGATATCACCCTCGCCCGATACCGTCGGATATTAATTGAACGAATCCACCGTCCAATTACCATTATTGCACGTAATATATGAAGCGAAGGTCTTACGTCATACCGACGTAGCGTTTAATCGAATGGGACAATTTAACGACGCGTCAATTCGGCCACGCAATCGGCGGGGATCTCTTTCGCTAACGAGTCCTCCTCCGCTATCTCTCTTGTGAATTGTTTTTCAGCCACGAAAAGCCTCAACTTTGTCGTTTGTTGCCGCAGGTTGTCACGCGACCTTGGTGCCCCGACCAGGGCAAGACCAGAGAGATGACGAAGCTCTGCAACCATAAGAGGAAATTGTTGCTACCCGTAGCAGCGGCGAGTCCCGTCGCCTCCTCGACCGTCTCCGGTGTACCCGCGCCTCCAGCTTCGCCGTCGCCTACGTCCTCGGACAAGTCCAAAAAAGGTGAGACGCATCTTGAATCATTTATGGCGGTACGTATTTACGTACGATACTTTGTACTCACTGCCGCACGCCCGTAGACTACGAGGTCTGTAGGGAAATATGTCCACCGTACGACACGCGGGGTGGGTTGGTGCAGCTTGTTCGACAGAAATACGGATGCGCGAAAGTCCGATTAAAGAATTTCAGGATAAAGAACTCCTCGAGATGCCGTACACTGCGGGCGATCAGAGAGAACGAGGCAAAATCTTTGAAGATTAACCCACCCCCGTAAAGCACCCCGCAACGTAGCTACCCTGTTCCCACACGCCCTTTCATCAGCTTTCGCTGGAAAAACATACAAAACTCTGTTTCGAATGAACTCCTCGAGCGAATAATCACGCCGGGTATTTTTTATCATCCTCCCCCGCGCTACGATATTTTTTTGCAAGTTGAAGGAATTCATTTCTCCCGCGAGCCGCCCGCTTCGGGCTTTTAGAATTAGCGAGGGGATGAAATTCGACGCATGCACGTGTGCGGAATGTATTTCGTGGCTGCATCGGGGCACGTGAGGAGCACAGGGCGAAGCAGGGAGCAGCGAGTAGGAGATCCTTGTCGCGGCGGATTGTCTCTACAAACTTCCGGATTGATTTTGGCGAGGGGATCGCGATTTCGCGCGGTACCGCGACGTATATTGGGAAAGTTTGTCCGGCGAAAGGACCGCTGTCGTTGAGAAAAGGTGCCACCTCGCCCCGGTATGAGTCGCTATCGCGAACCAGACGTCGACCGTCTACGCGCCAGGCGTAGATGTCTCTCTGTCCGTGTGAGCGGCGAACTTACGCGGAGACGTGTATTCGTCTAGATGGGCAGGTGTGTATTCATCCGTACCGCGGCGATGTAATCGACGAGGAACGAACGGGAACACGTGCCAACTTTCATTGGAAGGGGACCAAAAGTTTCACTTCGATGAGAATCCTGCCCGCCGCTCTATCGTAATCATTAGGAACAAGTCAGGGCAAAGAAAAACGACGAAATTGCGGCATTAGCGGAGCCGCGGTACCGCCGCCTCGTCGTTGACGTCGGCCTCGCCTCTCTTTCCAATCCCGGTCCTCCCGCTTCCCCTCCTCCGATTCCGATCTCCCCGGTGGTATTAAACCGCCGATGACGTACGGCCACCACCCTCCTCACTCTCATTTTCCACCCTCTCTTCTTTCTCCGGAGGCGGATGATCGTTGCGAGTATCGAACCACTTGCAATTCCACAGTCTACTTTCTTCTCCAACGATATCATCTTGTTTCCGCGAAAACAACTACCGGTAACTTTTTGCGAAAATGAAGAAACTGTCGCTGTGACATATTTTTTCATGTACCGGTGAAACCGGAACGGTGTTGTTCGACGCGCGTCCTTGTCCGTGTAATTCTTGACGGTGTGTCGGGTATATCCGCGTATCGAGTTACGCGCAAACGGTGACGATACCCTCGCTCAACTCCGTACGCGCGTTCTAATTGCAATTGTAATCGTAATTGCATTCGACAAAGCGCCGCGCGTTGGAACTGTATGCATATTTTACACCCGTACGCGTACGCCCTACTACGTTCCCTCGATCCGTGGCGATTTACGCGCGAATCGTCGATTGAGCGAAATAATAAACGCGTGCGGATGTTGACCAGTAGAGAGCCTGTGATTAGGGAAATCGAGTCGTAGTCGATATTTTTGAACGAGCAGCGAAGTACAGGGGGTGGGGGGGGGGGGGGGGGGGGAAACGCCGAGAATCGATCGTGATTCGGACGTTATTTATGGTTCGAAATATCGCCGATAGCCCAGGCGATGCATCCCCGGGATGATTCCTTAGGGTCGGTACGATAACTCAGGGTTGTATACGTGGATCAACCGAGCAAATATATGGCGACGCGTTACCTCGGATACAGTGAGGAAGGTGGAGTGAAAAGCTCACTCTCCGTCCTCCGTCCGATTGAAAAGCTACCCACGTCTTTTTCCTCGCGAGAGACCGCGTATAACCACATTTATCGATATATCATGCCGCCTGCTCCGGGCGCTTCGGATATACGAATTCGTAAACCTCGATAATCCCGAACTGCAGAGATACAACTTCTCACCTTCCTCTCCCGCTTGCTTTTTACCCTCGGAAAATTCAACCTCGCCACCCCTGCGCCCGTCAGACACTCCCGACTAGACGGTTCCTTTTTTCTTCTGATCCGGCGAAACTAAAACCGGCCAAAAGATTACTCGGTCGTACAGCGGAGAATCACGCCGCTTCGCATCGAGTACGGGCTCCGAGATAAGGCACTCCATTGCGCCGAGTACCTTTTTCTATATCCGAAGATTTCAGTCTGCTCTGGAAAATACCGAGCGACTCGCTGCTCCATGGAAATCGCAGCGTAGCCTTTCCCTCCGGCTGTAGAGTCGAAAAGATGAATCCTCCGTATCGGGTCGTTCGACGACGAGATTCCGAGGGAGTATGATTTTTCGAGTGAACATTTCGTAATTCGATTCGAGCGATAACCGAGGAAAAATCTAGGAACAAAAGGATATTAAATTTCCGGCAAGTCGGTATTAAACTTTCATCGCTTCGGAGGTAACGTTATTACACAAAACGGAGCGAATCCTGCGGTGAAGGACAGGGAGAGGGAGAGGGAGCGGGACGGGGGCCCTGGAAATGAAGGGGAAAAGGCCGAGCGTCGAGGGGATCGAGGGTCGCGCCTCGCCCTCCTCGCGTATTCCCTCCCCTCGCGCCCGTGATAACTGCAGATTGAAACGCTTTTCCGTAATCGCGAGACACGGTAATGACGCTACAATGAACGGAAGTAGCGCACCGCTCCCGCGTGTTACACCGAGATGCACTCGATCTCCGACGCCGCGCAGCTGCTCGGTCGTCGAATTGATCCGGTATGGAAATAAATGAGGTATGACAAACTCCGCTCTCCACGTCGACCATCGATCAATTACAGTTGAATAAATTATCATGGAGTGAATTCCGAGTAGCTACTCCGGAGGAGTTGTTTCATAGATTGGAAATAAATCAGGTCGGACAGACTCTGAATAAGCTGCTTTGACGGCAATTACACGTTGCACACGCGCGTTGCGATGTCTGCCTCCACTTCGATTTGCATTCCTTCGGAGCACTCCGGAGTCTGGGAGTCTATACAGAGCCTATACTCTAAGCTTCCCAGTCTGCGGTCCAGCCGTTCCATATTTTGTAACGGAGCTGCGCAATGGACTTACCATTACCGCGGTAGCTATTCACCATTTAATCCTGCTTCTCAACCGTACATGCTGCGACGGTCGGTCGCCACCGAAACCCTGGGGAGCGGGTGCGCCGACCGTGTGCGGAATGATCCAATTTTTCCATCGACTCGTTCATTTGATTATTTATTCGCGTATTCATACGCTTCAATTTGCAAGTGGAAAATTATGAAAAAGCATTCTGGGGCGTGAAGCGGATACCGTTTCTGAAACGAGAGTCATTCGTAAAAATTTGCAGGGTTATTGGTTTTTCTATAAGCCGCAGAGAAAGAAATTGGAGGAAATTCAATTCCTCGTGTAAAGTTAACGTAACGTTAACCGGCGTGTTTTCGCGTTTTCGCGTTTAACCGGGGCTTCGCGCGGAGCTTTATGGGGTCGTTTTAAACTTGAAAGCTCGCTTCTACCGGCGCTTCAATTCCAATTTTCCGGTGATATAAAGCGACAAGCGGAGAGACTGCTTTGCCAGGCATCCCTCCGACGCGTTGGGAGGGACGGCGGAAGCAGCGGCGAGGGATGGAGGCGGGGAAGTGGCGAGGGTAGCGGATCGTTGAGTAAGAAGCGGGGAAGTGAGTCACCGGGGGAGGAGGGATGCATCCCCACCAAAATGCGGTAGAGCGCCGGGATCGGATAGGAGGCGAACGGGGGTGGTATTCAGCCCGGGATCAAATAAACCCGAGGTTAAGCATAGTTTATCGTCGGTGGTCGAGCGAGTTCTACAATCAATGAAAACATCCTTTCTTCCCCCAGCGATGCCACGTTCCTCCAGGCATTGAGAATTATTATCATCGCCCGAGTGGGTACACCGAGTGCCGTTAACGTCGATCATTCGAACGCATCGAGTTCGTCTACGTTCGTTCATCCCCTCGCACGCGGGTGCACGGTTGCACACCGCGTACGATCCGGATACCCGGCGATCGTTTCACGCGGGGGTTGTTGTTTTTTTTTTTTTTTTTTTTTTCTTTTTCATCGTCAAAGCTGTCTTTCGACGGGGATGCGGGGGTCCCGAGGTGAGAATTACGTCCGCATGCGGAACTCCGCCGGACCGTGCGTGCGACGGACTCACGGGACGGAGGTTTCGAGGGAATTTTAAGGGTGACTCGACGAGATTGAACCCTGCGGAGGGGAAGCATTGATTCCAAGAGTGACCTAACCACGGCGCCGCGTCTCCCCCCGTCAGCGTGAAGGCGAATTAATCTCGTCTCCCCGTACCTAGGTTCGCCCACCTTCCCGTTCGGTCATATTGTATTTTATAAACTGGCTAGGGATTACGCTGTGTTACCGGGGGCGCAAGGCGTGGGCGATGGGTGGGAGTCAGTCGGCGCCGCTACCTTTGAAAGAGAGGCCAATCAGCCAAAGCTGTGTCTTCTTGTCGGTGGTAGCGCGATCAATAAGTCCCGGGAGGGAGAAAAAGTCCAACAGTGGCTGAGGTGGAGTCCGCGGGCGTTAGCGGTTCGTCGTCTACTGCGTCGCCCGCCCCGACAAGGACCCCGCGTCGTCGGCATCGCCGTCGTTTCGACGTCGTTGGTAATAGTGAAGGTAAAGTGGTAGTAGTGTGCCGTCGTTGCTGTTTCCGTTGGGATCGACCCGCGGGTCGGCACTGGCGAGGGGTGGGGTTTTGACGCAGGTGAAGGAGATGCTAGTAGACACGCGTTGATAAGGGTTAATTTCATACGAGAATATAAGCAGTGCCGAACCTTACAAAGTCGGCGGAGGGAAGAGGGAGGAGGCCCTGCACTCCGTCTGCAGTAACGCACCGCGCACAGCTTGGGGTGGATCTTGCGCCCCTTTACGCTCATGCGCATTCCTTTGTCGGCCCCTCAGTACGAGGCACGACTTCCTCAAAGTAGCAACGATTCGCACAGGACACACCATGACGAAGACTGTCCTTACCCACCTACTGGTCGGAGATTTTTCTATGGTCACTTTACGTATTCGGTTTTCTTCCGACCCACACGTCCCGTAGTTATATCGTCCGAAGTTAAGGAGGTACGTTGGTGGGTCACGCACACCGTCGTGACCGATCCGAACCACTTTTATTCCCTTTTATAGCAAAAACTGCGCGACCACGATTGTGAAATAATTGTGCAAATTTCCATCGACTCTCGAAGAAGAAGAAACGAATCATTGTACGAACAACGTTCGATCACCGATATCTCCCCTTCGGATATCGTATCGGAGGGAAAATATATCGTTGATAGCGGGTCTCTGGAGAGGATCCGAGATGACGAAAGGTGCATTCCTGTGATAATTGTAGGTCAGGCGATACGAGAAGAGGAAAGCCTTTCAATTCAGCCACTCGTTCACCTTCGATGGTAGAAAAAAAAAAAGAAAAAAGAAAAGAAAAGAAAAAAACGAAATCCAATTGATAATCGTGAAGAGTTAACGATCGCGTAAACTCAATTTCACGCCTACTTAAATTCATCGGTTCGACGAGTCCCGAGCACTTTTCAACCTCCGTTTTAGCCGTGAACCGGGTTTGCCTTTGTTCTCTGATTACGGGGTATAAATTATTCCGAACCGGATCACGATCCACAATTGACCTCGCTGATCCGACTACGGCCCACGAAGCGTTCCCAAATTTCCACCTTTTTAGTAGTTTATTCCATATAGTCGCTCGATTCCATGGCTGGCGGGAAATGCTCAAACCCACAACAGCGTAGGGATGAAAGGTTATCTCCACCTGCTCAGGAGATTTACGAAAACCCTTGGCTTCCCTTATTTCCTCTGTAATCGTCACTTCAAAGGCACCGCACGGCGTTTGACGTCGTTGCACGGAGATAAGGGCTCCTCGGACGATTGTGCACGGTCTACGTTCAAAGATTCATAGGATGAAGCGTGAAATGCGAACAAAGTCAACGAGTCTCATCGAGGCGTTTCATCGAATCGCGTTACATGAATCGCGTGCACAGCGACTCGTGTATCGCTAATGAAGGACGCGAGTTACTGGCCAAAAGGGAGGTGCATGAGTGAAACGGAGGGATTCGTTACAAGCCTCCAGATATCATTTCCTCCTCCCTCACCTCTGTCCACCACTTATTTCCCTCGATACACGTCGGTATAATTATCCTATGCAATTTCATGGATGAAAGCTCACCATTTGGCTCTACTTCTCTCTAATTTTCTTTGCCTTCGCTTGCACTTCCTCTTCATCATCTTGTCGGTATATAATCTCTCCGCCCACGACATCGTTCGATGTAAAGAAACACCTGCTCCGAATCTTGGCTTCTTTTCCCGCCGGGGGGAAGAAGGACCATGGATTCGCGGTATGTGGTGGGTCGACCAACCCCCTCGAATCACGCCAATACTACCGGGCGCCAACGGTTGTTATCGCAATGATACGATCTTTAAATGTCGACATCCGCAACCCCGCTGCACGAGAGTTAAAAAATTCTCGCGTCTAACGCGAGCAGCGGGATGTACCGAAAAGGGGTTGCTTGCCTCGCCTTTTCGCTGTATGCCGAAATATTCGTTCGACTCGCAGTCCTTGTGGTTGACCGCGTACGAAGATGCTTCCGCTCCATTTGAGTTAGAAGCAGAATTCTCCCTGTACCGAAATGGGGCAAGCGACGAACTCTGTGCAGACGTTACTTCGCTTGGAAAACGAAAGGCTTGCACACGCACATGACTCGCCCTCTAAGAAGGAGGACAAGAGAGTCGGAGCAAGGGGTGGTACATCGGGTGGACGGCCGAGTAAAATCGTTAAACTGACCACAGAAGCCCCACGGAGTTAAGAGTCGAGCCACTGGGGTTAAAATGGTCGAAGAAGTTATCGTCACGCGAAACGTAACTCCGTCTTATGCTACGCGGGCGCCGTATCTCATATCGCGATCCCGAAATCGTCCCAGTTGAAAGGGGGTGACGTACAACGCCCTTCGAGTGTAGTAGAGGTCTGCAAGTTGAACCGCTGCAGAGGGCGAAACGAACTTTCGGGGAGGGGTTGCAAATATTATTCCATTTTCCCACCGCGCTCAAGACTCGTATAACTTTATAATTACGAGTTGTCGAGTTGGAATATGAGTTGAATTTATGTTGCCTTTTCTCCGCATTTACGAATGTACTATATAATTTATATAAATATCAAGAGACTGTAAAGTCGCCCGCCAAGTACATCCAAAAGAACAGGGCTCCGACAAAAATATTCTTCACCGCAACAGGGACTCGGAAACTGATCGATACTTCTTATGTTCCAAACGGCGAATCCTTCGCCAGATTTATTTTCAGAGGTAGACGCAAGGGTTGTATTTTTTTTAAAAATATGTTGAGGTGTGGATATACCTCTATGAATTTCTCAATTATCTCACACCGAAAGTTGTATTTCATTCTACAAATAACGCCTGCTGTGCGGTGCGGGCACAATGTTATAACGGCGTATCTGAATACCCGATTGATATTCTGGAGCTAGTTTTTTATCCTGATAGTGATTGCGTTAATACTCATGTCTTTTCTGTATAAAAGCATCCCAGGCTCGTAATATGTTATATCGCAATGTTTTGTCATTATCATTTCCAGACGGTCTCAGCAGAAGAAAAAAGAGGAAGTTGGCAAGCGCTGGTGGTTTATACTCCGGCGTTTCGGTTTCTCAGCTTCTGGCGCAACGGGAACGTGCCCTGGCTGCTTCTTCGACAACCGGAGGAGTTCAGGGCTCTCCACTTTCCAACAGTCCCCAGGTGAGATTTAAGCGGATGATTCGATTATCTCTCGAGAGTCATTCGTTGACCATAATGACACTTCGTTCTAATCATTAGGCATGGCCCTCGATCGCCGTACCTGCGAATTTGCAAGTTCAGCAGAACAACCAGTCAATCAATCATCAGCCGTTGAATTCACCGTCACAAAGTCACGACGCTAACGTTGCCGCGACTGTTCGTACGCCTCAGCAGAGACTGAGTCAACACAGCGTGACCGGAATGGCATTGGGAACTTCCTTGATCATGAACCAGCAAGGAAATAGCTTGAAAAATATGACTCAACAGCAGCAGCAGCTTCTTCAACAACAGCATCAGCAGCAGCTGATGCTGCAGCAACAACAACAACTTATGCAACAACACATATCTCAACAACAGCAACAACAACAACATCAACAACAAATACTACATCATCATCAACAAATGCAGCACATGCAAATACTGCATCAACAACAGCAGCAGCATCATCACCACCACCAACAACAACAACAGCAACAACAACAGCAACAGCAACAACAACAGCAACAGCAACAGCAACAGCAGCAACAACAACATCAACAACAGCAACAGCAGCAACAACAGCAACAGCAACAACAACAACAGCAGCAGCAACAACAACAGGGTGTTATAAATAATCAAATGACGCAACAGGTTCCTACATACATTAATCAACTCAATCAACAATCGTTGCATGCGATGCAGCAGCAACAACAAATTCAACAGCAGCAGCAAATTCAACAGCAGCTTCATTTGCAGCAGCTACAAAAACATAACATGAGTATGCCGCAACAACAGCAACAGCAGCAACAACATATTAGCCAAGACTCCGAACAGGCACAAGCCGCGAGTAATTACGGGGGCCAACATCAGCCGGATACTTTTTTACATCACGTAACACCCACCCAGAGTACAGGACCAGCTGCACTTCATCCGCAGCTGCAACAACTCCATCAGCATCAAATGCAACAGTTGCAGCAACACCAACACCAGCAACAATCACATTTGATGCAGCCGCAAACACCCGATCACTTGCAGATGCAAATTCATCATCAGCAGCAACAGCAGATTTCGCAGGCTTGTGTGCAATCTCAATACCCCGCACAAACGCCGCCGTCGAACAATCAGCTTAATGGACAAATCATTAATGTCATGCAACAATCAAACGTTGGGCCCATGGTGCAGAATGGGATTCATAACAGCGATTCGCACGTCCGACAGAACAGACTGCCGACGATCAACGATGAAGAGTTGGACTTGAACGCCAAACAAATCCAGCATCAACATCATCAACTTCACAGTCACGTTTTGCAGCGACATCACGTCCTACAAAATTGCAATTTGATATCGAACGCCACCCCTCCAGAGAATATGCAACGAATCTATCCCCCTTCGCACCAAATCTCGTACCCTTTGAGGCATTTCGATCCTACGAAGAGCATCGGTATGGACCCTAAGCTGGGACCCGGACATCAACAATTCGCAACCGTTAATCACCCTGGTCGGAGTCCCAATAGCAATCACGGTGCAGAAGCAGCTCAAGGGGGATTGGGACCGAATGGACAGACACCTGGCGTTCAATTCAATCCCAGAGCTCCACCATGGCAACAAACTAGGACGATCGCGGCCGCTCACCAATCACCACCTGTTGCTGTGCAAAATAGTCTCGTCTGCAACACCTTCGATCGAGTCCCACCTCTGCATCATCATATTCCACCTACGCCAGCGTGGACCGACGAACATGCTCGGAAAAAGGCCAAAGCAACCAAAACTTTCAGTAAGAAGAGACAACATCATTCTGCTGAGATGAAGAACAACATCGTCGATCAATCGAATCTAAGTCCGGGTGACGATTACGCTGACAAAGAGCAGTCGAATAACCAGATAGGTTCAACTATTGCCAACAGCGGTCCATCATTTCTGGATGATCCTAGTGGGTACCTCGCACAGCAGACTGCGCTTTTGAACAGCACAATATCGAGACAAACTGGTGTCAGTAGCTCGCACGTTACGATAATGAACAACTCAAAAGTATCGCAAGCCACACACAGCAGCGTACACATGCCTAGTAACGCTTATCTTCCGCAACCAAAGCCTTCTTCCGTACCAAGTTCCACCAACTCTTCCTCTGCCTCGGGTTCCGTTAAAAATCACGCGACTTCACCAGTGATCGTTCACAGCAGCATGACGCCAACGCCGATGAATAATGTCAATGTCCCCGAGCACAGCCCTTGTCAAGGATGCGTGTCCAGTGCGGACACTCAGTCGTACATTCAAGATCAGTACAAACAACAATTCCATCGACAGTATATCGCGCAGAGTGATCAGCGGGAGGATCCCGTGACTTCTTCAACTTACGGCGATAGACTGCCGGCCAGTCACCAAATCGATTCGCGACCTATTCAGGGCGGAACCGTTAGCACGAGCCACGGGTCGCCCTTTGGGATCCATAGCCCCGCAAATTGCGAAACGCCGGCGTCGTCTACATCCGGCATTTCGCAACCCACAACACCGCAGAGTCTCGTATCCTCACAGCCCTCCACTCCGCACAGTTATTCGCAACCCGCTACGCCTCATTCTCACCAAACTCCGGGACACATTTCCTCCCAACCGTCGACTCCTCAGGGCCAGCAGCCCACTCAATCCTCGTCATCTTCCTCATCGTCTGGTTCGCAGGAGCAACGTGCACCGACGCCACCGTGCTCAACCATGGCGCCGTCGAGCACCGTTCCTCCTAGCACGTCTCCGCAAATCGAAGTCATGCAACAAGTGCCAGAGACTCGAAATACGTTGCATACGATAAAACGGCAAGCAAGCGGCATCCGGCAAACTCCGATAGATGGGTACCAGCCCCATCCTCACACTATCCACGTCGTATCTCGAGGCTCCTCGACTCCCTACAGTAGCACATCTACCACGATAACAACGATGGCCAGTGGCCATACAGCCAGTAGCAACACCATTACGTCCGTGCTTGCTGGACGAACAAATACAGCTACGGTTTCGATAAATGCCCCGTCTGTGATGCCTAATTCTACAATTCCGAACATGATGGTTTCTAGCAAGACTCAACACCAAAATCAGTCCAACATCGGACCCTCGAACGCCACGGTGTCATCGGTGACTCACCATCACTCTAGCCCAGGGTCGATCGCGTATACTCAGTCGCCGGTCCTCAGCGTCTCCAAATCTCCATTGGAAATGGTTCAGAGTGTGGTCAGCAGTATTCAGGTACCTCAACAAGCTGCACCCTGTTCGCAAGCCCAGCCACAGACGCAAACGAATCAACAAAGTCACTCTCAGTCGAACGTTCAAGTTCACAACGTTATTCACACCTCGGCCGGAGTGCTGAAGCATTCGCCTGGGAACACTCTACCACCTGCTCATATCTTAGTTTCGAGTGGTGGCCAGCTAATCATGGCGAGTACCGGATCCGGAATAAGCGGAGTTATGGCACCCCCGCCACCGAAACTCATATCAAATGCTAGCTCTATGCCTCCCATGTCGGTGTCGCCTATGGTCACGAGTGTTACGGGGGCTGTAAGCCAAGTGATTCCGGCTGTGGGAGTCGCACAGCAAGTAATCGGACAACCAACCGTCCTGGTAAATACTATCCAAACTCCGCTACTGATTCAACCCAGCGTAATGACCATGGACGGCATGGGGCAGAACGTACAAATTCCCCATCTCACCGTTGCGACTGGTAACGTTTTGCAGAATGCCCAGTCGATACTGGAGGCTAATCAGGATGTTTCTAGAAATGTTAACGCAAATTCGGGCTTGGTGAACAGACAGCCTGCTCTCCTCTCGCCCGAGGCTGGAATGAATAAGAAAAAGGCTTACAAAAAGAGAAAAGGAAATTCTCAGACGGTGGCTTCGATGTTACACATTGCGTCTTCTCAACAAAACACGGGAATGCTGATGCAATCACAGTCGAATTTCGCCCAGCAAAATTTCCAGACTCAAAGCATCGGAGGTCCGATGCTGCAGGCCCTCACTATTGTTCCAGGTAAAGGTGGTGCGCCGGCTCAACTCGTGATGAACGGCCAAGCAGGAACGGCATCGGCGCAATTTAATACACAGCAAATAATAACGAATTCCCAACCAACGCAGCAGATAAATTTGTTACAACCAGTTAATCTGCTAAACGGAGCGACGGGAATGATGCAAAATTTTCCTACGATCCAACAATTCATCGTACCTGGAATCGGAAGTATGGTCATGTCTGCCGATGGGACCGCTACGCTTTTGCAAGATAATAATCTAGGGATGCAGTTGCAGTTGCAAAATGTCAACGGACAAAATGTTCTGACACCTGTACAAAGCCATAGCGGAATTTTCAGTCCTGGCCAAAGCATTCTCGCAGCTGGACCCGCGGGAATGGTGATTCGCGCACCCCAAGCGACCGGAGGAAAGATTATCCAACAACATAGCCCAGGAGCTCAGTTTTTGTCGCCGAATAGCGGACAATTTCTCGTGAATAGCACCACCTCGTTTGGTAATCAGTTGAGTCCGATCGTAGCGAATGTTAGTCCGAATCAGCAAGTCACGTTCAACACATCTCAGGTGCGTCCAACGAATGTTCAAGGTCAGCAAGAATTCATTCAGATGAATGGACAGACTTTGATGGTCCCTTGTGCACCTCAAAATAATATCGCCGTCTCCAGTGCACCCAACCAGCAAAATACAACGTTTGTCCAACAGAATACCACGATTGTACAGCAACAGACAACGATGGTGTCCAATAATCAAATTCCAAATTTTCAATCCGCAAATACGAGCAATGGAAACAGTATAGATGCACCGCTCAGTTTGGACCATAATCAATCGTACATTCTGAGTAGTGGGATGGTTCAGGGAAAGTCACCCTCGTCGCCAAAGAGTACAGTCAACTCACCAAGATCTGAACCCGGTCTCGAACACCTTCATCATCAGCAACAACAGCAGCAACAACAACAACAGCAACAGCAACAGCAACAGCAACAGCAACAGCAACAGCAACAGCAACAACAACAACAATTACTATTGCAACAACAACAGCAGCAACAACAACAACAACAACTATTGTTACAACAACAGCAACAAAACCAACAACAGCAGCAATATGTTTTAACGAGTAGCAGTACGACTGTTGAAAAAACGGCTCAGCAAAGCGGCCAGCAGAGTCCTTCTACGGTGAGACATTCCGTATCCACTCAAACCGCAGGTAACCAAGCAAACATTGCACAACCTGCGTTAATGAGACAGGGATCACCACCGGATACAACGACACACAGTCCTGGAAATAGTCAAAGATCCAATAGTCCAGCGGTGGATACAACGACGCATGGTGCCGCATCCCCGGCACCATCAATGGCGACCAGGCATCATCCATCTTCAACGGTAAGACGATGAGATTGCCCCGTAATCGTAAGATTAATCCTGGCGAGAGTTGAAATTTCATTTTTTTTTTCCTTACACATCCACAGCCCATGGTTCATTGCGTGTCGAGTAGCGAACCTGATTCGGGAGACGCGCAAATTATTGCCGAGGATTGGCGGGTCCATGGAATTGCGACGAAAGAGGTGATGATCGGACATCCTGGACACCAGGGTAAAACGTACGTGGAGTCAACGGTGACAACGGGGATCCAGGTTGGTACCCACATAGAACAGGGCACCCATCATCTCACTAAAACAGACACGCACCAGCCAGCCGATACGACACACCCAGAAAACACTCGTGCTGATTCACGCGAGCGTATGGACATATCGTCACCAAATCATTCCATTTATTCAGACATTATGGACCATTCACCATCGGCGGAACAACTAGACACTAGTAGAGATGTTACGGATAATTCATTTTCAGAGACTAACAATTCATCTCATATCGTAGGACAAAATCAGTATCCAATTCTTTACCAAAATCATCATTTTATCCCCGGTACGAACATGTATAGGCAACAGACATTGGTACCAGACCATGCGCACTACACGATACCTTCGAATTCGAATTTATATCCCTACAGGATTACGTCGCCGCGTATTTACGGAGAAGACAATGTCGGCGATGCCGGTAATTCCGATGTTGGCAAAAGTCTCGATGGTCAATTAACGACAACGCATTCCTATTCTGGTGAAAAATTCATTGACACTCACGCAAGTGGTGTACCGTATTTTCAACATAACTTGGTCAATCAGAAAGTTGCGAGTGTCTCGGGTTCAGCCACGCCGGGGCTTTATCCTCATTTGTACAATTACAGGTCTGATATTAATGATGTTGCTCTCGCTGCTAATTATTATCCAAATAAACATGCGTATGTCGATCCTTACGTTTACGATCAATTTGCATATGAAAATCAAGGTATAGAATGCGACGAAAGCGACTCCTCGGAGGAAGATTAAACCGGTAGCATTCTCTATGGATTGGTCATCGATCTGTAAACCTACATTCGAATCATCGTCATATCTCTGTTGTTGGTTGAGTTTTATATAACAAGGGAACGGTTGAATTATTATAAAATTAAGTTTGTAATTAGTTTGTATTTAAAATTATTTTTAAACTTTTTACATGAGCATTAATATTACTCGTAGAATTATTATTTAACGTAAAACTACAATATGTAATTGTACTATTATTCAGTGATAACGGAATTTTAGAAACCACCGATTTATATGATTAAATAAATTCTTAATCAAGAATACATTCTGAAACTATAATTCCTAATAAGATAAACCTGCAATGGCATGAGTATTTGGAATTTAAGTTAATTTTACTCTACATAGTCTTTTTTTTTGTTGGTCAAATGATTGCATGTGACAGGAATGAGTTGTACGGGTCAATAATAGTTATTATCATTAATTTGGATTATACGAGACAACTCTCTCGGGAAGGCATGCAACGTGTAACGCGGTTTTATTGAAATTCGTAGAAATCATCTATAATTTACGGGACAATCGGTCGTCATTCTCTCTTTCACTCTCTCTCTCTCTATCGCGCACACACTCTTTCTTACTCTCCCTCTTCCCTTTCCATTTGTCTGCATGCAAATTAGATTGAAAAATTAATGATTTTGCGGTTGTTCAAGTTTGGTGTATTGAATTCGTAAAAAGAAACACAGCGAACGGTTTTGTTGAAAATCGTTATCATGGAATGGGATGTAGTGAAAGGTCCATGAAAAATGAATTAATACATAAACACAATGTTTGACGAAGGAAAAAGAATCCAATTCAATTAATAGTAGCATGTCGTAGGTTCGTGCCTGAGTTGATTGAGTTGTGTTTGACAGATCTATGCGACAGAGACGTTGAGGCAGGCTGAAGGGGTGGTGAGCTCGGCAAAGTGCGAGGGCGCGGATCATGCCCTCGGCCGTGGCATCAAGCGAAAATTGGACTCCGTCCACTCCATGCATTCCACCCTGCATGAAGACCAGGATGGTCAGTATTGTCATGTTTTTCTAGATACCAACAGCTTATAGATAATAAATGTATTTTATAGCATTAGTGATTATTTTGTGCATGGTCAAGTATATCTTCAAGCTGATCAGTCGGATTGTAGAATCTCATTTTAAAATATCATGACAGGGTAGTTGTTGTATCTATCTTTGGGGTCGATTTGTATCGAATGTGTAAGTAGGGGTATTACTCCACAAATTTAATAAATGCATACCAGTTTTTCTACACCCTCACGCAAATGTTCATTTTAAGGGTTGAGGCCTTAGTATAAGCATGGTGCTAGCTTCTCCGGCATGTTTCACGTTCATTCATTTCCACCTCGATTGCTTTAGCAGTGGCCTCTTCCTATCGTCATGCTCGTTCGCAATGTCCTAACTTTTAAGCATTTCTGTACTTACGTAGCGTTAATTTATTTAATAAATCTCACCATGTCATATTTACTCACTCCTTTATTCATAAATTCACGCAGGTAAGTAATACAGTGTTCAAGTTTCGTTAGTTATTATCGTTCATTGCTTGCTCAAAAGTGTACATATGATAACCGGAATAACAAGTGCAATTGGGAATAATGAATTCAGATACAATTCCATTGTGTGTACTAATTGGCTGTTAGGTTTGTTAATACCGCATAACAATAATTCACTCCATAAAATTATGGCTAGCAGGTGATAGCTTTAGTCATTCGTTCATCCCTGATATTGTGTGGCACCCATTCGTACCGCATTTTGTGTAAATTCATAGTCTACATATTGCCATACGCTCACCTTGCCTCGCATGTACTAATTACCCCAGCCAATCTCACAGATGTGATTTATACGATACCTACCTCATGAGCATTGCGATGGCAGGTGGATGCAACACTTCGTTTTTTGGAATAGAAAATCAATGCCATGCGTTTTCTCATAAGCCTGAATACCTACACTGGGCAGAATGCCGATGATTAATATACCGCGGCATTCTGCGCACCGCAAAAACATCATTTCTGAACATGAACATCAGTAACAGCATCGATCATACAACGAGCACCTATAACATTCAAATTCCCTGCACTCTTTATGTTTTATTCATGAATTTTTTATAAAAATTGGAGTAATACAGAATTTCGAATGCTGCTTCAGGTTGACAAATAATTGGTCAATTCCAAGTCATCACCTTCATAAAATCATTATCAACCAAAAAACATATCCAATGTTACTAATAAATGCTATCTGCACCATTAAAACTCTACATATTTCAAAATTACTATCAGGTACGGGTGATGGGGGGCACTTGTCTGTTATAAAATAAAGAAAATATGAAAATGGAGGTGGCAACTAGTCGAGAGCACGGAATAGAAATACTTAGCTCCTGGAAGAGGGTCAATAAAATGCAAAATTAATCTTTTAATTGATTATTTATATCCCGAGTTACAAATGAAGCACACGCGACTTCGGTGCCAGACAATTTTGACATACTACTTCTTTGGGCTCTTAGTAACCGAGGATCAGAGGGAAGCTGGAAATTCACGGAAACTTGAGGTCGGTGAGCTAGTGTGGGGTGCAGCTCGGGGGAGTCCAGCTTGGCCTGGAAAAGTCGAGTCCCTGGGACCCCCGGGCAGCTTGCGTGTTTGGGTGCGTTGGTACGGGGGCAGCGGAGCGCTCACCCAGGTTGACGCTACTACCCTCAAATCTCTCTCCGATGGTCTTGAGGCACACCACCGTGCCAGAAAAAAGTTTAGGAAGTGAGTCGTAACCGCTAACTGATAGGGAAAGTCCTGACGATGTTCACCTCGTCGGTAAACTCTCAATAAATGCTATACAGCGATACCCGGTTGAATGTTTAATGATTTCCAGTCCGCATACCTTAGACATTATTGGATAGGTGTACAAAAAATATATGAATAGTATAGCATTTATTAGCAAACCTACAGCCAATTGCTCTTTACAAAAGATAGGCAAGTACGGAGCCTGCGATATATATTGAAATCTTGGAAAATTCTACGATGAGACGTAAATCATCGCACCATAAATTGCAGGCGATGCGATTCCTAGGAAGCTGGTTAATTTTATATTTTATGTTTTTCTAGAAGTCGTAAATTAAACATGCAACTGGAAAATGCTATTCAGGAAGCAATGGCGGAGTTGGACACAATGAGCGAATCTCAATCAAAGACAAAAAGTACATCGAGAAGGTGCAACAGACAAGGTACAACATCGAAAGCTCGAGCGCCCCTCAAATCCGATTGTAAAAAAATACAGAAACATAAAGTTACAAAGCCAGCGGTGGATACTTCGAAAGTGAAACAACACAACCGGTGATGAATGAAGACTATTGGTAATATTATTTTCCATAAACAGAGTGGATGGTACATAGTATATATCTATAAAAATGATAACAGTAATTTTAATAACAATAATGATTATACTTTATTCTTATCATCAAACATGTAATGGAAGCGAGGTTTAATTTTAATTGTATATATACATTGTGTATACTTGATATACATGCAACGTAACTATTTGAAGAACACATAAATATACTTGCCTAATAGAAGAGAGAATTCTGATTGCATAATAGAAAGAATGCTCATGTTATACTGTTACAAATATAAATAATTAATGAGTGTCAAAACACAGTGATATTAGTATCTCGGAATCATCTGGATTTCTGCAAATATTTGTCCCTGGAAGTTCTTTTCTCTTTTATCAATTACATATTCAGTTTGAATATTGATATATTGTAACTATTATAAATGTAGCTATCTTTTTTCCGCCTCAATTTTTGCATGGTTCATACGTTTGAATCAGCTTACATCACATCATACGTACACGCGCGCGTGCACACACACACACACATATTCTAATAACATTATTATGCTGTGAAGAGAAAACCTGGTAATTGTTTGTTATTACATGTATCTCTACCTACTTACAATCGAGCATAGTGTATTCACCCAATTGCATTTGAGCATCATCATCGTTGTCGTCATCATCGTCGCCATTATTTTTACTATCATCATTACCATTTCTATTCTTATTCTTATTATTATTTTTATTATTATTATTGTTGTTGTTGTTGTTGTTGTTGTTGTTGTTGATGTTGTTGTTGTTGTTGTAGTCGCTGTTGTTGTTATTATTATTGTTGTTGTTGTGATCATCATCATTCAACTATAGAATATTAATAACATTATATTCGTGAAGAGCGCAGTAAATTACTGTCGTCTAATGCAGTAGTTTTGAGTTGAAATGCATGAAATATCAATATTATACTGCTGAAATATTATAGTGATGCAAAACTTGTATTATAACTGATCAGTATATTCTAGATTTCTTTCTCGGTTTCTAACGCTCACAAGATTCTTACTGCGGTGAAACTCGAACTGTAGGATGCGATTGGATATTGGAAGAGAAAAAAACCAATGACATTAATGATCCCGATTATCATCAGAGATGTTTTTCTTTCTCTTCTGATCAGAAATTCGAAAAATCGTCAACTACAGGCATTTGAAATATTTGTTGCAGATCTATTTGGTTAGATATCAACACTGGCAGACAATAATTGAAACGCAAGTATCAAAGTAATTTCGTATGATTTGAGATGTGTCCGTCTGTACGAGCATAATCAGGACTGACAATGAGCATAATAATGTACCAACGATTATAATATTTATGATAATCTATATTGATTGTAATACAACGGTGATGTATCGTTAAAATGGTCGATGCGTCGTAATACGCTAGCTAACAACGAATTAACAGTGTCAGCATTTAGTGATTGATTATCAAAATTATTAGTTGCGATATATTTTCGAGCAGTATGGTAACAGTTTGTTGTAAATGTGTAGCCATTAGCATTGAAAATTATGTTAGCCTAATACAAATCAAAAGCCATAATTAATCTTAAGAATTGAAAGAACAAAGTAGTCTATTTTTATTGTTAGTTCATAAACAATAAAATCGAAAAATCTTTTGAGCGGAGCGGCTGAAGCACTATCTATTTTCTAATAGCCATAAAAGAATTTCGAATTCATATGCTTACATTTAGTCGAGTATGCGCGTATTGAGAGCAAACGAAAGTAACCATTCACATATACGATATACAATAGCGAATGACACGAGACAATTTTTTATTTGCTCATATTCTACAAATCTAATCAGTTATACCTGGTGGTGAATTTGCCACAGTTCAATTAATTTTCCGGTAGCGCGTGTCATTTTGAGCGGCATGTGAATATTTCTTAATAATGACTCAACATTTTGAGTGAAATCGAATCAATATCACATGGTAACGGATTCTAATCCTTGATATTCTTGCTCCATAAATATTGCTGCATGCTCCTTGTTTCTGATGTAAGCTTATCTTCGGAATTGTCATTGAGTCGGCAATCATGAGTGAATACAAGTGAGTGAAATGGTTTGTATGTAAGAGCAAAGGATCCTTCGCGTTCATTTATTCTCATTTTCGACAATACTTTCCGTAGACCGTTATTTTCAACACGCCGTTATGGAAGGGTTTCTCATAAATCAAAAGCGTTGTAACAAACAAGCAAAATGCGATAGAATTACAGATATATTCAATATATCTATGATACAACATAACACAGAAACGGACTATCAATGAGTATAAATATTTTTATTCTTTTAATTAGCTGCATTCTATAACACACAAACAATGCGTTGACATATCAAACGGGAATGACAGTTTGAACACTATTTAACCGAACAGAACACTCAAATGCAAACTACACGTTTCTCACGTGTACTCGTGATTAGTCTCTGGAATGCGACAAATGTTCTCAAGTAGTCGTATGCAATTATTTAGTGAATAATAATGAATTTAGTATAATTATAACGGATGTTGTCTTGTGAGGGAAAAAGTGGTCCAACATTTGTATTATTCGCAAAAAAGTAAAAAATATATATATATTCTAAACAATGTTCACAAAATATCCTGGGGCAGCCTTAACGAACACGTTCAGTCGTCCTAATGTTGCATTTCTGAGAGGCGACACATTAATTCATGAGTATTTTTAGCCGTGTTCAGCTGTTTGCGAGGTAATTATTAACAAATTCTTTTAAAACGTCATCAATTATAGATATACCGATAATTCTATTTGTCAACAAATTTTATGATTATGTTTTATCAAAACCCTTTGATATCACCTTTCTTGTACCGCACTAATAGACGAATCCTATGCATAGGTATCCACGAAATTCTAAATAGCACACGTAGGTATCATATAAAATCGTGAATCAAATTTATATGTATAGTATGCGTGTATCATTAATCAATAACATCAATTTTCAAAGTTTCAAAACGAAGTTCACGTCGCGGGTAATGAAATATAAATATTAAATATTATATTCTCTTCACATAGCAAAATTTCACTGGGAATAATAATCATGATAACGATAACACTCGTAGTATTCGTAGTGGTAGCAGTAGTGATAGTAACAGTACAGTAGCAGTAGCAGTGGTAGTATAGTAGTAATAACAATAATAGGAATAATAGTTATATTATTAATGTTAATAATAATAATAATAACAAATAGTAATAACAATAGTAATAATGAAATAACAACAATGATAATAATGCTATTGGTGAGAATGATAACAACAATGATGATAATGATAATGATTATGATGACTATAATAATGATAATGGTAACTATAGAATGACGATGATAATATAATCATGGGTATCTTCGAATAATAAAGCTTCGTGGTATAAAATTACAAGCACACAGCACACAGCTTACCTCAATGACAGCTAATCGAATCAAACATCTTTTTCACCTATGCATAATATATTATGTATCATAGGTTATTATATTACATGCTATCGTGATTTATATGAATGTTATTTATTGTATATAACATGACTATATATGTAGAAAAATTCTTATAAAGTTGGTACTGTATAATAACTTCACTAACAATGATAATGATAACAATAACTATAGTAATAATGACAGTAGTAATGGTAATGTAGTAACACTGGCATAATTATGTTGTAATTATATAGCGATAACAAAGGTATTCAAGTGGATGTATATCCGTAATGTTTGTACGTGAATGTGAATGCAGCAAGGGTCGTAAGGATTATACATGTATAAATATTGATATGACTCATATTTGAGAAATAGTTTATCTAAAATGAACATAATATTGTAAATAAAATTTAAACGGAGAATAGAAGATGAGAAAATCGATTTGTATTCCTTATTTTCCGGAGAGTAATTTGTAGAAATCAGAGTAAATATTAATGAACATTGAAAGGAGAAACTAGTTTGATTAGACAGGATTTAATTATCAGAGTAAAAGTGAAAATGTAACAATAACATTTAACGTTATTATCGGTAATCGGACTCCAGCTGTATTGAAAATAAGAAGAAAACAGAATCGATGAGAGCCACTAGCAAATTATACAAAGATTATATTCGGACGAGAGTGAATAACGATCGAAGTAATGTCGTAAGTTACGTAATCGAATTAATTCTAATAAGAGTGAACGGAAAAATAGGAAATATTAAACAAGACACTTTCGAGAGGTGCTGTCGTAAATCTATATATGTATATACACAATATATATTATTAAAGAGATGTCTGTATTGTATAGGTATAACCGGTGAGAATTTGAATGAAATGCTAATTTGAAAATGCAAACGGTACAGCTCCGGCGTACTCGAACTCTCCACGACCGCTTAATAGAATTATTATTGTAGCTCGAGCTCGCTCTGGTTTAGAGACGTATAGGTTCGATGACATTCGGAAGCGAAGAAAAAAAAAAACGAAAAAAAAGGAAGTGAAGTGAACGTATTAAATATTGAACAATATCAACTATCAGTGGTATAATATAATAATGGAATAAAAGATGATAATTTTATATTTACGTATGAAACGTCGAATCTATGGGTGTATAATAATACTACTGTTCTATGGAACTACCTGTACTAGGTGAAATAGTGGAGCTATCTAATTCAATATTTGGCATAATATTTATACACATAGATATATAAAAGGAATATGATAAAACGTAAGGTGGAACGAGATATGATACACTAAAAATAGAGATGGAGGCACGAGGACTCCGTTGAAGAAAAAAATATATGAAGCTATGTGATCTATTAGTAGCTTTTAGTCGTGAAGACTTACTTTATTTTGTAAATTTTGTTTATACAATGTTTGATCATTCACGCATAATACTATTGTATGTGAAAATAAATAAGTTAATAAAATATTAAAATATCAGGTTACACATGCGTTCTTCGCGTCATTCACAACCCGAATAACTTCATCAAGTTGGGACGAAAAGTTTTCGATCTCGTGCGCTCTTCTATACGCAGGACGTCGAACTTCTAGTTTCGATCCAAGAGCTGAAAAATCATTGAAAATCTCAGTATTTTCGTGAATGAAAAATTGACATCTTACTAAAAAGACGCGTTTCCTTAACCACCCATGAACGCATCTTGCGTTCAAGAGGTAGCGTCTTCGGCTCGTTTCGTTTTTTTTTTTTCTTCTCTATAGTGGAAACGATCGCCAGTAGCCCTATGAAAACCACTATCACCTCAGCAGCCCTGGTCCAGCGGCGAGGGATCTGTAGAGATATAGAGAATACGAGAAGAAACAGAACAGAAATCGATAGAGAAATACATAACATGGTATACTGTGATAAGCGTGAGTAATTATAGAGACATAAATTTCAATTGCATAGGAATAACATCTTATAAATATTAATGGACCATGAAACTTGCACGAGACAACACGCACACTGACGGAAAACATTGACCCAACATACATAAAACATGGTAACACAAAATATTAACAAGAAACAATCACGACAGACAATTATCATCGATATTATCAAATATATATGCACATACAGAATTCAAGAATTCAAAAATATTAACGACATTGATGAATTTCCTGTAAATACAAAAAACAATTGTCAATTGCACATTATAAATCTGGACAGATAAATAATTAACGATTTATGATTACAGCGATATCATTATCAGAACAAAATGGACGTAACAAAGATTAGTATATAATATTAAGCAAGAAAAGACAAGTCAACTGCATTGTGGGAAATTCTGTAAAGAGAAACGAAAATTGTTGATTCGAATGTAGATCGTGAAATCTGAAACAGAAAAACAAGTAATGATTTATCATCGCACAACGATATAATTGGTACGAAAACGAAATCGAGAAATATCAGAATTATAAGCAGTGAGATCATGAAATACTGCATCTCTGTGAACAGATAAAAATTGCAACTTTAAATACAGACGATGCAACCTGGAACAGAAAAACAATTATAATCATTGCATTAATATCGAGTAACAAATGAAAATAAAAAAGGGCAAAACAGGAAGAAGAAAAATAAGATTCATCAGTCGGTGTCAATTATCAGACCTGATGGGTACCTGAAACATAAATTGGATATAAGTAAGGAATTTCTATGGGTCGTAAAATGAGAACTCTGGGTAGACACAGGGAACCATACAACCTTCTGGTTTTAAACATTTCAATGAATAGGATAATCGAACTGTGGTTTTTCAACTGGCTTTTGAGGATATGAAATTTTTTTCAAAGATTTACGAAGTGAGCAACATCCATAATTCCATATTTTTCATCCATTACTTGAATTAATTTTTGCCCATTCTGAATAAAATTGAATACAAAATGTCCAGTGCATGATCCTGGAACATAAGAAAAACGGTATTAGTAGCCAGAGACAGCCTGTGAACAAAATCTGATTAGTACCAGAGACCTGAAAACTGCAAAAAAAAAAAAAATGGCAGATGCAAACAGTATATTTGTAGTCGATAAATGTGGTGTTGGATAAACCAAACACTGCATTTTAATCAATTACGAATAAACTATTCGCTCTGTTCAGCAATCCCATAAATTTTGATTTCTGAAATCAGAAAGCAGACTAAATCTATTAGTAGCCAGAGACAGCCTGCAATAAAAATCTGATTAGTACGGAAAGATGAGATGAGATGATAGATGACCTGAAAACTGCAAAAAAAAAAAAATAGCAGATGCAAACAGTTTATTTGTAGTCGATAAATGTGGTGTTGGATAAACCAAACACTGCATTTTAATCAATTACGAATAAACTATTCGCTCTGTGCAGCAAACCCTTGAATTTTGATTTCTGAAATCAGAAAGCAGACTGGATCTATTAGTAGCCAGAGACAGCCTGCAATAAAAATCTGATTAGTACGAGAAAATGAGAGCTGAAAACTGCAAAAAAAAAAATTGGCAGATGCAAACAGTTTATTCGTGATCGATAAATGTGGTGTTGGATAAACCAAACACTGCATTTTAATCAATTACGAATAAACTATTCGCTCTGTGCAGCAATCCCTTGAATTTTGATTTCTGAAATCAGAAAGCAGACTGGATCTATTAGTAGCCAGAGACAGCCTGCAATAAAAATCTGATTAGTACGAGTTTTAAAACTAAGTGAAACACTAAAATCTAAGATCTGAAAAAAAGGATTGATTAGCATTAAGAACTACGAGCTGTAAGAAAAATTGATTAGTATTAAAACTAAGGGTCTTAAAAACTAAGAATCTGAAAGGTGAAATTTTTGATTAGCGTCTTAAAAATAATCACGTGAAAGTCAAGCCCCAGGCACAAAAAGGTGCGTAAAACTTGCTCTCTTACAATTGTCGGTTTTTGGGTTTAAAACGCATGAAGCGTTAGAGAGAGTATGATTTAAATACCAAGTCCGTGCGCCGGTGCAGCAACGGAACTTGGTTTATCTTAAAATTAGATACTTTAATTTCCTGAAAGAAAATCTCTCAATACATGTTTCCACCACCAATATCAGAGAATTTGTTAAAGCGCCTTGCAAGATGGCAAGTCACGCTGAATGGTTTGTTTTAAAAAATTCTTAAGACCCATAAGGACGGCACATAACATACATAAAACAAACAGATCGTGCGATTCCTCGTCTTCGCGCTTTATTTACCCGCGCGAGCAGCGTCGACTTGGAATGAGCCGATGAGAATCGAATAAATGCAATTTTCAATCGCATTTATCAATTCGAATCGGCGTGGGTGATGGGTAGGGAAAAAGGTAACATGTCATATACATTTATGGCGTGACGGTCGGCGGTCCTCTTCGACGCGACGTCTTCAGCTCAACGTCCGCCTCACTTCCATGCACCACGGCTGGTATAGAGAGCGAAGCGAACGTATTTTGCTCATTTCAAGTGACCACAAAAATTGAAGAAAACAGGAGGAAAAATTAAATTTAATTCGTTAGGTTGGGGTGTGTGAATTATTTGAAGGCAAAGGATCTATCAGATCCCAGCATAGGGATCTGAGAGATCGCCCGCAAAAAATGATTGGTGAATCGATCGGTCACTTGAAATTGCTGTGGAAAGAAGTTTCGCTTCCGATTCCTCGCGTACCCCATTCGCAAAAGCCCTCGCCCCACCCAACGGTTAAAACTATTATTCACATACACACTGCTTATGAACGCCCTCGCGATGCATGAATTTACCTATACCTGCCTTTCACCTATAATTATCCAAGAAATGATTTTACTGACGAAAACCCCAATTCATACTTGCGCCGGCGCACCGAGAATTTCGTCTCACTCACATCTCACATTCATTGCCGTGGTATCTCGTTCGAAAAACTTACTGTTGACCTGTTGTGTGTGTAGAAATATAAAGGCTGCCCATGCCCCGGCCGAAGCCGTGATTTATTTAAATTTTGAGAAAAGGTGTGTTTGTTATTTGGCCGAAATTCAAAAAACATCAATGATCTTTAAATGAATTTAGTGAATTTACCCTTGAGTAAATACCATCAGTAAGAAAATGAGATTAATTAATCTCATATAATATTCATTAAGCAAGAAAAAGTTAAGGGCTGAAAATTGTGTGTAAGGGAAGAAAATTCCTGAAATGATTAGACATCCTGTTATAGTTCTAGTGAATTTACTTATCGGTACCTAAAGACGGGTTCAAGTTTGATCAAAATTGAGTTGAAAGAATTGAAATTTTAAACATGCAAATAGATAAAAAAATATAGAGATCAAATTCAAAATTGATTCAGCTGATGGCTGATCATTAAATTGAGACTAAATGAATTCTGACTACTCGCGGAAGCTATCCAAGTCAATTCCTGATGTACCTGAAAAAGCTGAATCTATGGTAATGACCATCATTCGCACGACAGAATATTATTACCGATCGGTGATCGACGCGAACGAGATCGGTCACCGAAAATTATAGAAAATTTATAAAACGCGAGAGTCGATTGAACGACGGCCTTTACCGTTGCCTATGAGCTGCACACTCTTGCACTTAAATTTATCAAAGATGTGATTTATTTGAATAGTTCATATATGCTGAACTAATGATTGACCGATTACTCAAATAAGTGATTAATTAATTGATAAGGTGACGGAATCATTAATTGATTTCTTCACAGATCTCACGGTTGATGAATTAATAATTGACCGACTGCCTAATTCATTGATCTTTTGACTGATCAATTCCAATGAAGAGTTTTATATGTTTGACGCTACAGGGTGCAGGTGCGCTATGCTCAACAACAACAGACCCTACAATTACCTGGTCTAATAAAATTGAAATACAGGGTACCGCCACGCCATGTAACAAAGAGGGAGGTGGGATGTTGAAAAATTAAAAAATACAACGACTCCAACGCCAGTGTACACCATCGTGTGAGCTGGCAAAGGAATCGAGGAACTTTAACTCCGCTCACCATCGTTGCCGGTACCAAGACCGGACCTGAGCTGGTTCCCAAGCTCAGGGGTCTTGGATTTTACCCGGAAGTCTCTGCCTCCCTGATGGCTAAAGCTGTGTAGTAGGTCGAGAAGTTCTCTGCCTCCCTGATGACTATAGATGTGCAGTAATGTTGAGAAGAGATGAAATGAAGAGTTGAGGCGATGTGATGCTCCCACGAGGATCCGTGCTGCAAGATTAGCAAAAAAAAAAAATATGGTTATATGGAGAAGCCAAAAAATTTTGTGATTTAAGGAATAAACAGTTTGTATTGAAAAATTATAATTACCGAAGTTTCACATTTCGATTATGATGTGCGTAGTCGATGATCATCCGGACGAGGAGAGTTTAATGCAAGCACTAGGAATGTTCCTCTGTAACAAATGTTTGAAATTTTTCTTGTAGTGGATTTCAAATACAGGGATGAAATTGATCGAGCATTCGGAACAAATTTCATTGATACCTTATTATTATTGCTATTATTTAATTACCATAACTATTCTAATTATTTATTTATTAACAATTATTTAATGTTGAACTCACCATTTTTTTTTTATTCAGGAAGACGGAGATCCAATTCCAAGTAACATTTGGATCGTCCTCTGATTGGGTATATGAGCAATGCCATCACCATTTTCAGTTGTTCCAAATTCTGTAATTCAGGATAAAACTCGAATAAACATCTTAAATTTAAGTGGGATTGGAAATAGGATGAAGGTTGTAGTATAATAGGATAATAGAATGATATTCATGATAGAATCATACCCTGATAATTTAAATGCGAAGATACCGATCGAAAAACAAACGTTTGACCTCTACTCGATATCTAATACGCAAGAACGATGAAATAATTTAATCTCTACCACGCAGTAGTCAGAAAATTTTCAAAGTCGCGATTTAAAACAAGACTCTTTGCCAATTCGAAATAGTGAGAAATCCTGATATTCAACAGGTGAAGAAACTAATGTAGAACAATTATTTGACCTTTACTCTAGACCAAATACGCATGAACTCTGGAATAATGAGATCACTAACGCGCAGTAATCGAAGAATTTCTAGGACACGATTTCAAACAAAAAAATATTGTCCTTAATTCGAAATAGCAACGAACCTTAACAATTCGCAAAAAATTAAACGTATCGATCAAAATCACAGTATAACTCACCGTTCTCAGTGTAAAATGGGTAGAAATTTTCCACGTATGCGTTAAGCGTGGACTTTGAATAGTTAATTTTGAAGAAAACTTCTTGGCTTGCACAGACTTTAGTTTATCGTAGAATTTTTAATTTGGTTAATTAGGTAACTTTTTATCTCCGAACTGGATAGAATAATTCAATTAATTATTCAGCTGATTATTGCAGAGTTTGCAATCCCGATATAGTTCGACAAAATTAAATTAATACGGAATTACGCAGATCCGAACTTACTCGTTCGGAATCTGAAGAGAGAATGATACCGTATGAGTTCCAAGTGCTCACTACGCCGCAATTAGAAGCGTGGCGTCTTTCGGAATGGGGGTTTTTGGGAATGGGGAATTTGAAATACGTTACAGATACGTCACAGGCTTCGAAACACATATGCATTACACATAGAAGAATAGCATAAAAGCAAAGTATACCGACAAGCGACGCTCTTAATGCTGATCGGTTATAAACTCTGAACCAACGCAGTTGAGAGTTCGGAAAATTTTTGAACGAATGAACCTTAACGGCCCTAGTATTAAATTCGATAATTCGGGCTAAACCTTTTTGATCATCAAAAAATACGATTTTCTTTCCGCAAACCCGTAGAAAATGGTCAAGACCCACCAATTGTCGTAAGATCATTTAGCAATTCTTCGAACTACGACTCTATTGCTCATTACCGTCCAGTTATCGAGTGAATAAGATAGGGAGGAGTGACCGAATGAAAAGCAGAAAATTAACAAGAAGTAAAGAAATCTTAGCAAAAAAAAATTATGATGGAAATTTTCATTCATAAATATCCTATATATTCGTTTCATTCATAAATATTGAATATATGTATATAATCTTCGTTGTTACAGAATATTATAGTGAAACTAAACCCAGATTATTCTTCCGTCTCGACGACATGAAGAACAAACATTAAGAATCTTGAATTATTTCGTTATTTTTCCCAGGGATAGAATAGCGGGGGGCCTCTGGGGGTGAAATAGGCCCCCCAAATTCAGCATATTACTACTAACAACCTCGCAATGGACTTCGAAAAAGTCAAACAAAATAAAAAACTTTTTGTGGAATTTTCAAGTTTCCATTTTTTCAATTCGGAAATTCTTAGGTTTCGATAGACGCAATATAGTAAGACCATAGATATTTCAATTCTCAGCTATTCACCGTCAGACAGTGTTGATAATCCTTCCCGAACCTGTTGTAGACTCGTCGTGTGGTTCTTGCAGCACATCATGAGGATCAATGTTTTTTTCTTGCCTGTTTTTCTGCGGATAATAACATACCTGATTATTATGTTATAATCATACTTACCTCGGATAGATTGTTCCGTGACGTACCGAAAGAGGTGAAATAGTTATCAAAGTTGCGAAATGAGAAATTTCCTATTAAATTTTTCGTTACTTTTTTTGCGATAAACTTGATAATTAGCGAGACAATTGTGAAAGCTCACGAATGCACACCAAGTTCGAGGACAAAGTAACAAATGTACTCTTTCAACGTGGTATAAGTCTGAAAATATTGACCCCAGGGTAAAAACGATGACAATCAAAGTTGTGGAAAATAAAATTTCCGATCGAAATGTTCATTACCATTTTCGCGATAAACTTGATGATAAGTGAGATAATCATAAAAGCTCACGAATGCACCCCTAATTAGAGGATGAAGTAACAAATGCACTCTCTGAATGAAGTATAAGTCTGAAAATATTGACCCCAGAGTAAAAATGATGATTATCAAAGTTGTAGAGCATAAAATTTCCGATCGAAATGTTCATTACTATTTTGGCGATAAACTTGATAATAAGCGAGATAATCATAAAAGCTCACCAATGCACCCCTAATAATTTTATTTTTCAAACGTAGATAATGACGACACATATCAGTGACCATCTAAGGCTTCGTCTTTACTAGGTGAAACAGAGGACGAACAAACTTTAAGGGATGATTCTACAGATGTCGTGACACGGTTCACAACGCTTACTTCATACCTTCGGCCGAATCCGAGGGAGGGCACGATCCGTTTCCAAGGTTTTCAATAATCTTCGGTTAACAATTGCAAATAATTATCATTAAAATTCTATGATAAACCTATACAATGATATCGGATTAAAATCGCGGAAATTATTTTTCCCCGACTTATTAGAGGTACAAATTTCATGAAAAAATATTTTATAGTAATAAACAATTCAGCGGGTATGTGCATTCATGGATCCGAAATCCACGTACAGGTATAATACAAGATGTTGAACGGTCTATAGCTGAAGAAAATTTTCCAAGGGAGCTTCAACATTTACAACAGGCTATACATGGCTATACCTATATCCGTCCAACGAGATTTTCCATTCACCTGTGTCACCATGAAATCAATTCCGCTGTCTTCGGTTTTTCGAAATTGAAACATCTTCTTTTGTTCGCAGCTATTGGTACACCGCGCTACGCCTACACCGAAGTTTTCGACGTGTCACCCCTACGTAGGATGATTTTTTTCTATTGTGTCGTGCAGACTTCTGCGTCGGGTGCTTTCATATTTTCTCAATTTTTCCATCAGTTGTAAGATAATTGCTTCGCGAGTAAAACGAATGGAACAAATTCGATTCACACGGTCGCACCTACATCGGGAAGTGATCGACTTTTATTCGAGCGCATATAATTTATGTCTAGGAGAAAAACGGACGAAAATATCCATTTCGTGGTGGATCGGCGGAGGTGATCTGGCTCAGTAAGGTCTTGATTCGCCGCACGATCTCCACCAGGGTCTCTGCACATGTAATACACGCTATCGATACGCGCGTTTCACTTTTTACGACTCCTGATCACGAATCGGGTTTCCAATATTTGTCTCCCTGGATATTCCCCGGTACATGTCTCATGCGAATTAAATTTTTTCCGGCAAGAATACCGATGATCATAGGATGTCGGAAACAACCTTATATCACGTTCGCCTTCACCGCGGTTATTCGCCAAGTATTAATCCCGATTGAATTCGGGAAACCGGTGCGGTGAAAACAACGGTCTCTTTGGGTCACGCACGACTCTCCGGCACCGCCACGTCCGTCTCCCCGGTTGAAGCTGACACCTGTAACTAATTCTCATTCCGATCAATGCCCCAATAATCGTCGTCTCGTTTTCACCCTCTTGCGCCTCGTTGGTCCCCGCTAGTCAGGTGTGTAATTTGATTATATTAGCCGTGCAGTTTTCTAGATTATTCCTAACTGGAAATGCATTTCGAGCAGCACGCCGGACTGGCGGCAGACATAGCGCGGAGCTATACGGTGATCAATAATATTGGGTGGTGTTATCGGGCAGATATTGATCAACTATGGGATGTCATACGAGCACAATGGAGTACAAATTACGAAATTAGCATACTAAGTGACTCCCCGGTATGCAACGCGGCGAGTTACACGACCGCAACGCCTCCAAGCGCGTCGGATGGCTCGCCGTTGCGCCAGCGAGGACCACGCACAGCTTGTTCTATGCAAGCAAGATCTAGGTATGCCATTTGCATCTATTCTGCGGGGGTATATTGCACCGCACTCGGAGAGTTCCCAGGTACATCAATATGCGTCCTCCTCGAGGCCATTCAATGCAATGAATAGGAATATTAATCGTCCGCGTCGTAGCGCATGGCGTGAATTCCGTTCAAAGACGAACGACTTTGTGTAACGTACGGATAGGGTCATACGGGGAGACACTCGTCCCGGTAGCGCGGTGCCACAGCTCTGAGATATAGAACCACCGGAGCGGTTGATTAAAAAGTGTTTTACCGGATATATTGTCGCCCCTCTCGCCGCGCTGCTCATCGCGATCGCATCTTTGCGAATTCGACCTTTCGTTCGCAGCCATTCACGGACGCTCACGTTCTTCCTGTTCTTTTTTTCTGCAAAAGTCCTTTTTCGCGCCCCGTTCGCAGACGATTCTGCCGAGAGAAATATCGAATGAAATCAAAATTGAAACTCGACGTTTCCAAACACGCCGATTGATAAGCGTACCCCTAGACGATTCCGCGGTGCTCGTGCATCGCTTGGAAATGCATCTTTAATAGCTGCTACCTCGCCAAAAGTTTGGAACCGACAAGCCACGAGTCGCAATGTACTTGGAGGCTATTGTGGAACTTGAATCGCACCGCAGTGTACACAATATGTTCCTCGATACGTAGTCGCGAGTTGGTGATTTCTTTGAATCGACTTTTCATTTCTTGCCGAGGCGAATACGTTATTTTTTTTGGTTCCCGATTTTTCTTCCGATATTTGTTTCGATATCAAAAGACTAATAAAGTTGCGAATTCGATACGGACAGCGCGTGAACATGCTCGGCTGACGGATGAACGATGTCCCTCCCCCGTACCGGGGATAAATCGCTCGTTTATATTATTTGAATTCGTTGTTTGACTACCGATTGCAGAGTGGTCAATGACAAAGTGCTACGAGAGGTTCTTCATCACTACTCGATTTTGAATAAACAACAACACACGCTAACGACCAGTTTATTTGAGAATTTAGCGTTCGAACGAGTTATTAAATTGAATACGCGTTGGGTATTTAATCTACTGAAAAATAGCGATCGGTACAGGTACTGACCGCTTCTATGACGATGGACATAGCATATCTGCTGAATTGATACGAGAATAAGCCCCTAATACAACTTCAGCTATTATTAGTTATCGGTATAAATTCTCCCTGTAATTAGACCGGCAAATGAGAGGGCTCATTTTAGGACAGAGGGGCTCCAATTAACCATTGTTCTAATAAGAGGGTGGTCACTTCGATTAAAAAAACGTTGAAGAATTAGTGCACACAGCTATGTGTTCGTGTAACCTTACGAAATGACCCTTACTTTCCACCGTCACAACCACTCACGTCATCGAGGGTCAGGTGATTTTTTCTGCGTCAAGGGTTTCCGAAAAATATCGAAGAGTTCAGTGAGATGAAAGTTTTTAATATTTAGTTGTACAGCAAATAGTTTTAAAATGAAAATATCACTATTGGAAATTATTGACGGAGACCATTTTTTTCTAGAGATTGGAGAAAGAATTCTTCGTCGCATGTAATTGTTTGATGAAATTTCACAGAGGAACGGATAGATGGTGGAACGGTATTCTCCGAGACATTTCCGGTTCTTCTACCAGCGCTGTTGATTTATGACTGGAGTGTGAGCTGAATTTGTCGAGGGGTTTCAGCGCGTGGCGTGAGTTCCATATTTAACGGTGTTAAAATTTGTAACATTGCGTAACATCTGGAAGCTTTCGAGTTGCGGGGCAATTCAAAACGGAGGGGTGGGAGTGAGAACCGGCGTGGGATTTCGGGGATGCTGCAAAACTGGAGGTTGTCCTAGGGTAACGAACGAACGAACGAACCAACGAACGAACGAACGAACGAACGAACGCAATGTTAATTGTGATCGTTAATTCAAGTCACGTCGGAAGCCCCACTCCCCATTCTGACTCGCTGCTTGCTTGTCCCGGTGGCTCGGTGGCTGCTCGGTGACGCGGTGGAACCATCGATCGCGAGTTCCGGTGCGTGACATTGCGGTGACCGTTTCACGTTCACCCGTCCACCCGTCGTTTCTGGGCCCCGCGCGTCAGTTGTGTCAACTAGTTAGACGCAAAGTGGTAAAACTTCACCCCGACTGCCCGACGACTCGTCACGTAACGTAACCCGGGAGAGCTTAAATTCCCTCCCACAGCCCGTTTAAATTCTGAACTTTCGAAGAGTAGTTATATTACCCGACAATTGGAAAGGTTGTAGGGCTGAGTTGCAGTCGGTTATTTTATGCGAATTGTCACGTGCGAAAAAAAAGCTCGTCCTGTCTTTTCCGTTCCCGTTTTTGTCGTCTACCCTTACCGGTTTTCTTTTCTTTTCTTTTCTTTTTTTTTTTGAGGAAAGAAAGCTTATCTCCCGAGAGCCAGCTTTTCTCGGATATAATCCGAGCTTATGTTTCGAGGACGGAGACATTTAAGTTCAAGTATCTGAGCCGAGCGCACGCGGTGCACGATACAAGCGCGTGCGATACCTGAATCAGGGATTTCCGTTAATGACGTAAAAAGTGAGGGGAAATTTTAGCGATAATCAGTCTTGTTATCAGATCTCGTTTCTTCCCAAAGTGAGTCCTCGGCTCTATAGGTTTTACCCTTTTGGCCTTTTTTCATCCTTCTTCATCCCCTTCCAGAAATTAGCTTCTCCGTCCATTTGGTAATCAGGTATCGTCTCTCTTAATTAGCGGCCCTTCGCCTTTCCCCGTCGGCCTTTACCGCGCGGTATACATATACTTACCTCTCCCGGAGTTCGCCTTCGCCATTCTCCTTCTTGTACAAGAAAATTGAGGGATTCGAAACGTCTGAGAAGGGCACGAGCCAAACCCCACCGAGTCAATGGGAAAGTCACGAAGAACCGCAATTGTTGACCCTTCGAAGGTGATCCCCGTTCGACGTGATCGTTGACAGGTGGTTTGAGGCGATAGGCTCAAAAGGTTGAATCGGCTGGTACATAATCGGGGTCTTTTATCTCACCTAACGACCCCAAGAGTTTTAGGATACCTCGAATGATGTCGCGGGGAATTCCCCCCTTTTTTTTTTGGTTCTCCTGTATTTTTTCTTCATCTCTTCGTTTCGTTCGCCTTCCGGTTCACCGCCTATACTATATACACACGTAGATCGATCAACAAGGGCAACGCGGACCCCGCAGCGTGTTTGATTAGTTTTATTTCGGTTCATCATCTCTCACGTTTACCTCGATTCCTAAAACAATCGCCGAGGTGAAAAAACTATCTATTAACGCGTGAAAATTCCATCTCGCTATTCATACATCGCAACCGAGTGGACGAAGTTTTTTCAGACACCCTTCGATTAGCTGGAAGAAAGGATCGAGGCGTCGCACAAGGATCGGTCGACGGAAGAAACGGCTGGGCTGGACAGCAGGGTGGAGGGTGCGGTGGGTAACCGTTCTGCGTACAGTCAGAAGATGAGATAAATTCAATTCGACACTAATAACCGTTAATTATCGGTCGCGTTCTCCGCTATCTGCGTTCACCGCTCCCCGTTGTTCCACGTAGCCTCGACGACCGGCGTCGACTGACATAATTCAGCGACGAAGGCTATACTCCAGGTAGCGGTCGCGCGGCATGATCGGATCTGCGAACGCGATCGCATTGTCGACCCGTGCGAGGAACGAGAATAGGCAGGTATGAATGGACCGGGGCTATCGGCTGTAACCATCGGCGTAAACCGATGAATGAAAATTCACGTTGCCGCGCCGCGCGGCGGAGTGACGCTGACGTTTCTCTAATCAACGAGTGTTTCTGACGCAGGATCAACCGGTTAATTAAAACGTCACCCTCGGGTCTGCAGCGACTAGGAGAGCTTAATTGGGGTAGCCGTTTATAAAGGGGGAGAAATACACCCTGGAAAAAGCAAGTATAAAGAACCGTCCCCGACGAGTCTCTGTCTTGGCACCGCGTCCTTCGTAGGCCGGCTCAAAGGAAGACGACGTACGTACGCGTCGTATACCGGACGCGTACGCGCCCGCGACCGTTCCGATGTCACTTTAGAAAGAGAAAAAAAAAAGAAAACTCATCAATAGGTACACAACTTTCCTCTTTCACCGCCGCTGAAAAGTACTCGGTAAATAGGGGCGAGTAACTTGGTTCTCGTTAAACGACAGCTACGAGCGAGCGGGGATACGCCGCTGCCGCTGCTGGGCTCGCATCTAATGAATGTTGGAAAATGTGCATCGGGGTGCGCATGCAGCGGAGACAGAGTCGCCAGACGAGGAGGATGACGCGGGCGGGGGGGGGGGGGAAACGGGTGACTTCGCCCTTCGCCGTGCTTTCGTACTTTTCTAATTTATGCGTCTAGAGTTGTAACGAGACGGGAGTGTGAGAGGCACTAGGCGGAGTCGAGGAGACCGCGCGTCTTTCTGAGAAATGTCTGGGGGCGGTGTGTACCGGTGACTCGCGGCGGGTAGGTCTGAAAACTTTTCTTGCTTATGGAAACAAATTATTAGAAATTAATAGAGGGACGTGGCGTCGCTGTACCTCTCTCCGTTTAATTCAGGCTCGACGCGCGACGCGTGTGCGCGAATCTCCAGTATTCAAGGTGCTGGAAGGGAGGAACGGTTCGAGGAGTTTTATGGGTATAATAATGTACGGATATATATCTGGAGTGAATTCGTTCGCGAATTCAACGCGCGCGAAACACGTGAAAATTCAAGTTCCGAGGTATTTTATTGCCCGATGTTCGCGACGGAGAGCAACTGGCGGTGACAAATTTAACAACGGATCTTTAAATTAATTGCCTTTGTAGCGTACGGAGACGAAAATTTGTGTCGGTATTTCGCGGTTGGGAAAAGTTGTCGAATACCGATAAACCTGAGCGTGGTCGACGCGCGGCGCTCGTTGAATGTCAGACACAAGACGCACGATCGTATTAATTGAGTTATCGGGGCACCGGCTGCATCCGAGCGCTCCGCGGAAATAGCATAACGAAAGTATATTTCTACACGAAGCGAAGAGCGTTCCCGATGTTAACGGTCGCGTACATCGGCGCAGTCGGGGGTTCGCGAGGTCTGAATATCCCGGGTTTTGAAAAGCGTCCGAAGCGATTAATCGCTATAGGGTACCGAGGCTCCGAAGCTTAGGGTCGGGGCTAAGGGCTTTCGGCCAAATTGAAACAACCGCAACATATCGTAGATAATACGTCCACGCCAGCCAAAGCCGCAATTCCTATCCCATTCGGGTAACGTTCTGACAAGGGAGCCACCCGGGCGCTCAACCTAATTAAGCAGATATAAGGGAAGCTGCCCTTATACGTGCGAATTAACTTGCCACCTATTGAAATTCCGCCGAGGCGTTTCGCGGGGCGCACGTTACGTCCCTTGTCAACGTTCGCTCGGGATTGTTTTAACCCTGTGCGCGATTCTCATTTTCATTCGTCCGTTTACCGCAACCGCGCGTGCAGACGCCGAAATTCCACCCCGGACTCTCCGACTGCGCCGCGTATCGCGAATACATCGCATCGTCCCCGATCGGGACGCGTCGGCGATCAGGCGGGATGCGATTAAATTCGCGCGGCTCAGCTCTGCGTAATATCTACGACGCCGCGTATACGCAAGACGATAATCGACGTTGCGGCGGAGGCGAACTACGAACCGTAATAAAATCCCTGCGGGTCCGCGGAGAACTCTCCGGACTCGTTAAGCCTTCGAGTCCGGCTCGAGTAAATCTGGTCGGGTATGGTCCGGCCGTGTCAACTCGTATTCGGGGCTACCGCCCGTCCAACGTGCGGAAGCGTTGGGACGGAGGCTCTCAGCCGTACAAATCGCGTTACGCGATTTCACGCACTGGTAATGTAATCGCGCGTTCCCTCCGATATCCCCGAGAATTCGAATTTTTCACCGTGTAAAATCCCCGACGAAACGCGGGGTGGGAGAAAAAAAAAATAAAAAATATATCCCGCCGCGGCGTTATCGTTATTGTACCATCTCCGGAGGTCCGAATCAGCGTCGCTCGTTTCCCGAATATACGGCGAAGAAAAATTCAGACCAAGCCGCCTCTATCGGCTTCTCAGGACGTCGCGTACCGCCTATAATCGACACGGTGTTCCGAACTATAGACGGGGCAACCCGAAGGACGCATACCGTACGTGGTCGCCGTACGGCCCCGAATTTTCTCGATAAACCCGTTGGAGTATTTTTACTTTTAGAGACCGTCGCGTGAATCCTTTCACACGTCAGTTCTAGAGAATTCGCACAGCTATATTTCTCTGGGCAGACCAGCTGTTCTACGTGACTATTCAGACGTTACAAAAATTAGGATCGCGATGAAGGTGGAAATCGGGGCGGCGGTACTTTTATTCAGAACTCGCTCCCATTGTGCGGGTGTAATCAGGAGGAACCAAGCCTTGTCTGCGGCACTGCGATTACCCGCGGTCCAAATTAATCGTCAGCCCAGGAATGACTGCCGGGTCGCCGATATTTGTTATTAAAAAAAAGCTAGGGCCTTCCGAGTGCGAGAAACGCCGAGGGATCGTAGGAAATGGTATTTCTGTACGCGGTGTTGGGACGAACGAACAGAACCAGATCATTGAGCCAATTGATTTATATATACTCTCGCTAATTTGGAAAGTGGAAATATCGGAGGCACTTGACGCGATCGGACCAACGTTTCATGCTCCGGTAAAATCTGCGAGTTCATCGTCGGAATCGCCATTTGCTCGCTTCGATGTTTATTCCAATATCCACGAAGTGGTTGCGAAGGGGGTAGTTTGTCGGTTGGCCGACGTTCCGTAGGCACGCTCGTTGCCGTCTGGTCTACCCCTCGAACCGCGAACGCAGGCTCACTCGTGTTTTATTCACGCTGTGTTTCCATCTTCGTTTTGCCGCTCGTTGTTTATCGCATGCATTATTTATCGCCGATGCAAAGGACGCCTCCGTTCTTGCGAGTGTCGATTAGTTGACCTCATTTCGAATACGTTCGCGGCCACCCGTTTTACGATCCTTACCGATATGCCTCTACCGGGTATCGAATTGTCACTTGTGACGCATCTGACGGGGGGTTGCATGATTATCGCGTATATTGTATCTGGTAGTTGGCTCGTCGTCGTCTCGTTGCTTTGTCTTTTGTGCGACTGCCGCTGCACGGATTTTGGAAAGAGGTCGGGCGGGGAGGGGCAGCGGGCAAGCCGGAATTCCATGAAACGAAACGTGTACAGGAGTTACATCATGGCTCGTGTCCAAAGCGTACGTATACAGAGATATAACGCGCGTACGTAGGTAAAGCTTTTACGCCGCGGAGGAGAAGAGAATGCAGAAATATGAGAGCGGACAGAGGTATTAATGCGGGGCTCTCCCCAGATATTCCCAAGGCATTGTTCGTTCGGCCCTTTGAACGTGCGTGTGCCAACGTAAGAGAGATGGAAGTGGAGAATAACTAGGGGGAGGAAGACGCCGCGGCATTGTCTACGCGAAAGTTTAATTTCCCAACCCCGCAGCTGGATGCCGATAGCACAATGAGAGAATCCGCGGGACGACGACGACTTGGCTTTCGGCTGAACTTTACTCCGCGAAAGATTCGCGATCCGTTGCACGACCGGGAGACTCCTGCTGCGGTCGTTATAGGATCCGGCAAAAGTAAGCTCACTTTTCTCCGATAGGAGAACCTGAACAACGCCCGCCGCGCCCCCGACACAAATGAATAACAACGCCAGCGGTCCTAGGACAAAGGGAGATCCCGCTTTTTCCGCCAAAAGAAACTCGACAGGGCGGGTGGCGACCGTGCGGAACGGCAAAGGAAAGATTCTTATACCGTAATAGGGAAAACGAACGAACCCATCTCCCGCACTACCAGTCCCGCAGAACTTATTTGCAACTTTTGGCTCACCGCCAACGCGTCGCCCTTGCTCCGCAACTGCCCGATTTGTTTTGGTTTTTTTGTTTTTGTTTTTTCGGGTTCTTTACCGTCGCGTAATCCCGCGCCAAAACGGAAGTCCGCGGCTTTGCTGCTCCGAGTATCGCATCTACGTACGTTCACCCCCCTCGGGAGCAATGGGAGGATCAAGCGAACACTGCACAACTTTTTAACCCGACGAACGCTCCTCTGGACGCCGAATTATGCCTGCCTAATATTTGAACGAGCGAAACGGACCACCGCCGATGGAGTGTCGTCTGGTATTCGTTAATTGCGCCGTAAGAAAATCCCGGCTCGAATAATTGTGCGAAATTTCCCTCGGTTACGAAAACATGCGGAACGACGTCTGTGATCACGCCGCTAGAATTATGGCGGGCATAAAATGATGCGAATTCACTGTTAAAATTGATAGATCGCCTTTGTCATTCACGGAAGTTCGCGGACAGGTGTCAAACGGAGTTCGACTCGCGGCCAGAGGGTGAGGAAAAAAAATAACGGCGAGTCACGACGAAGATTGAACCGTTGTCAGCGTTCTGGGACTCCGGGGAGGGACACGGTTTCCTGGGAATATGGCCGTCGCAAACTGCGCCAGGACTTGCAATGTTTTTTTTTTTTCCGCTCGAAGATTCGAGTCCCGCATGCAAAGAATCCGTCATAACGTCATCGGCAAGCACCCCAGGCCTCGTTTTTCATCCCTCGCGACGTCCGGAACACCCTAATCCGTCCGAAACACTCACCACTCTGTGGCTACTTTTTGCTCAGGTACCGCTAGGAAATACCTCAGTTTCATCTCTGGTCTCGATGCCTTCGAAATTATGGGTTAAACTTGCCCCGAGATAAGACACGACGCGACGGCACGGGTTTAATAAGGGGACCGGCAACCGCTTCGCTAATTAATCGAGCGTTAAATTTTTCCCCTAATAGAGCGACGAGATATGATAGGAGAGATGAAGAAGCGGAAGAAAAAGGATCGAATCGGGAGGGGGCGATCGGCTGAAAAGCTGCTGGATAAATAGCTGTGCTACAATAGTAGCTCGCCGTACTTCATCGTTCTTTTCTCTTCGCTCTTTCGGAATTTCTTTTTTCCTCATCTTCGATATTCCCCCGTGCATTGCTTAATAACAAACCACTTTAATCTCAGCAGAAGCGAGTTTAATCCAGGATTGCAATTTTTAGCGATGAAGGAATCATCAATCCCATAAACATATTAAATCCAGGGAAAAATCGAAAGCTCTCTCGTTATTTTTTCATTGTTAGTTTTTTTTATGAGCCGCGCGACGTTGAAATACCTACCTTCGGGTTTCCCTGTTTCCCCGTATTATTTTGTGATTATTTCTCGAAGAGGCGGGGTGAACGAAGGATTGAAAACGGGGTACGGAAAGACGAGAGAGCGGAGATGGCAAAAAGGAAGGAGGAAGAATAAATTGATTGGGGTTCGCGGGTTCGCGGGGTCGCGGGGTCGCGGAAGGCGTATATCGCCTGGTTTTTCTTTGAAAACTGTTCGAGTCCCGAAGTGTACGGGAATGTACGTGTGTCGTATTCGTATGCTAATGGGTAATACCGCGATGACCCATTTCCCTTAACGAAACTTGACTCGGGTCGAAATTAAATGAGACCACGGTAATTGCAGGCTCTTATTCCGGACATTAATTAGCATGGGGTAGGTACTTCCAGACTTCCTGGCTCGGAAGACTGCTGCCGGTGCTATCGTGGACTTAAAAATTTCCCTAGGAGAAAATTCGCCGAACTGCAGTTAGGAACTACAAGATAGGAAAAGATTCAACTCCGGCAAGTCTTGACGAGACGACGATCGGCGACCGGGTTGCATTTATAGTTCTGCCGCCACCGTAATGAAAACTTTTCGGTATATATTAAAGCATCTGCAGGAAGTGGTGGCGTAATATTTATTTCAAATACTCCCCGGCAAAATCAACGCCAGGATTATAAATTTGTATCAAAGTTCCGCGCGGTGGGAGCTCGAGCCGGCGCGGCGGCGGAGCGCCGGGAGTTGAGGTCGGGGGTGGGGATGGGGGTGGGGGTGGGATAATTTGATGGGAGTTATAATATCGAAATGTGTAAAGTCGGATGAAGTTGAAGCGGCTTGGAGGGAGTTTTAAAAAGTTTTGCGAAAATTTAAGCTGCAAGTCGCGTTTACGCCGGGGTAGCCGGGTAACTCGGATCGCACGGGATATACCGTTTTATACCGTAGAAAAATAATTGCCCTCGGTCACGAGATAATATTTCGTATCTTAGCTCGGATAGTTCTCGTCGTATAATTTGATATCGTACGCAGATAAGCTGGATCATTCAAACTCCTCGTTTTGAGCAAACATCGCTTCTCCGTGTACGGGTGTGTACAAATCCTCGAGCTTATTTGTTTGTGAAATATTCAGGACACGGCTAAATTAAAAGCATTGCTTAGTAGCGGCGAGCCCAGGGCGAGGCCTAAGCAAACAGGACTTTCACGGTTGAGTAATCGCATTACGATGTGAGCCGTGCCGTGGCATCCGCGAGCTCACCCCTACCTGTAGGTAATCATGAATTATACCGGAGTGGACTCGAAATGAATATTAGATCAGCGTTAATTGGTAAAACGGATACGAGCAGACGACGGCTCGTTTTTCTTTTTATTAATGCAGACGCTCGGTTTTCAACTGTACGCGATCCCCCTGAAGAGCGACGCTCGTTCGCCCCAAAAAAAAAAACATCGTCACACCCCCCCCGCCCCCCGCGTTACTCGAAAAATCATCGATCGTCGATCGTTCTCAACCCGCCCTCGTGCGAGAGACAATCGGAAAGGGATGAAAAAACTGCGACGAAGGAGAGGAAGCCCGGGACATCGGACGATTCGCGAGAATTAATAGCCCGATAATGTTCTTTTCATTTGGTATCTCTGGGAGACGCCGCGATGCTGCCGCCCGCGCGGCTGCCACCGCGGGTACTTCTGTACCGCGGGGTTCCGGAGGAAAACGACGCCCTCCGTCCCCGTGTCCCATTAGAGTTTCGCCGACTGCTCGTTACTCGGCAAAGCTCCTCCACCCCGCGCTCCCCATCGAGCCCATCGCCGATCCGATCCCATTCGTTCGTCCGTCTCAAGTATCGCCCGGTCTCATACCCGCTGCTCATTACCAGTAATGGACAAAAGAGCTACCGAAAGTCTCTTCAAAATACCGAGCGCCTCGTCTTTTGCCCTTTGCCTTTCATCCTTCGATTTTCCATCCCCCCACCCCCCCGACGAATACGCACCGTTGGAAAAGGATTGATTGCACTCCCCCGGGATGGATCGATATATTCTCCCTGATATTCCGCATTCATTGGCGGGCGACTATTCGTTCCGCTTTCACGGCAGACCGCGCCAGCGAAAGACTGAACAAAAGTGGAAAAAATAAAATAAAATACTCACAGCTCGAGAATTAATTTGCGGCGGTGGTACGTTATAGTTGACGCGAACGTTGCCTCAGCTTAGCTCGGGAGAACGGGGGGTGGTGGGAGGGGGTGGGAGGGCAGTGAGAAATTTCAGTTAGTTCCGCGAGTTTCGAGTAAACGAAAAATGAGCGTTGTTTCTTATTCTTTCGCTTCAGGTGCAATTATCTGAATTTCAATTACACCGGCAAAGGAATGAGACGCGTAGCAGTAGTGGAGGGATTAAGGTAGGGCAAATTTGTCGCGGAGAAAACAGCAAGGAGCAGGTGGATTGTTTAATTGTTTCACCGCTCCTTCCGCAACTTTGTCGTCTATCTTACCTTTCATCTACTTTCTCGTACTACGAGGCGCGTCGCTGTCGCCAATTACTCGCCTTCTATTTCTACGCAAATTAGAGCCGAGTAGCACTCCGCGGCCCTCGTCGACTCCACCCCTATAACCGGTGGACGACACGGCGGAAAAATCACGAGTCCGAGATCACGTCGACCGGACTCCGCGGACCTCCACCATTCCAAAACCATAGATTCTCGCGCGACGCGTATAAAGAAACCGGTGTAAATTATGGGGTAAAAATTCAAATTGAAAGAACCGTCGGGCTGGAAATGGGAATGGAACCTTTTTTTTTTCTCGGATCGTTCGAGTTCGGGGCCGAGGGCATCGCGCGGGGATGTAGTAGAAAAAAGGTAAGGGGTAAGGAAAAGGATCCGTTCGGTAGGTACCGCGGAGTACACGTACGTATACGTCGTTCTCCGAATCGCACGCTTCGTATGTGGACCACGTTTATCGCGAACCATTCGCGACGACGAGCGAGTTCCATACCCACCCTAAGCCGTTACCGGCTCCCGCACTCGCCGTCGATGCCGATGCCTAAGGCACACGATTTACCGCAAATGCGGTATTTTAAGAGCACCCGATGCTTTGTCAGAACTACAAATACACCCACTTTAAAGTCGGCGTAGATTCGACGGGGGCGTCGCGACGAGGCTGCACACGGACGTGCGTGCCTTGAATTCCCGTCGGACGAAACGCGCCTCGTTCGTCCCGCGCCGCGAGTTTCTCGCTTACAGCGAATGGTGTCGCCGATCGACGGGGACCGGTATCGACGACGTTATTTCATCGTCCTATCGCGGACGCTTGATGAATCCCCCCGGAAAAACCTCGCGATGGTAATTACGTAAGATAACGCGGAGTGGCCGCTGCTCTCCCCGCGGTGCCGAGCGGCAGGGTTGAGTAAAACTTTCGGATTCGAAGGGTGAATAAATATAAGACCGAAGTTCTTCGTTTTTGCGGGCAAGGAGCAAGTGGCGGAATCTGCCGTTATAATGTCCTGAATAAAATTGATTAAAGCACAAAGTTCTCCGCAATTAAATCGCCCGAAAATTACCCTCCCCTCCTCCGTTTCGACTTCTAGCGCTGTCCCCTTCTCCCCCCCGCTCAGTTTTCGAGGGTCGATCGCGAGGTACGTCATACGTGGCTCGCCCGCGGGACTCGACACTTCGCGGGGGTGAACGCTATGCTTGGGGAAAACAACGAAGACGGGGCGACGGAGCGAGGAGGGAAAGAGAAACTAGGAATTATTTTCCGGGCGAAATACCTTTCGTTTCATCTCTACTCCATACTCTGAACTTCAGACCCTAGACTCTCCGCGGAATTTTCAGCTAGCTAAGTTTACGTTTTAAACGTCTCCTCGTTTCACCCCCTCGGCGGTACAACTCTTTCCTTTCGGCTTTCCCTCGAGCCAACCCCGGCGTATTCGTTGCTCTATCTCGTTAAGTACTTCGTCCACTTACTCGGCATTTGCATTTCAGCTTTATTTACCGAATCCAACGTTCACCAACTCCAAATTTGTACAGTTTTACCGCGGTTCCGATACACTTGTCGCCGCGTATTAATCCCCAAAGTATCGGCGAAGTATGCGTGATCCACCGAGACATATATCACCGACGTTGCATCGCGAGTCGTTCGACTCCCGAGAAGGGCGAAAAAGCTGACCGCGCACGCACCACTCCTCGCCCTCCGTTGCAACATCTACGTATACGCTTGCAGGTGGATGGATGGGGGAATATCTCCGTTATTATCGGTGTTTGCGGTGTTTGCGAAAACCACGGACAAACAGACAAACGAGCAAAGTTCGCATATCCGAGTTTGAGTTTGGCTGACCAGACCCCGGAGAAACTCAAGCCGACCCGAAGCCTAGCCGGGTATCGGAGCGTTGCACGATCATCGCGCGGGATGAACGGCAGCGAACGAGGGGGTGATTTTTGTTGGCGAAAATATTTCGGGAAGAATGCGGTATATTGAAGCGAAGAGTGAGAGCCGGTGATTAATAGCCGACGAGTTTCTCGCCTTATAATTATAGTATTTCCGTAGGGTCGGGGGCGCGCGTCGCTTCATACAAAAATAAGTAAGGTCATCTCACTCAGCGCGACTCGAGGAGAGCGCTCTCCAAGGCAAATGTACGAGGGCTGCACGGTGGTGGTACCACTTCCGAAAGTGTCTCGGGGTTGTGGTTCTGCGGAGCACGTGCGCAGCTCTCGGATAACCTTGGCAAGTCCTCCCTAAGAAATGCTAATGATGGGAAAGCCTCCCCGACGCTGAAACAACAGACAAGTTCCCGTTTGCCGAATGAGGGCGAACGGGGTACGGGGGAACGGGGGAACGGGGAAACGGTGTCGCCCCGCCACCTGTCTTCTTCGCCTATTCAAAAGGGGGTTAATGGATTTCAGAAATGAGAGGAGCGCGCACGGTAAAGTAGCGTAAAAATTCTAACGAGGGCTCAGTTTTTTGGGTCGCCGTACTTCGCCAAGTTTTTCGGAATATTCATCGAGTACCGAGACTTCGCAATATTATCCGTGCCCGCGCGGACCGCTGATAAAACAATCGTTGGCGACTCGCCGCTCGCGCCCGCTTTGTTCGGTTAAATTTTCGCTTGGAAAATTAGCGCACCTCACCTCGCTAGCGTAGATTTATTACCGAGAGCCTCAAACCTCCGACCCCTACCATCGGCGGAGCTTAACTCGACTTTGTTTTATGGCTCTTTAACGGTTTACGACGATGTGGAACGCGGCTTGGAGACAGTTTTAATTTTCTTTTAATTACAGCAGTTTCTTTTTCATAGGCCTAGCGAAGGCAGGCAACCGTAAAAAAAACAAAGTAAATTAAACGACCGCCAAAGTCTTACGGACGGGAACAAGACGAGAGATGTTGTTCTTTTTATTTCCCCGTTTCATCGCTAATTTCCTCCATTCTCCCGGAAACTGTTGCTCTCAGATTTTCGAAAAGTTATTCGTCCGTTGGACGCGAAAAAAATCAACGGTAGCGTGGGGAATAATTTTTCCCTCACCCCCTGCAGCGAGGATTCGAACCTGTACGTACGTATACGTCTTTGCAAACACAATAGGGAAACGTAGATTCCGGTAGAACCGGGAGAGCTCTCATGTTATTCTTCCGCGTGGAAGAGCGAACGACCTCGTCGGGGTAATTTGAGAGAGGCCTCGCTCCTCGTTGTTCCACTTTCGTTCAACGATGCACGGAGCGGGTGTGGCGTTGAGATCGAATCCCCGGAGACAGGGCAAACCTGGATTCCGGATCAATCCGCCCCGCAAACCGACGTCTCGTCGCTCCACCATTCGGACGAGCTGTCGAGAGGGTCGTCAAAATGAAAGATATATACCGCGAAGGGCCAAAAGGAACGGTGGCAATGCGTCGGAGCATTGCTGCATGTGTCTCGATTTTTCAACTCCACTCAATCGAATAGGGGTGGTTTTTCACAACGCTCGAAATTTCTGCCTGGCTAATATTGTCTACGCACACTTTGATCATCTTATTCTCCATTGAATTATGCGAGTCGAGTTTAGTATCCCGGAGGTAATTACAGTTGTCAGAAGTAGTGGAATCCCGCGAGTAGATCGAAACGATACCCGCTGCAGGGGTTGGCCTCCGAAATAGCTGGCAAACAAAACCAGATATGAAAGATCCCTATTGCCCGCGGAATGACCCTCTTATCGAGACAGCACCCCTGTAGCCAGCGCAACTTTGGCCGAAGAATGTTCCCGCGTTAGCGTTATCCGATGGCAAGTAAATCTCAGAGTCAATTAAAACGAATCACCCAGCAGTATATGTGGAGGAATGGAAGAGAAAGAAAAGATGAGCCCTGCTCGCATCTTCCCTCTGACCGCGAGCGTTGACGAGAAATTGCGAGTGGATATAACGAGAAGTGGAAGGAATGGGAGGAGGAGAAGAAGAAGGAGAAGAGAGGCAGAAGCGGAAGCGGACGAAAAAAATGATGGCGTTGGAGAAGCAGACGAGAAGAGCGAGATGAAGAAAAAGAGTAGAAGGAGGTCGAAAGTCGCTGGCTGATGGGTACCTATACCCACTTCGCGAGGAAACCAATCAAGGTTCCTCTTTTATTTTCACAACATGATTACAGAGAGAATCTAGTTACGAGCTGCTCCCCCGTGGAGAAAGGTTCACAGAAAAGTTGTTAGAAATCTTGATATATGCTGGAGCCCCGGGGTGGCAAGGAAGAAGGGAGAATAAAGAGCGGAGCGGGGAGCGGAAGGAGGTCGGGAGCTTCGCCAATTCAACCCCTGCAGCTGTACACGTACGCACAACACACGTCGGCCTCTTTCGGAAAGAGCTCCGGGAGTCGTATGAAATTCCGGCTGACGTGTTACCGCAGTCTCACGATTAAAAAGCTCGGGAGATGCAGAGTGCGGAAGCTGACCGCCAAAAATCTCGATCGTCTTGACGCGTCATCGAAAGACGCTCTACCTATCGCTCGACTGAAATCTACACGGATGCGGATTTCACCGAATCTGGGGGACGCGATCGATGCCCGTTTGTCAATTGGGGTGAACCAGTCGTCGACGATCTACGAGAGTGCGTGGATTAAGGGTTGCCGCTCTCCGATACCGTTCTCCCAGCCAATTAGCCGAGATTTACCGCGTAACGGCGCACGCTATTGCGACCTCAGCATGCCTTATCGATGTAGTCCGATTACCTTTTACGCAATTGGCGCTTAATCGCATCCTTTCGCCACAATCGCTGTGTATGAACGGATACGAATTCGCGCGATTAACCGCCGCCGCGCGAACGTGCCTTTCGAAATGGAAATTGACTCGGTCGGAATTAGCGATCACTCGGCAAAAGGTTGGTTTTTCCAAGGCTTTCGGATACACGACGGACACTTGGGAGTTCGGTGGCTCACAGATTTCTTGGCAGAAAAAATCTGAGCTACAAAAAAGCTCACAAAGTCAGAAAGCCTCGAGAAGGATCAAGACCGTTTTGCCAACAACTTTTGTATCTTGTACGTTGCATAAATTAGCGAGTGTGGGTATTTTTTCGCGCGTGATAAAATATGAGAATCCAAAGAACCGAAGGAAATACGTCCGACCTCGGTGAGAGTCTCCGAGAAAAAAATGCGAGATACCTCGGAAATACCCGGCGAATCTTCGGTCGTCGGTGGAAGAAGAAACTTCCACTCGAACGGCAAAACACGTCACGTAGGGATTTCTGGATCCGCGGATCCCCACTTATTAATACTATATCGATCGGTGTGCACGGAGTAAATTTTGCGATAAGTAGCTGCCACTCCGTCACAAATCCGGCCATCCGCTCTAAGGGCCGTAGTTTCTGTCAATAACATCGGAATGGAAAGTTGTTTTTCCCTACCCTATGGCGCAGAGAGACTGGAAAAGCCAAATTCCACGAGGGATTCGGGGGAGCCACAATTCCCTGGACCTTCGCTTCGCATTTGTTTGCGAGATCGTTGAATGGATGATTTTTCGTTGATTCGCCGCTATCGACCGTCCGGTGGCCACCTAATTATTCGTTGGCTTCTATGGACCACCTTTCGCGCGAGCTCGCATCCCCCTCGGCCTCCTCGCCCCCTCTCCACCAAATAACGCGATCGATCGAATCCCTTTGAGAAATCTGCAAACTTTGATCTTTGCCAGCGATCCAATCAACCGTGAGAACTGAAATTGCTTAACAGGAGGGGGTATCGGTACGCTTGCGCCAGCCGAGCTCGTTGGTACGGTAAATTCCGGTCCGATGATTAACAAAGATCGTTGTTGTTCTTCGAAAGCCCATCCGAAAGCCCCGGTAGTCCGCGACGGCATAGGTAAGAACTTCCTCGAGCATGGGATTCCGGCAGTCTATCGCCGAACTCAAAACTTTCGCTTGATCCTGCTTCGCGATCGATTTCCGGTTTCAAGTGGAACAACCGAGGCAAAGTTACGTGCGCGGATCTTTGTTCCTCGCGAGAATTTGTAAACATTAATTCGCGTGGAGATACAATTACTCCCGAGGTGGGTAATTTTTTTTTTCACAGACATTGTTTTCTACATTTCAACGGTGTATCTTAGCATGAGCCTGCATCGCGAATTACGAATGCTCGACTATTATGCAACGGCGAAACGGGAAGCGGAAGTTCACTCTTCCTTTCCCGCGCCCGACGTTGCCGCCGGTGTAATTTATGGTACACGCGAGAATAAAACACACCCCTATAAATTAAAAAAAGCCCGTCGCTGCCGCGGGATCCGTTCTCTCCTAGTTAAATAAACAGCCATTCGGCATAACGAGCGGACCGCACAGCTCAGGTTCAATGAGACCTACCGATGTTTGAGCTTTCAATTAGTCACGAGGGCTTCGCTCCCGTTTTTCCCAACTTCCGACCGCTCTTGTATCGGGGATTTCGAGAGCCGAGTGGTGGAGCACGAAAAAAGTGAAAAAATAAAAGATGACGAGTGAAAAAATAAATAAATGAAACGAGTTCGGCGATACCGGCGAACTTCCCTGCGATGGACGGAAGGGGTGAGAAAGCACACTTTGTAGGTTGGCGGGCTTCGTGAAGTTTGGAAAAACTTGCGGCAGACATGACCACGGCGCATCCGGCGCATCGCTCCGGTTTATCAGAGGTGAGGTGTGACGCTGCCGCGTCACCCCGTTCCCATCATTTCGACGATGACGATTTTGCAGGACGATTGCGCGTACGTTTGGCACATAGATTCCCCGGACAGATGCGAATGGGTAACCGACTGCGACGATTGCTGGACGGATTCTCCGCTGCAGTACATACCTGGTTTATTCTGCACCTTCCCCACGGAGAACATACCACTTTTCGTGTTCGGTTTGATCCTCTACGTCTTTTGGCTGATGTACCTCTTTCTGATCCTCGGAATCACCGCGGACAACTTGTGAGAAATTCGATCGTAGGCTTCCGGCGCGAATGGAGTAGCCTCGAGTGCGTTGACGTGATTTTTTCATCCGTCAGCTTCTGCCCAGCCCTCAGCATAATCGCCGAGATACTTCACCTCTCGGACAACATAGCGGGGGTTACGATCCTGGCCTTTGGTAACGGAGCACCTGACATTTTCACGGCGCTGGTTGCCCCGGTCGACGAAACCGTCGTCATGTTCAACGAGCTAATCGGCGCCGGGGTTTTCGTTACGTCGGTCATCGCGGGCTCCGTTGCCGTCACTCGACCGTTCCAGGTTAAATTCAGACCTTACCTGAGGGACACCGTCTTCTATCTCGTCGCCGTTTGCTGGATAGGGTGGGTCATTCGGGACGAGACGGTCCACCTGTGGGAAGCCATCAGTAGGTCGTCATCCGCGTGGATCTCGCGAGAAATTGGAAATAATCGGAGGGATTTTGATTCCAAGGTCTGGTCGTCGTGTACATCGCCTTCATCGTCGTCGTCGTACTCGGACAAGTGATAGACAACAAGAAGAATCTCGCGAACGGTAGGCGACTATCGCGAGGAGGAATTTCCCGTATCGTTACGCGCGGTCAGCTCGGTTTGACCGCTCGTTCGTCAATCGTCCCTTTACGCGGGATGCGACTGAAATGGGGGCAAAAGTTTTTATGGCAATATGCGGTCTCGACCGACGATTTCCGAACGCCTACTGCAGTGCATTTACTCGAACAAACATAGAATTGTGCTTCACGCCCCGTTGATCGTTCGCGGTTTAGCTTTGGTCCGACCAAACAATGCACGCTGTACAGCGGCCAATGTGTCTCGCTGATGCTCGGTTTGATTTCCATCTATCGCTATATCTGTTCCGTGTATCGACGCAACCCGAATCCGCAGTTGGCGGTCGTGGGAAAATTGAAAAAGACAAATAAATATCGTCCCGAATTGCGAACGGCCGTCAGCCGGAACGCGTTCTCCGAAAATGATCGACTTTTTTCTTTTTTTTTTTTAATTCAGATCGGATACCGAGCCTGTACGACCGGACGGTTTTGAAATCCTACCTCGTCAATCGTGACGAGACTTCCATCCCTCGACTCCCGATGCGCTCCCGAGCTGTCGGATTGAAATCCAAACTGGGTAAGCCTATCTTCTAGATCCTCCGTCGACTCGCCGGTTCCGCGGTAAGATCAGCCCGAAAATTCTTCCGAGTGACTTTATCCAGACATTGCGTTGGACGTTGAACGTAAAAACGCTATGACCAGGGACGAAGCGATCGAGAAAGACGAAGATGCCTACGCTGCCGCGGGACGACCCGAGGGACTTTTCCGCGAATTTTTCTTCGACGTTTCACCGATGAACATGGAAGATTGGAACGAGGCCCGGGGACTGATGCGCGTCTTCCTCGTCATCCGGGCGGTGCCCATGTTCTTTCTGCAGCTTTTGATACCCGTGGTGAATCAGACCGCGGTGAAACGGGGATGGTCGAAGCTTTTGAACTGCCTGCAGTTCTGCGTCACCCCTGTCGTAGCCGCCTACATTCTGGACGGTATTCACGACTCATTTTCACTTTCCGGAACATCGTTTCACCGATTTCCTCAAACTCCCGATTTACGCAGTCGGAGAATACACCGTCGGACCGATTCCCGTCTACGCGCTGATCGCGGTCATCGGCGTGAGCGGAGCGCTGACGATTTTTTTGATAACCGACGCGCGGAAAGTACCGAAATTTCACAACGTAAGATTTCGCCGAGATGTTTCGAATCGAATCGATTGAATAGCGCCTATGATAATTCAGGGTTTCGCGTTCATGGGGTTCCTGTCCGCCATGGCGATCGTGTATTTGATAGCTCAGCAGGTCTACGCCGTCCTGGCTACGCTGGGGACCGCTTTGACGATTTCGGATGGAACTTTGGGGATGTTGTTCCTCGCCTGGGGAAACAGCATCGGTGGTGAGTTACGCCTCGTGGGATCTCAACCGTAATTTTCATAAATTTTTAACGATGAATTTCGTCGCTGGGTGAGCGACCAAGAATAATCGGTGAGTCGTTTTTTCACCCCTGCCCACGACGAGTTACGTTCATTCCTCGCGTGCCCTAACGTGGAAAATTTCGCAGCGGCCCCACGGTACAAATTACGTTACCGAGCATATTCATTTTATCAAAGTATATAATAGGTAGAACACTAACCGCTCCGCATCCCATGAAACTGGTATAATAAGCCGTGAAGTAATTCCAACTGCAACGAGAATAATTCTCCTACTAACGACCGTACTCCAGCGGCACTATATGCGCGAGCTCCGGGAACTCGAGCCTTATGCAACGTATCTGTGATACAACGGAGAGAATTGTATAGGGAATGAGGGAGATCGCGTCGAAGGACCAGGGTCGACGTCAGCGGCGATGAAAAGAGAAAAACACGCGCGACCATCATAAATAAATAATCCCAGCGGTACGGTAATTCTTGCGAGAAAATGCATGAAATTCTTTTTCCCTCCTTAGATTTGATATCGAACGTCGCCATAGCCAGGCGGGGCTACCCTCGGATGGGATACGCGGCTTGTTTCGGGGGGCCGCTTTTCAACACCCTCCTGGGTATGGGTCTGACTTATAGCCTAGCAGCGGCGCAAGAAGATAACTTGAGAGCTCACGTGAGGGCGAGCGCAATGGGTCCCGGATGCATCGCATTCCTCCTCACTTCCTTGACAGCTTCCGCCTGTTATCTGTTGACTACGGGATGCGTCGCGAGAAGGTCCTACGGATTCATGTTGTACACCATTTATTTCATGTTCGTTGTGATGTGCATCCTTGCGGAGATCAACGTTATCCATCCGATGGGGTCCGACCACAGGGACGAATGATGATTTTTTTATTTTTTTGTTTCAACGGAAATCACCCCCTCATTCGACCGGTCTATACCGACGAGTGACAAACGTCGGATAACTTGGGAAATCGATTGCGGATAATAAAATGCGATTCGCGAGACTTCCTGCCTTCGGCGAAGCGAGTATCGGCGGAGTTTTTAACCCGAAACAACCGACTCCGTTTCGACGGTTTGTCGAGTTGAAACGTTCAACATTCATTTATTCATTGTCCATTTAATTCGTACCCTTGTTACGTTAACCGAGCGTGTAAATCCCCTGTATGAAATATTCATGGAATAATAATCAGTCCAAATTTTTTTTATCAAATTTTTCTCGTACAAACGTAGAATCAACACAGCCGTTACTATTCCGGTGACGAAGTTTAGTTGTTTCCGCTCGATCGTCTCATTTTTACAATTTTCGGGTGGTCGCCGAAGGACTTGGGTATCGTACGATGCGATACGTTGTTATACGCTATACAATATCATCTGGCGATATACAAAACCCTGGGGCGAGTGAATTTCTACCTAATACACGTCTACCGCGTCGCTTGTTGCACTTATATCATTCCTCCAACTGGGGCAAGCATTTGGTTTTGATCGTTCGAATGGCACCCGAGGGCATCCGTATTACTGGCCGATGTCAAACGATCCATGGAGGTATGTCTGGACGACGCGCACCCCCCGCGTGCGGTTTGTACATTTACTGCATATGGTGCACCCAACGTGTGCATTAATGTTCCTGGCGAGAGAGAGGGAGAGAGAGAGAGAGGGAGAGAAATGTAGTCAAAGGTTTGCAACAGCGAAAGTGGAAACCCGCGAGCGAGCGGTGGTAGGAGCGACAATCTGTGCAGGTTGATAAGGGAATGTATTTACTGCGGGAGTATACACGCAATACCTGTGATTATCGATATCGTAAGGCGGGTTCCTCTGCATCTGCTCGATGCGGATGCCGCGTATATGCAGCTAGTTGTGTCGTCTCGGGCCTGGATGAGCTTCAATTAGGTGATTTGCATTATACGGAATTCGTCCCTGACCCGCCTCCGGCGCTAATCTGATCGCAGCTATCGATGCGTACAAATATCCCCTATAGCTGGCGGAGCTTTGCATAGTTAGCGTCGCTGTATGCCCCCATCAAATCCGGTATTCCCGCAATCGCCGCATCCGCGAGCTTCGAAATTGAAATAAAAGCCGGGCTCATTTTGTGCCAACCACTTCGCACCTCTGTTTTGTTGACGTTCGTTCCGGGTCGTTGTGTGGAAAAATTAAGAGGTCACGGGGGCGGGGAACGAGTACGGGGGAAACGGGAAGAGAATGAAGAAAAAGGAAATAAAAATAAAGAAACAACGAGGGGTGCGGAGACGTGCAAGTGCGGCGTCGATGAGAATCCCTGAACAAAATAGGCCCTGTCTCCCGCAGCGCGAGACGGCGTTCTTAGTTTATTGGATTTTAAATTCACTTTATACCAGAAGCCGTTCTCATTTTCTGCACGCGGAATTCCCAAAATTACCGAGACTTTTGAGCCGGAGTGATTTATTCGCCCTTGTATTTTTCTCCCCCGCGCATCGGTCGTCGACGGAACTGCAGGGCAGGGACAAATGTTCCAACGATGATACACCGAAAATTGAAAAGGAGTCTCGGAATTCCTTCTGCAGCGACGTCGCCGCGGTTCTCGGTATAGCTGCAGGTCTGTGCAAAAATGAAGTTTCAAAGTATAAGGAGGAACCGAGCATTATTACAGATACCACTTTACAAAATGTATTCTATATACGTATATAAACTGTAGTTTGATGGAAAAAGTTTTCGCTTTTTGACGATGGAATGGAAGCTGTACTCACCTATCTACGGTAAACACTTCCACCTTGAGGAATAAATTTTTACCCCCAGGATTTTACGTCGGTATTCTTTCACCGGAGGTAGAATACAAGAGTCGTGTGAGGGAAGCGGAGGCAAGGATCAAGATACCGCAGAAAAGAAACTGATTGCGAGATAACCGAGATTCGACGCTGCGGATTTTCAGTATCCCGTGTTTTTTTCGTTTCGTTTTGTTTTTTTTTCTTCTCTTCTTTGCGCTTCGTGTTTTATTTTCATTTGCTTTTCTCTCTTTCGCGTTCACGGGGAATCTCGCGAGTCAGCTCCGAGTCCGACGCGTAGCGGTCGCTCCGCGGAGATCTTCGTATCGTTTCGTTGTGCGCGAGTATTTTGCGTTTCCACCCGGATGCTTCGAACGGCCGTTAAGGGGGCTGCGGCAATATTTGGAATTCGCTGACGTGGCGGTCGCTTCTTTTTGCGGACTTCCTGCAGCGGACTCTACTACGTACGGCGAGCTTTCGATCGGGACTAGACGCTCGGCGTCGTTTCCGTAACGTCGGAAATATCCAGGACGACGACCGACGTATGTGATACGTGCAACTTTTGCCGGTGCGCAAACATTCGAGAATCGAGTAGTGGCGAATGATTCTCCGAGTGCGATAAAATTGGAATTCAAAAATCCTATTCAACGCTCGGTAGCGCAGCGTAACGGGAATTAAAATTCACGAAAAATATTCAGCGGCTCCGGCCGCGTGGCTCGCCACGAATGCCGGTAGTACGAATACTCATTTCATTTATTTTATTATTCGTTCGAATCCCACGGCCCACGTACCACCGGTAAACGTCAATCAAATGACAGAAAATCGTGAAATACGTAGGCGACCGCGTTGCACCGAGCGCAGCTCTCCCCGCAAATTGAATTACAAAATCGAATCAAAACCGTGGAACCGCGATTCGTTCGTACGACCTTTGTCATATACGCACCCTTCTTCCATAGCCCGGCGCGTGTTCCACCTAAGTATTTATGTCCCTACGATCATACAGCCAATTAAATTCTCGCGATATCGATAAATAGTGCGGGGCAACCGTGTAGTTTTATTCCGTAATTTATATTGATGAATAAATAAAAATATCGAGCGTAAAACGCGGGTGGAGCGGGAAATGAGAATATAAACCGATGCATGGCTGGGGGGGCATGGCGGGTCGGGTGTACCGGGGCGCGCTCGGTGGTTCGTAAAAATTGGCAAACAAATCGCGAAGGAGAATCGACGATAGCGATAGAACTCGGGTCTGCGGAGCATAAAGACAAAGGGACAATATCGGACATTGGCCGTCGTAAATTTGATCGGAAACTATCGGTCCGAGCGTTCGCGGTGTTCCAGTCCCGGTGCCGTCCACCCCGCAGCCCTCGCGTCGGATATTACGTACTTTCTGGCAGTTACCAACCGCGGCACCGCACCTCGTACCAGATTTGAAAGCTTTTTCGCCGTCAGCACGCCTCCCAGTATTTTAAATTCTCAACTTTGGCGAAGTAGACGTCGGAACGTATTCCCGAAACGCGGTGGACGTTCCAACGACGCCTCGTCCTTCGGACGCCCGCAGCTATCCACCTCGAATACCCCTAATTAGTTTCTTCTCTACCTCGGCGCGGGCGAGGAAATCCATCGGAGTCATTCGTACGTGGGCAATGTCAGGTGGAAGAATCCGAGGAGAGGAATGAATGGTACGAGTTTCGAAGTAGGTGAAGCGATTCGGTCCGGTTCATTCGTCGAAATTTTTCTATTACTTTTTATGAGTATTTTATTCGGTAAGCCTTTGAAATTGATAGGTCGATATGATCCGGCACTCTTTCCCTTTAAGTGTGACATTCTTTTCCCTGGAAATATATCGGAATCTGATAGAATATATTATACGTGTGAGATATTACGCTCGTATTACGGTAGAAGCGAAATTGGAAATAACGGAACAATGATAAATCTCAAATTTATATACGTGTTTTCGAGCGGCACTATTGTCGTGATTTACGTGCCATTTCTTACAAAGTCTTTATTGAATCGAGCCCGTAACAAGAGAATAAGAAAATCTAGCGCCGCGACGGGCGTGCACCAATAATATAGCGGCGCGAGCTACTTTTCGTCCGCTTTCAATTTTCCAAACCTCCCCTCGGCGCGCGATGGCACCGAGGATATGTAGAAAAGTTTTTTCAACGCGAATTGAATACGCCACCGCGCTTTTATCACCTGCGCTTTTAATCAACCAGTACTCGGAGGTAGGGAAAATTTGGCCGAGCAAAAACAAAAGGCTTTAAAAGGCTCGGAGGGAGGGGGGGGGGGGGGGGAGACGCAAGAAAATTGTAAAGCGGGACGTAGGTATACCTGGGAGGACCGACGGCTGACCTCCGTTGCACCCTCGAAACACTCGAGTCTCCTTTCGTACGTTGTACCGAGTTCTCGCTCACGTCCTCCGACGTAAGCACCAATTCGCGGTCCTCCGAGTCCCCGTACCGCTGCAATTCCTTCCTCCTTTTCATAGCTCGCAGCGTCGCAGCGACAGACTCGATCGTACCACGTTATTTCCGTACTCCGCATTACCGCGGAATACCTACCCCGGTCATCGTTCTACTTCCGACTCTCGCGAATTCATTCCTACGGACGTACGTTACGTATGCGCATTTATTGACCCCTGCGACCGAACGAACGTTCCGTCATCGAGTCCCCCGACGTACACGCGTCGGGAGTAATCGCAGCGGTCGCGAGCTCTCCTCCCTTCGAACTCGCCCTCCTCGTCACGCCTACAAGGAGCGGTGAAAATAGGGGAGCGCATCGGTGCGATACGCCCGGCGGTGAGTTCGGAGGATCTCGATATCTGGCAACACCCGTTAGACGAACGAGATTGCAACTTGCGGTCGGTTCGCTCCGGCGTCGTTTGTAGCCGGTTGAGGATACGCTGTGCGGTGTGGAGTGTAAAATAGACGTACGGCGGGCCCTTATTCCTACGAGCTCGAGCGATACAACATACGTAGGGTATACTTCAACCGACTACCCCGTCCAGGCCACGGTACGTACTCGAGAATTCTTGGTGCGCCGCCGCTTTCAACCGACATCGTCAAAGCGATGAGCCTTCGTCGTTGCTTGGTTTCGGACTCACCGAATGGTTACTCCGAACTAGGACTCGGATGCCGAGACTTGGCGCGGAGAAACAAATGCGAGGCTTTTCTGACTACGTAATTATCTGCTTACTTTAATTTCTCAGTTGTGTTTTCTCCCCCCCCCTCGTTTTCGCCTACTTCTTTTTATCATCTGCCCTACATTTCGCTCGAGGACCGTTAAAGCGGATGCCGCGTTGCACTGCCGAGAACCACTTTCTACATCTTTTTTCTTGCGCAAGGTATTGAAAAATGGAGAAAATAAACAACGATGACGAGCTTACGAATGTAGCGGTGGAAAGAATACCTGCATTTGCACCGGTGAAAATTACCCATTGCACAAGGGGTGGAGTTGTACGAATCGAATGATACCTAATCGCGCGAAACGAGTAAACGTGGCTGATTAATATCGGATCCGTCGTTGACCCGACCGCCGACCGGGGGGTGAACCAGATTGATTTTGGTAGCGAGACGTACGTGAGACGGTCATTAATCGAATAGGGATTTCCGCGTTCGGAGTTACGCACACATCCGACCATCCGGGGGGGTTCAGTTAGCTCCGGATTCTGGAAACGGTCGACCGCCGAGTTGCGACATCTTGTTCGTCTCGTACGGTAAACGCCGGGTAGTTTCTTGCGACCCTAGAACTACCTCCTCGGGCTTTATTGACACGCGGCGGAGGACGCGTCGGGAGGCGAAGCCGACGGGGCGACGGGGGTGCCGCAACGCCCCGGCGTGGATTTACAGTCACCCTTGGCCAACTTTATCGCTCTTTGAATACGAATGCTTCGGAAATGTTGACGCCGTTGTTACCCGTCCCCCGAACCTCCCGCAGGAGGCGCGAAAACTTTCCGCCTCTAGCTTTTCACTATTTTCATCCCCGAACCAAACTGACAACGAGTAGGAAGATTAAACACCGCGCTATCCACCTGCATGCGGAATGATGTCTAATTTTCGAAATATCACCCTGCACGGGGTTCGTTCTGTCGGTTGGATCGGGTTTGAAAAATGTGGCCTCCCATCCGCGGTGGACTCGCGATGCCCTCGGGGCAAGAACTCTATCGCCGTAGGTGCGATATTGTAGTTTTCCCGGACAATCTCTGCAAATACCGATGCCACTGCGCCGTTCTCCGGTCTCTAGAGTTATGGGGAAGCAAATTTACGCGGCCAGTTGTCCGGCTAATGTAACGAGATTAGATACCGCTGTCGATACATAACTCCGGGGCAAAGTCGTTGCGTGCGCGCAACGGTCCTAGTCTTTTTTTCGGTTCTCTTTCTCTTCGTAAATCGTTCGTGATCGGACACAATCTCGAAGAGAGGTGTAATATTTTAACGGTGTTGTAAAAATGATAACGCGAACGGGAAGCGCATCGAGCGACGATGAGGTCGTTCGACGTAATTTCCCCATGTAGTAATAAAAGTTTTGGGGGATACACGCGTGGCAAAAACTTCTACCGTAGGGAAGTCAAAGTTCGTGCGGGTGAATCCTAACGGAGCATAACGCGAAACTTCGCAAAGCGTGTATCCGGCTCCTCCGCCGACTTCGACGTCTGTCGTGCGACTGTGGAAATAGCGGCTGCTTTCGCCCCTGGTGTAGTTGCATAGATTTGGCACACGGACGTGAAACGGAGTTACGTAGGGTACGTCGGCGTACACTTCGCTTTTAGGAACTACCGGCTGCCCTCGTAATGGACTCGGTCGAGTCGATGGCTCACAGAGACCGTCGACGACTCGTCGTAAAAAGTGGGCGTAACGGGCGTAGCTGTTGGCTGGATGCGCGGAGAGTTTTTTTGATGGATATTTCGCTTGTTATCTCTACCGATCTATGGCCTATGGGCCATCTTCGTACTCGGGAGCGGGGTCGCGTATTTATTGCATCCGTGCGCCAGCTGCTTGTTTTATTTTATTTTACTTTATTCCACTTTGCTTTTATTTCTTCCTTCTTTTTCTCGTTACCCCGCCGGTTCCCGTTCCCGCTGGCTGGGGATCCGGAACCTCCTCGGGAATTTCTTACACGCTCTCGACTCTCGGAATATATCACGGTGCATCATCGATCTCCGCTACCCCGGGGTGAATGCTGATGTAATACTCAAAGTTGAACGTCGGTTCGAAAGTGTTTTTCGGAATGACGCGACGTCGGAGGCATTACCTACGAAACGCATCGATCCGAATGAACGGGCTCTTTGCCCGTGAGCGAGAAAAGTGCGAGATATGATGTAATTGTGGATGAAAAATTATATCCCCGCCGCGGCATTCCAGTTAATAAATAGTGGGGGAAATCAGGAGCAGGGATTCCGGGTTTTCTGACCCGTTCGGGGATTCGTGGCGCGGGGCGAGACGGCTGTTGGTTAAAGCCAGCACGTCTGCCGCGCGTATTTCGCGGTGAATATGGGGAAGGATATAAGCCGGAACAACAATATAAGACCGGGTTTATTGACCCAGTCGAATCCCGTTCTAGAAGGCAAATAGCTGGAAACCACTTTGACTCCGATATTCTTCGAACGAATAAATACGCGGGCAAATTCATTTTTCGAGCGGTGCGTTCGCAGCTCGTACAGGGCTGCATTTTATTCGAAGCGAACGTATCGAGTTGCGGCTTGATGATTTTTTTCGCCGTCGCCGGAAAGTCTTCGCAATAGCTTCACCGTACACGGCCAATTTCATGGCGACTAAATAATAATCGAACGCGAGCGAACGAATAGAGGCGTAGACATCGCGTCGACGTAGGTGTGCCGAGAGGTGGGATAAGGAGTTGGAAGTGGAGCAAACCAAACACCCTCCGCAGCCGTATCCAGAATCCACCCCTTATCCTCAGACACCGTCGCTTCCGCTAAGCTGTTGCACCGACGGCTTTGCCCGGTATAAGCCGACGCGCTAACGTAGGACAAACAAAGGGGCTGCGTCTCGGGTACAAAGGAAGAAGGAGGCGGTGCGCGCGGAGGTGCAACGCGATGTTTAAAACCCCCGAAGGGGGTGGTGGAAAAAATGCCGGAGTTCATTCGGGCGTCGGATATGGTAGGCGGCTCACGTATCGCAAACTGGATTTATTAACCCGGAGGTGGGACGGGAGCCAGGTGAGCTTTTTAAACGCTGATGCATTGTGCGGTAAAAATCCCAGACGTAGGCGCGGGCTTTGAGGGGGTTTTGTTTTTCATTTACTCCGAGTTATTTCCCTCGTTTTTTTTTTACCGAGTCTGCCAGCAACGCTCTCGATTCGGCGAGACTTGGACTCTCGTAATCGGCGAAACGTCGAAATCAACGATACAGCGGTACGCGTTGGTTTCGCGGCCGCGGTCTCGACTCGAGTGTATCCCTCCCTCTCCCTGATGTTTTACTCGTCGTTGAAAATCGGTAGACCGTATAATAGTCACCCCGCGACAACGGGCCGACTTATATTCTTTACGCCGTGTTTTTACGGGTGGTGAAATAATTTCCCTCTTCGGGAGCGAATACCCAGCTGCTCGGTACCTCGGAGGAAGAAAGAAAGTAAGCGCGGAATCTTAATTAATTCCTAATTATTCTTTGTCTTTCGCGTACGACGACTGGGCGCCACCGTCGAGTTGCAGAGGGAATATAAATTTGTTTGCGCCTAGCGACTCGCGGGGGTTTGCGTACACCCTATTACAGGTACGGGCATTTCCTACCCACCGCCTACCTCGTTATAAACGCATATAACTCAGCCTCTTTTAATCACGATGTATCGCCGTGATAATTAATCCGAATTATAACGAATCTTTTGGACGATAAAGTTATCAAAGAAATTACAACGATCGTTACGATGGGGGTGTGTGCGACGTAAAGGTGAAAAAAAAAAGAACGCGAATGCTAATCTTCTCGCACGTTGAAATAATCTATACGTATTCAAATTATTCCACGTGCATCCACCGCGGGGTAAACATGCGAGGATATCGCGGCTCTCGGACAATCGCCGAATAAAACGATACGTTAATGAAATTCAGCCGACTACTAATTTCATTCAAATTCGAGACGATCTTAAATCCAAATTAAATCACATTCGCAGCTGTTCCCGGTAACTGGTAACCGCACAAAACTTGGTTACATATTAATGCTGCCAACGATGAAACCAGCCCGCCCGTATACGTACATAGGTATACCCGCCCCATCCTTCCGGAGCACCCCAAACCTGCGCGAGCCCTAATTATGGCAGATTTTACGTCACGCTGTGCAGGCCCTAATTAGCAATTATGCGAATCACACATATACCCGCGGTGTATATATACATATATATGTATATATATATGTAATGATATAATGATCCGCCTCCAGGGAATATTACGCGGGGTAGCTATCGCCGCGGCGTATAAAGCGTCCGAAATTTATCATGGCCCCGCGAATAGTCGTCCATGCGGATTTATTGTGTGTATATCGCTCGGATGCTAGTCGGAGGCACACATGTAATAGATATCTACATATGCGGGAATATTAGCGCTCCATTGATTTTCGGAAACATTTCAAGCGGGGCGGTAAAATTGCGCCGTGATTTAGCGCGTATAGGACAGTCGGCTCGGCGCCGGGGGTGGACGCTGTAGCGGCGTGATATTTGAAAAGCTCCGCTTTACACAGCGACGTACACAGAGACGAGTGAATGAATTTCACCGAATATACGCGACCCGCGTATACATATTCTTTATTCGTCCCGTTATTTGTTTCCCCTTTTTTTTTTACCTCCGGCACATACGGATCCCGCGGAGGGAACGCGTTGTTTCGCGTTTGCTAATGAACGTTCACCGAATCCCCCGTCGCCCCTTCTTCCGCCCCCGTACGCCGCCGACGGTATTTACAGCGGGACGAACGATCCATTCTTCGTACAGGTGCGGTGCATCTGGGCATCCGTTGTACGCGAAGGGCACGGACGTGTTTGCGTCAAACAACAATAACGCCCGTGATTTTCTAAAACCGCGAACTGCGCCGCGCGGCGAGTCCAGAGAAAAACAAATCGTGTCCGACCGAAAGGTCGTACGCGTTGCTCGGACGACATTCGAGTCTTACGGCTTTCGATTCCGGATTTTTTTCCACAAGCCGTGGCGACGGGGTATCGGTAATGAAATCTCCCGGCTATGGAATCGTATCGTCGCGGACGGATTCATTTCAAGAGGAATCAATTCGTATCCTAATGTCGTAGGTATATCGTACGTGCGTTGTTGCAGCGGCGGCAGCGAGCCGGAGGATGTAGCGACGGTGAAATGAAATGGAATAAAATGTTGTAAAATCAAATTCTTTACCGTTTCCGGGCGCCACGTTTATTGTTTGCGCAATAGCGATATAGGTATATCGGTACGCCGGCTACCCCGAGTCCCTCGAGCTTCTGAAAAGATTTCACGATCGCCGAGCAAATATCGGAAGGCAACGGGGGATATCCGCGTGCAACCTTCGGGACAAGCTTCGTTATGACATACGCTACCGATCTTTCGATCGGCTTTAGCTTTGCGACTTTTGTTTCAGCCGCACCGAACATTTTTACGAGCAAATCACCCGTACGTCGACGCAGAGCCGGTATTCCATCCCCTAACGAACTGCGAGAATTCGAATCGAATAGAAATTGTTGCAAGTTATGGCGAAATAATAACCAGCAGACTCCTCGGTAGAATGCCAGGGGCCACGATCAATTGCCGCGTGTAGGTACAGCGAATGAAATTCCTCCTTGTATCACCGGTCATCCGGCCATCGGCCCAGCTGCTTTCCCCCAGCATCTCCGAGCTGGAATGCTATTAAAAAGGTAATATCGCGTCTGGCCGGCACGCACAGCAAACGCTAACCCCCTTCGGCGAGCTTTCAACCTCCCCGAATAACCTGCGTGAGATTCGAAGTCCACTTCGCTCGGCCCTGCGGATACGTCGAGGGCTCCTCACAGTAGCGTCTCGCCGAGACTCTGCCCCGCTCGTCGATCTTTGAGAAACCTGTATCCAATCGTTTCCCGCAGCTCTCCGCGCGGCGTGCATTCCCCTCGACTCCTCGAATTTCCGTGCGTATTTCCCTCATTTTGGGAGGAGAAAAAAATCGGATACATCTCATGTGACGTAGGTAGGGGGAGAACATAAATGGCACGTACACAAACGCAATGCCGGGTCGTCCCGCGAACGACCTTTATAGGTACGCCTGGGGTCCGGGATTCCAGACGTATTTGCGGAAAGGCCTACGGTCACTTAACCGACACTTATTCGAGATCATTCTTCCCTCCTCCGGCTGCCGCCGCTCACCGCCATATCGTCTTTTGAGTACCGATAATAATGCGCAGACGTCTGGCTACGACTGCGGGTCCTGTCGCTCCTGACGGATTTATATCGCCACCCCGTAAGCTTAGGGTGGCTCAGCCGCTGGCTATACAGGCTTATTATCGTCGGTACGAAGATTTGTCGTCCGAATAAAACCGCGCGCGTGAGAGACCACCTGCACTGCCGATGTAACGCACCGACACCCCGTTAAAATTGTGGAAAAAGTCAATCGTTCAACCCCCTGTACAATTCGCGCAGATGTTTGAGGGGTCTCGCGAATACCTGGGGAGCGCCCCTGTAGTCGAATCCCCCTTCGAATGCGTTTGATTGGAAACGTATGAACCGCAAGGATGATAATGGAAACCCGCTACCGAGCGTCGTAGTATTTTCAGAAAAATCGATATTCAGGGCTGACACCCCAGCCGCTGCGGATTTTTTACAAGGAATATCCGAGAGTGGAAACTTGTAGGCGAGCGTGTACGGAAGGGTTGAAAAAGGAGCGTCGCTCTCGCGATAATAAAAACAATGAAAATAATAAAAAGAGACCCGCACCCCGTGGAGAGAGGGTGGGGCCGGTATAATATCAACATTTCCATGCGAGGCTCACCCCCGCGTTCGAGGGCCTCACGCGCCACGTGGGCCACCGTCCATGACACGTCAATTTTTCCAGGGCGCAACGTTTCCGTTCGAGGGAACGAACCGTTTGCCCTTTCTTTTCTTCTTTTTACGGGCAATTGTAGCAAGCCGCGCAGAGATAACAATAATATTATGCAAGCTTCCCAGGTTGGGGGGGGGGGGCGAGTGTCCCGCGCGACTCGATGTGAGAGGACATTAAAATATTGGATATCCAATTTTTAGTTATAAAAAACGTCCTTTCGCGCCAAAGCCCGGAGGTGGCAATATCGGTCCGTTGTACGCGCGCGGGCGTGTGACGTCGCGATGCCGTCGCGAGGCCTAAATAAATAACCCGGCGTATCCGAGTTTCACCTCGATTTCACAAACTCATCCCTCGCCCGTATACTCGGCTGTACACCTATGCCGGGAATTACGACTGCGGGAGAATAGGAGAAGGAGCGAAGCGAAGAGAGAGAAAAAAAAGAAAACAGTACCAAGACGAAGCGGCAGAAAAAGATGGAGAGGGAGAGAATTTATTTTTCCCTTCAGAATTCTCATCTGCTTTCCGCCCTGTCTCCGGTATATCCGCAAAGGCTTCTGCCCGCACGAGCGCTCGTACGCCGCTGTTGTTAACGTCCCTCCGCGACGTACGGTAAACTTATTCGGGATTACACGGATTCGATTTTATTTCCCGAATATCGTATATTTATTCGAGACGATATGCGGATAATTGTGCGCGAGGACGAAATTACCCCGCCACCGTCGGTGCGGGGTGTACGGCGGATCACTCGCGCGAACACACCGATGAGAATCGTCGTCCGATCCGGTTGAAAAATCCTCGCGTCTTTCGCCCCTCGCGAGGTTCGCTTTAAAATTGAGTTTTATCTCTTAGGTTTATGGTTATTGAAAGAACTGTTCCGAAAGCTAACTTGGCAACGGGGTGTCGTTACATAAATCCTTCGGGTGATAGATACAGAAAGTGGTGGCTGTGAGGCGCGGGCGGGCGTAGGGCGTTGGGCGCGATGGCTGAGGCGATGGTACGGGGCAGGGCTGCCCTCCCATCGCCCGCCACCCCGAGCCTATATCTATCTTTTATGCGACTACGGTTAAACTTTGAACTTTCGACCGCGCCGCGCCGCACCTCGCCGCTCCGCACACTCTGTTCTACACAGCTTCGCTCCGTTGCTAACTCGGGGTCTCGTATAAAGTGTTGTGCAAAAAATATCGCACCCTACGCCCACTTGTATCCACGCTAACGCTAGAAATATAAGAAACACCCACGCGGACCGGACGTCGCGGGTATACCCGCCGCCGCGCTCTCCGTTTTTATCGTACCCACGTCGTCGTACCTTTCCAGGATCCTCTTCGTACCGTGTACCGCGTATGTGTATCAAAAGCGACCATTCGGAAGGGAAAAGTAAAAGGAATGACGAAACCGAGAAGAACCGAAATAAAATAAAATAAAATAAAATTGAAATAAACGAATGACTATGAAAATAATTCGACAGCCTTTGAAATCACGGGGAAAGAATCATTGGGATGATCTTATCGGGCGTGGGCGTCGTACCAACGTTTCAATAACACAGGAGGGTTGGATTCCAACGTCGACGTCGAGGGCTGAATGCCTCGTGGGAACAAATATTATTATCTTACGATCGCATAAAGTTGAGTCGTTCTTTAAAGAAAAACTAAGGCCTCGAGAGTGAAAAAGCGATGGATACGACTTCGCCTTCGGATGTCGTTGCGAAACGTATTTAGCGACGAGGAATCTCTTTGAACTCGCGGGTTCCCAGTCTTTCGCCGTTGAGCGTAATTACGATTGTCTTTGCATCCGTCCCGTTGAAATATCAGGAGAAGAAAATACGCGGAAGTCCGTGCACAGCAGAGCTTTGCGTTCGCGAACGAGTCGTCGATTTTCATACGATGGAAAACTTTCATCTTTCCGCGACGTCACGCGTCATTCGAATGACGTGGCGAAGTTTCGATATCAAAATTAGAGTCGAGCGCGCGAATTCGGTTCGCGATTAAACTTGGAACAATAACGAGTGGAATTGCTGCGGGTCAACCGCAGATTCGATGGTCGTTCCATACGTTGACCCGTATAACGCCGAACGATGACCGTGTTGCCGGCGGATCTGGTTGCCGGGTCAATGGAACTGCAACGAGTCGCGATATAATTAATTGCTCGACGGTTATCCCTCGGTGGAAACTGGGCCGCGTCAATTTTATCTCCCGCAGTTCAATTGATCGGATCAAGTTCTATTTCGGAGGTCGGGCGTCTATCGAATATCGTTCGCGTGATATCTTCTGACGCCGTTCCGCACGAATATCATTGCGTTGCAGAGAAATAGAGTTCGCGCGGCGCACACGGAGTTTGGATGGGCGGGCGGTGGTATAATTTATACGGTCCGTAAGGCAGACTCCGGAGGCTTTTCGAAATATTTAGAATTCGAGATTTCCTAAAAGAAGGCTTTGCCTGGGATCCTTTTAGCGCCGAGGCTGAAAAAAAGACTTTCAATCTATCGCTAAACCCCGGGGCAAATTTTCGGAAAGAGATTTGCAAACTTACCAAACTGCATAAAACATACCGTACACAGGTATCGCCCGGCGTACGCGAACGCGTACTCGCGTCAAAGGCTCCGCGTACGAACGAAAAGGGAAGGGAAAAGTTTCGATACTTCCAAATCCGACTCGAATAAATTGTCGAATATCACGCGTTTAACCGGCTGTACACGCACGTGAATAAAAAGTCCTCTTTGCAGGGGATGTATAAATATGTATAACTCGGATTTCGAAACGTCAATCAACCCTCCCCATTTGTACGTACGAATACCCGCTGAAATTTCCTCAGATCTTTGTCTCCGGGTCGAAGGTAAGGTCTGCGCCCTTATTCGTAGCAAACAAAGAGATAAACAAATAGAGCTTATTACGAGGCAAGAGAAATCGCTTCCTCCCATAGCCGTTTGATCCCTCGAAGATATAACTATACGCGTAGACGTATAGTGGGCTGGAATTCTCGTTTCAGAAATAAAGTCAGCTGACTCGAGAGAGGGACGGGGGGCGGAGGGAGAGAGCCTCGGTGCTGAGAGGAGAGTTTCTCGAAACGTAACCGAATCAAAGGGCTATTCGCTCTCCTTCGTCGAGTTGAATATATGCGGGGATGGTTCGCGATGCAGAAGAATATCGATCGACCCCCTAAACCCCGCCAGCTATTCCCAAAATTATTGAATTACATTGACCCTAAAAAGTGATCGGTACTCACTTCCACGTCGTCGAGTATAGAAAACCAATTCGCCATCAATAATCCGACCCCCAATTTAGTCTCCGAGCTATAACATATATTACACGTTATACCTACGGCTGGGGCCATATATTTATCATCCTCAAATTTTATGAATATTTATATGGATCGCGGCGGTGCCGCCGCTGTTTAAAGACCCGATGAAAAACATCCCTCCGAGCCTTTCGGTACATGAATTTGAAAATCCCCCAGCTGTACGCGCGTTCTCTCGGTGAAATTAAATTTCGCGATAATATTCAAACGGCGACGTTGCAGTTACGTTATACGGTACAACTGGAGCGCAAATCCGCTGCATTGTTCGCCATGTGCAACAAACATCACCCCGACCTCTCCGAGGGGGATTCGGCGGTCTGACCTCCCGGAGAGATGCGGACCACCTGATACGGCGATACTCGCGAGCGGATACTCCGTAGGGATTTGCGAGGCTTCGGTCCGTGTAATCGCTCGAGGATTCGCTTCCTCGCTACCTTCCCTCCTCTCTCCGCGCCCCCCTCGCCCCTCTCCGTCTGTCCCTCTGTTCCTCCACTTGTCGTCGACCATCCGCGAATATCCAAAAGCGGCCTCGACGACGAGTTGATCGAGGCTGTCGGCCGACTCGCGTTGAAATCGAAGGCGCGATGGCAACGAACGTCTTGGACGCCCGTGATATACATACCCAGGGTATGTCCGTATAATGTATCGGTATATCGATACCAACGGATACGGAAATGTCAGACGCATCGTCATCAGCGAATCGAGGATCAAATTAATCCCCTGGGGATTTTCATCCGGGCCTCCCGGATTTATTATAATGGCGATTCGGGATGAGACGCCGAGTTCGCGAGTCTAATATTGTCTATACCTACGTAAAGGGAGCTATGAATCGGTGTAATTCAAATTGGACGAGTGCAGTGTGTAATCGATAGTTTGAATCCGTTTAATTAAAACTTATTCAATTTAAACTGATCCGATGAGCTTAAAGTGATAAAGAAAAGCCAGATTTTTCGTACTTGGTACGTACAATACGTATACGTCGTCGGGACAATTGATTCTCGAGAATTCTACGCGAGCATCCAGTGCAGCCGGTTGGTATCCACTCCATATTCTTATTATCCACTGCGAGTGCGCTCGAAATTGATTTAATTCGGTAAAGGATGACACCTTCGGAGTCGATCAACGCAACATGATCGATCGAAGATCCATTCCGAGTCCCGTGGCAATTCTCCGTCAAAAACATCCCAAGAGGTACCCCTTGGATTTTTTTAAATCTCAGGGTCGAAAGTGGAAAATTTTTTCTATTCGCGTTTTCGTGCTATTCTGTTGTATTTTGATCTCAGGAATCCGAATCAAGAAGCAAAATTGATCTATCTGTGAAATTAATCGAGTTATCGTCAATTTTTCACTTCTTGGAGCAGAAAAATCGAGATACCTCGGAGGGAAAAATTTGTAGCTCAATTTGGCTCCCTCGAAGACCGAGAAATTCGAATATTTACAATCCATCCATGGGTCGAAATATCCGAATTTCTCGGTCTACGAGAACGGGGTGCCCAGCCCGAGTTTTGCTGGAGTCGGGTAGTCAGCAGCGTAGCGCTTTGTTGTGAGACGTCACCTTGGGGGCTGAGCAGAGGTTACGCCCCACAACAAACCGCGCGCCCGTGGCTACCTGACTCCAGATAATAAGCTCGGGCTGGATACCCCGTTCTCGTAGACCGAGAAATTCGAATATTTCGACCCACGTAGGGATTGCGATGAATCAAAGTAGGTCTACGACTAAATCCAATCGATATGTCTTAATTTTTCTGCTCCCAACAGCGAATAATTGATGATTACTCAATCGATTTTTGAGCAAAAAATAAATCATTGTTTTAATTTAGTTTAATATGCTTTTCTGACGTATTTTGACTTCAGAAATCCGAATCTGAAAGAAAAATTGATCTATCTCTAAAATTGACCGAGTTATCGCCAATTTTCAGCTTTTCGGGGTCAAAAATAAAAAATTCATTTTTCAGTCTATCTTAATGTAATTTGAGCTCCGGAATCTGAATCCGAAAGGAAAATTGATCTATCTGCAAAAATGACCGAGTTATCCCCATTTTTTCGCATTTTTTGGTACAAATTTGAGGATATCTTAAAGGGAAAAAATCGTAGCTCAATTTGGACGACGGATTCGTGTTCCTGAGGTCAAAATACATAAGAAAAGTGCCATACGATCAATTTTTAAAAATAAAAATTTTTGGTCAAAATTTGAAAAAATCGTAAGGGGTACCCCTTGGAAAAATCTCAAATTTTGGCCAAAAATTTTTATTTTTTAAAATTGATCGTATGGCACTTTTCTTATGCATTTTGACCTCAGGAACACGAATCCGTTGTCCAAATTGAGCTACGATTTTTTCCCTTCGAGATATCCTCGAATTTGTACCAAAAAATGCGAAAAAATGGGGATAACTCGGTCATTTTTACAGATAGATCATTTTTTCTTCCAGATTCAGATTCCTGAGCTCAAATTACAACAAGATAGACTAAAAAATCAATTTTTTATTTTTGACCCCAAAAAGCTGAAAATTGGCGATAACTCGGACAATTTTAGAGATAGATCCATTTTTCTTTTAGATTCGGATTCCTGAGGTCAAAATACGTCAGAAAAGCATAATAAACCTAATTAAAACAATGATTTATTTTCTGCTCAAAAATCGATCGAGTGATCATCAATTATTCGCTGTTGGGAGCAGAAAAATTATAAGACATATCGATTGGATTTAGTCGTAGACCCACTTTGATTCATCGCAATCCCTACGTGGGTCGAAATATTCGAATTTCTCGGTCTACGAGGGAGCCCAAGCTTAGCTGGAGTCAGGTAGCCAGCAGGGTAGCGGTTTGTTGTGGGGCGTAACCTCTGCACAGCCTCGAAGGTGACGTCTCACAACAAAGCGCTGCGCTGCTGGCTACCTGACTCTAGCAAAGCTCGGGCTCCCTCGTAGGCCAAAAAACGCCAAGCTTATAGTCTTAAATTTGACTTGAAATCTGGGCCAGAATCCGATCTTTTTTTTATTCAGGGTTTTCGACGGTCTTCTTGAATATTTTGAAAGAGAAGCACGACGTTCAAATCTCGTGAACGATTCCAAGTCACATGAAGCGGCTTCAAACTCGCAGGTCTCACAGCTGCGGTAGGATGTCCGGATAGCTGAACGGCCCTGAACTGCAGGAGTTCATCCGGGTCTTGCCCCTCACCAGCCGATCTCGATAAAACTAAGTCCGGGGAGTGGAAACTCTGATATTCAGACGCCGTAGAGATAAATGGACCGCCGTTCGCCGATTGCTGATTCAGGGAAACAAGATGTTGTTACCCGCTACGAATGGAGTGACAAAAATAATAGTGAATCCTTCCAAGAGCTCGCCAACCACCCCGCATAAACCAAACACCCGCTGCACCTGCATCCAACGGGAACTGGATAAGAGATTGGATACTCGAATGGGAACATGCATCGCCCGATATACGTCAGAACTAAACTAAACTGATTTTATGTTGTACGAAAAGTAGCGACTCGCTTCTGGGCGTGTAGAGTTGACGACGAGTGCAAATTCCTCGCGATAACCATGTAATAAAAGAACGCATTACAGGGTAATATCAAAAGGATGAAAAAAACTTTCAAATCCTCGAGAAGAAAAATGTTTTTCGCAAGTACAAGATATTTATAAGCCCCGCGCTCTCGCGAAGTTATCAGAGCGGAAGTAGTCCTCGCAGGAGGTGGATAATGTGTAGTGATGTATTATTTTCCGCGGAGCAGGAACGTATAGTTAATTTGAGTGTATATCACGTTGAGGTCGGTCGGAGTGTATGCCGGAAATCGCTCAACGGTCGATATGTGAAATATCGGCGTCTGCTCCAACTTTGAAATAGTTTTTGATTTACGGTAACGCCCAGGACTTTTATCTGGGTATAATAAACCGCCGCGGAACAAAGCTCAGCTTTTTGAAATGCGGCGGAATCAGCGGAGCTCGTTGCACACTGGTTTATCTCAGCTCCCAGGTCACCGCTTTTCGGTGTCGGCCGTCGATGGACCCGAACAATCTCATCCCTGTGCTTTTCGAACTTACGCCACTAGACCGACACTGCGTCATCTTTCTACTCCACGTAATTTGCCGTTGTTGTTGTCATTGTCGTCATAATTATGATTTGCTGGGAATACCTTCCGAATCGAAGCAATCCTTTTACATAAGTCTCCCAGGAGTGACAGGAAATTAATCGTATTATAGCGATTTCATACGATGCAGGTTTATAAATCTTCGAATTGTTATAACAGTTCCGCCTAGTCGAGGGAGGAAAAGTTGTGGGTTGGAACGGGAATAAATAGAGCTGGTATAAAAATGTATGCAAGGCTGCAGTCTGCGCGTGGCGCCGCGAGAGACCTTTGATCGACGCGGAAAGGGTCAAAGGGTCAAATGGTCAAAGGAAAACGTATGACGAGCGTATATAGGTATGTACAGTAATTGTCGTCTGGTTTACCCAATATTTTTTTTTTTTCCGATAGCTCCTCGTTCTCTCCGTTCCCTCGACAAAGCTTTTTATACACATGCGATCGAGCTGGCTGCACGAATCCGTTGTATGAATTTTTATCAGCCGATGAAGAATGAACGATACGAAACAGGTGCACATATACGATAGTGCATGAAGTCGCGTCGTTCGATCGAAGGTTTTCAAAATGCGATTTGTGCCGATCGCGCGGAAGGATGTATCTGTTATATGGAGAATAAAATGAACCGCAGCTCACGCGGGGAGCGAACGGTCGGCGAATTAATACAATATGAGGAATCCTGCGTTGGAATTCAATTATGAAATATTGATGAATTTGTATCAGCTGCAAAATGCATGTAACGACGTTCACAATGTCCCGTTATTTTACACCGCCATTGGTCGCCGACAGCGAGTTCTATACCGACGGGGGCGGGGGTGGTGGATGGAAGTTGCGAGTGTTACGACCGCATATCACCCCGAACGAAAGGTAACGAAACGTTTCGGCGCTTTTTCAAATTGTCGGGATTAAAGTTACCCCCGGTGTATGCACGCCCACGTGTGCCCCTACTCTATACGTATGGGTCTATCTACGTTCCGGATGTACGTACGTATACGTGGGTACGTGTGTGTGGCAGCGACAGGCTTGTCCCTATTATTTCGAGCAACGATCCTCTGCAGCGGTGTACCTGGCGGAACGCAAACGGGCGCAAACACGCGTCAACTTTGATTGCATTTAATTAAAGTTTGTTCAGCTGTCGTACCCCGGCTAACCGTCGACAAAGCTTCAAATTCGTGTTGCTAATGAAAAAGAAAAACCCTCTGAAAAAAATACATACATATCATTCCTACAGCTCCTGCAGTGGATGGAAAAAAAAAAACAAAAAAAAAAAAAAAACAAACTACGGAACACCAGTCGCTACTCCGTTTATTTGAAATGCCAGCTTACACACAGTTCGAGCACTCGTTGCTGCAGATGTGCAGTAAATGCAGTCGAAGTACATACATCGATGCATTTCTGCAACGCGCAATACGGCGAATTTTCCCTCCACTACTGTTGCCAGGCATTCCACTTTCTTATAGTTTCGAAGAAGCTCTCGAAGTGAAGCTTTACGAAGTCTTCGAGCGTGAATGAGTTCCGCGTTCCTCTCCATGGATACTCTTATGTTCGCCTATGGTACCTGTGTCTGAGCTTCTTCGGCTCCCGGTCAGAGGAATGAAACATACATAAGTAGACGAATCGAGGCACTGAAAGGTCTTTGTCGTTCCAGAAATGGAGAGTATACATCGGAGGCTCCTGAGGAATTTCGGCGAGTCGGTAGCACAACTGTAACAATATCAGCCTACATGTGCCCCAGGTATTTCCTCCGAAGATAGATCCGGCATTGCCGGAAGAGATGACGTAACGACCGAGTGAGATGGTTCCTTTCACTTTTCGACTCTACAGTCCTGAAAACAATCGCTTTGTTTCGAGTTCACCCAATTTTTCAGCGTAGCGAACCGCCTCGGCATGATTTCAAACCAGCTCGAAAACTCCCTCTCGATCCCTTTTAATTCCGAGCGCTGTAATTCCTATCCATCTCTCGGGGGTCTTGAGACGATTACGTTTTTGTTCGTCGAAACTTAAAGATACTTGACTAAATTAACTCTATAGTCGACAATGGGGTGATTAACAACGGGACACTTAAACCCTTGCCGCATGAATTGTGATCTGTGGAACACGCGCAAGAAATCCAACGCCCACGATATTCGTAACGACAAGCAAAGAGTCGTATGACCGAATACTCGGTGAATATTAACGAGCTGCAGCGGAGGTCTGATACGATATAAGTTTGCAGGCAGAGCGGTTGGAATTGTGTATCGGATACATATATGTACTCGCTCACTTCAAACTCACCGCTGCATTATGGATCACTTTTATTACCCAATATAGGTACACCAACGAACCGGAGGGAAGCCCTGATTTAATTAAAATTCAATACCAATTCGCATCCAATTAAATTCAGTTTCAGCTCCGATTCGTCTAATAAGAACAAGGGCGGGGTACATGGGAATCCGGGGTCTCGAGATGTGGCGAAGAGCATCCGGTAAACAGAGATTTAGCATAAACTCCACGCAGATAAAAATAGCTGAACCAATGTTAATATTTTTCATCTGGGTGATCGCGGCGCGTGACCGTGAAACCGGCAACATTCCCTCAAAGGTGGTCGTCCGGTCGGGCTCGATTCGGTACGATGGTGTAACGACGTATAATCGAAGGCTCAACCGGAGCCACGTTATACTCGGCAAAAGTGGAGGAGTAAGACACTCATTCCAGTCGCCGTAAGGCAGTACGTGAGGGTAGGGTCGAACCCTCAACTCATGTGCATGCATCTCCATGTCTTGATTCCCATCCCTGTATGTGTATATACTTGATAATGCAGAGTTTTTCATCGCCTGCACGGAGACTGTGTCATTAATGTTCATAACTACGTAATGAGTACATGTTACAAACAACAAAGAGGATAAAAACGCTACTGGATTACACCGATATTTTCTTCCTTTTTTCTAGCCGGAAGGTGCAGCGGCGTTGTAATTCTATCTCGTACGTATGTGCGGATCCAAGTAGAGTTGACACTGCGAATACATTGTATCCAGCGGAGTGCACACGACTCTTCGAAGTTGAGTATATGGATACAGGATAGTGCTGCAGGTAGATACGGCAGTGGTGGTATATAATCGCGTTCGCCCACAATGCAGGCAGCAGCTCGACTCATTAGCGCTGGGGTTTATTTTTCCTCGTCTCTATCGGCCAGGGGGTGGGCACACGTGATATTCTTGCACATAGGGTAGGCACCCGTGCCCATATCCCCGATGTGGTCATTGCCTGCCTGCGAGCCAGACAGCGTTTTCCAATGAAATCGTAACGAATGAGGCGTAGGCGATACCGCACCGCTCCTAGTTCACGTATTCTTGTTTTACGGAATAGAGCTACGTTGTATTTACACGTAGGAATTTAAAACGTAGTGTTCAGCATTTGAGTAAAAAAAGGAATCACTAATTAACTATTCAGTTGCTGAGGAAGAGCGAGCAAAAATTGAACGCAAACGTGAGCTCGTAAAATCTCGCATTTCTTTAATGTTTTTGAGTATCATAATCTTGGGAGTGATTATTTCTATTTGGGAAATCGGTGGGTAGTACCTAAAAGTTCGGGGAAGACTGCGGTTGGCTTCTCTTCCCTAAACCTTGGCAAAGTCCTACCCATCTCACATTCAATGACTACATTGACTTAACTCTAGATCCCCCGAGCAGGAACCAAGCTGCTTGGTTTTCTAGGGATTTTCCTCCAAATTTAATTCGCCATTGAGTACACATTCCGAGGACGCTCGACTGCTGGTATTAGCTTTTCCAGCTAGCTCTCTACCAACTAAACCGGAAAATCGAGAGTGCCGAATATTTCTTGCGAGATGGAGAAGGCATGTATACGAGGAGAAATATAAAATACTTTATGAAGTAAGTTGACCCCATGGACGAATGAAACAGAATTAAGATTAGCTGTATAATTATTTACAGTGATATCAATTGTCTCTCACGCAAGGTATGCGATTAGAAAATACGCTTACGACGAGATAGTAATTCTTTGCGTTACCGGGGTCATTTCAAATTTTCGTAGGGGGGGAAGCGGCTCAAGTGGTTAGCAACCGGTTAGCAACCAGGCATTGCCTTTACCAATCGGTGTGGCGCTGGCGATCACATGGCTCTTCGCCGATGCTGACATTAACTTGTTGCTTGTCCCATGCTGGATGCTTGGCAGTGAATGTCAACCAAATGTCAATTATCGTACGGTTTTCAAGTGCCGAGTGATGGATTAAGTAAAGTCAGTTTTGACATAGCAGAATCATTACAACGGTCGGGCTGAGCTTTTTTTTATAATAAAATAAACCACACGCCCACAGTTGCAACTAGTTTTATTGAGATTTATGGCTCCTAACCTAAGATCTTAACCTCTAGATCCTCGTTGTCTTCAGGTTTGCGTGATTGTTTTGTGCAGTGCTCAGTCTTTGATCAATTTAGTAATATTTTGAAGTGAGTCAACTTTGTGAAAATGGATTATCAATCAGCGGAGATCGTGGCAACTTGTGCTGCACTAGGGCACTACAACGGGATCAAGTATCAGCTGGATAAGGACTGCGTCCGTGAGTGTATCGGTTCACAACTATTTTATTATTATAGAACTAGCACCTAGTAATTGAGTAATTTGTCGATCGTAGAGACACTCAAGGATCTCATCAGATACTTGAAAAGAGATGATCACAACCATACAATTAGACGTTACCTTGGTGCTTCTAAAGTCCTGCAAACTGATCTTATGAGAATACTTATCGATCACTCTGACAAGAAAGAATTATTTGAAGTTCTCCTAAGGCGAGTTGATAATTTCTCTTTTACTTCTAAGTGATCACTTCTGTTAAACCACATGAAGATCATCATACAATTTTGTATAATCTACAGATTACTCATAAATTTAACCGAACCAGCATTCCTGCTGTATAATGAGCAGGTGCCAAAAAATAGCACAGAGCGTAACTATTACCTGCAGATCATTTCCCATCTTCAGAATTATAAGATGGCATTAGGTGATGATACTTTTTGGTCCGTTATCCACCAAAAGGTTGCCTCAATTTTTAAAATTGTAAGTACATCAATGATACTCATTAGGGTATATAAAAAGAAAAATCTTTTTTTTTTTTCAATGGTATTGAAAAATTGAAAGTACATGTAAATACAAAAATTTTGGCGCCTATTGGAGCCCTTAATATTAATATTAAGGCTCGTCTCAATTCATTTGTAATTTTTCTATTTAAATAACATTGGAGATTTTTTTTTTATTTTCGAATTTTAATTACTTCGGAATGGCTTGTTTACGCAACATCCCATAGAGAGGATTTATAGGAAATTTTACGCTCTAGAACTAACGTCTGAAAGTCAAAGTTCCTCAGATCAACCGTTTCAAAGATATCTGCGATCAAAAATAACACTAATCAGAAATTTCTAATATTTTCCAATAAAATTGCAAAAAAAAAAATCATACTCTATATTTTCCAACATCATTGAATACAAAAATTATTTTTTTTCGATACACCCTAATACTCATACATAGCAATAGTGTGATATCTGGAGTCTACAATGGTTTGTTCGTTCAAAACTATATCAGCCTGAAGATGAGCGCTCCGAAGATAAGAGTCAGGATATTCAGAGGATTCTCATCCTGGTAAGAAATGTTTTACAAGTTCCTGCGGATACCGACAATGAAAAGAGGACAGATTCGGAGTGTACTGTTCATGATGCGGTCTTATTTGCTCTTCACACATCCGGAATGGTCGACATGTTTCTCTTTATTGCTAGCAACCAACATGAACAGCAATATCAGATGCATATTTTGGAGGTGATTATAGATTGTTGAATCAGTTGTGCAGTCGTTTTTCGTGGTTTTTCACAAAATTATCTCCTTGGGGATCACAGATCGTGTCGTTAATGCTGAGAGAACAGAATGCTACAAAACTAGGTGCTACAGGATTACAAAAAACCACCGCCGAGAGAGAACGTGACGAAACTCATCTTTTAACTGTCCGCAAACAAGAGATTCGGCAGAAGATCGAAAGGACTCGGAAATACGCAGGTTCCAGGTGCGTGAGTATCTTACTATTTTGTACTGTTATTTAGGATCCTACTACATGCCAAAGAAAATAGAATTCGCATTTGAAATTATGTAAACTCATCACCGAATCTTCGCTATTAATATTATTAATTAAACTGCGATTTGATTGTACGCATATTCAGATATGCCACCCATCCTTTTCGAACTAACTTTCGTCTGGAAATGTAGCTACTACAAGAACAAAGTATAAAAATAACAACAAGTGAAGAGAATCTAATAAAAAATTGCAAATTCGCTTGGGTGGTTGAAAAAAAAAAAATGGGGCGATTCCATGTTTACGTAAGTTAAACAACCCTTTGTCCTTCGCTGCGGCAAACGCAGTGGAGAATGGTGAAGCGAAATGGGGAATAAGGAACGAGCAAAAGGGGAGAAGGCAAAGCTTCGTTTATTTTCAAAGGCCTGGGTCAACTGGGGGTGCCGCCTCGGTTCGCAAACTTATTATCATGATAAAAAATGGGCATTGAAGATTCGTCGAACATCCGCGGACCGCACGTGACCAGACACCACAGAATTTCAGGTAGAACCATGCGCCATGCGTCCCCAACAATTTTTGATTTCTGCTGGGAATTAAGACGCAGCGCGTAGATGCGGTGTGAGATGATTTATCACCTACGCATACCACACAAGTTCATAAAAAGAATCGTATTCGTTTCCGCCTATCGTGGATATATAAATATTTCGTTGTCGACCATTTAAGGACATCCTTTTTTTTTCTTTTTCATCTTCCTTCAAGTATCACTTCTGGTCGTACGAACGAGCGGGTCGTGTGATCATAAATTTTATCGCGGATCTATAAATCGAGTCTGGGGTGCGCAATTCGCACGTATAAGAGAGTTCCCGGGTCGGGGTTCTTTTTATGCCCATTTCAATGCCTGTACGTGTACCAATACTCGCTGCAGTGTCTACGTAGTACATGCATGTGTGTAATATTATATACCAGTACGTACATGGTTGTTATGAAAGAGGGAATAAAGTCGCTCGGAGTGTGAACACCTATCTACGATCTTCATTCAGGTGCGATCGTCGAGTGCACCTTGTAGCCTAGCTGCAGTTAAATCCTAACTAATACGACCCAGTTTACAGCAGCAAGACATCTGGCTGGATACGCACCCCACGGCAGCGAGTATATGGTTCCCGAGTACGAATAAACAGATTCATATTCATACTCAGTTCAACAATTGGATGGTTTGTCGGTTTCGGTAAAAGTTTATTACAGACAGAAATTAGTCTTGAATAAATATTCGAAGCTGTTTGAATCGGCGATTTGAAGATCAAGGAAAGAAGAAGTCCATTTTCCCCCCTTTTTACCACACAGGTATGAAAATCTCTTCGCTGGATTCCAAAATTCCCGTATGTGTGGTATAAAAAAATCCCTTCTGCGGCCTCTCCAATTTTTTCGTAACTAACATAAGTTCGATAGGATCGCGCCGCCCGGCGCCGCGGCGTTGGGACTTTGCGGATGGGACGTTTCTTCGAAAATCGAACAGATAATCCGAATCCAATTTTGCCCATACCTCCTGAAAATCCAATCAATGCAATTGACGGCACCTGTCACTGGCAGAGATAGTCTGTTAAATGACGTAGGGGAACACGGGTAACACTCTTTCGTACGAATCAACCCCCCGCGTTGCGCTTATATTTTCAAAATAAACGAGATGATTCTTTGAATTATTTTTATTTGTACGATTAATGATGATAATCTGTCATCGGAACAATTAGCGGGATCATTTTCTCTACTTGCTATTACGCCATGTTTAGAGGCGTAATATATTTCCCTTCCGGATCATACGACTCGTATCCTGATACTCGAAACTTTTTGGGGGACGAGAAAAGTTTACGTGGGGCCCCAGAAAGTTATAATGTGTCCACAATTGTACGATCGCATGCTTGCTGCGCCAGCAGCAACAGCAGCAGCAGCAGTAGTGCGGTTATTATTAATTAATGATTATGAGTTTGGAAATACTGTATTTTCCAGACATTCGCGATTCGGTGGTACTTTTGTGGTGAGAAATTTGAAGGCAATTGGCGATAACGAGCTTATTTGCTACAAGCCTTTCCGCGAAATTGAGACTCTGGAATTCAGCCAACTGAAGGTGAGAATCAATCTTATACGTATTCTATTTTTTCACAGCTATTCTTCGTAATGATTAGATTTCGGTTTTACCCTTGTGTTGTTTCGCACTTCGTATTGCCGTTCGCCGTCTATCTTTATACAAATTTATCAAACATAACTTTAACGAACAATAACTCAGCGCTCTCCAGGGTCGAAATCTTTTTACCTAATCAACGCCCTGTGCCCAACCTCCCTTGATTATCGCCCTGGAATTGCAAAGGTATTAAACTGGGTCAACCCCAGAAGTTTTTCTCTCTTAACGTTTACCTCGCCTCGAGGTATAGTCAGGAATGAACACCGACGGAACTTGGCAGAACTAGAATCCGGTGGCGGCATTCATTTCATTATATACACACCTACCACGACCTCCCGTATAAAATAAATCTCTGTACCGTACTCTGTGGGAACGGCGAAATACTCCCTTAGGAATAGGTACGAACGATGGATTATTCGTTATAATTTCGTCGTTGTCTGGATGGGTATATGTGTGCTTTTGTTGAAAAAACAATGTATTTGTCAGGAAATAATAGAATACTACGGATCATATTGTTCCTGAAGTACATCGATGAAAAGGAGTGGATAAATATATCGTCCTTATTTTTCCTGATAATAGACCAAATCGAAACGGCCGAAGAACAAATTGGGACCCAAAGGCGAAGATTCCGAACGCGTATCCGCGCTCAGCATCAGACTATTTTTGAAAGAGTTTTGCGTTGAGTTTTTGAACGGGGCCTATAATCCGGTGATGAAATACGCGAGGTTCTGCATAGGTGGAGGCGATCGTGCCCAGGCGAATGACGAAAGTTATTATCTGTGGGCGATGAAATTTTTTATGGAATTCAATCGAAACTCCAACTTCCACGTTAAATTCATCAGGTGAGATAAATAAAATGTACGACCGAGGATAGGGAAGGCTAACGCAACCCCGCTAAATCGAATTTCTTCATTTCCCAGCGAAACAATGTCCACTGAGACATTCTACTTCGTTCAGAAACAGCTTGAGCATTATTACGAAATGATGATTACGGATAAAAAGAATGTACCGTTGTGGTCAAAAAGGCTACATCTGGCGTTGAAAGCCTATCAGGTATAGTCTGAATTTTCTGCGGCATACACACTATGGAGATTGGAGGCGATATTATGCAATACATTGGTTTGTTTCGTTGTTTTTCCGTGATTATATCGGACGTAGGAACTTCTTCGCTCACTGATCGCCATGGACAATTGCGACGACGAGGATGTCCGAAAGTCTAGCAAAGTTATAAAAAACAACGTATTCTACGTACCGGAATACCGTGAAACCGTTTTGCAACAGTTGCTTTCCTACAACGAAGTAACTATGAGCAGGTTCGTTCGACTCGTGTGTTTTTCGAAACAAATTGTAACGGTTGTAGCGCACAACCTAATTAACAAGCATCTGACTCCCAGCTGATATACGGTTACCCGGTGTTTCTTACATGCGAGTATTTCCCTTTTATCTGATTACGAAACGGATATTTTATCGTAATTAGACGGGAGTTCTGTGAACGGTGGAGGGGATGATATATTCTATTTCATCTTCAAAGCCCTCACTTCTTCCGGCGTCGAGGTCGGGGGTTGAGCTTAGCGTGGCATAATGAAAGTTGCATCATGGATGAAATCTGCGATAACTTAATATTTAAAGATTGCTTAAATTGATAACAGACCTGGGTTCGCTCCACCCTGGGTTGTTTTATTGGACTTGTCAGTCGAGGCAAGTGTTTGCTGAAACTTTTATCTGCCACAGACACTCACCCCCCGCTCTCCTACCTCTTTTCCTTTCTCTTTCTTTGTCTCGCTTCCTTCGCTATCTCTTTTCCCGCGAAATAAACAACTGTTATTGATCCTACTATAGGTAAAAGCTCGGGTAAAAGCGAAATACGGCGTAAAAGTCTGTCCGTACATCTGCCAACAAAACTATCTCATAGCTACCACCAACTTTTCGACGTTGACGTGGCGTCGTTTCTATATTTCACGTATACTGCCGATCACCTCTTCCGGTGAGGGCTGGATTAATTTATCAGAAAAGCTATCTGCAGCCACAGAATCGATTCTCCATTGCATCGTAGATTTTTTAACCTTTATATCAGCTCGGGGTTCTGCTCACAATTAAAAGTTATTCTTCAAATCTTCGGTATTAAAAAATTGTCTTCATTTGTCACTCTGCAGAAATTATCTCGCCGATATCGTCGAGACCGTTCATATTTTCCTCAAAATGCTCGAGACGTTTTGCGGTCGGGGGCGCAGCATTGTCGTACAACGGATCAAAGCTAAACGACAAAAAGCTAAAAAAAGTAAGTCAATATCACGACGATACTAATTCTGTTTCCTCGTCCTTAGAAAATGGAAAAACTATTGCCAACTAGTTCATTCCACGATCGAGGTATTGTCAATATTCGAATCGTGTAGTTCAAGCAGCAGCTTTTAGTAGGTTTTTTTCTTTCGTTTGCCCCGTAAGAATCAAAAGCCAGCGTCGAAGAGAGGCCGGCGGTGCTCAATCTCGAAGAACGATGGGACGAGGCGAGTCACCAATTGTCTGCAGTTCTGCAGAGTTCCACGATACCTGAAATTACACCCTTCGACGCCACTCTGGACACGCCCATCGACGATCAGAAGTAAGAATTTGGAATTACGATGATACGAAGGGTTGAAAAATTGCGCTCATCTGACGATTTGTGTCTGCTTGCAGAGCAGATGCTATGAAACGAGTGCAACGATTTCTCCGCAAAAATCAATTCGACGAAGCAGTTGGTTTGCTCAGAGCAGCGCGGTGAGTGAAAATCATAAAAATAAATAGTTTAGCTTATCACCCCGTCTCCTAACGGAAGAAAGTCGAAATTCGCGATACCCGCGGCTATTCTCTGCAGATATATTCACCTTACCGTAAAATTTATATCCTCATCTATAAATTAAATCGGAGTGTGAATTCGGTGGTGAATTCAAGGGTCACCTTTTCAGCCTTTTCGCCTTCGTACAGGGGACGAGGACATTGCTCCGCTCTTAGCTCACCTGTAAATTTTCGGTATCTGCAAACCGTCTAACCCCTCGGTTCTTGGGATTCCCCGGGTGGGTCCCATCGACGCTTCGACGTCGTGACACCCTCGAAGGTGGGGGTTGAGGGTGGGTATCGACCGAGGAGCGCGGGTCGAACTGTATGAGACGGGCTGTAGGGTGAATCGCATCGAGTGAAATAGACCCGGGGACGAAGTTCGCAAATGAATTTGAAAGGATGCTGCGTGACGCGCTGGTACGATGCCTTTTGATGCTATCGTTTCCCTCGTGTAGGTATTCAACGTTAAAACTTCTTGACGGGGTGAGCGCGCGGGCGACGGTCGGAAGACCTATGAAGTGGTAAGACGTGATTCGATTATCCGCCTCGCCTGATAAAAACTCTGCCATACTTATAAATATATCGACGATACAAGGCCGATCGAGTACAAGGTGGGCCTCGCCACCCCGAAACCGCACAATTTTTTCAATGCGCTCCCGCGATGTAGGGACAAAATATTCATGTACAGACTTTTGCTATGGAATCTCCGAAGAACCCAAGATGATCTCAAGTCACTCATCGTCCATGTAGACGATTGTTTTTCTTTTAATAATTATTTTTTCGAAAGAACGTAGATGCGCTTAAGAGAGGAAAAAGAAAAAAACAACAACAACAACAACAACCAATGCGCAGGTCTTGAACGAATTGAAACTTGAGCTCCTCAAGCTCGTGTTTCTCTTGGCTCATTGGGGGATATATAATTGCCTTAGATCATCTCCGGGTTTGCGGAGATGGGAGCATTGAGATCTAGAGGCTAATTTCGGAATTAGGAACAGAGCTGGCTGCTCAACGAGATAAGACGAAGAGGAGAGTAAGAGCCGAGGGAAAGTGAGGGAGAAAGGGGGTGAGAATGGAACCCTACAAACGAAAAAAAAAAAAAAACGGAGAAAGGAAGAAGAAAAATAAACCGAGCAAAAATAAGAGAAAAAAACGGAGAGATCTAAAAAGAGGAAAAAATGAAACGGAATACCGCTCGTTGGCGTCAGATAAGATAAGAAAAGACCCCGCGGTGGGCTGACGCTTCGCAGATCTGGGGCACGGCGTTCTGTATCGTGGGGGTCAGACGGGTCAAGTATCGCGCAAGAAGGGTTGTAGGGAAATGTTTTCTTTTCCTTTTTTTTTTTTTTGTTGGTTTTCTCTTTCGTTTTTAAACAAATTTTTTTCTTCGTACACTCCCTTAGCATAGAATACCGACCGCCCTCCGGTCGTCCCAGAGAAGGCGGAGGGTCCTCCAGCGTCGCTCGGTGCTCACGGGGCATTGTTTTATCGCACAAAGGCGTCTGGTATAACGAAGCTATTAGTCAGCTGCTCGGTCGTTGTCCTGACTTACAACAGGGACTTTGGATCCTGAGCTTTTAAGCAAAATAGAAATAGAGGGAAGCGCACCGCACCGTGCGAAAATGGGAGATGAATTAAAATACGTTTAGGTGTAATTATTTGCATTACAAGATACACAAGTACACGCGATACGTTGAACCAAAAAGACCATTCGCATTCGTACGACGCGAAGCATACGGAGAACGACTATGAACCGTGTACGCGATTTACGCGCAGATTACAGACGTTAGCGGATACTAATTATCTGCACCGTTGCAAACGGGCATCTGTACCTTTGGCAGACCGTTACGACCACGGCGGCATTGTACCGGTACTTTTTACCACACGCTGCGGCATTCATCTTTATTTATTTGTACACGGATCGAGTCGAACGAGTTACACGGTGCATTCGTGATAAAACAAAAATTCCCGTCATAGGGGCCGAAGCTTGTATTTACGGATTTCCACCGACGTATATGATATCGGTACCAATATTATCATTCTATCAACGTTCGACGTCGTCTTCTCTTTAGCTGAAATGCGTCTGTGTTTATTTTATCCTCGTCCCGCCTTCCCTTACATTATAACAGTAGTACCTACCGCGTTGATGATAATGCTTCCCGTCTTATTTCCGTCGTGTATTCGCTGTCTACGATTGTTGTTCTTGCTAATTGATTACAAATGTATAATGTCGCATCGCGATAACTTATCGGATACCTATCCAGGGGTGTCGTTACATCGACGCAATCGGGTAATTGAACAGCTCTGAGCAAATGTGATATTGGAGCAGCGAGGTGTCCGGTGAGTAACGAAATTCAAATGCGAACGTATAGTTATGTGCTCAATATCGGAATCTTTTTCGCTGTACCGCGATAGCCAGGTACCTGAATTTAGGTTTCAGGCATTATAATAGACGATGTCGTAGCGACGGGACGCCGCGTAGAAAAAGCAATTTCCCGTGGTAGGTATATAATATATATACATGATGTTTTGATTTCACTCTACCGAGCAACCCAATTTCCCCCGTCGTTTATCTCGCCTATCATGTTCTCTCAGTCAGTTCTTATTAAAGCTCACTATGTCTAGTTTGCCGCGGAGGAAAATGCGAAACATTCGGGAAACTGTAAGTGAGAAGGCTACACCACTCTCGGATCCTTTGAGAAAACTTGGCTACAGCTGGTACCCCGTATACATACATAACGTACACCTTGTACTCTTGCGATTCCCCTCGACACTATCGTACATACATACAAGCTATACCGCCGCCGTAGGCGAGAAAGGAAAAGCCCTAGCAATTAACCGGCTAAGGTTCGAAACAACTATTAGGCAGGGAGGCCTTGCGTGAAAATGCCGCCCTTAGAGTCTAAGGCGTATACAGCACACCGACGTGTGATCCCCGCGTTAATCCGTGTTTATCCAATCGTACGTTCATTCGCTACCGAGCTTGCCACGTAGTACGGTATACGCTACGGTATGTACATTTTTTGATAATCGCGTGTCGCGTGAGGCTCGATTAATCGAATTGTCTCATCAAATGTTACAAAAGAATACGGAGTTAGAAACACGTTGTTCAATGCGCCGGGAATAATGAGTATCCTTATTTTTGTTCTGATTCTTAGCGAGGTATGGCCAGAAAACGACAGCTTTGGAAGCGCCGGGATTACAGAGGAGGAAGAATTCATGTCACTCAGAGAGATATACTTTGCTGATTTGGGAGATGGTGAGTAAAAAACGACTGCCTCAGATGGGGTGAAAATTCATTGTAACAAACTTGTTCCGCTTTATTTTCTGTTCGCGTATTTGATAACGACGGTAAGTATCGTGGAGTGATATTCAAACGAAGACGCATAAAGAAATATATCGGAAGAAAGAAAGAAGAAAAAAGAAAAAAGAAAAGAGAAGATGAAACGACGAATAAAGAATTTGCTACCGTTTTCGGACGCCGCTGCTTCTTTCATTTATAAAGTTTTCTCGTCCACCGAATTTCATCCGCTTACGTCTTTCAATTAATATAGGCGGGAGTCTTGACGCTGCCAACGTGGGTATACGAGGTATGTATAAGTATACGTATACATAGAATAGGTGGGTACCATCGCTCCCTCTTTCAATCAATTAAATTAAATTCCTTAAGACTCAAAGATTTCGAGGCTAACGAGATACGAAAAGGAAGCGAAGCCCGTGCGGCGGAGTCCGTTCCGTCCTTATCGTCAAACTTCCGTCTACGTTAACGGACCCGCGGTGGTGTCGCGATTCACCACCGACGACGCAACGTGACGACGGGCTCTAGCTCTCTCAGCAACGTCTGCCTCGTCTGTTTGTTTGTTCGTTCGTTGGTTCGTTCGCTTGTCTACGCGTTTTGCCAAAGTAGCTATATTTGCCTAGAGAATCTCCCTCGGAATCTCCCCTCCCCTCTGTCGACGGAGTAGACGTACGCGAATCTAAACACGCAGTGTACGCCACTTAGACACTTTGCAAGTCTTTCGGGTAAAAGTAACGAAAAACGAAACAACAAATAATGAATGAATAACTATAGAATAAGAAGAAAAAATGAAAATTCTCAAACACGCGATGATTCAGCCCGACTTCTTGCCCCACCGTTTGTAATAAGCGACGACATATATCACGTTGCAAATTTAATTAAACAGGCTGACGGTATTCGTTTCATGGCTCTTTAATTTATGTATGAATAACTGCGCGCCGTTCGCGGACTTGTTGTTCCCCATATCCACCCTCTACTCGCACGAGACTCGCGTTTCGATCGGCATCACAGCTCCTACGTACGTGGCTATACGGATATCGCGATATTTACGTGTCCGATCGTCGCGATTCGCACGCACCGCACCAGAAAAATGACGAACGGGGTAGCCGCTACGACTGTTGTGATATTACCCAGCCAAGTAAAACTTCTCTCGTAATATCATCCTCCGTACGACCTTTTTTGCTGCCTGGTTTTTCGCAGCGAACTCACTCGGTCGGCTCTCTATGGTTTCCGTAATATGAATTCAGAGCAAACGAGAGGCCACCCATTTCCCAAGGATAAAGGGGTAGTTTTAATCTGTAAAGTATGAATTTCTTTTCTCTCTCTCTCTTTGTTTTCACGTTTATTTTATTTTATTTATTTTTCGTTTCGCTTGCGGTGCCTCTCTCCTTTTCCGGTTCCTTTTATCACCTAGGCGGTCATATACGGCGGTGAAATGTACGCGCGGCAAGTCGACTTTGAGCCGTACCGCGCCGTTATACGCGACGCCGTTCTTTTGCGATACTGAAAGTTGCGGTAGTCGCGGTGCTGCACGACGGTCGTTAAATGTTAATTCTCGTTACACTTCTTGCACCCTCTCTCTCTCTCTCTCTCTCTCTACACTCTCTACTACTCTCAACTCTGCCGTCGAAGGAAAATGCAACTCTGTTTTACGAGAGAACATTTTTCAACCTCTCACCAAATAGACGAACGCACCGTACACCGCACTTTGTACGTTGTACAACTTTCGAAAAAAAAAAAAATGAAAAAAAATTGAAAAAAATAAGAACAAATAAATAAATATACATTCTCTCAAAGATTTACTCCGTGTCGCGATCTGAAGAAGTGTCCTGGCAATTTACATAAATTTACGGCGACAGAGACAATTTTTTTTCATCGCATCTCCTCGAACTTGTCCTTCTGGGTTAAAGTATGGGAGCATAATAATTGAAGTCCATTAAAATTAATTATACGAGAGCTTGAAATTCATATTTAGAAAGCTTAACCGGTTGATCTTGGGGACTCTACGACGGCGATGGGGTCGAGAACCGACGAAAATCTCCGCTTCAGCGATAAGCTCACCGTATCTGTACGCGGGGGTGGAATATAACTTAGTTGGATTGTTTTGCATTATGCATTAGCTCGGGTGAGCAGCTCCACCCTAAACCCTCTCAAACACTCCACGCAAGCCAATGTTAAACAATGAAAACGCACCCATTCCCACCCCCCACCTCCTCTTACTTCCTCCCTATATGGCTTGCACATTCCTCGACGACTCCTCCACTCCTCGAGGATCAAACGTCTCGCAGGTTTTACCGCGTAACTACCTGCAGTCGCGTAAGACCTGAAGGATACAACGCCGCGCGATCGTCGGAAACCCCCCGATAAATTGTTGCTCCGATTCGGAGTCTTCCCCTTTCCGTTCCTCCCTCGAAGTCTTATCGGGTTCTTGAAAAATCCTTGAAATATCCACAGGTGAGTATATCTATCTGGATTTTGCGAAAGTAATATAATGACTTCACTTTTTCTCGGTTGCGTCGCGCTGCATTTCATCGTCAGAGTGAGACTTGACCACAAATCACCTCCTGGGGATATTACAGTCGCGACTTATACTATGATCGTTCCGTTGCGACGCTCGATCTGTCAAAGACACGAGTTTTTGAGGGGTGTCCGGAAGCGTTCAAAGTCACATGAGTATGGTATAACAGGTTTTGCGCGTGTGCGCGCGTTATCCTCCAGGATGCAGCAATAAAATGCCATGCGAAGGTTAAGCGAGCAGTAAAAACGCTGTTATATTACCCCGCGCTTGTTATATCGTTCGTGTGTATATGTATAGAAACACGTACGGAAGTGGGATGAAGAAGAGAGCGGAAAGAGAAAAAGAAAAGGGACCATAAAATCGAAGGATATATGGAATGTGGCTTCCGCATATAATACTGTTTGAAAATTTTACTTTGATTCCCCGACTCGTATAACTACGGATATCACGCCGCGGGGTGCGATTGTGCTAAATTCCAAGTTTCGATTGATTCGGATCCAACGTTTATTTTATATATAGAAATTGGAGCGAAGCTACTCAACTCCTGTATATTCTGACTGGGAATCCCGTTCCCCCATCTTTAACTCTACCCCGTAGACGGCGCACGTTTGAGCATTGAAAGTCGCTGGAGTTCCGGGATCCGCGTCGGATCTAGGCCAACACGAGCAGTTTTCAAACTCCGACTATCTTCACGCCCCTCCGAGCCCTTGCTCTGCGCGACTTGCAAGAATCTTATGCACGGAATATAAACGTTGTATGCATCAACGGAAAATTGCCAAACGAGATCAACGCCCCCGCGACAAAGAAAACCTCTGGAGGCGATCTCTGGCACGAGACGTACGTACCCACCTATGAGGGTACGAATCGCGAATTGATACATCAATTCCGGATTCACAGAGATCCCTCAACTCGAGATCTTCGACGGAGAAACGTCCGATGAATCGGAAATCGGGAAAAACGTACACGCCCCGGTGTCGCTTTGAAGTTTTTCGGAGACTGTGGCATTTGATTTCTTTCGATTTTGGAATCGAAGTTCCAAATCTGGGAACTGAACTGTTCTACCCACAGAATTGATCGAGTTATTTCTGGTTTTTCGATTTTTGGAGCAGACAAATTGGGATATCTCGATAGGAAAAATTTCTAGCTCAATTTGGCTCCCTCGAAGGCCGAGGAATTCGAATATTTACAATCCATCCATGGGTCGAAGTATTCTAAAATTTCTCTGTCTACGAGAACGGGGTATCCAGCCCGAGCTTTGCTGGAGTCAGGTAGTCAGCAGCGTAGCGCTTTGTTGTGAGACGTCACCTTCGGGGCTGAGCAGAGGTGACGCCCCACAACAAACCGCGCGCCCGTGGCTACCTGACTCCAGATAAGCTCGGGCTGGATACCCCGTTCTCGTAGACCGAGAAATTTTAGAATATTTCGACCCACGTAGGGATTGCGATGAATCAAAGTGGGTCTACGACTAAAACCACTCGATATGTCTTAATTTTTCTGCTCCCAACAGCAAATAATTGATGATTACTCAATCGATTTTTGAGTAAAAAATAAATCATTGTTTCAATTAAGTTTAATATGCTTTTCTGACGTATTTTGACCTCAGAAATCCGAATCTGAAAGAAAAATTGATCCATCTTTAAAATTGACCGAGTTATCGCCAATTTTCAGCTTTTGGGGGTCAAAAATAAAAAATTTATTTTTTAGTCTATTTTAGTGTAATTTGAGCTCAGGAATCCGAATCTGGAAGAAAAATTGATCTATCTATAAAATTTATCGAGTTATCGCCATTTTTAGGCATTTTTTTGCATAAATTTGAGGATATCTCGAAGGGAAAAAATTGTAGCTCAATTTGGACGACGGATTCGTGTTCCTGAGGTCAAAATACATAAGAAAAGTGCCATACGATCAATTTTAAAAAATAAAAATTTTTGGCCAAAATTTGAAAAAATCGTAAGGGGTACCCCTTGGAAAAATCTCAAATTTTGGCCAAAAATTTTTATTTTTTAAAATTGATCGTATGGCACTTTTCTTATGTATTTTGACCTCAGAAACACGAATCCGATGTCCAAATTGAGCCACGATTTTCTCCCTTTGAGATATCCTCAAATTTATGCAAAAAAATGCGATAATTCGGCGATAACTCGGTCATTTTTGAAGATAGATCCATTTCTCTTTCGGATTCAGATTCCTGAGCTCAAATTACATTAATATAGACTGAAAAGTCAATTTTTTATTTTTGACCCCAAAAAGCTGAAAATTGGCGATAACTCGGTCAATCTTAGAGATAGATCAATTTTTCTTCCAGATTCGGATTCCTGAGGTCAAAATACGTAAGAAAAATGTAATACAATCAATTTTCAAACTACTTTATTTTTGGCCCAAAAATTGAAAAAATCCAAAGAGAATTCCCTCGGAATTTTTGTGATTATACGGTCAATAATCAAGATTTTCTCATATTTCGGTTCCTTATTTGACTCTTCTCATTTATTTGGATCTCAGAAGATTAAATCTGGAAGCCAAATTGATTTATTCACAAAAATGATCGAGTTATCGCTAGTTTTTCGAGTTTCATGTGGTAAAAACAACACGTATCTTCTCACATTCGGAGTTTCAACCGACATCAACTCCTTCAAACAGGAGGACACCGTGCGCTCTTCGTACGTTATTATAATCCTAGATCGGATTGCTGTGTAGCGTAAAGTACATGCACGAAAGCAGATAAGAAAAGCTCATTTCGTGTATCGCGGAATCGCAGGTGTGATCATGTATGTATAGAAATTTGAGCGAAGCTGCTGGCTCTTACTGCGCCCGCACAACACCATCTTCTGCACTACTCTCACGATTATTGATTAAAGGATCTTATTACACGCGGCAAATACTACGGGAGAAAATTGGATCCTGTTCTGAATTTCAATAGGCGAGTGAAAAAAAAAAACCATCGCGTTGTACATGCAACGCTACAATTCATTGGAGCATTTCGCAAAAAAAAAAAAATATCGCCACGGGTTTAAAAAGATGCATTCGCAAATTCGCATGATGTACATAAATATGAGATACAGTGATATTCCGGTTTGCCGATCACAGGGGATATTCGCAGGTTTCATTTCCAGATAATTTGTTGTGTTACATGTTGACTAGTGAACCGTATGGTAATTTCGAATAGCAGAGGTGCGAGCCGTACCGGCGGCAGTAGCGGAGCCGTATCGGGAGGAATAGCTGCAAGTCCCCCATCTAGTCTTGCGCGTCGTCGATTCTCCCCGTTGTACAAACGTACAGCGACGAGGATTGAAGCGGCGAGTGGCGACGCGAGGCTGGGAGGTGGATGAAATTTATGCGGTTCGTTGACGGCAGTGTACCAGGGAGTGCAGAACGCCCGATTTCGCGAGTAGCGAGTTGAACTGTAGTCGTTTTCCTCCTCCTCCCCTCCTCCCCTCCTCCCCTTTCCCCGGCCCCTCGCAATATTCCCATCTAGCTACACGAGGACGAGGTACACGTACAACTCAGGTACGAACGAACCACCGCCAGCCTTTGCTTAACTGCTCGTTAACAAAGTTATGATTGAAGGTTAAATTTCGTCAAATTACATCAATTAACGTCCACGTTTCACAGCGTTTACACACCCCTAAAATTTTAACGAATTTTTACGCCTTAGTAGACACTCTGATGAAAACCAAAGGTATGGGTGGGTATACATAATATGTATATCCGCTATCCGCGGCTCCTGTCCTACCGGTTGGTTAACTGGTAGGTATGTAATCTTCACTCCGACGATCATTACCACTCGCTTCTTGTTTCCCCCTACCCCAATTTTCCGCTCTCTTTTTCTGCATTAATTGGATCAACCGGAAGAAAAAAAATGATAATCAAAATGAAACCAATGAAAATCCCAAGGAAATGATGGAACTGATGATGAAAAAAAACAAAAAAAAACATCCATCAAGCTACTGAATCACTCGTAGTTGGAAAATTGTAATTATTTTTTTTCATCGCGTCGATCTACAGTCGAATGGTCAGGCGTAGATTATTCCGCCATATGTTTCGGCATCGATTGACGGGGGTTACGAAGGTGCAGAGTGCACAGAAGCCGGATAAAAATCGCGTTTGAATAATAGAAATACGTAAATGAAGGAACGGTGAAGCGTCAGTTGGAAACCCCATTTATATTGTATCCGACGCCGACGTCCGATGTTCTGCGAGTTCAGAACCCCCGGCTCACATGCCACCCGGGCCAATTTTGTTTGGGACATCTGGAATGTTATTAATATAAAATTACATCGCTTCGCCATTTCTCTTGCGCGTAATCTATGTGTTGTTATTAATATTATTCCTCGTCTTGCGCTACGTACACACGCAGATTTGTTGCAAAGGTATGTGAAAATTACAATCAAGGGGTGTACGAAATTAAATGAGGGGCGATGAAGATATTTCTCCACGGCTCGTCGTCGTTATCGATTCGGAAAATTTTCTCGTTTCGGTGTCTCATTTTTTCTTTTTTTTTTTCTCCTTTTTCATAATATCGTAATCCAAAGTGGTAGGAGGTGGCTGTTTCTTTACGTGCCCGTGAATTACGTCGAGTATAGATATAGAGATCACTCGGGGGGCACCGCTACCGCTAGCTGCTTCCATCGCCATCGATGAAGCGGAGGAGCTTTCATCGCGTAACCGAATTTCTTAGCAAATTTTACAGTTAAACGATCCTCGATAGCCCTATTTCAATTTGCATAAAAAGCAGCACCAAAGGCGCGCGGTAAGACCTTCCCTGTCCACCCCGCCGCGGGTCACCCCCTTTTTCCCGACGCACCCTCGAACCGTAAAAACGTAATTGGCTAGTGAGTCATTGATTCCGGAGACGCGAGAGACGCTTCGATTTACCCTCAGAACCCAGCTCCCTTATATACCTCGTGTATACCCCTACCAGACGACGATAAGCTCAATGAATATCCGCCGAGCACGTTTACTGGGATAAATTCATATCCAGTACTTCGACGCTGACGGAAAGACTCACTCGATACTTTCCTACGATGTTGCGCTATGCCGAAAGCGATAAAAATAAGACATTGACCCGAATTGAATTAAATCCAATTCGATCTACCGTCAAGTTTATACACGGTGAAATCGAACGGTGGAGAAAAATTACAGGAACAAGACCTCCCTCCCGCAGTCGATCCCCCGTAACGGATTACACCGGGATCGTTGCATCGCGCCCGGAGTTGTTCCGAATATTCGCTGATCGCCGAGTGACGATTAGGTACTGCAGAACGAAAGACGAGGGAGGCCCACCGATCGAGGTAACGTGAAACTATACCGCGCGGATCTTCTCAACGCAGATGATTAAGTTCGCTGCCCTCCCGTAACTTTTATCGAGCGATTTTAAAGATTGAATTTTTCCACCCACACTCTCATCCGCTGCCATTTTCAACCCCCTGCCCCGGTGAAACATCGTATAGTGTGCCAAAGTCGTCGAGTGCAAAAGATATCCAGCCAGCCTGGCGAGTAGCCATTTTTGATCGCGTCGTTGAAACTTTATGACGGAATCAGGAATCTCACCCTTTCCCCGAACCCGCGGCGCTCCTTATTTTATGCACTCTCATTTCCATACATACGTATGTTGTATAAATACGGGTATTGTAACGGAGACTCCAGTCGGAAGCTCGCCCCTCCGCCTTTCGTCCACCTACGTCTTTCGTTTCGTATTCGTGTATCAGCCAGATACGGAAACGGTCAAACGCCCTGCGTTCGTTTTTCATTCTCAACGAGACGAAAATGGGTTAATATCGGTTCTGTCGGTGACACACGCGACTGCCCCGATTTCCGATATACCCGCGCGAACCTTATATCCTCCCTTCTACCTCTGTACGAGTAACGGAAGATCCGAGACGTACATACCGCCAGATATACGGCAGACGTATAGTATATAACGTGGATGCAGCGGCCGCTCACATCGAATAATTCTGAAATGTCTCGCATTTTTATTATTTCTTGCAGCGTGCAGCTGCAGTCGTCACGGGGGAACGAGTTATATTAGAAACTTGTAAGTCCAGCTGCGAGGATTCGCAACTATATCCCGTAAAAGTTAATTAATCTTATTGAGTCGCGACACGCGTCTTCGCGGAAGATCTCGTTCGATGATACGCGGGCGCTGGTGCGCAGCTGCGCCATCGAAATACTTTTTGCAATATTTTTACAGGATTCGGTGCAGGTGCAGCGGCTGCTCGGTGGTAGCGTATTTTGGCAAACGTATTCGAGGGTGAAAATTTTCCACCGCGCAGCGATATCAAAATTGATAATAATGTATCGTATGGATAATTTGTCACATTTCTACGTCCCCCTGCCATCGCACGCGTTCGAACGGATCCTCTGGGTAATGGGGATAAAATTGTGACGAATTAGTATCGGGAATTCGGAAAAGTTGGAATTTTTTCTTCTCTCTCTCTCTCCTCCTCTCTCCGACCCCTAGGAGAGAAAGAGGGTCCGGTTATTGACGGATCGGCATTGATTTCCCGCCACCTGCTGCCATCGGCTCTCCCTGCAGCTTCGGAATTTCGTCCGTTTCCCAGAATGTTTGTCCCCGACCATCTTGCAGTGGTTGAAGGAAGACTGTAGGTGCGATGTGAACACACGTCAAACACGCCGCGGGTTTTGGTGTTTGTTTTGATGAATTATTTTTTTTGGAAATCTGCTCCCCGCGTAATCTAATCGACGTTGACGCGGGTGGGGTGGTTGTATATCACAGGTGCCGTTAGCAGTTGCGAGTCTTCCGTACTCGGCATATTTTCAATTCGCCTCCACCTTCCCTCGCCAGTTTCTGCAGGCTCTAATGCTCCTTTAGTTATTTACAGTAATGCAGAAATATATTTTCGTTTTATCATACGCGCAACTCTTGGCTGCAGAAACGTGCAACAGAAACAGATACAGGTTGGTAGGTTGTATTCGCTGGCGAGAGCACCTTTGATATCGCGCTACTTCAGCGAGGCAATTCCACATAAATTATTACTCCCATGCCGCGGGCTCCCAACCCCAAACTTCCCCTTCCACTCCCGCCTCGCGTTTTAATTTACATACCATTTTGCCACTGCGAGTAACTCGCTCACTACAAGATTTTTACTCGTTTGTCGTTTAATAATCGAGACTTTCGATTAGAAATTTCCATAACTTTACATTCTGGTTTATCTAGTTTTTCTTTTTTTTTTTCTCTCGCGTTTGCCCCTTCTTTTTCTCACAACCTCGCCGCAGGATATAAAGTTACACGACTATCAAATTTCAATATTCAGCTTTCGGAGATTTTCCCGAGGTCTCGTGTAAGAGTTCCTCGGTTTTTTCTTCGGGGAACTACACAAGAGGGGGTATGGAAAAAGAATGACAGGCGGATAGGGGTGCAGGTGCGGGGTGGGAGGTGGGAGGTGCATAAAAACCGCAGGGTGGAAAAGCGTTTCGTCTCGCATTTCCCAATTACCGGTCGGTGGGCAACCCTTCGCGTGCAGCATCGGTTATCTTCCATCTTTACACAACCCAATCCATAAAACTTTCATGGATCGTGTACGGAATGAAAGCGAATAAGAATCTCGCGTTTTCTTCATCGGACTCATCGGCGAATCTTTGGTAGAATCGGCCCATCGCAACGAGTAAAACTCCACAAGCGAACACCGGAATGTGGCGAATGGGAAAATTCATTTTCATTTATAAACGAACTGCAATTGAGAGCAAAAAAAAGTTTAATTTTTTCCCCCACTTTCGAACATGTTTTACGGTGTTTTTTTTCTTTTTTCTTCTTCCTTTTTTCCAGTCTAGCCGAGTAATCCCTCGCGGAGGGTACGGCGAAGCCCGCCCACCTATCGAACCGGGGCTTATTGGAAAGCAATTAATTATAACACCCTCGATATGCCTGCGATTCTCTTATCGTCTCGTTGTTAAATTGCCAATTGGTCATTTACGGTTTCCGGACTCCCGTAGCTGCTGCAGGTTTCAGGCTTCGCGAACTCTCTATAACCCGGACTTCCAATTAAGACTTCTCTTATGTAAATCGCGGTCACGGGTCAAAATTCATTGTTAACGCGTCGGCCCTATGGAATAATAATTTCCAATTTCCCGTCGGTTAAGTATGATCAAAATGTAAAGATTTTCATGTTCACTTCTGTAATTCCCTTAGCGAATTTAGCTTAGTTTACCATCAACAAAGCAACCGTGCCGAGTTGACTTTGACTCATTTCCCAGCTTCCAACTCCCCAGTCGACGAGTCGTAAACTTCGAATACCAGCTACACCGTAACCGCAACGGGAAGGGCGTAGCACGCCGAGTTATTAATATCAATTCAAGACTATGCTTTCGAACGACACCCTCGCCTTCGCGTATATCCACCCCTCCCACCCCCCACCCCCCACCCCCGAAAGTCTTGTTTCATTGTCGGAGTGTCACGTCAGCTGTCACTCTGCGTGGTACCTCGCCGAACTTTCCACCCCCTCCCCCTCGCTTTGTCATTGACAAAAATACCCTACCATCCGCAGTAGCGAATATTCAGCGACGTCGAGACTTTGCTCCACCCCTCGGGCTCTGCGAATGTAGTAGGTACACAGCTTGTACGTACTCCTGAGCGTCGAGTCGAAACTCAAAGTAAAATTAAACGCGTGTAGAAAATAAACGTGAGAACGAACCGGCGTCTCTTACCTCGAAATACACGCCGTGTTCGACCCGTACGCAGATGTTTCCCTATCGGAAGATGAACGTCGGTCAAATTTGTTTGTCCTCGAAACTGGACCGCGGTTTTAAGTGGACTTTTTTTTATCTACCACTCGTCTCGTTCGGTCTTTCGGTTTATTTTATTCTATTTTATTTTCCTTACCTCTCTTTTCTCGCAACCACGAAATTGAACGGCTCCAAGGGACGCCGCCACCCCTCCGCGTATAACCCTTTACGGTGGTTCGGTCCTCGCTTTAGTGCCGCTGAAACCCAATCACGGGTTCTTTGAAGGCACTCAAAAAGAAGCGAGAAAGTGCAAACACACCTCTTCATGCCGCCTACCCCTGTTATCGACTTTTCACGGAATTTAGGGGGACGGTATACGTACAGGTATACATTTGTACATTTCTCTTCCTTTTTTTTTTTCTTTTTTTTTTTCTATTTTCGTTCCCCCTGTTTTTTCCGTTTTCGAATTCCCTTGACGAGACATAAATTGCTACTTAATTCGCGTAACGCCGACGGAGATCCGACGTTGTATGCGCGAGGTATTGCATTAATAATAATCGGGCGTACATGCGACGGCGGGGAACATTTTTGTAATTGTTTTTCGTATCGGCATTACCTTTGTAACGATGAAAATTTTTTTGTCAGCCCCAAATGACGGGACGCGCTGTCGGCCCTTGAATTAGGATTAATTTCGAACGATTTAATTAACTTTTCTTACGCGATTACAGAGTTTCTCCGGAACTGCTCAAGACAGATAATTGCGTTCATAAACGCGGCTGGAGGTTGTTTATCTTGAGGCCAAAAGGGACGCTACTTCGTAAATTATGCTCAGATATAGAAGCTTTTAATGAAATTCAATGCAAACCGAATCAACGAGTAATCGGAATTAATACAACTCATCTGGTCTTTCATCGAAATGTCAAACGGTGAGAATCTCATTTTTCCGCGACGAGAGAAAAATAAATAAAAATAAATGAAAATAAATGAAAATAAATGAAAATGAATGAAACTAAAGTAAGATAAAATAAGAGCTCCGCTGCGAAATTGACGTGGTTTTCCTTTGAATCGATATTTGAGGTAAGCACTCAATTAGTGTAAAATTTCTCGGCGAAATTGCAAGCTTACCCGAAGCCGTCGGTGCGCCGTTTCGCGTTGTACACCTATATATCGGTATGTCTACATCTATTCGTAACGGGACTAGTATTCGCCAAGCTCTTGCTTGATGTGGGATTCTTTGATGTTCATTCTCCACCGGCTATACCGAGCAACAATTCAGCGGGGCCATTACGGAGTTGCATTTCAAAATTAATTACGTCATCCTATTGTGTGCATAAAAGCTCGCGCGATATAATAGAAATAACGGATGATTCCATTGTTGGATTTTTTCATCGCTTCGAAGTTTCGATCTTCACGTTGCTCGTATTGCTCTCATCTCGCGACCGGATCGATACGCTACAAGGCACGAACGTACGTAAATTGTACGTGCGGACGCGTGTAATCGAAAATTGTTCGACAACGCGAACGAGAAGTTCTCCGGAGGTGCGTCGTAGGTGTATTGACGGAGGTAGCTCGCAGCGACCTTCTCATTACGGGTAAGAAGAGCTCGACGTCTTCGTCGTCGCAAGTCGCGTCGCGCGGGACAATGAAGAAGTAGGGGAGGCGCGCGGCGAGAGAGAATGCCACCGGAATCCCCGGGAACAACCGCAAGGCACTCGAGCCGCGTAGGGAGCTTATCGTTTGAGAACGGTGCAAATATTAATGCCGCTTATTATATCGCGAGTCAAGAAACGGGCCTTGATATCGCGGTAGAAAACCCACGGAGCCCGCAGCTTGAAAGAGAAAGTGGCGGCGGTGCTACCGGCTGGTGGCTGTTGTCGTTTCTACCCCAAGCGATACAAAGCGGCAGTCGTTAAAGTCCTCCGGGTGGCCTACGGGGCGTCCCCGAGGAATCGAGCGTGTCCCTAGTTTCGGGTTTACAGGTTTTGCTGTTTCGGTGTTTCGGAATAACCCCTTTGCGCCTCCCCCAACCCTCTGCACTCGCGGTTATCGTCTGCGTAATGACGAAAGGCAAACTAGGAACGATGATTCTTCGATATGCATTGCTCGTGGTTTATTTATCAGCAGCTCCCGCTGCCGCTACAGCTACGCAGAGTTTCCGGGTAATTGGATTCGGTTCTATCTTATAGAAAGTTTGCTCCCGCAACCCGATACAGTTTCCAGAATCCGAGCTGTAATCATTCAATCTCTGCGTGAAAAGCTTCGAAAAGTAGAGACGAAAGATTCACGTCGCCTTCTAGCTTTATGACCGTGATCGTATTTTATACTCTGTCGAACGAACCGTGTTACGTAATGACTCGTCGTCATTCCCGAACGTCCCTTTTTTTCTCTACTCCGTAACTTTTTCCACGTTCTCGCCGACGGCTTATTTATTTATTCACCGATGTTTTCGTTTCATTTACACCGAGAACTTCCGCTCCATCGCTCATTTTTAATCCGCTAATCAACGTAATTGTCAGGCAAATTAGAAAAGAAATGCAATAAGCACGGTGGAAACGGGTGATGAATTACGGCGAGCACGAGTCGCGGCGATTTTCTCTAATTCCGCGAAGGAAACGTCGCAAATGATGCGCGGATCGAGGTAAATTGCGGGGGATCGCGGACACGGCGACGGACGACGAGAGCAGACACCGGGTTGCCGTTGGAGCTCGCACCCCGCCTCGATTATATTCCTCCGGGCTAATAACGCCAAAGTGAATTTGCTCGGGTAATTATAACGGACGGGGTAATAGAGCGGACTTGCTCGTGTTTTCTTCGCGGCGATCAACACGTCACTCGCCATTCAACGCTGCGTTACTCCTTCGCCGGTATTCGGGCATAATACGTCCACGAGGAAGACAAAACTCCGCGACTATCCGAAGGGGCTACGCGAACCAGCCCCCGGGGCTGAGGAGTTGCGGAGAAAAAATTTCAAGTAAAATTCACTCTCGATAAAATGAGAGCGAGGACCTCGTTTTGTACGCGTACTCGTAGACGTGCGCGGAGAAACATATTTTGACGGAAAACTCGGTATACATGTAGTCATACATTCGATTTACTTTCCTACTGCAATCTTGCGGTTCTTTGTCGTCGAGTGACGACCCGTCGTTTTCAAGAGTCTCTTTTGCAAATATATCGCGTAAATGTAATAATTGCGGTGTCGCTCGGCACTGGCAGATGTTCGACCTCCGTACCGAATTCGTTTACGTTTCGTGGTTCTCACGTCGGACGGTATGCTCGCCGAATTGAAAACCGTCCGAGATCGCTGCGGATCCGTCCGTTCGAGTAGGTCACGGGATCGAATGATTAGAAGACGCTACCGTACCGCGAAGAGCTTCGAAGCGTCTCCTGAGTGGATCGGAGAACGACGCACATTCCGCGACGGTACGAGTTACGAGAGTAGAGGCACCCACCCCAACCCCCGCTCTCGTTACCCGACACCGTATCCGCACCTTCTACACGTATGCCCGATGTCCCGGTGTGTCTAGCCGCTGGTGCCGTGAAATACCTGCGAGAGCTACTTATGCGTCGGTTTATGGCATTTTCTCTCCTCGAGACAGTTTTATTCCACATGGGAGTTTCTTCGGTATACGGGGTTTATGCAACGTACGGCGGTAACCACCGCATGTTCTCAACGTTCACCCGATGTATCTCTCGACCATGTATTCATATTTTCCTTCGACTGAAGTAAATTTAATCGGAGGGAAATCTCGTTGCGAGGTACCGTCCCTCGTCGAACTGCACCGTAACGCTGTGCCGGGATCCCTCGATTCGTTCGGCTTGGGATTTTTCGCCCTTTGAAAATTCACTCGACGAATCGATTAAGAGGGTCTCTCACCTATGGTCGATGATCGGGGAAATTCAGCTGAAATTCTGCAAGGGGAGTTATAACTTATAATATTGACAGAGCGGAAGGTATTCCGTGGAGTTATAGAAATGTAGTCGGGGCTTTTTCTTTTTTTTTTTCTTTAATTTAATTTCTTTTTTTCGTACGATCGCATCGGTCGAACCCTCGATCATTCTTGCGCGAAAGCTTCTGGAAATTCAATCGTGCAAAGTTATTACTCGATGACTCAACTATGTAATTCAGTCACGCTATCTCGGTGTCGATATCTCAAAGATTGCACTTTGAATCTGAAAAATGTTACGGATGTTCGAGTTTTAGATTCTAATTCACAGATGTAAAATACGCCTCTAATTAGTAGTGAGGTGTGGGCCTCTGAGGCGTAGGGAGTTTTTTTTTTTTATATTTTCTTCTTCTTCGCCCCCCCTCCAAGTTTTTATACGTGCATCCCAACTACCCCGACGAGCGCGTCGGATACGTATACTGGAAAGTTTTCTTTTCTGGCGCGATAATTATATGCGCCACCGCGTGCGTGTCGGAATATTATATCTTGAGTAGCTCCGGGAAACTCGGTTTCCAACAGCGGCGTTTCGGACGTAGGAAACTAAATTAAGATACGTACCTGCCTTATACTCGCGGTGTTGCGAACTCTTCAGGAAGCGAGACTAGGGCTTCGCTCTTGCCAACGGGATCTTCTCTCCCATCTCGAAATCCAACTCTCCACCGCTACAGTTCTTTCCTTTCTCCCCCTTTCTCGTTCCTTTTTTTTTCCTAGACTGCCGTGCCACGTCGCGTCATTGTGGCAACTTGAAAGCTTTCGCCGACGACGATCCACGCTCAACAGAGTTCGGGGTATCAACAGCTTTTGCGGAAAGGATCGGCTATTTTTATTTTACTTTTGTCCGGATTTGAAAAGCTCGTCATCGATCAGTTTCCATAACATTATATCAGTTGCGACGCGATTAATGTTACGAGGGAAACGGAGGCGTGATTCGTCTTTCCTATTCTCCGATCGCTAATTAGTCGATCGGATGTGGAAACGAACAAGGATGGAAATATACGAGGAGTGGAATCGTAACGGTGCGTAGCGTTCGCTCAAAGCTCTGATTTAGGAATCCTTACCACGGTGGAACGGCGTTGTGCCCGCACGTACACCTGGATTGATATGGATGGCAGGTATCAAGCGGGATTTGCGGGAAACATTAAGCCGCATCATGTATTTGAGGCTTCCAGTCACATTCAGCGTCGAAGCTTTTGCCCTCCGTTCTGTACCGTTCCCACTCTACGAATCACGACTCACGTCGCTACGCGTATGTCTCATGTATCCGTCTTTTGCATATACGTGTGCAGGTGCGTACCTACAAAGTACGAAATCTCACCTTTCGCAAGTCGTAAGTGACAATCTCGTGTACTTTGAGGCACCTCCCGACGCGCGAGAACGGAATGAAATGATAACGTTCGCCGAAACTCGCGCCTGTTTTCCAATTTCATCGTGCGATAATCCCGGAAGATTTTCGACATCGAACTCGTAAGCTCGCCGCAATGAAAATGCGACGATTCGCCGTGAAAAAAATCATACGACTCTCGCGGCAAACTGCAACAAAGTAAGTGTCTTTGTGGAGTAAAAAGTCGCGAGTTACATCTACGAGGGTCGTTCGATATAATTTAGAATCCTCTGAAACTGTTCCAGTTTTACTACTTCTCGCAGCCTCCGGAGTGCAGTGCCAGGGGAATTCAAACTGGTTGTAGAATTTGTGGTTAGCGCAGATTTAGCCGGGTACATTTGAGCTGTCATCGGCTCATAGTTGCGTCTAGAAATGGGAAATACGGGACGCGGTCCTCTTAGACCCGCAGCTATGGAACTCGAGGTGCGGTGGGGTGGTTGGCGGTTTGGTGCTCGACGAGTGGCGGGTGGTGCGCCCCGCGGGGAATCCCGAGTCGGTCGGTATACACGGTTATACTATACGTGTGTACCTCCCGTGGAACGTGCACGTATAGCGGAGGGGGGGGTGGGTGGCATTGATCGCCGCGTCTTCTTTAATATACCATACGGGGGAGGGGGGCGGACGGGGGTGGGTAGGTGGCGCGAGAATAACCAACGTCGAGAGGAAATCTTCGCCCTTATCGCTACCCCAGTTTTTTCAGTAGATGCATTTCAACTCTTTTGACGTCTAAAAAACTTCACTTATTCGACTTCAGATTGGCTCCGATGAAATACACATTTTATTCAATTCCTCAAAGACCGAGATCGAGAAATACCCGTGTACGAGAGATGTAATTTTTATTACGTACACGGGACACCCGTAACCCGCGTCGTCGCGCGAGATGGAAAACTTTTAAGAGGGGTCGTCGAGTTGACCTCCCCGTTCCTTTGCCATTGGCGGGTATTTGTACCGAATATCAACGTCACTTTCCACTTTCAAGTACGAACTCATCTACCCCTAACTTTCCATACCCCCGACCAGTCTGCTGAACTCCGGTTTTCGTCTGCGTTTCGTACCTGCACTCACCAAAGTTTTGACGCTCGCTCGGCTTCGGATGGTCCTTGAAACGGTCCTCGAGCAAAGGCTCGCGGAGGCTCAACGAAAATAGAACTAGCTACATATACACACGTATACCACATATTCAACGCCCGGTTGAATCTGCAACTCTGAAATATCTCTCCGTATCTTTGTCTGACTTGGAGCTTTTGGAACTCATTAACGTAGGAGTTCGCGGTGAGGGGGGTTTTTCCACGGATTTCAACCATTCCCATAAGAGGGAGGGAAAAAACTTGTACCGAAATCGCGACCGAGCCTTCAGCCGGGGGATTTCAAGCTTGGCGACCCTCGAAACTAAAGGGTTGGATTAGCTCGATATACAAACATTATCGGAGAAGACGCGGAGGTCTTAATTGCTATGATTTTATTCGATTAGGGAAACTGCGTTCGGATTTCAGAAGTTTGGGGCAAGTTTGTCCCTGGGCTGAGTGCGGCTCACCACTCGAGCTTTGAACGGTGAACACCGTAGCTTAGCTTCCCTTTAATCGAGAAAGCTGAAATCTCCTAGCCTCCGGACTTCGAGTCTCAGATCCTCCCTTCCGATCCTACATCCTTCTCCCTCCGCTACCCTCCGACCCTTTCACTCCGCAGGCCCACTTCCACTTTCACATTCTTCCGGATCGCGGAAAAGTATTCCCTCTCTCCCTAGTTGCATCTCGTCACCTGCTATTCCTTACTCAATTTCAAACTTCGTGTCGTACACGTGTGAAGTGTACGTATTTACGTACGTGCACCGCGCGAGAAACCTCAATTTTATGACACGGTTATGAAACCAAAGACTTTGTTTCCGTGTCATTTTCATACGGATGGACGTGTACCCGTGTTACGTTATACCTTGCGACGGGCTTGCCGCAGTTATATTATCTCACGGGAATTACTTTACCTGGAAAATGTCACGACAATGTCGTAGAGAAATGCTCAGAAATATGTACGTACGTTTGTTTCTCGACGCGAGACAAAATTACTACGCGAAAAATTCATGGATAATAATGATACGAATACGAAGACGGGTGAAACTCGGAGCAAAGTCAACGTCGCATCGACGCTGTATTTTTTTCGACGGAATTACACTTCTCGCTGTACGTGTGTACGGATATTACCGTCTCCGGGAAGGTCAGGCTTTGTAAACATTTCTGACTTCGCGAAGGGAAGTTTTTAACGAATCGACCGTCGGAGCTTCCCATGTTGTTACGTCCCATGAAAAAAAAACATCAACACCTCGTCGAAGGGAAATTTTTCTATTTTATTCCATTGTAGATCAAAGTGAACTTGGAACTCTCGGTGAGACCTCATTTGTCTGCGAGTTTCTTGCGAATATTCTAAAATCAGCTCTTTCATCTCATCGTATACAAGAAAGTTCGCCGGACTCCGTGATTCGATTTATCGGCATACAGAACAAACGGTAGTGGCGATGAGAACGTGTAGTGTGAGTGAATGAATGCCAGTCACGATATTCTTTGTACATTAGTTTATTATCATAATAATGGTATTTTGACACTGGTTATTTTTAAGAAAGATAATATCTAACCTCTTTGTTTATATTCTTACGGAATTCGGCAAGCCGCCTCATAATTATTATTCATTAATTTTTGTTTGTTCTTTTTTCATTTTCAATTTTTCTTTCTTTTAAGGCGGATAAAATCCTCGAAGCAAGAATTCTGTACAAATGGCGACTGGGTTTTCGGTCTCCCGCTAAACTTATCTTATCTCGACGCACAGTGAACAGTTCTATTTTCTTTTCATTTTTTGACAACTCGATTCGAACACTGTTACCTATTTTTCATCTTACCTTACGTTCGTCCTACACTTGTCTCTTTATCAAACGAATACATGTATACTCACTATTATAGTACATACGTTTCCCAAAACTGACACAATTACAAAACTTGTACACCGTCCGTTAAATATCGCGCCTTATACATTCGCGTTACCATTCATCGAGCCTCGTCGATCCTCCTTTTTTCCGAAACTTCTCCCTTCCCCTCGTCAACTTCCCTCTCGCCCCTCCATCTCGACACAGGATTATTGTCGATTGACAAACCGTCGGTTTATCCGTGAAAGATATCTTTTACCTTCGCTTCTCCAAGCAACGATCGAGATCACCACAATTCCGTGACCGGTGTCAGCGTGTGGACCTCGATGTTTTCTTGACGCTGGTAGCAGCAGTCTCTTCTTCTGGCGGTTGCGCGCTTTGAAAGGACCACCGAAAGCGCTGCCGCTGCGCCCAACGCTGCTCCTACCAAGACGAGCATCCCGGGATGAGCTCCCGCTGATAACGCCTCTGATATTCTCGCATCGGAGTCCGTTGCGCGACCGCTCAGCTCCTCGGCGACCGTTTTTGCAGAACCTTCGGTAGCGACTTTCACCTCCACCGACTCCTTGCTCTTCTTCTCCGACTTGACTTCCCGCTCGGAGCCGGAAGTGGAACTCAGATTCGAGACGGAATCGTTTCTCCGTCTCGTCGCGATCGTTGACTTGGTCGCGATTTGTAGAGGTCGGTTATTGCGGGGGGGTGAAAGGCGGTGAGAGGCATTCAACAGAATCGAATGCGCCGTTGGATTTCTCGTCGCGGATTTTATTTCGTATATCATCTGCTTGATCTTCTTCGCGGACTCGAGGGTCATTCGCGCGGTCGTTGACTCGGATTCCGTCGGTTCTCCGTCGGTTTCCAAGTTTGTGTCGTTCCCCGGGTCGAAACGGAGCGGCTCGGTCGCTGGGTAATCGTCGCGAACGCGATCCTCTTCGTCGGTTGTTTCGCGGGAAGACGTCGAGCTCCGGTTACCCTCCGTGTTTAATGTTTCCGGTGTTTTAATCGTCCCGGTAATACTAGCTGAGGGTTCCGAGGGCGCCTCGATGCTGGTAGTAGACGGCGGTGTCGGAGGAGATGGTAATTCCCGGAGATAGATTCCCCCCAGGTCTCCACCTTCATCCTCCTCCGAACACCTCGCCAGAGGTTCGAGCTCCGAGTGATCTCTGGACCACTCTCCGAGCCAATAGAGATCCTCGTTGCAGCACCAAGAGTTGCCGCCGAGACCCAACGCGCGTAGCTGCGGCACGAAGTAAATCAAGTCCGATCTAATGGATGTCAAGTTCGTTCTTTCGAGGTTCAGGCGAACCAGACTCTTGCAGGCGGAGAGTGCCGCGGTGTCCGCGAGGAGTTGAGCCGCCAGTACCGGACTTCCGGACACGTCGAGGTCCGCCAGTCTTTCGGGGGCGGGAACGGGAAACGTCATGTCTCCTTGCTCTCGTTGATTCCACCGGAGACTGCCGAGTCCCGACATTCTCAGAATATTCAGACACGGCGGTCCGTTCAGAGTATTCGCTGGAAGCTCTTTGATCGGATTGTCGGAGATGTCGAGGACTTCGAGGGCGAGTAGCTGCCCGAACGCGCCTTCCTGGATTTCGGTTACGGAATTTTTCCTAAGGGACAACGAACGTAGGTTCCACAGCCCCTGCAGGTCGTTGAATCTCAGGATTTTTATCGGATTGCGATCGAGGTTGAGGGACGTCAAGCTACCCGGAAGGCTTTTCGGTACCTCGGTCAGAAAATTACCGGACACATCGAGATCGTCGAGGACCTCGAGACGGCCGAGAGCGTCCACTTCCACGTCGATTAAACGGTTGTCCGACATGTCTAACAAACGGAGAAGAGGATAGCTATCCAAATCGCCACCGCGAATCGATGTCAGCTTATTACCCGCCAGTCTCAGGGCTCGCACGGATCTCGTCAGAGCTGCCGGTACCCGGATCAAACCCGTTCTCGAAGCGTCGACCGTCTCGAGCTTTCTCCCCGTGCCAAGAAGCAGCGACACGTCGCGTTCCCGCAACGGATTACCGGCCAATCTCAGCACCGACAAGCCCGGAATCGGCTGGAGGGCTCCGGACGCAGCGCGGGCCAGACCGTTTCGCGACACGTCGAGCTCTCGAAGTCTCCCGAGACTTTCGAACCACCCCGCTCCGAGAATTTTCAGCTGGTTTCCGCTGAGGTCCAATTTCTGCAGAGATTCCAGCGGCGTCAGAGCCTTGTCCGGCAGAGTGACGAGTCTGTTGTCCGAGAGGTCGAGGTCCTCCAGCAGTTCGAGTCCGAGGAAAGCATCCGCGTCGACGTGAGAGATGTCGTTTCCCTTCAGGCACAACCGCGCGAGAACCGGCAGTGTCCCGAACGTCTCGGCGCTCAGATTGCTTACGTGGTTGCGCGACACGTCGAGGATCGTCAGACTCGTCAGGTTGGATCGACTCGCTGTTCTCACTTCTTCGAAATCCGTGAAATGGTTACGCGAAATGTTCAGTATTCGCACTCTCTCGAGGGAGCCCGAGGACCACGGAGAGGAGTTCAGAGTCGTGAGGGAACAGTTGGTGAACTCGAACTCGTCGAGGTACGGCAGAGGCAGAGTCGCGTTCGCCAGCTCCTCCAGAAGCCCCAGGAGCTCGCTCTCCTCGGCGTCGATCACCCTCAGACGGCGGGTCGTCGACGACAGGTCCACCACCCTCGGAGTCCTGCCCAGGCAGGCCACCTGCACCAAAGCTGCTAGATCCTCGGGTTCCGGGAGCTGATGACACTCGCAGGACTCCGGACAAGCGTGGCAACTGTAAGTCCCTGCCGCGATGGCCAGCACCAGTGCGAGATGCCACATCACTTGTTTAGGGGGATTTTTTAGTTTCACATCTCTTTCGTTTTTTCACGAGGGATCTGACGCCGCGTCGTTATCCTCCGGTTACTCGCGACATCCCGCCCCGATGATTTATCTTACCGTATCGTTATCGGTCGATGAGGAACCGATCGAATTTCCCACACGGTTATACTTTTTATCCTTTTTTTTTTATTCTCGAAACGCGAACTAGTCCGCTCTCTCGATCGCGATGGTACGGAATAGAGAACTAACCGTCCATGTCGCGTAAGCCAAGTTTATCATTATTATTTTCGAGCCTGAAAAAGTGGCCCTCCGATCGAGAACTGTGCGATTCTACCGGCGTTACGTCGAAGACGAGTCTCTCTGCGGAACTGAATCATCTCCGTCGGTCGTGGTAGCCACCACCGTGTCTGCCACGAACTCGATAAGGTTGTGCGCTTGCGTTCTCTCCGATCCCTGCACCCCCTTTTCGCCCCCGTCGTTCACCAAGCCCGCTAGCCCTTTTCCACCGGAGCTCTCGGAATCCGCCAACTGCCACCACTATTTTCATAATCCCATTTCCACTACGGACGCAGTTACTATACCCTAGCAATTACAATAATCGCGATGATAATAATAACCCTAATAACAAACGGCGCAACCTGCACCCCGTATGATTTCACGCACGGATTTTTATTAACCCCCCGAAACTGCGCGACCGGACTCTATTCGGCGATCCGATGCACGGACAATTACACCGTTATACGCGCGTGGGCTAGAATAGGTATCGCCGGAGCGTTGCGACGTATCGATCGATTTGCCCTACGGATAATTTTCATTCGCTGCTTCCCAAAAATGAATATAAACTTCTCCGCAACGAGAACAGCTCGGCAATCAACTTGAGTATAAACTCTAATATTGTATTACGTGCGTGAGTGCTCTCCAGTTTTTTAGAACCCACTCGCGGCAGTTGGAAGTAAATCCCAAAGTACATATTACTTACGACCTGGACTAGATATACATCGTCCAGTGCACTCCGGAATGTGTACTTTGTGGAGTACTTCACATTTCATCCGTATCGGTTTCTTCGGTTGACCCGCGTGCACGTTTCCTAATTCTCGTTACCTCCGGGACCATCCTCGCATCGAACATTTCCCGAAGCGAGATCCTTTGTAGCGTTGCCTTTCCTCAAGACAACGTAAAATACAAAACGTTGTTTTCCCGCAGTTTCGCGTTCGCCTCTTCTTCTTTCCGAGCTTGGTTCGGAACAGCGAAGGTCTCAGTTTCTCCCACCACGGAGTACGGAGGCGATGAGGATTTTTTTTTTTTTGTCGTCGGAGCAGCAACAGAGATATAAGTCGTTGTACAAGATTGTCGTTATCTCCTTCGTCGCGTCGTTGCCGAGTGGGTGCCTGATTGCGCGACTGTACAGTTTTCGGACAATTTGAAATGAATTTAACGCTCGCTGCGTGGGTAATATTTATCCGAGGGAGCATCGCGTGTTATTGCTTCTGGCAGTCAATGGGTCTCCGCAAAAAAGTCATAAAGATAAGGTATATTACACCCGTAGTGATATACCCATCTCACGATCGCGTCTCTCTCGCCCCTTTGCCAGATGCGCACGCGACGGGACCGTACCGTAGTCAGTTTCTACCCCTACGTATATACAACGTCCCGTTCCGTACTCGCTCCTTTCTCGCCGACTCCTTGCGACTTTTTTTTATATTCGAAAACCGATGCAAAACGGCGTAACTGAGCCGAGCGCCGGCACTCGCCACCCCTACGCCTTTCCAGGCATTTGAAAGTACGAAAAGAAATTTGAATAAATGGAGTAAAAAATGGAGGGGTAAATTTCGGTAATTTTATAGCGAAGTTGGTCTGTAACGAAAGTATTTTTGGGCGGTGTGTGAAACGGTACGAGGTATACGTTCGGGACGGAAGAGATTTTCTGCCGAAAATGGTAGGCGAATAGATGACAAAGGGGGGTGTGCGTTGAGGAGGAGCGGGATTGGTCGGAGAAGATTGTAATTGCAGTCGATCGGTATGCCGGGAAATGGTAGGGTAATAGCCTTGCGCCCGATGTCGTCTGGTTGCGCCCGAGAGAGCTGCTTCCCGCTCCTCCGAAATCCCCGTTATTTCCTTTGCCCGAATTTCGCTCCCCATCCCCTCAGCTTGCTCGTTTTGACTTGATTCGACTTTCTCCGTTTTTTTTTTTTTTTCCCCTTCATTTCCATCTTTCTTTCGTCTTTTCTTCCCTCGCATTTTGCGCCGGGCTCCCCTTCAAAAGATTCGACTACGCAGCCAACTACACTGGAATCGAAGAACCACCCATTAAACACGCAACAAGCAGGCGATAGCGGCCATTCCTTCTGGAAGTATTACGATCGCATTTATACGAAACTTACGATCGTTGTATCGCATTACGGACCGGACTGCGGAGGCACCAGCCTGTGCAATGTGAAAAAAAGGATATCTTCCATAGTGCGCGGCCCTCTGATACTTGCCGAATATATGAAAAAAAAAAAATAAGAAACCACGGAGTGAAATAAAGACAGAGAATAAAAACGCGTTGTCTCAACGCGTGTCCAGAGTCACCTCGTCGCAGTCGGATGAAAATGGGTAGAGAAAATAAAAGATGTGGGGTGGCGTAGGTATAGGAAAATCGAAAGTTGCTCGGGTGTGGCTTTGATCGTGGTTTTTTTTGGGGGAGAAAGGAACCACCTACGTCTCATTTTCGCTCTTCTCCAATCCCTACGCGCACTGTAGCCGCGTACGTGCGTGTCCGCGAGCGTGGAGATCAATCAGAGTCGAAATGAAAGAGAAAAGAAGCAGCGAAAGGAAGAACAAAAACAACGAGGAAAAAAAATACTTTTGGGTCCCTTCGGTTTCGAAGCTTTTCAGCCACCGTCACGTAACTCTATGAGACGGGTCGGCCTCTGTCCAATTTTGTCACATCGAAATCAGTTTCAGTTATTATTTCCATAGCTTGCAAATTATATCCGGGGTCGTCTCGATGGAAATCGACCGACGTTTCGGTAGCAAGGACGTCGGTAATTTTTATTATGGCAAAAGGTTATTCGTAATCGAAAGAACGACGAGGAGCAACTGGCGCTCCAATTCGAATCAGGATTCATTTTTCATAGCGCGACGGCATCGCGTAAAAATATCTTGAGCGGCACGAAATCATAACCATCTTACTTAGTACGCATCTGTCGCCGAAGGACTACCATTTCCTTAATGGCACTCTCGCGCTCCTCTTTCCGTTTTCCGTTCCGTTTTACGAAGATGCAAAAGTAAGCTACGTAACCATCGCAAGAAGTATAGCAGCCGATACGAATTTTCATCGAATACGAACTGCGAGCTAAAATTGACGATCTCAAATAAGCGGAGAGCGTGGAGAGCGAAGTTGGAGAAACGTTGTAAAGCAGCGAGGGTCGGTCGATCGCGACATAGCTGCTAGGCTGCCGCTGCTCCTCCTCCTCCCCCTCCCCCTCCTCCTCCTCCTCCTCCTCCTCCTCCTCGTCGTCGTCGTCGTCTTTATCGTCCCGGTTATTCCTCGGGATCCGAGAAAGGAAAAATCTCGCGGCGAATGAAACTCCGGTTATCGATCGGACGATTTATTACTCCGTTTTTTGTGCGATAAGTCAAAAGTATGTAGACGTGTGTGGTACACGGGAGTTTGAGGATTAATTATCAGGATCGTATTACACACCTAGCGCTGCACCGCTGCAGCCGGTGAACTTTAGCTTCGTTTAACATTCTCCGCTGCCTTTCCCTATCCCCCACTTTTAAATTAAACGGTGGCCTGTTCTTGATCACGTTAACCGCGTTAATTGCGCACCTGTAATTTACCGGAAAATCACGACCGTTCGGAAGATAGGTGCGGAGAGCAGACTCATTATTGTGCGCTGAAAAAAGTTGGAAAAAGCTTCTCCTCGCTTCGGAATTATATACTCGAGTAGCCCCAGCCAGTGGTAACGATTTTCGAAACCGCTACTCTGTTAATGGTCATTTCTGAACGTTCGGCGGCTCCATCCCTACCGCGGGCGAGGGACCGAATGAATGGGATCGAGTTGACGGATACAAATGTGCAGATCCGCGATGAGCGAAGAGGTGTCGTCGAGGGGCTCGTTTCATATCTCCGGGGAATAATGCCGCGGAGGAGAGGAAAACGGGAGAAAATCGGGACGGAGAGGAGGCGCGAGATGTATGTCACCGGGTGGATATTCTCGCACTCGATACGAGACAACCTCTCACTGGTTCGCCCTCGAAAACCCCCTTCGCACTTCATCCGCTGCACCCGAGAAAGCGTAGCACAGCGTCGAGCTAATGGACGTTTCAAGATTTATGTCAGGCGGGAAAAACCGCGGCTCGCGCGCTCTTTCGAGTCCACGACGCGACGCACTCGCAACCGACTCTCACCACTCCCACGTCCTCGTCGTCGACCGGGCGGAATCGCTCCGATTCCATTTCATCTGTTCGATTTTTCGTTACTCGGAATCGCGAACGCCGGGAATAAAAGCGTCACCGGTAATTAAAGAGATTCGAAAGGCTGACGAAATCCCTTGATTGTTCAGACAACGACTGACAATTCAGTGTCGATATTTTTACATCAGCGATCCACCGGACAAGAACACCGTACATCCGTATGTGTTATTTGCAGAACCTGCACGCGGTGACGCTCGATGCTTTGACCTGAAACTGGGACCGCGGTCACCGTGGAATATAGCCGCATGACGGTGATACGGAAACGTGGAAAAGAAAAGAGAAAATAGGGCGAAAAGTCTGCTGACCTCGTCGGCGACGAGCAACGATTATTTTTTCCTCTACTATCGCGGTAACCCTGTTATCGGCTACTCGGAAAACTGTTCGAACTCGGGTTGCCTGTGGACGTCGGTGATGCAAGGGAATTGCGATGGGGGGGGTGAACCGTGAACTCATACTTTTAAGGAGACTTCCGGGGCACATACACGTTCCAGGTCAACGTTTTCGCGCGATACTTTCCCCGTCGCGTCGTATTCCGGTCCGACCCCTGAAGCGGGTGCAGGATCTTCGTCCCTTTGTACCCCCGGGTCGACCCGGGCGGGGCGTCGACGTGTCAGATCTAACGCCATCCCCGAAGGAGAAAGGGAGAAAAGGAGAAAGGGGGAAAGCGAGGGAAAGGGAGAAAGCGAGGGAAAGGTTGACGCCGGCAGTTGACCGTCGAACAGAAGACGGACTCCGTAAGAATTTATCACATCCATATCGCGCTGCGGCGAGAACGGCTCCTCTTTTTTCCCCTCTCTTCATCTCTTGTCCCTAACTTTCCCCTTTTCCCTTTCGTCGTGTCCCTGCGAAGGTGGACCGCGTCGATCGTCGATCGCCTTTCAATGCCGTTCAAAGACCCTAAGTCTTTATCTCGATCCGTGGCTCGCTCTTCCCCCGCTCTCCCCCCCTCTCTCTCCTCTCTCTTTCGCTCCATTTCGCCGGCAAAAGTCAACCCCCCCCCGCTTCCCAGCTATAGGAAAATAACGACCCGCGTCTATGTAAATCCCTGCACCGCGTATATCGTGTCCGCAATTAAAATCTGGTTGAACAATCGCGTCGAGGTGTTCGGATGAACTCGGTCGCCATATCTTACCCCTATCTTACCTCGTGTATCGCGACCGCCCGACGCCAGAAGACGTAGATAACGGATATGACTGGTTCGTGGAGTGAGGCCAATGCATGCGCGTCGCCAGACGAAGGGCGTTAAGGCGAGGCGGAGATGAACTCGGGCGTGGAATATTATTATATAATATCCGATCCCAGGGCGCGAGGCGAGAGGCAAAGGGCGAAGCGAAGGGGGCCAGGTGTATACCCTTTGTGGCCGTGCAAATTGGCTCGCTTCCATCTCCCCTTACGTAGCGACTCGATGTCGTTAGAAGTGGCCCGCCGGTATTCCTTGCAAACTGACCCGCGTATCTCACTGTCGGGATTTCGACGTCGCGAATGGCCCAGGTGGCGAGAATCGCCCGCGGAAACCCCCTTCTTGCCCCCTCCCCCTTTCCTCCCCTTTCCTCCCCTTTCCTCTCGCTCGGACGTCTGACCGCGATCCGCGCGCTTTTACCTTCGAATCGTTCGCGGAAACTCGACGAAAACAAAAAGGATAAGACAAATAAAAATCCCTGATTTTCCAACAAACACGTGAACTCAATTATTCGACTCGTCTCTCGGCATTATTTCCGATCGATCGATCGACGGACGGATTCTATCGAACCATGAATCGGAGCGAGGCTTTCCAGGATCTGGAAAAGATGTTTTGTAAGCGACCGTCGCGACGGGTCAAGATGGCGACGGCACGCACTTCCGCCCCTCGATTTCTCTGGATTCCCAATACACTCGTTAACCTTTGTTTATTGTCCCTCGAACGAGTCCCTCTTGTCTCATTTATTACCATTGTCCCAATGTTACCAGCTGGTCTCAACCTGGTTACTTTTGCCTTCTGAATTTCCTCGGAACGCTCGGTCGTCTGAAACACCGCGCCTCTCTCCGCTCCTCCGCCGGATATCCTTGAGCTCCCCTTCCCCCTCCCAGGTGAAAAAGTTAGACCCACGCTTCATCCAATTTTACCTACCGACCAACCTATCCACTTTGATGCCGTTTTTGCAGTCGGTTTCAGTTGATCCGCTTTGGGGAATATACGCCCGTACGTCGCATCTTACCTTCTTACTCGCGAAGAGGAATGGAAAAATGAGGGAAGGAGCGAAAACGTCTTTCAGCCCGGCGACACTCGCTCTTTTATACCCGCTCGTATACCAACGTCTGCGACGCGCCTGAAAACTTTCTCAATGGTTTAGCTGGCAACGTTTTAGTTACGCGGAAAAATAACTTGTCAGGGTACAAACAAAGTGACGAAGACTCCGCCCTTACCGGGGCCTAGCTTTTCGCTTGACGTACAATTCCGCTGGGGGAATCTTGAAACTCTCGCCCACGCGAACTGCTGCCGAACAAACAGTCGAGAGGATAGGAAATCGGTCGGCCGACGAAACGTCGGGGCTCCCGGACCCAGTTCTGAATCGGTACTCGGATTCGTTTAACTCTTGTTTCCTCCGTGTTGCGATTGCCTCGTGAGAGGGATGACTTGTCGGTATCGGTCGAGCCGGAACGGCGATCTACGTACGTATCGCGCATACCGTGATTAATGGCCGCGGTAGGGGGTTGAAAGGCTTACATCGACCTGCCACATCGTGTCGTACCCGCTTCTTTTCTTTGAAAAAAGCATCTTTGGCCGCTAATAAGAGCTCTGGGTGTTTCTCCGTTGTCGGATAAATATAATAAATGACTGCGTTATTTTCGCGAAAGTACAATTCGCTGGGATTTCTACAAAGCTTTCGTTTTCTCCGCATGGAAGCTCACGCGCGATTCATTTTGTTTTATTTCGTCCAGCCTCTCTTTATTATTCTCGTACTTCAGGGAACCGCAGGGAGTTTTTCGACGTAATCGTACTCCCTTGTAACCTTGTGATATTTTTCGCTTACCGGGACGGATTTTGGTCGCATGTAAGGTTCGCCGCTATCCCGAACTATTCCAGCTGCTTCGGCTGTAGCACCCGATAATTACGATTCAGTAGTGCAGGTACGGTTACCAAGGTAACGGACCAATTACTAAAGTTACCAGGAATTTCAAATTGCTCTATTCAACGCCACGCAACGGCCTTCGTATAATTTGTTTCCCATTATTTACTGCCTCAATATCCATCCTCGTAGATCTTTCTTACTCGGAGTTTCCAAACTCCGTATTTCTCGAACCCGTTCCTTGTGTAAATATACCGGAGTCTTTCGTCTTGTTTCCCGAATTCCAAGGTCGCACTCGATCTGCGTAGGTCACTATCGGGATTCCGCTATCATTTGTACTCTTCGTACGATTCGACGCGAAGCTTCGACGATAGCCAAAGATAATAATCATTCACGTGCCGGCACATAAATCGAAGGAATACAGCGAGCGCATGTCCGCTCAAGGGACATCGAAAGCCCTGATCTCCTATACGTATATGTAGTTACACCCAAATGTCACTCCGGAGGATTTTCACCGCCCATACATGGCGACCCGAAATTAAATTGGGATATACCCGGAATTTCCTAGGCCTTTCTGAACTTGCAGATATTAACATTCGCCAATATTTGCCGTCCACTTACGCGGTAGGGTTTTGCTGCCTCTTCGATGTGAGCAGAGAAGAGAGAGAAGCAAAAAAAAATGAGAAAATTCAACAAAAAATTTAATCAACGTACCGCACGCCGTATTATCAGTTTAGCTGAACTTTATAAATCATCGCGATTACGTCGCGGTAAAATCATCGGGTGGGAACTTTGGAATAGATTCGTAGTCCGAAGCGGAGGAATTCGTGGGGGAGCGGAGGAACGGCGCGGATACGGGGTGGCCACTTAGATGCGAGCGAGAAACGCGAGGGGCTTCGAGTTCCGATGCGGATGGGTTTTGGTTCCGATGAATATTGAATGACGCAATCATTGGTAATGCCCGCTGCTGTCAGCATCGATCCTCTCGCCGATAAATTCGCCGTGCTCGTACGTGGTCCCAGCGACTGCGGAGGTGTCAACCGAGCAGCCACCGCGCGCCACCGCCACAATCCACCACCGGTAGATCCGGCTCGGTTTCCTTCGTTGTTTTTCATCGAAAAAATGGCAGAGATTCGATATTTTATTCAACGCGGAAAAACGTCGAGGACGATGAATTAATCCTGCGCAGTAATTTAGATTATCGGTGATAGCTTTATTTTTAATTCAAATCCCCTTTTCCGATATCTGTACACCTCCTTCGTCCGACGCTTCTGGGTCGGATTCATTTTATTCGTACCGGAGAAAAAACAAAAAAAAAAAAACCGGCGATTGCCGTCGAGAAGGGGGAAACAAAAACAACGGTACGTGCTCAAATTTTTTAGATCATGAAATAGCATACGGATTTCGGCGTAAGCTTTCCTTTCAAGATACGTACAATGGTGTACGAAATCCATCCAGTGGATAGATATCTCTGGAGCCTTTTCTTTCTATTTTCGATTCTCTTGACCGGAAATTAACGGGGTGCCTCTCGGAGCGTGAAAAAAATATATATCGAGCTTCGTGCTCCGGAACTGATCAAAATATGCCGTTGGAATAGAAAACGAGCAGGCGAAACGGTGGTGAAGTTCGAGCTATTTCTGTCATCATGGTATTTTATTCATGAAAATTTACAATTACCATTATGCGATAATGATCGTAAAGCCCTGCACCGTTGTAATTTGGCGTGCATGAGCGATCGACAATTTACGGTAGTCGATTACGCATTCAGTTTGACCGTTTGATGAATTATAAAATTATTAAAAATTTGCAGACACCGTGCGAAGCAACCTCGTTAACCGGTACATGTACCACTATCTCGTTTCAATTCAATTTTCATTCAACGTAATGCGTATTACGGTCGCATTTCGATATATTTATTTATTCATTCTTCCTTTTTATATATATTCCATCGAGCTGCCGCTCTCATCCGCTGCAGCTTAGAACGCGTATCATTTTTTCACCGGAAACGCGAGTGCGGTGGGACCAGCCAGCCGGTTCAGGAGTGAAAATTAATTCATTTCACGTTATGGTATAGTTACTTCGCTTTTCATTACAGTCGTCGTCCCGGTTAACTATGTATAGTGCCGCGCGTAACAACGAGCACAAACTATCGCAGTGCTCGTTCGTACTCATTTCGAGTTCGTGCGTTGTCGTTACTCCGTTGACAACGGTAACAACGACGATAATTTCCAAACATACGCGGTACGTAGATACAGGTGAATATTCTACGGGATCTGCGAAACGATAAAATGATGAACAGGGATGACGCGACGTTGAAAAAAAGTCATCGAGCATTCCACGTGGAGTCGATCGACAAATTCCCCGCACCATTTCTGATCGATTTTCTTCGAATACGTGGATTAAATAGCTGTAACCATCGGCTTAGACGGAATAATTGTTGGCGGGCGGGCAATTTGTCATTTACACGCTTCGGGCGGCACGAACGCGTACCGGGCCGGTCTGTTGCGGATCTTGTTAAAGCCGACTTCCATCGCGCGAGTAAGGGCGTCGGCGGTTCGTTACGATAGCGGCAGGTGCCCCTAATATCATAAGTCATAACCTTTGATGTTTGCACGCTAGCCTTTACGTCTTGCCTCTGACGGTGCCGAGCATTAAGACGAGCCGAAAACCTACTCAAATCTACGGGGTGTGGGAGGCGAGCACTCGGGAAAAGTGCGTCTACGGGGCGCGCCGCCGCCACTTCGGATCTCTTTTTTCTTTCTCTCCTCCAAACTCAGCGCGCAGATTGTCGAGGTGCACCGTGCGTGAGACCGTAGCGAGACATTCGGACCGTCGACATCGATACGTTCGATTCAAAGTGTTCGGGATACGGGGCGGACGGTGGGCGAGGGGGTGGATTTGAAGCACGTACGGGTCGACACGTGCCTACCATTTTCGTCCGCCCCGTCTGTGCTGTCCTAGCGGCCTCCACCTCCGCCCTCGCCTCCGCCGCCGCCGCGCTACCGGCACTACTCCGCCTCGCCCTCCACGGAGTATTTGGGTCTATTCGGGCAGATGCAAACGACCGCCACGTGACAGGGTTGAACGGAAGCTCATAAGGAGGCAAATATACACCGGCGCTAAGAAAAAGCAACGGCGACGAGAAGTTGAGAGAGGAAAATTGCACAGTCGATATTTTAAACCGGCTCGTAGCTATCTCCTATCTTATCCCCGTTCTATTTACCTTTCGAATAGTTTCGTTGACTCGTCGCGTCGTCATTCTTTTCCATAGAAATTGCACGATCGCACCCAGGTACGTCTGGTCGTATTTGTCCATTCACGGTTCAATTAAAAAGATAGTCAATGCGTACTACCGCGCGTTGATATTTTCCCCGAAACGAGGAAGGGTGTAATTCCGTAGGAAAATTGGTTTCATCCTCGGCTTCATTAAACGTTTCATTGTGGTGTAAATACTGGGGGAAAAAAGCTCTGTTAACGAATCCACGCGCCCCGCAGGCTCTAAACGAGAGATAGGGGAGCAACTAAACTCCGATGTTCTGTGTGTGCGTGTGCTTCGTTACTATAATACGCGAACGCAACGGGGATTCCGGACCTGAAAGTTTCGCTCCCCGTTTTTTGAGGATATCTTTCGACGTGTTCGTTAATGCCCCAATACCGAAAGCCACCGAAATAAACGAAAGGAAAATGCGAAAAAAGTCACGAGAGTTCGGGCGAACTTTGAAATGATGCAGGGGATGTTTATTTATTTCTTTTTTTTTCGATTCATTTTCACGTTACGCGACTTCTTCCCTGGAACAGAGGGGTTCCCCGAACTCTCCGATGCACCCCCGGTCTACCGGTGGCGTGTGGTCGTCGAGTTCACAACCTAATAGCGTCGACGCACCCTTTTAGAGTAGGTACGTTTGCTTTGTAATCTCGTTAAATCGAACGAATCGACGCCCCTTTGATGGGTGTGCAGAACCCCCGGCCAATCCGGGTGAGAGCGCTATACCCTACCGCGCTGGACTACGCTGGATCCCCGAAACCCGATATCCTTGGTTATTTTAGGAGGATACCAACTCTCGCCGGGTGATGCCATTTTCGCTGATCGCCAGACCCGCAGGATATCCTGCAGGAAATATAGCGAACAGTTTATCGTACGGGGCTAATCTGACCCGCGGATAAACTTATCGCGATTAGAATTCATATCGATTCCAGTCAAACGTACAAAATTTGCGCGAATCGCGAGCACGCCATCTCGCATCCATTGATTCGGACAGGTGAGTTCCCCGATGCTTCTTTGAGATTTCGTAACGAGCTGAAGAACATACCCAACGTATGTACGCGACGTTCAGCCGGTGGGATCACCTTCTGAGAGCTGAGATCGCGTGACAATAAATCGCGTCTCGGGTTCTAAGCGCGGTGAAGCGAAACTAAGCGGGTAAAGTTTAGCGAATGAGTATCTAAATTGATGATCGCTAATTATTAACTATCGCGGAGGGTGCAGCGGCAGCGGCAGCAGCAGCAGCCACGGGTATAGCGGTTGAACCGATGGCGTCGTTATCTGGGACGGAGGATCGAACTTTGCCAGTATAGATATATAAAATACGGTAGGTTTCGTTTTACCGGTTTACGGCTGCTGTGAAATTATTAACCCTAATTGCAAAAGTAGATAACGCGGAGCACGAAACGCACCGTATAGTTGAAAGCGCTTTCCGCGGCGGAACCGGACGGGCATACGATACTCGACCGACCTGCACCGCTCCGGATTTTTATCGATAATTTCTGTTATTGAAATCGCGTTACATTCCTCCCGCATACATCTCCGTGAAGTGCGAATGGCTTGAAAAGAAGATAGAAAAAAACTATCGTTTACGGAATCGAAAAACAAATACCGATAATATTTCTCCGTCAGATAAATTAATTAAACGATAACGAGTTGAACGGAATGAAAGCCAGGAGAGGGGAGAAAAAAACAAAATCTTTTTCTTCGAGGGGAACTTTTACCGTAGTTTATAACATTGCCGTACACACGCGCCGTGCCGTGTATACCTACTACAACGGGCCTCTGTTATGTTTCCGTTTAATCCTTACAGAGGAGGAGGATTTACTCTTGCTGTGCGATAAATTTCGTTAAAAATTAAGCAGCCAGCATACACCCGGTATTTTATTTTATTACGTACTTTTTGCTTTGTTTTATAACCCGCGTTCCTCGGAGCTCGCTGTACTGTACAGCTGAGGTTTACGTCCATACAGAGATGATCCCGACCGTTAGCTCCGCTGGAAAAATAATACCTGCGCCAGATAAATCTGACCGTAAAAATGACACGGGTTCGGTACCGGAACTTGGACTGACGCGACGTCGCGTGTGCTGTACGAGTCCTGCACAACTGCCGCGAGCCTTCAGCCGGCGAGACAACGAACGCCCGAAGGATTACCGGGATCAACCGTTTCGCCCGGGTATTGAATCGTCGCCTGTAACAACACGCGATACTCGTTTCCAGCCCAATTTCCGTTTGTCTTCTCCATCGCCTACCGCCCCCTCTACCTCCCGCCTCCTGTCCTCTATTTCTAGTTCACTTTTTATTCATTTTCTCTCTTTGTCATTATTTTTGAACGATTCAACGCGTCGCGCGACGTCCCTGCATGCCCGTCTACGTCGTTAATCACCTGCTGAAAAGACGATAATATCGCCCAGGGATGGAGGGAGGGATGCTTCGTATTCCACTAATCTATATACGGTACAGCGGTGATCCTGGTTCGGAAATTTCTTTTTTATCCGTCCGAGTATTATATTTTTGTACCGTTATCCTTGGGAAAGAACGAATTCAATCTAGTTCATCGCTCGCTGCAAAATTTGCGCGGCGCGCGCCCCGCCCTTTACCGCTATTGCTCTACCGTTAATTGATTGCCGGACCTATGCCTGTATCTCCGTATATTTCGGTTCACCGCGGCCTTTCGATTATTCGATTTTCATTTTTGATTTTTCATTCTTCTCCATGGAATTTCGTATCGTCAGACGTTCGCGCACGGTGGGTAATTTATAGCTGACGAAAAAAATGAATAAATGGTTCCGAGTCATTTCGAGCGTGGAAAATAAAAAATACAGAGGAAAAGGGTAACTGGAAATGCGTATAATATATATCTAATACATTAAAAGCAATACCTAGTTCGCCGAAAAGGTCGGTTCAACGTTAAGCCAAGCTTTCTCCAGCAGCAGTCGAGTGGGGTGATTCATCATTTGCGGGGGTCGGTGGAGTAAAAAAAAAGGGGTATATATTATGATTTCTCGTTAAAGAGTAAGTAGAAAATAAATGGCGTAACTTTTTATTTTATTTTTTCTATCTTATTCGGTCTCTCTTCTTTTTTTTCGGCGCGGGGGGCAGGGGGAGGACGATACGACCGACTAGATAGTGGCCGAGAGAAAAAATGAGGAAAAAAACGCACGGGTTGTTTGAGAAGGAACTCTCGGGGTCGGGTATCTTATTTTATCTTTTTTCACGGTACACGCAACGTATACGTAAACGAATATTCTTCGGTTCCACGCGTGCGAACGTCTCGCGAATCGTCGGAAAGGATGCGAGTACACCTATAGACGTATAGGTGGAAAATTTCTAGTAAAGAATTCGACAAAATCGTCCTTTGTGACGGCCAAAGTCCCCCGAGATCCCGCAAACTGTGGCTGGTATTGTCGAAGCATTGAGAATTTCAAGGTGAATTTCTCCTTCCGTTTCCTCCCTTTCCTCTTACGCCGCTCTGATCTCTCGAGGATTAGCTTTCTCTTAGATAATTCAGTTGTTTCCTTTGTTCGATTTTTCCCGTACCCAACGGCCCTCGGACAACGATTTCCAAGGGGATTTGTTCCGAAACGGAAAGATTTACCCCGGCCAGCCACCTTCGCGGGCATTTATTCATACATCTGACCCTCGGATAACCTGCGATGCGCGAACTTTGTTCATTTTTCGCTGGGTTTTCTTCTTTTTTTTTTTTTTTTTTTTTTTTTTTTTTTATCATTCGGCGAAGCATCGATTCAATTTTATTCGTAGTGCTCGCGACGAAAGTTTTCCAAATTTTCGGCATTCTCGAACGAGATCGAATATCTCGAGAGGTTTTCAATTAAGGGCAAATTTAGGGGCTGAATCTTATTTGACAACGTGGCAGGGCTCCCGGAGCAATCTGAGCTAGGATAAGGGGCTCTAAACGCCCTCCGGATAACGTACGGTGCCGAAAAGCAGTTACAATAGATCTAGACTTGACTCGGAGGGTTTGGGACTTGAGTGAATCCGAGTAATTCTTTCCATCCAACCCGAAGCTACACGCGCGGCTATACGCGCCCTATTCTCCCGTCGCACGCCCACACGTCTCGAATTTTACTCGGGCGAGCCCTGCAGCGACCGTATCATTACATATCCTACGAAAAACACGCGTGGCTTATACCGCGCGTAACGTGTCTCGCGTGCATCCCCCGTCTCCCGTCCCACGCACGTATATCTCCTTATTTTCTTTTCATTACACGCACGCCTGTGAAATATTTCGTCGACGTATAGCATATCCAACGGTACGCCGATGCGAGCATCTAGCCAAGAGAGACGGCGACACGGTTGGGCGGACGCTGCGCCGTATTCATTGCGACCAGGAAACTGCTTGCCTCTGGTATTGCACCGGTAATGTCGCGAAATGTACCGGAGGCCATTGACGTTACCGGGAATTTAAGACCGCCGTTTCTACAACAGAAACTGCCGCTACGCCGGTTCAGGAAATTAATCCCTTACGTGTTTCTGATGCACCTTACCACCTATCCGTATCTGTACGTGTATCGGTGTGCACTCGTATCTACGAACCGTACCTCACACATTTCGGGCGAGGTAATTCCCTTCCGCCCCGCACTCGTACAATAATCGTAGGGAGAATGATAATATCGGAGCACTTTCATTTACGGCCCTAGAGCGTAAAAGTGCATTTCACTAAAATTGTTACCACCACCAACGTGCGAAGGGCTTCCCGCGTGATTGCATCGAGTCTAACCTCCCACCCTGAACCGAGCGCTGCACCCTTGTCCGGCCGGTCAACCCTGTCAGTTAGCAACAGCTATCCAATTACATAAATGGTCGGAAAACCCTGCTCGAAAATTAGACAGGGCGCCGAACAACTCTGCCAACTATCAACCGGGCTACGGGCTGCCCGCTGCACCGCTTTACCACCCCCTCGAGCGGCCTAGGGCCCCGCCACGCCATACCCGATGAAAAAGAAGTTTTCGAACAAACTTTTCGCCAACCTACCATGAATTATTCAAACGGCTAATCGAGTGAGGCTTTTATTGGCTATTTTTTTCGTCTCCTCTTTCATTTTTTGCGTGCGTGTTGTTTTATTTCCACGTTATTTCCACACGGTGGGGATCACGCAGGCAATGAAAATTCGCCGATCATTTTTGTCGTCCTATTTCTAGTCGGCTCGGCTCGAGAAATATCAATTTATTTATTCGTTCGTTCGATCCGTCCTAAGGAGTGTAGGAGTCGAACACCGAGTACAAAAGGGACGCCGTGAAAACTAGCTCGAAGTATCGGTGAAAATGGAAAGGTGGCTTGCATCCTCCTTTTCTTATTATTGTACCTTCCTACCGCTGCCGCTACCGCTTGCTTCGGTTTCCACCTTGCGCCGTGAAAGACGAGGGGTGTATTCAAATGAAGACGGATCGCGCCCGTACCACTCAACGAACTGCCGTCGTCTCCGCACCTACCCTAATCTCGGAAAACACTTAACTCGAGAGAGAGAGAGAGAGAGTGAGTGAGAGACGCTACTTCTTCGCAGCGGACTAGAACAGTGGGAATTATACCAACAAGAAATTGACCCAGAGGCGAGGATTGTTATCCCAGCCCATGCGTTGGATGAAATAAAATTTCATCATTTACGGAAATTGAGATGAAGAGTCCCGAAAGCTCGGAATAAGGATTAGTTTTTTGTCTCCCTCAGTTTTGTTTCGCTTCTTTTTTCAAGCGGAAAGCGCTTCTGTGCGTCGTCCGTAGGAAAATATGCGACCTTCCCTCCTCCCCCTGCAATCGTACAATAACTCTTGACATATTGAAGCGGAGTCGGAGCTAAAAAGGTAGCGTAAATAAAAACATGAAATATTACCTCGGCTGCAGGGCTTAAGCGAAGGGTGATTTATACGAGTTAAAAGTACGGGTACGAGTGCGAAATCCGAGGCAAAATCACTAAGCTTCGCTCTCACCCGACTCCCTTCACGGGCTGCCACGACTCCTGATTCCGGCATTTGGAAAATCGTGTCCGAAGCAGGTATCGCATCGCCTCGTGGATTCGTCGCTATTTTCAACCGACCCGAAGATTTTCCTCTTTGCCTATCGGCTTTTTCCTCCGAACGCGGACCTTGTTCGGTTTTAATTTGTAATTCCAGGTAGCTTTCGATTCGTCCGAGGCGGTACGGTTGTTTTCTGCAGGGATAAAGCCACTCGAGCTTGCACAGGTAGCCCAACTCCCTTTCTGTACCTATAATATTCTGCCTGAATTGACGATAGATTTGCATCTGAAAGCATTTTACGTTGTTTGACTCGCCCGCTGCAGCTTTAGAAGCGATGGAAGGGATATAGGCATTCACCTGACGTCGAGGGATGCGGGAATGCGTATTGAAATACTTCGATAATATATTGATTTCTCCGTCCTGACTTGGCCCCTCCGCGCGATCTTTCATTAAGTCGGGGGCCGTAATCGTGGATTATTAAAAAACTCCCCCAGTTTGATTCAAAGTCGTTGAATTTTTCAAAATTAATAAAACGAATCCAAAGGAAAACCAAAAATAAGATAAACAAAAGAACATGGAACAAGAAGATCCTCGGCGCGCAGCCGTAGCTCCTTCAATTCTCGCACACGTCGACCCTCTGAGATTGGGTACGTTGATTTATCTCACCCTTCAGATATTGCGATATTATCCCTATTACAACAGTCCACTTTGTACGTACACGCTAGGGTGAGTTGAGAAAAAAAATTTCTTTTTTATTTACTTAGCATCGGGGCAAAATTTGTACCTTATGGAAAAAAAAAAATTTTCAAATGTTTTCAACTCGTTTTTTGAATAAATAATTAATCAAGCGGGGTACTTCCCCCAATTTTGGTCAAAAATCATAGAAAATATCTGAAAATTGTCGATTGTTATTGTTTTTTACTCGTTCACCGTTCAAATTTTTTTTCCTATTATTCTTGTAATTCAAGTATAAAATCAGAAAATTACGTGCTCTGGTTTTTACTTGAAATTAAAGTTGAGTCGGGGAGCCCAAGCTTTGCTGGAATCAGCGTAGCCAGCAGCGTAGCGCTTTGTTGTGAGACGTCACCTTCGGGGCTGAGCAGAGGTGACGGCTCACAACAAACCGCTCGGGATATTATCCGTTCGAGCTGGGATATTATCCGTTTGCGAGGATACGTACGGTGTATCGACCAATAGGAGTTCACGGCGAACCCTCGTTTCGGTGTAAATATCATAATGTTCGGCAAAGTTCTGCAGCCGCAACTTCGTCGATGGTAATCCACGTCCGCCCCACTCGGTCTCGCCGACAGTGTCGATAGGCAATTTCGAGATAAGAATCTCTACGAGAAAATCGTAAAGGGTACCCCTTGGAAAAATCTGAAATTTTGGCCAGAAATTTTTATTTTTAAAAATTGATCGTATGGCACTTCTCTTACGTATTTTGACCTCAGGAACACGAATCTGGAAGAAAAATTGATCTATCTATGAAATTGACCGAGTTATCGCCAATTTTCAGCTTTTTGGGGTCAAAAATAAAAAATTCATTTTTTGGTCTATCTCAATGTAATTTGAGATCAGGAATCCGAATCCGGAAGAAAAATTGATCTATCTGCAAAAATGACCGAGTTATCCCCATTTTTTCGCATTTTTTCAGATAAATTTGAGGATATCTCGAAGGGAAAAAATCGTAGCTCAATTTGGACGACGGATTCGTGTTCCTGAGGTCAAAATACATAAGAAAAGTGCCATACGATCAATTTTAAAAAATAAAAATTTTTGGCCAAAATTTGAGATTTTTCCAAGGGGTACCCCTTACGATTTTTTCAAATTTTGACCGAAAATTTTTATTTTTTAAAATTGATCGTATGGCACTTTTCTTATGTATTTTGACCTCAGGAACACGAATCCGTCGTCAAAATTGAGCTACGATTTTTTCCCTTCGAGATATCCTCAAATTTATGCAAAAAAATGCCTAAAAATGGCGATAACTCGATAAATTTTATAGATAGATCAATTTTTCTTCTAGATTCGGATTCCTGAGCTCAAATTACAATAAGATAGACTAAAAAATCGATTTTTAATTTTTGACCCTAAAAAGCTGAAAATTAGCGATAACTCGGTCAATTTTTGAGATAGGTCAATTTTTCTTTCAGATTCGGATTCCTGAGGTCAAAATACGTCAGAAAAGCATATTAAACCCAATTAAAACAATGATTCATTTTTTGCTCGAAAATCGAATTTTCATTTGGTTCTTCAAGAGTAATCTCACGTATAATCAGCTCAAGAATCCAAATCTGAAAGCCAAAATCATCTCCCCATGTAATCGATCGAGTAATCATTAGGTGGAAACAATTTTCTTTCTTTATAAGGTTCAAATTCTGCCCCCATGCTAAGAGAATAAAAAAAAAAAAAATTTCTTCCAACTCACCCTAGTACACGCTATATTATCTATCCTTACCAGCAAGGATCGCGAAGGGGAATAATCTCTGGCAACGGGAAGTCGTCGACCAACGTCGAGCTTCGCGGTTTCGTACACAACGATATCTCGTCTTTCCTTTTCGTACCGCAGGCCTCCTCGGGTCCACGAGGTAGCGAGGAATACGAAGACATAAAATCGACTCTACATTTTCACGGGTAGTGCGAAAATAATTCTATATAACCGTTATCGTAACCCCGTACACGAGCCACCGAGCTCATCCGAGATTCGTATGATTAATTAATTAGAAAATATACCGCGGGTGACCCAAACCTGTCCGCGAACTCGCTAATCCGACGTTTCCTCCTTTTTTGTCGGTCTCCCGTTCTCCTCTCCGCTCCTCTTCTCTCCCCTTTTCTTTCTCTCTTTTTCCCACTCCTTCGTTCACGTTTCGCGTGCCGCTCTCGTCTATCGATCTTTGAACGTAATCCGTTTGCCCCGTACCTTTTTGCTGCCTGCATGATATGTGACGCGCATATATCTCTCTTCTGAATACAAGCGTAACAGGCTGAGCCAAGCGTCTTTACGACGCGCAATAAATATAGGACCAAATTGTTACCGTGAAAAACAGCTCGACGTCGAAATATCCTTTGCGCTATCATTTTCATCTCTTTTCTTCTCTTTGCCGACTGTATCCCATGACGGGAGGGTATTCGGAAAAATTAAAATCATTCGCTCAGACTTCGTCGATCTGGTAGATCCGCGTCGCTTTCGTCGAAGAATCGAACATTCGGTGTTCGAGGTGCGGGCGGGGAAACCGTATTTCCATCCCTATAATTCCCGCGCGCCCATTTTACTCGGCGTTACACGGTGCGTACCGAATCCTCGTATTAGGCGTCCGACCTAATCCGGAAAAAGAAAGTCTATTTAGCAAACAAGATGAGATTGGGGAAAAACTCCGTTAGCTGAAAATAGTTTCCAACTAATACCGGAGTAAAACAACTTTCACCGGCTTATACACCGCGGGGTCGACGTGGTCTTGCGTCAGCTTCACTTTTTCTTTTGGACAAACACCCGTCGGCGGGATATCGAATACATCCTTCGATGTTCATTTCTTTCCTCCACCTCCTTCATAAAATGATCCGCTGGATTCTTCAAAAAAATCACCTCGATCGTTCCTCTATTCTCAAGAGGTATAATTACATTACAATAAAAGTTATAATCAATCGACTCTCTCTTTAATCTTGTCCACTGAATTCCGAAGCGAAGAAAGATGCGAGGTATTCTTCTCTTTCCCTTTTGTTTCGTTTTTTTTCCATTTTTTTCGGCGGTCCGTATCTCGCTCAGAGGATCCTTCCGCGTCACGCGCAGCTCCGTGCAGAATCATTTCCGAGCTCAACGGACATACATCACTCCCCTTATAATTAAAACGTCACTTTACTCGCGTCTATTTATTTTATCGGGCAATCCTGATAAATGTCCCTGTTTTGCCGCCTCGGTATAGGTAGGTATATCGCTATAGGAGCAATGCTAGAAAGGATGTACCATCGGTATACCTATGTGTATATATATATATATAAAACAGGGACGAAAAACAGCCAGGGAAACCCGCTGGCCGCCCCTGTTTCCTACTTTGGATAAGTTATAAGCCTAGTTTACAGAGTATTAATGGAATCCCAGAACCGAACGCGGGGGTCCGGGTCCATTCGACGAAAGAACGAAATAAAAAGAAAACACAGAAAGCAAGTGGGAGAGGAAGAATATAACTGCTTTTAAAGTTGTCTTAATTACGTGCTAGGGTGTAAGAGGGGAGAGAGAAAAAGCGCGTTTCGAGTCTCCTCGGAATTCACTCTCGACTTACCCGGAGAACGAATTCCAACTACCGGGGATTTTGACGGACAAATTTTGAAACGCACACTCGCTTATTTCTCGAGAAACTTTCGCCGTAGGTTTCTCGCCCTCGCGTTAAGACTTTCGCGTTTCACGACTATCTTGCGCTGTACGGGTTTGTATTTTTTTCCATGCGGATTCTCCGGATTTCTGTTTCAAATCATTATTCACGTCACGGCCGAAGCAGAAATTCGGGGTTCTCGAAAATTACCGGTCAACTTTTTTTTCGTCGTTGAAGGCGCCCCCCTTAGGGGAGTTATAGACTTTTTCAAAACGATCGCCGTCCGTAGACGGTGGGCCGTACCTAAATCCCGTCCGTCCGAGTGGACAATGAAAACCATCGATCCGACTCCGAAGGGCCCTCCGAATTCCCGTCATCCCCGGTGCACCGCCAGAACTTGCCGCGTGACTCCGATACGAGGGTGCGCATCCCGCTCGCGGAGTTCTCCTCCGAGAAGCTACTTCCGAGGGCGACAATAGAAAATTTATCGTTGTTACTCGCTATACGTACGGATCTATAATGTGATACAACAACGTTATAGATTCGGCGCCGGTTTAACAGCGGAAAACGAATCTGTAGAATAAGATCAAGAATAAGGAGGAGAAGAGGAGAGGATGCTATAAATAATTCAGGGAACGAAAAAGGTAAGCCACAAGTTCGAGAGGAGGTACTCCTACCGAATAAAGGGCAAATGTATACTTGATCGGATTCACGGCGATCGCGAACCAGTCGAGCGTAGAGTGATTCGAAACTTGTGTCGCCCGCGCATCTCAAACCTGCCGACGATAAGTTTCTACAGCCGTTCGTTTTATTTTATTTTACTCCATTTTGACTTTCTCGCAATCGCTGGCACCGATAGAATTTCCCGAGAAAAACGATCCAGATCTAAATTAAATGTTCAACGAACCACGCCTACGATAATCGCAGCCGAGAAAATTATCGTTATTAACATATTTTTGAGGCACATTTATGGACGGTGAATGAAATCTTGACACTTTAGCCGCGGGAAAGCAGCTTTCAGAAAGCTGGGGGAGGCGAAGCTTTTCACCAAAAACTTGAGAACGAGACTCTATCGTTGAGAAGACTTTGATCTCTACCGCAGGGTTCTCGAATAATCCCCAACCGAGTCCTTCGAGCTTTTTTACTCGAAGCTTCTTTTTAAGGACTCGCGCTGGTATACATACATAATTCTTATCCCGCAGCTGTGGGAATATATATATATATATATATTCCATACGTATACCCGTGTACGCGGTGACTCAATATTCTTCAAGGATATCCCGGAGCCCTACTCCCGAGATTGACGCGGTCTTCCACCTTGACGATCGCTCTTCGTGGGTCAGGGTGACGATGCAACGACCTTCGAGGCAAAGACGGGGTCACCCCTGCAGCTGATCCTCGAAGGGTAATCTCCGTGGAATTCGACGCCGTGGACCGGGCTGCGAAGTCTGCACCGTATGCCGTACATCGGCGTATATTTAAAGGGGAGGTGGAAAGACTGGAGGACCATCGCCGATATGAACCGTTGACGAACGAGGGTGGCTAAATACCGGGCGTATCTAGAGCATTCTCGTCATTTCACCACCGGATTCCAAAGATCCACGAAGGTCGCGCGCGACGCAAAAAATTCCAGAGAACCCCGAAGGCCTTCGCCTTCGCTCTATCGTATATCGTACAACTATATACCTATACCTAACCCCCCATACGTACGCCATTTATGGCGCGCTATTAAATTCTGTTTCGATCTCAACCCTGGATTACTAATTTTTGCACCTGCTTTTCGAAAAATGCTATTTTCAAATTAAATTCCCCGGTTCTCGTCTTCGGATCTCCGTATAGGCGAAGGGAATAATTTAATCAGGGTGTCGGAGGAAAATTAACAAGGAAATCATTTTACAAAGGCGGTTTGGTCTCCTTACCCGATACGTATTTTCAAATACGATTCGATCCGATTCGATTTGGTTCGTTTTGCGGGCTGCAGCCCCTCCCGCCTTTGACTCCTCGAATCTGCATATAAATGCCTCGACTTTGGGAATAGCCATCGGCTTACGAAAATGAAATGACGTCTTTTACCTTCGAGCTCTAACCGCGGTCACGAGGGGGTGAGAAAAGGGGTGAGGAGACGCGGGGGCGGGTCGAATGAAATCCTCTGGGCTTAGACGATTCCAATAGAGTTCAATTTTGCATCGGCTTTTGTGCGCGGAGTTATACTTTTATGTGAATCCATAGTGGCGATTTTTCTACAAATGCCAACGCCTTTCGGGAGGCATTTGGAAAATTCTATTACTTCCGGTGTCTATTCGTTGCGCGTCGGGTCAACACCGAAGAAACGCTCGGATTCAAAAATTCTCCATCGCAACGAAGGAATTTCGGGATCTCGAATAGTCGAATACCCTCTACATTCGCATCGCGAATAACTGAAATACGCAACGGAGCCCACGTACCTTTGCCCCGGTATAAAATCATGCGAACGCGAACGTACGAGCGGTGCGTCGGAAAAAGTATAACGCTCCGCGGGACTTCTCGTAACGTTTACCTTCATCCACCGTCCCGCACCGTCTTTCATTGTCTGCAGTCTTCGCGGGCGGATCCATCCGCTCGTGTGTATACACATCATAGAATCCGGTCGTAAAAACGGAAAGGCAATTCATTCCCAGCTACTCTCCCCCTCGCATCGTGCCCCTCCTCCCCTCCTCCCCTTCTCGCCGTTTTCCCCACCGCCTCCTTTTCCTACTCCTCCGGCTCGCCGTATCTTTTTACTACAATTTTTCAATCCAACATCCGATGAGCCAAAAGACATAAGAAAAAGAGAAAGAAAGAAAAATGAATAGAAAAAACTTTTACAACATACTTCTGTATCGCGTTCATCTCGCCGCACCCAATCTTACGCACCTTTCGAGCACTATTTTCGCCTCGTAAAAATCTCAATAAACTCCGTGGCCCTCCGTACCGCCGAGTTTTCTTTCGCGCAGCTTGTTATTTCCGTGAAATATTACGACGAGACCTTAGAAAGACTTCCGGTCTTGCCCCGGAGAGAAAAAAAAAAGGAACCAGTGAAAGAGAAATAAAAATATAAATAAAAAAATAAATAAATAAGAAGAAGAAGAAGAAGAAGAAGAAAAGAGTCGGCGATACACCCACGGCCAACTTTTACTCTCGTTCCTCGGTGCCAGAAAGTATATCGTTAAAACTTTTCGGCTAATATTATCGTTCCTCCAGATACACGTACGTCCAAATTGCTTTTGATTAATTGCGAAGATATATATCTGGTTGCCCTCGGAATATGTAACCCTACGTATACCTATACACGCCGTGGAAATCTCGCGTCATTTCCCTCCTTTGTGCGATACGATCCCAGGTATATCCAAAGTACTCGGATTATTGTTTTAAGTACGGATGGTAGCTTCGCACCCGGCTGGAAACGAGGTATAATCAATCAGCCGATGCCGCTTTAATCAATTCGCCTCTTTATCGGCGAGAAGCAGAACCAACCGTTCTCCCCCTTACAGTATACACTCGAACCGAACGGGAGACAAAGCGTAGTTGGTTCGTACACCCCCCTAAAATATTCACAATGGAAATGAGCAGCGGTGCCGCGTTAATTTCACAGGGAGCACCGTTCCTCCGATCGTTCGCTCTCGCAGCTGTACCGTCGCCGAATTCTCAAACGACCCATCGATTATCCCCTTTCCCAGGGTCAATTTTTATTCCGATCCAACGATCTCGCCAACCGAATGCCACCAGCTATCGAAAAAGTTGACCGCTTTTTCGCACGACGCCACCGAATAACCTTGTCCCGGAGTCGGGGGGGTATCTCGAGAATCGACCGTCCGCCGACAGCGTCTCGGTGATGAATCGCGGTGCGTTTGCCCCGCCGGTCGACCCCTGGGCTCGAATTTTCATTTTTTACCCGAGCGGTCCTCGGCCCCGTGTCACGAGTACGCGCGCGTACCCACCGTTCCGATATCGCGGTAACACCGCGGGAGCGCGGTATATCGGGTTGCTCGAATTGATCGGATGCTCGGGTTTAACCTCTCGGCTTTTGGTTTTAAACCCCGCAGCCTCTAAAATTCGAGAAATCTCGAGGCAAGCCCTGTAATGAATCTTCCTAAGCTTCGTCGCTCCGAGATGAAGATGGTCGACGTCGACGAGACTCGGGTAGATATCCCGAACGCTTTTCTCTCCTAAGACGGATTATTACCATTGCAGCTGACGTCTCGGAGACGAGACCGACCCGGGCTCGCTACTTTGTCCTCGTCCGGATTCCTGCTCCAGCGGAGAACGAACTAGCGGAAACCCGTCCAGAAATTCTCCCTCGACTTTTCCCATTATTACCATAGTTTCTTCCGTTCCCCCTTCCCTTTCCCTACTTTCTATTCGCGTCGCTTCATTCGCAACCGTGCATAGAGAAAAATGAAAACGATCGAAGTATTTTCATACGATCTACAGTTGAGGATATCACGTGTAGCGCTCGATGATATTAACGTTCGATTCCTTCGTCCGATATTCCAAAGTCCCGGCGAACTTCGCGCCGTCCCGATTGACCCCGTCGGAGAAGGCAAACGAACAAATCCCCTACCAGACTTCCCGATCCCCACTTATCGTCGATATGGAAATATTCTTCGAAAATGGCATCCGCGGGGCGCCCCTCTCCTCGATCGCCCTCCAAAATACACCAGCTCGGGAACTCGGGCTTTCCGAGCTTTCCTCGAGACCCGAGGGGCGAAATTTGTAAGAACCCCGCGACGTCACGGCCGATGTACCCCTCGCTTGCCGCGCCTCATTTGAATGCGAAAATTTCAACGGAGTGACGGTAAATCCCCTTATATTTCAGTCTCAACCGACGAATAGCCAAGAAATAAAACACGAGGTATTCGCGGAAAATAGCTTGGATTATTTTTTTTATGCCGTTCCTTCTTTCTCCTCTTGGGTGGAACAGGTACGGGAGTCTCCTCCTTCGCCTTTTTTTCGGACGATTGCGACGAAAAATTTTTTTTGCGACGGATCGACGAACCGCGCAGAATTTTGAGAAGCTCGCAGAGATTTACACAAGTGTAACGTATAAGCATGTTGACTAACGGGTGAAAGTTTGGAGATAGCCAGCGAGACGGTGTATAATTTGGGCTTATCTAAATTTTTGTCAAAACGCTACTTACGCTACGCCGCTTCGACTTTCGAGGGCTCAATTATCGTTAGAACTGAAACTGGAAACTCCGAGATTAGTGGAGCGCGCGCGGTGCCGCGGCGTCGGTGTGTTCCCTTTTCTCGATTAGAGGGCTCGAGGGATCAAAGGTCAGGCGAGGCACGATAAAGATAACCCTCGTCAAAAAATTTTTAGTTTACTTATGGAGGGAAAATTTTCACCCCTACCGTTCGATCCTCCTGCACGCGTCGGATGGCGTGTAATAATTTATTACGTTTTCTATTCGTTCGGGGCCGACGCGACGCATCGGAGCAGCAAGTGTTTGATAAATATCGGAGGCGTCAGGCCTTCGATTATCAATCATCGAGTCGTTGCCGCGGGGTTTCCAGCTCCTCAAATTCTTTAAACTTTTTTGAAAAATCAAAAAACGGAGAGAAGTAAAAACACGGCGCGTAAGGGGGCAGCTGAAAAAAAAAAAGAAACAAGATAAGTACGAAGAACCTCGACCCCCTTCTAGTCTCTTTCGTCTAATTTCTTGCGAATCGACCGAGTTCTTTTTGCCACCTTTTTTTCATCTTCGATTTTAAAGCACACAATGCCGTTATTCCCGAACACAAAACCTGGGTGCCAACGGGTCGGGGACGCGAGGGGATGAGGAGAGCCCAGCAGTCGCCCCTGCATGGTTCAATAGAGCATATAAATGAATTAGACCGACACGATATACGAATTTATCTCGCCCACGCTCAAGTGGTAATTTGGTTTCACTGGTTCGCGAGGTACGCTCCAAAGCGTGGAGTGTAGACCATTTTCATTCCCCCGCGCGCCTGGCCTGTGGCCAACGCGGAGGCTGCACCGGCGACCGTTTGTTTTTCCCTAGAAATTCAATGTAAATTTTTCAACTCCACCGGGTAGATGATCACTCTCCGTAGCGATAGGTGAACGAGTTGACCGTCAAAAGCATCGGGAAAAGAGACAAAGGGACGAGTAAAAAAGAAATCGAGCAATTACAACGTCGTAAAAAGATACATCCTCGCGCCGAGGGGGATTTATTATACACGGTTATACGGTGTATTTTGCTAGAATAACGCCGTAGCTTCTCTTCATCCCTTGGATATAGAATTTAAACCGGGTTAAAAGTCAGTTAAAGCGGGCATTGATGGCGTTTGTCATGGCTGCACGGTTTAGGGGACGAACGGCAGCCGGTGTTCGCTGCTACCCCGGCCCTCCGAAGCTTTGCCGGGGGTGGAGGGGGGGGAGATATTTTTAGGGTGGATTTGGGGAGCACCTCGACAATAATACCTTCATAGAAGCGGTCACGTGTCGCATACAGAACAGGGCTCGCCGAAGGGGTCTTGCATATTAAACACGGGGCGCTAAACTAGCCTCGGTCGAGCCCCGTTCATACACCGGACCTACGTTTTGCGCTTGCCATAACAAGCCATCGGGCTTACCGGACGACCCTAGAATTACCAATCGCTGCCCACGTTTGATCGGGGATGCTGCACGCTGGTCTACTTCTATCCGAAAACTCCTCCCCGCTATTTTCTATTCTCCAAAGGTATTACGTTCTTGCGGCGATTTCGTCGGCCGTTTCCTTCGTTTCGTCGCGCGTAGTTGTCTGGAAGAAGAAGAAAACGGTCGCGAAATGCACGAAACGAGTCGAAAGAAGATGCCGTCGCGTCCACTTGCATCGCGGATTTATATCCCCGTACTTATCCGTATATGGATTTGAAGAATCGATGAGCGACGAACATGCATCGCAGATTTATGCGGCTCGGGTTCATGATCGCACGTAGACCGCCCGACGGCAGTTTGCCTAATTGTGCGTACGGTGTACGTGCAGTAATTGAAACGGGAACGCGTAGCGTGCAAGTCTGTTACGCGGTATGGGGTGCACCGAATATATTTCATGGCTACGCTACGCCTGTTGTTCGAGTGAACCAAATTCAAATTAACCCATTCCAGATTTTTTTTGTACCTTTCGAACAAAAGGGTGAGTGATAAAAAAGTAAAAATCTCGCTTTCAACTATTAGCATATTTTTTTTTCTCGTCTCCTAATTTTTCGTTATTTCTTTTTTTTATAAATCAAGTCTTCGCCTCGAATCGAGGGAAAACGCTTGTACGTTAGGTTTCTTCGACGTGCATCTGATCGTCGGGCTCAACCGCAGTTCGAGCGTCGCGAAGGCGATGCGGAACGACGAGATAGCGGAGGAGAGCTTGCGAAGACTCGGCAACAGCGAGTACGTACCTACGTCTATAATGTACCAGGCGTTGGAACAATTCAGAAGTTGGTCACACTCGTGCTCCGTCACTCACTCCGGTTCTGCGGTGCTTCGGATTCTATTTCTTCCCTCCTCGCAATCGGCATATTCCCGCTGGTGTTGCCGCTCTTGGATGTCGGTACCGCGTCGCGGCGTGCGCCCTTGCGGTGGGTCTCGAGACGCCACGGTCACCCCTCGACGTACACCCTTTTACACAATTGCGACGCCACCTCCGCCCAGAATCAAACTTCGCGAAAGCACACGCCGCGAGCTTTCGGGTTATATCCGAACTCTGGGTCTCTGGGTCTTGTTGCGGTATCCTTTCACGGCCCTTATTCCTGGCCCTGATTCTCCAACCCCCATTCCTCTCGATTCATCCTCTCCGACCTCAACTTTCCATCCCCGCTATCCCGCGGAGACAGCTTCTTGCAGTCCACCCTCCGGGACTAAATCTAAAGCTAACCGCGCGATGAGTTTTTACTCCGAATTTGGTTCATTGTTCGCGTATAGTCCTCTTCGCCGCGTTATTGTTCTCGTAATTATTTACCGTTAATTTTAGCCGCGGTCGGTGTCGCGTCGTTTTTACAACTTTATCGCGTTAATATCTCCGACCTATTATTCGCGCATAATGCGAGGCGACGGTGGCGCGGAGGGTTTATTTAGGGGTGGTGATTTTTCATTGAAATTTGTGGGAATCTATCGGTGGCGCAAGAAATATATATATTTTCTAGGGGGGCAGGCGGGTATATCATCCGCGTGGATTTACCGACCCATCCCTACATATACATACTTCTACGAGTCGCTGTTCGTAATAATGCGCCGGCGACGGGATCGGTTATTACCATAAAATGATACTTAGGATACCACGGGGTTAAATTAAAACAAATCGAGTCGCCGATATCCTACCTCTATTATCATAATCCGCCAATATAAATTTATTGGCACGGTTTAGTGAACGCGCGCGTTCTCTCATACTTCTTTCCGCGTCTTCGAGGGGGTGCGCGCGAATTCAGACGTATTTTTCATTTTTTACCATGGCTCACTCATATTTTTCCCCCTCATCGACGAGGAAATATCGTCTCGTACGTATCGTATTTAATTATAGCGACCGCGCCATCGTTGGCCAAACAAACGTTTGGGGTGCCGGAAGATCATTGAGAGAAATAATTTTTCGAGTTCGCAACGCTTAGAAAACGCAGCTGGTGCCGTTTCCTGACATTTCACGGGGTTGAGACGAACGACGGGGTTGAAATGATCGGGGATTAGAATTACTCCGGGTTCTGTCTTGGCTTGAAACAAATGGCGGACGTCGCTCATACTCGCTTCCACTTTCCCCGTTGGAGGCCGTATCGGACACGCGAGGTAATTGAAATGGTCACGAATCATCACGGCGGCTAACGTGAGCGATTTTCCTCCTCTCGCAACGCCGTTTACCCCCGAGGGAATCGACTCGAGAAATGAGATCTTGAAGCGAAGGTTTTCTTTTGAAATCAGAAATTTTTATACGATTCGTCAGGGGGGTAAAGCAGACGAGGTGAAGCTGATGCGCAAAGCTGCAGCCAATCGTCGTAAGCCCGTGATCAACACGATAGGTTTACCGAAACAATGAAACAGAACTTCCGTATTCAAATTCAATCCCGTAGAATTTCCCTTGCCCTCGAAATCCCACCGTCCTATCTCCAGGATGCACTCTGGTTTCAATTAAATCCCACAGACAGTGGCAGCTGCTCTGCAGGGTGCCGCGCAGGGGACTGAATCCTATAGAAGTAAAAACAGAGAGGAAGAAAAAGTGAATGAGTGGAGAGAAGAAACGAGAAAAAAAAAAAGAAGAATTCAAAAAAAAAAAAGTAAGAGAGAGGAGAGTAGGAAAATCCATTTAGAATTAGCGAACCGAATGCAGAATTCGCCTTTTGTTCGGCAAGTCGAACGCCGTGACCGTCCAGATGCATCGGGATTCACCGGACTCGGGGTACTAAGTCCAGGGACGTGAGGCTCAAACGTGACGCGAATCCAAAAGCTTTTCAAACGAGGAGCTCATCCCGATGTTTTTGCTACCATACGAATGCCACTCGGCTCTCGTTGGCTGATCACGGAAAGAAGACAGACGTCTTTATCTTACGACCAACTTTCACGCGGTTCATCCTCATCTCCGTCTTCATCTTCGACTCGCTGTATATGCGACCTTTTTTTTTCCCCCGTCGTCCCTCGGACGACAAACCCTCGGGTCTGCGATACGCGTCAAAGTCCTTTGAGACGGGTTCGGCATTTTGTTGGTAGGATCATCCTCTATTCCCGAAACTCCACGATCTCTGTCAAGCCTAAAGAATCTCAGGAGCTTTGGTGGCTGTGCTTTGTCCTTCCACCTCCGTATCCCTAGTCGTACCCACTGCACGATATTTCTCTTCGCGTTCACCTCGTCCGTTGTTTATGAATAATTTTTGTAAAACTCTCAGAGGGTGCGACGGAAGGCTGACGAACGATGCCGGTTATGGGCTCGTTTGGATTCGATTTGGACTCGGTTGCCACTGGTAAAGCTCGCTAATAGCTATTTTATCCCGCTAGAACCGTATTATAAACTCTGCGTCGTTTGGACACCTTCCAAAATCTACGAGGGTCCTCGCGAGCGTTGGAATTTCTCTTGTACCCGGCATCGCGAAGTATCTTCCACTTGGATTCTGTGGAAGAAAACTCTCACCGCGACACTCGATCATTTTCTACATCGTCAGAATTTTTCGCAAAACGTTACTCTGCGCAAATTTGCAGAGAGCTTTTATAATTATAGGCGTAAAGCCCGATGATATCGAACACCGGAAGAGGGCGGCTAAAAGTCAGAAGCATTCGTGTGTAGTAATTAGGAATTTCATAACGTGGACTGAGGCCTAAATTAAAACGGCGAATAGGGGAGGTGGGGGGGTAGGGCTCCGCGGGTGCCCAGTTATAGGCGGAGGGATCACCATCGGCTAAATTATTCATGGATTTACTTCAGTTAAGGCATTATATTACGGTACATTGCGTTTGTGCGGTAGTTATTAGAGCTTAGGCGAAATAGGGTTACCCGATTGTGGGTTATACACTCGTTCGGCGTCGTATATATTATATCGAGTTTGCCCTTCGGAGTCCCCTGAACTACTCGCCGTAGGTCTTTGTCGACGGGTATTCCAACACCCAGCGGTAATAATTGATATCCCGCGCACGAATTGGCGAGTATTCGTCGCAATTCCGAATTAAAATCACCCGGATATCAGCGATATTGTAACCAAGATGATCGGAATTTTATCTGCGGGCGGGTAGCCGTGTTCGGCTTGCGTGTAGTTTCCGAAGGATTTCTGTGAGAGACGAAAATTTAATGGAAACTTCAATCCGAACGCCGTATCGTATCTTCCGCCGATATGTAACGAGATGAGATTTTTCTGGATCATTCCGGGGGGTGATCTATACGCCGGTTGGGGATCAAAATTATTACCACGTGACCCGGAAACTCGGTGCTCTTTCAGAGATACGGCGCACCAGTTACCGAAAGCTTTGCCTCTATGTTTTCACCACGTAGTTCCGTGCGGCCCCTAACGACCGGCTCGCCCGCTCCCGTCGCAGGGTCAAGGGTATTTATTTTTTGCCGCGGGTTTACCAAAAGCCCCGGGAAATAACAGGGTTCGAAATCAAAGTTAGATTTACGCTCCGATGAGAATTATAAAGCTATAAATATAGAAGCGCCCGTCGTTTTCAGAGTTTCTCAAATCTACCGCCGCTGCACTAGTATCACGTTATACCTACCACCCCCTGTCATCTCCTTCGCCGATCCCATTTCGATCATTATTTTGTTTTTTTTCGAATACGGGTAACGCGAATTTCATTTCGTACTTGGTTGTTCGAATGAAGTTACGTACGATCGACTGAAATTAAACGCGTTTACATTTTTCATTGTAAAGTTTTAACCTGACTGACAAAGAAACAAAAATACGAGAATTCCATTACATTAAACGAATTTAATATTTGATTGATACAATTTTCAGACAAATGAAATTCCGTGAATAATGAGAGTCGTTACGTAACCGTAAAGCGCCTTTACACCGCACCGTACATTTGAATGCTGCGTGGCTCGGCGTACGTACATTATACGATAATAAAATCAGAAAATGGAGGAAAAATTGGAATGAAAAAAAAAACAAATGTAAAAAATTCTCGCAAACTTCACCGACTCGATCCCATCGATCAATTATCACAACAGCGATTCGTCGATGTTTCAACGACCCGCCGAACGTGTGTACAAAAGTATAAACTCGCGCTCGGTTAGGTAACGAATTCATGCAATGAAATTAATAAAATGAAACTTTCGGCCAAAAATTTCACAATTCGCGGATTCGTCGGGAGTCAAAAATCGTCCTACACGGATCCACCTTTCGCAGCCCTAAGTATTCCCGAAATTGACGCACTCGAGGGGAAATGGGCCGGCCTAAATTTCTCGACACGTTATAATATGTCTGCCGTGAGAGTGCAGGCGAAACGCCGTACACGGATGGGAGAGATCCTTGGTGGCGCGGGCTCCTGAAAAGCCCTATTTACTAGGTTACACCCTACCCGCTGCTATTGTCTCTGCCTAATTATCCGTAAAATAGCCTATCTCCTTTATCGCCCTTTATGGTCCTTTATTACTAGCGGTGGTATACGGACAGCATCCGCGCATGGCGTCAAAGCGATATTTGTTCGAAGGGCAAATTAGGAAGTAGATCCCACAAAGGCGCGGGGGGGGGGGGGGGGGTCACCGAGGTATCAACGCGTGGAAGGTGAACCACCTCCCCGAAAAGAACCCCTTCCATTCATATCTCGGTGATAATTCACCCGCGCGTGAATCCCGCTTTTTCTCCTCCCCGCGTCTAACTTTCTATCTTTCCATATCCTTTATTTCCTCGCAAACTCACAATCGGCCAGAAATATGTTTCCACAAAATTAAACAACCGTGAAGCGCGGAATAAATTCTTGACTAATTACAGCGACGATCGCGACTCCGTCGCCCGGTAGTTTCGGAGTCGGGAAAGCGTCGATCGATCGTTCCCCGCTCCTATGAATAATCCGACACCTTCAAAATAGCCGGACCACGGACGCCGTATCCTCGTCGCGTCCCGCGCACCAACTTAAACCCTACGAACGGAAACGTTTCGTATTAATTATTTATAATAATGTGATATTGATCCGTCCGGCTTAACGCTGGGCTCCGGAGCCGCCCCTCGAATTCCCCATCCCTTACCTCCGCTCCCTTCGCTTTCTCCCCGCCGCGCGCACGTATCCGTTTCTTCCGGTCTTTCACTCGTTATCCACCGTTTTTCCTCTGCCGCGGATTTTCAGCCCCGTGCCGGGCTATTTTAATTTAAAAATTCACTACACGCGGAAACCGCGCCACACTACGTACGGGTGAACGCCGTATGTTCCATCAATTTGCCGCGCACTGTGTGTTCCCCGTTTAGACTTTTATTCTCGCGAAGGATATCGTATAATATCCACTCGGATTTTCCAGAGGTGTTGCCGGTCGAACGTATCATTCGAGAAATCATTTTTATTTCACCTCGAGTATCGCACAGTGGCGTCTGTTATACCTCGTACCCATACCCCTGTGCGTATTACCCCCGAGCACATGAGTTTTGCTTGCAGCTTCCACCGGAATCGCCGAGGCCGCGTTCGCGACGAGAGAAATAGGATAAAGCAATAAAGGAAAGATTTCGTAAAATTGTAAGCCGCTTACATTCGCAGGGGAGAAACGAATAAACCCGATTGCTAGGTTACACAGATCGATTTCTACGTTATAAAACTTCATTCTTGGGACCGAACAAACGCCAATTTATATCCGGTTATACTTATACCCAATTTTCCAATGCCAACGTCGACCAATTGTTGAAAAATCCTTCGTTTCATTATTCTTATGATCGCGCCGCAACTTCGATATTATTTTATATAAACTAGCGGAGCACGAGCGCGCCACATCGCATTCTACCGTTCTACTTGGAGCATAGATCTTTGAGATTTTCCAGAGGCCATGGCTACTCGTGTTCCTGGGGTGAAAATACATAAGAAAAGCATCGTTCGATCGATTTTAAAAATACTTCATTTTTGCCCGAAAAATCGAAAAAATCCAAAGGGGTAAAGGGGATTCTTTCTCGGAGAGCATTCGATGAAAATATTTGGCTACTCCGATCGAATGCATGCGGTGACGCGAATTCTCTCTCGGAAATTCCCCCATAATTTGAGCTTCGCCGATGGATAAAAGCCAGGAAAAGGGGAAGGCGCTCGCTACGCACACCGTTATCTCTGATCTGGTGACGCCGTTCTTCGCCATTAGCGCCTAATTAGGTACTCTTTACCTCCTCTCCCCGAGCTCTTGTTAACCCCATTGAATGAATAACACACGTCCGTGTGTATATGCCTGCTTACAGTCCTCCCCGATGAGGGTCCATGACTCTCATTTTAGGGACTCGGACTTGGAACCGACCCCCGTCGCCTTTGTTCGTCCTATCTAACTACCCCTTGAGCTCCGATCTCCGAATTGATGCCAAACCCTGTGCCGGACCGAATCAAAGCGGAGCTTTGCCGTAATCTCGATCATATGCGTACGAGACTCTACGAACGATGAGTCAAACGAAATGAATGTCTGAATTATTTTTTGCAACACCTGCTTTGAAAGTACAATTTTCAAGCGCTTTTTGGTCACGCTTCTCTCAAATTGAATTTCCAAAGTAGGTGTCGCAAAAAATAATGTACGCCACACGAGGAGTAGAAGGCGAATCCGACAATCGAGTCGTCGCAATTCACGTGGGGACGAGTTCGGTAGATGCCGCTCATACGAGCCCGAGGGCTCGTCGAATGATTCGTCACCTAGTCCAGTTGTGGCGCAAACTACCGCGTCGTTATACGTATACATCGATGATCAACAGCTGCAACTCGCATCGTCCCGCCGGTCGCGAAATATATTAATAATTACAGTTATTAAATAAACGTAACACAATGTAACGCTACGATTTAACCGCTAGCTCGCAGCCACTCTCCGGTAATAATCAAGCGAACAAATACTCCCGTATCCCTGCACCGATCCCACACCCCCCTGCAAATATCGCGGGTATGAGTTGGAGGGAGGGGGGGAATTGCATGAATTTTTGCTATGGTATCGGGGTGCGCCAACGCCGCTGATGGGGGCGGCGAACGCTACGCCGCAATAATTTAACGGAGAACATTGTATAATGTAATCCGGGCGCAGTAAGCCGTGCTAGATTCCACTCGGGTATTTGTGGTCCGTACCGCAAAGTATCGGTGTGAATAATCTTTTCGAATTTCAACCACCCGCCGGTTGTTTTTTACTTCTCTTCGGGCATGCGGACGATACACCAGTCATCGAAAAATAAACGAAACGTACGCGTAATACAATAACTTGCGAATGATATAAAATGGTATACATTTTAACTCGGGTTTTGGCGAGCCAAACAGACCTTAAATCAAACACCGTCGTTATCACCGTCGCGGGGAAGGGGAGGCTTCGGCGGTATTATGCGGTTATATTATCGCCGTAATAAACGTTGCATATATAGCTACCGTTGTACCAACCGAACCCGACGAGGGGGATGAGGACGAAAAGGAGAGAAGAGAGGAGAGAGAAGAGAGAGGGCTTCTATGGTGTAATTTGTGAGCAGATAATAACCAGCCTCTGTGTACGCGAGGGCGAATTTCCAACTCTCCCCCTGTATCGTATCTGTATATTCGTGCAGGGGAGGTGCTCTCGAATGATATGTGAGATACGAGGTTGAGCTTAAAAGTTTGATGCGGCTGCCTAAAATCGGACGGTATGGCGCCCTTTACCTCCTATACCATTTCCGGTGGATGGGACGATGTTACATAGGTACAGGAGCGAGGGGCGAGGGAGGCCGAGGGGAAAGTCAAAGGGGTGAGAGACGCAGGATCGTGCCGCCGTCGGTATGTTACGCGGAGGAGAAAATCACCGGGATAAAAAGCCACTCTGGGAATTGCTATATATGCAGCAAAAGAAAGTAAAAATCAATGGGGAAAAGAAGGGAAATAAAAAATGGGAAAGAAAAAAGCAAGTAAAGTTTAACACTTTTGCATTTGACAAACGGAAGCTACTTCTGACGGTACGCCCCGTGAAACGGTGGAGCGAGAAGCTGGATGGAAAGGATAAAGGAGGATGAAAATGGAGAAGGGGATATTGGAACCGTGCGCAACGGGAGTTAGTCAAATGGAACTTTACCCGCAAGGTGGCAAGGGTTTAGTACCTCAAAGTTCATTAACGACTCTCGATCGGCGACCTTTTCTATATCGACTGTATTCCACGCTCTTTTCAATTCCGAAACACTCCGCGTCGAATTCACGCCAACATTTTCCACGGTGTCTCGTTACTTGACGCGGAGCTGTTTCTCTGGTATCAGAGAACATCGTCTCCTTTTTTTCAAGTCGCATTCAATATTTTCGTTGGAATTATACCGGATGTGAATAATTTTAATGGAACTCCGATATTGTTCGCGACTCGACTTTCTCACTTTTTTTTTTTCTTTTTTTTTTTCTCTAATTTTATTACGCCGCTCGACTATGAGCCGGATGAAGCAAAGAATGAGCCCGCAACCCTTTTCGGAAGAGATCCCCTTAAGCGGAAAGTCAGCCGTTTTCAACGTACCCGCTAAAGCTTTTAAGGTAACATTGGTCCGTGATCCTCCCGCTATTTATCTCAGAAAGCAATTAACTACCGGGGGACAAGTAGGCGTGTGTAAAAGACGCGCGTCTCGCCTCTCTCTTTTCCGACGGTCTTTCCACTTTTCTTTTTCCGTTTTTCCCCTCCTCCCTCTCGCCCCTTCGTATACACATATACAGCCGTTAATTGGTCCTTTGCTTCGCGACGCACTTTCAAAACGCGTCCCGTGCTCCCCCCCCGCTCGAGCAATCGAGGACACTTTCTCCTCCAATTACAGACAATACCTAGCTGATCATCGCATCTGGCTTATCGCGTAAACGAGCTTGTTGGTATCCCTCCCCCTTTTTCGGCCTTGCCCGTACCCATATCCTTAACGAAGCCATTAAACCCCGACAGAAATTAATCAGCGCGTTTTTTGTACCGATATCCGTTGGACGACGACGATGTGAATTATGCGCATACCTTACCCGACCATCCGATCGACTTTACGCCCTCGTTCGAATAGCCGTAACAACGAGGCAGAGTGAATAACGAAACGATCATATACTCCCGGTAATTGTTACTCCCCTGTAAATTATTTATTCGTTCGATCGTAAACCGCCGGAGGGTTTCTTTAATCGCTTCTACTCTTTTGACGACAAAAATTTTGCGAGGTGTCGTACAGCCCGCGGGCTGTACGAGTCGAGGGATATCGCACGTTTGCGTTCCCGATCGAACCAACGAGAAGGCGGCGCCGGTCGGCGATGTTGCGAAAAAGGACGGACGTACCGGGACATCCCGTATTCAGACGGCATCCTTGTCCGGCACTACTATTACCCCGGTAACTACTTATTCAAACTGGACCGTCTAAACTGCTGCGGCCCAACCACCCTTGGCAGTTCTTCGCGGTCATCCCGTATAGCCTTCCACACCCCCCACGTAGCCTGCCTCCCTGCCTACTCGACTACGACGTTGACAACCGGGACACGTTTCCAAGGGTTATGCGCCCTGACCTTTTCTTTCATCCCCCTCGCTACCGGGAACTTTCAGACGTCCTTTGACTGGCTCTTCCAACCTTCCTTCTCCCCCTGAGCGTTCGCTCCCCCTGCTGGAGCTGCTTGCAGCTTTAATTATTATAATTTTTGTTGAAAATTTTTTATCCCTCGTCATTAAGCCTCGGTGCACTTCATACTTCACTGTTTGCGCTGCGTGCGAAGCGGATCCTTTGTACCTTTAGGCGCACTCGATTGGATCGGAATTACCGAACCGCTGAACTCATTTCGAGTCACTAATTACCGATGATGAATGCGATGCGTTCGCGTAACCGACGACGTCCGATTATACGGGTATATAAGTATCCGGTGAAATGGGTAGCTCGCGACGATATTTTCTTTTCAATGTTTGGATGAAACGTTGCGTTTGGAATTTAGCAAACGATCAGACTACACACCGGTAATCCATACGGTACATCCCCACCCTCGTCGACATCCCTTTATTACGTGGAAGGTACCTTGCGCCGCTTTAATTAAAATATATTTCTTGGAAAAATCTAATCAAACGAGCAAACAACGAACGAGTAAAAGCCCGTCGCCCGGCTCGTGTAACCCAACCCATTACGTCCGGTCCAATCCGACTCCTTTCACAGCGATGCGAATCAATTCGAAACTCGCAATTCCATTTTTCCTGGTTTTTCCCCCCAATCCCGATGGTGCGAGCGGTTGTTTCTTAGCTATCGCCCCCGTCATCTCTTCGAGTCTACGGAATCCTCGTCACCCTCGTATACCTTGTAACGATATCGCGATGATGAACGAGATTCGGCTTCACTCTGACGATAAAAGTAAAAAAAACACCTCTCGTCAAAGTCGGTCTCCGCGCCGACTCTTCAATTCGCTACACGGGGATCAGCGAATTAATACCAACGCACGTGTTGAAAGTAGACGATCATAATCCCGTAATCGTCGCTACTGAAACTATCGCAAATTACTTCTCGGTTGGGCTTTAGGAGAGATAGGAAAAATAAATAAACTGCATACGGAAAAAGGAAGAGCAAAGGGAAACCTAAAGCGTTGCGAATATTTAAAAAGCCAATTTCGTTGAGTGTTACAGAATCGCGGGTGTTAGTTATTGTTAACTCGAAAAGGAACGGGAATTATTCTGGAGGGAAAAAAAACTGCAGCTCGAGGAAATTTTTCGTTACCACAGCATCGCCACTGCCACCATCACCGGCAGCTACACCGGTACCTATACATATATCGCTCGCTTTGTCTCACATCCTTTGTGAAAAACAAATAAGGAGGTTCTCTCGAATAAGGGAAGGAATTTATACCCGTGTGCTCGAAGGTGAACGTCGGCCGCGCAGCGTCTCGGGAAAAAGATAATATGAAATGGGGAAAATGAGCGTGAATTTCGCAACGTCAGTCCGGGCGGATACCCGGTAATAGATAAATAATCAAGTGGCCGTTTCATGGCGAATCTTATGTAGATGATATGAAGGAACAATATGTTCGCGACCGGTAATATACGATACATCGGGGTGGTACGCCGCACGCGCCAACGTATCTCTACGTACACACGCGGTACGCAGACGGGATGGACTTTGGAGCGCGTGCACCTCTACGTAACCTTACGTACGATACAGCTGAATGTATATGTTTACGTAGGTACGTATGTATACAGTTTGCGTTAAGCGACTGCGAAATTGGCTGACGCTAATCAAAGGAGTTGCTTAAAGTTAGCGGGCGAGATTCTAGATTGTTTGAGTCGCTGGCGTATTACAACGACAACCTCGTTTCCGTTCTGTTTTAGTTGAGAAGGAGGAGGAGGTAACGACGTTTGGAGGAAGCCGGGATGGAGACATGGAAAATGACGCCGAGTACGGTAACTCTGAAAACGGTAAGTTACAAGCGGCGTCGTTATCGATATGCCTCGCAAGAGGTCCGCGCATCGACGTGATTCGATGCTCTTTCAACGGGTTATTGATTGTGCTCACATTCGTTGAACTTTGATTTTATGGCGACACCGCAGAAGACGAGGACGAAGCGGAGGAGGCAGAACGGAGAGTCGAGGAAACGGATTTCAAATTCGAGGACTTTCTTTATCGGTTTGTCCCAGAATTCTTCACTTTAATTCGCGAAAACCGGCCCAACGATTGGCGGGGAGAATTTCCGTTTCCCTCCAAGTCCCTTCCGACGTGGAAAAAAACACGTCACGTTCCTCAAACATTTCTACGACAGATTCCGCGTGGCTAATCCCGGGGCGATTCGATTACCGCATTTATAGGGATGACAAACACTCCCGGTCTTTACCCTTCTAACAGTGCTAGCGTTTCGCGTAAATTCCCTCTCACGATCGTCGTCAACGTTCTCATTTCAATTGCACAGGTTCGTCAACGTTAAGGTCATCAAGGCTTGCGCCCTTCTGCTGAGAGATTTCGACAAAAATAGCCACGAGGTGAATCATTGCACCCTGAAGCTGCTCCATCGCGTAGCGGTTCGATGCAAAACACCCGCAATGATTTTCCAAGCTTCGATATTTCGGACGTTCCAAAGAATTCTAGAATCCAAAAACAGCGAGCACAAGGTGAGGAATCGGCTGGACCAGGAGTGGGATGTTTTCGTCGATCACCCCGTTCGGATAAAGTTAAATTTCGACCCATTTCAGGAGCTGGCAAAGTTCGCCGTATTTATTATCAGGAATTTTGCGAAAGTTGCGGAAAAAAATCGCAAGGTATTCATGGAGCTTCTGTTTTGGAAAACGACACGTGACGCGGCTGAAATCGTCGAGGGGTACGGAAGCGAGCCACCGAACAAGAAGCTCTCGCGGACCTTGTGGACGGAGGCCGAAGAAGACGAGCTTCGCACCCTATTCATGGAACATCAAACCAAAAAATATCCGAAAGGTAAATCCTCGCCGCAATCTCGGTGGGGTGACGTAGAATGAGAGATAAAAATGAAGGGAAAAAAAAAGGGAAAGGAAGAAAAGAGAGTTGAGAAGGAGCAATAATAATTCAACGTCAAATAGTCCATGAAACTAAGGGCACCCCGCTCGCCTCTCGTGGTCCTCGAGGAGGGAAAATTCATTAATAATTCGTCAGAATTCATTATTTGGAAAGTTTTTACTCTCCGGGTGCTGGTTGACGGGCGAAAGATTAACGACGACGACGACGACGACGACGACGACGACGACGACGACGATGCCCTGCAACGAGTCAAATAAAGTTAATGGAAAGTGGTAAAAAGTTCCCTCGGAAAAATTTGTTCTATGTTTCTTTTCAGACCTCGTAGACTGGCTACTCGAGAATATAATCAACGACAGCCGCACCAGAAGAGGCATCATCAAGAAGTTGAAGGAGATGTGTCTCATCGTCAATTCAAAGGTAAGGCCAACTTTTGCCCTTTTCCGCCCCTCCTCCTCGGGACTCGTGCTCGATATCCCGGATTCCTGACACTAGACAGGCATGTCCGCGGTGCTTGAAAACAAGCGAACCTCGATTAAGAGGCAAAGTGTTCGGAGAGATCTTGCAGGAGCTCCTAACTATCGTCTACGAGGCTCTTCTCGCTCTCCGAGTGGGTATCTTTGAAAATTTCCATCCCATCTGCATCTCGTGGCGATAACACTTTCGGGCAAGCGCCTGTTCCCCGCTCACCTATACGGATACTTGTACATTCGTACGATCGCCAATTCTCATTAGCCGCGAGCGTTGAGAAGCCCCGGTGCAGGCTGAACGCTCGCCGCGGCTAATTCCACCCTCGTATCATCGTCACCGTCGCCTTTTTTTTCCAACGATCTCCTAATTGTTACGTAACACAGTCGCGGCGACGCGTCGTACAAATGGAAGTTAAACTTATTCTCGACTTGTGAGTTATCGCTCGGCGAACTGCGCGTAGTCCCGAAGTCACATTTAATTCCCACTTTTAAAGTCGGAAAAACGAGAAGCGAAACAAGAATGAGAAGAAAAGCCAAAGAGAAGGATTAACTCTCATGGGGGTGAGGAGAGAATTTCGATTGAAATGAGATGCCGTTGGACTTTTAAAAAAACGTTAGCCTACTTCTGAATCGATGATTAATCGTGAGCGACTCGGGTCTCGAGTACCTGCTGCTGGCGTGCCAATATTGATTTCTCTTATCAACCCTTTTCGCGAGTTAACGAAATGTATTATAGCTGAACAAACTTGCCCGCCCGATCGCGGCCAACGAGCTCCCAATTAACGGCTCGTTTTTCATCGAGGTCTTTTACGCGAGGTGTGGATATCCGACGGTCGTGTTGACGTTCAGAAATCGTCGCGTTTCCTTTCTTTTTTACTCTAATTCGCGCTAATTAGGTACATCCACCGGCAACAAGTTCTGGGTAACGAGAATCGGCGATTTTCAAAAGTTCACGAATCATTTGAAAAATTGCAGAAAATACGCAACGAGATAAGTCAACGATTGCCAAAAGAGTGGTCGGAAGAAGAGATAGCCCAGTTGGCTGAGATCTGGGAAATTGTAAAAGAAGACAACGGTGAGACCATTTTTTTTTCCTTTCTTATTTGTAAATTCTCTTCGCGCGTGGGCTTTGTTTGCAATAAATGCCCACTCTCTGCAGATCCGGTGGATATGATTCACACGGAGCTAAGGGTGAAGCGACCGAAGACGAAGATCAAAGATAAGCTGATTGAACTCGGCTTGGCGAAGGACCGTAAAGAGTTGCGGAAAAAACGCCGCACGAAAAACATCTCTGGTAAGTGTACGCCCCGGCTGATTCTTTCCTCGGTCTCGGAACGGCGACCGGACTCCCGTCCCGACTCCGGATCTTAAATCCCAACTCCTAAATCCCAAATACCGAATTTCACCCGACTCCTTGCTCCATTCAATTTCAGCGGCGTCTTTCTCTGGGTATACTCACTTCCCCGCCGCACCCCCTACGGTTACCGCGACGTCACTCGACTGTCTCGTTCAATCAATTCTTGGGCAACCTGATTGTCAAGGATTGCGCCGAATGAACCAACTTCCGCGAGCGGAAAAGAAACAGGGGTCACCGCCGATCAATTTACAGTAAGTCCCTCTGCAGTGCCGCGGACGTACGGGAACAGAGAAAGCCCCTCGACCCGGAAATGAGCTTTTTTACGCATCCGTAAGGATGGCTATGCGCCATTCGACGAGGGCGACTCAAACCTCGCGTTTATTCGTCCCTCAGATATCCTCGTTCTTTGCCGTCCTTTTTAGACCGTCGAAAAATATTTAGCTCCCCGTTGAGGAGATCGCGCAATTTCCGGCAACAGACGTATCGGATTAATTGTACGGGGCGTTGTTTTTTCAACAGCCTAGCAAAATTATAAGTTTGAAATTGAAGCCCACTTTAGCGAAACCCTTTCCACTTCATTTCTAAGCTTTCCTTTTATGTACAGTCCCTTGAGACGTTTCGCGTTCAAACCGGATCGCTGTTATTTTATCCCTGCGCGCGCGGATGAGTGACTGAATTTCAATATTTTATTGCGTAACACGCTCACGAAAGAGTACGTAGAATATTTACTCACGGATACGTGTATCCGCCGCGTTTCTCCGGAGCCTACGAGCGATCAAACTTTACATTATGCTCTCTGTTTCTCCGTTGGAGGGGAAAGAGCCGTCTGCGTGCGCGATCGTTCGCATTTACTACCGTACTTTGGATCGTCAAATTTGTATGAGATACGGTGGAAAAAACTTCTTCGCGCATATGTATAAGCAGGTTTTTGAGGCCGCGACGGCCTATTCGGTTGAGCAATTTCAAAGGCCACTTTTCAAACGAAGCGAGAAGAGCTGAGGATAAACGAGCAGGTCGTTCGCTAACTCTCGCCGAATCAGCGAGAAATTACGGCTAATCGGAAGACATTCGTTATTTTCCGAATTCCTCTCTTTCCCCACACCCGCGGAGATCACGCGTGTTTCGTAGTTTCCTCTTATCGGTATACCGTAAATTCGTCGTTGTCCCCTCTTATCGTCGCGTGGAAACTCTTCGTATAGCTGGAAACGGTGATCGATGAAGACTCGGCCGTCCTTTGTCGAATTTACGATAAACACATCGATCCGATGAAGAGAAACAGACTCGGCACGTGGTCCGCTCGAATCGCAGATCGGACTCGTGAGCCATGTCGTATCGATCCCCGGCCGAGATTCGCGTTTCTATTTTTTCGCGATTGTTTTCCTTTTTGCGCCCGTTCCACCGTGTATTTTTTTTTTTTATATTCATTTATTTTTTTTATCGTCGAACTCGCAGTCCATGAGCGACGCCCTGCCGAGGGTGGAAGAGATTAATCGCGCTAATGTCAGTCAGAGTCAAACGATGCTTCCGACACCGGCATCGCCGCCCCCCTTTCCTTCCCACGACTCGCCGAGCCAGCTACCGAAATGAAATTCTTCCGAGCATTCCGTTTCGACACGACTTACGCTTCTTCGTAGAAGATCCTTCTCCACCTTTTTTTTTTCCTCTTTTGTATTTGTCTTTCGGTCTTTCGGGTTACTTATGCACTCGCTCCCTCGACTTTTTGAACAGAGAGCGACGTGCGCACAGTCAGTTACTCCGATGCCGTCTGCCGAAAGTTCGCGAAAATGTCACTTCAAATTTGATTCTATTCTATCGGCACTCAGACGTCGCGGATCTATTAAAGACGAAGGAAGGGTAGCGAGGGGGCCGAGGGGAAGGGAGACGAGGATTTCACCTTCTTTGGTATTTGAACTATCCGAGCGAGCGTCCCTCGGGTGGTTAAGCGCTTAGAAGATCCCCCTACGCTCTCTTAGCCATCACCGGTTCTCCATACGGAAAGATTTCCATTCCTGAGCCCCCTTACGTCAACCGCTAACCATTATCCAAACCAGCGTTTTGGCTTATTTATCGAACCGGTGAACTTCCGACGCATCGGTAGCTCGCACAAAGGAACCCGCAATATCACCGCGGTTCTCCTATTTTTCGACGACGACGACGACGAGGAAAATAAAATTTGAATTGAATCGTCAACTCCCCTCGCACGATATCGAAGTTTTTACAAAAAAGGAAATGCTCAAATAATAGCTGATGATAAATGATACCGAGTGTCTGCTCTACTTCGTAGACTCGGAAACTGGCGTGATTCTACCAGAGGCAAACAAAAAACAGAACAAAATTAAGATAATGATACGCACTATTCAACGTATTCCGTAGGCACAAAATATTCTCCGATTCGTTGTGATTTTACTTCGGGACACCGCGTCTTTTGTATATCGACTGTCTGTGGGATATAAGTTGTACCTACGTTATTTTATTTCTAGACAACGTATTTTGCGAGGGTGGTTTGTACGCGTGTTCGTTCACACACGACCGCGGATCGCGAGCAGAACTCGAACCCTACATCATCCAATAACAAGATGTTGTAGCGTTATAACATTTTTCTTGCTTCCAATTTTTTTCTTTTTTTCTTTTTTTCTGTATTTTTTTTTTGTTCGCTATCGTATTGTATCCGGTGCCACTTGTTCGAGGATCCCATTACGCTACCACCGAGCGTTCGGTTTCATATTTATCAGGCATATTGTTTTTCGCTACCGCAAATCTTGTTTGACATTCAATGCATCGTAACGACCGCCACTCGCGTACGCCCTTGGCTTTTCCCCCCCTTTTCGGTATCACCGCTACTCTGCCGACCCCGTACAATTGATCAGAAAACTCCTCGCACCCCTCCCTCATTCGCATCTTGACAAATTTTGACGAATCTCAGGGAAATCAAAGAGCGGAGAGGATCGTGAAAACAGCGATTCTGATACCGATCGGGAATCCGGAGACGAATCCGACGACTCTTCGAAAAAATCGCAAATCACTCCACAGAGGAACAAGCGATCGAAGAAACGACTGACAATATCGAAGACCGGGAAACAGCCAACCGTTTCATATACGAATGCCCAACTGAGCGGTCTCCTGAAGGACATAATTGACAACGGTAACAAGGAGTAAAACCACTATCGTGATTCGAGATGACGACGTTTCAAAACGCGGCTCACTCTGCAAAATTGTCTTAGGGGCGATACGGGATGCCTTGGAGTGGATTAAGGAGTCGCTCGAGGACGCTCTCGAAGATCGCGACGAGGAATCGACCGACGGGACCCCTTTGGTGCCTATTACCGACTCCGCCAATGCCGCTATGGATATCCCGAGCTTTCAGCGTTTCTTGCGGGCTTCAGGAATCGAACCGCCGGCCGATGAACAGGAATCCTACTGGCGCATTCCTGCGAACATGCTGAGTACCACCATCAGGAATCGAATTGAATTCATAACCGACGCGTTGCAAGGCAAATTTCCCGATGAAGACGCAGGTTCGTTTGAAATTCGAAAATTTTGTCGTCGAGGTGGAGCAGGCTTTTTTTTAAATTTTCTTCCTTTTACGCATTGTCAGTCGTTCCCGAATCATCTGGTGTAGGGATGCGGGATCACGATGACGAAGACGACGACGACGACGGCGCTGATGTATTCGAGAGTATTAAGAAATTTTTTGCGCCAAGGTCCCCGGAACGTTCGGCAGGTGCGCAGCCGTTATTTCATTTTATTCCAGATACTCGTCGGTTGTCGCCGGAATCTTTTTCTCAAAATATTCGAATCGCAGACGCAGAACCCAACTCGACTGGCAACGGCAGCAGCAGCAGCAACGATGGTAAAATAGCAAGGAAAGGGACTGCCGAGGAATCAGAAGAACAGAAAGTCGAAGAAGTAACGAGTGGCGGTAGTGACGTTGCTGCGGTCGGTGAGTACGAAATAAAATAGAGACGTTACCATCCGTTTGAACTTTTTCCTCACAGTTCGCTCATAAATATCGAATGGAACGTCGCGAGCCTTGTTACGATCGATGCGATTGCTTTTGCAATTAAGCTAACAAGTTTCGTTGTTTCAAAGCGAGAAAAACTTGGTAAACGGAGACGCGTACTTGAGTAATCAAAATTTCAGAAGCCGAATCTTGGAAAGGAAGAACAAACACCAGTCGTCGTCTCGAAAGAGCTCGCGCGCTGTGGGAGTCGGATTCCGAAGACGAGGGTGAAACGCAAGAACAACCACGGGAAACAAACATCGCCTCTGGTAATATAAGAACTCGAACGAACCCTGAACAATAATATTAACTCCGCTTTAATGTATTCACGCGTTTCATTCACAGCAGATGAGACAAAAAGAATCAGAATCGATCCTTCGGACGAGGAGGAAACCCCGGCTAGAAAAAAACGTCGTCTTCTGCACGGTGACGTCGACGAAGAGGCGAAAAAACCAAAGCGACGTCTCGCGGTCATGGTCAGTGACGACGAAGACTAATAATCACCCCTGAAAATTAATCCACGACAATTATACCATGAAATTTAACCGATGTAAATTGATAAAATTTTGAATTGTAAGAGGCAACAAATCCCCGAATCTTCTCTCCCGTTTACTCCATTGCGATGCTGCCATCTCACGAGATTTTTACTTCGCCTCCGGTAAAGTTGGGGACGGTAATCGTCCTACGATAAAAACAGTGCAAGAAGAAGGCCGAAGCACGGGCAGACGTCATCTACTTATTAATTATCGATATTATACTAGAATCGCAATGCCATACAGCGAGCGAGCTTTGCAGGGACCGGGTTCTCTTTGGAAAAATTGAAGAGCCGCGCACCGGATGTACCTGCATCGGGTGCCCGGGAATATCGAAGGCTACACGGAGGCAGGTAACGTCGTGACCGTGAGTCTGTTCGTCGGACTTACACCACTGGTATATTAGGTGGGTTTTAGCTGGAAAGGTATCGAGAGAAAAACAGTTCCCGAAAGGCGTCCACATTTCGCCAAAGACCGACTAGGCGAACATAAAATCGAGGCACTAGGTCCTCTAGATTCCTCCGAGGCTCTTCCATCCGCGCTACTCTCCCGGCTCCTGATCTCCCGGTACGTGGTTAGCCAGCGCGGATGACTTTACGTCTTTTGATGGGCAGGTGAGTGGCTCCGTTGCGGGTGTCAATGATACACCGTCGTAGTCCGGGCCTCAGGGCCGACGGAGATGACGCCGGGACGCCGAGGACGCTTGCGAGGGCGAATTTCTACGTAATTCACACATGACGCATACCGATCTCTGCCTTAGAGAGCCCGCATCCCGCGGATTCGAGATCAGGAGCGCATGTGAAACGAGCAGTCGGTCCCCTCCTCCGAGTTCGACAGACGTTGAACTCGCTAGATGGGGGGGGGGAGAGATTCGAATTCTAAGATTCTATCCCCGATAAAACTGGACCCTGTAACTCGTATCCGTGCCGAAGGTACGACGATGACACTGGACCGCGTAAGTAGGCGCCAATAACGGGCGAGAGACAACCACGTGCATTCGGCAATCTACTGAGCGGTGTCAGGAGCGCAGCACAGTAGAGGAGGGCCGTCCAAACTCCACACTTCTCATGCTCTCCTAATCGGAGCGCGGGCTTCGTACTCGGTTGTGGGTGGCTCTCGGCCCGCCGATCACCGACACCCGAAATTCCAGAACGACTGACTCGTAATCCAGATGTCGAACGGGCCTCGAACACTCTCGGACTTCTCACCGGAACACTCGAGGTCCTTCTATCCCCCAAATATTTCGACGTTCCCTGAATTTTGCGTGGCTAGAAATTTTCGCCAATGGATCACAATACCAATCGACTGAAATTCGAAAAATTTGCGAAAACTGAAGCTAATCTTGCAACCTAGAATCCCCCCTTCCATTCACGAGGTCTGAAAAAAATCATGTCTCGCGCGTTCGCTCGTTGCGTATTGCGTATATTTTTCAGTGCTGAAGTACAAGGTGCTTTTTTTCTCCTTGCACCGCTCTTTATTCCAGTCCACGTCGGTCTCGGCGTATTACCCCCGTGGACACGTGGACAATCGGCGGGTCGCCTCGGATACGGAAAAGCAGGTGATCCACGCACGTCAAGCGCGCACCGGCTGCGCGAGTCATCTGCGGCGCGTCGACTTTCTATCGGGAGACTACGTCGCCTGAGGAAGCGATGTGCCAAGGCATGCGTACTGCACGTGAGTTCGTTCATAGCGTCGCGACGCGTCGCGGTAAGTAGTCGTCGGGCAATCCGAGCGGACGTGTGTTGTATACCCGCTCAACTGCTATCGCAGCTGTTCAATGAATATGCTTGGGCTTACAATTACCGCTAGCGACCGACAAGGAACGCTATATTTAATACGGTCTGATTGCCCCGGTGATTTCATGTACTGTACAGTCTCAGGTGTAGCGCTAACTTGTATGCTTAATTAGGAAATGTGATTGTCTACGGTATTTCAAGAGAGAGTTGATTCATTTTGATTATTCGTCGGAATTGAGTTCTCTCAATACGGTCAGGTAGGAGAATGCAGCGCCCAGCATCTGAAAAAAGATATCAAAATTTTGATCCTTGCTTGCGAAGTTATTTGAGAAATATGCGCGTGTATGTGCGGCAGCGATTACTCACAGCGAGAAAGGTTTCGAGAGATAGAACGTAAAACGGACCGCCGCTCAATCTGATGGGTTTTTGAGCCCTCACCGACATATCGCGGATTAAAAATCCCACCGATTTCAGTCCCTTCTCTCTCGTTTTTTGATCAACCGATTTGGCAAAAACCATGTTCTCCCAACCGCAGCGGTAAGTCGAGTCGGCAACTTCGAGTCCCTGAATATACGAATCGACTGATCGGTTGACCGGTATAACATTTAATTGGGAAAATTACATCGAAACCAAATTCCACCGACCAGTTCTGTGATTTTGTTTGCGAAGTAACAAAAGAAGAAAATTTGCAATAAATTGCCCGCGACGTACTCCACCATGCTCCATATTTTGATAATACCATCCGTACCTTTCACAGTAGACACTTCGAAAACGATCAAGCAAATAACAGCCGTGCTCCCGATACATTGAGCGAACATCGCCGGGCTGGTTACGTGTCCAAAGAGCGTCAGAAATCTGACAATGAAAATTTTATAAAATCGTGACGCTGTGACATTCCAATGTGACTTCAGCTGTTGAAAACGATTAAACGGCGACTCACGTCAAAATCGCGTTGTGGTGATCTTTTCCTCGCTTCAATTTCTCCAGGAGAAAAGGATACGTCAATTTATTCGTTCTGGAATCGAGACAAAATGATCGCGGTATATTTCGTTGTGCGATGACAAAACCTCGGATAATTAATTTCACGACGTTCGATTCAACTCACGTTTCGGTACGTACGTTCGCCGGATCGCCATCGCCGGTGTTGGCCAAAAAATAATTCAAATACCTCAACTGGGCGGTGATCATCAACATTATGGTGATGTAAAAAGTATCGTAAGCTGTACTGCCGATAATGGCAGCCTGACTGCCCACGCACTCCAAGAGGTAGGTGACAACGTATGCACCCGTTCCCGAAGTATCCCACGGGATCCAGGTGGAGTAAGGAAGGGCGTCTTCGTTCATAGGCATGCTTACGTTCGACCGACTCAGCGTCCATTTCACCAAGAACGGGTTCAGGCACCAGTGGACCACCCCCCAGTTCACGAAGAATCCCCATACCCAAGTGAAGCGCAACGAGTTCTTTCGCGCTCGGTTCATATCCTTGCGGAGCTGCGAATGACCTGCGGCACGAGTATGTCACGCAGCTGCGCGATACTTTGATCGGAATATCTCGATTTATTTTACCTTCGACGATATCGCTGATACTCAAACTCATGTTGTAGCATTCTTCGAGATGCAGAAAGAGACGCGAAACATCTTTGATTTTCCAAACGAAGAATGCCCACTTCGCGAACCCTATGAAATGCATCCAAGAAGCACCGACGGTCATCGCCAGGGCGGACAGTTCCGTGGTATTTCGAAGTTTCATCATCTCCGATATTCCCAACGCAGCGTTCAAGAACAGCATAATCGCAGTGGTGGTAACGATCGCCGTCCTTCGCAAAATCGAAGCGTCCTCTTCCATTTCCATCATTCGCAAACATCTCAATATACGTGCGGTGTGGTCGATGTACTGCCCGAAATCGTCCCTCCCAGAAGACCGCTCCTTGCTTTCAATTTTCTCAACTACCATCGTTCTATCGAACACCCTCTGGAATTCAGAAGTACAAATTACTTAATACCGTCCAAGATCCTCTACGAGTCGCGAATAAATGAACCGCGGCAAATTTTTCCTCTATCTTAATTCTGGGAAAAGATCGGCACCACGCGAATTCAATGTCTGAAAGTCGGAGGTACGGATCCGATCCCCCGGGTTATCTTTTTTGTCCGGGTTCCGCGCGCGTCGCGAAAAATTATCGCGGTCCCGGGCTTCGCGTGTCGGACGCTCCTGCGGACGAGAGGCGAGAGACGCGGGTACCGAGAGTCCGGGAGGCGACTACTCGCGGAATGACGTAACGCGTGTAATTGTCGACTGTACACGGGCCCGGAGAACAGCGAAGAAGGGAGCTGGCTGGCCCACGTACCCGCGTTCATACGCGGCCACGGAGAGGAAGGCGAGGACCCCGCGCCCAGGACGTCCTCGCTTTCTCCTTCGTACTCACCTCCCCGGTGTTCTTCCCCGGCCTCCCTTGACTCGACGCTCTCGACCTCGATCGGATCGAGATGATTATTTGCCGGCTCTCCCTTCTCCTGCGACTACATCCGAAAAATGCGAAATTTATCTCGAACACGACGCGCGACCGAGAGTTGGATTTTCTTTTTTTTACTCCGGTGCCAAAGATACCCGGAATTTATCTATACCCGGAACCGAAGATTCGTATTTTTCATAAGGGGACTCGGATCTCGCTCTGATGCATTAAAAAATCGTACGCGACTGCAATCCGAACTGGAATCGCGAGGGACTAATGGATTTTATACGGCGAGTTGTCCCGGACACGGACGATGGATTATGTACGAGTAGGACAGATTCTCTGTAATCAACTTTACACCGACTGGGGATTATCCAAACTTTGAATTATGGGCGGAGACCTTTAATTATAATATCGACTACGGAATTCATGCCCCACATTGCACGGATCGAGACGTATACTTTTCATTTAAAACGCGAAGTGCGTTGCGACGACGGATTTAAAATTCTCACTTGTGAATATGAAATGATCCATCGCGATATCACATTCGTATACGGAGTTTATTACTTTTCAAGATAACACGTACGTTAGATGAATCGATTCAATTTACTCGGAGGATTGATTGTCTGACGCCTACCAGTTCCTCGGAGGCATAATTTGATTCCATTCGATCAAAGGGAATCGCACAGCCTTTCGATATCGGCGTATACCGCATCCGTGCCGAGACGAATAGAAAATATCTCATGTTCGCACGTGCGAGCGGAGAAAAGTAAGAGAACGTAATTGATTCGCATCGCTGATATTCCAAAGTGGCGCGCGGTCCGTAGGGACAGCTCCGCCGAAACGAGTCGAAGACGGCGGGGCCACGTCGGTGCGGCGAACCTGATTTTCGGGAGTATCGAACGCGTTCCTCTTCCCTCTTTTTCTCCGCCGCTACCACCTATCGCGGTATTTCGCTTCGCGAGAACGTCGTCCGCGCCTGGGACCACGAGCGAACTCCACTTCGTTGATGGTATCCTGAAGCCGACGTTGTCCAACGCGTTGCCGAAATTCGGCGGTGATTGATGGTTCTTCGAGTGGGCCAACTTGCCGCGGGGTACCCACCGTACACCTATACCGCAAACGCGTCCCCCTGCGAAACGTCTCCGTACGCGATCGTTGTACCCGAGCAAACGGAGACCGCGCGTGCATACGCGGTACAGCTACGTACGGTGTATTTTCCTCCACCGATATTTTCCTTCCCACTCTCGCACGCGCACCAAGGCAGTTTCTTCACCCACACTCGACGAAATGCTCCGTGGTAGTCGAGTCGACGCGACCGCAGAGGTTCTCGAACACAGGGATGGTGCGCGAGTTGCATGGACCGTCGAAGATGAGAACCGGTTTTCTCCTCATTCCCTCGACGCGAGGTATTTTTCACCTGCTCTTCGTCGCCCCCCCACTTAATTCGAATCGATTCCCTCTCCGTCAGGGTTCGTCGTTGAAAGAGCGCTACGATTATCTATTGTCTGGGGATAATCTTCGATATTGAATGATGTGATTACAGTTATCCGGGGGATTCGCCTGTGATTAAAATAGACGGCGGATATAAGTGTTGGGAAATCAAATGAAGACCGTATGCAGAGTCGGTTGTAGATTGTCAAGGAGCCGGAAGATATGTTCATCAATCACCTGTTCATATCGCGACATTTTTCATTTCTTTTTCTCTTATCGTATTCAACTCGTATTCAACTCTTCTTGCTTTTTTAATCCGACTCTCTTTTATTAATTCCTCGCCTCATTATTCCTGTTCGCTGTTCGATTCACCCCGCGACCTTTCGTGGCGCAAACGCATGCGGAGAGATATTCGAAACGGAGGTTCGGTGCTCCTGCGATTGAGCGATCGACGTTCATCGGAGATACGGTGTAGGTGCAGCGCTAAGAATTTTGCCCGGTAGTGAAAGAGTGTCGATCTCTGCACAGTAGGCGGAGGGAGCGCAGGGAAAGGCCCCCAGGTGAGCCGTGCGGAGCTGCCTCTTCGCGGTGCTGTTTTCCGCTTCCGCAGCAACATGCACGCTGCTTTATTAACAACAATTAACATTCACGTGTTGTTTATTCGCGCCTTTTTCACATTGTAGTAATACACGTGCGGTGTACGTGTTTAGTTCACTTCCAAACACAAGTCCCAGTTTGGCGTAGACTCGTATAGTGCAAAAACTTGCGGATATTGCAACGTGTAATCCGCACATTAACGTTCGTATAATTAGACGATCGATTGTGTAACAGCTTCAATTGATCGATTTATTACGTATGCGTCCGTTCCTCGGATAACCAACCTGCGGTATAATTTTATCGCGTTAATAAAATCGCCGCTGCAGATGTGAGCTTTTCGCTGCAGCGTCGCGTCGTTCGTTTATGCTTGGTCAAAATCTGGGTAATGATTTGAGGTGTCTCTGGGTAATGATTTTTGTCTAAAAAAGACCCGAGAATCGACGTGGATAGAGAACGTCGGTCAAAATCGCGCGCGTACGAAGAAGATGATCGCGATAAATCAGGTGCCACGTACCCAGCAGCGATGTTACTAAAAAGGCGGTCCCCGTGATCTCCGATTTAACTTAACATATTCCGTTGGAACCAGCTGTAGTTTAAAAAAAAACGATTCGACGAAGATAAGTTGTATTGGAAGCTCGTTCGGATTTAGGGAGAAGCATATATTGCGGTCCATCGTGTGCGAAACGTGAATTCGCACATCATTGCAGGTATACATTACTACGAAAATGGAAGTTATCGAGGTAATTTGATTACATCTTGACAATTCGGTGAAATTGTGGCTTTTCGGCGGACAACGAGATCTAGCGCCACATAGATTTCCGCATATTACGCACGCCAATTCCGCTGGATGACAATAACTCCGGGACGGATGTTATTTAATAAACCCGACCAGGCGTACGATCATAAAACACTTAGGACTCCTCACGGGACGGAACCTCTGACGCAATTATTTATCCAATAAATTATACAGCCGCGGGCAGGGTTTCGAGAGATTCGTATATAAAACGGTGGCCATCCTTTGACGTCCGCTGGTACCAGGCGAACAGCTCTCGCCGCTACCTATATGTACGAAAAGCACGATCATAATATTATTTACCCTTGAGAGAGGTCGACGCGAATTTCGCCCGGGACTCTTCCATCTTTCTCAACCGCGCGATACGTACGCCTACCTTCGTTTCACTCGCGTTGGAATCTCGACAAAAAATACACACACACACACACGCGTCGCGTTGGCTCGCGCTGGTGTATCATACGCGTTTTATATCGCGAGGCGAGCCGGGTCTACGTTGAGAACGACCGGCGCGACGGACATGGAATCCTGATACAAAGATTTACCGGTCTTCGGTTATGTTTGATGCACCATTGTGTTTTGGCTTACGGTAGGTTAGTTGCATTACGAGCGTCACGAGAGACGTCAGCCTTTCGTAACGGGGTGACGACGTAGCACCGCTCTTGGAGGCTCGTCCCAGAGAAACGCGTCAAACAAAATCGCCGATTGGTTCTTGAGTTCTCGCGCCACTACGCAATATTATTATACATACGACGCTCGTTATCAAATGCAACAGACGATTCGGATTACTCGGTGGCATCGAAAATCCATCCAAATACACTCCAACACTCTGATCTTTGGAAATAGGATTTTTTTTTTTTTCAAAATTGCATGATACGCATTCCGCTGCAGGGTCCAATCTAACGATCGAGATGTACAAGTATGTGTGCATTTCTGGTGATTTTCATGCCTATTCGTAACGGAGGCATCATCGATCATGTTACTCCGTCGAACGATCGGTCTTAGAAATATAAAAATTTCAATATCGATGACCGCTCCGCAACAATCGTTGGATAAAATGATTCCTCGTATCAATACCGTGAAAACGCATCCGATAATTCGCCAATTTTCTAATCATTGCTCGCGAGTCATCACCGATAATGGATAAAATTGACTCGGACGTGACAAAGTGCAATTGATTGTATACTCGGCGATTCGTTAGAACGAAAGTCAATTCCGCTCCGATAGCGGGAGCGGTCGTCGTCTCTGGTACGAGTATACGTCATTCGCGTAGATTGCCGGTAGACGTAACGTGATGGCGTCAACCGCGGAAACGCCACAAGGAAATGCGACAACCGAGCAGTCTTTCGATCAGGCGAGCACAACGCCAGTGGAGCTTCCCAGTGTGTGGTCGGCCCTCGCGTCGGTCTTACTCGTCCCGCTCTTTCTACTGCGTCCGCGTCCCCACTTCGACTTTCAACGGGAGCGTCGCGCGACCGATAACATCGTAGTACCAATCGCGAATCTCTCTGTGATTCTACATATTCCGGTAAGTATTGTCAGAATAAAAAATCTGCGTGATATTAAAATGTTTTGTCTCACCCCTCTCAATTTTTAAAATAATGTCCATTAACTACGATCCGTTTGGTGTAAAATAAAATGGAAAAATTGAAATTTCCCATTGAATTTGCTGATTATGTGAACGGACGTTGAGGGTAAGTTATCAAGAGAAGTTTCAGAACGTGAAATTGCAGTGGGTAAGGTCGGGGCCGTGGATATTCTTCTAACAGACATTCAGAATAACGAGAAGCTCACACTCGGGTTTATCTCAATTCCGATAAAACCTACACAACTTGAACATTAGTTGCTACGGCCACAGTATGCTAATGTACATATACGGATCCCAACGTTCTCTCGAAGTGGTTTTAACGAGGCCACGGCCCCAGGCGTCTTAGTCTCGTTATCGCAAGGCGACACTGTTATACATATGTTTGCAGAGGTTCGTACATTTTTTCACAGTTCTGTAATATTTTATCTGATGAAAATGTTATGTGTAAAATTCTGAATTTTCGTGTAAAAACTGAGAAAGTACCATGAATGAAATAACATAAATATTCACGATAAAATTGAAGCTGAGCTGGCCTGGGTCTGGCCGGTTTCCGTTAACTGTATAGATTACGCAATCGAGGCTATCTCGCCTCGTGACGTCTGGCGGTCAGGTTTGGCTGGAATCAAGGCTGCAGAAATACCAATTCCCGGCGAATGTTGGGTAAGGTCGGCGTCTTCGATATTTTTGTAACAGAGACGCAGAAGTTGTAGGTGAGATGATCGACCGAGCCAAGATAAACACAGTCGTGTCAAGGAGAAGCGCTGCGAAACCAGTCGGATTGGATTTTTACACAGGTATCATTTTATTACTCAATATTTACAAAGTTTCATTGAACGCCACTCTCTAATAAATGATCCTAATCGTAAGCTACATATAAAATTGGTCATCGAATCGACAACGAATCATGTTGCGTATCTGATCTTACGATCGGGAAACGATCGCACGCGCTCCAACGGTAGCGCAAACCTCATCATCAATTTTTAATAATTTAATTCTCTCTCTACGTACATCAGGGAATTCCAAATCTATTTATTCCAATAATCTCCTAACTACGAATGTCATACTCTTAGGTAAAAATATCCCAATCGATTCCCCCGCTTCGTCGTTTTTTCCACTCTCTTCGATAATTTATCGAGAGGCGAACAATCCATGGAGGGTTAGTCGATCGATCAATCTTCTCAGTGATTGTGAATTTACGACGGTGGCGTAGTGCTATCGGTCCGCAATTGCGAAGGTGCCGCGTCGCTGTACGCTATATCGAAAACACTTTTTTTCTCCAACATTTGTTGATGTCGAAGCTTTGTCCCCCCCTGCAACGAGACTGCGATTCCAGAGTCAAGGTCATCGTCGAGACGTCTGGGATCCAAGGGCGCACCGTGAAGCGGAGATACTTGGGGCGAAGAATGTGGCGGCGGAGGTGGAGGATGGAGGTAAAATGGCGATGGAATCTGTTCGTATTTATAGGAAGGCTGATGGAAGCTCGTCTGCGTTTTTACGGGCGGTTCCGTTGCAAAAATTTCTACCGGAGGATCGTCGCTGTCCCCACCTTCTGCCCGCCTGAGTTTCCTCCCCTCCTTGACGATGGCTCTGAGCTGATCCGACTCCGCGTTTTGCAGGGGTTTGATCCTTCGTCTCGTCTTGGGGGTGGCACCTTCCGGGGTCTTGGTGCGGCCGGCCGCTTCCACTTTCGGGGATTGCGATCCTTGAGTGAGTTGCGGTGGTATGATCACGGGTTTCTTCTGCCACCTCGGCCTCTGCTCTTCTTCGGCAGCTTCCTTCATTTCTCTTCTTCTTCGTTCCATCTCCATCCGCTTTTGTTTGTACCTCGACATATGTCCTCCTGCTTGCGGGGCGTCTGAATCTTGAGATTTTACATCTTCTACGGTTGTTGGTTTCGCTTGTTTCGTCCTTTCCAAAGTCTTGGAACGCCTGGGTGCCGGGCCGAGTCGTGGTTCACGAAGAGGGACCGATGATTCCTGTGATATTTGTGGACGAGAATCGATCGATTTTCCGCGCTGCGTTCGAGGCCTTGCCGGATGCGCGTCCGTCTCAGGAGCCCTATTTCCTTTGGGTTCTGTCTTTGGCCTGCTTGTTTGCCGCACAGTCTCCTGAGGCTCGTCGGTGCGTTTAATCGAATGAGCGACGCTTCCGCTCTTGTCCCAAGTCGATCTTTTGGATTGCGTGGTACCCGAGGTTTGCAGTGCTGAATCTTTAACAGATCTTCGCCTCGGAATTTCACTGACTCTTTGGCTCTGGTTTTCAGGAGATGTCTTCGATGAAATTCGACCGGAACTGTTCTTTTTCGTCGAGTCGGAACTCGAAATTATTTCGCGAAGTCCACTGCGGATCGCCTCTTCCGCGATCAATCTCGGCGTCGAGTGATAATCCTCGGCCCTGGATGTGAGCGTACCAGGGCTTTGATCACGCTCCATTCTTGTCGCTTGGGGATCTTGGTCCGATGATAAGACCAACTGGCGAAGAGGAGACTCACTCGTACGTTTGTCTTCTCCCATAAAACCGGATGTTAAAAAACTAGTTTCAATATTTGCTATGTGATCACTCCGTCTTCTGTTCTTCGATCTATGCCTGGGCGTTTCATATGGTTGTGAATTATCCAGAGGTTCCCCCGATATGTCGGTCAGTGGGATTTGTCGGCTATCCCATTCACCCAATCGCAGTTCCTCTGGATTCGAAGACTTCGAAGGAACTTCACTCTTTTCCTGAATTTTCTCTTTTTCAGACCGAATCTCTTCGGTCTCGATAGTTGTAGGTATGTGGAAAATATCTGGTTCACGGATAGCTTTTTCAGAAATACTTGAGTCAGGATTTGGTTCTTCTCGTGACGTTTCTGGGTCAGGACCCGAGCCCTCCGCGGAGGATGAGGTCGATAATACGTAAAATGAAGGTGATCCCGTTTTTGGATAATTTTCCTCGTCAGAAGTTCGAACAATATTTTTCTCCTCGGACTTCCTATCAGGGCTTTTTGCCATAATTTTTTTTGGCGAGCGATGCTTTTCCGGTTCAGTTTCTTTCCTCCTACCTGCGCTACCGCTTTCTTCATCGATGGATTTATTTTCGAGTGGAAGTGACTTGTCTGGTGAAAGTTGATTTTGTTCCGAACTGTCTAAAGCTACTTCCTCCTTTGATTTGCTTGGCGGCTTCTGCTTTTCACTTCCTCCTGGATCTTGCCTGGATGATGTCTCTTTGTCCGATGAATCTTTGAGTGACTCACTCTTGGTCTCAGTAATATCAGGCTGCTTCTCCTCATCTGCCGTCTCAGTTGACGCTAAAATAGTTGACTCTGCGATCGGAGGGCTCACATCTCGTACTTTCGCAGATTCTCCGACACCATCAAGACTCTGAGGTTCTTCACTTGCTCCTTCAGTAGCGTCGGGCTTCTCATTCGAGACAATTTCTGTATTATCTGTTTTTTCTACGATCACATGTCCATTGTCTTCCATCTGATCAGCATTGCTGGAATCTATGACTGCATTTTTCACTGTCATCTGCACTGGATGCTCTTCCTCCGCTTCTGCAGGGGTGGACTGTGACTCGCTTGAAACTTGCATCGCAATTTCAGGTTGTGTGGGGGTTTTCACCGTTTCCTCAACACTTGGTTCAGTTTCAGGCTGCTTCTCTTCGTCGAAAGCCTTTACTCCACCTTCTGCAGTTTGTGATTCTGATGCTGGTGGAAGTTCACCGAGTGTGCCATTTCCATCTTCATCAATCGGAGGAATCTCCTTGCTACCTGAGACGAGCTGCGCTTTCACTGGTTCCACCTGATCTCTGGGCTTCGGTGTATGAGAATCGATTTCTTGGAGCTCAGAATTTGGAGTTTTTTCGGTGGCCTCTAACACTTTTTCGGTAATGATATTAGATTTCATTTCTTCGGGTGATTGGATATTATCCTCTGCACTTTTCTTTTGATCTTCGCTGGAAATTACTGTCAATATTTCTTCGGTAGGATTCTCCAGATTTTTTTCTGCAGTTTCTGACATTTTGCTAGTAACAGGCTCAAGTTCGTCTTGGGCTCGGGATGTCGATATTTCGAATCCTGAATTCGTCGGTTCAATTTCTTGTGGTTTTTCTGAAATATTCGGTCTCTCGATAACGATTTTGGATTTCATTTCCACGGGTGATTCGGTATTATCTTCTGCACTTTTCTTTTGATCGTCGCTGGAAATTGATGTCAACATTTCTTCGGTAGGTTTCTCCAGATTTTTTTCTGCAGTTTCTAATATCTTGCTAGTGACAGGCTCAAGTTCATCTTGGGCTCGGGATGTCGATATTTCAAATCCTGAATTCGTTGGTTCAATTTCTTGTGGTTTGTCTGAAATATTCCACCCGATATCCAACAATTTTTGTGACGAAACACTATCGGTAGGTTGCGAAGTTTTTGATTTTACTGTCGTATTTATTCGGGCATCGTCAACGATGATTGGTTCTTTTTCTTCTTCGGAGTTTATTCTCAATGATGTTCCTTGAGATTTGTCTGGAATTTCTTGACTGGCTATTTTCGTATCGTCGTGTGAGTCATTCTCTTTTTGAACATCATCGTTCTCGAATGCCTTACCCATGATCATTGCATTCGGAAGTTCAATCAGTTTTTGACGTAATTCTGCCTTACCTTGGTCCAGCGCAGCTTCTGAGACTCCGGCGACGTCGTTGTCTTTATTGACTTGTGTTTCATTTTCTTCAATTGCACCAGTTTTTTCAGATATCTGCATGTCCTTTGGTTTTTCTCGCTCTGTCTCTTCGGTACTTGCAGTAGAATCTGATTGGCGTTCACTTAGTTGAGATGTTTTAGGGGGATCAATATCCGAGCTCCCGGATTTTAGGTCGCCAGTCTCTTTTTCTTTCACCGGATCTTGTTTTGAGCTTGAGCCGATTAGCAATTCAGTTTGTTTCAGAAGCTTGGATTTCACACTCGACTGCGTCGTCCTGACCGGAACTTCTTCCAACTCCGAACTCTCTGTGCTAATTCTTTTAGCTTTTTGATGCCGCAGTATTGCTCGTTTCTTAACAGGAGCTTCGTCCGATTCACGGGACTTGACTTTCTTCAAAGTCTTCTCGGCAGTCGACTTGAATATTCCAGACTTTGAGATCAACGAGATTTTACTTTTCTTATTATCTTCTGTCTTACTCTCAGTCTCCCCATTGCTGCTTCGAGGTTCCGACGTTTTCATTTGTGAATTACCAGCATCCGTTGACGTTACGTCACTTTCCTTTCTCTCGTCGTTTTTATGACTCGCTTTCTTTGAGCTGGCAGATTTTGCGTCTGTCTTCTGCACTTTATTCTTCGACCTTTTAGGGCTCGACTGCTTTCGGCCGCTACTCCCGGTGTTCCGTACCTTTGACGTCTCTTCCGTTTCCGCCTTTGCATGCGATCGTCTGTGATATTTGTCTTTACTCGCGTCTGGCGATGAACGAGCCAGAAATTCGCTGAGTTGCGTTTCGTCCTCGTCTTCGGAATTTCTTACTCTTCGTTCATTCGCACTCTTAGTTTTCGCCCCGTCCGGAGAAGGTGTGGTGCCTTGTTCGTCGAGGGAGTCCGATATCTCCCGTAGCACTTCCGCTTCCAGAGTAGCCCTCCTGCCCTCTCTACCATCCTTGGATTTATGACGGAGCAAATTACTCCGCGGTATCGATGACTTTGTTTCTTCTTCAATCGGCGACCTCGTTCGGAAACTCCTGGATCGTCTGAACTCACCGCCCAGTCGTTTTTTTGATTTCAATTTTTTCCTCGATCTCATCTCTTCCTCCGATTCGTCGTTGTCGCTGCGGCTCCTAACGTGCATGAAGTGTTCCGTCTGCGTGGCCGCCGTTCGGTCAGTCTGAGTAGCAATTGCGACTTGACCGGGAAGACTTTGCGTTTCCAAGTAACTTCCGGGATCCAGACCTGCGACCCCGACGTGTCTAACGTCTCTGTCCATGAGGAGTTGCGTCAGCAATGCATTTTGCTTCGCCAATTCAACGTCGTGGATGGAATAAGTGGGAATATGTGAAGAAGATCCACTCGGATCGCCTCCCAGTGCCCGGGTGTTCTGCTCTGTCGCTTTTGAAGCAGCGGTGCCGACCAGCATTGCTGCTGCGAACTTTCTTTGCTGTCGAAGGTCCGCCTCCTGATCTTTGAATCGTTGGTCTCGGATTCTGAGTTCCTCTTCGGCATCGTCGAGGTCACCGTGATCGATAACAAGACGCTGGACACTGGGCTCTCTCTCTTCTCGGTGTTGTCTCCGTTCGCGATCAAGATTCCGAGGCAGCAGAATCAGCTCGTGATTCCGAATGTACTGCTTGGCTTCCAGACCGTCTGCACCATTCATCTCTTGCCCGCTTCCGTGCAAATCCTGGTGCCGCCGATTTTTCTGATCTTCGATAAATCGCCGGAGGAGAATATCCTTGCCGTCCGTTCGATAGCCAAGAATTTGCTGGTCGCTAACCAATGTCGTAGGCCTCTGGGCCTGTGGTGAGACTTCGTCACCCTCCAAATGACCTCTGGTTACCAAACGAAGGACCTCTGCATTGCCGTCTCTGTAGAAATGCTGTTCTCGCGTGAAACGTGACGTTTCGTCCGCACGGCCAAGACTTCGTACAGGAATATCGGAGCCCCGTTCTACTTCGTGTCTCCGAAGAGAATCTATATCTTCCGTGTCATAAGTCCGTCCAGCTTCGACGTCTTCGACGCGCAGGCGATCGTCTTGACGTTTGTGGGTAAGGCGTGGAATACCCCATACAGGGGGACCGTCGCGAAGGCGCAACGTCGTAGCTTGCGGTGTTTCGACCGCTACCACGTCTCCTGGTAGAGAAGCGAGACCACGATTTTTGGTATTACGTCGATTAAACTTCCAGTTTTGTCGCATTGGGTCAGCGCTCCAAGCCTGTTTTTTTCCGGACCACTCAGCTGTAAATTGGGGAAGTGGAACATCAGATGAAAAGTTCTATTTATCAAAAATATTAAATTCCAACTGACTCTGTGTTACCTTGAACGGCGTTAATTTGTTTCCGCCGAAGGTGTCGCCTTGGCCTGTTGTCCGAAACGTGAGCCACCTCGAACGAATGTACCCGTCTTTTTCTGGGCGCCATATAAAAGGGACAAAATGGACATATGCAGCAAAGGATCAGAGCCAATAACGCAAGTGCCATCAGAAGTCCGAGTAGAATGAGAAGCCATAACAACAGTCGATTTTCTGCCTTATAAACGATCTGAAAAAATGACGAATTGATGTTGACGGATGTACGATTGATTTCTGGGTAATTGCGACAGTGTTCTACTCACATACTCATTTTCCGACACAACACTCGTCTTATTAACGACGTTGAACTTTCCGTTAGCATTAGATTCCATGCTGCCATGTTCCGCCGTTATTCCTGTCCCGATGTTCCCACCATTCTCTGCGCTCCCAACGACAGAAGATCCTTTGCCGGCCTCTCCTGCGAGTCCTCCCTTATTTCCTCCCGTACCTCCACTTGTACTCCCCGCGCTGCCTCCAGCCTTTCCGTCGATCGCACCCGTGTTAATTCCTCCACCAATGCCTCCGGAATCGACGGTATTTTCTCCCCCTGGCGTACCTCCACCGCCGCCCCCAATACTTCCCGCTGTTTTATCTCCGGCTGTTCCCTTGTCGGTACCTCCACCCGTTCCTCCCGCTGCCGAATCACTGGAATCTTTCCCGGTACTTCCTCCTCCACCTATAATCGTCTCTTTACCAGTTCCAATTTGAGTCCCTCCGGCATTTTCCATAACTTCACTCTTTGCGGTTGTACCGGAGCCTTCGGCAGAGGTTTGACCTCTACCTCCGTTTCCCCCGCTGATATTCTCCCCATTTCCATCCTTGCCGCCACCATTTTTTCCGCCAGTTGGATCGCCTTGGCCACCGTTCTTCTGTCCGTTTTTATCGTGGCCAGCTGTAACAATATCATCTCCACCAGCTGTTCCACTTTTATCGTGTCCAGCCATCCCGATTCCGGAATCGTCACCTTGTGTTTCACGGGTACCATCAGCAGCAACTCCACCGGGACCTCCTACTGTTCCTTTACCGGTTGTCCCGACAGTCACTCCTCTGTTTCCCTCGGGTGAATCAACCCCCTTGCCATCTTCAGCTCCACTTACGGTTACACCGGTCGAGCTACCGCCTTTACCATTCGCGTTGCCTGTTTCGGTTTTTTCTTCTTTATTAATGACATTCTCTTCGACGGGATTTTCTTTCGGCGATCCGAGAGAGTTTCCGTCGGGTGGATCCGTGTCTGGATTCACCGGGGGTACGATCCCCATCCCATTAGCTGCGAGGGCCTGATGAATTTTTTCAATATCCACGAGGAACGTACCTGACATCGTTGGTTCGACTCGTGCCACTACTACGCTCCTAGAAACGATAAACTTGCTGATTTTGGTAACGACAAATCTTCAAGGCTTCACGAATTACGACGGATACTAACATTCTGCCACCTTTGTTGTCACCGGGTTGACCCGACTGATTGTAAGGTCGTACGTCCTGAATAGTCACCCGTCCACCGGTGATCGATGCCAACGTCTCCGTTGTTCGCAGTGGGTCCAGGTGCTCGGACGGCACGACTAACATCAGGGTGAGTGCCCCCATGGGGGTCGCAGTAATTACACGTACCTGCGCCGTGTTTGAGCGATGTGGTACCCCTGACATTTATTGCAAAAATTAGCTGTTTTTTTTTTTTTAAGATCGAGGAATGGCAACTTCCGTTGGACTCACCCATGTCATACGCCCTAACCGTGAGAGTATAGAGCACAACGTCGTCGACTGCTCTTTTTTTCCTATTTTTCCAAATTCTCAACGGTTCGTCGGTAGGGGCACCGATTTTCCGGAAGGTGCTCAAGGTGTGTAGAAAATCGCTCCTGAACTTGGCCGCAAAATTAACGTAAGGGTTATTTCTCCGGCGCCGAGATTTATTCAGCGGCTCCCTCAGGATTAATTCACCCGTAACTTCGTCCAGGTAAAATTTATTCCCGTAATTACCGTGCACCAGCTCGTATCGGACCTCGTTGTTGGGTGGCTCGGCGTCTGCGTCGATTGCCTGAGGGTAATTTCACCGTAAGAAAAAATTCATTAAATTTAATATCATTCGTTTATTCGCAAGAAATCGTTACTCTGATGAAAGCTGGTATCGTAAAGTTTGTCTGCTCGGAGTTGAGAACGAATTCATAGACGGACTTGTCGAAAACGGGTGCGTTGTCGTTGACGTCCAACAAGTTGATCGTCAATGGAACGGTGCTCAGAAGTCCTTTGCCCTCTTCGTCCCTGGCTTCGATGAACAACTGCAAAGTTGCGGACGTCTCTCGATCCAATGCTGACCCCGAACCCCTCGTTACAACAATCAGTCCCGTTTCGGAATCGATACTGAACGCTTCGTTTCCAGGACCAATAATTCCGGTGTACCTCACGCGTCCGGACAGTCCCGTGTCTTTGTCGCTCGCGTGAACCTGAAATTCAGTATCGAATCGTCGCTGCAGACCGAAGGAAATATAAAAATGCAGCGGAGCGATTGGGGGTGACTCGAATTTTACCTGGATAACTCTGGTGCCTGGGGGTACATTTTCAGCGATCGTCACCTGGTACATATCCCTTTCAAATTCTGGGGGATTGTCGTTGACGTCTCTGAGAAAAATGGTGACCGGTGCGGAGGCGGAGAGGTTCGTAGCAGGTCCAACCTCTTGTGCAATCACCTGAAAGGTTTCTTTCAGCATCGGTTCGTTCGCGGAGGCAATTTTCAATTTTTACAATTACCGTGAATTCGAGCGTCCTGCGGGCCTCGTAGTCCATCATAGTATTATCTCGTACAGTAACAACGAAATTAGCGACCCTTTCAGCCACCGTCGGTGATACTTCGAATGTACCGTTGTTGTTTCCTAGCTTCAGAGCAAATACACCCGTCTTCCCGATATCCTCATCTCGAACTTTGGCTAAATAGGGATGGTCAAACATCACCACTGTGCCAGGAGGCGCGTTCTCGTCCATCCAGGCCACGTAGCTGAAAGTAATTTAATTGAGAAATCGATCGATTACGAATGCGACTTTAATTTTCTACCTGTCGCTCTCGAAATAGGGAGGGCTATTCCCTGCCTCTCCGAGGAGGAGTCCCAATTCCACGACCGTCGCCTGTCCAGGAGGCTCATCTCGGGAACGACGAACTTCCTCAGCTACTACGGTGAGCAAAATCGGAGCTCCAACGTGCGTGATTTTGGTCAACTCATCCAAAGGTCTGGCTAAGATTATTTCCCCTGTAATGGTTTTTGCGAGGTTTGCTATATTTTTACGGGCAATACGGTACGGTCGGGCGACGTAAATTTAAAGAGTTTTGCGGCTCTGGCAAATCGGAGGTTGAACTCCGTAAGGCGGTCTAACTTTTCCTGGCTTCGTCTCATTATCATACGCGTAGAGAATATATTACGAAGTCGGCCTGTTTTATATTCCATCGTATAATAGCAGGTGAGCCGCAAGTCGACGGCCAGGTCGCGTGCGTCTTCGCTGTAGCGATAAGATCGCCAACTTACGATGGGGCCAAGACTGACCACCTCGCACGGTCAATAATGTTAGACCCCTACCTCCGAACTCTGAACTCGTTTGCGTTCGCCGGCTTCTACCGGGGTGACGCATATTTCACTTTTTCTGTTATTTCTTCGAGTCGAGAAACAATTGGACCGGAATTCTCTGTACTCGTAGATCGAATTACGAGACAAACGTCTACCAACGAGCGAAATAATTAGGTCGATTTTTCCCCTATTCCCCGAATTTCAAACACAATTGTACGGAATGACTTCTCAGTCGGATCACGAGATACTCTTTTTGATTTTCGCCGGATTTGTCTGACGGTGATTTCCGAGACGATAGAACTTTGCGGGGAAGTAGAATTAAGCGAAAGTTGGGGTTCGGAAAGAGTCAATCTCTTCTGTTGATCGGACGGTGGTAATTTATTTTAGAACCTAATCTTTATGGCCCGAAACGTCACGCAATGCGTCTGGGTATCGTAAGTTTTTTGTAACATGCGACTCGGTTTGGCGCAAATTTTTTTTCTTGGCAAATTATTGCGGCAACGTCCGGCGAATTATCGAGTTACAGCATCGAGGTGTCCTAAGTTTCAGTTGTTTCGTAGGTGATGGTTGAGATAAAAATTAATTTATTCATCTCTCAATATCGCGTAATAAAAATAAAATCCAGACTATACCGAAAGTAATTTCCTTTCCGTGTAGATTGCGTTAACCTACCTAGAGGAATTTCATCGATCTGATTACGGGAAACTACACGAATATTCAAATGAGTCCGGAGAAACATTTTCTCGAATGATCGTATCAAGGGCGTGCACCCCGACTTTTCAAGGACCTGGTCTATCGAAAAATCCTCGCAAGTCCCAGTCAGCGGTAACAGAGAAGTGATTATTCAAAAATGCACAATAATCTCACCGGTCCATTCCGAAATATTGAAGAACGGGGTGAGAGGATTTCCCTCGGAGACCAGACCGTAAGTAACTTCTCGCGGAGTCCCCTTGTCACCGTCTTCGGCGTGTACTCGTAGAATTACGTCCCCCTGAAAATTGAAATTTTCTCAATCGATCCGTCCATCAAGACGCCGGGGATTAACTGCGATCCACTTACAGGCTTAACGGAATTGTTGACCCTAGTCAAGGGGGGAGCTATGGTAAATATCGGAGGAACGTCCTGAACGTCCTGGACGATGACGACGACGCGAACCCCCGCGATATTCCTTGTGTCTTTTCCAACTTCGGTGTAAGGATCCTATCGATTTTTTTATTTTTTTTTTTAAATATTCATCTTCAACTCGTGAAGCAATGATTCGACTTCACTCACCGTTGCGTACATCGTCAGAGTGTACATCGACTGAGTTTCGAAATCTAGTTCACCTATTAGCGTAATAACTCCTCGGGTTTGCGTCGGTGTCTGGCGCTGACGAATGGTAAATAATTCCTTAGGTTGCTGAAAATAAGAATTTGCATAATCGATTCGCGCCGCGCTTCCAACTCTTGGTCAATATTGTCGTTATAGCTACTACACCTCGTTATCGTAATTACGCGCGTTCGTACTAACCCAGAGTTCAATGTACACCGGTTTACCGTGCCAAGGATTTGCCCTCACCAAAAGATAGTCCAACTCCTTTCCCGGCTTGGCGTCCTGCGAAAAGAATCGCCGAAGATTGAATAGCCCTATCTCGGGGTCGAGGGAAAGGGAAAATCTCACCTCCGGGACCATGATGATCGACGGGACGTGAGGGAAAATCATGTCTCGGGGTGTCGTCGCATTCGTCACCGAGATCGTCGCTTGCATCGAATTCGAATCACCCTTAGAATCTCTGACCCGAACCGCAAAGTCGTGCAAACGTCCGGGAACCAGCCTCCTCGTCAGGATCACATTTGCCTGACAGACTTTGTTATAGAGAGTGCATGGAAGGTTCTCCACCCGTACGATGGGCTGAACAGCAGCTGAAGCATCGTACGATCTGGTCAGTTTTTTTTTTAAACGTGCTTGTCGTCGATTATAAGGATCTGTAAGACTGACCGGTTATGTCGAATATGAGGGGAAAATCGGCGTCTTGATCGGTAGCCCGGAGGCGGAAGATCACGGAATCGACCTCTGCGTCGGCGGGGACGAGGACGAGTCCCATGTAAGTGGAAGTGTCGAATTGCGGACGCGCTCCCGCGGCCAGAACGGAAATGCAGCCGAAATAAATCCATGCCTCGATCCATGTTGCCGTCAAAAGCATCCTACGGTCAGACGGGGAGAAAAGTTGACAATAATCGAATGATGATATTTTTCGTCAACGGAGCATCGCGTGCGAAAATGAAAGCAATATCGACGCTTGAGTTCTAACAAGCGGTCGAGTTGACCTCAGCTTTGACCGGCCGATCGATTCACGTGGTTAATTGAGCGTTCCTCTGTTATTTCTTCAAATCCTTGCAGAGATATATACGAAACCGTCGTGGCCCTCGGGGTGCTTGAACTTCTAGCTCGTAACGGCAGCACCAGCCTATCTTGCGACCGTTTCCGGTTTTGGCTCGTGCGAATAATTTATTCGATTCGGCGGTCCGCCTCGGGTGTTCGCGTGATATGCCGCTTCCCCAACGTCCGACCCGACCCCCCGTCTCGACTCGCCCACCCACCGGTCATTGCGGAGGACTTTTCGGGTCATAGGTCGGGGTGGGGGACAAAAAAAGAACAGAACTACAAGAATTACGTCCAGCGTTGAATAATTTTCTCGGCACGTATTCAAACTGCGTATTTTTTATCGTGCGCTCCTAATTGAATTCCGTGCCTTTGACTCGTTCTCTCATTTTGTTGGAGAATCGGAAAATATTTAATAACCGTATACTCGATTGGCTCTCCGACAAAACTCATAATTAATCTTTGCCTGGATCTAGGTACCGAAGCTATATGGCATCGGGGTTGCCGACTGTCCCCTGGGTGATCGATGGTTATTTTAGTTCTTTCACCTGAAAAATATCGATCCGTCTCGGCCAGCTGATGTCCATTTCACGAATTGTGTAACTACGCCGACGCTTCCAATTTAGTTCTAGTATTTCAGGGAGATACTTATGATACACCGGTTTTCATTTTCAGCGACTTTTGGGTCTCGCAGTGAAAGAAGGTATACAGGGCAGACGGTAGAATTAATTTTTGGCAGTGATTAGGCAATTTGTGACCGCGACTTTCGATCACCGACAGCAATTAAGCTGAAAAAGAGAGGACTAATTGATCGATAATTCTACCGAATAGCCGAATGCCACTGAAAGTTTTATACGACAATCCGGAGTGATTGAGGAATGGTCGATCCGTTTCCACGAGAACGTCGTGATGATATCGATTCAGCGGTTAATTATTTATGCAAGCAGCGGAAGTGATCTAGGCAGTTTCGCCCGCTCTCGAAGGAACTGCAAATTAAATGCCTTCTCACCGCAGCTGCCTGCAGTTGCCTGTTATGGTGACGGCTCTGTAACTTAATTAAATTTCGCCAGCAAACGCGATAGTTTCCTGAAAGTTTGTAGTTCGCGGTGTGCGTATATTACATCTTTGCTTTGTATACGAAAATCAGGAGCTATTAAGGGTGGATTACATTTTCACCTAACACGATATCAGTCGGAGGTATGTAAACACATATTTCGGACGGAGTGACAGCTCTCATTAATTTTATGCAAAGTTCTGAGCCTCGGCGGTCCTTTTTTCCGATCGACATCCGATTATTGTGGGTCGTTTAAACTAAACTCGGTCAACCAATCGAAGCATCGATTGCAGGTTGCCCTTCACCTAGAGATAATGCAAGGCCATACTCGTCATTTTCGAATAATGTTACTATAAAGTTCTACGAGACTTACGAGGGTCGCGTCTTTTGTCCCGTTGTGACTGGACGGAATATGCAATCGCTTTGAGAGAGGAGTTGGAAAATATCCTTTCAACATTCCTAGACGACCTCCTCCCCTCTTGGAACTTTCAAGTTCATCTATAAACGTGACTAAAGTGTCGTTGATATTCATTCACATGGTATAGCGTAACGCCTGGCGAGCTTTGCAACTTTGCGATCCCAGGGGTGAATCATGCAACGCGATTCACCCCCGTCGCTTTTCGTGTTGCTCCGATTTCAGTCGAGTTCAAAATGAAGGCGGGATAAGAATGGCGAACGAGCGATGATAAAATGGAGCAAAACGAGATCCGTGACGTGAAACATGGTCTGAAGTGACGGTGAGCGAGGTAAGGTGGTCGCTTGGCGTGGTATGGGGTAAAAGGTGCGTGACTGTTGGGGCGTTAGTTGCGAGTCGTAAGTCAGCTAAGAAACAGGTCAAATGTTTAGCCCTATTGATCACTACACTTTAAACCATCTTATTTTAATGCCTAGTACCTCGTCCGCTTCGTGTAATCTCTTTTCTGCCCAGTAGCCATCAAAGCGTGAAGCTTTTCTTTGGAAATTTTCCAATTACTTAAAAGCTACCCCGTTTACATTATACACGTGTAGATTTCTCGCTAACCCGAATCGATGGACAGTGGCGAACTGACGTTCACCTATTTTTAATTCCATTAATCAGATCGCACCGGAGACTTTGATGGACGGAAGGAAAACGTCTTCCCGATTGAAAGAAAATACGTCATACGCTTGTTTGCATACGTCAGCGATGGATTTTCGTCAGTTGGATTGATGCGCGATGACCCTGAATATGACCGAATGGACACCAAATACGATCCCCGCTTATTCGCGTGTTTGGAGGTAGAATCGAACGCTAACAAATCGATGAAACGCTTCGACGGATTTTACTATGCTATATCCCCGCGTCTGCACGACGAAGTTCAACAAGTCCCGGAGGGGAAAATAATCCCAGCTGATTTTCGCGAAGACGTTGTACTCGGAAAAGTTTCGCATCGTCACGAAGATACTGGAAGGACCACGTGCTCCGACTTGAACCCGAATATCGGAGAGTGGAAAACTTCGCGGGGATTAAAAGCGTCCGAGTTTCGAACGATTCCATCTCCTACTCGCACCGGAGTTCACGGGTTTCGTGCGAAGATACCGAAGGGTATTTTCGCACGGTGATGTGAAATGTGGGGCGATCGGATATCTGAGCGACGATGGATGGCGTGTCATCGTTAGTGGGCTGTTTTCTATCGCAAGAGTTACATGCTGCAGGTAATCGAATGTTCCCGCACCTCCGCTGCACTTGCAATTAGGCCCACGTTTGTTTCTTCGGGTTTGAAATGAGGGTCGTGCATTTTCTGAAATTTATTCATGACCCACCTGATGAATTTCTTCACAACGTTGACATCGGTATTCAAAAATTATTCTCGCACGTACGTTACGTTCCTTCGATATCCCCGACACTATGATTCGCGAAGGTATTAAAAATAACTGCGTCGGCCTCTGTCTTTTTTCTCCAGTCCTTTTCAGCAACTTCGATAGTTCTCTTATCAAAATTCCTATATCATTAAATTTACAACGTATCAACTAATATCACTTTTGGGTCACTTTGATTATCGGTTACGATGGCACGGGAGTCTCCTTCTCGAGTTCCTCAAACCGGATCACTCTTCTCACATTTGGTTCAGTGGTGCGTGATACGATCTATTCAATTTACAAATCGCGTACGAGGGGAGCACTTTATTAGATCAACCGTAGTCCAGGTCGGACATTCTCGTGTTTGAACAGTCACCTCGGTCGCCGTTCCGAGGCATGTGAAAGACCGCGAACCCTTGTCACCGGATTCAACCCCGCCGACGACGACGCCGATACGTTGCCGTTAAACTCACCCTTCCAACCCCCGGAGCTACCGACGTCACACCACCCGACTGACCAATCGTACGTTATTCCCGGTGATTCGCGACTCGGTAGATCTATGTATACGGAGACCCGCGGAGAGTTATTTTCTTTGCCCGTTACTCGTAACTCAAGATTCTTATCGCACGAATAATTCACCGCGTTCGTCAGCTAGACTGGAAATTATTCCATCGATTGCACTTTTTCAAAACTCGATTTATCCTCCGAACTTTTTTACAAGACCTACTTGGGAATTGTTTGAAAAGTTATCCCGATATTCGCCTCGCATGTTCCCAATTTTTTAATTTATTTTTTCGGGGGAATAAGCGCGATACCGGTACCACTTCATTTTGCAGTTTCTCTGCACCGGATATCCCTTGTTTCGAACAACATCGGGTCTCTTCTTGGTATTTTCCTTCGCGGAAAAATCGCTGCACACACGACGAGAGCCTCGGGGGGTGGAATTTTATTCCTCGCAGGATCGGTGTGACTTTCCCGCTCAGTAAACTTCGTAAACTGAACTACCGAAGTTATCGCTTCAATACGTCACCGAGCACGTGGGGAGTTATCGATATAATACAAACACTCGCGTAGAGCCATGAGTCAGACGAAACTTAGGTCATTAGATGGAATGAAACTTGACGCCGTGTTCCGAACGCGAACGGTGCAGTAGGGTGGGTTAAAAGAAATTATTTCTTTCTCATTTTCTGAGCATGGGGGCAGTATTTGTACCTAATAGAAAAAGAATATTTTTCAAATGTGGAAAAAATTGTCTGCTTGATATTTTGAGGTGGCTCACTCGTATTTTGAATAATTATTTAATCAAGTGGGGTACTTCCAGCAGAAATTTTTTTTTTTTGTCAAAAATCAAAGAGAATATCTGAAAATGTTTTTGACTTAAAATTGAAGTTGAGTCGGGGAGCCCGAACTTTGCTGGAGTCAGGTAGCCAGCAGCGCAGCGCTTTGTTGTGAGACGTCACCTTCGAAGCTGTGCAGAGGTTACGCCCCACAACAAACCGCGCGCCCGTGGCTACCTGACTCCAGATGAGCTCGGGCTGGATACCCCGTACTCGTAGACCGAGAAATTTTGGAATATTTCGACCCATGCATGGATTGCTACGAATCAAAGTGGGTCCACGACTAAAAGCAATCGATATGTCTTAATTTTTCTGCTCCCAACAGCGAATAATTGATGATTACTCGATTGATTTTTGAGCAAAAAATAAATCATTGTTTCAATTGAGTTTAATATGCTTTTCTGACGTATTTTGACCTCAGGAATCCGAATCTGAAAGAAAAATTAATCTATCTCTAAAATTGACCGAGTTATCGCCAATTTTCAGCTTTTCGGGGTCAAAAATAAAAAATTGATTTTTCAGTCTATCTTATTGTAATTTGAGCTCAGGAATCCGAATCCGGAAGGAAAATTGGTCTATCTGCAAAAATGACCGAGTTATCCCCATTTTTTCGCATTTTTTGGTACAAATTTGAGGATATCTCGAAGGGAAAAAATCGTAGCTCAATTTTCTCAACGGATTCGTGTTCCTGAGGTCAAAATACGTAAGAAAAGTGCCATACGATCAATTTTAAAAAATAAAAATTTTTGGCCAAAATTTGAAAAAATCGTAAGGGGTACCCCTTGGAAAAATCTCAAATTTTGACCAAAAATTTTTATTTTTTAAAAATGATCGTATGGCACTTTTCTTATGTATTTTGACCTCAGGAACACGAATCCGTTGTCCAAATTGAGCTACGATTTTTTCCCTTCGAGATATCCTCAAATTTATGCAAAAAAATGCCTAAAAATGGCGATAACTCGATAAATTTCATAGATAGATCAATTTTTCTTTCAGATTCGGATTCCTGAGCTCAAATTACATTAAAATAGATTAAAAAATCAATTCTTAATTTTTGACCCCAAAAAGCTGAAAATTGGCGATAACTCGGTCAATTTTATAGATAGATGAATTTTTCTTCCAGATTCGGATTCCTGAGGTCAAAATACGTCAGAAAAGCATATTAAACTCAATTGAAACAATGATTTATTTTTTGCTCAGAAATCGAATTTTTTTTTGGTTTTTCAAGAGTCATCTTATGTATAATCAGCTCAGGAATCCAAATCTGAAAGCCAAAATCATCTACTCATGCAATTGATCGAGTAATCATTAGGTGGAAACAATTTTTTTTTTTTATAAGGTACAAGTACTGCCCCCATCCTCTGACAATGCGAAAAAGAAAATTTTTTTCGACCCACCCTTCGGTGCAGGGGGCTTTTACGCGTACAGAATTCCCCTCGATACATTCGAGGGAAAGAATACCACGCGAACGGGACAATGGGAAAAGAAATCGATATCCAGAAACCTATGGTATCACCCGGAAGGTGAATTCCACGATATTTCATTTCTCCAGTGCTTCTTCCAAGCCCAAAACATGCGTTAAAAGAACGAACTTTTTTCCCGACCATCGGCCGAGGTTATTCTTATCTGATGTATAACGAAGTAACGTTCATTTTAACTATGAAACTTTATCTAAAAGATCTCCCGGATTCGCATGTAATTTCCATTTACATTCCACAGCACGCAACTGGTTTGATTTTTTATTAATTCAAATTCTACAATCTGTAAAAATATATTCTCTGTGAAAAAAAAAAAAAAAAATCTCTCCAACGTATTGGCAATTACACGTGTAGAACCATTCTACCGTGTCAAAATTTCGAGAGCTTTATTTTTTAGCTGTTTGTAAGCGAAGCGTACAAAAACTAACTGTGGCGAGATAACTCCGGATTAATGCCTACGAAGTAAAACCGCCGCGCTGTTGCTGCTGCTGCTGGGGGTGAGAAGTTGGAAGGCTTATCTTCTTCCCGTACGTCAGCTTCGCGTGGCAAACCACGCTAATCTTTTTGTTCGACCGAGTAACGCGTTACACAATTCTAGGCTGACCCCTGGGCAGTCTAATTCGGTCATCCTCCTCAGTTTCGATTCGATAAAATGAAAGATTATTTTCTCGAAACTCATGCGAAACTAGAGACATCAATCATTCGCAACGGATAGATTATAAATCGATCGGATTATCTACCATTATGGGTCGAATGTGAATGGAAATGCGATGAACACCTGACGGATCGTACAGATATTCTATCAATAGTATAGAAACCCGAGAAGCGAACGTCGTCTCTGTTCATTCCCATCCATTTATAATTCTTTTCTTTGTCAATTCACGTATGCGACTCGTTATTTGACAATATTTGAGACCGTCTACACGCATAATAAATTCAGCGTCTAATCGCCACTTTGTGTGTTGTTCCAGAGGTGCGATCTCAATTCCCTAATTCATTAGCGATCGTACGTGGACTGCACGCCATCAGCTGCAGTATAGCGTATATAAGCTGTTATCGATTCGGAATAATTTTGAACAGCTGGCACACGGTGCATGTAGATGAGGAATTTCACACCCAGTCGCACTAGGTTAATCGCAGTAGGTTAAATTAGAAGCTAGTTAGTCGGTTTCGTTGACTCTTCAACGCTCGTTAATCTCTCCTGCAGTTCTAATTAGCTTATCGAACAAGGAAGGCGTCGGTAGTTAAAGAAAAACGTGTTACGAATCAAAAGGTCTTTCCAACAACCTCCGGAGGTATAAAAGAAATAAACTTTCGAGTAGTTTTTTGTCCGCTCTTCGTCGATCCGCGATCCAGCGACGTTATCTCACCCGATTCAAAGAGGAAATAACGAGAAGAAAATGGGAAAACTTCTCTGCGGCTACATCGCTGTTCTCTTCGGCATCGCGTCACCCTTTCCCCTTGACTCGGATATGACCGCGGGACTCGTCGACTCTGGCGTATCTCTCGACGAAGGAATTATCCTCGAGGGAGACATTATCTCCTTGAAGACCCCTTACGTGAGTACGAGCTCGATTTTTCTTCTCCACTCAAAACTTATGTTCGATGGAAGGAGAAAGTTTAAGTTAATCATCGATGCGTTCGCAGTCAAAAAATCTAGTCGTCGACCAGTCAGAGCTTTGGCCGAATAAGGTATTCCCCTATACATTCAGCGGGGAATTCAGCAACTCCCAAAAATTCAACATCCAGGCCGCTATCAGAGACCTGGCCAGCCAAACCTGCGTTCAATTTCGTGAAAGAACCAACGAGCCCACTTACGTCGTATTCAAAAGCTTTTCCAAAATGTGCGCGTCCGTTGTCGGCTACTCGGATTTAAAGTAAGATATTGAAATTGCAACGATTGACTTTCGAATATTTGTTTCACCGAATTTCGTCGTTATCGCGCAGGGATTCCGGGGGTGCGATGCCAATTTACGTCTCAGCGCCCGGCTGCGAGCTGAGGGGTCAGATTCAGCATGAAATTTTGCATTCTCTGGGATTTTGGCACGAACACACGCGACCCGATCGGGACGAACATGTCACGGTGCATTGGGACAACGTGAAACCTGGTGAGTTCGAATTCTTCCCAAATTCTTCTCCGTGCGCCTAGTGACCCTGATTTTTTTATGCAGGATTCCAGAGCAACTTTGAGGCAAAGACGTGGACTAATTCCCAGACCTTGGGACTCCCGTACGATATCGATAGTGTGATGCACTACAGTGATAGCGCATTTAGTAGGGATGGGTCGTCAACTCTGACACCGATCCATACGAAAAATTACTGGAATATGGGGCAAAGATTTCGCGTCAGCAAACTTGACATTGCAAAACTTAATCGGCTCTACGATTGCGACGATCGATATTACAAGGGAAGGGATCTGACGAGATAGTTATTCGAATTATTTTATTGATCAAATTACAAGATATAATATCTACAGATCGGATATCCGTAAAAAGTCTATCTACCGTAAAGTCGATGTAATGTTACAAAAGTCTCACAGTGGTTACCTTGAAAAAAAAAGTTTCTTTTTTTTGCCATCCGCGCAAATTTTATAAACAAAAAAAAAATATCTCCTGGCTTCCGATCCTCGCGTAAAAAAAGTAAATAAACAAAACATTCGTATAATATTTTATAGATGACGTCGTTGGAATAAATAATAAATAATATTCAATTCGGTAATAATTAAAAATCTTAAATATTTACACTGGTGACCTTACCCTAAGTAAATAAATATAATCGATAATCTTAAAACCTGACATTTCGCGATACCAACGCACTTTGGCATTAGTCTTTTTCGCAAAAAAAAAAAAAATCCAGAGAACGAACAACACGGTAAAAACCATTATAGTTCCGTAGTCTCTAACTTCTTTCCCAGCGGATTGTTCACCACCGGATTCTCCGCGCGAAACTGACCTGGTTCTCGACCCAAATCATTCTGCTCTTCGGTCCCACTGTCGATACTGCTACTAGGTAAAAAAAAAACCATACGACAGTATTTTTTAAATTGATATTTTTTGATTTTTTAATGTCATTTCATAATGGAATCATACCTTCCAAGAGAGGCAATCCTGGGCTGTATGTAATAGGATTTATTATTCGCGCGCTGTCCATCGTTATTAAGATTCGATTCGTTCATAGCTTCTTCGTCGTTCAGAGCATTTTCATCGAGAGAATCTCTGTCGGTCATATGACTGTGATGAAGGACAAAGGTCAGAAAATATCGCGGTATTATTTCATCTTTGGGCTAATTGAACCGGTGGTATTTTTAATCGACGACGAGCTTACCTCAAAGATTCTTCGTTTTTTTCGTACCAATTATTTTCGTACGCGTGCATCCAGATCGGGTTCGAGCCCTCCATGCTGTGCTTATTCGTATTCGGAACTCGCCCGGGACCCCGAGTGAATTCGGAATCGGTAATGCCTGGCAATTGAATAGATTTCGACGTTTCATTCGATTAATAGTCGGTTCACTCAATGACAGAGTTGTGGTTTGAAAGAAGAAACTCACCGAACGGTGAGGCCTTCGCCGCTTTTAGCTGCCTCTTGAAAGATGCCCTTTGCGAGAGACACAGCGCCATGCAAAGAATCAACAGTGCCCCCAAGAACAAAGTCAGTGCCAAGAGCCATAAAGTGGTCCCAGCCTGTTCAAGTTGAACGGAGGCCTGTGCTTGGGCTGGCTGGGTATCCAGTACATTGAATTCCTTGAAGAGCGTGTCTAATTTCTCGATATTTCGGTCCACCAAAGCCAGCGCGTCGGAAACTTCGAGGATCGAGTTGTCCCGACGGTCTACCAGGTGAATGTAAAGATCCGTTCTCGTTCGGTCTACAGATCCATCCTGATTCTCGTGAGTCTTGTAGTCATCCACGTTGACTATGGCACCAGTCACGTTACCCAGGACCCTGATGAACGCGACGAATTATTTTCAAGTTCTCGACATATTGCCACATACTAGCTGGGATTATCCATTACTCACTCTCTGAAGGTTTCTATCCCTTGACGAACTTCCGGAGGATGCTGTCGGAGAACGAATCGAACGCGTTGGTCCTCTCTCAGCAAGTAGATGAAAACCTTCGCCGTGTCCTTGAGACCGTCGGTGTCGTTGGCCAACACCATGAAATCAAAGTACCCCTTCATCCCCCGCTGAGGGTCGAAGTTCAGACTCACCGCACCGGTCAGTCTGTCTACCAGGAACGGCTGAATCTTCACGTCGTCAAGACCTTCGGACAACGTCATTTGGATTTTGCCAATCTGGTAGTAGCTGACCGCCGCGTTGTCTCCAGCATCGAGATCGATTGCCTGAAAATTATTCGCAGGCGTTGTATACGCTGACGTCGTCGATCCAGACGGGTTTCGTATCGCGTTACCTTGAGTTGCATGAATTGAGTTCCAAAATCGGCCTCCGTTGTTACACCCCCTGTGAAAATTCGACTGATGAATCTCGGCGGGTTATCGTTGATATCGCTAACTCCGACGACCACTTTCAAAAGAGTATCGTCTGCCGCGTCGAAGAAACTCTCGTTTCCGGGAACAGTGTTGCAGTCTTCCGTTGCTTTTATCAGAAGCAAGTGCTCGTCCTGTATTTCGCGGTCCAGTTTTTTGGCTGGCTGAAATTCATGGAAATCATCGTGAGACTTCATTTTTCACTGTGATCTGACCGCTCGACTGGCGTGAAATTAATGACACATCTCAGAGCTTGTCCCAATTAATCATGCTCACCGTTAATTCGTGGGAGAAGTGATTCAGCGCGAAGATCTCTTCGTCGTTACCGCCGACGATGAAGTAACAAACTTGCGTCGGAGGATCGTCGAGATCGTCTACCTCATCTCTGTCAACCGTTTCCGGTAATAGAATACTTTCGGAGCCGGGAGGCATTTCCTCGGTAAAATTCACACTGAAAACGTCAATCAGGAACTGTGGCTCGTAGTCGTTTATATTCCTCACGTATATTATAAGGTCCAAGTCCGAACTCAGCGGTGTGGGTATCCCCAGATCGTAGGCTTCCACGTGAATCTATTGCGATAAAAATTACGAGTTGGCTTGAAAAATTTGTAAAAATAGGAGTCGGATTTTTGACATTGAAAAAAAAAAAAATTATCGCACCTCGTAAATCTTCTGCGTTTCCCTATCAAGGGGAAGCCTCAGGGTGACTAGGCCTGTTTTATCGTCGATCGAAAAAGTCCGCCAATGACCAGCGTGATCCTGCTTCAATCTGTAATGCACCTCCCCATTCGGTCCCATATCGCTGTCAGTTGCTTCAACCGAGACGATGACGCTCCCCACCGTGATGTTCTATCGGATCAAACACCGATAAAATTTACAACATGGGCCTGAAATTCCATTTTATTTCACTGAACAACTTTTACCCACCTCGGCAACTCGGATCGTGGTGTTGTGCTGAGGAGTCACGAACACCGGAGGATTATCGTTGTAGTCTAAAACGCAAATTTGCAGAGTCGCCTCGACCCTGTTCACCGGACTCCCGAGGTCTCGGGCTTCCAAGCGGATACTGTAATTGCCGTAACGTCCCTTCAGCGTACGACGTGCCATTACTCTTGCTGTCCAATAATCTGTCTGCTCCAGATTGAAAAATCCTGCCACAGCGAAGAGATGAATGACAAGTTGAAGACCTTGTTCATTTTAATCGAGTGCAACTTCAACGGTATCTGCTCACCCAGCTCGTTCCCTGACAGAATTTTGAAGACGATGCGACCGTTCGGTGTTGTTGGATCGTCAGCGTCCCTGCCCTTGATAATCGTGACCGCGTCTCTGACGTCATGGAATTCAGAAATACTAGCGCAGTTTCCGGGTATCTCAATGCTCGGCGGATTGTCGTTAACGTCGAGTACTTCGACCCTGCGATAAACGATGGGGATGAACAATGACACGTAGAAAAAAATGTTTCAAGTTTCGGAGATGGAAGAATCTTACTGGATCTGTCTGAAGGCGTTCCTGGATTCGCCAGCTGTGTATCCGAATTGATAGTTATCCCATGCCTCGATCACTAGAGTATAAGAACTACGAGTCTCCCAGTCCAGGACATCTGCCACTGTGAGTGAACCGGTATCGGGATTGATGGCGAATTTTCCCTGTTGGAAAAAAAGAAGACTGCAAATGAGAATTTGCAATCCGGAGGGATGAAGAAATTGACGGAAATCATCGATCGGTCACCTGAGATGACATCCGATCCAGCAAATAAGTAATTTTTCCAAAGTCCCCACTGTCCGGATCCGTCGCCTCGATTACGCCGATCTCAGTTCCCGGTAGCGCGTCTTCCGGTACCGTTAAATTATTTATTCCCGTCACGAAGTATGGATTATTATCGTTCTCGTCCAGCACTTGGATGTAGACCTCGGCTAGACTCGATCTAGGGTGAAGAGCTCTTGTAAGTAGCGAAAAAACGGAACAATCAAAGCCAATGTCTACCTTGGTGGAATTCCAGAGTCCGTAGCTCTGACGGTCAGATTCAACCAGGAATACATCTCTCGATCAATTTTATTGGCCACCACCATTTCCCCGATTTCTGCGTCGAGGTGCACCAGCTCCATCATTTCCTTGGGTCCTTCCATGGAGTAGGTGATGCTTCTATTTTTGTCGGCATCGTCGGCCACGATGCTGGCTATATTCACACCGTTTTTACTGTTTTCAGTTACAGACCGGCGGTAAAAAGGTCGACGGAATTTCGGGTTGTTGTCGTTCTCGTCCTCGATTATGATCGTCAAGGTTGCTGAAAAGGGGAATAATCTTTAACGGACCTCCGTTTCGCATTTCTATCATCTGTTCATCGTTTTTCACACACCCGAAGCTGTTTGGAGTCCTTTAACCGACGCGAGATCTTCAACGATAATGCCGAGTCTGATCATTTCCACCCGCTCCCTATCTAGAATTCGTACGACTCTAACGAGTCCGTCTAGCGCGTTCAGTTCAAAGGCTTCCAGATAGTCGTATTCCTGGACTCTGATCAACGTTCCCTCCTCGTTTCTAGCTTCCGAAGAATTCGGATCGACTCTGTAGCGCAGGACCGGTGCGATGTCTGGATCATTCGCTACGATTCGATGGACGTATGCACCGACCTGATGATTCGAAATTCATTTTTTTAATACCGAATGAGGTGGCCAACCGGTATCTGAAAACAGCATACGGTACCTGGGTATTTTCTCTGACGCTGACGACTCCCGGGTCGATGAAGACCGGGGGCTTGTTATTGACGTCGATAATCGTGATATTGACGAGTACACCGGCAGTTCGTTGAATTTCTGTGCCACTATCAATCGCGATCACGTCCAGAGTGTACCGCGTCGTTTTAGGCGACGTCAAGTCTGGATCCAAGTTGGAACCGGGCGCGACACTGACTACGCCACTTTCTGGACCGATGACAAACTTATCCCCAGCGCCGCTTTGTATCCGGTAAACGATTTTATTATTCGGGGCCGAAAGATCTTTATCCCAAGCTTTTACCTGCCGGTCAAAGAAAAGTTATCCACGAATTTCGTCGCGCTTAATTCACTGAAACTGCATTGAAAAGAAAAAATCATCACCTGCAAGACGGAAGTTCCACCCGGTACATCTTCTGGAATATTTTTCTTGTAATGAACGCTCTCAAAGGCCGGGGCGTTGTCGTTCACGTCCTTGAGATAGACGGTCAAGGGCGCGTCGGAACTGAGACTGGGTCTTCCCATGTCTCTGGCTCTGACGATCAGACGAAGAGGTCTCGTCGCCGATTCTTTATGACCCTGGCTGATGGGGAGCGCTTCGTAATCCATCGGGTGCGCCGGTTTGATCAGCCCCTGTTTGGGGTCTATCGTGAAATTCGCGGAGAATTCCCCGCTCACCAGCGCGTAGATAATCTCGCTGTTGCGGGTCCCTGGAAAAAAGGTGAGGAAAGAAAAGAACAGTTAGGAAATTGCTTGGAAACGGAGGGTGGGAAGAAACGAACCGTTCAGGTCGATGTCAAAGGCCTCGACAACGAGGGGCGACTCGAAATCGTCTTCATTCTCGAGAAGTACAGCTTCGTATTTATTTTGCAAGAACATCGGCGGATTATCGTTCACATCGTCGATACTAACGATGAGCTGAGCGCTGTTTCTGTTCCCTCTTCCGAGGTCATCTCGAGCTTCCACGGTCAGGAAGTGCCGCGACACCAATTCCCGGTCAAAACTTGGACCCGTCTGCTTTACCGTAATCACACCGGTGACGGGATTCATCGAAAGCCTGAAATTCATCGCCAGTGTTACGACCGTGAAGTAACTATATTTATTTTTTTTTTTATTTCAATTGCGCCGCAAATAATCGACTTTCTCGTACATGTGGGCTATGCTGCCTCCCAAGTTCGTGTACCGGACACCTTTGGTCCCGAAATTCCCACTGTCCTGGTCGCGTGCTTGAACCCACGCGACGGTAGTTCCGACGCCACAGTTTTCCGGTATCGAAACTTCGTAAGTTGAATTTACGAACTCGGGATAGTTGTCGTTCTGGTCCCGGATGAAGACTGTTACCGGAGCCATGCTGTACTTTGCTCCAGTCGGCAGAATCTCCTTGGCGACCAGGGTCAGGTTCATAGCTGTAACAAATGTACGAGAATTCGTTGGATCGAGATCTGCGAGCGATCGATTGATTCGCCACAGCGAACGGGATCACTGACCGGTTCTCCGTTCAAAATCCAGCTTCGAGGAGTCCTTCACCCGGACCAGAAAAGTCGCTTCGTTTATTCCGCGGGACGGCGTCACCTCGAATATACCTTCGTCGTCATCGATGAACATTTTGAACGTCCCATTCGATCCCTGCATAAATCAAGATTGCGTGAGTCACGTCCTTGTCCACCCGGTATCGATTCGAAAAGAAATCTACTGCACTTCTCACCAAATCGTGATCAAAAACTTCGGGGATCGCATCCCCCAGTATGGTGATGGGTGTGTTGAGCGGTGCATTTTCATTTATCTCAGCCCTGTACCAAAGCGAGCGAAACGTCGGAGTCTCGTCGTTGATGTCCGTCAAGATTACGGTGACCTCTGTGGTAACCGACGGGGTCGGGACTCCCTTTGAGACCTCCGTTGCCGTGATCTCCAAGATAAAAGCACCGCCGCTGTTGTAGTCCGCTTCCCTGTCCAGTTGCGTCCGAGTGAAAACTAATCCCGTTCTCGCGTCGATGTCCAGCAACTGGTTGGGGCCTTTGGTTATTCTGTAGGTAACTTTGTTGTTTATCCCTCTGTCGCCGTCGATCGCTTTGACTGTATCAAAAAAAACTTTTATGCAATCGAGTTTTGCCCGTGAGTATCGACCGATTCGGTACAATCGGAAATTGTCCATGGTTGGACTAACCCTGGAGAACGCTGGTACCGATTGGCACGTTTTCGCTGATCCTGGTTACGGGAGGGACAACGATGAATTCCGGCGGTTGATCTTCGACGTCTTGTACGTTGACCACGATCGCCGACGTCCCTGTGTTCACCTGGAATAAACGGCGATCGGCGGTTATCGGTCGCACACCGTTCGGGACTCCATTCGAAACTCACCTTTTCGTTAATGGCACGGTCTACGGCGAGAATTCTTAATTGGTAAATAAATTTTCGTTCGTAATCCAGGTGGCCGACGAGCCTGATCACTCCTTTTCCATTGACGGTAGTTATACTGAAGATGTCATTGTCACCGCCCAGCTCCTGGAGATAATAAACGACCTGTCCGTGGGCTCCTTCGTCAGCGTCGGTCGCTTCTACGGTCGTAAGGAGACCCGGACCGGAGTCCTCGCGGATGGTGAGCGTCGTCGGATGCGGACGAAAGATCGGGGCATTGTCATTGATGTCTTCCACGAGCAACAAGAGGCTTTGAGTGATGTAGTTGCCGTCTCCGAGATTCCCGTCCGTCAGCGTCAGGACCAGCGGATACTCGTCCTTGGTCTACGACGACGCGTCACGGTTAAATAGGACTCCCAACTAACTTCGCGTCCCGATGGAATCTCGCCAACTTACCTCCCTGTCCAGCTCCTTGTTGAGGTATACGTTTGCCTCGTTTCTAGTTACACTTTCGACCCTAATTACGTCACTGCCAGGCTGTTCGCGAACCCCGAAAAGGAGTTCATCGCCATCCGGATCGATCGCACGCAGCCTGTATATCAAGCTACCTGTACCCGGTGAGACACGTATCTTACTTTATTTCATCATTGGTTCAAAACAAGGGTTGAGATTCTGAGAGTATTTTTTTCGTTTCGTTTTCACTTACCGACCGGTGTATTCGATCCTTCCTTCAATCGCAATACAATCTCAGTCTGTCCATCGCTGAGGAACCTCGGTGGGTTATTTCCGGCCCGGCAGAGGGGCGCGAAAAGGATCAGAGCGAAGATCAGCGGATAGCTGATCTTGAAGCGAGTCCTCTTGAACGTGTGACAGGGATAAATGATTCTTCTCGTCGCTCCTGACGTCATCGCGATTGTACGTTCACTCGATATTCAGTCATTGACATAACTTGTTTGCCTTTCGCTTCTTTGGTGCAACGATCCGGGCGTCAGTCGGATCATTAACCCACCTCGGTAATAATCACTTTCTCGTAATTTCACCGAACAATTTACTACGGTGCGGCGTTGAAGGTAACGCTCGCGGCGGATACAACGAACGAATTAATGACCTCTCAAGATCCTGGCGAGAACTTAATTAGTTCGTTGATTCGTTGGCGGCCGTCAACTTCCAGGATATTCAAACCCACTGGAATCAAATGAAAGAGAAAATTTCACTCGTGGCGTACGAAATGGAGAAAAACTTCCAGCCGATGAGCGTCAAACGAGCCATCATTTGGTCCGCTACTATATCGTAAGTACACGGAATTGATTCTCACGATCATTTGATTTGGTTCGGTTAACTTCGAACCGGCTACAGTCGTTGAAGCGATGAAAATTTTTTACACACGCCGCATAACTGGCACCAATTCAACGCGGCTTCCCAACAGAAAAAAAATTAACAGAACAGAGTAAGAAGTCCGCTTTTGTCAGCTAGAGGGAATTTGCCTACATCGTTAAACGCCGTGCATTCTTGATTAATGAAACTGTAGGCGAGCACGTACGCCGCGGATACCGTTGATGCAAGAAACGAAGGGGCCTGTATTTTCGCTTTGCGGAACATTTTAATTATCGTGCCGATCATCCGAGAAGACGTTCTGAACTAGAATTCTAATGTAAACGTCGTCGAACGGGCGGCAAGTCCGAAGCTGCAACCTGACGCGAACCTTTTCTAACTGTTTCTGCTGATTCGCGTTTAAACAGTGACCGAGTATTTGAAACGGTAGCAGCTTATACTCCAGGTATTACGGCCAGTTGAGCGCTTGGGCAATTGTTTATAATCGCGATACGTAGGAAAAATAACTCGACAGGCGAATTCCAGAAGAAAGTGGAGCGACGCCGACACCGGATCACGCCGTTACAATTACACGAATTAAGAAATTTCAAAACGACCAATTAGCGTCTAATTCATTCATTCGGACGCTCAATTATTTTCAAAATTGGAAAGCAGCCCGGATCTGAATAGTTGCCGAAACGAGAAGCCAACGATTGTCGGATGTAACTGCGCATCAGGTGTGTCTCGGTGTATCATCTGCAAAACGAAATTAAGAACCTCCTCGCTTCGAAAGCTTGAAACTCCGATCCTCCGAATAATCATGATCTCCTGGTGCTTGGCGCACGCTTGCGCTCGTGGCCGCGCACCCACGCCAAGAGCGCGCTCGACGTACTCCTCCGTCTTTTCCCTCCTCTTTCGGCGTCCTTCGAACACCACCGCCGACTCCGATGATCTTCTGCGTCCTATGGACTATCATCGGGCGCACGAGTCTACGTACGCAACAACCGAGCGAACACGCGACCGCGGGAGTAAATCGCGTGATCAATTTGCACCGAGTACCTGACATCGTTCAAGGAACTCATCGACTCGTTGTTGAACTTGCGCGACACTTTCTCTCGTTCACGTGGCCAACCGAACGTAAAGTACAATGTCAACTGTAGGGTGTCGTTGCAACAGCGTTGCGGCGACGCTCGTCGCAGGGTGTAATTTGGTCAGCGAAAGTGCCACGTGAAAAAGAATATTCACGTGGCACAAGTTTTTGAATTACGTTTGATCTACGCACGGTGTACCGCGTACTGCGGACCACGCGATGTAATTACACGGCACTCGTCTTCAGCGCGACATAATATCGAGATAACTCGAGCGAATTATGTGGCTCGTCGTTGCGCAAGTCGAAGAACAAAAAGACGAAGCTGTATCGTCCTTTCCCTTCTTCCACCTCGCACCCATTGTGGCGTTTAATTGTAAATAAGACCAAACATCGATCCAAGGACACGGACCGCGTGCGTATACGCATCTGATCTGCTTTCTCTCGCCGTATGTGACCTGAAAATATCACGCTACTGCTCTTTCTACGCATTTTCAAACAACAAAAACGACACAGAAGCGATACGGTAAACTGTCTCTACCCTGAAATGGTCAGAAGACGTCTTCACCTCGATCATTACGCGTTAAGGCAGACAGACCGGTTATAGGCTTGATAATGTTAGTACGTAGAGTACCTTCTCGGTAATGTAACGTAACTTCTGTCCGAACGGTATTTCTTAATTATTCATCGCACGCACAGTCCGACGCAGACGGTGATCGCTGGATTCTCGGCAACCCTGCTGCGATCGATTAATCGCGAACGAAAAATATATTATCATAATATATGAGAAGGAGTAGAAAGGAGCGAAGAAAACAAAAAAAAAGAAACACTTCCGGCGCGTTAAAATTTAATTGAGAATCTGAATAATCGTTACAAATGAATTATCGCTCGGCTCTTCACCTCGAAATGTGCTGTGTGGCTGAAAAAAAAAGGCTGTCCTATTAATTATATGGCCAAGTATCATCGTCGCGAAAGTAGATGGTTCTCGACTCGCGGACTAGGAACTTTTTACGATAAAGAGAATAATAACGCCCGAGTTCCATTGGAGCCAAAAACGGCTTGAAACTATTTAAGTCCGACTACACGAAAGCAGGCAGGGCGTAGCGGATACAGCCGGTGCACAAGCAGAACGACCGGCGAATAGTGCAAACGAACTGTTTGCCTGAGTTATACGTAAGCTCGTTTGGATTGTAAAAGTATACCTACGTTCGCGTACGCGTATAAAGAGGTTCGGATATAAATTGGCCCGCGAGAAATAAAGAACACGAGGAGGGAAATATACTTTGAGGTAATTTACCGAGGAGCGGCAATTAACGATGTAATATGTGTCTCGTTTCTCTAATCACGACCCGCTACAACGAACGAGATTAGCGTCCGTTCGAAATAAGCGATATAATATTCACAACCGACGCGTAGCTTTTTCTTCCTGAATTTCGCACTTCTCGACCATTCGCTTTCCGGCTCTCTTGATCGCCGTATAATATTCGGTTGAAAATGGGATATTTCATGCTTTCAACGCTCGTTTAAACGCATATGGCACGAATCGGCGCTGCCAGGTGTTAATAGGTGTGCAACTCGGATAGGAACTGAACAATTTTTCGTAACAATTGCCCGAGACGCCTCTTCGCGAATTTCTCTCTCGAAGGACGACGCGTATCCCGTCGGTGTATCGAGGTCGCGATTACACCGATCGACGGGCGGTGCGCGGCCATCAATTTTGACGAATACGACGGTTGTTTAATTTGAGGTTGTTGCCAGGTAAACGTACAGGTTTGCCAAGAGGAGAACGTTGTAGCCGCGTATTAGCGGTAGGCTTAAATTTATGCCGGTTTTATAATCTTATACAATTATCTAGCTTCCGGACGTCGGCCTTGCAGATGGCTGACCATCGTTCGACGCGTGCTCCCTCGCCCACAACGGAGTACCGCGCTCCGCGCGATGCGGATGACGAAGAATGGCCCGTCCCGAAGGCGAAATAACGCCAAACACGTCCTCGGTCTGGTTCAACAACCCAACTATTGACTCCCGACTCCATTGTCCTCCCGATCCTTCCTGACCAACGGTTCTACGATTCTTGTTCCTTTTTTTTATTTTTAATTGTTTTTTTTTCAACGATAGGAGCCGGAGAACGATTCGTGACCCCCTGATCCGAGTTCGGACGAGGTATTTCGTTTTATTTTCCATCGGAACGAGAGAAAAAAAAGGCAAACCGGAGGGATCGATTCGCGACGTGTTGATCGCAGACCTGGGAAACTGGGAAACCGCCGACCGCGATGGAGGCGCAGAGCGCGCAACCCGCAGGTGTCCGATATCGCCCCCGAGGGACTCGGCACGCTCTCACCTGGATACAATGACGAGTATTTCGGGCTGGACTGAGAGCTGCCGAAGCCATTGCCGTGCGTAATTGGTGTACCCGGCGAAATACCGGACAACGACGCGTCACCTCTTATCGATGTTCGCGTCGCGCAATTTTTATTACGAAAAGACTCCGACTCGGCGATCACGTCGCGGATTGCCACCCGTTCGAGGCGTTTCCGAATAATCTCCAGTTTCAGACGCACGCCTGCATCGGGTCGTTACACCGAGCGTGCAATTACAACGAAGGTATTATCGATACGCGAAGCCGTACCGGGTATTCCTAGGACGGGCGGGCGGGAATATAGTAATTGGATTATAAAATCAATCGTCGTGAAACGAGACGCCTGAGAGTAAAATTGCAAGGGTACGGTATAGGTAATCGGCGATGCCATTATCCCATTCTTGGTAGAACCGGCGATAATGGAGAACCCGTCGTCATCTCGAACTATAATGTGAATTCAATCGAATCCATACGACACCCGCGGACGACATCTGATTCCAAAATAGGACTTTGCGGGATGAGATGTATAAAAAATCACGAGAATCGAGAAAGCAAACGAGTTTCGAGCTTGGGTTTCCAATAGAAAGTCTCCCTCTTTTTTCAAAATAGAAATTAGACCCATGAACGGTAGCCTTATTTTCTTCGACGGTATTCTCCGGGTTGTGCTAACGAATCAACGCACGAGGAGTGTGATACGCTCGATCTCGCCTCACCTGTGCAAATTTTTCACGGACGCGCACCCGACGATTCGAATTACTGCACGGTAGAGAGTAAAGATTTTTTGTTCGGCCGACAAGCCGGCAACTTTATGCGGGTCCCCGATGGGCCGGACCCAACGTGACGTCACTTCCTACACCTGTCATGCGTGTTTCCGAAGGACGAACCCTACGCGCTCGTGCCCGTCTGTTTCTCCCCCCGTGAGTTTCGACGAACGATTCGAGCCGCACACGATATTCCACGTCGTGTTCGCGGGGCGAGTGTCGAACATGAACTGGTGCAAGTTGCACCTGGTACCGGAACACGGTAGGGAATTTCGGCTATCGCCGACGTCCGCGTATACGGCGAGTGGAGAAATCCCTTCCGATCGATCGTTCGCTTTTAACGTTATTCGGTGGGAGCTTTTTCGTTTTCGGAAAAAAAACTCAAATAACACCGGTAGTCGTGGACGAGACGATCGTCGCACGGATCGCAGGTGTATCGCGACCGGAGGATATTGTATGAATGAACCTTGCAATTAGTTGAAAACCGGTTCGAAGTCGCTCGAGGGGTTTACCTGTATCGTTATTGTAAACGGAAATTGAAACCTGTAGGCCAAGTACGCGGATTGGCACACTTTGGCCATTTCCGCGGCATAGATTTCTCGTCTCCGCGCGCGCTTATACCTGGGGTACCTCCAGGTGGATGGACGTAATTGGATCCACTCTCTATCGGACGCATTGCGATCGTAATGACAAGGTGTTTACGGCCATAATCTAAACGCTGAATACCATCTGGGATAAAGAGAACGAAGACTCGGAGAGAGCGACCGGCGGACTCTCCTCGGTAGTTGCAGCAGGTCGCGATTCGCATCATCGAACGCGAGCGGAAGTTCCGCGGAAGAACGAGATCAACGAATCGATGTGCACCTGATCGCGATCTTCGCTGCTTTCGATGCACATCAAATTTATTGGATTCGGATCTTCTTGTTCCCGCTTTCTCGGCGCTGCCTGTATATATTTATCTCCCCCCCCCCCCCCCCCCTAGATCGTTCTGTGCAATTCACCAGCAGCCCGTTTACCCCTTCGGTTATCGAAATTTCACTTTTTCCACGTGCGTGAAATCTCCAATTGGGACACAGCTGAAACGATCGGTTTGAAATCAGGATGTTCCCAGTCCGGGTTGAAAGTATCGGACGTATGATATGTTGTTACGGTAAATAATGTAACGAGACTCATTCAACGAAGTTTCCCATGAAATTTAATTAAGTGTCAGAAAGTTGTAACGCGAGTCAAAATTTTGTTCAACACTTGGCGAACTCGTGGGATTGATTAAACGTCAACGCGTACAACCGTAGCCCAGTTTCCAACCGTTCTATAAATGGAAATACATCGGCGAAAGACGATATGACGTTAATCGGCGTTAATAAAAAAATTACACCTCTTTCTCGTACTTACGAAAATCGTTTCATTCGGTCTAATTGTAAGAACAGTTTCTCCTAATGTGAAACAAGTCGTGGTTCGTACAGCTGAGTCAGGTACACACTTTCACAGGTGGGAACTTGACGCGATGTCGTAACAATGCTACACATAGATATATATTTTTGTAATCTTGATCCACTGTCTGCCGTATGCAGAAGTGCGCGCGTGTATACTCGTTATGAAATTTGACGAAGCGATGCTTCCGTGAGATGAAAAATTCGAAAAAAAAAATAAATAAATAAACAGAAAATCTCGTTCGGATCGTGCGCGCGGGTAGAACGTCGGTTTAATGGCACGCGAGCTTTTTAAGTTCGTAGCGAAGCGCGCGAAATAATTCAAACTCGATTCCGCGTGTGCTTTCGTCGATCGTCGAGGTGAATAAAAACATCGCGCGATGCACTTGCTGCCCCGGTGAGCTCTCGACGTCAACTGAAAGTATGGTTACCATACAACAGACAACTCGATCGCCGTAGTTTCCCCGTTTCCATGTTTATTCCTCGTGACTCGTGGTGCTCCTGGTCGCGGTCCCCGAGCTCGCGGCATTGACCGTTCCGCCTACCCCCCCATGACCCCCCTTTCTCCTGTTCCTCCCGCAGTCCCCCCTTGCAACGAGTCCAGTTGTTCAACTTCAATTCAGGCTGTATCACCTGCGCCCGACCCGGCCAATCGAACCGTGTCCACCGGGCTCCTCCGGACACCGAACTTTTCAGCCGAGCAGACGAAGTAAAGGGAGGCGTTAAAATTCAGGCCACAGGACGCGATGTTACTCGTTCATTTCGTACTTTGAATGAAGCTGGAAACTGATTTTCACCCTATGACGTGGAATTTGATTAGATGCATTTGAGCTGAAATTCAGGCATATGGAAGTCTGAATTTTCGGGACATACGACATTCGAAAAGTTCGTTTCATAGGATTCGTATGGACTCCCGCTGCTCTTTTTACGGCGAATATAGTCTTTGGATCGATCGCCAGTGGGAGCCAGCTGGTAGAGAGATCGGTAATGCCTTCTTACAGAGTGACTCGACACTCAGTTTTGAATTTCCCTCAATGATTCACGAGTTGCAGGTAGCAAGGGGGCGAATCAACGATCCTGCCGCAATCCCCAATCGACCGAAGCGAACGAATGTGAGAAAATCATCGGCGGAAAACCAAAATCCCAGACCCACGACTCATTTTACCGATCTCTCCGGCCCTGGAAGCGACCCGCTGTACGAAAGCTCGATAAGTAACAACCCCCGGAACGAAGGAAGGTCGGCAAATCAGCGCCCCCTGCTCGAAGGCCATACGGAGTCGATTCGCATCCGTCGATAGGAGGACCGACTACCAAGGGGTTGTTACCGGCAACCAGGGTGCGCAACCCCGTCGCGAATTATTATCTCCAGACTGGAGAAAATCGATCCGAAATCACCCCGATGAAAAGCGTCATCGCTGGCCCTCCGTCGCGCCAAATTCTCATCCGCAGCCGATTTCCCCTCGAATATCCCCCGTAATCAGTCCACCTGCAAAGGACATTGGACTCGGAGAGAGCCTCGTAGCCTCTCGGTCGAAGCAGTCGTCGTCGTCGACTTCTTCCTTCTCTTTTTGCTTCTTCGTCTTGCGAGCGCGACACCTACCCATACACTATACCATAATCTGTGCTTTCGATTCTCTTTTAGGGTTTGAGCGGTGGCTCGACTATAGAGCTCGGAGACGAAAGTGTATAACCGGTTCGCAGCTGCAAGCGCGGAGTCGCCGCGTATCGGACCGGCGTCGCAACGGTCCGCAGTTCACCGCACCAACTGTCCGAGGCTTTTGTGATCGCGTTAGTTCGGTAACAGCTTTTGCTTACTCTCCCGTCGGCGACCGGCCCCCGATTTTCGACCCTAACACCCACACCGAACCCGCCAATTTCTTATCGTCCGTCTGCCCCGTTGATTTCTGCGCCGCAAGCTCACCACCTGCGAGCTGCGCTCCTCGCGCGCTTCCCCCCCACACGTGGCCTGAGCTTTCATCCAGATTCCTGTGAATCCATCACGACGGGTAAACGTCCCGATGGAAAGTCATACGAGACGAGTGCGATTTGTTCGATCGCCGCGTGATTTCACGTTCGTTGCGTAAACGTACGCGACGCCGGATATCGGAGCTTCGTGAAGTTTGTGGTGCGGGGAAATATTCGCCGCTTCTCGCGAAAAACTGTTTCGCGACTCGACGGGGGGATAGGCGAAGACGCGCTCGGTCGAGGAAAAGTTTTGCGCCAACGGCGTGCCTCTCCTTTGAACTTTGCTGCGTGTTCACCGCTCACTCGAGGACGCTAAGGGGGGACAATTCGGTAGCTTGGAGTTATGTCTACCTATTATGGCAGAGGATTTCTCGAGGAGATTCACTACAGCAAAGGTTTGTATCCCGATCGTGCTTTCGGACTTTCGCCAGCGGATCGATCGACGAGCGGCACGGTCGGTAGAGATAAAAATAAAAACTGAAGTAAACGCACGATGTGTCTCGAGATTTATCGGATATCCGGTGACGTTTCCACCAATTTATCTCGTTACCGATCTCAGACTCGCGAGAGTCGCGGTTATAGTGTGTGTAATATGGTAAGAGACGATCACGAGAAGCGTGTAGGACGTCCGAACGTTCCGCAATTTATCAAAAGTGGCGATTTTAATTGGCAGCTAAAATCGAAGCCGTTGCAAAATTTTATCATACTCAACTAGCCGGGTGTACCGATTCCGCATCGCCGGACGTTCGATTAAAACGGTAAAATTTATGTTACAGAAGTACAAGCAGCGTCCGACGTGGTAACGAACTCCTCACGAAATAGATTAGAGAATTTAATTACCGTTCGGATGAAATTACCCGGCCCTGACAATGGAGATTTCTCAACCGCGTTACTTTATTCTTAAACAAACTTCCTCGAAGCGCACGCTCGCGTCTCCTTCGCACATTTACTACGATCGCGCTCCAGACATAATTATACCACTGCGGCTGAAAGCTAAAAAAGACCAAGCTCTGTCGAGAATTGCGGTACGTGTCCGAAGAGCGAGTGTGACGCCTCTGTTTAACCATCCGAAGCATTTGCGTATGCAAATCGGGATCCCAAAGTCCACACCCATACGAGCCCCGCCGAGTCCGTTCGTTCGGTTTCAAAGACTTAATGGATGTCGATCATTAGTATAATGGTGCGTATCGCGTTACCGCGATACAGCTACGGTGTCTCTGAGTGCTACTTTACTCGAAAATAAGTACCCCGCCACGTATCGTTTCACCGATCTACGACAAATTTCGTCACAACTCCATTAAACGCACGCGTGTCGTGAGATCCCAAACTTTGGAAGACTCCTCCGTATCCGCTTCCGTTAATTTCCTTTTCTATTCGAATCTATCCCTTTCGGGAAAGAACATCACCTGTGTCAACTGAGCCCCCCCCCAAGTTTTCAAATTTCTATTATCTCCTTTCGCATCATTTCCACATGTTTGCACGACGAAAATTCTCGTTTGCACAGGCACGCAATCGCCGGTATCGATCGAACATAATCGTACGATACCAGCCCCCGAGTTTTTTCCCTCTCGCTTCCTGTCGTACTCCCTCATATTGCGGGGTGTAAGATTTCGACCCCCGAAGCTGTTTGGCGTAGCATATTTACGGGAATGCTTCCGATACCGGAATCGCATCGATTGCAACAGAAATTCCAAATTTCAAAACTTGAGGGGCTAAATTTATACTCGGGCGGGAGCATCGGCTGTTGATCGATGACCGATCGAAAGCTATCGAACGATTACACGGCCGGACCGTTCCGCCGGTCGGTTTTGACAGACGGCATCAATGTCCGACGGAGTGATTGATTTTACCATTTATGAAAATAACCCACACGCCGGGCACGTAGAGCGTCGGTGAGGTCCGACGACCGTTCCCGGTCTCGATCCACCGCGTAGAGTTTGCCGGTGCAACCGAGGCCCACGTGGCGAGCGGTACCGGGGGAAAGGGGGTAGGGGTCGACCTTGCGTTCGTTGCGTTCAGCGTTGACCGGACCGGCTCCTGGACCCCACCGGAGTGTGCCCTGATGCCAGTCGAGCGTACGCGATTCACGGATTCGGCCGACTATCTTTCAAAAGTTTCAACGCTGAAGAGGCAAGGATCTCGATACCGATCGCACGTCGCGGCAGCCTCAAGTTATCGATCGATACGAAAAGATGCGGTCCCACTCGCGATACCCGGTCGATTACTCACGCGGTGTGTGAAGTTTCGAGAATAAAGGACAGCCGAGAGAGCGACTGGATCGGAAGTTTTGTTTTTTTTTTATGAATTTTTTTCTCGTTTCGCTCACTCGTAATCGAGGAGAACAAAGATCGGCTTCGCTGCAGCGGTAAATGAGAAGAGCGACGTTGAATCGCGTGTGTCGCACTTGTTGCGCTGACCTGTTAGGATTCTTCTTGACGCGTAGCGCGGCATCGGATAGTCGCAACGATTGCGATAGAACGAAATTAGATGCGTTTCGTGGGTATTTCGCGGTGCATCGACGTCGCACGGTGCGGGGAGGGAATGTGAATCGGGAACGGTGTATACCTATGTATATCTGCGAGTACACGAGTTGAATGGATTTGAGGATAAAGGATCCGCTGTTGCTGCTGCAACGCAAGTACCCCGGCGTTGACAATGGTGGGGATTGCGGTTAAGGAAAGTGAGGTGGAAAATAGCCGCAGACTGTCCCCGTCTCAAATGACCACTGGAACTACGTTGAAGATATTCAACTTCGTACAGGTTGGTTTCGAGTTACCGCCCGGCCGCCCGCTGTACGGCCTTCGCTTTGCTCGCTCGCATGCCCGAAGTATTTCAAATTGAAAATTCAAAGCAGCCGTATGTTAATGAATATTGTAATTATAACGTATTATTTTTCCTCCTCGATGCATCGAACGACGCGCGTGAAGATTGGGATGATTGATTAACGCTTGTTATTCCCGCATCGGTTAGGATAATCATTTTACATGCCGGGGGACCACGTGCTGTGCGTACGACGGGATGTGAAAAATTAAAATAGACCACCGATCGCAATTACGGAGGTGAAACAGGATCGAGGCCTGTACGCGTGTAGGAGGAGAATAACGTCCGGACGTTCGTTCGCCCGAAGCGCATCCGATTCATTATCGTCCAATTCGCCGGCTCGCTTTCAACGTAATATCCGTTCCGTAAGCCGTACTCCGTCTCTCCCGGTGTATTTATTTACTCCGCTCGTGTTTATCGTATCCATCCCGGTACGCGGCAGCGTTGTCAGTTTCGATCGTTCTACGAAAGGATACGCGTAATCGACGCTGTTACGGTATACGGAGTGAAATTTTCCATCGACGGTAGCGGTAAGCGAGTTTTTACGAATTCGGAGAGGCGGCCGGAGCTACGCGGTGCAGCTGGTGCGGTCGTTTGACGGAATTTCCACCACCGACGCGATGCAGTTCGCCCGTACGTGCGGCGTGAATATCTCGTGGGTAGAGAACGAGAACGCGAACGTGAACGCCAACTTCGAGCCAGTGGTCTCAACCGGTGGATGGATTGAATTACTTATTCACATAGTTTAGAGGCGTAGTCATCGCTCCGGAGAAAAGCGGTTCTCCGAAGACGGAGACGTACGTCCGCACAATCACCCGTGGCCCGAAACTCTTCGAGTCCCAGGCGAGTTTGCGGATCCGCTGACGTGCCACATTTTTCTGCGACTAGACTTTTCGGATATCGGTAAGCGAATAATTTGAAAATTCCCCGACACTTATTTTCCCCGAAGAGATTCGACGTTGGGCCGCGCGCGAGGCACAAAGGTGGTGGAAAACTATCGTCGAAAGATTTCGAATGGGACGGAGATAAGCTCTGAGTGAAAGGAAGCCTGAGAAGCACTTTAAGATCGACGATGTGCGGTTGGAAGGAGCTCTACGTGTTCTTAAGTAACATTTATAGTTCGTAAGTAGGTACGCGCACCACGTACCACGTCTACTCCGCACGTGTAGTACAAAACCCGCTCCGAACATACGCCGCAAATTTCACCAACACACATCGGATAGCTGCATTTCCACTTACGCGGGTATGGGTGCGAATTCGAGTACCCGAACGTATACCGCCGCGCGGTACCCCGCGGAATGCAACGCATGCCCGACTAATGTATATCCACCTGGCCGGGCGGACCGACTCGATCAACGAGCGAAACTTTCCGCTACTTTTGACTCGAATTTCCGAAACGCGATGAGAATCGTCGGGGGCATCTGGGTGCGGCTACGGGATCCGAAGACCAAAATGTGCATTTCTCTTCCCGTGGCCGTAAAATCCTCACGGTTGACCGTCGTTCTTTCGTTTTACCGCTTTTTATTTTTCATTTCTCAGCGTCCGCTTCTGTCAAACGGTCGACGTACCCAGAACTCCGGGCGACTCGCGTTATCCGCCCACGCCTCCTTGAGGGAAATAAATGTCCAAAGTGTCGTTGACACCCACGCGTCACGTCGCAATCTGGTTGGCGAGGCGTCGCGTGGTCCATGAATCGTACCAGCTGCCCTCGCGGTATTTTGACGATCCGAACGAGTGGGGGCAATGTGTACATAAATTATTCGAGAATTGATAAACGCGGCTGACAGGCAATTAAACGATAAGTTCGACTTCGCTCGGCCCGTAATAACTCAAATCCTATTAACGTTGGATTAAAGTAACGATTCGAATGTAATCTTTGGTCAAACTTTGAAAGCCACTACGTAACCGCGCCGGATCAACGGACCACTCGAACCGGAGGGGGATCAGGTGCTCGGCTCAACTTTTTAAAACTTGAGGACTTTGATGGTATTCTTTCTTTTTTTTTTTTTCTCTGCAGAATATCCGTGCGAATCTCATTAATTCGGGATTAAAAAAAGATAGAGAGAGAGAGAGTCGGAGAGTGGGAAAAGCTACGCAATTTTTGACGCCGCGTTGTTTTTGAAGTGGCGAAAGCAATTCCGCGAAGTAATCCCAACGAATCTGAAAGTTTGAACGTCTTCCTAATCCACGTAATTCCCGATACGCCCTTCTTATTTTCGGCCGATCACTCGGCGCGGTGGATACATTATATCGTATAATCGAATTTTCTTCCCCGATGTGCATTATACTTTGCTGCAATTTATCGTCCGTCGAACTTCGAATACGGTTCAGGCGCTGCGAGCCACATCAAAGCGAGTGATAACGTTCGACTCGAGAGCGAGGCCTCCTTCGGAATTGGGTCACGACGGCAGGTTCTTCGTACCTTTGCGAGTGGGTAATATCAACTTTCGTTTTCACCCGAGCTGCAACGGAGCCTGGTGGTTGACGCCGAGTAAGTCAACGAGGGAATATTTTCACCCAGATGCACGTACAGTTCCTCACTAACGAAGAACCGACCACCTCGCGTTTCGTCGAATAAACGTTGTTCGGCTCCGCTCGTCTCCAGGGAAGATTAGAATCTCTGGGTCAGTAGAAATGAAGGGATGGAAGAAAGAGAGATCGGATCTCTTTGAGGCCGCACGACCGATAGATGCGGACTCCGACGCGTCCGTGTCGGTACGTCATAGGTACGTACGTACGTAACGTGACGTAAATGTGGGTGGCATTCGGTAGCCATCCCGCTGAAGTTGATAGGTAAAGCAGTAGGACAAGGAAAAAGACCGACGACCTCCGACGCTGCTGCCGCCGCCGCTGCTGCTGCTGCTGCAGTCGCCAAAGAACGGAGAGCCCTTTGACGGGACAAAAGGAGATGAAATTCTTTGCCTACGTGGGAGTACGCTTTGCTCCCTGGCAAACGTTCTCCGTATAGCTATATCGTTCCCCGACATCTCCCGCGCGCCACTCCGTCCCTTTGCCGGACAGAAACGCCCGGGGCCCACGTATGGGACTATCGCCAATTTTTATTACGCTCTTTTCCAATTCTTCTTTTTCGAGGAGCCGACCGCGATCGAGTGACGTAATATCGCGTGGAGTCCGAGGAATCCGAGAAACGGTGTACGCGAAGAATGGCGAGGAGAGGTTCCCGCCGGTAATTTCCACGGCACACAAATACATTTGTCTCAGAAATCAGAGCGTGGGTAAATCGAAGCGAACCCGGCGATTCGGATGAGAGGAAAAAGCTGTTACTCCGACGAAACAAGGACAAAACCCTTGTATTGAAACACGTGCGGATCGCGAGGCAAAAGCCAGGCGAAAGTTTACCGCTTGCTCAAACAGCTCCGTCGCCGGTTCTCCCGCGAGGCTGTCCGTTGTCCGGTTTCCGATAAAAGCTTACTTCTGTCTACGCTGCAGCGACTCGGCTGGGAAATGGGAGCAGAAGAGTCGGGCGTACAGTTTCAAGTTTAACTCGCGTTCCACCCCCTCGACCCCCGACATCCCTAGTTAATGAAGCTGTGCATGCATATACCTCGCTATTATACCGGCGGTATTTGAAAAAATTCAGCGCATACTTCGAGAACTACGAAACGATTCGCGCGTCGTTGCCGGACAGCCGATCGATCGAAGCTCCGATTCGCCCAAGTGCGCTTCGCTTTTTATTCCAAATTAAGAGTTCGCCTGGTAGAAGAAAAAAAAAAAGGGGGAAAGCAAATATTCGGACATTCGTCGAAATACGGAGGAATGTATTGATTAGGAAGAGAAAAGAGAGGGCATGATGTATTTGATTTCATCTGAGATTGTCAGAATCCAATCTAGGTAACATGGTCCGGAGATCTTTCGCGGTCAGGGAAAGCCAGAGGGGCTGATATTGCAAGGAATATTGTTTGCAGTGGACAGTGGGCAGTGGGCAGCGGGCAGCGGGCAGCGGGCATCGGAACCCCGAAGCTGGAAATCGATCGGTGTATTACGTGTCCGCGGTCGAAGTCGGTGAGTTGTGGGACTGCAAACAGAGTTCTGTGTGCTGCCCCCGAGCCTTCGTCCAACAATTTGGTCGTTATTGGTTCCGCCGTATAATACGTCTATATCGAGTAGCGGGGATCGTTTTTCAATCTACCTACGCGCCTCGCCTCGCTTTCATTCTCTCGTCGCCGGTGGTATCCCCGTTTTCCTTACGCGGGACCGAAGGTGGATCGGCTTCGCCCTTTAACTTCTTTTCTTTTCCTCTCCCCCCCTGCCGCTCGTTCCTCGTTACGTTATCGGCGGGAAGGGCTCCCTTCTTTACAAAAGAGGAGCGGGAGGAGGGGGGCGGGGATCAGCGACCGTTTAAAATATACAGAAATTGATTGTCTCCCGTTCCAGACGCAGGACTGACTCTGGTTATTTTGTTTTTGTTACAGTACATGGGCTCCTTCGCCGTTGGAAGTCCTGAAGTCGCTGGACGGGCGGAGTACGTGCGATCGCGACTCGGTGCTCTTAGAGTGAGTAGGATCGTGAGAGAATTGAGAGTTGATGTTCAAAAAGAAGAAGAATCGCGGTCATTCGAGGGCTGCTTCGGTCGCGCGCAAATTATTACACGGATCCTCTTGCCGGGGTCGGGATTCGCCGGAGGAACTCCTCTCGGCGTTTTCCTCCCGGCTCTCTCTCTCTCTGTCTTTCGGAACAGAACTCCCCCGGTAACGTTAAGCAACCCTAAGACAAATTATTCCGGTACGCTTCGTCGCATAATAAGAATCAATATGAGATCCCATCAACGTTAATGGCCCCGTACCCCCCCGAGCTCTCGTCTACGCCATTTTAGATCCGTTTGTTTCCCGTTTTTGCATGCGTGATAAAGTCCCGGTTTTTATTTGATTCCTTTACTCTTTTCATTTTCTTTTCGTTCTTACTGTTTTTTTTTTTTTAATACATCCGCAGCTCTTTGAACTCGCCCCCCCATTCGATTGGGAAACGACGCAACGTCCCAAAACTATACGTTACGCTACCTTCGAATTCAAAATCCCAGGCGCCCGTCTCTCCGATCCGAACAAAAGTCTCATTTCGCCGCTACATGGATTCGTTTTCCCTGTGCAGCGCAAAAATATTCCGGGCACGAAACGCCGTTCGTCCTTACAAGCCACTCGCGGTAATCTCTGCCGATATGCGAGCCGCGTATGGACGAACCACGTTCGCTGATTATTATTCTTATTTTCTTGACGATGCGTGCGGTGGACGAGGCCGCGAAGCCACGAAGGTCCGTAGGGCTCGGCATGCGGGACGGTCAGGATATCCGGGATGTTTTAATCATTCGCTCTAGCCTCGGGGCTGTTCTCTTGCGACTCCTGACGCTCCGCGGGGAGAAATTTGACCGGGCAGACGCGAACGGATGGACGTATCTCGAGCAAACTGGAAGGGCCTCGGGCGCAAGGGAAACAATGTCGACCGAATTAGCGGATCCGATTCCAGACGACGGATTTCCATCGCGGATTTGCATTTTCCCATGTACTCGATTCGGTTCGATAGCTGATATTTGTTACCATGGAATCGAAACAAGGCGACGATATACACCGACGAGGCGTCGATTCGACTTACGCGAAGACAGTTGAGAGCAACGCAAGGCTTATTTCTCCGCCTGAAATAGATCCATTAGCACGTAGCTCGTTCGAAGATCAAAGAGTCGATGGTTATAGAAACGTGGCGAGTATCTAGTTTCGAGGTTTGATACGGACGCACGTCCTGGTTCCACGGGTCTGAAAACCGTTTATTTTTCTCCACTCGTATCTTCACCACGACTGTATAGATTACACCTTACGAGTAAAACATTTATACCCGGGTCGCATCGTACTTTCATCTATTAGCGTCGAGAAGGCCGATCTGATTGCAGAACTGCAACTTGCTCCTTGGCAGTCGCGTGCGATTCCATTGCGATATCGTACGCGGAACTGACGGGAAATTAAATTGAAATGAGGAAATGGCAGGAGGCGATAATATCTGCTTTCTACCTCGCGATATTGAGTTCGAAACTTTTTCTGTTAAATGCATGGGAATAACCGCGTTTTCAGTAACGATTTTGTATTTGTTCATTCTTTTTTTATTCGTTTGGAGCTAACACGATTTTAATTGCAATAATTGAAGGGCTTGGTGGGAGTGGAAATTTTTAGTCGCTGAAGACTGGACTGTCTAGTGAAGTTTTAACGACATGTTTCAGCCTTCTGTACAGCACTTGAACATCCTCGCGTTAACGGTGGTCTCTCAGTTTTTGATTTATTCTGAGGAAGATAACCCGAAAGTGTCACATGAAAAAAATCATCCCTTCTTGCAATTGATGATGACTCGATCAATTTTATAGGGAGATCAATTTGGCTTGCAAATTCAGTTTCCTGAGGTCAAGATATTAAAAAATACCATAGAAAATCCTGAATAAAAAGAAGGTCGGATACTGGCCCAAATTTTGAGTAAAATTTAAGACTATAAGCTTGGCGTTTTTTGGCCTACAAGGGAGCCCAAGCTTTGCTAGAGTCAGGTAGCCAGCAGCGCAGCGCTTTGTTGTGAGACGTCACCTTCGAGGCTGTGCAGAGGTTACGCCCCACAACAAACCGCGCGCCCGTGGCTACCTGACTCCAGATAAGCTCGGGCTGGATACCCCGTTCTCGTAGACCGAGAAATTTTAGAATATTTCGACCCGTGCATGGATTGCTACGAATCAAAGTGGGTCTGCGACTGAAACCAATCGGTATGTCTTAATTTTTCTGCTCTTAACAGCGAATAATTGATGATCACTCGATCGATTTTTGAGCAAAAAATAAATCATTGTTTCAATTGGATTTAATATGCTTTTCTTACGTATTTTGACCTCAGGAATCCGAATCCAGAAGAAAAATTGATCTATCTCTAAAATTGACCGAGTTATCGCCAATTTTCAGCTTTTTGGGGTCAAAAATAAAAAATTGAATTTTAGGTCTATCTTAATGTAATTTGAGCTCAGGAATCCGAATCTGAAAGAGAAATTAATCCATATGCAAAAATGACGAAGTTATCCTCATTTTTTCGCATTTTTTGGTACAAATTTGAGGATATCTCGAAGGGAAAAAATCGTAGCTCAATTTGGACAACGGATTCGTGTTCCTGAGGTCAAAATACATAAGAAAAGTGCCATACGATCGATTTTTAAAAATAAAAATTTTTGTCCAAAATTTGAAAAAATCGTAAGGGGTACCCCTTGGAAAAATCTCAAATTTTGGCCAAAAATTTTTATTTTTTAAAATTGATCGTATGGCACTTTTCTTATGTATTTTGACCTCAGGAACACGAATCCGTTGTCCAAATTGAGCTACGATTTTTTCCCTGCGAGATATCCTCAAATTTATGCAAAAAAATGCGAAAAAATGGGGATAACTCGGTCATTTTTAAAGATAGATCAATTTTTCTTTCGGTTTCGGATTCCTGAGCTCAAATTACATTTAAATAGACTAAAAAATCAATTTTCTATTTTCGACCCCGTAAAGCTGAAAATTGGCGATTACTCGGTCAATTTTAGAGATAGATGAATTTTTCTTCCAGATTCGGATTTCTGAGGTCAAAATACGTCAGAAAAGCATATTAAACCCAATTAAAAAAAAAATTCGCTTTTGACCCCAGAATCGAAAATTTTTCAAGGGGTACCCCTTTGGATTCTTCGATTTTTGGGCCAAAAATGAATTATTTTCATGTATTTTGATGTCAGGAACACGAATCCGTCAACTCAATTGAGCTACGAATTTCGAGAAAAATCTAAAGCCCAATATTTCTGCCATCCGAGAAACCGTGTATTTCTCAATTCTTCGATTGACTGTTTCCCGATGTATTTGGGTTTGAACAACGTAGCGCCAGCATTCAGCAACAGCAGACACTCATCACGGTTCATTAACGTGAAAACTGTACGTGCATATATGCGTCCGATCGAAGTGGTTATTAAATTTATAATTCATCAAATGTTAATTATCGCTCAAAGTTGACCCGTATGTAGGATCGGTAACCCTTTCTGCTATACATATTTATAGCTACGTGTGTATTCAGAGGTACGTAAGTTTCTACTTTATGAATAAATTTATTATTAACCGCAAGATTCGATGTCCATCGAAGCGAGCCTCGCAGTCCCCTAACTCCTTCGCTCGTTCACCGTTCGCCGTGCTTCCTTCCAGCCCCTTTCCGCTGCAAACTTCATCGGCTGTAGAACTACCAGCTCCGTCAACCCTTCGACGAACCGAACGTAACTTCTCGTCTGTAAAGGGAAACGGAACACGCGGCGAATGATTCGACCGCGACGCGTGTGTCCGCGTAGTTTCAAGAGAATCAAGGTGAAAATATCGGGAATGCGCTCCGCGTGCGACTCGCCAACCGCTTCGTATCTTTGCTTAATGAGTTTGAGGTACCGGAGGGTAGAAGATGGGTGGAATAAAAATGAAAAACGCGAACTTTATTCCCCTCGTTTATCTCGTCGAAGCGTGGCACCGGTCGCCCATCCGCAGCCACCCCGTTACATTCGCCTTGAAACCCCCGCAACTCGGCACTACCTCGAGAGTTCGTGCCGCGCGGCGGCGGCGGCGGCGGCGGCGGCGGTGTATTTCATGCATAATTAATGCAGAATTTGTTCATTTTTCTTTGGCGCGTACCAACTCGCATTTAAGGGATCAGATTTTTAAGCTATGTTTACATAATAGCTGCATGAATACACCGAACTTAATGAGGCGAAAATTACGCTCCGCTGGCGATGCTGCCGCTGTCGGTACTATGGGTACACGGGGTGGAACCCTCCCCTTCCCTCCCCTACTCACCCCTACCGACGCCAGAGTACCCGAGTTTCCTGTTTACTTTGCACAACAATGAAAGTAAATAAGAAAAATATTCACAACGTTAGACCCTCGTCCGGCGGACGACGAGTGCCCCGCGCCCAGGATATCGCTATCATATTCCGTTGGAGTCGCTTCTGCATGAAAAGATTGAATTTTTATAGTTCGTATACGTCTTATCATCGAATCCCTCTTATTTTCTTATGTTCTCTGATCATCTTCGGTACAAAAGTTTGATTCCTCCGTAGCAGCGGCGAAAGATGAGCTATAAAAGTAACGGTTACGAGAGACAAGTGGACGAGCGGAGTACGGCGGCTCCTCGAGTTCTTACGTCCGGTGCTTTTCAATTAACTCGGCGTATAGCGGAGGACGCGGGCTACATCAATGACAAAAGGGTCCCCCTGTAATCGCATCTGTCCAGTCGTTCGCTCGTGGACAAGATCGTATAACGGGAACTTTCCTACGGATAGCCGAAAACTATTTTATCGTCCCAGTTTTACGACCTATAAAGGAAAGGCTCAGTACCCCAAATTTGGTACTTCGATTCCAGTCGCGACTCCCGAGTCCCGACCCTCGTCGCCGTCCCTCGACCGTCGAACTTCACGTACTACGATTATCAATTTTGAATCGATTCGAAAATTCCGAACGCGCGAATCGCCCGGAATGAAAAAAAAAAACAATAATACAGAGAGCACGCGCGCGTGACCTCGCCGAGGACGTCAAGTGGTGTATACGAGGGAGACGTTCGGGCGTATAGAAATACCTCTACGCGTTTCGGTGAGCATTATAACGGAGTCGGAACCGAGTCTGATATACCCGCCGTGTTCCTGCTCCCGAAGTTTCCTGGATTCCATAAATCCCAATATTAAAAAAAATCGCAAGGGTCAGCCACGCGGTCAGATCCGCCTTGGTATGCAGGCGAAAACACCCTGTGCGAAGGTCATGTCGTACGCCCGGATTCTACGCCGAAGAAGATGCCGCGGCTGGAGCACCGCCAAGAAAGATATTGGCTGACGTTCACCGCTAGAAAACTCAGCGTTTGTAGTGTGAGCCAAAATTTAAGTTTCGTTTTTTTCCTCCCCTTTTGTTTCATTTTTGTTTCCATCTGCCTCCGCCCGTGGAAGGTAATTTTGAAATGGGTACCTTGATTCGTAAAGAATGATAGAGAAAAGAAACAACAAAAACAACAAAAACAAAAAAACAAACAATACTTGGATAAGATGTTTCTTTTTGTTCGTGAAAAGCGAAGTGAAAGAGGGAGTAATAGACGTGTGGCGGAAGAATCAATCGAAATCGCAACTACACACGTCTCCTGGAAATGGATGAGAGAGAGAGAGAGAGAGAGAGAAACGGGGAATCCCCCCGGTGTGGACCTTTGTGAAATACGGTGAACAATGTAACCCAATCGCAGCGTTGATCCCTCATCGACACCGTTTTCGCCAGTCGTTGCCCTCCGGTGCTTTTTCTAACCGCGTAACGGGTTTCTCCTTTTCTTTTTGCGAGCTTCCTCTTTTTTCTCTTACTTCGCCATTCTCTTTTTACCACCCCTGCGGAGATGGAGGTTCTAGAACCTTTTCAGTTCTTTGGCTCGTTCGTGCGGAGGCTCTCTCATTTTTTTCTGTCTCTTCAGCTGCCTTTACCCAGCAACGTCTCCCTCCCCCCCCGTGCAGGAGCGGAAGGACCAAGCAGCGACAGCGGTAGCTCGATGGAAGGAGTTGTCTGCGAGAACCGCAAGCTCGAAAGCCTCGGGGCCTCGACGATGCAAAAGCGGCTAATGCAATTACGCACCACAGTCACTCCGTACAATCAGCAGTTTATTTTTTTCCGCAACCGAGATTCCGCGGTTTAATTGTTTCGAGCCGGTTCCGACCGACGTCACGTCGGGTGGTTCGTTGCGACCAACTCGGCGGAAAAATCGTCTCGTTTCAATCCTAAGAAAGATCGGTCGCTGCGAATTTTCCGTGCCACCGACAGCCTACCGATTAACGGCACCGCTATTTTCGATTCCGTACTCAAATCGCGGTCACCTTCGCGCCGACTCCCGTTGACTCGCATCCCCGACGAATTCTCGAGACGGGAAAGAAGATGCGTCGGACCATTTTCGCCAAATTCACGTGAAACGAAAGAGAGAGAACAAAAAACTTGGCAAATCTCTAACATATTTCTACATCCGAAGGGATAATTTTTATTCCTTTGGGAAGAAACCATTCGACGAAATGATATTCAATACCGAAAATCGTGGAGACCTTTTCCATTTCATGCGACTGACAATCGTTGAACAAATTACTCGTCGAACGTGAATTCAGCTGATACGGGTCGACGGGCCATTGAAAAGGGGAAAACACCCGTCGAGCGATTTTCAACGGGAAACTGAGCGAGTAATCCACCGTTGCATTCCGATCCCCCACCCTATTTTGTCCCTAAAAATTGGCTGCGTCTGGGTTACGCGATCACCCGACGTTCAGGTGCGCCGAGCTACACACCCTTCGGGATCCACATCGATCCAGGCCCGTCTGCGGCTGGTTTCTCCCGTTATGTAGGTCATGCGAACATCGGAACATGGTCTGGCAAGCGGCACACGGGGTGGTTCCGCCGCCGTCCGACGACCGCCTCGTTAAAGACAAGCTCCCCGACTCCTGGATCGCATTCAACCGTCGACGACTGACGGAGGCGGGATTGCCGCTTTTGCATGCGCGATGCACACTCCCTGGGCATTAAACGGCGAGAAAGCTTTTATAGGTCTCGCGGTTGTCGCACGAGTCGCAGATGCAGGGGTCGATCACCCGTCAAAAGGACCCCAGGTACGCGCGAGGAAATTATTCAACGACGACTCCACTTGTCGCAATTTTCTTTCACGGTTGTCGTATTCAAAAAATGCGAAATTATCGTCAGTCGAACGCAATTTATGAAACGTACATAAATTCGGGGTAGGAAATTCGCAACGCGTCTTCGTTATGACATCGGAATCTCTGGTTTGCTCTCGATTGTGCTTTTCCCAGGAATTGAGTGAAATTGGAATGATCCTTTGAATACCGGAGGGGGGCGGAAAGGAAGACCTGAAATGCGAGGCGAGAAATGCCTGGGAAATTCCGAGAGTTCCTCAAAATTCTCAACCCCCACAAGATCGCATTATTAATCGAACGAGTGTAAAAAACTTCTACAGGATTTCCCGCTGCTCTCTCACTCGAGTTATTGCACTTTGCTTACCCGCCGTTCCACAACTCGTCCTACCCTTTCAATGGCACGCAACTTTCTACAGACTCCACAGAGTTCTAGGGGTGCAAATCCGCGGTCTTCAGTTTTCTGCCCTCGCTCACTTCGGAATAAGTCAGCGGGGTCCTCGTCTTTGACGATAATTTTTTTCCATTACCTCGCGCCAAGTCATCACTCCCCTCATTTTGAAAATCGAGGCTAAAATCGAGGTAATATTTTTACAGAGTTGGAACCGTCTTCTCGCGATATGAGCATCGAGGAGTCGTAGATAGCCACGGAGGGTGCGAGGTAAGAATGCTCCGCAGAATCGTGTATTAAGACAGATAATGGGCGGCTGAAGTAAAATAAGTGTATCGAGTTCGTGTGTTTCGTGCTCCGCCCTCGTTACCGGAAGCCTCCTGACCCGTGACCTCGTAAGTAAGCTCCGGGCTCGCGTGCCCCGTCGTAGCTCTCCGTGTATTTTTTCTTCTCTTCCTTTTACCACCATTTTTCTCTCACTCCTGTTTTCTACGGGTGGTCTTTATTAACTCGACCGGGGTACATGTAGCGAGGCGATACCGCTCTCACCTCATCATTGGCATTCATATATTCGCTTTATACGGCTACTCCCCGGTTTCCCATATTACCGAACTCTAAATTTCCCGCTGATATATTTCACCGAGGAAACTCACCGAGCGAAAGAGCGCTCGCGCGAAAAACCCTCGCTAATTCTAAATCATTCCCGTCTCCTCCGAATAATGGAAATCGTCGGGGAAAGTTCTTGCGGTACATCGCGCACACTTGTACGTGTATACGGAACGGACGCGAACCGATTCGGAAACGCGTCCTCGACGTCGGGATCGATTCGTCGCCGCGGTGCGTGTCTCCGCTGTTTTTGAACCCCGTCCAAACATCCCGCGTTCTCCGTGGGGTATTCCGCCTCGCTTGGAAAACAAAAAAAAATTTATACGAGGATGTCCCTCGCCTCGCGATCGTCGAAGGGCAAAAGATTGCGGAAAGAGTTTGTGCCCCGTCAGCTACGATAAGAAATATGAAGACCCGAACTACACAATAAAACTCTACACCCACCCCTCGCCCTCGACCTTCCGCTTCATTCTCCTTCCCCCGAGCCTCGCCTCCGTTCCCCGCAGCGTTCGCTTTTTCCCAAGTTTCGTTATTTCTCCTCAACTTTGAGAAGTCCGTACGTCACGCTACGGTAAAAACAATCTCGTCACCTGTACATTCTATGTAGGTATACGCGAGCACTCGGGAATTAGCGAACATCGAACGGCATGGAGCGTGAAATCCCTGGCCCCCGACAGAAGTGAAAAAGCGGAGAAGGCATTTTCGTTGATCTATAAATTCTTAAAGCTCTCGTTGACTGGATTTTTTCTAAAAATTTTATATATTCTACTTTTGACGGGGGTAGCAGACGACGCAAAGTGGTGCATCAAGCGGCTTACATGACGGGGGTTTTGGCGGCGGGTATATTTACCGAAGGATATTTACAGTCTGGAGTCTCCCGGCTACCTAGACTTTAATATCCTGTCATTGGCTGCGTCAAACGTGAGCCGAAGTAACGCGGCGGTGGCGAGGAGACCGGGGGGTAAACCGCAACCCCGCCAAACGCCGATCGGGCGCCTCTCGATCGCCCAACTTCTTCTGATCGCGACTCCGCCTCGACGGGCAATGACGGTTGACGACGAGAGGCGCAAAATTAACGCGACCAACAGTTACTAACGTCATCCGAATTTCTCGGAGGTGCGAACGAAACGTCATTAACTGAATTGCTACCGGCGTAGGTACGTACGTACGTTCGTACTCGGCAAAGTACATCTACGTTGCAACCGAATCGCGCCAACGTCGTAGTTGGGAAAGTGACGCGACACACGACGACCGAGTAGACCATTAGATCTTCAGACTCGGCGGAGCTAATTAGACCTTAGGTATGTACCCACCCCCACCTCGGTGTGTACATACCGCGCGTGTAACGACGTGTCGCGGAACGTTAGAGCTCACCTGCTTTTGCTTTTGCCGCTGCGGGGTACGTATCCAGGTATGTGTGTATACAAGTTGCTCAGGTCGATGGGAACGGGCGAGCTGCCTTGGCTCCTTCTTTGAACGCGATGCATTCGTATTTGCCAAGACCACGCAGACGTGCGCGTATCTTTTACTCTCATACATCGAAGCTGTGCATACGTGTCTCGTAAGAAGGCGAGCCGCGAGATCAAATATCACCGGCATAGCTGGTACAGGTGGTGAGAATATCAGCGGTTCGACGTATACGCTCGTTCCTTTAATATCCGAGCGATAGATCGCCCCGTTCGATATAACAGGTAGACTGCACACGTAGCGTCGGTAGCGCAGTTACGTAGATATACGTGTAATATAGCTCGTATAATACCTGGCTACAACCCGCCGCTACTCGGATGCATGTAAAAGCTGGCGAATCCTCGTTCGGTAGCTTCCTAGTGCCGCGGTATGGATAGATAGGTAATCTCGAGTACGGAATCGCGGCGCGCGGAGTCCTTTGAAAGTTATGAATCTCCTATCCTCCATTCAACGCGAAGTACAGGATAAACCAACGCTCCTCTGCTTATCATTATTCAGGTGTAAATATTCCCGCCGTGTACGCGCTTCTCTCATAAATACGTGTCCGTGTGGACGGGGATCCTGGCGGGACGGTCGTTCCGACGAAACAACCGCGCGAGTATTCGCGCGACAACCGAGTCGAAAGTTCCATATTTCCCGTTAAATCCGTAAGATTCGACCGATCGCTATTCATTCCAATTGCGAGCGACAAAGCTCGCGGCGAAACTTCAAAATCCTCGCAGGAACGACGTCGAGCGCAGCTGGCGAAATTTCGCGAAGACGGTAAAATCCAAACATCGAGGAACGACGCGAGCCGCGGTTCGAATGGACCCGGCAAACGGGGGGATTCGGAGGAGGATGAAGCCGCACAGACATCTGGACGAGCCGATCTCTATTCTGGACAGCGGCGCTCGAGGTCAACGCCGCAAAACCCACCCACCCACCCACCCCATTGAGGATTTGGTAGGTAGCCACTCCCGCGTCTCCCTCGTGCATGCAAATACGTACGAGGGAAAGGGATACCACCGCCCGTACGTTGCCCGATGTCCGACGATAACGGCGATAGAAAGCCTCCGATAAACGGCGCAAGCTTTACCGTAAATAAAGAGCGGGCTTTTTTTTTTTTTTTTCTCCACCAACGACCCGAAGAACGACAAAATTCCATAGGGGGATACGTTTCGCTCGATGCGGGGCTGCTCCCGTTCCTCTACGTTTCGTCCGTATGATATACAAAATAAAAGGAGACGATGTATACCGTCGCAGCAGGACGTGTAACTCCCGTTTCTGAGGGAGTTTGCGGACCATTGCGATCCCATTGCCGGGGTAAAGTTGGAATGCACCGTATACATTTGCAATGCTAATCAGCCGTTGGCTCGGAGTCTTCCGTTGTTTAAGCGGCATTATCCTTGGGCGCGTAAATTATATGGCAAAGGTTACGGAATTTGTTAGCGTTCGTACTTGATTGCGTTATTATTTCGCGACTACCGAAAGATAACCCTCTCGTCCACATTGCGCGCCTCGGCCGGAATGAATACCTTCGGGTAGGATACCTGTGTTTTGATTTCAAATTTACAACCACCCCCGTGTCGGAGTTATTAATGGGTCCACCTGCTACTTTTAATAAGCCCCCGCAGCGCGATAAGATTACCCGTAAGATTAATTAGCTGGCTGTTTTCGGGATAAGCGGGGTGCATCTCGCTGAACGTGACGGACGGGATGCGAATATTTTAATCGCCCTCGAAGCTCCCGGTCTGCCGAGAGTTCTTCGAAAGCGTACGCGGTCGGTACACGTGGTTACAGTATCGTATAACGGCTACCGGTGATTATTGTCATACCGTCGCAGGAACGCGGGGTGGGAAGAAATATATTTATTTCCCGAAGGGAATAAAAATATTAACGATCGTAATAAAAGTATGGCAACAACTACGCCCGCAATTCTCAGCCGCTCGGACGGTGTGCGAGTGCGAGTGCGTGCGTGGGGATTTATTTTGCGCGGACTGTAGTCCGAGTACATCCGTGTGCGCGAGTCGCGAGCTCTCGGGTACGCGGGTGCTTTTATTACTATTTATAAAATGGGCGTACGGGGGAAGTGGGGGGAAAAAAATTCAAGTAACTGCATCGTATTTGGCGCGTGTTCAAGAACTCCCGTGCGACCTTCCCCGAACTGAAACTAATATTCTACCGAGTACGGGAGCTGTAAATGCCGCCGCCGCCGCTCACCCCGCTACGCCGGACGAACGTTCAACGGCCAAAACGCGCCCGACCTCTGCACATCGCGCGGGAGGTCCATAAATCCTCGAGGATGTGGATTCGGCATACGTAAGGCCTCCCGGGGCCGAACGCCCGCTACGGGATACCCGGGGACGTGGTACGTTCGCGGCTCTCCTCCCTTCTTTTCTCCCTCCCTCTCTCTCTCTCTCTCTCTCTCGCGATTACTTCCAGAAAAACCGTTTCGTTGAACTCAAAGCTCGACCGCGTCCGCAAGCTCGCGTTATTTCCGACGCATCGCAAGGTTACGAGGTTGTTCGTCGAATTTTTTCACCGAGCGATTCGTAATTCCTGGTCTTAATTAGCCGGTAAGAAAATTTTCGGGTTGTACTCGAGATATCGCGAGAGGGAGAGGATTTCTCGACTCCGCGAGGCTAACGAGTTTGCACCCCGTGGCGGGAGGATATATAGCGCGGGAGGGATAAATAAATTCAAAGGAGACGGCTGTGCACCGTGCAAACCGGAAATTCGGCGAGTCGCGGCCCAACTGCTTTATGGGAATCTACGGGGTTCCGAAACTCGCTCTTATAAATATGTACGTGTAACGTCTGGTGTTTCCTCGAAAAGTCGCGGCCCATCTTTGCAGATGAGATGAGAATCCGAGTGCGTGTAAAATTCGCCGGTACATCGGTACCGGTGAACTCGGTGCTAGAATTTTCCGCATGAAAAGCTCCGGAAGCTAATAAAAATCGGAGCTTTGGATTCTCGGGTGAAGACGCAAGTAGAAGAACTTAATCTCATGATTACAGATATAGGTATGGGTGGAGGAATCGCGTTGTACGGGAGCAAAGAGAGTCGAACTCCGTTTTTTTCTGTTTTTTTTTTTTTTCTTTCAATTTATCTTCTCGGATATCTTTTAAAGCGCCGGTGGTGCACGCGCGGCCCCCTTCGCGTAGTAAAAATAAAAGACTGGAAAACTAATTTTGTAGGAAACTAATTGCGGAACTCTGATCTCATCAGAGTGAGGGTGTAATTAATTTTTTGCCCGCGAATTAGTTGGACACCGGAGATATCAGAGGTGCTAAAGCCGAAGAGCTGTTTTCTTCATTTGCGGATCTCCGTTGGTACCTACCCACCTACCACCTACGAGACGTTCAGGCGTCTGCGGCCGAAGGGTGCGGGGCGGCTCGCGTCTACCGGACGCTCTCCTTCTACTCGCGACTCCGGGTTTTCGTGGTAGTCGGGGGATTCGAGGGCGGTTAGCGAAAAAGATCTCGGAGCTAATCTGTCACCAGAAGCCGTAACACCGGCGGCCCGGAACTCCCCGGGGTTCCATCTCGAGTTATCCCCTTTATTTGGCAACTTTGTAAATATCAGATCCAACGAGGATCGCTGCGAAGAGAGCGGATCGGGCCATTCGGCGGGTTCGGTAACTGCACTTGAGAGGAGTCGAGGTCAGAGATAAGGGATCGTCTTACCCGCCGTTGTCGATCAGCGATACACCGCCGAGTCTCCGGATAAGAGGGGAAAATAAAAAGGGACGAGGGTGCGCGGGGGAGCACCTCCGACGGGCGACCCGCAACGATCCCCGTCCGAGATTTCCAAATCGAAGACACGTCGCCCACGCGGACGTGCGTCGTCGACCCCCCGATCCCGTTTTGCTCTCGAATCGAGTCGAATCGACCCGCGGCGTCACCCGATAACTTTACCACAATTTACGGCTATCGGTGTAAATGGGACCGAGGCGAAGCACGAGGGATCGCAATTAGGTGCGGGTCGTCCGGTATAATTTTCATTTCACGTCATACATTGCTCGAGTAAACGATTCGGGAAATCTAGCTGCGCCACCTTATATTTCAAAGCTTTTAAATCCCGCGGCGTGTAGGCGAATGGGAAAGGCTCTTAGTTCGGAGGGTGTGTCGCGGTGGGATATAGTGCCTTTTAACCGCGTTGAAAACGTCGGGAACCTCGCTCGAAGAATTGCAGCTCTAGCCGAGGATCGAATGCGGTGAGAACTGCGAATTCGGAGAAAATTCAGAGCCAGATGAAAGCGGAGCTTGCGAGGAGGACGTTATACAGTCTTGATCCGGTACGTTGCAAAAGCTGAAAAATATATATAAATAAAAAGAGACGACCGCGCGTCGTTGCATGTCGCCTTTGAGTTATTCGCACCTCGTCACTGTGTGCGATAAAGTTTGAAGCCGGAAGTCGGACCCACGCGGTCGGTTAGCAAAATCCAGAAGCGTATAGTCGCTGATACGTTGCGTGGGAAATGTTGCGAGAGAATAAAACTTTTCGGCGACGGCGCGACCGTCGTTATACGTCCGCCCGCAATGTGTACGGAATAAACGGAAGGGCGGGGGGTGGTACGCCGGGGTTGCGAAAGGAACGAAGATGGCCACCGCCGCTTTCGCCACCTTCGTTTTCGACCACCCCCCCTCGGTTATTATCCAACTTCCGGCATAATTTCACCGACTGTACGGGGGTGTCTGCGCGTATACGCCGCAAACGTGGAGCTTAATATTCGCGAAACCAGACAGACGCCGGTGGGACATGCTTCTTCAACTACTGAATCATGCAAATACTAATAATGGGACTGCGAAGCGTCGGATAATTGAAATGTAAACAGCAGTCGGTCGTGGAAATCGCGGGTATGTAACTCGTGCGCGCACCAGAAGTGGGAAGTAGAAGCAGAAGTAGAAGTAGAAGTGGAAAGGCAAGTGGAAGTGGAAGTCGTGGCACGCCGGAAAACGCGGGCCAGCGCGTATATTCTGATAATCTCTCGGCGCTCGCAAGCCGAGCCGAGTACCCGGGTGCAACGTATCGCGTACACCGACGTACGGGCTGTCGAGTCCAACGGGAGAGAAGTAACTATAATTCGAACGGGACAGAAGCGACCTCCTCTTCTCTCCCATTGCCTCGTCGCGGAGTTATACGTATAGCCAGACCGGAATATCTACCTAGTCTGGCGCAGGGCGGCGGAGGGTACTGGGACAGCCTTGTAAATACGCGTACGTATACGTGTAAAATTCCTGCCAGCCTCCCTGCCCCCCCTTCGTCTATTCACAACGTTTCACCTCGCCCTGGAAACACTAATAGCGGAATATTCCAACAGCTTCGAGGCAGACACACACGTGTGGGTGGGTATACGTGGAAGGCGGAGAGAGACGTGTGTTCGGATAGGTAAATCGCGAGGGTAGTTGTCGGAGATGGAACAGCGGCCGACGTATATAAATATAGATACGTAGTTACGCGTATCTCGCGGACCGCCACCACCGACCCCCGCGACCCGCAGCCGTGCACGGCAGAGGTGAGCGTAGCGAGCTTTGTGCGCCGCGAGCTTTTGAATAAAAATCTTTAGCGAATCGTCGGTTGACGGGAATGAGACAAAAGATATATGTCAAGTGATTCGCTCCTTTTTCAACGAATAACGCGCTTTATTACGTTTCACGTCGTTACCACGCGACATACCTCGCGGATGCCGTACGTGCGGTACGAGTGCGCCGAGGTTTCCCTCGGCGTCTAGATCGCGACACGCGTCCATTATTACGTCGTGCGGGCGGGCGGGCGGGCGGGAGAATATCGCGCCGGAGATAAAACGTGGAGGTCCGCGCGCGAACGGGGCGAGGAGGAGTGAAAATCGGGGATGAAGGAACGACGAGACGAGAGAAAAGGAAATATCTCTCCATTGTCTGCCGGCTGCTGCGCTGGAAGGCGGTTGTCGTTTCGTCCCGAGAACTGCCCGGGGAATTCTTTGCTTTTCCAGTGTCATTTGTACGGGAGACAAATGAATATCACTCACACATTTTTAAGCCCGCTACACCGAGCTTGAAAAATCCCATCCGCAACACCCCGTGTCCGCCGCGCGTTCCCACCACCACCCCCACCACCCCCCCGACGCGCGTACACGCCGCTTCTTCGCATAGGTGGAAGATTCGTAGCGCCGGGTGAAAAATCGTTGATAGATCTCTACGCGGAGCTTCGATATCGCGAGCTCGCCGCCGATAATAATTAAACGGGAGCGGGAGTTGGTTCGTCGTTCGGTTATTCGAACGGGAGAGGGAGATGAATTAAGAACCCTCGGATCTACCTTTTCACGGAGTGATCCTCTGACGCGCGGTCTACCGTCAGAGGCATTCATATTTGCTTCATTCCGGCTTCTTGCGCGAAACAAAAGCTCGTCTAATTAACACGCTCGAGACACTCGCCTTCGCGAGGCCCGGACGATTCGGTACGTTACGCGAAACCGTCGTCGTCGTGGTCCTCCTTGTCGTCGTCGTCGTCGTCGTCGTCGTACGGACGTCGCGTGGGTTGATTCGGTGAAAAGCGTCGCTTCTACGTTTCTACGGGGACGACGGTTGCCGCTTGTACACGTACATGACGATTCAAACGAGCTTCGTAATTAGCATAGCTTCCACCGGAATCTTCCGACTTTCCGTTTCATCTTCCAACTTTTTTGGTTTTCCCCTTCGCGTGAATTTTTTTTTTTTCCTCCCTCCTTCCCTCGACGCACCCTCCGTCGAACAATCGCGCAAGGGTCCGGTCAAATTTTTATTCCACCGCGTAGTAATACCTCGCGTACCTTTTAACCCTGCACCTTTTCTTCTCCTTCCTTTATTCTCGGATTTATATTAACGGTGCACGACGTCGACTGTGTGCCGTTGCCCCGGTGCTGCTGCGGTTACGTAATAAGAAGAGCCGGGGGGCGGGGGGGTTATACGTATAACGTCCGCGCTAGTTTCGCCTCGTTGAGACTGAAGAGTACGAGGCCACCTCGACTCCCCGGAGAATGCCTCAGGAACAGAGATAAGCCACGCTATTCGGTCGGCAGCAAAAATCCCAACCGTCGAATCCTCCCCACTTTATCCCTCGCTTTATTTCACATGTCCGAAATAAAGGTGGGCGTATGCGGGCTGTGTGAAACGAAAAAAAAAAAAAAAAAAATACAACGAGGAATCCGACCGACCGACCGACCGACGGCGGTGCATCGAACGGAGTCGCAGCGACGTTGTAACGAGATCTGATTACGCGAGAGCGGAAATTCGTCTGAGGTTTAGTTTCGAGTAGCGAGACTCGTTCGCTGGTCAGACGGCGGTGTCCCCTTCGTCCGAGTTTCTCGTACGCCCTGCGGTCTCACGTGCAGCTGATACGGAGATGAGGTTTCACCGTTTCAGGTTCTCTTGGGACGATTGACTTCTGAAAGAGACTCGCCTCGCGATAACTTGCGCGCACTTCGTACCGGAGGACCGCGAATAAAATAACACCGAACAAAAATAGAGGAGACGGAGGCGCACGGAGAACGTTGTTTACCAACGCTTCGCTTTCACTTTCCCCTCGCTGCCGGACGAACGAAGAACTTCGACGCGACGTTAGGACTGCTACTTACGATCGGACGGGGTTACGGAGTCAAGGGCGAAGAAAAAATCACTCCGGTTATCGGGAAAATTGCCCGTCCGGGTAATTACCCCGGTCACGGAATTCATGTCAGCGAGTTATAAGTCAAGCTATTTCGTTCGTGCCTCGAGAAGTTCTCCCCGCCGGGCATCGGCACGGTGCCCGTTAATACGAAATTATCGTGGAGAAGAATACGGACGGGTGAGCGTTACGGCAAAAGGGGCGCGTGTCGAGTGTAATTTACTCCCGTTTCTATATCTGTACGAAAATAATACAAATGGAGGAGCGAGGAGGCGACAGCTGCAGTTATTTTCCGCGGCGGAGACATTGCAACCTTTATTCCTCGGAATCCTCGAAACGCGACGCGGAACTGGCCCGCGACTCCACAGGTACGGCGGAAAAAGCTTAATTATTTCGAAGAAGGTGATGCCGCGCGGTGAGTCGGTCCGAGTTGGCGGGGATGCGCGACGCGCATGTCATCCCTAAGCGACTTTGCCCACGTGGCCGGGGCGTCGCGACGCCAGTCGCGCCCGGCGAGTCTCGCGCGATAGAGCCAGCCGTCCCCGTACAGACGAGCGTTGCGCGCGGTACGAGAAATCTCTCTGGCTTTAACTTTCTCAAGCCCCGCAAGCCGATTAATTTGCGGTCGAAGTATTTCGAATCGTCTCGATGAAATCGAGCAACGGTGGAAAAGTCCGTTCGGAGCGTACGTAATACGAAAAATTGGCGAACGATCCTCCTTGGCTTAATCATGTGAAAATAACTTCGAAAAAGTAGTTTTTCAACACGGTTTTTCAACGTCCGAAACGTGCGAGGGGTGGGAGAAGCAGAGGTGAGTGCATTGCTCATTTTTTAGAATAAAATCGGATTTTCATAATTGGAAAATCGTCGATCCGACGCAGAGTAATCGGGGGGTGGGGAGGAAAGGGTGGCGCAAAAATAACTGCTTCAAATTCAACGTGCGCTTACGAGCTTTCGTCGCCGTTCGTCGCACAATTTGCGGAACCACGACGCGGAAGCTCCAAGATGAGAAATCGAGCACGCTGCTTCCGTATATTGGTTAATTAAACCGGAGGTAATTAGCGCGGTAGATTTGAGATTGTATCCCGTAATTAGATCGACGATTAAATCCGATCCGTCCCCTTGGAGTCGCGGCGACAACATAGACCGAATCGATTCTCGTGCGTAACCGAGCGATACACCTAGGATACGTACGAATGATAAATATATACATGTTCTCGGAGAGGATAACAAATTGAACAAATTTTAATTAGGCTTGGAAAAAAATCGTTTCACTCGCAGCGCCGCATGGGTATACAAATTCTGAGTTCAATTAGCACAGCGGGTACGTTTGCCCAAACTTTTTGTTTGACATGCATACATATATTATAACTTATACACTACATGCTATAAGTATACGTATGTATGCACGCGTATACTGCGTACATTAGAGGTATAAAATACCGGGAAACGTTTTCCCGCTGGTGGTGCTCTTGATACGGTGGAATATGGGTACGTACGTACGTACGTACGTACGCGGAGGAATATATATATATACCAGCACGCAATTAATACGCTATGCAGCTGCAGGTTTGAAGCTGTATTAATTAATTTGATCGCGATGCGATGTATCGAGGGACGATATTGTCCCGCGCATGTAATGAATCCGCATGGATAGTTTGCTATCGCAATATATGCCCAGGGTAAATTTTACCACCCGAAAATATACGCTCGTAATTGAATTGACTTCCGACCGGCTATCTGGACTGGCGCACCTGAAACGGAACGCGACGCTCTACACGTGTATATTTTCATTCGATTTTTTCTTCACTTTGACCAAGCAGCTGCTGCTGCTGCTGCTGGTGCTGCCAAAAAAAATTTCACATTATTTTCTTTGCGCCGAATTTTATCGGAGTTGAATCTCTCCTCCCCCGAGTAATGCCTCTTCCGAATCTCCAGAATATAATTCGGACAAATCGCAGGCGCGTACGTACGGATGTACCTGCGAATGATCGATAGGGGTGTATAAAAAATGTACGAACACCCGAACGCGTATATCTATACGATATGGAAAATATAAATCGCACGATACGTGCGTCAGCATCAATGCCAAAAGATTACCGAGTAAGCTGCTCCTCCCCCCCCGTGCGCGGCGTTCACTTCCGCCTTATTTGCTAGCAACGTTTGGGGGGTGCCCGCGGTAGCTTCGGCCTCGACGTATGGGGGATGAATCCAATTTTTTAAGTAGAAAAATAAATCATAAATTTAGTTATCCAAATGATCGGGAATATGTACTGTATAGGTATACGCGCGACGACGAATCGATCATCGCTACGCCGCGAGGTAGAGCCGATGCGAAAGCAGCGACGACAAATGAGTTTGTAACTAATATTTGTCAACGCGTAAATCGGCCGTATAAATTCGTAAATTTTAACCCCCCCCCCCCCCCCCCCCCCCGCAACGAGCCGGGAGGGGAGTGCGCCGCGATAATTTGACCAAGTTAAAATCGCGGCGATCGATCCGCCGATGTGAGACCTACGCGAAATCGTGCGTATGAAATATATGCGACATCGATCCCACCCGTTCGAGTAGCAAAACGATCGTCGCGATTCTGTAAACTTCATCGATGACTTTTCTTCCCTCTTTCGCTCTACACGTCGGAGCGACGAACGGGACGCCGCGCGGCGTATCTACACGACGCAGGACTCCGACGAGGGCCCATCGATCAATTAACCCGGAACGTTGCAACCCCGAAATCAGGTTTTATTATCTCACGTCTAAATTCATTTCATTACGCGCCTGTCCGCCTCATCCATCAGCCCGCGCGAAGACGTCACCTTTGCGCTACCGGACTCAAACATATTATACAGCTGGGCCGATTCATCCGTCCGTCCGTCCGTCCGTCCGTCCGTCCGTTCGTTCGACCATCGCTTACGTTTGAGGACGTACGTCGAGTTCTTTTCATCAAGTTTACCGGAAAAATCTGACCACTTGAATCGGGGGCACTTTGACAGCTTTGTGCTTTAGAAAACGAGCTTATCACGTTCGCTGCAGCTGTTTACCTGCAGCGTCACCACATACCGGTGAGTTTACGTTATGTACGGAGAATTCGTACGCGGTCAGCGGAAATCAGACGTTTTTCATCCTCCTCTGACGCTTGGTGCCCCCGGGCACTCCATGAGTCTCGCTCGGGTCTATTTTTGCAATGAGAGAGAAAGAGAAATGGCGAAAGAGAGAGAGTTGTGTTCACCGAGACGAGAATGCAAGCCCACAGCTTTCCAGTTTTCTATCCGCGGAGGTTTGCATCGCTACCTGCCATTATAAAATGGGAAGAAAAAAAATCGCGAAAGATAATACGTCTCGTTCCACCGTTCAGACATTTTCGATAAACGGGAAGACGGCAAGACGGGCTACGTATCGCGCAACGGAAAATCGAGGCTATACGTTCACGCGGTTCGGGTTTTCATCATTTCCAAATCGGTGACTTGCGGTCGGCTGCTGAATTTCCGAGCCTCGAACATATCGCGGGTCGCGAGTTCTTCGAGGACATTCCCGCGGATTCGCCGGCCAATTTTCGGGGCAAAGTCCTTGGGGGTAACGACAGGCCCGGGTGACAAAAAACAGCCGGATGTACCATCGCGTTCCGACGTGGCCGAAAAAAGCTCTCCACTTCGCGAATATGTTTTATGCTGGAAATACGGTAGCGCGTGAAAGGTGGAATTTTATCTCACGTGCGTGGCTGGCTAATTACAGGAGAGAAGAAGTTTCCGAGTATTAATCGAGAGTTACACCCGACGGAGCGGCGAGGATCTCGCAAGCTCGCGTCGTTAGCCACGATATGATTCATGCACTTGATGTTTCTCATAACGCGGAATTCATTAAACTCTGCCACGGAACACCGCGGAGAGCCTTGGTTCACGAGGACATGAGGTACACTCATCCGTCTTGTCGCTTTTGAAAAAAATTAAAACAAAAAAAAAACAAAAAAAAAAACTCATACACCCTCTCGTACCCGCGCTTCGAGTGTCGTTTTCCACAAGATTCTCTTCAAAAAAAAAAAAAAATTAGAACGCCGCTTAACGTACACGTTACAGGTACGCACTCTCCGACCCTTTGAAATGAGAAAAAAATGATAATAAAAAATGAATGAAATAAATTTTCCGCTTTGTTTTATATTTTTGCCGATATCTCGTGGATAGCCTGGAGGCTTCGCGCTTCTGACAAGTGACAGGTATCGACTGGAGGGGTGCACGTAACTGGCGTAGTAATCGGCTCGGCCCAGTTGCCGGCATTGTTTACCGAAGTAATTTAGTAAGGTATTGTTTGTCCATTACTGAAGCGCGCAGCTCGGAACGGCCGGAATTATTTCATCAGAACAGGCCGACCAAGTCCGCTCGAAACTATCCGATTTTCTACCTGTTCGCCGCATTACGGAATACAAATTCTATGTGTATAGATGTGGTCAGTGGGTGCAAGGAGAGTGGCTGTACTAATTAAATCTACCCGAAGCTGAAGTGGTCCACGAATATTTGACCAATTAATCATATCCCTATTTGCGAAATAAGATCCGCCGGTAAGGCGAGCGTGGAATAATCCACCCCTCCTTGTATCTCCGCTGCTTCGACGACACACGGAGACGCGTTGACCCAATTAGGCTTTCGAAATTAGATTTTTTCCCTCGCCCGGTCGAGTGTAAATAAATAAGAAAAATGGGAATATCGCGAAGAAAATCAAGACCTATCGATCGTCGTGCGTCGTAAGAATATATTTATCCGCAGGGCTGCGGTAGAACGCTACGTCTCTCGGACGAAATTTCATCAAATCTAGGAATCGTTCGTTCCCGGCTCGCCCCCAGAACCCCATCGGGGAAATGAAATTAAGGTGGCGTACTCGGGCACGCGTTTATACACTCGAGACACACGGTATTTATTTACGACGATCTGCTCCACGCGAGTGCGGGGGACCCGCGACGCGACGTTTCGACTCCGGACTTTGACCGGGCCGAGAGGAGACAGCGGCAATCCAATCCAAAGACCGAAGAAGGCATCTCGTCTACTCTCCTTGGCCACCCTCCCGTAGGTGCCGGTCGATCTTTCGCTCGATCATCCCCTTCGGCAATTCCTCCTTTTCTTCCTCCTCCCTCTTGCCTAGTCGTAAAAAGTCCCGGACTTGATTAACACCGTATCCCGCGCGTCCCACCGCCGCGTCGGATCCCCCGAACGGTACACGAGGATTGCAATAGGCGATGCCCGCGGTCACCGGTGATCGCGAATCCCCCGGCGAACGAGGGATCGCGGATTGCGGATTGCGGATTGACCGCGATTCCCGGGATTATTCCACCCGGCGCGACCGCGCGAGGGAAAAACGAGCGGCTCGCTGGACGATTAGCGGAAAATAAAAAAAGGAAGAAAAATGGAAAAAAAAGGTACGAGGAGATTCGATCGGTGTGCGGAGAAATCAAGGACATTAATGTACATCGAATCGGAGCATTAATTACGACGAGGTATAGCCGACCGCATTAAGGGATGAGATTCGAATTGTGGGAATCTATTACCACGGTGGCCTTACCGGTACAGGATCCGTTGAATCGAGAACTAGCTAGCTCGAGGAGAATGGAGATTATCCAAGATATACGGACGCTTCGTTCGCTCCGTTTCGCTTCGCTTCCCCGCACGACGCGACACGGGGGAGAAAGAGTGGGGAGAGGCGTAATCAACTGAGAATTTCGATTTAAACTGCAATTTCAAGATTTATTAAGAGACCGTTCTCGCCCCGGTGTTCTCTTCGCGGCGAGGGCACTAAACTGATTATTAGCGGATGAACGAAAGGAAGGAGAAAAAGTACGCCACGAATTTCGCGTCCGTTCGCAGATGAAAAGAAAAAAACAAAACTGAAATAAAATGTAAAGGAAAAAGAGTACGTGAAAAAGAGGAAATGGGAAAAAAAATGGTGCGGACGTTTTAGGGAAGCGGGCGAGCGTTGAATTCGGTGGCTGCGCCGACAATGAATATGGTACTCGCCTCTGTTATTTTTCATTGACCATCATAAATCCGGACACCGAGCTCGGAAAGTCATTTGTCTTCGCTTCGTTGACCCCCGCGCGACCCCAATGATCGTCCGAGTGTAAGAAACACTCGGGTTTGGGTGGCGGTCAAATATACGCGGATATCGTTACAATGCCTCGCTACGTCGCGTCGTTTTCGGCATTGCGAATCCCGTCTTTTCGTTTTCTCATCTGACCAAATTCGCGAGGAATAGGCACACGGGACGGAGAAGAGATGGAGAGCTTTAACGTCGACGGAACACGACAAGTTCCGCGAAAGATTGAAAAAGCTCTTTTTGAACGGAATTACCGGTCGATCGTGTGCGCTACCCGCGCTCACCTTACGCATTATAAGAAGTTTTTGACGGGGCTTGAAAACTGGGTGGGAATAAATTACGTGAGAAATGACTTTTTAACGCGCAAATATCGTGCGATTCCTCGAGACGATAACGCCCGGAGGGATTTCACTTTCCAGCGGGATATTTGTAGGCGGCTTACGGAGCGCTTGGAACACGCGAGCTTTTTTTCATCGCCGTTGTTCTTATTTTTTATTTCCTTCCCTCGGCCTTTTTTCTCCTCTCCTCCGTTCATACCCCGAATGTCCTCGTCCCGGTCGCTCACTCCGCGGAGCTTTATTCTCCTAGTTTTACGACTACGATTTTGGCGACACTCTCGTACCCCTATAGCTACCGCAGCTCGCGACATTTTCGCCATAGGCTACGATATCGTAAAAAATTCAACACCCTCTTCGCAGCGATCGACGGTCAAATGGCAATTAGGTGGATGACGCTCCCGGTAGATGACACGTGCCAGTTATATTTTGTAATCGAATCTCAGGTCTAGCGCGGAGTGATCGATCGAACGTCTCTCTCGATTAATTAATAGCAGAGGCGACCTCGGTCAAAACTCCGACACGATCGACTCGAGCCCTCCTAATCGGTTGATCGTTCAACATATTCATTTCTTCCGACAACCTTCTCTCCCTTATTTCTTGAGAAACGTTTCACTTGAACGAGAGCCAATTCACAAGGACTTTTAAAGTAGATACGTAGCGTATGATAATCCATCCAACCATCCAAAATATTCTCCGACAAACGAACTCGAAAAATCTGAGACCCGATTTCGCAAAGTTTCTATATCCCGGAGCTGAGTGAAGAAACGAGGGAATGCGAACACGCGACGACATGCGGTTACATTTTTTCCCTCGCAGCGAATCGCGACCCCCGAATTCCGTATCCATACGTGGATATTAAATAGCAGGGATGGTCCACCGGTATTTTTGACCCCAGGGTGATTCCGAACCGGAATAAAATATATTATGAGAAGAAAGTTTGTTATCGCATCCTCGTCGTATCGAACGTTGCCTATATATACAACGCAAAGTTCGCAAACAAATAATTAGATATGTATATACCGATTCGCAGGAGGGGAATTAAGGGGAGAGGGGAGGAGAGAAGTTTCTAGCCAAGTTATAATTACCTCGAGGTAAACATAGTTCTGGCGTCAAGTCGGAAAGACTGAAAACTGCTCGGTGCAGACCGGAAGAGAGAAGAATTTGAATAAAGAAAAGCTGTATCACGTATTCGCTGAATATTCAGGGATAATTTTGGCACGGTTTCAATGACCGATCGTTTATGAAATCGAAGCCGAAAGTCCCGTGGAAATCGGGGTCGAGGAAACGTGGCAAGGATTTACATAATTTCACGGGGAGAAGACTATCCTCCCTCCCCCCCGGAGTGCCTACATACACGTTAGTTAATCGTGAGTACAGTCGGTAAATCTTGGAAAAGGATCGTTTACCCCAGTCGAGGGTGTTAATTAAATCTTAACGCACCCCATGCATAGTGACTCGTGAGTCGGGAGAAGGGTAAGTTAGAAAATTTTTTTTTTTTCAATATCTAAAAGTGACATGCTCTTTCTTCACTTAAAATTGAAGTTGAATCAGGGAGCCCAAGTTTTGCTGGAGTCAGCTTAGCTAGCAGCGTAGCGCTTTGTTGTGAGACGTCACCTTGGGGGCTGAGCAGAGGTGACGCCCCACAACAAACCGCGCGCCCGTGGCTACCTGACTCCAGATAAGCTCGGGTTTGCTGGTGAATTGAGAAATTCGAATATTTCGACCCATGCATGGATTGCGACTTATAATTTTTCTGCTCCCAACAGCGAATAATTGATGATTACTCGATCGATTGCACGAGTAGATGATTTTGGCTTTCAGATTTGGATTCCTGAGCTGATTATACGTGAGATTACTCTTGAAGAAGCAAAAAAAAATTCGATTTTTGAGCAAAAAATAAATCATTGTTTTAATAGAGTTTAATATGCTTTTCTTACGTATTTTGACATCAGGAATTTGAATCTGAAGGAAAAATTAATCTATCTCTAAAATTGACCGAGTTATCGCCAATTTTCAGCTTTTTGGGGTCAAAAATAAAAAATTCATTTTTTAGACTATCTAAATGTAATTTGAGCTCAGGAATCTGAATCCGGAAGAAAAATTGATCTATCTGCAAAAATGACCGAATTATCTCCATTTTTTCGCATTTTTTCGCATAAATTTGAGGATATCTCCAAGGGAAAAAATCGTAGCTCAATTTGGACAACGGATTCGTGTTCCTGAGGTCAAAATACATAAGAAAAGTGCCATACGATCAATTTTAAAAAATAAAAATTTTTGGTCAAAATTTGAAAAAATCGTAAGGGGTACCCCTTGGAAAAATCTCAAATTTTGGCCAAAAATTTTTATTTTTTAAAATTGATCGTATGGCACTTTTCTTATGTATTTTGACCTCAGAAACACGAATCCGTCGTCCAAATTGAGCTACGATTTTTTCCCTTCGAGATATCCTCAAATTTGTGCAAAAAAATGCCTAAAAATGGGGATATTTCGGTCATTTTTCCAGATAGATCAATTTTTCTTTCGGATTCAGATTCCTCAGCTGAAATTACATTAATATAGACTGAAAAATCAATTTTTTATTTCTGACCCTAAAAAGCTGAAAATTGGCGATAACTCGATCAATTTTAAAGATGGATCAATTTTTCTTTTAGATTCGGATTCCTGAGGTCAAAATACGTAAGAAAAGCAAATTAAACCCATTAAAAAAAATTATTTAGTTTTTGCTCAAAAATCGAATTTTTTTCTGGTTTTTCAAGAGTAATTTCACGTATAATCAGCTGCGAAATTCAAATTTCAGAGCTAAAATCATCTACTCATGCAATCGATCGAGTAATCATTAGGTTGGAAATTTTTTTTTCCAACCCACCCTAGTCGGGAGTCACCCCCGCGCGGAGGAGATATCATTTCTAACTCCCTTTCACTGAACCCCGTGGCTTGCGTACAACCAGAAATCGGAATAGGTATTCGCGGAGCTTCCAGTATGTGAAGCGCAAACGACTAAATCGTTAAGTTGACACGCGTAGGACCCCACTGGAGATACTCCGCAAGCTCTACGCGACAACTCAACTCATACATCTCTTCGCACAGGGGTGAGTGACTTAAAATTACCAACACCGCAATTATATTCGCGACGGCGGAATTCGGGATTGTGTTCAATTTAGAGGTGACGTGGAACTCGCGGAGATGGAACAGAGTCGAGATATTACATCAGTTGTAACGAAACTGACGTACACCCGCCCTACCCGAACCCAGAAAAGAAGTAATCAAAATTGTAAAAAAAATCGAGCAGCTCGCGCTTCTAGTCGGCGATTGTCTTCCCGTGTTCTCCGCGTTATCTCAGCAATTTTGCTAATCTGGAGCGGTGTAACATGTTTCATAGGTGGTGTTAGGGTAGCCGGGCGTTACCGCCGGGAATAAGACGAGCCCTAAATATCCACGACTCACGGAGGATTAGGTAGCTCGAGCTGGCGCGGTCCCTCGGCTCGTAAGGGGGAGGCGTTGGATGACGGTGGGATCCGGTGGCGGGTGGAAGGTGGAAGGTCGCGCGGCGGTCTCTCACCGGCGATATTTCACGCGGGGGGTGAAACGTACCCGGCTATTCGGACCGCGGCAGGTGATGCTGCTGGGATCCTCGAATGGCGGAGGTTCGAGTTTTGGCTCTTCTTTTCCGTAGAGTCAGCGGTGTCGCTCGGTTGCGTGACGAGCGAGCGCCAGGATCGGGCGATCGAGGGGGAGAGGGATGATACGGGAGTTTCAAAGTACATGAAACGGAACATAACGAAATGGAATGAAACGGGACGGGTGTACGTAGCTCCCGGTCGACCCACCACCGGCGGATCACGCGGTACCGTTACACACGGTACAGGTATGTGTTGCACATCTACGTACATATATAAATATTTCACTTCTACCACCCGTTCGCGAAGAGGAGGGACATTCGGCGGGAGGAGGTGGAGGAGGTGGAGGAGGCCCGGCGGGGTTCTCGCTCGTCCAAAGCCCGGAGGGTTTACCACAATGTTTTCCTCCAATTTCACGCAAACAAATAGAGCCCGCGATATAGATTTGCGAACGTCGGACTCCGATCCATTTATAAAAGGGAGCCCTTTGTGCGATGAAAAATGAAATTTAAACGAACGTAGAACTTTGGCGCACGCAAGAGAACGCAAGAGGGGCTGGAGGGAGGGGGAGGAGGGAGGGGGGAGGAGGGAGGAGGGACGAGATCGGAGCCCACATAGTCTGGTAACAATAATTAATTATTGAATCAGACCAATTAGACTTTTATACGTAATGCCGCGTAACAAGCTGCATTACCATAGGTACGACCTACGTCTACCGGGAGCCGTTCTTCCCCCGGCTCTATTATTCTTTATTTTGATATCATTTTCTTTTTTGTTGCATTGAATGCGGGCTCATCAAAACGTTTTCATTTAATTAGTCGGTGCGCGACCGTATCTTATTTTACGGTACATCCGCGTACGTAGGATCTTTTTTTTTTCGAGATCCGACGGTCGGAATTCACGTGGAACGTACAACAACCGCTCGCTTGTTCGCCAAACTCGGAGAACAAAGCGGTAAGTTGTCTGAGCTGAGAATTAACATTCATTTCATCTCGCGAAGACCTCGTTTATAGTTTTTCGAGGATTGTCGTCTCGAGTCGTTTGCGTTATTAAGAATTTCCTCCCACGAGTCGAAGCTACTCGGGGTTCGGAACCCTCGAGAGGATCCTCGCCGTTGGACCCCCCGCACGGAGCATTCTTGCCTCCGTAATTGACTGAAAGCGCTTAGTTTTATTTCCATATAAAAGACGCGAAGCAAACACGAGGTGCGGCGAATGGCTTCGAAAAACCAAAAGCAGCCTTCCAGCCTCCTGACGGGAACGCGATTCGCCATTCGCCTTTATATCGGGGATGCTTTCCCTACTTTCCCTACTCTACTCCCATCGACCCTCGAGATTTCAGCTAGGTAGGTATATATATGTACATCAGAGCCCGCTCGCCCCGTGTAATTAAAATATTTTCTCTAGTTTTTATTATTTCGTATATCTTTTCGTTCGCTCTCTTCCTACTCCTTCCGCCTCTGAACTTGTCGAGAATTTTAATCATTGCTCCTAATCCCCGGGCTACGGGATTTCATCCCCTCTCAATATCGCAGCCATGCCACGTTGAACGGTATTTTTTTTTCTACTGTATCAAATGCAGAGGGAGAGAGAGAGAGAGAGAGAGAGAAAAAACGCAAATTTGCCAATTGCGATCGTTACAGCTATTAGGTACAAGTACCACCGAGATCTCATTGACCCGAAACTATTTTCGTAATGTTCTTAATGATCGACCTTAATAATATCCACCGAGTGATTCTCGTTTCACCCCTGGCCCCGCCCTATTTTTTTCGTAAAGGGAACAAGCCCTTTGTCCCTCTCCGCCCCGAGTGGGTATTTTTGTTCCACATAATGCGCGGTCTATACCGTGCGAATAATATTATGCGAGTCAAGAATTATTTGAAAAGTTTCGTGTCTCAAGTACTATATTATAACTTTATAATGGTTTTCTATGTACCGACTCAAGGTAGGTTCGCGGTATATGGAACACGGGGGCTATACGTGAAATGGATGGATGGATGGATGGATGGACGGATGAAAAAGGAAAGGAGGGAAAACCGAATCGGATGAGTTGCCCTCTGCCCAGATTTGAGCTTCTAATCGTTCCGTACGTTCGCTCACCTCCGTTCGGTGCGTTCGACTCGTTCACAGGGGTTGAAATTTGTGTACGAAAAATGGGAAGACAGGAAAAACGATATTTAGGTACGAAGCGAACGGTGAGCCTCGGGATAATCCGATTCCCGCGCATAACCGCTCGCCTGATTCTCGAAGCGCGATTTTGTCTGAAATGGATTAATTTGCAAGTCGACCGCCGGTGTATATCAATTTCGAAGCTAAGAAAGTCAATTAACCCGTAGCGTGTAATCGTTCGTCCCACCCGGCCAAGACGCGAACCTTGAGCCGAGATGAGACCGGGCCGCAGTCTCAAAGACTAAAATTTTGTTTAATCCATATTTATGAGACGCTCAATAAGGATAAATGGGAACCAGATTAATATTTATATCAGCCAGTTTTACCTCTAACTTAACGACGCCATAAATAATATATCGACAGGGATATAATGCGAATATAATCGGCCCATTTCTCACCCATCGCCATTAGCCAGCCGTACCCCGTCCTCTTTCCTCACTTACCCTCCGCTTAAATATACCTCCCCGCCCGAAAACTTTCCTCAACTTTATTTACCGAGACTGCAAACTCGCCGAGGAAACCGTCAACCCCCTAAACTTCCCTCAGCTCAACCGGAAACAATAATAATAATCACGAAGGGAAAAAAGAGAGAAAATCTTTGGAATGAATAGATGAAAAAATTGCATATACATCCCGATACTTTATATTCACGAGTCACTGCGTCGTCCCCGAAATTAATGCGCGTAACGCACACACCTCGCGAGTCACGAGACGAGCTTTAATTTAGAACAGGACCGAGGGGGGTCCGGCGCGTCGGGAGAAACGGAATATCGAAGGAATCCGTCCGTCTGAGTATTTCTAGGGCGCAATTAAGCGTCGTCGGTGACCGTGAGGTGCGACGGTACTCCCCGGGTGACGGTGGCTGCCCCAAAACACCCCTGGGCTACCAGACGCAGACGGTGGAAACCCGTCGGTGCCAATACCAGTGTCCTTCCCCCCTCTCTCTCCTCTCTCTTTTTTATCCGCTCTTATCCTCGTCCGTCTCATCCCTCGTCGGAACTGGCTTCGCGGGAGCACGCGGCATCCGCTTGCGTGTCTCACCCTACCTTCGACCATCTAGACACGGGGGTACGTACCTACCCACCTACCTACCTACCTACTCCGTATACTCGAGAGTGAGCTTTTGTCTGGTCTTTATTGCAAATACGTTCTCTTGCCGGTGGTCATTCACCATCGAATTTCATTGTTTGCTCGCTCCTGCAGGATTGCCGCCGCATTATTACGATCCCAACGCAGAGGCGGCAGCAGCGATTCTCCTGCGCACCACTCTATACATCACGTACGTTTGGCGACGGGTACCCGGAGCTTATACCTTTCTACTCAGCGATTATTATACTTGCCCAGAGTACACAGGCGGCACGAGTTCGAGTAATTCGCTACGGCGCGGGCGATGCGTACTTTCGGTTCAAGGATTAGGGAGGAGGGGCGCGGAGGGTACGAGAAAACTGCGCTCGGTGCTCCGCGACGGTAATCGGATAAGCGATCCGAAGTGCAAAGGCATCGACGGGACCTCCGACTCGGCCCGGGTTTGAACCGGCGCGGTTTTGCTCGCAGACTCGGTACGCTCGAGGGGTTCCGCGACAATTAGTCCAGCGGCCTAATTCGCTCGGTCAAGTCTCAGACTTCCTCCTCGTTCCGAGTTACCACCGCCGCAGAGTCAAGATTTGCCCCGGCTCTCGAACTCCCGGAGCAACTCCGGCGAACTCTCTCTCTCTCTCTCTCGAGGCATGTCCCGAGGGTGGGAGTTACCCGTCACTTGGATTCACCTCGCTCTCGAAATCCACCGCGCTCCCGCGAACGGAGGGGCGCCGGTTCCTTTCGAAACACTTGACTAAATTGATGGGGTTACCAACTCCCGTCAACTTCACCTACCCGCGCCGTATCGTCGGATCGAACCGGCTGCATTCTTACCCCACCGGAGCAACCGCCACTCGTCGTTGCGCAAATATGCGATGCAGTTTTGGACTGAGAACGTCCGACGTACCCACCCGATGACGTTGGATAATTACAGAGCCGTAACGTCGGTGGGCAAACAACAATAAGCGGGAGGACAACGTCGTCTGCGACTTTAGCGCATGAAGAAGCACGCAAACTCCCGCAAGACGTACCGCCGGAACATCAAAGTAATTGGAAACACCGTCGGAGCGAGATTGGTTTCGGTACGGACCAGCCCAGCCTTCCGCACTTCCGGTAGCGGTAATACGACGAGACGCACTCGAGGCGAGTCTTGATTTTTAATCTACGACGTAGAAAATGATATTTTCTCTCCTTTTTTGTTTCCTTCGTCAATTACCGAGCTCGAAACATAGAGAATAACGAACAACAGGAATGAGTGAAAACGAAAAAGCAAAAATTGAAAGAAACCTTCAATTAGCGAGGTGCCACGTAATAGATTGCAGGAGGCTTACCGGAAAAGCCTTCCGACTAAAGCCCGAATCGAGACAAATTGCGTATTTATACCGAGACTCGAGCGTATCAATATCCCTCTGTTTTCTCTGAGCCCTGTGCAGATTCAACCTACTCTCGCTCTTCCCTTTCCCTTCGCTACCGCCGCGGCTTGCCTCTCTAAGCTGCCCACATTTTTTTAATATTTTCTTTATACCTTTCTTCTTTGTCTTTTTTTTGCTCCTTCACTCCGGGTAATCATCTCGTCCCCCTCGAACGCTGCTGCTACCGTTGTGCCGCTCCGTCCCGTGTTCTTCTTACGCCGTAAGCTGCACCCTCTGCGAAGCCTTCCTTTTTTCGAAACCACGCGACATTTAATGACCGATGAACAAAACGTAGGTACGCGATCGACAAGTTTGTGACGAGGCAACGGGAGACGGACGCAGACGAGCTTCGGGAGTCGACGGTATTAATAGAACTAACGAGGGTGACGTCCGCCTCCTAATTAGCTAAAATCGCGTGTTTGGGAAAATGATTTCACGGGGGAGAGTCGGGTGCTTTCGATACGACGAAAGAGCCGCACGTGCGATTCGGCGAATGTCCGCCGATTCATCGTTAACGGTCGAACGCGTGCAGCTGAGAGAACGTTGCGCGACTCGATAATACGGTCAATATCCGGTGAGCTAATCGTCCAATTAGGTGTGTCGGATACGACTGGGGTGCGTAGGACGCGTAGGTCCGCTCGTAGATATACCTGTGTCGCGGCTAAGAACCCGACGAAACCTCGTTATCAAGCGAAACGGACGTCCGCGAATATTTGCATCACGCGAACAGATTATGATCGTCGGGTCCGTAAATTAATAAGGGTGACGCGGAACAGCCTCCTCTCGATCGGCAGCTGATTTCCTCCGGGAAGACCCTTCGACGAAACCGAAGTTGAGCGTAGCTTTTTCCTACCGCTCTCCCTCCCTCGGCATACACACGCACCGGAGAATTACAAGCCTCCCAGTTTTGCGTAACCGTTGACCCAAATACCTGGCTAATCGGGATAAGGTGTAGGTCGTAACGAGACACTAACGATCCGGTTTAATGGCAGGGGGAAACTTAATTTGGACGCGAGCCGAGCCTCGTCTCCAACGGTCGTTAAACTTGCCACGGCGGTGTTGCTGCTAGTTCCCAGTGTTTCGGAGAGACGGGCGATCCTCGACCCAGTTTATTGAGAACTCCCCGTGACTTTGAGGAGGATTTCACCTCCTCAGCACGGAGGAAAATAAACGCTGGAACAAAAATAGAGAAACAACGTTCGACGCGGAGCGGCGAAGAGAAAAGGGGTCGAACGAAGTAGATTGGAAATGGGAGAGGAGCGTTCGTTCGATTCTAGGTGTCTCGCGAACCCCGACTACCGACAATGAGATCGCTTAATTCACCGGGAGTCAATTTGCGGTCGGGTGAGATTAGGCCCTCGCGCTTCATCATCCGCCCCCGATCCCCGGTCCCGGATCTCCCCTCCCCGCTGCTCGCTGGATTTCGTCTAATAATTCGGTGGTTTCGAGGCGTTGCGTCGGTTTGCAGCTCCGGGTTTGTTTTAATTAAAAGTTAAATCGCGCTTAGGTCAGAGGTTTTCGGATCGAAGGCGGCGCGGGTAATTCCATTTTCTCGATTTTCCGTCGACGCTGGTAGCTCGCTCGCGCGCTCGCTCCAGGGAAACGGACAACTGTGGAGAACTTTCGAGGAAAAGTAGGAAAATCCCTACGCCAGATAGAAGCGATTACGTAATCCCTTCGGTATTAAATTCATCATAATAAACTATTAGGAACTTTTAAAACATCCCTCTCCATCAGGTTTTACTCGTTGAAACTCGAACACTCGACTGCTGCCTCTAGCTCGATATCACTTCTCGTCGAATCGTGTAAATATAATATACCATACGCGTACGTGAATACGGTGTGTTCCATTGAATTCTTCGTCAAAAATCGCGTCAGAAATGACCTTTTCGTTTATATTGCGAGGAGCGAGTCATACTCGAAACTGCGAGAGGGTGTTTATACCTCTACGGGGTTGACGCCGAAAGACTCGGAATTAGGAACCCGATGCTCGAGTTGGAATTAATTACGGCTGAAATGTAAAGAGGTGTAAAAGTGCACGGAGGGAGGGTAAATTTTTACGATGACAGTTTCTCCACTTTCGCCCATTTCTCTCCCTCTCGTATTTTTTTTTTTTTTTTTTGTACACATTACCGTTACAATCCCACCGGAGATCAAAAATTTTTCTCCCTTCCCCTACGGAATCGGGAGAATTTTGAAGGCACTTCAGGACCGAGTTATTGTCGACTGAAAGTGCTCAGAGGACCCCGAGGACGCTGCTAAAGAACCGCCGCACATGCGATCTCCTGTACGTACGTACTTACGGTATCACCCGCGTACACGCGTACACGCCCCAACAAACCGGTGACTAGATTTTCGGGAGTTTTGTAATTGAAGAGCTACTTTTCGAGCTCCCCCAACGAATTCAAGAAAACAACCGTTTGACAAAAGGAATAAGAGAAACGGCACGGATCTGAAAAATATCAGCGAACTTCCAAGTGAAGCAACGTTCCATCTACTCGTCGACTCCGTCATCGTCGGAGCGTGCGATACTTTTTTTTTTCTTCCAAAGTCCCGAAAAGTCCTCCTCGGCCGTATCTTCCATCCGGCGTGTTGTCGTGCGTACGTTCAAGTGGAAATCTGGCGGTCGGACCGGCTACCGCGTAAATTAGTTGAGTTAATACCGCCATTTGAGGATCCACGAGAGATAGAGCGAGCGGGGAAACGGGGAAGGAGGAAGGTGGGGCCCTAATTTCTTCGGATCCCGCCGCTGCCGTGGTCCGGGAATAACTTATAACGAGCATAATTAGGGTTTGCGAAACAGTTGAATAGGTTGGCGCGTGAAGTGGTCTTTAACGAGTTTCTTAGCGGCGGCTTAGGGGTGGTTGGGAGTCACCAGGGGCTGGAAACTCCGCATCCCCCGACGAAAACCGCTCGCGCGTTCATCGCGTATGGCACAAGGTTATACTTGTGACCTATTCGTTGACGCGACGCGAACCTGTGGCGACTGTATTTCCGGTCGCAGCTCCAACTCAACGTATCGAATGGCGGATCGTTGGGGAGTCCATTCGAGGGGTTCGCAACCGGTATCCGAGGACTGTTGACGGATTTTTCCGGAGCCCCGCCAACCCGTTAACGCAGAGCGGACCGACGGTACGGAATTTTCAAGGTGAAATTAAAGCGGGAAAAGCGAGAGAATGAAGACGAATTCGTTTTCGACGTAGTAGTCGTCTCGACGTTTCGGGACCGCCTCTTTCGCGTCGACGCCAATCGTCACCTACCACCTTCGCTAACCCCCGTATAAACCTTTCCTTGAACGAGGCAAAAGTTTACCACCCTGGCGTCGCATCGCCCGGGTCGCCCACAGCTATTCGCGGTAACGACTCCGACGCCTTAATGCTCCACCGATTATGAAAAAGCGAAATTTCGGCGCCCCTACTCGAGGACTCGACGTCGCGTCGCAAACGACTCCCAGTTATCCTCGTATGCTCGCTACGGAGTGGACGGGACTTTTATCCGGAGAAGATTTTCAGTCGGCGGTTGGTTCAACGATAGTCCGGAGAGTCCGTCGGTTAGATAAGGAGGACGGACGGTGTGCGGTACGAGTTTTGACGGGTAAAATAAGACGCGAGAGATTGCGGATGTGACGCTCAGCGTCCGCCCGCTACAATCCAATGCATACGTGACGCGCCGCGGGAAGGGGTGAAACGGGAGAGGACGCGCGTTCAATTGTAAATTCAATTCTCGAGGCATCCTGCAGAATTACCCGGAACAAGATTGCCGGAGAACGGGTCAGTGAATATGAAATGTTTACCCCCTCTCCGAAAACCCCCTCGGAGGTTTCCCGCGACGCCGAGGTGGGAATCCCGAACGAATCGAGTCCGTTTTAAAATAATAAGAATCGCGGGAAATTTCATCGCGTACATCCGCCGAACGAAACGGAGCGAACGATTCGCTAACCACCCTTACATTCTCCCTTTTCGCATAATTTCTACCCCCCGTCGCAGACACAGCGCACCGGTGTACGAGGCGTATGTATATACGCGGCGTGCCGCTGCACCTGAGCGGGCCGCTTAATTAATTGCAATAATTAAAAGCGAGGAGGCATAAGGCAACTGCTGAATATGCAAAACTGAGGGCACCGTACGTATACCCGTCTTACTTCTACGAGCTAAACCTTTTCCTCGTTCCTTCGTAGCGAGCTCGGGTCTACCGCACGTACACGCCTCGAGATGTGCCGCGTGGCGCATGCCGGGAAATACTTTGAGAGGGAAAAAAAATCCGTGGTACTGTAAGAAATTCCGCTTTTCACACCTTTGCAATTTCAAGGCATCGCCCGCCGTCTGTCGTCCCCGCCGAACGAAATCTCGCCCTGAGCTTCGCGCGCGAGCTCAGGGTACCCAATTGCTGCTAAGTCGTTTTGCTTATAGATTACCTACTAAACATTTACATTTACATCCGGCTTATACACCGCCGGGCTGCGAGTAGGAGGAGAGCGAAAAAGTGAAGGGATCGGAAGGGGAAGGATAACCCACTACGGTGAGAATTCAATCCCGTAAACGCGCAAACGACGGAGACGACGGAAAAGATCCCCGCCGGGAGGGTTTCGATTGGGATTTCGTCGTTAGGCGAGACGCCCGAATATTCCCCATGCTTTCCTAAATAACTTCGACTCCGACTAATTTTCAAGTAAATTTAACAATTTCAATCCTTTGTTTTCGAGCGTGCGAGGTGGAAGGCTGATGACGACCCTGGAACGAAAGCTCCGAGACGGGGTAAAAATACATTTACCGAGGGGGATGTGGAGATCGGGCTTTATACGTATAAGATATCCGCCGCAAATATATATATATATATATATTCACGAATTTATCGTTGCGAATCACATCGGCAGGAATGATTTAACTCGGTGAGATTTGCAAAACGGTCGTCGGTGCCTCCCCTCCCGAGCGTGTTTGAATAAATATTAGGGGTGGAATAATGCCGGGGATGTCTTCGTTACCGTTTCTCCCATCATGCCTGCAGTAAAATATTCCGAGACATTTGCTCGCGCGGATGTAGCGAAAAGAATTACGTGAGAATATGGTAGAATACCGAGTGGAGCGAAAGAGAAGAGAGAGAGAGAGAAAAATAAATATGAGGAAAATTCCTGCAACGTTGCGATCGAAAGGAAATAATAATTGAAAGCGCGCGGAGGAACCAAAAGCTCGGAGCTAACGAGGCGTACGGTACCCAGGCTGCAGACTCGAAGAGAAGAGAAACGAACCTGACGGCAGCAGCGGACAATAATTGACAATTGGCGAGAGACTAATAAATGGAAAAACGGTTTAAGAGAAACGAATCGCCGAAGATAAAATGAAATCCAAGGAATTACTGCGGCCGCTGACCTTTTTCAAGCGCCCAATCGATCGCCGATTCTTCGATATCGATTGGAAAAACTTAACTCCGGTAATTCCGCGTCTGCTTCCGTTTTTCATTCACTTGCCACCGGCACCGGGTGTCCGCCGCGGACCCCTGAATCGCTCACATTCAACGTTTCGGTACTCCGATCATAATTTCACCTCTCTCCTTTTTTTTTTTTTCGCGGATTTCACTCGCTTCCTTTTTATCCCGACGAGGACGTACGTACCATTCGTCGAACCGAGGGAGAAAATAAAACGAAGAAGAGCCGAGCGAAATGAACGAAGCGGAGGATTAAGACGGAGTTTATAATAATCCCGGAGAGCTTCAACGCCGTAGTATCGGATGGATTCGAGTTCCCGGCCGGAGCTTTCGTAACGCCGGTAATCACGAAGTGACATTTGACGTCGGGACGGTGGATTTGAATAGGCGAGACGACGGCAAATTAATCCGAGGGTGCAGCTGGATGCAGTGGGAGTTGACGGGGTGGCTCTGCTTTCTCCTCGTGCGGCAACAATAATGAACGTTAGGAATCCGAGACTCTTCCACCGAGTCTGCAGCTCGAAGAGCCGCGCGTGCCCTTCCCGCGCCCTTGACGAATGCCGGGCAGCAGCACCACCAGCCGTTTCGCGAGTGGCGTGTCTGAAGAGTGCCGGAAAACCGGTGGAAAGGGCGAGGGGAGGGGGGGGGGGAGCCATTAGCCCTCGATGATTTACGTAAATTGCTATTTCTCGGAGAAATTAGGTGAAATTTGTGGCCTTGAAATTCCGCCCCCGTGGAAACAGCTCGCGGGGAAATTAATAATCCGGTTCCGTGAAAAATTTGAGGGGCCGGAAGGGAGGCGGGGAAGTAACAACGATACAACGCACGAAAATATTTCATGAAATTGAACGACGACGACGAAGGGCAGGAAATGCATCTCCTCGCCTCGCATGCATATGTATCTACCTGGTAGCTCCCATCTGATTTATTACAGCTTAGCTACACCCACACGCCCTACTGCAAACTGATGTCCTCCAGCAAATTTATTGGAACGTTATTAAATTCTTGTCTAATACGGCGGAATAACGGCATCCATATCCCGCTGCGATGCTCCGCGGTCCGGCGACAACCCCCGAGCCGCAGCGAGAAATCCAAACCCTTCGAGCTTCGACGGTATAAACCTGTAATACTCCCGTAGCATTTTTTATTCCCATTATACAGTTATATCGCCATTCGTTCACTCATTTCTCTCGCTTCGAGCCGAGAGTCTCCGGGAATCGAAACGGACGCACGAATTTCGTATGCGTCGGTTAATAAAATATTCTTCAGCGCGGTCCGTGCGTCGACTATTCAGGGGGTGGAATTGGAACCCTCGCCTTCATACGTCTCCGTCAGTCAGACCGGAAAGACCGCCGCGTCATAGTCGGCGGCGTAGTTTGAGTGAGGTGAATTTGGTTGTTAGGAAGTGATTAATGAATATGCATAGCAGATTAGATTGTAATCTGCACCTGGCCGAAGCGAGGCGACGCGATTCTCTGGATTACGCGTGAAAGTCATACACGCGGGTGTATAGGTAGGTAGGTAGGTAGGTAGGTAGGGGTGTGTGTACGCGAATATTCCTCATCCGTCGCCCTGTACGATTTACACGTATCTATAGCTGTACTCGTATTAATCAAACGAGCTCGCAGACGAGGATATGGCTTTAAATCGTATAGCCGGTGAAAAAGCCCATTGTGCACTTACCGCTCGTAATTTTATATTACAAGCTACGGTGAAAAATCGATGTCCTCGTAGTACCTAGAAAGCAGTAGCAGTAGCAGCAGCAGCAGCAGCAGCAGCAGCTACCTATACTATACGCTTACGCTTTTATTAGAGGTAAAATGAAGCAGCTCGTAAAGCCCCAAAGCGTGGAGTTTTGGAACCTGCCATGGAGATAAGGAGGCTTATTTCTCAAAGCTCAGGACGCAAAAACCCGCGAAGCGCAAGCGCGGATAAAAAGTTCACTCATATAATCACCCGATGAATAAAAGAAAGGGGAAGGGAAAAAAGTAGAGCAAAAAAGAAACACCAAAGGGATGGCAAATAATTCGATTACTTTATTATTCCCGGATTAAATTCTCATTTTGTGCGAATCGTGATGAAGAAAAAGATACACGTACATATATATATATATATATATATTTTATCAAATTTCAATCGCACACGTATACCGGCTGGGGGTTGGAAATTGCGATCCGATCGAAGTGGCAATCGTTTCGACCGCGATAAACCTCACCCGTAAGAAAAGGGAGAATGTAATATATATATATAAAGGTGCAGGTCATAACTCGGCTGAGTCATAAGTCGTATAATTCGGTCCGCCGCGGTGCGGGGTGAAATGAAACCCACATTAAATTCTGCACTTTATGGTGAGAATCGGGGTAGGAAGGCGAAGTCTCGCCCGAAGGTGTACGGGTTACGTTCGTACACATCCGCGTGGCTTGTGCAACGGCGTACCGCGTACGTTTGCGCTACATACTCGTACGGTGGGTGATTTTGAATCAGGGTAGTAGGCCGCGAAGGAGTCGTCTGTTGGGGTTGTGCCGCGAGGGAACTCGACGCAACCCGCGTACATCGCCTACGAGAGGTATAAAAGTTGGTGCGAGATAGCGGCGAGCTCGCAGATTGATGCAGAAATAGAGCGAGGGGATGAGGGTCGGTTTGTTTCATAGGGGCGGGTTTATAGTGCGGCTCGTATGGTACGAGCTGGAACAATAATCGCCGGAAAGCGAAGGAAGGGAGTCGGGATCCCGGTGCAGAAGATCCGTCATTTTTCCCCCCAACGGCACATTTCGCATCCCCTGGTTAGAGAACCGCGTGTACAATTAAACGCGGGGGAAACGGGAACGGCGTGAAACAAAGAGGAAAACTAGGGAATAAAATGTCTAAGATTTCTTTTTTGGTTTTTTTTTTTCGCCCTCCCTTCGTCATCTCTCCTTTCTCCGTTGAATTTTATACGCGCGATGGAAATGAGGACGGCGAAAACTTTTTTCACTGATCTGTCGCACCCCGGAGGGGCAGCCGGATCCCCCGGCGATATACCCTTGATAATCCTACGGAATCTGTCTCCATTATATGGGCTGCTACCTGGTATATTCCCACAGTGCCACCACGCCCCCGTTATAAAACTCAATTCCATGAAAATCTGGGTCGATCTGCAACGCGGGGGCGCAACCCCGCGGCTCGCTCGCGTTGTGTTCGGCGTACGTGCGAGCCATCGGTACATATCTATTCGTTTATATCCGGCGCATACGTATATCATAGCTGTAAAATGTGTCGGTATGATCGGGGCTCGTATAAGCTGCAACGGGGAATCCCCGCACGGGAACCAACGTCCCCCGAGGCTCGCCCTTCACCATTCAATTCACGCTCGGCGAGCTTACATCGTCCTCGAAAAAAAATAAAAAAAACACACATAAATAAAAAATGAAAAATAAAATGACAACTTCCATAGACCGTGAAAACACGTTCGCGCTTTTTACGCTCGATTAAAAAAGGGGAATTCGAAAATGAGAGGAAAACACGAAGGAAAGCTCTTACGTGTCTCGATGTCGTCGAAATTGAATTCAATGCTACTTCCACTAGCGGGGGATGAACCTCGACCGGTTATTCCGCGATCCCTGATAATTTCGGACGATGAAACGCTACGCAACGCGGTAATAATTAGATTCGGGGTGTATAAATCCGGGGTGTTTTTTTTCCCCGCCGAAAGCTTCGCACCGTAGTTTTTTTTTCGTCTCAGGACGGGGTGAAAATATTTATTTCTTTTGCGGGGTTCGGGCGTAACGTCTCCCCCGGTAAACGTAGTATCGGATTCTAAATTTATAATAAGCCCCATGGCGTGCCTTGGCCTCTGTCGCGTCGGTCCCTCGTCGCGCGACCGTCACCGTTCCGAAAGTTCTCGTTCTTGTTCGTTCGCGAGGGAGGCTTTCCTTTTGCGAGACTTACCTCTCGCGCGCTCCCCGTCCACCCGCTATCGCCCTCCTGCCTCTGCATATTTCATTCGATCAAACATCGAATTCTATCCAGCGTATAGTCCTCCACCATCTTTGACAAACTTACCTCCTTCGACCGGAGGTTTGCCGGCTCCGCCGCCGTTGCCACCGAACCCGCCGCGACCTACGCCCCGGTTTCACCGTGCGACTAACACACCGCCCAGAGCTATGCAATTTAATTCTTCATCACATCAGCTGCCGCGACCCCACTGAACCCGATCCCGAGCCAACTTCATATACCCGATCCACGCTGCCTCGCCAGCGGATTAAAGGGAATGGAAATTCATTTTCCAATTTTCCCTAGATTATAAAAGGGAAATGAATAAATAATTAAATAAATAAACGAATGGATAGAAAAACAACGAAACTTTCACCCCGGCGAGTTACCCTCCTCTCGCGCTTCGGATGTGTCGGTGTCACTCCTCGTGGCGATGGAGTGTTTACTAGGGTGGGTTGAGAAAAATTTTTTCCTTTCTTATTCTCTTAGCATGGGGGCAGAATTTGTGCAACCGTTGCGACAATCCAAAGTGGGTCTACGACTAAAACCAATCGATATATCTTGTAATTTTTCTTCTCCCAACAGCGAATAATTAATGATTACTCGATCGATTGCATGACTAGATGATTTTGGTTTCCAGATTTGGATTCCTGGGCTGATTACATGTAAGATTACTCTTGAAGAACCAGAAAAAAATTCGATTTTTGAGCAAAAACTAAATCATTGTTTTGATTAAGTTTAATATGCTTTTCTTACGTATTTTGACCTCAGGAACCCGAATCTGAAGGAAAAATTGATCCATCTCTGAAATTGACCGAGTTATCGCCAATTTTCAGCTTTTTGAGGTCAAAAATAAAAAATTGATTTTTTAGTCTGACTTGATGTAATTTGAGCCCAGGAATCCAAATCTGGAAGGAAAATTGATCTATCTTCAAAAATGACCGAGATATCCTCATTTTTTCGCATTTTTTGGTACAAATTTGAGGATATCTCGAAGGGAAAAAATCGTAGCTCAATTTGGACAACGGATTCGTGTTCCTGAGGTCAAAATACATAAGAAAAGTGCCATACGATCAATTTTAAAAAATAAAAAATTTTGGTCAAAATTTGAAAAAATCGTAAGGGGTACCCCTTGGAAAAATCTCGAATTTTGGCCAAAAATTTTTATTTTTTAAAATTGATCGTATGGCACTTTTCTTACGTATTTTGACCTCAGGAACACGAATCCGTTGTCCAAATTGAGCTACGATTTTTTCCCTGCGAGATATCCTCAAATTTATGTGAAAAAATGCGAAAAAATGGGGATAACTCGATCATTTTTGCAGACAGATCAATTTTTCTTCCGGATTCGGATTCCTGATCTCAAATTACATTAATCTAGACTGAAAAATCAATTTTTTATTTTTGACCCCAAAAAGCTGAAAATTGGCGATAACTCGGTCAATTTCAGAGATAGATAAATTTTTCTTCCAGATTCGTGTTCCTGAGGTCAAAATACGTAAGAAAAGTGCCATACGATCAATTTTTAAAAATAAAAATTTTCGGTCAAAATTTGAGATTTTTCCAAGGGGTACCCCTTACGATTTTCTCGTAGAGATTCTTATCCCGAAATTGCCTATAGACACTGTCGGCGAGACCGAGTGGGATGGACGGTGATTACCATGGACGAAGTTGTGGCTGCAGAACTTTGCCGAACATTATGATATTTACACCGAAACGAGGGTTCGCCGTGAACTCCTATTGGTCGATACACCGTACGTATCCTCAAACACGGATAATATCCCGGCTCGAACGGATAATATCCCGAGCGGTTTGTTGTGAGACGTCACCTCTGCTCAGCCTCGAAGGTGACGTCTCACAACAAAGCGTTACGCTGCTGGCTACGCTGACTCTAGCAAAGTTCGGGCTCCCCGACTCAACTTCAATTTTAAGTCAAACAAATTTTTAGATATTTTCTATGATTTTTGACAGAAAAAAAAAATTTCGGCTGGAAGTACCCAACTTGATTAATGAATTATTTAAAATACGAGTGGGCCACCTGAAAATATCAAGCAGACAATTTTTTCCACATTTGAAAAATTTTCTTTTTTTATTAGGTACAAATTCTGCCCCCATACTAAGAAAATAAAAAAAAAAAAATGTTCTGAACCCACCCTAGTGTTTACACGTTCTCGCTGAGACGTACACACGAAGCGTAAGAGTAATTACTTTGCAAGTTGTCCGCGGGTGTCAAGGAGAGTCGGGGGTGGCGAGGGCTTCCACTCGGCAAGTGGCGAGTCCTTATTTTTTCGTGTTTTGCGTAAAACTGTATCCCAAGACTCACCGCTTCGCGGGGTAGTTGGTTAGGGGAAGGGATGTCACCGGGGGGAGGCGAACCCTGTCGCCGTTAATTAAGGCACCAAGGTTAACCGGCGAGTAGCTGTTGAAAATTGTCGCGACGCGCTTTAGTTGTTTGTATTCAAAATGTGAATAACTTGCATCGTACCACCCGTGCAAACTTCTCACATACTCAAGCGAACCGGTTCCTCGTAGGGCCGCTCGCAATCAGTTTCGAGTGCCTGCGCAAGTTTTCGTTATTTCGCCGCACAGCTGGGAAGAAAAAATGGAGTCAGAAAAAAATCAGGCCAAGAACTTGGCGGTATATGTAATGGGGATATGCACCCTTTTTTTAATTCTTTTCTCACGACTCGATAATAATCGACGATGCGATAATACCGCAAAACTTTTGAGAATGGTAGAAGAGGATCAAGAGCAAAAGAATGAAGGATAGCGAAAAAAAAATGTAGAAGAAATTACAGTAACTTTAGAGGGAAGCGACCTGCAGACATTTAGAGTCCATTATCATCTTCTTTTTCCCGGCTGACGAGAACCTCCCTTAGGACCTATGGACCCTCACTCTATACTCGGCACGCTACCGCATACCCAGAGTAATGGAGCGTCGCACGTTGGAACTGGTCCAGGTACTCGACATAGTAAAGCTCCGAGAAAAAAGGGAAGAAAAATTCAACCCGTGTATCTGTCCCACCTCCTCCCCGTGTATGGTTCGACATGAAGGAGTATGAAATATTGAAAAGCTCGAAAGTTCCGTTGCCCGGATACTCCCAAGAATCGAGGGATGCGAATGATCGCGGTCGAGATTTTAGATGGATTACTTTTAAAATACTTTGCGACAACGGGACACTCCCGCAGGCTTAGGGGCGGAAAAAAGGGAGGGAGAGCGAAAAAATACAAAAATAAAGATAACGGCGAGCGATCGGTCATCTCGTTTTTGTTCCACCGTCGCTCGGACGCCTCGGTGATCGATCGGAAATCGCGGCGAAACTATCAGATCCGCGATAAATCGCAGCCCGTTAGCCTTTTCGCCCTCTCTTTGACATTTCGTTCTTCTGTGTTTTTTTTTTTTGTTTGTTTTTTTTTATTTTTGTTTCAACGTTTTCGTTATCCCACTTTTCGAAAGTTTCGCGTGCCACCGCGGGGTGACCACATTCAGCCCTCGCGCGACGAGGTATTCATTTTTTTAAAAGGCAAATATTTCACGTGCCGCGAGTCCACGCCCCGGAGATTAAAGCGATGAGTTGCCTCGTCGTCGTACGGCGGAGCGTTAGAGTAATTATATACCTACGATCCTCTTCAACCCCCGCGGTATTCTTCCGACGGGGCTGCAGCGGGGTCTTTGGCTTCGCCGTGTACCGGTGCACGCGCGCAGGCGGGGTGGGTGGTTGGCTTTAAGACAATGAGAGGGTACGAGCCTGACGAGCCCTCGTGCGACGAGAGTTTTTCCGCTACTCGTAGTCAGACTTTGCCGCAGCAGCTACTCGAGAACTTTTCAATCTTGAAATTAAGCCACCGATTCCACCGCGCGCACGAGCCGCCGTTCTCCTACCGAAGCATCAAGAAAAATGCAGAGATCCGAGTTGTGTACGAGTACGTACTTTAAAATCCCGAAACTTGATGTACGTTTCACCGGTACAAACTTTGTAGCCGTAATTATTCTTCGAAAGAAATAGAGAAATAGGAGCAATCAAATTATACTACTTCGAAGTGCTGGTTGTTATAATTTCGAAGTGAAATACGAGGACGTAATAATTAATTGGAAGTTAAAATCATCGCAGAATCGCGAACATCGTCGTGCTCTTGTCACAAACGAACGTTCGAACCGTTAAAATCGATTTCACTCACTCCCGAATCTCGCGATTTGCGTTCGCCACCCCCCTCCCCCCATGGAGCGTCACCGCCTATAGACACATGAAATCCCGGCGCCGGATTTTTTTTTATTTCATTCCAGTCAGAGAAAGCAAACTACATAACTATAGGTACGGCAAATAATGACTCTGCAGCCAACGCTCGAACGGGGCCATCAAACAATTTATCGAATTTATTGCTGCGGAGCCCGTTAAAATTAAGCGACAAAAGTTTGTCGTTATAAAGCAGCGGCTAAGTTTCACCCCCCCTCCCCGAAACATATATAAACCGCGCATCCCCCGACGCATGCCTTTGAATCCAGCACTCGATTCGTTCGATCGATCAACTTCTACTCGTTTCCAAAATCTCATTTATTCAAATGTACGAAAAAGAAGAAAAAAAAAAAAAAGCAAAACATAAAACGATACTCGAATTTCGGTTACGTCGCGATAAAGCAGGCGGCAATTAAATCCAACCTCGAACACGGTGCGTAATAGTGAATTGAATTAATTAACGATTGATAAATTTTAATTAACAACCAGCTACCGGGTACTCGGTCCGATCGAATTTAACCGCTTTCGACCAACGCCGGTCGAGTTTCGAATTGAATCGTAAGTGCGCGCGTATAGATTCTCCGTTCGAACGATCGAACCGAAAGATTTATCGATGCGATGTGTTACCTTTTTCCTCTATTTTTAATCCTCGTTTAAATATGCGGCAAACGAAATCGTTTTCGATTATAATGCGGGGCACGCAGCATCGGCGGACGCGTTGAAAACAACTATTCGGCGTTGCAAAGCTCCGTGCCTCTTTGTTCGGTGAAATTCGCCGCTTCAGGGTTCGTAAAGTTTTAAATTTACATCTCCTAGTTTCGCCGGAAGGCGAATGGGTTGGAAGTCGAGAGTAGTAGCGGATATTAACAAAGCTCGAGAAGCCACAAGCGCGCCGGTGTATAGAACTGAGCGGGTGAACTCTGATTTTTCTCCCGCCCACGTTACACGTAGGTGTGGATACACGTAGATTCGCGACTTGTACACCACAGACGTACTTTTATATTACTTTTTTCTTTGCTTCTTTTGTTGCAGCACAGTCACCGTTCAACACCCGTACTTCTAATCATCTCGCTAGCGGGGATCAAAGTATGCAGTCCAGATGGAAAAGTAAGTTTCTCGCTCTCTTTCTCTCGTTATCTTTGAAACGAAAGGTGACTCCGACTTATGGGCCCCGCCAACTTCCATACACGTCACTCTCTTTCGCGGATATCGCGAACCCCTAAGAACCTCCCCTCCTCCCGGTTATCGCCCTCGAGCACGAGGTAGACTCGCGTGTGTGCGCCACACGTGAACATCCGCCATTGAAATCGCCCGGCAACTCTCCACCCCGTCGCCCTTCCCACCTCCTGATTTTTCACCTTTTTTATTTTATTTTTTTTTTTTTTTACCCTGCATAAAAGTCTCCGTAACGCTCAGAAATCGCGATCGACTCCCACCACAAAGGAACCCTGCCGAAAGGGAAGGGAAAACGAGGCGAGAGGAGCTTCTGATAGCGTGGCGACTCCGAGTTTTTGGGGGTTTGAATTTTCTTCTTTTTTTTGTTTCACCTCGCTCGGGTTCAAATGGGCGATACGCGGTAACCGAATTATCGCGGAGATTGTTGGAAGATCCTCGATACCTTTTGAATCGGCGGTAGAACAAAAATATCGGGGACTTTACCCGGTACAGGCGGTACGGCTGGGCTTGAAACATTAACCTTTTCGTTTTTCTATCCTATCAGAGGTGAAAAAAGTAGTGGCTACGGTATACAGACGACAAAAGGTTGGAAACCGATAACGCTGTATCCTCGCGTATGGGTATACGACTATGGAGAATTACTCACGAGCCATAAACCTCTCCGCGAGGCGAACGTGTGCGCCGTTCGACCCGGGACTCGGCATCGTTGTTGGTCATTAAACGCGGCATTGAGAGTCGGTGCAGCAGTTGAGGCAAAAGGATCGAGGGTGGAAACGCACGCGGAAGTATAATATACAGGGTACGTGGGAGGAGGGAGGGAGGGAGGGAGGGAGGAACCCTTCGTCCAATCCGCGTTACTCGCCGAGTACATAACGTACACAAAGTACGTTTCGCGTACAATAGGTATCCACCCTAAAACGTCGAGTCGACTCATACTCAACGTCCGAAGGAGAATATACGAGTATCGTATCGCGGAGATGCACTCCGATCACCGACAATGAACCTTGAGATTTATATTCGTCGTACAAGAATTTCTATACAGCTACAATAATTGTTCCTCACTCGTCGGATGGATGGGTGAGGGAAACGTCGATCGCTCGATGGATTCCGGTGCAACGGGACCGCGGCGGGACCAACCCCTCGCGTCTCACTCGTCTCGAGTTCGATAGCGAGCGACTGCCGGGCCAACGGGATCCCCTTGTACCCCGTATCTGTTTCTCTTTCCCTTTGCTCCGGTTCCCTCGCTTGTCCCGGGGGGGAAATCTCTCGGGAGCGCGGCGCGGAGCTTCCAGTAGGAGCGTGATTGACGGTGCGAATGAATCCGAACAACGCTACCGCGCGACGAGTAGGGAGGGCTAATGCCGGTGGTCCGGGGTGTCTTCGTCGTTGTCGCGGTGTTCTCTGATTGATGGTATCTTTTTTTCCACCCCGCCCAATTTTATGCCAGCCGATGTCGAGTTGTTCGGGTCTCTTCATTCCTCTTCGCACCGCGGAATCCGTTCGAACCGACGTCGTGTCGGTTCGCTAAACGCGCCCGCGGATGTCTCAACCCCCGTTGATATTTTTGGGAAAACCTCTAGTCGGTTGACGAGTCGTTCGGTCGAGTTGCGTCCGTCAAAAGGGGATCTCCGAAGCTTTCCAAACGGGACCCGGGGGAACCACCGACTATACGCTTCAAAGATGCGAACGTTTTTTTTTTTTTTTTTTTTTGTCGCGGGTACAGTTCCCACACCCCGAACATCGTGCGGGGTTTTTGACCCTTTACATTTTCATCCGTCTTGTTACGCGTCATCGGAAATAGACGAGTAGCGGTGCTTTTTGTACCTCGACTCGAATGCGACTCTTTTGGAAAACCACGCGATTGAGCTTCAGCTTCAGCTTCGAACTCGTGACTCCTCGATTCGGCCTCCCTTGATATAAATCAGCCGACAACCCCCGTGCGCGTTAAGACGCGACAAAGCAGATCTCGGAACTTTGGAACCCCCATCGATTACGATTCTAGACGCTGGGGGAGGGGGCGACTCCTTCGATCCGCATAGTTCTAGTCTCAAGGTTTTCGGTAACCCGCTTCCAAAGCTAATAAGCACCGAGTTGCTAATTTCCCGAATTTTTCGTCAGGCCTCGACTCCCTCCTCGGACCTCGACATAATTTTATCCGCTGACAAACGTAATTAACCCCGGTCCCTCGAGTAATTCGTCTTAATTTAAGAGCGAGCTTGCGAGGCTCGTCATCGTTGCGGAGACGAAAGCCTTTCAAACTCGTTAGCTGCCGAGAGATTTGCTCCCGCGAGTTTTTCGAGAGCCCAGTTCGGTGGAAAAGCTCTCAGCCGCGCGTCGTGTGACGGAAAGAGTTCCGAGGCATTAAAAGTCGAGTAATTGGTCGGCCAAAATTCTGAAATTTTTTTTTTTCGCCGAGGGTACCGAAAGAAACCGCGTTACCAGAATGGGAGGTGGGGATCAAGTTTCATTCGCTACCGACAACCTGTGGCGGCAGGTGAACTCGCCCCGAGCTAAGCCTTTCGTTATTACCGAGTCGGGCGGTTCTTCGGTAGCGGCTACGCCGTGATCTACGAATTACGACGGAGCTGATGAAGAAAGTTCATCGCGCCCCCGACTACGACGGCGTCACGTTTGGCGAAAGTGCTCGCCCGGAATTTGCCTTCTTGGAAGCAACGGAGAAACGTGTGGATCGTTCGATCTCTCATTTTCCGAGGGTTGTGATTAAGATACGGGGAAAAAATTGCTTCGCGTTGCTCGGGGACCAGGGCGGGGAAAAAACATCGCTTGACCATTTTTTACGGAGTCGGGCTCACAACCGATTCGTCGAAATACGTCGGGACGAATGTACTCGCGGAGACAATCTTTCGAGAAGTTTTAAATTCAGGGAGAGTTCTGCTATGTACGACAGTTGGACGCTTCGAAGAAAGTTGCATCCATTAAGGAAAGTACAGGGAAGGACAGAGATCCGGGACGTCCGTTACAAGCACTCGGCAGCGGGTTGTTTCTCTACGAAATTCTTCACCTAGTCGAAAACGGCGGCGGGAGGAGAGCCAAGAAACTAAACAACGGAAACGTTTTATTTCGCGACTACTCCGCGAGAAATGTGGGGGGGGGGGGGGGGGGGAGTCTTGTTCGAAGAACAAAAAAAAATTCTTCACTTCGAGTGAAATCCAGCCGCGCCGTCTCACCCTGCGGTATAATCGTTCGGAAGTGTAACGGAGGAAAAAATGACGAAAGTTCGTCGGAAAGAATAAAAAAAGGAAGCCAACTTTTCACAGACGGATCAACGTATTTCCCGCGTAGATCTGATTACTCAAAATAAAGAGAAGCAAAAAACTAAAAGAACTCGGGGCCGAAAACTTTTTATCGGAGCGGAACACCCCTCGATTTACTCGGTCCTTCGCCCCGAGCAGTCGGCTCCGCGAGGCGTCGCGCCACGTCGCGTCACGTGGAAACTTTCGAACGTCTTTGCCTCGCGTCAAGCGAAGCGCCGTTATTTATCTAATTATTTATAGAGTGTGGAAAATAAAACGGATTATATATCGGCGTAGCTCAGCTCGTACGTAGCGTCGCGACGCTAGCCGGGCGTCGATCCCACCCCACCGTCGCGGCGTTGACGTGATTCGATATGTTTTGCGCCCCCGACCCCTTCGCCCTCTCCCGGTACCCGAGCGGTGCCGCGTTACAACGAGATGCAACGCCTATTGATCGTCGAATACAATTTCGCGTTAATTACGACAAAGAATATTCGCAGGCGGAGAAATAGGCGCGATTACGTAAGAGCGGAACGCGATCGCGATCGTCCCTCGCGGCCCGTCTACACCGCTGTCGCTGCACCGGGCGGGACGGATACGCCGTTCTGTTTTGACTTATCGTAGACTCCCGCCGAAGCCCGATAACTGCGGCAACCCCACGTCGCCAGCCTTTGCTGCAAACAGGATTATTATCCTCGTTATTATCGTCATCGCCGCTGCCCCCGCGTAGTTTCGAGACTCGGGTGTATAACGTAACCGGCTTAACGAACAACTCCGTACGCGAACGCGAGAGCTGCATCGGGAAATAGAAATCGCAGCTTTTATTACGAGGCGAGGCGAAGGCACGAGGTACCCACCCGCGCGGGTCTTATCTCACCTGTCGTAGTCTGGTTCAGTTCTCTTATCGACTCTCCGGTGTCATTCACCGTAAAGAAGACGGATAAATGGAGAGGAGCTTTAGCTTTTCGCTGAAGAAATACGAGAAGGAATATTAAGGTCAAGAGGTCGTGGCCGCGCGACGCGCGCCGCGGGCAATTATCGTCAATCGAGCAAGAATTTTTCACCGAACGAAATAATGGTCGGTAAACTATGAAAGACACGCGACGACGACGACGAACAGAAGGGGGGGTAAGGAAAATTCAAATAAAACGAACGATGTGCAGAGTTTAATTGTTGTTTGAACTCCGGCGTGCGGCCGCCGCTGCCGCCGTTGCTGCTGCTTCTGTTGCAGACTGTGTTTTAATGAATAGCAATTAAACTGGGCGGTGCATCTTTTAATTATGCAATTTTTCTTTTCTCGCAGTGGATAAGTTTCGCTACAGATTATAAACAGCTACGTGTACGAGAAATACAATTATAATACCGGATTACCGGAGGAACTCCGGCAGGGGGTTGTTAATTAATCCACGATTCTTGAAATATCCGCTGATATAATATCGTTATAAATTTCCGGGGGTGGTGGGAGACGGACAGATGGCGCAATCACAGCGTATGTTTGAAACGGTAACTGTACGTACGCGCGCACACCCGTATCGTTATCGTTGTGTGCGTAGGTATCCTGCGAAGTCTGGCGAAGGGTTTTAATCCTGGCGGAGGATTACCAGGGGGTTAAACTGTCCGGTATTCCAGTAATATGTTTACCTGCTTAGCGCCAACGTTCACCCCGAACCGCGTCAGATTATGCGATTATCAAGCAACCCCCGATCTCGCCTAGACTCCATCCGCCCCCACGTCATAATTTATAATCCGCCCGGCCTATGCTCTCTCCGAGTTACACGGAAGCGCGAGATATTTCACTCCGCTACGGAGAGAGTCGACCGCTGGATCGACGAACGTTCTCCGGTTCTCCTTCTTTCACTTTTCTCCGCGCTCTACATTTTTCGCGACATCGGAACGATATCGCCGCGGCGGGGGGAGGACGAGGTCTGAAATGACCGCGGGGAGGGAGTGAAATTTAGAGGGAGATTTTTCAGATTTCCGGGACGGAATCTGACTACCGGATGCTTCGTGACGGAGGTAAGGAAGCAGTAGTCAGCGACTATGGCAACGCGAAATGACGTTTAACGGCTGCTTCTTCTCTCCTTCTTCCTTTTCCCCCCTTTGACACATCAAAAGGCTCAGCGAGTGCGGAAGGGAAGAAGCGAATCGCATAAAGTGTCGCCTGGATTACGAACTCGAGGTTCAAGAACGCGGAAAATTTGGCTTCACTTAGCTGCGGAGCGCTCCTCCGCGACTGCGACGACCGTCGGACTCTTTGCGTCGATGCCGTATTTCATCCCCCGACCCCCCCGCCCCGACACTTTGCTCCGTTTCGCGGCAGCATCTGGGGCCGGTTGAAACTCTGTCACTATTCTCCCCTCCCCTCTCCTCGGATACCGTGCCCTTTATAGTTTTTTTTATTTTCGGGGGACCCGAGGGACACGATGCACCCCTGCGACGGCAAAAATACAACCCTTTGATCTGATTCCATGGCAGAATTTTTTCTTCCCATTCCGCAACTTTCAGTTCCGTTTGAGATAAATATTTCTCCGGTCGGGTGCCACGAGGCGGGGCGGGGATAGATATAGAATATATTATTCCTGCGTTGTGACGAAAAGTTTTATCGATACTTTCCGATACACGAAGATAAGGTATGCCAATGTCGCAAACAGATGTTCGTATACATATGAATTTTCGGAGACGTCGTGAATTCGTTTGATACAGCCGGGCGCGGGGGAGGTTGCGGGGATATTTCCACTCGGAATTCGGTTCGTTGATTATTATAAGGTAATATAATCAAAGTCCGTGCAGCTGAAATTCGGAGCTAATTAACGGGGGATAATTTTCACCACACGACTAGGATTAGCTCGATCGAATTAGCGGCGTGCAATTTAGGCGATAGCCAACCGGGTATCGGCGGATGCGTTCGAATGGTAGGGAATTTCGTCGAGCAGCGGTTGTCCGACGAACCGTGAAATTCTTTGGGGCTTCGTCGCTACCGTTTCCACGTTTCGCAAATTGTTTTGCATTAAAACTAGGAAGTTGAAAAAAAAAAAAAACGGAAAACGCCGCTCGGCCACGGCGAGGCACCGCGCTCGAACGTACCCACGGGGCAGCTGCGGTACCGGGAAATCGATAGCTACCTTATTTTTCATCAGTTCGGTGGTGCGGAAAACATGTACAAATTTTATCTATCAATGTGCATACGTCAACGTACGTATTGTATATCAGCTGCAGATGGACGGACACGGATGATCCGCCGCGTACAACGGCGCGCGCGCGTTGCCGAGCGCGATACGATTCTTTGGCAAAATTAAATGAAATTTCTACAACGGGCGGAGGTGGAGCGTGGCCGCGATATGATAATAGCGCTGGAACGCGACGAATTCCGTTCGAGGATTTTTTCGTTCATCGAGTTTATTTTTTTCAACGAAACACGAACGTTTCGTCGCCATCCTCCCCGTCGGCGTTGTTCCTCCTTCGGAAGGTTCGAGCCCCGAAAGCTCGTAAAAATTAATCCGTTTCGACGAACCTCGGGTCCGTTCTCTGCCGCCGGTGCACGGCCCGACTCGTGAAATAATTATCGCGTCGGGTTCTTGTTCGACTTCACCATGAAAGTTTCATCAATTTCGCCGCGTTACACGGCGGGGGTTGTCGGATAGAGATACGAGCCGGCAGAAGCGCCGAATGTCATCAAATCTAAAGAGGCCGCGGAATCGCGGGAGGACGTCAACGCGTAGGACTCGTTCGAATTGCGAAAGTTCTCGCGACTCTCGAGTGATCAAAGCCACCCGATATCTATCCGGAGCTAACGGCACAGAAGGAGACAGGGGGACTGAAAAGGTTCTACCTCCCGCAACGCACCCGGCATCCATCCAGCCGTACATTTCCGCAGGTAGTACATGTATATTAATACCCACCCCGTACATAATATACGTGTAACTGCGCACCAGGCAAGGAGTGCGTTAGTCGCGTATTTTCGCGGTCCTCTGCCTACGAATATCGGCATCCGGGGTGGCGCGGGGAGGACGGAGGGGGAAGTCTGTGCGCGGGGTGAATGTATAGCGGCGGTATTAGGTGAGGTGAGGTGAGAGGTCGCGGGGTGGCGAGAAAAGGAGTAGAAGATCCGGAGAAACGGAACGAAGAGAAGGAGATCGGTTTTAGACCTTCGAAGAAGGCCCGGGGGCTGAGCGGCGCTCGCTCCTCGGTTCTCGCCCTCCTCCCGTGGGAGCCGTATCTTTGTCAATAGCGTCGCCGACGTATATCACTCTGTTTTATGGTGTCTAAAGTCCCGGTAGATGTTCTTCGCTTCCACGCCCAGAGGTCACGTATCGCGCGACAAATTTTTGAACGGGGAAATTTGATCGAGCACCCCGGCGACGGTGAGTTTTTTTCTCTCGCCACCCTTTCGGATGACTGTCGTTCCATCGCGTCGTCGTATCGTCTCGGTGATGACGATCCTCGCGGTTACACCTATATTATTTCCTCCGCTTTGAGGGGACCACGCGGTTCTCCCCTCGCGGATTCGGATCTTATTATGAAAAAAAATCTCAGCGGAGGGCAGCAAACTCGTGCGTCGCGCGAGATTCCCACCGTAATCCTCGTACCTTCCTTTCCACCCCTGTTTCACGATGTACGAAATGCAACGATCTACCGAATTAGTATTTTATTTCGAGGGCGTTCCTGAAAGTATAAGCTCTGGTTTTAATTTTCTACCTGAAAAAATCGCCATGCTTACGCGTAAACTCCCCTCAAATAAAGAGGGATATTAAAAGTAGGAAAAAAATCAACGAATAAAAAACACTCCCTCGACTGTCGTCGTTCGATCAAAAGATCTGCACCCCCGAACGAACGAGGTCTAGCATGAGATCTGTCGAGGTTCGAGACACGCCGAAATCCGAGTATCTCGATGGTAATTATAAGAACACGGCATTGTTCAAATTTACCAAATTTCGAATTCCTGAGACCAGAATACATGCGAAACTTTACTGAAAAAATGGCGATATTTCGCTCAAAAATCGACAAACGTTCGAGGCTCATAATCTTTGGAAAATTTCAAAGCAACGCGTCCAGTGCCAGTAATAACGAAACGTCGAACTCTATTTTCATTTCCGCAAATCACACGCGCGAGACAGGAATTTCCTTCCTTTTTACGCGACACGCCAATTCCACGATGGGCAATATAACGCGAGTTTAACGATTCCCCGACGACGGAAGGGTGCAGCTGCAGTATACCGGGACAAAGTAGCAGGTGCAGATGTTGCGCGACTGGGTTTCCCAGTTTTCCCTCGCACGGTGATGTGGGAGGTCGGTCTTCGGTGGTCTGGTTTGAATCGCGAGATGCATGCAAACCGAACGCCTACGCTCTGCGATTTTATGGCTTCCCGTTCGCGTTTATGTCCCTTCCGCACGTCGCATCGCTGCAGCAGAAAGCTCACGTTCATTCGTTCCGCGCGTAAATATTCAGCGCGCCGTAACTTAATGCAGAGGTGAAAACAGAACCGAAGGGCAAACGCTCTCTCTCTCTCTCTCCCTCTCTCATTTCCCCCAACAACAACAAACCCCAATGTCACACCGAGTCAAAGCAGCGGAAAGAAATTACGATCGAAATGAAAATACGACGTTGAATCGCAATTGGGATTTTTAACAAACCGCAGCGCCGTCGTCAATGACGAGGGAATGTTTTGTATGCAGGAGTCGCCGGCCGAACGACCGTACGGGAGGCGGGAGGGGGAGGGGGGGAGGGTGGGATGGGGGGGGAGAGAGCGAAAAGTTGTTAATACGGGTGGGTAGCTGGGTGGATGTACCGAATTATATGTGCGTGCAGCGTGCGTTAGAGCGGCGTTGAAGTGGGAGGTAATTGATAGTAATTACGGAAGATTATCGTGATTTATACAGCGAGGTAAAATTGCCCTCCAATTATATGTGAGCAATTTTCTGCCCGTTATTCCGTATCATTAATAATACGTCATCGTACCACCTAATCGCAATCGAAATTCCCGTCGATATATTTTCTAAAGTTGTATAGTTATAAATTTGCGCTGAACTTTATCACAGTCGCCGATGGACGGCGATTGTAATAACGAACGGCTGACTGCGTGTACGCGCCGTGTCCTTTCGGAAGCGCAGCTACGTGTACACGTAAGGTACAAACTGTTATAAGCGATAAAATGTAGCGGGCCGGGGGTGGAAAAACGGCGTAACTATGCGGGACTCGGCTGCCGTTGCTGCCGCTGCTGCTGCCGTAAGAAGCGAATACTTGTTGCTTCGTCGTTTATTACCAACGCCTTGCGGTTGGCTTTCAGGAGGGTTTAAACCGTACCGCAATATCTACAGAGAAAGAAGCACGCCTCGTCGAATTTCGCAGCAATTAAAATCGCTGCGTTTCTCCAGATGGTGATGCGAGGCGGCTCGGTAATACACACCGCAAATAAACCGATCTCTCAAGACGGAGTAGGGCGGAAAAACTCCTCGCCAACGTTCTGCTTCGAGAGCCCGAGGTAATTGGTAATTCGACGTAATTGGTCCGACCGTAAGGTAAACCCGTAGTCTTACAAAATCATGAACTTGGTTTGTTTAATCGAATCGATCGAGTGTCGAAGAATTAGATTTTCTGCCTCGAGGAAACCTTAAAGTGGAAGTAGGCTGGAAGAAAATTTATACACCGAAGCTTCCGGGGATACGAAATCCCCGGGTTTGTCCCTGTGCCGTGCTTTTTGTAACGCTATACACGAAACGAAAGTGACCCGAATGAGCCGATACGTGGAAAGTTACGTCGCTTGTGCGAAGTAAAAACAATTTATGGGAACGGCGTCTGAACGATACGGTGGTTGAAGAAAATATTCGGCCGACGGAGAGAGAGGAGAAAAAAATGAAAAGAAATGGAGAGAAGAAAAAAAAAAAAAAAAAAACACCCCCTCGTAAAGCGTCGAGACGCCGCTAATTATTATGTTATTTCTTACAAAGAACATCGGTGCGGTAGACGACTGTACATCAGACATTATAATTAGCCGCTCCTCACCTGCACCGAAAACCCTACTCAAAGAGGGAAATTTCCCGCACGGTCGGTTCAAGTTCCCGGGGGTAAGAAAACAAACGAAAGTGCTGCGGCAGCCCCTCGGTAACTTGCTCGGCTCGGGGGGTGAGGATAAAATCGTCAACGTCGCTACGGTGTTCCACGTTACGAGTACGCGTAACGCCGCGGATCGTCCGTTGGAAAAATTGACTGAACTACGTCGTCGATCTTTGTATCGTGTGCGGAGCGCGGCGTCGGGACGCGACAAATAAAAGAAGGCGGGGGAGAGAAATGTATTTCTGTTTCCCTATCGAGGAAATATAGTAGAAACGAAAGAGAGATAAAAGGAGGAAAGAAAAGCGACGGGGGGGAAAGAGAACCGAGCGGAGTAGTCGACGGGCAATTGCGGGGCAAACGTCAATCCGGAGTCGGAGACTACCGCGCGGATCAGGGGATGCGGCGTCGTGACGTCTGCCGTCGGATTTACCGGTGCGGACACGGAACAGCACTTTAGTTCCTCGGACGGTATATTCGCACCCGGCGTTCGCCCCCCCCGACGCACTCATATCTATAGATAGATAGGTGCGGTGTACGTTGTTCCGTGTGTGTGTAATTTGTATATATACGTTACGACGGGCTTTCGTGGAAAGGTGTGTGCCAGAGAGACACGCGCACCGTCCCTGAAAAACGCGCCCCTGGAAAGCCAAACGGTGTAACCATTCAACTGTAATTCTACACTTCCTGACTTTGCGCGGACGTGCGGGGCGTATAATCGCCAACTTTATATCGACGTTTATCGCCGCACATATCACGCAGCTTCGAAATGATCTAGGAAATAATATATCCTAACAAAAAATAATTTCATTTTCATACGTCGAGCGAGAATTTCCTTCTTTCGTGGAATAAACCCCGTAGAATGAAAGAGGAATCTGAAGAAACGCCCGGTGCTCGCGCACCACGAATACGGCGGCTCTTCGCTACCGCGCTCACGAGGTAATTAGGACGAGGTCCGTGCGGTACGAGCTGGACGCCCTTAGATATACCCGTGCGGTGGAAACGACGCTCTTGAGAGAAGCCACGGTGGAGTGCGGAAGTTCGGCCATTAGGGTCACCGTCAAACAACGTCGCGTCGCGTTGCTGCTTTTCATCCCTCCGCAGCATCGCCGAACTTTGGTCGTCCGGTAACGCTAACGATATGGAAATACGAATAATCTCGTACACTCGTAGCCGCGGGCGCGGAGGATCGTCAGCCACGTTGTATCCATCTCGCAGACATTTTACTCATTTTACTTATTTTACTTATTTCAAATTACTCCGCCCCGGGCTTTGGAAGCGAACATTTGCCCCCCCGATGTAGTATCGTAAGTTGATCGGGAAGACATTCATTCCGTGGGGTAAAAAATCAAAAGGAAATAGCGCGGGTATGTCGTTCAATTAGAGGTCATAATTCGGATCCCCGAAGCACCGTCCGTCGCCCTTTTCACTTACATTTTTTTCTTCGCCTTTGTTCCTCTCTCGTTCGGTTTCAGCTTAAATCAGATATAGCCGGGGGTTGGCGCGCTCGTCTTTCCCTTGAAAGGTTTCTCCTCCAGGGGTGTAGATCACGGTCTATCGAGTATCGCCTTTTACCGAAATTTCGTTGAATTTTCTCAAACAGCCGCGGCAACGGTAGCACCGGGCACGAACCTACGCGTCTCCGAATAACCGCGAGTCTTCCGTCAAGAACTCGATAAATATACCGTTTTTATATTCGATGTAGCCCGGAGATAAGAATCCAGAGAAAATGGAGACCCTCGTTACGCACCCTTCGGGTTTTTCTCTCCGATACACATCCGCGTAGGTATACCGATGCTCGTTCACCCTGTACGTGTAGGTAAACATGGAAGGTGGCGAAATTCTAACAAGAAGAAGAATCGACGAACGATCTGCAGGCGGTTTTTTTCAATTAACTCCCAGGGCGCGTGTGCCGCTCGCGATAACGTCTGCACGCCCCGGGTTCGCAGGCGGCGTGAATAAGAGTAAAGACAGGAGAGGTAAAGCGTAAAGGAGAGAATGGAACGAGAGGGTGCGGTTGGCGAAGGGGTGCGGGGGAAAATAAAGAGGGTTGAAGTGGTGCGGGCGCCCGCAGAGTTATTGATGATCGCCGTGTTGTAACATCGTTTATATAACTCGTGCCGCACGCGGACGGGGTACCTACGACCCGCGGCTAGATCCTGCCTACGATAGATCGACTCTGTTCACACCTCCGAATTACCTATAATACACGTAAACAGCGTCACGCCACATATCCCGCAGCCTAGATTTTACATTCGACCTCGAGTGCTTTGGCGATCCATTAAAAATCAACGGAAATAATCGAGGGATGGTAGCGCGCTCGAGATGAGTTGTAAAAACGATGCCAATAATCTAGACCCTCTCGTCGGTCGGACGGTCGGGCAATTAACCGACGGTAAAAATATCCGCACGCTTGCACCGCGAGTCGTAAAAGCTCTGTTGCACGTCACATTCGAGCGACGCGGGAGATATATAATATCAGAGTCGGGAGTCATTTTATTACCAGGCTCACTTGGGACGAGTAAAAAAAGGGTGGTAGTGGGGAGGGGGGATATCTTCCGTAACGTACAGCTTCGGAGAATGGTGTTGACACGGGATCTTATTGGCGGTTTTATCAGTTCAAGGGGACGGAGATCGGATATACCGAGATTTTTTATTTATCTTTCTCGTTCGTCTACTTTTCCTTTTTTTCCCTCCGTGAGAAAACTAAAATAAATTGGGTCGTACGGACGTACGTGAGAAATGTTTCATGGGATATTTTGAGGGGCACCCGCAACTATAATTTGCCACTGGGTGTATGCCGCTGCGTAAAGCGTGGAGATTTACCGAAGGATTTATCGCTGTACTAACGAGTCGTAATATTCGCGACAGACGCGGTAGAGTCAAGTGATATTTATTACCGGCTCGTTCCTTAATAAGGATGCTTCTTCCGCTACTCTAGAGACGCTCCAGATTTGTCCGTCTGTCGGCAGGCTTCGCCGCACTGATTGTGAGATATACAATCGTTGAAACTAGAAAACAGTTTTTAACGGGGAAGGAGGTAATAAGCGAGAGAGATTTCTCATTTTTAATTGGCAATCGCAGACTCACTGAAATTAGTGAGAATCGGAAATATTCAAGACACCGAGGACGGATCCCCCCTCGATATCGGATAATTTCGCGGGCGATCGCGTTCCCCCCCCTACCGAATTCAGAGTCGACGTACTTTTCACGTCGAATGCATATTTTATTTTTTCAGACAGTGCAGATGGCCCATGCGCTGAGACGCATTTCGTACGCTACCTGTGAGCCTCAATACGCCCAATTCAGTTTCTTGGCAAGGGAACCCGGGGCGCACTTCAGTCTTCAGTACTGCCACTCCTTCATCACCGAAACTCCTGAACAGGTAAACACTCGAATGGTCACTCGGTTAACTCCTTTCAATATTTTCTACTTTTTCCCAAACTTTTTTTTCGAACGCCTCTCCCTCTCCATTTTTCGAGCGACTCACCGAGTCCTCCCGTCGACCGAAAATTCCTTTCCAAGGTGTTTAACGTTCGTTAGCATTGTCTGCATTGAAGAAACTTCCCCACGGTGTTTTCTTTTCTCCCATGAATTATCATCGGTTTTTGTTACGCCGGAATTTTTGCGTGCACAGTATAATACACATAGAGGTGGGACCTGTACGTATATCGCAGGGTGGAGATATTTCATAATGCATAAAGAGAGGGCAGCATAAATGGGTTGGTCTACATACGTAATACGTAATTCCACCGCTCGTATTTATGGGGGTGTTACCGCGGGGGTAACGTTACATTTGCATCGCCAGTTTCCACGTTCGGCGTATAGCCACCCCGCGCCCTGCGGAGCACCGGCTATCTCCTAATGCGAGCGAGATAATTCCGCGCGGGGTTGAATAGCCGGCGGGACGCGTTACGTTTACGTTTGCGGTGTGTGAGAGGGGTGGGGAAAAACACTTTCTTTCCACTGTGTAATTCCGTCGCCCGGTTCGAGTAAACGACGATTATGCAAAACCGGAGACGAGCGGTGAAACTTTGTTCCGGTCCGAGTCTGGCGCCCGCCCCCGTTATTAAACGTGAAATTATCGCGAACGATCGTCCAAATCACGCGCAGACTCGTGAAACGGCGATTCCGCGCCGATCAAAGGAACAGCTTTGGATCCGTCCGAGGAGGAGCGGAGGCGGAGGAATTAATTAAAAAAATCGGGGGGATCGACGCGGAGAAATGTAGGAAGGGCGCGGTGAAAGACGCTGGGGAAAATAGAGTCGTACCCCCGGAGGTACGAGGCTAACGGACTCCCGGGGCAATAGACGAGGCGTCATTATTCGATTCACTGGGAAACGAGATCCTTACCGGTAGGTACAGCCGTACAGGATTACGTCGCTGAAACTACGTAGGACCGACGCGACGCTACATCGTTCCGCTGCAGATTCCGTTACGTTCTACACTGCGGCGGATCTCTTCTCTTCTCTTCTCTTCTCTTCTCTTCTCTTCTCTTCTCAGCTGTCGCCGCTTTCCCGAAGGTAGAAGTAGGAGCGTAGGCGAAAGCGGGGGCGGGTGCATCTCAAGCCCGGAGGCAATGCCAGACAATATCGACTTGTACAAACCTATATACCCAGCTACCGCCCCGCAGTAGGTCCGCACGAACGGCGGTGGAAGGGCGAAGGGAAAAAGGGGACAAGGGAAAGGTATACCCATCTCTCCGTGTTCATCGAGCGGGAGGATGACGAAACCTACACGTGGGATAGACAGTCGAACGCGAACAACCGCACCGCATCGCGTCCTCTCTCTTTGTGGCGAAGGACTTTATCGAGAGGGCTTCTCGTTTCTGAAGAAAAATTCGAAGAAAAAAAAAAAACCAGAAACATGTAAAAGGATAGGGAGAGAGACGGGAACGGGGAAGCAAGGGAGAGGAGGTGAACCAGAGTTCGCAAACGGAACTTCCGACCCGTGCCCATCGTCAAAGTGAAGAACTAACCCGTAGAACTAACTTTATAACGATTTTGCGAATTTTTATTCGCTAAAAATAGAAAAAGCAGCTCCGCATGTGTGTAACTCATGCGAAACTCGGCATGTCTGCGCTACCTTTTATACGAATACGCGTGTCTTGTTCTTTGATATTCACGGTCTCGACGCATCGGCTTACGGGAGGTTTGAGTATTTTGGGTAATTGAGCGTTTAATAGATGCCGGTCCCTCGGGGCTCTCGCCGACAACCATTGTCCAAGTTTCGGTGTATAGCACCGGATTAACGGGCGTCTATCGAGGGGGTCGGTCGTCGGTGACTCGGTATATAACGGGGTTGGCGATGGCTTCGTTTTATTTGATAAACTACGGGATGAATGCCTGGAATTATTCTCTCAACAACCACCGCGCGCGGTACCGCGCTATCCACTCTCCCATCTACGGCAGTTTTATACCCCATTCAGCTCAGTAATTGTTACAACGATACTAATTTTTATTTTCGAACTGTACGGGCATTCCTCCGTTTCATGCGAAAACCACAATGACGACAGCGGCGCAAAATGTTCGCGCATGCCACCGATATTATTTTTCCCCTTCGTAAAAATAAATGTGCGAATACGCGTACGAGGGTGGCGTTTTCCGTGGTTCGGGTTCGGGTTAAATTCGCCCATTCGGTTCTCATGTATATCAATTATTCAGGTGAGCGTGTTTTTGAATAATTCATAGTTATTCGCGGCTTACAAGTTTACCCCGATACACGTGAGGCGTGAAGCTCTTCCCCCCGCCCCCGCCCCGGCGACCTCTTGGCTTTGCCTCTCGCGAGGAGGAGGATTGTAAACGCGAAAATATCGTATGCCTCGAGTTTCGCGTATGGTAACGGAAACGTTGGGAAGAGCGAAGGGTGGATTTCTACGGAGATGAAATAATCGGAACTCCGTTGGGATCGCGCGATATAAAATCGAGTAAGCCCCCGGAGGATTCCCCGTTCTTGCGGCCCGACAGACGCGAGTCTAAAAGCACGGCCCTGTTTTCGAAAAACTATCGCCACCCCGGAGCCTGTACCGCGGTCGTACCGAGAACACCCCGGGCGAATGAAATAGCAGACTTCGCACTCCGAACTCGGAACTTTTCGTTTTAGAGGTCGTGAGTTTCACGAGGAAGTTCGAAACGAGTAAAAGATTAAGCTTTCACGGGAAATATTTTAAAATTTTGAAGCTCAGCGGTGTCTGCGCGTTACGTATCGTTGCTTCGAGGTATCCTCGAATCCTTCCGTTTGTAATTCGTATCGATCTTACCTTTGGAAAAAAATTTTATCACCGCAGGAAGAGTGAAAAAAAAAAAACAAAAAAAAAGCCACGCAACGCCGATATCGACAACGCGGTGTATAACAGCTGGCGGGCAAATTCCACGGCGAGGTACTCGAGAAAGAGGAAGATATCCTGACGGTGTATATCGGTAAAAATAGCACCCTCCGAAGAACGAACCCCACTTACATTCCACTTGTTTCAGATTCCTTGGAAAAATTCCTCCTCCTTACCTCCATCGGTTATTTACTCGGTGAAACTAATTGACCGGAATTCCATCTCGATGAAATTCTCTCCTATTAATTGTGTGCGTGTCAAACCCTAGAGAAATCCAATGTATACTGACGTGCTCGCGACTCCGAATATTTTCCGGGATCATCCGCGGAACCGAGAGTACCGAGAAAAAATGGAAACAACGAAACAAAATTTTTTTCATAAAAGTGGGCATCGCGTATCGGGGGGGTGGGGGTTTAAATTCGCAGTCGAAAAAAAAAAAAAAAAGCATTCCAGTACTCGCGGTCGGGAAGAGCGGTAAGTGCGACGTACTCTGCGTACACCAACGTACGGCAGCGGCCACGCTGTACGTGTACCGAGGTCCTTGACTCGAAACAATGCAGCCATCAGCTGCCTCTAGTCGTTCGCACTTGGGCAAAAGGTGTCGGGTGCTGGGTGCAAGGTAGGTAGGTATACGAGGTTAAAAGCTGCGGTGCACGATCTCCGTCGAGGTGCAGGAATTCAAGGCATTTCGTTCACGTCTTGAAAACGACAGCCCTGACGGCGACGTCCTATAAACCTTTTACATACTCGGGCCAAGTGGCCCGTTGCCGCTCGTCGCTTGTCGGCTCTTTTCTCTCTCCTCTTTTCTCTAGTCTCTTACGGCGATGGAGGCACCCTGTGATTCTCCAACGGATTTTCACACCCGCGGAAAAACACCGGAGAAGTTCGACCGCCCGACGGATCCGGACCCGGCGACGTCTCGGGCGTTCCGCGTTCCTACCCCCAACGAGACGCTCGAATTATCAACTCGATATTCACGGTCTTCCAAGCACCCCGACCCTGCATCGCTCCGAGGTGGTCCGAATTCGGTTTCGTAAAACGAAAAGACACGCCACCGCGATACACCGCGTAAACGTCCGAGTGTATCGTTGCCGCGCAGCTGGAGTTTGTTTAAAATCTACCAGCGGGGGCAAAGGTGGATGGATACGACCAAATTAGAACACGCCGACGAGATACGCGCCCAACTAATCCCCGAGACCGAATATTCCGCTCTAATCCTCCACCGCGTATACGTAGAAATACGGAAAATGAAGCTCATCGATTCTCTTCTGCTTTCTCATTTCTCTTTTCTCTTTTCAAGACCCCGATATTCGGAGCAGCCTCCATCTCCATAATCACATCCATCCGAGAACGAGTTCGGTATCCTACGTCTCGTTCCCGCTTCTTCGATTTCTTCGGTGCATTTGGTTACCACATGGCTCTGACTTTCTTCAGCGGCGTGGCATCCCGGATCTGATTACGGTTTTGTATTTACCCTCAGCGTAAGGTATATAAAGAGGTTTCTCTCTGTTCGTTTCCCTTTTCCTCTTGCCCCGACCTCGCGACGAGCAACGGTCACGTCAAAAGCTCAACGTCGCTGCCTGTTTCAATACCCGCGACTTTACCTTCGCTCGTACCTCGTCCCCACGCGGACGCTGTGCTCCAACGCAGTTACCGGAGGGGGGAGGGGGCGAAATTTTATGGAATTTTGACCCCGGAAAATCGGAACACCCCAAACGCGATGAATATTTTATGGACGAGGCAAGGGGTGGTTAATTATTCTTATCGTTAGTAGCGATTACCAGCTACTGAACCTTTCCGCAGTAGTAGATAGTTGGGCGTATTAACAAGGTCATCAGACTTTTGAACGTCTCGGAACAAAGAGGATAATCTCGCGATGGAACGTGGCCGCGATGCCGACCGCGGAGGAAATCTGAAAATAAATGAGGAAACTAGTCGAGAGATTTCTTACCGTTGATTGGATTATCATTAGGCGGTCTCTTACTCCTGGGTAGCCGGTGTACCGAGTAAGGAAGAGAGAGAGAGAGAGAGAGAGAGAGAGAGAGAGAGAGAGAGAAACGGTTTTCAGAGTGAAGATGATAGTCGGAGAAACAGCTGCCTGAATGGCTTCCTCTCTTCTGCTCGATGCAAAGGAAGAGTAAAACGGGGAAAAGGAGACGGAGGAGGAGAAGGAAGAAGAGAAAAGTTTAAATAGAATCGTCGACGGCTAACGAGATACATGAGCCCGTCTCTTTCTCTCGCCCGTAATTCTCCGGCTTCGCGTTTCTAAACTATTTATCTATTACGCCCAACTAGGTCCGTAAATAATCCGCGGTACAAACACGTAATTAGTTTAGAACACGACCGGTATTAATCTTGCACAGATTTTCCTAAATCGGACGGAATCGTCGTACGACGAATTTATTTTATAAATTCGAAACTCCGTCGGCCGTTTGGAAAATAAATAGTCGGCGCGGCCACGCAACGAAACGATATCAATTCGCGAATCAACCGGGGAATAATAACGACGAACAAGAAGAGTAAACAAATTTAATATTCCGAATCTTTGTTACCGCTCACCCCTTCAACCGGAATTCATTTCAGCTCCGGTGTATAAAGTCTCGCAAATTAATAACGAAAATCTAGCACCTAATATATTCCCCGAAGATACCGGGGCACGGGCATATTATCGCCATTTTTCCAAAGTTCAAGGGCTCCGAAGGGGTGGCGCGACGAGGAGCCCGGGAGTCGTCGGGTCATCTCTTATTCTGGTCGAGATAAGTTTCTCGACGGTTGCAGGTTCGCGGCATAGGAATGAAGCCGACCTTGGCATACCCGTTCGGATAATGGTCAGTGTTTAGCCGCGGCGGCGTGTAGGTCGGCGTACTCCTCGTTTGTATATCAAATCCCCCCGCGCGCGCGGCATTATCATCGAGCATATCGAAGTGGGCGTAAAGTTGGAATTCATTAGGATCAGAGATCCGTTCGCTTTCCCGAAAATAATCCCCGACACGGCCGTGTTTCTACTCGAATGAAATAAGAATTGTAAAAGGTATATGTATATATATATAAGTCGACGGTGTTGGCGTGTCCGAAAAAGGGAAGGAACGGAAGACGTAATCGACGGTCCCCTCCGAGGTTTGGGTGTGTAGAGGTGAAAAAGGTATGCGCGTAACACGGTGGCTTTCAAAAGTCGTTTCAGAGCTGCTGCGGACGTACTACTTGTTTGTCGAAGCCAACCGGTCGAGATATAGTCAAAGAACGACGGGAAAACGGTAAATAGACACAGGGGATCCCATAATTCCAACTCAAAGGACAAATCCTACCAAATAAATTTTTCGATCGCCTGAAAAAATTATGAAAAACTTTTGATGAAACGAGAGGAAGGTAAAAGCCGGAGGAAAAATTCGACGCGGATATACTTGGATAGGGGTAGTGGAGAGGATAGGACATATCCCGCGAATCCTACTTATTCATTTGATTAAGCCGGTCGCGGTAAAGAGACGCAGGTATTCACCCGATATCTACTAACAGGCAATTATGGATCCCCGGCAAAAGTCTGCAGCAGCTACTCCGTCAGACCGTAGGAAGCACTGCAGGCTGTAGAGATAACATCGTTTTACGGGTGGGTACGATATCCTCGACCCGACACGCCGAGATTCTCCCTCCTCCTCACCCATCCCCCTCTTCTCCTCCAGCCCCTCGGATTCAACCACGTCGGGATCAGATATTAATATTCAAAAGTATCGAGAAACCGTTTTCCGCACGAGCTCGGGGCATAAATTAGCTTCAAGTTTTCCGATTACGGTCGGCCATATAACTTTACCCCCTCTCGGAATTCCGCCTCCCTTGTGAAACGAGAACGTGAGGTGTTGCGGAAAGTCTCGCGATTCTCGCAGGGGACGTTTCATCCCCGATTCTCGCCGCGGACCTTTTCGACTCTACCGACCACCCTGCAGTCTATCGGGGGTGAGATAACGATAATCCATCCAGAGATGAGCGGATGGGTGCGAGATGCACCGTGTCGCTGTCGGAGGTCAAAGCACGGAAACGGCGAAACGTCCCTGGGAGCTCTCGGTTGGCATTGAGCCGATGCGTGCAGGTATCCAGTGTACCCGATGCCAGCTGTCGGTGAATGTGTTCAAAAGCGCCGTTTGAAACAAGAAGGCAGGCAGGCGGGCAGGCAGGCAGGCAGGCAGGCAGACCCAGCCAGCGAGCAGGGGCAAGCAAACGGGCAGGCTGCAGAGCCGGGGACCAGGAGACGAGGGGTCCGAGGGAGAGCAGGGGGGGGTGAGAGGCGGAGAGGCAGCGAGGGGAACGCGGAGGCGAGAGCCGGGAAAAGAGCAGGAGGAGTTCGTGGAGTCCGTATCGGTGTCGGTGTTGGCCACGGTGGTAGTGGAATGCTCGTTGACGGTGATGGTGATAGTGATGGCGACGGTGATGGTGGTACCGGCGGTGGGGCTTCCTTTCGAGTGCCGAGACCGTCGGACCTTCAGTCCCCCTCGGTGCCTCCGGACGGCGAAGATGCAACTGTGGCGGCGAGAGACCGTACCGTCTCGTATCTAGGCCCCTCGCCACCCTCTCCTCCGTGCCCTTCCCCAGGCCCCCTCGGTACCCCCGCCCTCGACCGACGGACATTCCACACCGCCTCTATACACAGTCGATGTCCCTGTGCCGCGCGATCGCCACGACGGAAGACGGAAGACCCTCTTCTTCGTCCTCGTGGTCATCTTCCTCCTCTTCCTCTTCCTCCTACTTTTGTTCGTCTTCTTCCTCGGAGACGGGAAGCTGAGACCTCGCGGTGCGTCGTCGCGGAAATGTGAAAAATACGATTCGGAATAGGCGCGGCATCCTCGCCGAAAGGAATTCGCTGACGAGGAGAACTTTGAATCCCATCGGGGAGAGGGATATCGTCGCTATCCTTAAAATATCATTTCTACGCAAACTTTGGGGATGATTAGCTTCGGAATCGGTGCGGTTACGATTCGGTGGGACGAATGATTAGAAAGTGCGAGCGCGGCTTGGCTCATATTTTAAATCGAGGTGAAGTGAAATTACGAGCGAGGAGGTGAAGTGTTCAAGTTTTGTTCCGTGCTGGTGAATCGGACTATCGTCGGTCCAGAACCGAGCGGTAACTACCGCGTTCCGATTTCCCGGATCCGCGGCTTCGTTACCCTGCACCTCCGACAGGAATATCGAATTCGGGACGGTGGGATCACGTGGCATGAGGAAATCCCTCGACAGTCTCGCACTTTCAGCGATTATGGGAAGGCTGGGGAGGAGCAGCTCACACGCGGCGACGACAACCAGGCCGATATTTAGGGTACACTATCAAAAGCTGGTCGACGAGTTTGCCCAGCAACAGGAACAGCTCGAGTTCATGCCCGCGCTTCCAGACTACATGTCATACTGCTGTCGTCAATGCGGGCACACGCAGAAATTAAAAGTAAGTTGTCGACTCCGCGCTCGGTCGCGTAAAAATTATTCCACCCTCGATTGAACGCACCTCTTCGGGGGGGTGGGAGGGACGACCCGTTCCATTTGTAACGGTGTTTTTTCTATCGAGAAAAAAGGAGCGATCAGCCCAGAAAAGGGTCTGCGATTATCGCATACCGCGAGAGGAGCGACCGCCTCTTCGCAGCCTCAAGTTTATCCATTCGCAAACATATCCGTGGACCGTTGCCCGTGGGTCGGTGGAACGTTGGAGTTGATTTGCCCCGTGCCCGCCCACGCGGCGCCCCGGCCATTTATCATGTACATGTACGGTGTACACCACTGGCGATGGTTTGACCAGCGGAATACTCGAACCGGCCGATTACACTCCCTACGCTTACGGTCTATCCGGAGATCCTACTACACGTAACCGCGAATGCGAAACAAAACGTGTATCAAACACCGAGCGTAAAAGTAGGCTGCTCGCCGAGTGGGCGTCGATGTCCCCGGAGATCGAGTTGCGGCCCTCGCCGAACTCGATCCTCGACGTGCGGCGGACGACCGCGTAGCGGTTATCTTTGGGCCGGACCGGATAACGAATACCGCGAATCCCGCGGGTTTTCGATAATCCTATGAAAACGTCACCGCTCGGTTTGCACCGTCGTTACGAAGACGCGGTGTCCCACGGTCGGAATCGTCGTCCGGGTGGACCGAATAGGCATTCGTTACCCTCCGGTGCGACAAGTTGTTCCAGTTTCTCGGATGCCGGGGATATTATCCGCCTCGAAGAAATCGTTAATGGGTTCCGATCGATCGGAATTCGACGGGAATTCCTCGTTCCGATTCTCACGGACCATGTAACATCCGAGATGACTCTTCTTACTTCTTTTCATTCCTCGCGTCAGTCTCTCTCTTTTTTTATACTTTCGCATGTGTCGCGAGGCGAAGTAACCGATACGAGTAAATCCGTACGCATCTGTACGCGTACAACGCAATTACACCGAACCACGTGGATCGAGGGAGATAGGCCGCCGCGTCCGCAACTGCATGCGTCGATCCCCAGAGATCTTCTTGCTCGCAACCTTTGCCCAAGAAAGTGTACGAGGTAGACGTCCTCGGAGATTATCATTTCCACAGGAGTTTCCATCCAGCTTCCGATGTGTACACATACTATATGTTTTACACGCGACATCTACCCTCTCCGAGCTCGTCGTCGTCGTCGTAGTTCAGCGAACGAACGAGTTTCGCCGATCGGAATACAAAGTTGAGGTGAAGCCGAAAAAGAGGAAAAAAATGAAAAAATAAAAAAATGAAAAAAGGAACGAGAGAAGGAGAAAAGCGACCGGCGGAGTCACGTCCGCCTCGTACACCCGATCGTCTACATCCATGGCGTGCTCCCAAATATCGACGAGCGTTGCGTTACACGTATACCAGATATTATCTCGAACGTCTGTTTTCTAAGTTTTAGTATCCCATCGCGAAGGCAGCCTGCAGCGAAGAGAAACCCTTCATATTCCCAGTGCGGTGACTCCGCGGAGCCCTCGCGCGGAATGGGATAAAAAGATAGCGTTGCGTATACGCCGCTGGAACTGTATACCGTACAAAGCAGTTGATAGTAATTGTTATCGCGGTTGAACCGTGAACTTGTCCGGTTACAAATTAGGAGAGTTCTCAGCTCGGCCGTATTTCATAGTTCACGTCTCCCAGAAACGAGATCACCGAACTTTGTTCTTTACCGGTGCCTGTTTCTTTTCCCCTCCCCTCCCCGACCACACTCCTTCGCTCTGCCCACTATCCCGGCAATTAAACTAATTGCGGTGCTAATTTATGTGGGGATCCGCGCGTACAGCTGTACGCATTCAGAGACGGATCACGATCATCGGTACGGTAACGCACCGTACTCTCCGGCGTCGAGCGCTCGCTTTTCTCAGGCTTTTATTTTTACGCCTGCATTAGTTTTTTTTTTCCCTTCCACGTTTTTTTTCGCGTGATTTACCGGTAGTACGCGTGTGGATCGGTGTTGGTCGATCGGCGTACGGATCGAGTATTTATACCGCCTTTGGAAATAGTTCGTACGTACGTAGCCGGGTCTTTTGAAAGACGAGTTATATTCTCCTTTTATGGACTACCGAAAGCATAGGTAGATTTGACACGACGGGGGATTTATCTTTAGGTAGGAACTCGTTGTTCGATGATATTATAATCTTTGTCACAAAAGGTCTATGAGGTCGCGGCATTACTGCCGGGGCACTTGACAGCAATAATGGTGAATTCTACGAGAGCACAATATGAACTTGGAATAAAAGAAGGCAAAAGTTACACCTGGTCTTGCGTAGGTATATCCCCGGGTATAATATCATCGCGGGGTTCGGGAAAAGTTCTTCAACGTGCCATTAGATTCTCGTACAAAACTCAATAATCGTGGCAACGTTCTCGCGTGCACACCGACACGTTCCAATGAAATCCAACGAAAATCCGTGAATAGAATTTGCGCGTGTGCGGAGCGTCCGTGTGTATACCATGGGTAACCATGCGATTCTATGGACGGTCGAACCAAGACCAGACACAATGCCGTGCGGCGTTGCGTTGGTTAGCCCGTCGATGTGGATCCTCTGCATACGTACGCGCGTAGGTAGGTAGGTAGGTGGGTACCTAAAATGTTATACCTGCGGAGGGTGAACGCGAGCATGTAGCGTAGGACTATAGGTATGTACCCTAGTCGTGATCCGCACCGCACACAATGGGTGACTCCTCGTGCTCTCGAGTTACAAGGGTTCTTTTTACGACTCCCTTCGCTTCTTTTTCTCTTTTTTTTTTCCGAAAGAGCCTTCCAGTTCCGTGCCATCGTACGAGTATATAATTGACACTATCCGATGCTTTCGAATACCCGAAACCCGCGATTGTCAAAATACATCCCGCGATTCGGTACAGCGGGCGGGGAGTCGGACGAAGAAGCCTCTTTCGAGCGCGGAGGGAAATAACGTCTCTGTTAAAATCGCGTACCTCTTCGCAATTCGTATACCTACGTCCGTCGCGTTCCTCCATCGGTTTTCCCCGATGGAATTCGTTCGGTTATCGTTACATTTTCAATTACGTTTGGCAACTGCCGCCGCCGCCGCTCAAATTCCCAGGGAATGCGAGGGGTAATAATTGGCGCATTGCGATTTTATTAACCGCTAAACCACGCGACTCCTGATATCCCGGAACGAGGGAAGCGAGGTCACCTGACGCGGTACACCTACCCGCGCACCGCGTCCCTCGGTTTCATTTCATCGTGTGGAAATACTAATGAAACTGTAACCGAAACCGCGCGTTTCGTTGTATCCGCGTTTCGCCGTCCCTCGCTTTGATACGCGGTACGACGGTAGCGGTAACTAGTTTCAAATGTGTTTCGCGCTCTCGTAGCCAGGCTGCACAAATATATATCCAACTGCAACTAGACGCGATTCAACGGTGGTTTCCGCGGTTTGCCGTACGCGTATCCGACTTAACCCGGCAAGCAACCGAGGCTCCCAGAGCTCACCCGCTATAACTACCCGGTACAAATACCGAGCGTTCTCCACACTCGGTTCTCACGCGGGATTCGCCGGTACAACTTGTACGCGTGTATATAACCCAAGGTGCCTTACAGCCGAGCGGTAGAATTACGGAAGAAATCTTCGAGAACATTTCTCCATCTCGTAACGATTTAATTTTTCAAGGTCGTGGGAAAATCCCGCGCCTCGTCGTAAAACAATCCCCTCGAACCTCCCCCCCCCTCCCCCCCCCCCGTCGTGCTTTCGTTTCGTAAATGTGAATCGAAGGTTGAAAGCTCGTCGTACCGTCTCCACCTTGAACTCCGTACGAAACGTAGAATATTTCATACCGAGTTTTGTCGATACCCATCTTGCCCTTGTACCGTATTTGATTTTCGACGTCTACGCTGGCTGGCTGACGATACAGGCTTCCGAGGCAGCTGCCGTTTCGGTGAAAAAAATCCCTACCCCGTACCGCTCTCGCGAGCGAATCGACGGAGGGGGTGGGTTTCAGAGGAGGAAAGAATCCGATCGATCGGCGTTCGGAATCGGCGAAAGAATTCTCCGCCGAGGGTAAAAGTGCGTGAGAGTGGACATGGTGGGAGAAAAAAAAGAATCATTTCTTGGAAACGATTGTGTCCGGGGAAAGTGTTGGCAACACAGAAAATTGCTAATTATCTCTCGTTTCTCCCCGGTAACGCGGAGGCTTGCGGGACGACGGAGTTGGTTGGACGCGGTTAAAACGAATGAAAAAAACTATGGGGGAATAAAAAGTGAATGAAAAACGAATTAAAAAAAAAAGAAGGGAAAAAAGAAAAGCGGAATCCCGAGAGCCGTCGACAACACGCGAACTGTTCCTGTTTTCCGTCGGTCGCGTAATTTCCCAAAGGCGTAGCGCGCCCGGCCACTCACCGGTTATAATTACTGATCAAAGGCCCGCGAAGACTTTGGTCCGCACTCGGCTTGGTGCTCAAGCACAACGTCACTTCGATCATTGCCGTTGCCGCTGCTACCGGTAGCGATGCCGATGTCGGTGCCGGTGCCGGTGCAGCCAGTTTATTTATAGCTCGACTACCCGCCACCCCTCGCCCCTCCCCCGCACGTCTCCCCGCACACGCGCTAACCGTAAATTCTAATATCGGTTCGTCCTACAAAGCACGCTCAAACAATTTTCCACCCCTTAGCGTTCTTCGTGCCATTCCTCCCTGACACCGTCGACGTGCTCGGGGTCCGTGCCGCTGCAGACCCCGAGCCCGACTCCAAAATTTCAGGTCTACAAAGGTAGACACGCAATTCCCCGCGACGTCCGCGGGAGAACTCAAAGACGGAAGGAGACCTTCTTCGATCCAACCGAATAGTTCGAACCGAGGGATTCGAGCGCTCTCTCTCTCTCTCTCTCTCTCCCTCTTTTTCTCGGATGCCCTGTCAGGGTATAACTCTCTCCGCGACGAGTCACCGGAATAGTCCCATTTCGTTCGTCAAAATTAAGCGTCAAAGTAAGGCGAACGCGTACGTTAGCGTCGTTGGTCACGGAGTTCCGGTCCCGCCAGGCGCCGATCTTCGTACGTTGCGTCTAATTAGACTTATCCGCTGTCGCGTCTCGTGACGTTTACCAAACATTTTCTTCCTCCTCTTTGAATTATTTTTTCTCTTCCCTCTGGTGCACGCAATATTACCGACATCCGCGTGCGTAAACACGTCCATATTCTCCTCTCATCTGTGTAGTACGAAGAAAAGAGACGTATCTGGATACGTAGGCATTCATTCGGCGCCCCTTTACTCTCCGTGCTCTCGCCGCTGTCGCTTTCAGCGGACTCTCCTCTTTCCTCTCTCTCCCTCTCCCCCTCTGCCTCCCCTCCCTCCCCTCTCTCCCCTCTCCCTCCTCTTCTCTTCGCCGGGGGCGTAGGAACGGGAGATATGGCCGTGACCGCATGGTATGCCAGGAATGTGGCCCGTCACGCCGGAGCCCAGCATCCGCAGCATAGTCCTCGCCATCCACGCTTCAGGACCTCAGCGGGTCCCTCACCTAACCCAACCCCGTTGCTCTGCCCCTCTCAGCCGGTGTTTCTCGCATCTTTTTCCCTCCCCCTCCCCCTCTTTCCCCTTTTCCCTTTCCCCTCCGTCTTCCTCCCTCCTTTTCATCGACGATTCGATCCCACGAATAACGCCAAAAACACCTGGATGAAGCGGACCCGGTGAACCACCCCGAGAGAAAGAGGAGATAATAAGATACACACCCGCCTAGCCATTTTCGAGGGCATATCGCCTCCCGATGCGGACAGGTGCGGCGCTATCCTCTATTATCTCCAACCTGATCGCACCTCCCGATCGAGAAGGTCTATCTCTGGACCAGGGGAAAAGGGAAGAAGAACGGGGGGAGGAGGAGGAGAAGAACAAAAAAATAAAATCGAATAAAATAAAAGAAATTGAAATAAGGCGGAAAAGAGAGAACGGAGAGAGGGAGAGAAACAGCGAGAGAGGATCGAGCCCTGATTACCCGCGTCCACTCGGGCCGTTGCGGACAGCTGGGAATAACGCGTCCGCGTACGTATTCTACGGCGTGCACGAGTATAGGTATACCCGTATACAGGTACGTGTGAATCCAGGTTTCGATGACGGAGGCAAGAGAAATCAATCAGGGAACGTCGACACCTGCGCCTCCGCAGCGATTCTACCTACTTCGCTATCCCTAGCGAGGTATATATTTGTACGCACGCGACGCGACATCGGATGCACACCTATAAACGCAATGAGTCCATAGTTCTAGGTGCACCGGTGTATTTCTACGCACGGTGATTCGCACGCTTTCAATACTCATCAGGGGACAGCTACTGCGGAACAACTCGTGATTCTCGTCGTTTCCGCTATACCCACATGTACGGTACGCGGATGTCACGAGGGATGATGATGATTATACTCGGCAAGTTTAGTTGTAAAGCGTGGTAAATAGAAAATATAGAACTCTGCGAGATGTTGCGAAAACTGTAATTAAATTTCAAGCCCGCTTACCCATTATGCGAGTACACGTATACCCCGTCGCAGTGATAACATGCAACGATAATGGATAATTAAATGGGTTATTCAATCAAGAATTTAATTGATGACTCACATCTCGTCATCGCGTTATGTCACGGGACTAATTTACCCCGTATAATGCTGCACCCGTGATTACCCGTCTTCGAGACCTTAATTAACTCGCTTCATTCATAAACCGCATACATACATATAATATATGACGGAATAACGCGCGCACCGACTGCAATATCCACCGCAGCGGTTCGTTCCGTCAATCAAAGGGGTGATATCCTTTTTCATCTTTTTATTCCATCCTATTTTTTTGTACCGATAGGAAAGTTCATCTTCGTCCTCCTGTTTCGGACCGCCCCTAGATAAGCGAAAAGTAGCTGCGCGACGTCGACACCGTCCTCGGCGGAAATATCTTTTCTCATCCCCCTGGCTTCGGTATCGGTTGTTAACTCCGGCCGTACGTACGTCGACGTACTCCGGTTCTCGGCACACGTTTTCCACGCCGTTCGCGAGGCGTAACAATATTTACAGAGTTTATCACCGACGTCGGGACGTCCCGACGGTGCGGGTTTGTGGAACGACGCCGCATACTCTTCCGGATTGAATTAGTCGCAGTGCCAGCGGAGTGCGGACGTACGCCATGTAGAATAGCCGGGGTGAAGGGGGAACGGGAAAAATTGACATGGACGTTGTTCCCTTGGGGGTCGTAAGCTGGTTAACGCGATACGCCGTTGAAGCATAGCTATGTAGGCGAAACCCGTGTACGTACACGTGTCGCGGGGGATGCAACGACGCTGTACACCGTAACGTTGTACGCAACGGTATGGGGCCACCCGACCGATGCTATGGCTGCAGGCGGCAAAACCAAACGCCCGACGCCCGACGCACGACGGACGATATACCACCGTCTGCACCGCGTAAACGATTATCCGATGACACGGTTTTCGGAACATCAAGTGCGTGTTCCCGATAGCCGTTAACGCGAAAGGGGGAAATTAATTAGGGGCTTAAAGTGATTGTTGAAAAAATCGACGAGGTGCAACGACGGACCGAAAACCGTGCGGGAAAATAACGGTCGGCTGTGTATACCGATTGCTTTTGCTTCGCTGGTTCTCGCCGATTATGCTCTGGCTTCGAAGCGTAGGTACAGCGATATCGTGGTTTTTGCGGTCGCGCCGGAACAAATTAGTGAAACCTAGACACCGAGCTTCGACATCGGCGATTCTTCTGCGGTTCTTTGTATCCCTCGTAATTTTTTGAACTCGATACTTTTCCTATTCGCGAATATAACTGTATACGAAGGTCCGCCGCGCAAAGTGATACCGTGTGATGCAAAACATGCATGTCGCGTCTTTGGACGAGTCGTAGTCGTATACCTGACCGTCGTGCGGAAGACCTCTAAAGATATCGGATACCGCGACCCTCTACCTCTTCGGTAATCGTACGCAGCTTCGTGTGGGGCGACGGGGCGGAGGCTAGCTCACCCCCGGCGGTCGTAATTGAAATATCTGAATCCTCTCGCTGCTCTGTTTTTCATCCCCCTGTTCCCCGGTGCCGGGAGATCGCGTGGATGATTTGACCTCGACCTCTACGGCTGTAAAATTATCCAACCAAGCGATTCCAGCCTCGAGCGAGCTACGCCGCGTTAGAATCGCTCATATATTCTCCACCGCGTACATACCGACCCTCCGTGGGTCCGGTGACCGTTTCGGAAAGTCGAAATTTCTTGCGCGTAAAACCGAGCCACCCCCGGATACCGACCCGCAAACGACGAGGGTGGATAAGATTAGATAAGCCGGTGATCTATCCCCATCCGTCCCGTCTGGCTTGACGGAGAAAATGTCCGTATCGTATACGATGTACGATTGGCAAACTTCCTCGCGAGCACGATTTAATTTGAGCAACAAACAAACAAATTTCATATCAAAGTCGCAGGACGAGGATTCCGTTCCAACGATCGACGAGTGATTATTTACGAGGACTTGGCATCGGGGTTTTAGGGTGAGATCGCACGAGATTCTCGAAGACGGTGTTCACAATTGAAACTTAGCTGGTTTTGTGAGACGTTACAAAACCGTCTAGACGTTTCACCGATGCAGCCATACGAAAACCAGCTGCTGCAAGCAACCGCTGTGGTGGTAGTAACGTAGCCAGCTCAGCCTTTTTGTCGGTTTGTCTTTTTCCACCATCAACCGGGAGGGGGTGAAAACTTTCCTGTCGTGGGATGAAACACGGGTGCCATGCGTATGCCGTACGTTTACCTGTACTTACGTACGTACGTACATACCGCGAGTACCGACGCATCGCTGCAGGTACTGCCGGTGGATACACGTCCTGAATGTGTAATAGCCACTCGCGGCTCTGTATTTAGAAAAGCGCTTCCTTCATCCTAGAGCAAACATACTCGCGGATTCATACTCGCCTACCCCTTCAGCGCTCCTTCAAGGGGTTAAAACCACTCGCGGTAACAAGGGGGGAATAACGGAAGTGTAGGGTACGGATACGTATATTGCACCGGGTAGTAACGGTACATAGCTATGGTTGTTTTAAAAAAAAATGAAAAAAGGAAAAACAATTTTGCTCTTAAAGTTCCACACTTTTATTCCGAGATCTGCGGAACAACGTAGCTACGTGAAAATTACCCTCAGGATCGGGGAGTCCTGCTGGATGTCTGGGGGTAAAAAAAAATTTCCAAGCCATTGCGAGATGCGAGTACTCTTAATTGAAGCCGCATATAATATATCTCTTGCAAACTCGCATTGTTGAGGGTTTCTTCTATGATAATTGATAATGATGAGGAATGTTGAAAGTGTGCGAGGTGTTCTTTTGGCACCAGAGCCTTTTCATGCGTGAGTCGGGGCAGATACGCCACCCCAAAGGTGAAGTTGTGTTGGGTGGGCGCGTGTGCCTGCGAATTAACATTTCTTAAATTACCGATGGAAATATATTCTCATTCGAGGAAACTAATTTTAGATGCAATATGGAAAGAAATTATGGTAATGCATGCCTTTGGAACAAATTCACGTTTAACTCGCGCTCGCGGTAATATACGAGTGTAACTCGACGCCGAAAACTAACGTCGCGACGCGGTTTTACCTAGAGTTTATACGTTTAAGATATTATTACAGTCAGGCTCAAAGAGACCGTCGTTGAAAGAAAATCAAAATTATGCAGTGCGTCAGTCACTGACTCGCTATAATAAATAAAGTGTAAATAAAATTATCTTCGTCGCGGAAGTCAAGCAGGCGCGGACGCTTAGAAAGGCGGACGTCTAAAGTAGGTACTTGAAAGCTTAGCATCAGAAATTAGATATCACGAAGTGTTAAAATTCTGCAGCAGCCGTTGCAACTCGTAAGATTAATTTCTCCAATTTGTTCTTCAACAACTCCGCCGGACGAAGTAAACATAAATATTTACCCTGTAGTTTTCGCCTGGAGTGCTGCAAAGACCCTTCGTTTCTAACGTCTTCTCTTGATTGGCGTTACTCGCGCTTTGCGTTATAATTATACCGAGGTAGCTGCTATACGTTCTCCACGGTGTAATATTCTTATGCACCAGAAATTTCCCAGGTATGGGAAGGCAGGTGTTGCGAGGATAAGATTTTTCAGTTCGTTTCTGGGCTGGTCAGCAGCCTCTTCCCAATTCTGGCGCAGATGCCCGGGAAAGGGGGGTGATTTATCCCGTCGGGCGATGCAGGTGGCTCTGGAACTTTTTTTGACCAACTACCATTTCCACGCCTCTTTTTTCAGTCGCGAAATGACGAGAATAGAATTTCGGGTAACATCGAGGGACCGACGTTGTAATTACTCACGTCGTTCACCTATAGCTGCATCTCCTCAACGGACGACCTGTTGCACGAAAGTATAATCGTGTTTCAGGTACCACGATAAAAATGAAGGACAGCCGAACAGTTGTACAACTGAAAATTTTCATCAACCATCTCTAATTTTTTTTTTTTTCTTTTCTCCAGGCCGAGGAACTAAACACTATTGTCGGAAATGCATTTCGTATGGCGTACGCGGCGCAACTCCAGAGACAGCCGATCCTTCAGGAGGTGATCTCGCCCCAACCAACCCCTTCGCGTCGCAAGGATCGACCGGAACGAAATACTAATTTGGTGAGCAATGAATGAGGGACAATTTGATGGGCTAATTTCGAGTATTCGTATTTTGTGGAGCCGATTGACGTCCGATTTTTTTTTTTTCTTATCCAGCAGAACAAACAGCCGACGCGGGGGTCCGCTGACTCGACGGATAAAACGACAATTTTCTGGCCCCAGAGTGTCCTGGCGCCTACCCCCCGTGGAGGTGGTGTCCCACCCTCCACAGCGGAAATGAACGTGCAACTCGGTAGTGCCGGGTCTCCCACCTTACGCTTATCAACTGTAAAGGTGAGCTAACGTCATCCAAGGGGTCGAAGGGTCTAGCACCGAAGAGAAAAAGAATTGAACAAATTTTTCCTTCCCCAGACGCCAAACTCGATTCCGGGACTAAGACCCTCGCACAATTTCAACAACGTTTTGGGTCCCATAACGAATGAAGATGGTCCCAAAAGCATATCGCAACAGAGCACACCGAGCAGTGACGAAAGCAACTCCCCGACGGAGTTGAATTCGTACAAAAGGTTGACGGACAAACCACCCCTGATAAAACGCCTGACGATGGGCCTAGCCGGGGGTCGTGATCTCCTCACCATCAATAGCGAGGATGATAGTTGCCCCCTCGTAAGCGGAGGTAGCACCCCAACCAGTCCAACGAACAGACCAAGATCGGGGGGCTACGTGAACGAAGCCATCATCGACTCCGAAGGAACAAGGATGAGCTACAATAAAATTACCTGTGCATCTGAAAATTTAGATAACACTATCAATTCCTCATTGACAGCGAAGAACTTCAATGCGGAGAATAACAGGTGGGTGATATCGATCAAGATGTTGAAGAATCTAGTCGAAAATCGAGACAATAAATGATTCTGTGCTTGACTTTGTATACAATTTGTTTTACAGGATAAGTCATAATTCGCAAAATTCTGTTGCTGAAAACGAATTCAAGTCTAAAAGAAGATCTCAAATAAGTACGTCCGGGAGTTCGGTTCCTCCTGACGGTAGTACTCAGGGTTCAACGCCGACCCAAACGCCTACCCCTACACCCCCACCCCTACCTGAGCGAACGGATAGCCTTAACAATCGTACGGAGGAAAGTGAGCTAAGAAAAGCTCCCTGGTTCCAAGCAGGCATTCCGAGGTGATATATACAACGTGTTATACCCTTTATTGTTACAATCCTAAGCAAATTCGCATTATACAATTGACCGCCAAAGTCCTTCTACCTTTAGAGAAATAACACTCGAAGTTCTGAGCCAAGAACCGGAGGGTGCTTTTATGGTACGAGAAAGCACCAGCAAACCCGGATGTTACGCTCTTTCCTTGAGGGTACCACGAGAATTTCAGCCTAGCGGTATCGCTCATTATCTAATCATGAGAACGAACAAGGGATACAAAATCAAGGTAACGATTTAGCAGAAATTAAAGAGCTGACTAGATCAGTTTTTTCAATTTCCATGCGTTTCAAGTTTCTCGTAACTTTATCGAAATTCCAGGGTTTCACCAAAGAGTTTACAACGCTGACGGCACTGATAACGCACCATTCGGTGATGCCTGAACTTTTACCGTGCCCCTTGTCCCTTAGTCGATACAACCCTAGCTTCGTAAAAAGCGATTCCAATAAGGATTTCGCAGATATCGACTCTGACCCTGACTACAATACGCTGGCAGATTTTCGAAAAATGATGGCAGACTTGAACGTCTAATTTGCCTACCGTTCCCGCTGCATAAACATTGTGTAATGATTGTTCCTGATATGTCGAGTATACGAGAGGCACCATGCGCCGGATGATGATACAAACTTTTTTCCCATCTAGAAAGAAAAAAGGTACAGACTCGCGCTTTCAAAGCCTTACCCTTACTACCCTTATTAAATGTGCTCCATAAGCGAACTTTTTATACTTCGCGGGTGGCAGGCGGGGTAAACGATTTTCACAAAAAATGATAAGGCGACTGGATCCTGCGGCGACTCACAGCCAAATACAGAGAAGAAGGGGGAAAAAAAAAACGTTGAGGAGAGGAAGCTGAGATAATTATTCGTTCCAGAGGGATAGAGATCGAAGTCAAAAGTATTATGATGAACAGAGTTCTGTCAAGGGCTAACAATTTATACCATTTATACACCTACCCGCATATTACGCTGCTACAGAATCCTCGTTAGTACCTACCTATGTTGTCAAATTGATGTAAATGTGTTTATATTGTATATACATATATAAATTATAAATAATTATTGTTAACTGCAAGAATAATTAATATTTAATTTAAATGACAAAATAAAATAGTAATGATGATAAAATGAATAAAAGAAATAGAAAAAATGGTCGAAAATGCATAACGAGAGAAAATTGCAGGTGAAGATTTTGCAGTGGTGAGAGCAACCTAGTCTTGTATAAAAAAAAGATGAGGGCAGATGCTAAAAATAAGTTCGAACGTATGTATTATTGATTTTTTCTTACATTTTCCGTACATGTAAAATTGAAATCGTCGAAACCGGAGTTAGTATAATATATATTACATAGATATATATTAATATTACTAATAATAATACTTTCGAGCAGTAGAATTTTATAGGGCTGATATTCATTTTAAAAGATGTTCATTTTCACGCCGATATTGTTCCATAGCCAGTTCTACGGTGGTTTATTCCAAACGCACGAAACGCTGCGGAACAGGTAGAGATACACATTTTTTAGTACGTGCAGAAGTAGGCGAAGGGAATATCGTGGTGAAATAGAAAAGGAATAAGCTGCCGTAAGACGATGGGCCATACCAGACACTTTAACCACTGCTTGAGGTTTGTAATATTACACTAAGGGTAATTATAATAAATGAATTCGTTGTATGATTAAACAATAAAATTATTTATTACAAATAAATCGACAAATTAATCGCGCAGAATCAGATTTTGCAATTGAAACATGTTTACGTACAACAATGAAACGGAAATGTTCTCGTTCCTCTGCCCTAGAATTCAAAACAATCAGAGCTATTTTCAAAGCACAATTTCATTGATATCATTAATTAATCTATGAGGATTCATCCGTAACAATATCCTCCATTTCGCAGAATTCGTCTAATTATTCGTCTTCGCGAACAATGGGTCTCGATCTTTCAGGAACAAATGGTACTGCTCCAGGTCTGGAGTGGGTACGCCGATTACTTTCCCTGAAAAGAAGAAAAATTTGTAAATCGGAAGAACAAAATGCCAAAGTGGACGATTTTAAACAGCTTTCCTCAATACTTACTTCCTCTTAACTTTTTCTCTGACCGTACGAAGTTCGGCTTGGGCATTGTAGATGTGTTTGGGCACTTGTCTGTGTCGGGCTATTCTTCGTACTTGTGGATGGCTAGCAAACTTTTCTTTTAACGCTTCTCCATAGTTTAGGGCTGCCCTTTCTCTCGGTTTCAGCTACGAGCGAAAATAAAATATAGTTTGCTGCAGCGCAAGGATATTGATTAAAGGTAATTCGAACGGGTGGGTAACTAACAACTCCGAGTTTTTCCGATGCCCTAGCTTTCCATATTCGGATGTTCATTTCGTCACTACCACTGAGAATGTATTTATCGTCGAGGGACCATCCTACACAGGTTAGTCTCTGCATGCGTTTCGTGTGATAGACTTCGCGCGAATGACCTTTGTTCACTTCAAATATTCGCACAGATTTATCATAACTTCCGGAAACAAACTCTCTGCCTGTAGGAGAATAATCCAAGTCTACAACCGCCCCAACGTGGTCCATGTGCACATTCACGGGAGAGTTCAATTTACGAGTATCGAATGTATAAAGACTGAAATCAAAATCAGGACATTAAATATAATGTAGGCGATTATGGAATCATGACTGATTCCTACTTCTAACGTGAGCTCCAAATATTGAAATATTTACTTGTAGTCCTCATTGGCACAAGTGAATATAAAGGCTTCCATAGGATTCCAGGAGATCATATTACTCCTCAACTTCATGATTACTTTTCTGAGCGGACCGCTTTCCCTTGTGTCATATAAGATGATGCTCCTGTCACTGGCGCAAGCAACTGAGAGAATAAAAGTTATAAAATTATACAAAGAATTACTAGTCAATAGATTATATTCAAGCCATTCACCACTCACCCAACAAATTGGTTTGAATAGGGTTGAACTTAACATCATGTAAACTGTCTACTCCCCACTTGAGAGTTCGCACAGGTTCGTTTCTAGTCTCTTCCCATATCTGACATATTTCTCCACACGTGGCAAACACGGGATCTTTTCGATGATGTGACAATCCAGTTAGCACGGTCTGTAATTTCAATAATTTCAGTTCCAGACGCCCATATTACTTTCTAAATTCCCGCCTTGACTGGATGCCATTGAATCGTCATAATAAGATAAACTTCCGTTAATAGCAATATAACTCTGGTATAACAAGATGTGATAAGACGGTCTTCCAAGTTCCAAATACCACTAGCACTCTGCTCTCCACTGTGATAAGATTATTCTCCAATAAGCACACACGCGGTACTAAACAAAATCATGAGCCGAAATCCTGGTATAGAATACAAAGATAGTAAGAGGATAAGTTATTTCTCATTGCCTTGTGTGATCAAATTCTCAAAAATTCAATGTCTGAATGACTTTGTCTAACAGTATTTGTATGAAAGACATTCTTGAGATGAACAAATCAATAAAAAAATTATGAGTGAATTTGAATTTTGCAGTGGATTGGGTGAATTATCTGAATGAGCCAGCAATAAAAATTAAAGCTAACGAGATAGCTCAAAAGGCAAATGCTATCAATGGTTGCAACCGAGTAGCATGGCTACTTAGAGCAGTAACATGCATAGATCTGACAACTCTGGGTGGTGATGATACTTTTGCGAGCATTGAAAGACTCGTTAAAAAGGTAATATACATATGTCCTGTATAGCAATTAATCCAACAAAGTTTCTATCACCCTATTCTGACACATTTACAGGCTGTAAATCCTCTCGATTTACCATTTGAATGGTCTAGCCAAATATCTACTGCCGCAGTATGTGTTTATCCTCAACGAATCGGAGATGCTGTTGTGACTTTAAGGAGTCTTGACGCGGTGAAAAATGTCAAAGTGGCAAGCGGTACGCAATTTAATCATCAACCTTTACTTGATAGTGATCAGCAAAATTAAAAATCCACGTCTAATGAATATAGTTGCTGCTGGATTTCCAAGCGGTCAATATTCACTCGAAACCCGTCTGCATGAAATCCATTATGCTGTGTCATGCGGAGCGAAAGAGATAGACGTGGTAATAAATAGAACTTTGGTTCTATCTAAGCAATGGAGAGAGTTATATTATGAGATACAGAGGATGCGACAAGCTTGTGACAAGGCACATTTGAAGACTATTCTGGCAACTGGCGAGCTCTTTGATTTGAAAGACGTTTACTATGCTTCTATGATTGCAATGATGGCTGGATCAGATTTCATAAAAACGTCAACTGGAAAAGAGACTGTCAATGCAACTTTACCCGTGGGTGTGACAATGTGCCGAGCTATCCAGGACTACTATAAAATGTCAGGCAATAAGGTACTGCAATATGTTAGTTAAAGAACTATGACCTTGGTTTTTTAAAAGTCCATATTTTCAGATCGGCTTCAAGCCTGCTGGAGGCATCAAAACCTGGAAAGAAACTCTACAGTGGCTGACATTAATTAAAGAGATGCTAGGAAATGAATGGCTGAACAATGACTTATTCAGAATTGGAGCATCCAGTGTGCTTAGTGATATATCTGATGAAATTCAAAGATCTTTAGATGAATGCAAGAATGCTTAAATCTCTTGCTCGAAAGTCAGTCTCTTCCAAAAAATTTCGTGTTGTTCGAAAGTTCAGAAGAAAGTTAAAAAATTAGTAAACCTGGAAAATTTCTTGGTTTGGTCATAATGTCAACTAGCTGCAAGAATTTCTGTTTCTAATTTTACAAAAATCCAGCCATGGCTGATAAATTACAGATAAAAAAAATTTCTATGCTTACCTTGCTCACGATAGTATTGGTAGGATCTTCTTGTTCACCTGATACCGAACTTTCAACCTTCCAAGTCTTGATGGTTTTATCATCACCGATGGTGATGAAACTTTCTGCATTTACTGAGAATGAGATACCCCTGACAATTCCGTCATGAGCAAGAAAAGTGCGCTCACATATTTTTTGTGGCAAATTCCATACTTTAACTTCTCCATCAAATGCACCACTCAGAAGAGAAGACAACTTCAAAGGGTGTTTGGAGATACATGATACCCCATCCTTGTGACCATCCAAACATCCTATAAATGGCTTTGCAAATACTCGCTCTAACTTCACCGCATTCAGTGCTCTGGTATACTCTCTCGATGCTTCAAAGGGGTGCAAAGTTGGGTCATAATTTCTGGGAACTGGAAAAAAACCGAACGTTCTGAGTTCCTCACTACTATCCTCATGGTGTCATCTAAGGTATTATTGCCATTTACCCTTCTGGATATCCCGTTTGGTTTCTCTCAAATAATCATCAGGATTTCTAGACAACACCTTTACCTTCATTTTGCCAAAGCACACACTTTCAATGAGTGTTCAAGTCCTATACTTTGCTAAACACGTAACCTTTCGAATCGTTCCGACATTCGTGATTGCAAACACGAGGCACAACAAATGTAAAGCAGGTGACGGAAAAAAATCCCTCGTTATTACGGCAGATCGCAGCACGTACGTACGTACATCGAACTGTTGAGTGAAGATTAATGTTCAGTCGGTTCAGTCGTTCAGTCAACGATCGAACCAGCAGCAAATAGAATGTGCTGTCATACAGATACATGACCGACGACTTCGATAACAGAGTGATATAGTCAATTCTCATCGCGACAGCTACAAGCGAGTAAGTCGAGTTTGTCACTGATTTATATAAGCACATATTTTTAATACAAAACTGATGCCACAGAGTATTCGCTAATTACTCCCCTGTGGTGAATATCATCTAAATATAACTCCGAAATAAGAGTTTATCACTTTGAAGTGAGAATCAGGAGATGTTGCCATGGCCAAAGTAAAAAAAAAAATTCATGCATTAATTCCTTGTGACCTAGGAAGATGTATTCTTTACGAGCTCTCTGCCAAGTCGTACGAGCTCGACAGACAAGACTGATCTCAAATTATCCAACATTGAGGGAGTCCAAGCCTACCACAAATGTAACCAGCAATGTTCAAGAACCTAGCCCCCAACAAGATTCAAATGTTGAATCTGTATTGGGTCAGTCATTAATTGATCCAACAATGCATTTTGATACTATTGGTATCAGAGATGCGAGTGTATTATTATGATTTGTTTGTTTAATTTGAAGAAACAAAGGCAGTACTCTATCAAAGTAGTCTACATTTCAGGTCCAAGAATGTACGAACCAACTAAATGGGATAAGAAGGTTCTTGTGTGGATGAAAAGATTTAGAAATGTCGACGAAATACCTGCAAAAATTTCGTGAGTATATTTTAATGACTGAAGCCAGTTCCCACCTCGCATGTAATAAGAAAAACTTTGCTCATCTGTTACTTGTCCTTTTTGTTCATTCAGAACTGAAACTATGAACAAGACACAAAGCAGATTCAGAATCCGCATTGCCAATTTAATGATGATTGCTACAGTGATTGGAGTAATGGTCATGGTCTACACTGGCAAACAAGCCCAGAAAAGAGGAGAGACCATTGATCAACGGAACCTTGATTGGCACAAAGAAGTGCAGCGAGAATATCAAAAAAGTTTAGCTACTGCAGGAGAAAAAAAGTAGTAAATACCTCTAAAATATTTTTCATTGAGTGAATTAGTGTTAAATCGATTATGGTTGATTCTCACACTCTATAGATTGCTATATTTTCGTTAATTGATTCTACTGGACAAACATTTTGTGTTGTATGTTCAAACTGCGTGTGCCAGATCAATCAATAAGATATAATATATGTGTATTCATCGCTTGTAATATCGAAAGTAACGTAACTTGGTTTTGCTAAATACCTGAGAATACTTGAATTAAATGCTCTATTTTGAAAGGTAGAATACATCATTATTTCATATTATAGATATTTATTTACACCACCACTCTTCAAGAACTTTATAGAAGTCTATTGCTATCATGTATTCACGAAATGTGAGTACAAAATAAATTGGTGATCAAACGCAAATAAAATGGTTGTTGATAAATGTTCACTTTCCAGATGGTATGGCTTTTCTGGCTGAGAGGCTGGGCGCATTCACAATTTCAAATATTATGATGCTAATCAACTTTATGTCACCGTACATTTTTGTAAAAAAAAAACAACTACTTGTATAAAGAAAGTCCGGATCAATTCAATCCTCATAAATCTAGATTTGGAGGTTTGTAGAATGGTCGGCATCGCTCGGAATATACACGAGCAGTTTGCTGTTTAACAACTTCTTCTACATTCAATTCTGACTGCAACAAACGTAACTTGTTCTGCTCCTTTCTTAGTGCTTTAATAATTTCAGGGTTCTCTTTGCCGGCATCCCGTTGCTCCTTAAGAGTATTCACTCGTTCTCGAGCAGCGCCAATACACTTCTGTATGGCTACGGCTCTCTGAGCATGACCTGTTTGAATTTGGTTAAAAAGCTCCTTGCACTTTCCCTTTGCATCCACTTGACCTTTGAATGATTCGGTTGGTATTGTTGTATTTAATGTGTAGATGATTTTGTCATCCAAAAGCCTCATGTTCCGTAAATTATCCTAGAAAAATTTGAGCACAAATGTTAGAATCTTCCTCTTCTGTTCAGCGCACCGAGCCTGTGTTAACCTTCAAGACGCCGAGCAATCGCCGAACAGCAGAATGACTGAAATTTGAACCGGTGACAGTCACAAATAAAGAGCTCGGGAGAAATAGAGTTAGCATATGATTGCTTGACATCTTGTTCAATTCTTATTGATGATAATATTACCTGGAATTCTAAAAAATCACCACAGTCCATGTTCGAAACGATGGTAACCATTTTGATTATTGAATCGAATTGTAAAGGAATAAGTCGATTGTTGAGGGATTGTTGGTCGACCTATCATTTGTTCATTCTCCATGGAAACCCTTGGTGGCGCCGGGCGGGATCTTCAGCAGTGACGATCATTCCTTCTTCCTCATCTAGTGGATGAAACGCATGAAATAGAAAAAGAAAGCCAAGAGAAACGGTGATTCGAATTAGCCTTCAGTCAACCCGTGATTCCTTGCGGCAAGATCTCACACATCACGCCAAGGCTTCTCCTCCGCCTGACGCAGCTTGTGAATTCTGAATAAAAGTGAGGTGAGAACTGAGAACGTTGGGACGACAAGAACCTGTGCCGAAAGTGCGATCGTGACGAGTTTTCTTATGATATTTTACGTTTAACCATCGAATCAAGCCAATTAAACATCGTAAGTACTTTCCTCATTACTGAAGAGTGTATTTTCACCGTTAAAATCTATGATTGCGACGATTTCATGGTATAAAAGGCTCGAGAAAATTCTACAATAAATGTCAACTCCTACTTAGCCTTCCCTTTCTGAAATCATTGTCCGATTCTACAAATAACCCCAGTGATCGGCCCCGCTATTAATCGGATCCGATAATGTGACTAATCCTCGATTATAAACAGTAATTGGAACCATAGATATGTTCAATCAGGCGTTGAAGTTGAATACTTTACATCATTTACGTCCAAATCACGCTCAACAATCTAACACCATTACACTAAAAGATCTTAAAATAGCATAAAAATTCCTCTATAACTCATAATCAGGCATGTAGCTATAAAATTAGTTCCACGTAACACCAATTACACAGAATTTGCTGTTTCTATTCAGCAATCATACTGTAGAAAACATTGTCGCTAGTCCCTTGTCAAAAACCATGCTCCCTTATAGTTATGAATTCACATTTCACACTTTCATCCTATGTATATCATTAGAACTACAATAATTAACATCTGTACAAAGAAATGCTAACAAAATTTATGGATTATATCTTGCTCCATGACGTTTTATTCGATATACAAGAAGAAATTAATTAAAAATACGTTTTAAATCAAAAACTTCAGGCTTAAAGTTTTTACAAAATCTTGTAGACTTAAACTTCTTAAATAGTTAGCCGACAATGCTTAATATACGCATCTGTAATCCTTTTCTTTATTTCTTTGTGCGATTTATTAGATGTCAACTGGTCCAACGCACAAGTATCGTTACAAAAACGTGGGACTCGACTCGCAAGAGTTAAGACGACGGAGAGAAGAGGAAGGAGTGCAGCTCCGAAAACAGAAACGTGAACAGCAGCTATCCAAACGACGAAATGTCCCAAGCATTGTGACTGATGAGGACTCTGTATCAGTAACAGACGAATATGCTATACCTGCCCCTATGCCGGTATTTCAGGCGCTATTTTCTTTTACAGTTGTATTCTTTTGCATTGAATAATAACTAATTCGTTGTTCAATGTCTTATTTGTTTAGCAGCCACCAGTGATAACACCTGAAATGATACGGGCATTGTATAGTGCTGATATCGAAGACCAGTTAACAGCTACACAGAAATTCAGAAAATTGTTATCCAAGGAACCAAACCCACCTATAGACGAAGTCATAGAAACTGGGATTGTTCCAAGATTTGTCGAGTTCCTGGAAAATGATACAAACGCAACCTTACAGGTTGGTATTTATTTGTTAGTTGTTTAACAAAACCTGTTCAAGTAACTTGAATGAACATCTTAGTTCGAAGCCGCGTGGGCATTGACGAACATAGCTAGCGGTACATCTCAACAGACACGAATGGTCATCGACACGGGTGCAGTACCCACATTCATAAAACTTTTGGGATCAGAATACGAGGATGTACAAGAACAAGCCATTTGGGCCTTGGGTAACATTGCGGGCGATAGTCCTGAGTGCCGAGATCAAGTTTTGAACAGTGGCATCCTTGTTCCTCTTCTTCAGTAAGTATACCAAAACGTAGAATCTAGTTTGTCTCAATCACCAAAAGTATGTCGTCTGATTAAGAACATTGTTAATTTCCAGATTGTTATCAAAGGTTACACGTTTATCGATGACCCGCAACGCAGTGTGGGCACTGTCGAATTTATGCCGGGGCAAGAATCCTGCCCCAGCATTCACAAAAGTCGCACCGTGTCTACCAGTACTCGCTCGACTGCTATTTCACAGCGACCAGGACGTTCTGGCCGATGCATGTTGGGCACTATCATACCTTAGCGATGGACCAAACAACAAAATACAGGCTGTAATTGATGCCGGGGTATGCAGACGTCTAGTAGAGCTTCTAATGTGAGTTTCTATTGCATAAATGATCTACCTAAATATAGACTTGCTCGTAGTTCCGATACATGTTCGTTTCGTTTTACAGGCACACCCAAAATAATGTAGTAAGTGCTGCATTACGTGCAGTTGGTAATATTGTAACTGGTGATGATGTACAGACACAAGTGGTCCTCAATTGTTCAGCGCTACCCTGTCTTTTGCATTTGTTGAGCTCACCTCGTGAAACTGTACGTAAAGAAGCTTGCTGGACTGTATCAAACATCACTGCGGGTAATCGCCAACAGATACAGGTTGGTATTTAAATTTCTACATAATTGAGACACGACTGTTTACTTTGATGGAAACTGATTGCACTAAAAAGTTGCGCGTTGTTTGATTTGTTTCTTATATACAGGCAGTTATCGAAGCTAATATATTCCCAGTTCTCATTGATATTTTGGGAAAAGCGGAATTCAAAACACGCAAAGAGGCAGCATGGGCAATAACCAATGCAACTAGTGGAGGTACTGCAGACCAGATTCGATATTTGGCTTCGCAATCTTGCATTCCTCCTCTGTGCGATCTTTTAACCGTTATGGATGCCAAGATTGTACAAGTCGCTCTAAATGGCTTAGAAAACATACTGCGATTGGGTGAGCAAGAGACTAGCACGCACAATGGACTAAATCCATACGCTGTTATGATGGAAGAATGCTACGGTAAGATAATATGCTAAGTTGAGTTGTTATGATATGTTGAGATTAATTGATTCTCACGAATGTGTTCCCCCATTTATCTGTTTTCAGGCCTGGATAAAATAGAATTCCTTCAGTCACATCAAAATATGGAAATATATAAAAAAGCCTTTGATATAATAGAGCGTTACTTTGGCTCTGAAGAAGATGACGTTCGAATTGCGCCCCAAGTTGATTCCCAAGGTCAACAATTTCAGTTCACAGCACCAGATTCCTCGCAACTACCTGTTCAAGGTTTTCAGTTCTAACTTACACGTCAGCCTTGCCATCCAAGCTGACCTCAGATCGACCTTTGTTTAATTCGATTTATTCGTCGCTTTTATTTTAGCGTGTGTTCGCTAAGATTAAAAATAACCCAATGCAAGTGCTTCTTCACTTGATTTATCAGGAAAACAGTAAACGCATGTATACCTATCAAAAGATTTGACACAATTTTTCTAATTTTAGAGCGAAATATATACATGTATTGTATAATTTACAATGTGTATGTATACGTATACATACTTACATATGTATATGCATACCTTTATGATCGAGGCTTTTGTTGAAAATTTCAAAATTCGGTTTAAATTTGATAACTTGTTTGCAGAACCTATATCTTTTAAAGTTCATACCTATACCTGTCCGTAAAACATGATATGCGGTACACATATTCAGTTTATCAAAATGAAGATGAAATAAACATCCTAATGTTAAGTAGTATTATAAACTAACTACTAAAATGACGTTCGACTGACTGAGAATTACGGAGACTTGCAAACTGCAAGATACTAAAACGACTGAAGTACGCGACTACGTAGCAAATACAGACAACCTTACGCAACGCGGTACTCAACTCTTTATTACACTAGATAGGATCATGACCAATTAAAGTTTTTTACTGTAAATACGTATCTTGTAACTATAAGGCCGTTCTATACAGATTGCCCCTAAAACGGTTTAAGAGAGAAAATTAAAAAAAAAAACAGTAGAAGACATCGACGATGATTCCTGTCGCGTATATTTCGAACATCCCAATCTTGTTTCTTTCTCAGTGAAACCTTGAGCTGCCAGTTCGTTTTCAAAAATCGCATATATTATTTGCTCCACAGACATCCATCACGAATTGATAAAAATAAAAAAAAACTGCTCGATTCTAGGCCTGCTCTATATAAAACCTGAGCTTTTTTCTATTATTGTATATTCGACGTAGATCGTGAATTAGGCATGAAATATAGTAAAAGTTTTTTAACTGTGCTTGTGCAATATGATTACTAACATTTTCTTAGTCTTAATTCAATAAATGGAACAAGCAAAGATAATGCTAAGTGATTAAACTTGGTAGAAGTCTTTCAACGTTAGTTTGCTTTCTCGGAAGAATTTTGAAAGAGTTCTGCCTGCGTTTTAATTGGAGAAGAAATTAGGTGGAAAGATAGGTTGCTTGTTAATATGTGGAAAAAGTATCCAAATATTCGTAGCGACCGGAATAAAATTCCACGCGTAATAATGATAGATGAGGGATCACTGTTGTATCGAAAAAAAAGAGTTTTATAACAGTTTAAAAAACATTTCGGACATTCTGTATAAATGGTCTGTGACTGTATAAAATGTATTTATTATTTAGGTTCGACGATACCATACTATATTATACAAACTATATATGTATACTACCTACTTTTAGTTACCGACTTCGATCATTACGACAAATTAAAACTGTTGTCAAATTGCTCATTGCAATTGAGTATCCCTGGCCAATTCGTGACACATCTATCGGGTGCCTTTTATTTTTTTTCTAATAATTCAAATAGTTATCATAACGTTCTCTGATTTTTGCCGTATAATACCATTCCTGCTCGAGTCAGAGCTGGAACTAATATATCTTTATCCAGTAAACTCATGTCAATGCTATGCCTGAAATTTGTCCTCTAATTTTATTGTTTTACTTTTGATTATTCTCAAACGTAAGTTTAAAAGCGAGTGATTTATTATGAATTGGCAACAGGGAAAAATCTAAATGTGATTTGTGACGTTATGTATAACAGTACGAGGACTGCTGACCGCTACGCCACAATGCCAACACAATGATTCAATATCATACACATGGAACGTTATTTTGACCTTATTTACTTTACTATTCCTTATACCGAAATCTAGACGTGAAAAAGACCGAACTACGAAGTAGAAATCGGCCTTGTATTGTTCGTTCTGAGTTATTAAGATGAAAAATTAAGTTAATTACATAAATAGTTCCCTGTTAGACTTGACAGCATTATACCCTGATGAACAAACACAAATCAAAATTAAGGGTGGTTTTCTCCTGGTGTACTTGAATCCAGAGATTAATTGGTTTGTAGCATTGTGTTTTCTGTGTATGATCATTTGGCATAAATAAAAAAAAGTTAAAATAATCGTGTACAGCATACAATAGGTAAAAATCACTGATTTTTTATTTTAGTGAAAGTGCACCAAATATCAAGTACAACTGTGTAGGGTTTGTGCTTATTACGACGAGTAAGAGTTATATTTAATTATCAATTCATTCCCTATACCTCGAAGTATGCAAAATTCTATCAATACCACTAAAACAATACTTTACAATTCATTGATTCTGATCAGCATATTCCTGTTACAGAATTGTCACACAGTCGCTGACTCAAATTGAAAATACTCCAGCTGCAAAAATCATATGAGCCTGATTTTTACGAGCAAAGATGGGAAATTTAAATAATATACAACTTATGTCTGAACCTCATTCGTTTTCTAACCAGAATATAGGGTATACAAAATCCGTGACCTCGCATGTCCACGCACCTTATGTACACGGAAAAGTTTTTTCTTCTCTGATGGGTAAAATTCCACCAGCTGTAATTCTGACAATTAAAGGTTCTAATTTATCTTCCAATATAAGTTTTGAAAATTTATCTCTGAATTGTCGTTCAGCATATTCTGCAACATTATTATCTAGTCTGTCCATGTCATATAGTTTGGACTGCATGGTAATCAGATACATGGCTTCATCGACTACTGGGTTGTGATGGTCCAATATATCATGAAATGCCTTCAATGCTTCTGGTTGAATACTCAATATATCTGAGATAATCTGGAAGAAAAACAAATCACAAGTAGCAACTCCAAACTCTGACTTGTTTAAGAGGTTGTATCAATTTAATCAAAAAAAATATATACCACAATTTTGCTTTGTGTGATCTCTTCTTTGTATGCAAGGACTCTACTACTGTTGTTCTCCAACTTTTCAGGCGTCAGTATCAATTCACCTTTACCTTTGAGAGCAGATCTGGCTATCTTGGCCACTTTTCTAGCTAGGCAATTGGTCGTTTCATCATGAATAGACAATAAGAGAAATATGGCAGGCTTATTTGTTCCATCAGCAACGTCTTTGATGCCAGTAATTAATTCTGTCCATACATGGTCATTTTGTGATGGAAAAACGTTTCTCAAAGCACCCATATCATTTATCAATTTCATCTCATTAAACACTTCTTTGATTCCAGTTTTAGTGTACCATGTATTCTGTGTTATAAAGCAGCACATAACAATTCCCACCCCAATTATGATTAACCAAATAAAGGATGATTGATTCTGGCGGGAAGATTGTTCACAGTGTTCAGCCTGGATTACTGCTTGAGCCACTTCTAATTGGGAAAAGTCATTCTCTGAGAAAGTAGAACAGTCAGAGCCTTGATATGTGGAAACTGAGCGCTCGTGTTGTGGAGAAGACGATCCTGATGAAGTATCCTTCTGGTCCTCGTCACTCGTTATTGAATGATCATCTATACTTTTGGAATAACTCTTAGAATGCCTTCCTCCTGACAGGGAATACTTTGTGCCCATATAATTATCTTTTGTTATCTTTGCAGCAGGTCTTCGAGTTTTATTTCGTTTGGTCGATCCGGTCATTGTATATGTTGTAATTGACTGTGAGTCTATTTTGTGAATGGGTTGGCGTGGTTTGGGACCAGTTGGTGGTTTCCTTGTTGCATGCTCAGTCTGAAAAGTATAAAAACGATACACCTCTTCTAGCTTTTTTGGAGTGACTTTGGCCAATGTTGTTCTATTAAAGCTATGGTCAAAGATTAAATTTCTATATTACTAGTTTCAACCTATCCCAACCCTGATCAATGAAATATCTTGTAGTTGTCTTTTTGAATGTACTTATACATACACTATTATCATCACACATCCTCGTGCATATTGACATAAACAGGTATGATCGAGTATAAATTATCGGGAGCCATAAAAATTCTTCAGTTATCTGATCGTAGACGTCAACGAATTCAGACGTTGGCTTACTTGACTCGGTGAACCAGGTTTTTTTAAAGGTACCAGTTTGAACCACACTTCTCAAATTTGCACCAGTCCAACAGAAGAGATTACCGGTGTTAGCGGGGCGGTGACTTTTTGAAGTTCACGATGCCTAGCCGGTGCGCCGTGCTTGTCAAAATTTACTCCAACTGCTGAAGTATTTGAGGTTAATTTATTGTTCAAATATAAACATTCGATATTGTTGTGTTATGATAAATAGACAATGTGTACCGGCCCGTTCAAGAGGATATGTCACTGGGGACCGTTAACTGCCCTTGGTACGAACTAGCTTAATTTCTTCATATTTAGGTATCAATTTTGTCAATCATCTACTTTTATTTCCAATAAAATTTCAGGACTTGTAAAAATCATCACGTTGATGACAATACATTGTAGTAGACAGTGGTGGCCTCCGGAAGAAAGTATTTATGCCACCATTTACTTCCTTTGCTTTTTTATCCTCAGTGGTTCGACCCTCTATCATTTTATCAGCTCGATTTATGAGGGACCAGGCTATCTGCCTTACCAATGGAAGCCGGTATGTCCAGACATCTTCATGTAGCTTGTATATAATACTTAATTCATATACGTTTTTGTTAAATATTGATTTCTTTAATTTTTCCATCTCTAGGCACAGATATCAGACACGCAGTATTTACAATCCTGCACCACCTGTCTTGGATACAAAGCACCAAGATCTCATCATTGCAGGAAATGTATGGTTTGGTGGATCATTTTCATGACTCAATTCCTGGAGACCTGGATTAAATTATTTTTATGTTTTCCAGGCAATCGATGTATCATGAAAATGGATCATCACTGTCCATGGATAAACAACTGTGTGGGACACTTCAATCATGGCCACTTTACAGCATTTTTGATGAGCGCTGTTGGTGGCTGTTGCATGTCAACTTTTACCCTGATTTCATGGTTAACTAGCGTTCTCTCATTGAAAATGCTGCCATTCTCACCTCCCTCGGTGATTATACTAATTCTAGTTGTCTTTACCATCGGATTGTCAATCGGAGTAGTCTTGGCTGTTGGAATGCTTCTTTATTTCCAGGTAAATTCGATGTTGTGACTCTTCGAATAGAAAGTAAGAATTATGTCCAAAAAAACCATCTCTCTTATTACATCCTTCCAGCTCAGAGCGATATTCAGAAATCGCACTGGGATAGAGGATTGGATAAATGAGAAGGCTGAGTACCGCAGGTATGGAACTGGTGAGAAGTTTCGCCACCCTTATTCCAGAGGTTGGCTTGTAGATACCAGAGATGTTCTAACGTGGAACTGCATTCCAAAAGGTGATGGTATTACATGGCCAGTCATCGAGGGATGTGACCAATACACTTTGACTGTAAAATTGATTTTATAATCATTTTGATGAAATATTGCAAACAGAAGATTGAGCCTTTTCCTCGACTTGTAGCGTGAGCAACTTGCTCAAAAGCAAGAAAAACGAAAACGTGCTCTGAGGTACAGAGTAGCTTCTGCCGCTTCTGGTTCTTGGGTACCAATTAGCTATGGTTGTGCAGTGTTATGCCATCCACCATGTACAGACGAGCCTCGAATAAAACTTAACATAAATGACACTGTCCTAGTTACAAGATGGCGAAAGTGAGTAATAATAAGCACCATGAAAAGCTCTCAATATCTACGAAAATATTTTCATAATACTAAATTTTTGAGTAATTACGACAGGTATTGGCTCTTTGGAGAAAAAGAAAACAATGAAGGCGGTGATACTCAGCCGGAACGAGTACGTGGTTGGTTCCCACGGGCATGCGGTGTGGAATTAATTGGTGGTCAATACCCACAACCGTCGATTAAGCGGGATTGAAATACCATGCTGTCAAAACTTATTCCTAGTACAATTATAATATCTTTGTATACGTACAATAGCGCGTTGATTGTTCGTGCGGGTTGGTACGAAGGAAGTTCGCACATATTCCATTGTCATTATATTATTTAGTAATCAACTTGAGCAAGTGTCACAAAATAGTCTATAAGGCTATTTTTAAACTTAGTGTACGAAAACTGCGAGTGATTTTCACCCGCAGTGAAAAATGAACTAATTTTTATAGATACGGTATTTTTTTATTTTCTCATCAAACGATTCTCTGTAAAATAGTCCCGATAACATAATCGGACCCTGCAAAATGAATGGATCTGGGTGTGTGTACGGAAAAATATTTGTGCGAAAAAATAAAGACGAACAATAATAATTAGATAAAGAGCATTGTTGTATCGCGATAATAAGTTGAAGATATATTTTCCATGTGTGCACAATGCAGTAATGGGTCTGCTCGGCAAACTACACGTTTACACGATCGGTCATTACGAAAAGTAGAAAACCTTGGTGTAATTGGAAGTAGAATTTCTGCAACTTGCGTTGCTTTGGCGAGATAAGGAGAGGAATGCGATCCGGTTGTTACGTCCGAAGGTAAGGATCGAGTGAAAGTAACAATTAGCAAAAGTGAATTGCGTCTCGGGCTCACTTTACCCACCTTCACCCACCTTTGCTCTGCACCTCTGACGGCAATCCTAGTAGGGGCATTAACTCTACAAACCTTTAACGATATAGTTGTTACACACCTCGTACCCGTACACGTGAGATATTCGAAGCTGTAGGAAAAATCAGCTCACGACTTGTCTGCTCGCAGTTACTTCAAAGCCGCACATTCGTCGGGACGTTTTCAAATTTCATCCCTTTCGTACGTCAAAAATATCACAATGTAAGTCTATTATACATAGGGGAACGCGGGGCAATATAGGGTACAAATGAAAAATATGTTCAATCTGAAATGATGTTTGAGGTCCTTCTCGATCATTTTAAACAAGTTTTACGAAATTTTTGGGATATCCCATCTTGCCCCGCTACCCCATATTGCCACGCGTTCCCCTATGTCTGGCTATGCCTAACATAAGTTTCCGTGCATTTCAAACTGCTTCAAAGATTTTCGTCAAATTCTGTTTCTTATAACTAAAAATACGCCTTTCGATCTGTATGAATTCTAAATTTCTCTTCTTTCATTCATATTAAACACGTAATTTATTTCACTGGGATTAGTTCATATTACTTTGATCTTCTCTTTCGCCTTCTCGAAATATAATTACAAGCTCTACGTACAAGAGCATAATCGTCTCAGTTCTCTTTATAATTTATAATTCAGATGCCACGTGATACTCACGCTCTCGCAGTTTCCCATACCTGAATTACGCTACAGTGGTAAAGTAATAACGAGACTGAATTGGTATCGGAACAAAAAAAAAAATCCCAAAAAATATTTTCAAAGCCCTGCGGTTGATTTTCATTGCTCAACTGCTTGGCTTCGTCAATTGTTGATAAAAAAAGCCGTGAAAGGTGCGTTTCCATTACTTTTTCGCTTTAGGGTAGCTGATGCCGGGGGTAGCCGGCGGCGATATTACCGCATCAACAGCACCGATTTCCTGTTCATATTCCGTAGCTCGCTCAGAAAAAAAATAAAAAAAAACTCACCCGACGTAAAAAACTTTCACCAGCTAATCCGATGGAATTCTCAATTGAATCGGCGCGAATTTATTATCTGCGTATATCAATAAGAGCAGGAGCTATAGCGTGGAAAAAACACGTCTCTACGTATGAGCATCAAATTCTGATGAAAACGCTATGATGATATACGGGTGCAATTCGCAGCAGGTATACGTAAAAGCATTAAAAGGGAATTTGAGAAACTCGGGCAACAGGTGAATTTCTTTGTTCTACTTTCTGCACTTGCCTCGACAAATGCTATCTCTCCTTAATTAATCGAACTTCGGCTTTTAATTAAAATGGTTTCACAGCGAATGCCCATCGCATATCGTCCCCTTTCTGCGTCAACCTCGTATTAATATTTTTCCCAAATTTGAGATTATTCGCTAGAAACCCTGTGAAGTACTTTTGTAATGCAAAACCCGATCCCAAATATCAATATCGGGAACAGAAATTTTCTGTAACATGGAATTTTTGCAGTCACATGGTCAACACAAAAAGGGGACGATATCATAATCGGCATTATAAGGGTGCTGCTCGAGTTACAGTTTCTGATTAAATAAAACTAATTTACTCTACGATCAGCAGCGCCAGGAAACATTGAGCTGAGTTTAGACAGATTTCACCACAAAAATCTCTCTACCAAGAATTGGCATTATACAAGGGGGGGTGAAGATGCGTGCCACGATCGGTTCTTCTGGTCTGCAGGTAACCGCGCTCACAATCATCGGGATTGTCACGATTTTCACCAGTGTGAATATCGTCGTTGGATTCCCCGACGGAGCCCCCGTCGACGCTTGTGTAAAACCACGACCCAATCAACCATATCACGGACAGGCTCGACCACAACCCCATCACACCAACCCCTACACCATCACAGCGTCATCGTCCGAATACGGACCTGGATCACAAATCACGGGTAATCGTCCTCGCACCGTGTATTTCATCGATATCAAATAGCGATCTGCCGACATCCGAAAGCTGTTTTTTTTTTTTTTTTTTTTCAGTCACCATCGAGGGGGAGAAATTTCAGGGATTCTTCGTCCAGGCGAGAGACGCCCAGACCGATAACTGGGTGGGATCCTGGGCCCAAACTCCGAATACCAATACTCATCCTGAGTGTAGTGCCGTGACCCACGCTGACCCCCGTGAGAAACAACAGGCCACCCTCATATGGAACGCACCCCATAACGCTAGGGGCAAAGTTTATTTTACGTGAGTAAAACGTTCATCATTGTTACGTTGTCTTATGATACGGTCAGCAGCGTTCATTTGAATTCCTTTTCAAATTACTCGAGTTATTTTGAGTGAGTTTGCCGATATTTCGACCGATAATGATAATGTAGAAGATTGGGGCTGAAGTTTTCTCGCACCTGTGAGCATAAATGAGTTGAAAAAGTCAGCGGTTGAAAAAAACTTTCCAGAGCTGATGGCGTTGATTTCGTAATTTTCCAATCGCTCTAATTCGCATATTATATTTTAGTTGAAACGCGAAAATGACATTAACTCTATCCTCAATCGGAATAAATCGAGATGGAGTTTGTCTACCGTTACCCACACGAATAAATGACGAAACTAGATCCGGCGGTATATCGCACGATATGATTGACTAGCAATTCGTCGCTAATCGGCAAAACGACTCCCATGGTTTCAAGAAAACCGGTCAATAAAGCTCCAGAATTTTGAGCTGAACAATTTTTTGCGTGCGGGAGGTATCCCTCATCTCATCCATTAATCCCGTTATGGCAGAGGGAATTAAAGTTCGGAGTGCCATCGATAAATTACGGCGATATGAAGCGCGGGGTCTTGGAATATTTTTGCTCCGATTAATCGAAAGGGTTGGAATGCAGGTAAAAGAACGCGACTGACGGTGCTTCACGTATTTCATCAAGATCGTGAATTCCTTTCGTGCCGAGTGTCACCGAGTAGGTCGTCAAATTATATGTGACGGAGGTATTGCAATAGAATATATTTTGAAGATATCGTTTGAAATAAACTTGAAAAATTGCAAACCACGCGGTATAAATTTTTAAAGGATTTCCAGTATGTATAATAACATGCGTTATTTCGGGGCTGTTTCCCATTACAGGGGTACCGTGTTGAAGGATTACGGGACGTTCTGGTCTGATTGGCGGCTGCCCGATTCTCCAGCGGCTCGCTTTGCAAAATAGGATTGCTTTTTTACTTTCTCTGCGAGTATCGGCATTAAAGAATCAAAATTTTTTACCGCTCAAATTCGACGCTGTACTGAAATACATCCCAGCGCTTTAAAAATGATGAAACACGAGATATAACCAATCAAAGATCCTAAACAAATTCAAAAGCGCCTTTGAAAATTTCCACTGCAATATATAACAGTATATTTTCTCGTTATGAGTAATAATCATCCCCCAGTTGTTCAATATTAATTTTATTTTTGTACTAGCTTATTTGTTCATTTATAAAAAGTGCAGGTGTACTAACGAGTCGAAATATAAATTTCATATCCCATGCAACGTACATATATTAATATTTCAGATATTTTCCAATAACGACAGTATTCAACACATGATTAACATTTCATCTCCACAAATCGTCGCGATTCATGCCAGATCCCTATGCTATAAAAGGAAAAATCGCTCTTCGTGTAAAATTGGTATTCGAAAAACGTGATCGGAATGCTACAGGATTATCCCATTTCAAAGTATCTAATCTGTCTAATGGATGGAAAGTTGAAACGTTTCTTTCGCCTTATCGACATCCCGAACAGTTTGATCTTCGTACAACAAACGTGAACATAAAATATACTGCACAGAATTTTCAGGTAATTAGCGTAGCCGATCAAAGGCGTGTGAAAAAAGAACAATTAGCCTTTTTCTTTTGGGCCCAAGGCAATATAGCTGGCATACAGACGAATATCAACTTTCCTTTGCGGCGCTTCAGAACTCGGCAGAATAAACGATCCGATGGGCCGAGGGATTCGATTACAACGTTTACCGTTTAATACGAGAGTGATACTTTTCTCTCAGTTGTCGCTAATGGATTTCGCTGTTCCTTCGAGCGCCGAATAATCCAACGATATACGACGGAGGAATATAACGCGATATCTATATACAAAGGTACGAGAATCGAGCACTCTCATTATTCGCATAACGATGGTCATGAAGGGGGATTTTATTCGTACATCATTAATCTATTTTTTTCGTTCTTTCATCTGTCATTTATGGTACATTTGTTCCAATGTCCAAGTGATTCGTCATTGCTAGTATTTTGGTGCGCGTTGTGTCATATGTTCAACGTTTTTTTTTTTCTCAAATTTCCGTTCGTTTCCCTTCAGTTGAATTGATATGATGACAAAAAAATTAAAATTTCACTGCATTGCAAAATGGTGTTGCGATCACTCCAGAGTTTGGCAAGGAGAAGGAGGAGTGACCATTCGAATCATAAACATGGGATGAAATTTTGTTTACAAACTTACACCGACCGTAGTCCCAGGAAAATTGTTGAGTGTGTATAGAGGGAGGGGGATATACTTGATGCTTACAGTATATCACGGAGCCGGATTGAGTTTACCTCGAGGTTTCGATGGGAAGAGTTAGAGTGGTCGCGATACCCGTAGCCGTACACGTACCGCACATTCATTTATAAGGTATGTATGCGCCCGCAAATGAGCGTTTGTTAACTTTCGGTTGTTTACACTAGTCGCATAAAATGTAGGGTGTTAGGAAAAGGAAGAATTCCAACAAAGAATTTCATCAAAGTTAATTCGAAGGGTAATCAAGGTATCAAAGATTACGTATGGTACGTGTACATCTATTTATACGTATATAGTCAATTATCAAGCTGCTTGAAATTATTGTGTATAACATCCTTACTTTCAGCGCTACCTCGATCGGCCTACTATAATATTATATACATTTGAACTGGGACAAACTCTAAAACATTATATATTTTGCTGCAACCTAGACTTGTGAAGTAAAGGAAATATGCGAGGGAGAATATAACAGATTTGATACCGTTCTAGAAGCTCGTCGCCAGTTTTACGATAGCTGTAATAGACACGCTAAAAAGATATTCGCATAATTTTTTGGAAACTCCGGGGTATGCGGACAGCCCGGAGAAAGGGTTTCCAAAAATTTTCATTCACTCCAGACGAAAATATTGACCGATGAGACCGAACGTGTGTATAAAGCAAGAGCCACCCCGCGGGGCGAAAGGTATAATGAAAAAATTAAAGAATCGAAGAGAAGGGTACCTAAACGTATAAACTTTTAGGCAACTAACCCGCAGCTATGTATATCGGATGTCCAAAATCCATTACATCTTTGGCGCGATAAACTGTTTACTCTTTTATATCGACGATGGCGTAACAATGGGGCTAGACTTCACGGCAATTTATCAGACATACCTTATAACAATAACAATAAAAATAATTATAACAGTAATTCGTCAGACACAGAAAAACATATTTATTCTGCAAATAATCTTCAACCTTCATCGAAATCGGCTTTCACCTGTCAGCTGTCTCGCGTTATTCGTATATAATACGATCTACAATATAACTTGAACAGACTTACGGCTTTCATTTACCTATTTACTTATACAGAAATTTCGACCCATTACCTACCTGTCGAGGCATACACCATCTCTCTCTCGAGGAATCATTTGCGTGGATATGTAAGTATTTACCAATATCGTAGATGTTCAATATATCTATGCTAATATTATTGAAAATTATTTTTTCGTTCTGAAATATGTGGACACTTCGTATATCGTACTTTATACGCCTGTATTAATAATAACTACGGTGTACACATACGGTATACACCGAGTTACCGAACGACACGCGATTCCACCGTTGTCCTCTGTCGATGTCATGCCCACACACGTGCGACGTATTCGTAGAGGTAAACGTGTATTTAATACACAGAAACACGTAGTGAGTCAGACGTAAAGCTACTACGTTTTGTCGGGTATAACTGCGTATTTCGTGTCACACGTTATACGGGGAGATTCAGGAGTTTAGAATTAATTTTATATTTGAAAATCCAAGTTCTTTCTCGAACTTTAGAACCATCTAATTTTTACCGCCCCGAAATTGAGAGCTCCACACCCTTGCCTGGTGTTTGGTTGCATTGAATAATTTTTTGCACAATTGTTGATCCGATTTGATAGCGAATAAAAACCGAAATTGATATTTATTGACAATCGTACAAGCTCCCTAGCCCGATGCTGCGAAGGAGGGGGTGAAAAAAGTGCGAACAAAAAAGTTAATGAGGTAAAGGTGGAAAAGCTTGCGTGGACTTGCGAACCCCGTTGTATAGGTGGATTGTCTCGTATACATGTCTATCCTTCCAGGTTGCGATGAGGTTGATTCGCGAGCGCCGGCGCCGTGGGCATCGTTGTGTCGGTGGCATCGGCTCGGGTCAGGACAGTTGAGCTTTTGCGTAGCGTGGGTAAGTCTCGAAGAGAACGAGTTCCGTTACCCGAATAAAAGAGGGTTGCAAGAAGCTTGCGACTGGGATTAGAAATACATGTATATATAATACGTATAATAGAACAGCATCGTCGCAAGACGCTTAACGCGCTAGGGAGAGTAAATGTAGATGCGACCGATGATATTCGATTCAAAGTTGAATCGTCGTCAAAGAAAACAGTGAAATTTAATCGAGTCAAGTGCCTGTATATCACAATACAGGAGAGACAGTGCGAAAGAAACAAAATTACATATTCAGAATATAAAAATATAAATTCTGAGGATCGGAGGGGGACGCGATGAGGTCTTCGTGATCGCAGAGAATAATCCTGGCACTCCTCAAAATTATATTTCCTATAGAGATGTGAGGTGATCGAGATAAGAATTTATAATGATACCGTCGTCCCGGCGAAACGGCACCCTCCGGGTCGTCGTCGTTGGATTCTGGTGGCTGCTTCTAGCTCGGCCAGCTCTCGGTTTTCCGGATCCCTCCGAGATCACCACGCCGGAAGGTACGTCTAGAATTTCTCAGCTATATTTTCTTATCATCTTCATTTGTTATTTATAAAGATCAAATCATCCGATCGAAAGTCGCGCTTGTACCGGCGTCGCATGTCGAGTACAAAAAGCGCAGCGCTGTATATTTATGTACGTAGCAATAATAAAATCCCATCGATACATCGTTTGAGCGTGCGACATTATAAACAACACGGAAATTTCCGAGCGTTGTATTATTTCGTCGCAATAAAACTTGTGCATATTTCCGAAAGACGAACTCTTGACTTTTCGAGCGACCGCTGCGCGCTCCCTGAATGAATGTGATCGATACACGCGGCTTTGATGAAGCTTTGCGTACAAATATGTCGCATCGCTGCGTTCGGTGCTCGTCACCGGATCATCTCCCGAAAAAACAAAGAGAGAAAAAGAATACCTCGATGTTCGCCAATTTCTACGATCGCGTTCAACGCGTCGTTTACTCTTCAAATTATTACAGATCTACGGCACAATAAACCGGTACAGTATTTTTCCTCCCCTTCCGATTCGATGAACCGCGCTCGAAAGCTCGCTAGAATTCTACATCTACGATGCTCTATCATAGTGCGGCGCTGCACCGGAGCAATCGTCGATATTGTCCTGGGCCTAGCCCAGACTACCCAGAAACTGTGGGTATACCCATTTCTAAGCTTTATTCCTTCCTGCCGCTGCAGCTGCTGGAAATCTCGCAGTTCTAATATCGCCACAGCTGTATCGTGCGATACGTGTGTTCCTGATGGGGCATTGTTCACCTAATCAGCGGCACAGGTTTTTCGATTGTTCGTACGAGAATATAAATACATGTATATGTTCTTGTTCCCGATTTGCTTTGAAACAGAAATAATTCCCAATATCAAATGATCCTTTTAGCCGATAGATCCGCGTGGCGACTGGGCGCAGCGTTGATAAAGCTTTCGGATAATATGACCTGTCATTTCCAACTTATCTCTCGGTTAGAGTAGATAACATTTTTGGTGGTCTATAAGTCACCTATAGGCTTGTTGGTAATAATTATGATAATACGTCCGCTGGGATTACGTTTATATAAACAAGTCTGTAATTGGATTGTTGATTATCTAATTGTAGAGTTTACCGACTAATTAACGAGCAAACGTTTGACGTTTAAGATAATTTAGACACCTAAACGTACCGATTTACTCCAAACATGAACGTAAGCGACGTCAAAAAATGTATATATCGTAGATATCTTTTATTCCGCGGGAATTGACGAATCAGCTCATGGATATGAAAATGAAAATGAAAATGAAAATGAAAACGTGGGCGTTCACAAGACATGCATGGTGGCTCGATGTTATTCAATAATCGGATGAATTCTATCATGCGATCAAATAATTGAAACGGCGTGATTATTTTCCAACTAACGATGTTGTGGATATTCGCTAATTAAGATTTTGAAGTGGCAATTCTTTCATTCGTGTATATGAGGGGATGAAGCGTTGTACACTATAACATATAGGTATGTAAAGACATATATTCGGAGAATAATGATTGCGGTTTCGATGGAATAATTTTAAGTTGGAACAAAATCAAAAATAAACCGTGAGGTAGATGATTTCCCATGTCGATATCAACCACCGAACTCGTGAATATTTGAATGAAATGTCTTCACTCTCGAGTCAGAATTCGTTTCGGATTGCGAATCATTCAAATTCTGTATGTATATAGATACGTAACCTTAGGGAATTAATCGGATATGCATTAAACCACATGGGAAAATAAAGGAGAGAAAAAGGTGCAAAAATCGGAATTGGACACTTTTTTTCTATTGCCATAGTTTCATGCACGCATATATTAATTAATTCCTGAGGGTTTCGGTATTATTGGTATTCGCTTCGAATCTCGATCGTTTATAGATAGAACGTGACGTTGCCGGGGTCTACGGACCTTCCCTGAAAAGGGTTTAGTCGAGGGTCCCTCATTGGCCCCGCGTGTTCTCACGATATCACTTCTGCTATATTTATTCCCGCAAGCTCTTAGTTTTTCCCATGGAGAATACACGTTCGACGCGGTTTGGCTTTGTTCCCCCAAAAATCAAAGTTATTCAAGGAATAACGAGGAAAAAAAGGACCTTTTGTTCGATTCACCACTTTGGTTTTTTTTTTTTTTTTTTTTTTTTTTTTTTTTATACTCCGGCTCCGATACGTGTTTCAAGAGTAGCTTTCTCGGGAATAGAGGACTTGCCATGATTTTACCCTAAGAACAGCGTGACTCAACCTGAATAATAGCGACGCTGTACGCGTACAATATAATCGAGTGAATCTCTAGCGAATTGTTACGACCATCTGCATCGCAAGGGAACAAATTCAATCGATGATGCGTAAGATGAGATTCAACTGGGTATCCAAAATTTGTGCAATTGTATGAGATTCAGTTTCTGTGTGAATAGACCCCCGTAGCTATAGAGCTGAAGATTGCGACCGACGGATTTAATAGAATCGATGATGAACCTTGCGGTCTGGACACGTTAGCTGTACGTATATAAACTTGGAATAAATAATCCGTCAAGGGGTTAATTCCGGCGTGACAAATCCCTAAAGCATACCGTGTGGTCCGACGAATTTATTACGCGAATCTTGTTGGCCGCAGGTTAATAGCCGCGTTCGTATAGGTATAGCAGCCATTTTAGCTTCTGAGTTCCATCTCGTTTGGCTCGGCATGTTTGTTATACCCATGCAATGTCCCAGAAGGGGTTAAAGGGGCAACTCTTACTGCCCGTTCTTTTTTCGTTCCCAATTCGCTACATGGGGAGCTTTTGTTTGTGGTTTCAGAGATCCATAAAAAGCACCAATTTCGCCCGTTCTTCCATTATCCTTTACTACCCCTTGTTTTTTCCTTCGGTTGTATATTTATTTATTTTATTTTTTTTTGCGCAAAAACGAGACTCGTACGTCCGACCGTATCACGCCGAGGAGCACCCTCAGCCGCCGCTGCAATGCTCACGGTTTTAAACGCGAAACAACCAAAAACGAAGGAATAAGATATTGGAAATGGATAAGAATCCGAATCCACGGATCTGGTCATTGACGTAGAATTATTGAACACGATTACGACGATATCGATTATTCCTCCCCGAGGATTCGTTCGGCATTGCGGCAAATGGTCGTAATTGTTCGAGTAATAAAAATAACAATGACGAGAAACGACTACCTCCGTCCAAGAGGGGACTGCGTAGATGCTGTGTGCAAAAAATATTCAAAATAAACGTGGAATCATCGGGGCTTCCGATCAATTCCGCGCCCAGTTTCTCCCCGACGCGGAGCCAGGGTCGGTTGCCACCACCCCCTCGGACTTCGGGCTGCTCCAAAGGGGGTACGTAGTTGTACATATACTTATACACGTGTAATGTAACCGGCAGGCAGTCTCGTACGTAGCTGAAGCTCTCGGTTCGTTTGCGTTCGCATGGTCGATACGAGTTACCCACTCGCGGAGTCACCACTCAGGAAATAAGTTATATACTTACCCCTATATTCCTCCCTATATAGCTCGCGGAGCTTCGCACCGTTATACTTTCAGGTCGCGGCGAGGATTCCAGCCGCGCGAAGCTCTCGCTTAGAAATCTAGCGCCTTTACAAATCATACGTCCGCATCTGTGACTCTATTTTCATCGTCTGGTGGCCATCGTGAAGCCGTTAATTTAATTCCGCTAACCGCACTGACATACATATTACGTGATTATCGGATTCGTTATTTCCGCTGAATTCTAATACTCCCGGTAATATCTTCGACATTCGTACGTACGTACGTACATAGCCGGGCGGGGGTATACGTGAATACGAAACGCGATGATAATTCGTCAGAATTCACAGCTGAGTTGTATACGTTATGCAACGCGCTCGCGGGTGCATGTGCAGCGATCGCGTTGAGTAAAAAAGCTCAGTTTACTCGAGCGTAAAGCTTGCACATATTACACATAGTTTACCGCTGGCTGCGAAGCTAGCTGTTTCATCATGCATACCGTCGAACGGAGTTGCCGCTGCTGCTGGTGCAGGATTAGGTACCCACCTGCGCGGTGGAGATATTTCTATACGAAAAATATCGAAATTCATGATCGACTGGTATCGATACTCCATCCCCGACGCAGAAAACTGCACCGCTGCATCGCGTCCTCTATGCACTGAACGGAAACAGAAAAGAAAAAAATCAAAAAAAAAAAAAAAAATACGAATGCAGGTAACATGGAGAATAGGAAACGCCCTCGAGAGCTATCGTCCTGCCATGACGTGTGGTACGTTATATTCACGATGTAGAATATAGGTACGCGTAGCTCACCTTTCAAATTAATCTCCGGCCGGCGACGTGTCTTTTATCGTGAGAAATATAGACTTGGTCAGTTTGTCGAGGGACGGACGACCCAAGAAAACATAGCCATATATTTAACATACTCGTTTATCGTCACTTCTGAACGTTTTATTCTTTTTTTTCTATCATATCTCGTTCCACCGACGTCCTTGTGCTTGGTTTCTACGATGCGAAACGATGCGCCGTACACCTACGTCCGTCGTGATTCTAAATTCGTCTTCCAGCGGCAAAAGCTGAGCTATACGTACCCAACCTTCTCGGAAAATGCGCTCGATAACATCCCTTGACTACTTTCCTCATTTCGGACGCCCGTGAATACCAGTATAAAAATCGCGTGGGTAGAGCGAAAAAAAGAACATTTACTCAGAAATCATCGTGTGAAATCTTTCAACGAAAACTCTAGACTTCTCAGCTTGCCCGTAAATTAATCCGTACGATGCGTCACCGTGACGTGCGTACCTATGGTATTGAGGCTAATTTGTTTCTAGGTACGAAGCTCATTATACGAATCAACGTTTTGATCGAACTCAATGGACGAGTTTCGTGAAATTTATTTTTTCGCGCTGGATAAAGTAAGAAATAAAAAATAGATCATAGAAGACGATAACGAAATACGTTAAAATATTATCGCTATTGATCTCGGTATTGCTTCCACAATTCTGTACCGAAATACATGATCACTATCAAAAAAAATAAAAAAAAAACAAATTGACTGTGACGGTATTACAGCTTCGACTGTGGTGATTATGGCTCTATTTTTTCTCTTCTCTTTTTTATAAAACCGATACAACGTCGCGATATTTAAAAACTGTAATAAGTTAGCTTTCACGATAGATGTCCGATTTCATTTGTCGTCGCTGACTAATTATGGTTCGTAACGTCGACGCGTTAATCGCTAGACATCGTCCCGTGGACGATGGAAACCTCGGGCTAATGAGAATATGTAATACATATATCATTTGTACATATTTTTTCATTACGATTCACGAATGCTGCAGCAATTTCTCCTCCGAAACAACGCCAAAACTTACGATTAGACCTAAAAATGTCAAAGGAAACAGGAAAAAAAAAAAATTACCGATGGAAAATAAATTTAGGTAACGAGCGACCGAATTGAAGTAGTACAAGTCACGAGCGTGTCGGACAGCGTCAGTAGTACAGGTCGGCGTTCGATCGGACTTTCGTTCACCGCCCGCCGTACGGTGGGAGGTGCCCGCCAGTAGTCTGAATCAACGAGCGGTCAGACGTCGCGAATGAACTGGGCGCGAGAGACGACTGTAATTAGCTTCAGGCACGTTACCAAATTTGTCGCTCTCGGAGATTTCGTTAATTCGGTTTCGTTTTAATTTTTTCTACAAGGTACACGTCTCGACGAACGTGACGCTGCGGGTGATTTCAGAGGTAAGATAATTGGACGTTAATTAATGATGTAAATTTTGATGATACTTTTGAAGGTATTGGATGTAGTCGACTATAAGCGATAAGGATATGATATAAATACGCGATGTTTTCGTACGATGACCACCGAAAAATTGAGATGAGGCCAATTAAGAGTTCCTGGTAACTCGTTGCGTTACGAGTGAGTTAAAAACTTCCTTGAGTTAAGTCCGGCGTCGCATCAATCATCCAATCTAAGGTAATTTAGCCTAATCTAATGGCTGCTGACTATAAGTATATCAGCGCGATGAGATGATGACACTGAAATAATAAATGTTGCGCCGCTACGGCGACAAATCCTTCCGCAAATACAGACGTGACCGTGTATTTGGGAGAAGAGTCGTCGAGCTCTTTTTTTGCCACTAATTTTCTTCATCAACTCGTTAAGTGATCCCGAAAATTCCGACCACGTTTAGAATAGAATCCGTAACCTCGGCATCGATGTGTAATGTATATATTATACAATACCGATGAATAATCGGTCTTCCTCTCACGTCGTTAACCTTAGAACGAGTAATCGAGGATCGATCGATTACCGCTCGTTTAGAAACGTGATTCAATGGCCATACCCCAAAAGTTCCGCCCCATTAATTCATCGGTTGCGACTAGCTACGAGCATTTTACATTCCATGTGGCAAAAATATATCACATCATATATTTTCATACCGTTTCCGGCATTTAGCAGCTTTCCAACGCAGCACTTCTCAGTTATTAAATTTTGTACGCCCTTATTTTTTGTCCAGCACCCGCGAAATTGTCTATGATTCTGCAGCGTTCGGTGTACAGTTACGCGTGTTTTTGTCGCGGAGATACTTTAGCTACCTAATACGTTTTGGTGTAAAGTTAAAACTTGAACTTTGGAGTAGGATTAGGGAAAAAGAAGGACCGACGGGCGAGGCAGCCGGAGATACTTCGTTGGGGTTGCGGTTACTGGAAGTGGAAAGTTCTGCTCGCGGCATCTGTACCAAGTTAGAACCGACAGAGGGATCTTCTTTTTTCATTCTTTTTGCATCCGACCTTTAACGAACGTGGAAACTAAGCATCTCGGTCGTCGTACCCGACCCTTCGGGGCTTCGCTCGCCTGACGAACTTTTTGTTAATAATAACCCCTTCCAACGATTATCGATAAAAATCTGCTTATCTTTCGAAATTATTTTTCACCTCGTCACGTCATACTACTCAGAGAACAAGAGTTGTCGCAGAGAGACGAAAAAAAATTCTCTGCCTTGTTCCGAAAAATCGATAGGAAAAAACAAAAATAACACTTTTTCTAAACTTTTACGAGCGAAACTCATCTACGCTCGATGCGGGGGTAAAATGAAAAATTATTTCCCTGAAACCGAATCGCGGTTGGGCTATAGCGAAGTTTCTAAATCTGTTTTTGATGTTCCCGGCACCAGGTTGAAGTAATCATTTTATGAATATCAAAAATCGAATAACCGGCGTCTGCGACTCTGGAGAAATAAAATGACCCAGATATTCTCTGACGCTGGAATATCGCAGGCTCTCAATATCGCCATTTATCTACACCTGAAAAATATTTCCGTACATCTAGTCATGATTATGTTCGAATATTGAAGGCAACAAAGGGAGAAATGATAAGACGATATCATAATTTCGAATTTCCTGCTCGTCATCAAGATACCCCATCTTTTTTATTATTCTTTCAGGGTTTTTATTGTTCTCGTCAGAATTTTAACAGCTGTGTCGCGATTGCGGCGAAACGCTGGAATATCATTCCATTTCCCGACTGCTCCGTTACGGTATTCCATATACCTGACATTTTTATCTATCCGCCCGGCTGTAATAAATGATCGTTTCCTATCGCCCCTCGGAATCTCTTTCGATAGATGAAACAATCGTTGCGGTCATGCGTCCCGGGTCCCGCTTATTGGTAAGGGAGTAAAAAACTCGAAGGAGGAGGGAATCTTTACACCGTTACAGCTTGATCAAGCCTATTGTGATCAAATTATGGCACACGAAGCACATATTCATCACAAGCACATGTCGCTGTTGCGAGACTGAAGCATCGGAAGGAAAAGATATTCCCTAAAATGATAGGCGAGGGTAATTGAATTACGGACACGAAACGCCCTTGATATAAGCAGGAATTGAGTACTGCGTCGCGGTAGCTGCGGGGTAGGAATGCTCGCGTATGAAAGAAGATTAAGTGAAAGTGATGGATGGTCGGCAGCGTCGAGGGAGCTGTAGCTTCGCGATAACGGAAGAAAATTCGTGTATCGTTGAACGTAGCTGCATATTTGTTTCTACCTCTTCTTTCTTCTAATTTCAAAAAGTTTTCCGAATAAATGTGGACGCGATGAAATTATCGTGGAGGCGGTTGCCGAGAGCCACAAAGGATAAGAGATCGGAAAGGCGACGACGCGCGGTGCGGTGCAAGCGAGTGTGTGGAAAAGCGGGTGAGATGGAAAGGGATACAAAGTGTCACGCGAGGAAAAGGGTCAAGCTGTAGATGACTGATTGCAGTATCTCTCAGTCCACATCGTGGGGACTGGAATAACAAAGACAACGGAGATAATACACCTTCCTAGGCCCCCAGGTAAAGGCAAGACTAATGATTACACGAGATGGTGGTATAACAAAGGCTAGCCCGAGAATGACACTTCCATGTTCGGGAAACCGCTAATCCGAACGGACTTTTTTCACATCTCTTTTTTTCTTCCTTTTTTTTTCATTACTTTTACTCTGGCCGAGGATTTTCTCGGATATTGTGGGGGTTTTGGACGCTAATAAGATTTTCCAAAATCCCCTAGGACTCAACGTTTGATGTCACGATCATCGGTACGAACGGAAGTTTTTATTTGTTCGTTCTTGCTAAGAATTTTTGACATCAAGCTGCGTATCACTCATAGACTTTCACGCGAAGGAAAAAATGTGCAGCGTAATCCCAATGGCTGAACGAGTTTATAAGTCAATCTAAAAATTGTCAGAGCTCCTCGTGTCTACCGTGTAACATAATCACTTAATCATTACGGTTGTCGATGTACGCGAGGGGATTGTGATCAATTTCCAAAATGAGCAAACGCGATTGATTATATTACGTAAGTTTGTCCGCCGTTATTATAGTCGCATTAGGGTATTATTAGCATCTATACGTGCATCCTATCATGGTGCACATTTATATCGATTGGAATTTTTCTTTTGTGAAATTATTCGAGAGTTTCGCGTACGTTTTAAATTCGCGTTATGAAAGCTCTCAGTTTGGCATCTGATATCGTCGATATATCGAATAAAAACGAACTGTGAATTGGCAATGTCGCTTCCTTGTTTCAAAAAAAGGGTTTATGCCCTGTAAATTTTTTTTTATAACATTCATGCAGCGAACATACGGCTTCAGCCGGGAGCCATTCCATCCATCTCGCAGCGCGGGTACTACTACAAATTTACGCAAGGTGTTGGGGTGTCGAGGGTGAATGGTTATTGTAAAAAAAAAAAACCCCTTTCGGCTTTTAATAAATCAACAGTTCGCGCAAGTATCGCAAAATACACACGGGAGGATTTCCTCGTCCAACATTTCCGCTACTGCACGTCTCTGAGGATTATACGCTGTACACATAGCTCCCTCACAAAGCTCCTGTCGATCGATTCGCTAAAAAAAAATAAATAATGAAATCGGCTACTACAGTCCAATTTGTAAAGCAAACACGTGGAAGTTTTTAGGGTTACATCCGACCCATTTGATGGACCGGATTCTAAAACCGTGGAACGTGACTGAAATGATCGGCGTTAAAATTCGCCAAGTTAACAGATGATCGGATCACCCACGGGAATAACGATCTCTCGAATGGTGAAGAATATGGAAATTATGTTCCTCGTTGAATTATACAATTTTAGTATAAACAAAGCTCAGATCCACGACCGCGTATATCATTTCCGCTCCATGTACTCGATCGCGATGATTAGCGGCTGTTTACGAGGATCCGGTTTCTCCGTCTGGGGACGGACGTAACGCACACTTTATACGCCTTCAGCCGCGAGATCGATAAGTGGAAAAAAATGTAATCCAAACACCATTCGTCGCATAACAGCGAGGATCGTATAGCGTGTGGCGGGTAACACATTTCTCGATTCACAGAAATTGCAGCGCTAAAAATTTCACAGCTGTATGATTTTAACGGCGGGAATCCAGTTACATCCTAGCTTCCATACAAATAATTTAGAACAACGTCGTAATATGCATTTTCCTTACATTGGCTCTTCGACCACTCGAACGGAACACGACAAAACTCACTTCAGTTTCTGTTTCGCATATTTTATCTTTTGTATCATATTTTTAGTTTGTTTCATTTTTTGTTATTTTTCTGGGTCAAGAATTTCCTAATTAGGGAGGCGGCTGCTTTTTGACGAATAGGTGAAACGCTCGAGTTCGTCGGAATAGAAAAGTCTCGTTGTACCGCAGGGTTGGATTATACGTTCCCTGTAATCAGGGGGCATTGTCAGCTCCGGAATCTGTTGAAAACTAGTTAACAAAGTTTGGCACATGTCGCGCGCATCCGCGATATCTTTCGGAGAGCCCCGTGCATCGCGAATAGTCCACACACAATTTTTCTTCTACTCGGCGCATGTGTCGCAATTATCAGGCCGCGATATCTTAGCGATGTCACCGCGAGCTCCCGACCGCAGAATTAATACAGGACTTCATTTTTACATTTTCTTTCTCAAATCCCACGAGCGGTATTACGGCTCTATAAAAAAGCGCGCAGTTGACCTCAGCTGCGAGTTAATTACTTAGTCGCACAACGTAATAAGTAATTCCTTTAAATAAAATTGAAGTAAAATTAGCGGGCAGAGACCCCTGGACAGCTCGACTCGCATATAAGTATATTCCCGAGTAATCTTCCCCCTATAATCAAATCGGATAATAGTGAAAGTATAATTAAGACACAGGGATATATTTCAACGTGAGTCACGATAATTATTTCAATTTCATTTCGCTGAAAGATTGCTCCTCCGGTCATTATCTGATCCCATTATGCACCTGTTAATTTTCGACTGCAAGTGGATAACGCGGGTCGGAATGAAAGAAAGAGAAGGAAATCGAAGAACGGGGGACGGTGGGGGTTTCGTTCGTTTTCACCGGATCTCCAACCTCTCCGTTGTACGTTATATCCCGACGAAAGCCACCATTTCGAAGTTGAATTCCCGTTAGCGATCGGAGATTGCAATTGATCGGGCAATTCATCATCTCCTTTATCCGTTATGCCTCGCGTTGCATCGCGCGTTGTGCACCACGATGGAAAATTTACAAAAGGATTATCGCGAATGGATACAAACTGGTTAAAGAATAATGACCGTGTTCGTCGCGTAGCGAAACTACGGTCAGTTTACAATTCAAACCGAACTGCAGGGAATGAAAGAATTTTTGCAGAACGCTGTACAAGCGAGCTTCGTGTCCCATGGGAACACGGCGAGGGGTGGAACACCGGCGTGAAACGCGGGAGAGAGAAGCAAGAAAAAAGGCGCCAGGCACCGCGACGCTCGATATATACACCTGGATATACACGTACACCTACATGCATACTTTATACACGGGTATACGAACTTGTTCCACCTTTTAAAGTGGGGAAAAGCTCGAACCGATGGCACGCAGCGTCGCAGCGTCGCGACGTACTACAGCGTCGGTTATTTGAACAAGTTGTCTGAATATACGAGTACACGCCGGTAGGTTTGTCAGTGTGTAAAAGTAAACTGGAAATATGTAATTAACGGCGGTTTCGATACCACGAAACAAAAACCTGAAATACATGGCAAAATTTTTATCGTACGCGGTTCTAATTTTCCCTTCCTCTCGGGTTTCGTGCTCGTATTCGCGAACCGCGACATTAATCGGTTTTACTTTTCAGCTCTGAGAATCAGTGGGCGAGTTTCACCTTCAGGTTTAAGCTGAGCTTGCGGGTTCAAAATTTTCGTGTAAGAAAAATCGATTCGGGTTGAAGGGTTCAAGAGCTCGTTCGCTCCTCGCGTAGCCGCCGACCCAACGAGAGGGGTGGCTTTGAATTTCGTTCGGAGAAAATCTGGCTGACGCGCACTGCGAAATAACAATGCGGAACTTTAATAATTCGACGATTTATTTGTCGAAGAGCGAAATTATTTATGGGTTAAAATACGTCTGTATAACGTTCGAATGTGACGGGGGGGTTGAAACTAACGCGGGATATTCCGAAAGCTCGTTTATCTGCACTGCAGGTTTTGCCGCAAAGTCGTTTTGTATGTAACAGTTCTCGATCTGCCGTGCAGTCCTTGTCCTTTCACCTTTCGAACCTTCTTCCCCGCTGTGCTCGGCTTTTTTACCCATGCACCATTTTTTTTTTTTTCTACTTCATTTCCGCACTTCGACGGTGTCTGTCCTCGAAGAGAATCACCGTAGAGAATCACGATGACCAAAAATATCGGGAGGATCGGTGTACCAATGATTATGCTTCTCGAGATATTTTTCTTTTTTTTTTTTCATTTTCACCGCTTCGATTCCAGCTGCGAAGAAAAAGGGGCTCCGCAGAATTACTAGGTGTGCAGGTAATATCGACGTCGTTAGGTGTGGACTTACATACCTCACCCCGATTCCTGTTCCCTGAACAACCCTCGCCACATCCGCATTATACGACGCAGTCCTCAGCTGTGCCTTTCGCTGGGAAAACTCGGAGTCGACACGAACCTTGTGTCTAGGTTGTGCCGTGTAGTTGAATGTGTGTAGACAGATGTTCTAGCCGCGTGCGAAACGCCTATATTTATACCCAGTCGAAATAATGCTCTCACGTTTGAAAATACAACTAACTAGACGTGTACGGGTTTACGCGCTGACTGGAAAATGCAGGATAATATTTGTCAAGAAAAACTTTGTACGGTTGTACCTTAATGCGAACGAGTAGAGAATGAACGTACGTGTTCTGGGCGCGGGAAATCAGATAACACTTTTCACCCAGATTATTTTTTATCCAAAGCTCTTTATGGGGCTGTGGACATTGTACGTACCGAGGTATTTAATTATGTAGACAACCCCGTATATCGCGATGCATCCGTCAGAGAATAAAATTCATCGAAATTTTATTCACGCACGGCATGTGTTTCCAATTTATACGTAAGCTCCCAGCTGACGCTGCTAATCATCGTTGATCGTTGTCAGGAAAATGCTGCTGGGCATGAATTTATTTTAAGATGTGTCGAGCTTGTCGATAACCACGCGACGTTTCACTTCTACCAATCTCTCTCGATTTGGTGGATTCCAACGGTAGAAATTAAAAGCGACAGCTGCACACAGCTGGTATTGATCGCTCGTACTTAACGAAGAGCGTTAACGAACGTCTTCGCTTTTCATCGCATTTCGAATGAACCCATACGTATTTTTTACAGACGGTAATAACTGCGAACGACGATAACCCTACGTTTTTATAGACGCGTAGAGAGCCAACGAGCTTTTACCACCCTCGTGAAGATTTACCGTGAAATAATCTTGAGGAATTTTTTTTGTTCAACGAAACGTGAACGGCGCTGCGTTGAAATTTTATTATGTAAGTTCAGAGGGATCCGTATGTGATTTTTCATCTTGATTTAAAATTATTACGCAGCATCTACGGAGGAGGTGCGTAGGCGTGTGAAAAATTATATTTTCCTAAATTTTGCGCGCAACGTCTGGCTCAGTAACGCTCATAACGTTCGAACTCAATGAAGATAAATTCCAGAAGTTTGTTTGTTCTTCCTCATCTAAGATCTCCAATTTTTTTAAAGTCATTTTGTAGCTTTTTTATTCTATTTGTAATTATTGTTTTCCATTTTCACCTGTCAGCGAGGCTCACATATAATGTAGATTTTTGTAAACCATACCAGATTATCAATTCATGCAATCCGAAAGAAAGTTTCTAGGGTCAAAAGAGCGCGCCTTCCAGGTCACGCGTAGTCAAATGAGTCCGCTTCAAATATTGAAGAATTTTTCTTTCCCAGCTGTTTGAAATCCATATTCCGCAAATTCTACACTATTTTTCTCCCGTCAGGAAGGCCATTCCGAACTGCGAAGGCTTAATCCCATTAGCCTTGTGATGAATCGATGCTTCAGGGTTGTTATTCCTTCCAATACCAACCATAACGAATTCTGTCTTCGAAGCTTTTCCCTGGAAAACCCCCAAGAATATCATATAGGTATACCTGTATCGTATACTTTTTTCATCCCGTTAGAAGAAGCTTTTTCAAGCACGTACGGCGCTTTCCGCTTCCACAACCCTTTCGAATTTGAACTGTACAGGTATATCTTACGTACAGACTTTTCGTACGTGACGAAGCTTAAAAGTACAAAATTGTATTCTCGATGTCGGAAGGACGCATAATATGGTTGAGCTGATTAATCGTCAAGGGGTTACAAGAACTTCAAATTGACTGAACCTCGTTGAACAGAAATAAAACAACTTTTATTCTCAAATCCAGGATCTCGGTAACATTCAATGAATTCAGGAAGCGTGCCGGTGGGCTCGAGCCTCATCGAAAAATATCGTGTATCAGAATATAATGATGCTCGGGTGAAAAAACCTCTTACCCGATACGTTTCATCCGTTGATTCGCACAGAAGAATTAATTCCGAGATTTCGTACAGAATGTTCGATAACCTGGAGGGTTTAGGAACGAAAAGAACCCGGAAGAATGGGATCGGAATTCGAAGCTCACAATCAGTTTGAGTATTTGTTATAGAAATTTACCTTCGATAGAGAAAACCTACCGCAGAGTTGAATATGGCCGCCGTTATATCTGCTCTGCAAAGGGGGTAAAACGAGGGAAAAAAAGAAGGGAAAAAAGTATGGCTTCAAGTATTGTAAAAAAATGGTGGCGATTGTATAGAAAATGCAACATGTTAGGCTAGACTTGCGTGTTGGACCTCTAAATCTTACGGCAATCGCTATTGTCGCGACACGCAACGACCGCGCTATACCCTCACAATAAATCCACCCCGCGACCACCAACTTTCTCAGCGTACCTGCCTGTCCCGCGTCGTCGCTTTTTCATTCTTTTTTTTTTATTAACAATAAGGAGGATAATAACAATGACGACAGCAATACAACAGCAACGATAATTAGTTTTAGAAATTCTAAACTCCGCAGTTATTAAACTTATTTCAATCAACCCTTCTGCGATATGCGGTACGCGAGAAGCTTTACGTGCGGTCCGGGAAAACTTTCTCCATGTGGATATCAGAAAACTGAACGAGAGTTCAAGTATTTATTATTTTTATCTGACAATTCACAGTCGACGGTAAACTAGAGAGTGTGCAATCTGCTCTTCACACTGGCCTATACATACATACTTTGTACTCGTCGTCGACGGATCTGGTGTAAATACCTGCGGGCTTTGTTGGCAGTTCGTATTCGCGGGTCAATATTTGATCACTTGTCCTGCGACTGGAAAATCAAGTCACCCGTCAAACGTTCGTTTCATCGATGTCACCACGCTGTGATTATCGCGTCACGGCGGCCAGACAATTAAAACTAAAAGAAAAAAAAGCGAGTAATTGCGCGAATTTGTTGAATAATTTATTTTTTCCCATCAATTTCCAGACCTATCGAATCGAGGGACCCAGAAATTCGCTGATTTTTGCAAGGAGGACAGAGACTGCGGTTTTCCCGGCTCATTTTGTGAACCGAGAACCAAAAAATGCAACTGCAAAGAGGAATTCCCGGCGACTAATCATATCGACAAATGTGGAGTCAGTAAGTGAAATTTCAACCAGATGAATATGAGAAATGAACGAGAAAATGGAAAATTTCACAACGTCCGTGTACAATTTTTCAGAGGCCAACGTGAACGAGTCCTGTTTTTTCCTTGAACAATGCGAGGCTATGGTAAAGCAGACGGAATGTCGGGACGGACGCTGTATCTGTATTTTCGAAATGGTTCCCGTTACCCGTTCGGACGGTGTAATAGAGTGCATTGGTATAACATTTTAAACTTGGATTTAAAATAATTTCAAACTAGTTTTTCGGTCATTTTCAATCACCTAATGCTCACGATTTTCGAAGGGTTTCAGAAGTTTCAGTGAACACCCTATCGCTGATTATTGGGCTTTAAATTTTTTTAATTTTTTAGCCGAACACCAAGAACCCCCGAGTCTACAGTACATAGATCCCGCCATGATTGGGGTCCTTGTAGGCATGGCTCTAATGTTCGTTATATTATGCGTCGTCCTTAGACTTTTCAGCAAGTAAGTATACCCTCTGCGAAATTGAATAAAACGTTCCTTTCCAAAATATCATATGAGTAAGAAAAGAGAAAAAAATGGATAAAATTACGGTTTCGTGCGGGAAAAAGATACAGGGAGGGGGCTGCCTATAAAAACCGATGGAATCTTTGGTTCAAAGGGCAAAGTCCAAGGTCGAATTTCCAAAATTTCCCGTGGCCTTTCAAGTCCTCGTGCGTTGAAAATTCAAAGTGAATTCCTAATCGTTTCGCATACCAAATCTGATTAGCTATTCAATTTCGCTAAAGTCTGCAGATTTCAGTCGTTTCGCAAAATTAATCAAAGGATTTTTACGATTAGTCTTGAAAGCTGCGATGTATTATTCACCGTGGGGCGTTTATATTCTTCATTAGTTGCAACGTTCTCGCGCTGTATTAAATTTTCCGGTGATAAAAACCCTCGCGAAATTTTCTAATCTCCTCGATTCTCCGTAGGCCCCTTGATTTTTTTTTCTTCGGTCTCTTTGACCCGAATAATCACGATCACCGCAAACCACGATTATGAGCGCAGGTTGAAAATCAACGACGACGCCTCGGGCTGATTGATCTAGCGTATTCTCGTACATCTCTGGGGATGATGTTCCATTGCAATGTCGATATAACAACGAGCGCTGGACCAAAGATTCGTAACAAGTGAATGAAAAAAATTTCAGAGCTCGCTGGCGCGAAAATCGGACAATATTCAATACACCGAATCCTCGGCTGATGAACGTGTCGTTGCTGAGGGACAGTAAGCTTTTACACGGTCAGGAGCGTCGGGGTTCCAGAGGTAGCGTCAGGGGGCCTTCTAGGCAACCCTCTGTCGCATCTCTCCGGGCTCACTCACCTTCGGCATCGCAAGGTGCGAAACACTCTCAACGAGTGAACCGTACGGGTTTTTATTCATTCATTTACTAAGCAAGCAACTTTAACCCATTCTCCTTAATAGAGCGAGACTAACTATTACTATCCTGCAATACTAGTAGGTATTATAACTAACTCGATGGATACATATTTACATGTATATTACATACCTTCAGTTGTGCTCTCACCTATTACATCGGTATACTACGAGAATATATTCGAATCTATCCGACGTGAGTACATTCAATCTCGAATGAAACGGGGCGAGGTCTCATATTTTTGAGAATTCATAAATGGTTTTTTTCCTTTTCTTTTTTTTCTTGTTCTCTTCTAATGTAATAAATCAAGATCACCTTTATTATAACGAATACATGTAGGTATTATACATTGTATATTCATAGCTGACTATAGCTAGTTTTTGCATAGAGAGAAATGAAAGAGGAGAAAAAATATTGTTGATTGATTTGATAACTTTCGGGAATCTATACAACACAAGTGATATAGGCCGAGTTGCATCCCGTCTTAGATTGATATATACTTGATTATTTGTTATATACTTTGGACTTGTCACAACTGATCCGATTAGTGGAACATGCAGTCTACTATAACTATTACTCTATGATACACTAATATTTCGCCACGAAGTTATAACGCTAGTTGCTTGCTGTAGTAAACTGTGAACTATGAATTTCTGCACGAATGCATGTGTGACGAAAGGAATTTTGAGTTGAATATGCATATGATACGCCTAATGTAATATGCATAGAGTTACAACGATATCCGGAAGTTGAATTAATGATGATAAAATATTCGTTTTGAATTCGTGAGTTCTTTAGAAATAATTAGTAGCGGATTTAAATTACTATTACAATTTATAGAAGATGCACGTAAATTGTTGAATGATGTTGAATATCGTTCTACCTTGATCAAATTAGTAAAATTTGCAGTTCGATTTCCATTTTGATAACTCTGAAGTATTAGAAAAAAAAAAAAAAAAAAAAATTAATCCGAAGATACCGAGTGTGAACGTTGATCGGAAATTCTCGAGATTAGTGACACAAATTCGGTTCCCGAACATGCTAACTTTAATTCAATGCCTATAACGTTAATAGTTAAGCGTCTGTTATCAGGATCTCGTACAGGGTCTAGACGTGGGAGTCGTGGAAGTACCGGGAACGCATCGGCGACATCAGCGAGATCAAATAAATCGCCACCCGCAGCCCAGCCGAATAACGTCACTGTGGAGATTCTGGAACCCGTTGCGTAGGCATGGGGTTGTTCCGAGAAGAATAACAAAAATTTAAAAGGTAAAAGAAGGAAACTCTAGGGGTAGTTGACAGCGAAAATTACGATTTTGTTGATGGAAAGTTTTCGAATATAAATTGTGGCATAATCATCGCGCAAAAACTTACAATTAGCAAAGTTTCGTAGGAAACGAAATGAGAAAAAAAAAGAAATACACCGTAGATTACTCTTTTCTACTAATATCATCATTTTCAACGATATTCGGATAATCGATATAATGGAGATTCGCAGGTAAACCTGATACAATTACATATTCGGCTTGGCTTTGAAACGAAACTGCGATCATGACGATCCACTCACACATAAATTAATAATACATCTTACGATGAATTGTGATTAGATGTGCGTTATTTCGGGAGGAAAATTAATAGGAATGTGAGATAATTGTCAAGAAATATGAAGAATCACATTAGTGCGTTGTTTTACACGCGTTATTCTAACATCTGCAGCCTAAAACATACTAATGAGGGTTCCAAAAGTTTACACTTCGGTTCAAAGCCTTTTCATATATTATTACGTACTACCTGTATCATAGATTTTTTTTGTAAATTAGGGAACATATAAAAGAAAGGAAAAAAAGTATCGTTGTGAGTGACTAAATTACATTCTATCTGCGTAATAATGATAATCTTATCTTTCCGAATATGCAAACTTTGGTTCAATATAATTATGATTATACCATTAAGGTGACGACTCATGAAATGATATTTTCAAATAATCTGCACAATGCAATCTGAAAATCGACAATTATATATGTACGTAATATTAATATAATAATATATCGTCCTATCGCACATTACCTGAATATTAATCACGTATATTATTGTCATAAACTATAGCTAATAATTATCGGATTTCTATGAAAAATTTGTGAGGCTATAGCACGAAAAGAATAATTCTTCATTCGCAATCACCTGCAACAGTTGAATACGTACACGTATGTAAAACGATCGGTGTGCAGTCTGTGGTGTTAATTAAAAAGACGTTGACATTAAATCAGTCTCGGTCTATATAATAAGCTTTTTCGCGAGGGACCACTCAAAAGTGTTATAAAAGAGGCGCTACGACAGCTTTATACATAATACGATGCCCTGGAAGTATGACAAAGATTATAATTATAGAGAAATTACAATAGCGTATTGCGAAGCGGTGCAAGCTATCCTCGATGTTCTATATACATTTATACTCTTAATATCCATTATAATAGATACATGATATAATAATATATGTGTATTCGAAACTGCACCGTAGGATAAAATTTTAGTTGGAAAAGATCCGATAAAATATAATTCCATATTAAATATGATCACAACTATAATTAGGTACACAGTGACACAATATCGATCAATCAAATGTTTTTATTATTAACGTTACAACTATTGTTGTGGAAAAAAATGATTCTATCAAGTTGGAAAAATGAGATTATTAATCGTTGATTCCATTGCTATTACGATTGTTGATTTAGATTAGTGGTTATTATGATGCTTTTGCTCGTTTACATTTATAGGGATGTAAAAAAAGTTTAATCAACCTTGCGTACCGAATCATTGTTTAGTTTCAAAGTTTTCACGTGGGGGTGTTTGAAATTTTTGAATACTCTTTCTTGTTTAAATGATAATCCGTTTCGGGATTTACTATTAATCGCTGATCATTTCCGTGCCTCTTAGAGAAAATTTTTGCAAATTTCAAGCTTGGCTGAGTCACGTGGTACGAATCTTCATAGAATGTATTTATAAAAAAAGCCTACTGTAACTGTGCTGTATACTGTGATTAACGCGATAACTTTGTAGGGATACTACGCGTGAAAACGACTCGTGAAATTATAGAACAAGTATAGATCTCATCCCGCACCTAATACACCTCTTATCGTTAAATATATTACGATATAAAATCGTGTCCCCCATCTGTCGGAGCTACATAGTTGAAATTCCTAATTGGTTGAAGAAATATAATCACCAAATTTATTATTGTTCAACCTCGTTGATTTTGATATTATCATTATTATTATACCGGGCACGATTTTGCGTACGATACAATACGATGCGATAAATAATTAAGTACGTAACATTACGTTACGCATAAAAATAAATATTGAAAGTAGAAAAGGACGTTCGAACCACGACCTTTAGAAATAATTCTGTCAAATTACTAGCTGATGTATGTTACAATATCTAGCATATATATTGGCATAACATATAATTATTATTCGCGCTGTTTAGATTATTGAACATAGCATATTTTTTCTCAAATATTATCTCACGACATAGAAGTGTTTTTTCACAGAATCGCCTTACTCAATGTGGAAATTAGGGGAAGATTTCCACCTTGCAGTTTGGTACTTTTGTTGCATGAGCTAGCTTTGCGTAATAATAATATATTCAATTGTATTAGACGAGTTTATTTTGCTTCACCGTTAGATAATTCTTTCGAGAGGAAGTAGAAATGGCAGAAAAATGTACTGTGCTCGATAATTAATCAACTATAATTGGTCAATCGATTAATTAGCATTATATTCGTATATGACATCAAATAAAACATCACAAATCAAACTGAAAATTATCTCATTCGGCATTGTAGTATAGGGACCAAGGAAAGAATATTCGCGAATATCGTCATTACTTTTAGTTCTTTTTCAATAGTTTTCATGTCGGATATCATCAGACGAATTTTTTTTAATTCATGGAACGAGATGAAAAAGAAATACAAAAAGTATATTTCAATTACATATATCACTTATTTGCCCAATTCGGCAGAGAACGAGGGTCTAAAAATATATTATATAAATGTCTTTGATCAATGTACATTTTTCAACCCCTAATACATGATAGAATAGAAAAATATTATGTTCGCTGTTGAAAATCTCGCTCTCGGCCTTAGTTACGTACAAATACACAAAATAATCAACCACTCACGTGCACAAGTACGTTTATTAACAAACATAATTACATACTGTGAACACTCCTTGGGATCATCATCCAGTTTTGCTGCTCAAAAAAAAATAAAAAACAAAAATAAAAAAAAAATACTATTACAAGCTAATCTGTGAATATTTGTATATTATTAACGACTATGTCTAACATTGAATAAAAACTAAATAAGAAAAAAGTATGTAAGGAACGCGATTAATATCTAAAGTCTATAAATATTTAACAGATGTGTGACGTTATATTTATATTATTTCGGTAATTTGATCAGTACTTGATTATCCGAAAGATATTAAATTCTTTGTAATTTATTTACGTTCTTCTAACGAGTATGAAAAAGATAGAAATCCGCTAGCTTATACGCGAAAATAAATGTAATGTACAGAAGCTGAACATCATTATGTATATAATGCAGATTTTGTGGGAAGCTCAATCATGGGGAAGTGTTTGGGCGGCCCGCAGAACGAAAATTCCTGTATATTCTTATTCAAGCTATATTTTTGAGTGGCATTGATATCGATTAACTCTTTTTCTGATGAAATATGTAACAAAAACCTGCATTTGAGGTGTAGATTTGGATACCTTAAATTCCATGGAAATTATGATATACCTACGTAACTGCGACATCTTGATTCATTAGCTGAGTGCTCGTAATATAGTAATAGAAACTGCTAGTCCAAAATGTCTGTGATTGACATTATATGATAAATTTTATCACGTTATTACACACTACGAAATATAGAGTAACTGAATAATATAGCGCTACCTTTACTTGCATTGGTATTTAATGCAGTTATTGTTTGTGTCAGAATACGACAACGACGTTTAACTTCAACGATTGAGATCGACAGCTGAATCGCCGCAAAAAATTCTTTTAATAACCGCTGATATTAGAAACCCCATTTTCACTGGGATTTCGATTGACGGCGATGCATAATATGTACCAGAAATTGGGCATAAATAATAGTAGATTTAGGAAAGAAAAATAATTCTAAGTGTAACGTTTGCCAGCTATTCATGATAAAAACGATGATAGAAAAAATGTATAGCTGGTTACTTGAAACTATATAAAACTACGATAGATTTTAAAGAGTAGCTTTTTATCCACTCGATGAGAACTATTGCAATTGAAGCTGCGGTAGCGCTGACGCGAAATCAATTTCTGTCATCACTTAATCCTGAATTGAATCAATATATTTAGACTGTAGCGACCATGAATCATCTATTTCATAATGTACAAGATTCACGGATTTATTTCAGTGATTGATACGGTCATGTAATAGTCAATATAAATACCAAAAAAAAAAGAATTTGATACACTGAAAAGTGGCTATTATATTTCTACGTAGATAATTCATTTCTTATGATTATCGTAATTCGCGATACATATACATATATGTATGTCAAGTCTATTCGAATAGGTCAAGTCACAAACGTTTGTAGTATAGAATCTGAAGAATTCATATTCATATAAAATTGGTCAGTAGAAATATAGCTGATGTAGCCGCAGTTGGACCATATTAAAATGAAAAGAAGAACAGATTATGATATCCATTACCTATTGCACATCGCGCGTCGGTGTACGCGATCGGTTCACAAATAATTATATGTAAGGGTAACTTGGTATTATAAAAATAAAAAGTGCTTACAATCACGAAATTATCTAACTATATGTAGCTGTATGTTATATTACTTATAAATACATGACGAATTATTATAAATGAACGCTCTGTGCGACATATACTATATAATTAGCGCGCAAAGTTATAAATTACTTGATAAAAAATAAATATATAAATACAAATTGAGGATTATAGGAATATGAATAATAACGTTAGTAAGATTAACATCTAGAGTGGACTGGTGCGGGTAGAACTGAGCGAATCCCTGATCTTTTTTCACTCCTGATATTTTATAGAACAACCTACTACTTATATTAAAAATCTGATACGTGAATATACACACACGTATATCTAACGATTCATATACTAAATTGCAGCATTACTCGTAGGCGTGTAGCTACATAATAATTATTGATTACCACCATCCACCTATATTGCGCGTTTAATAATGAACACTAGGTTTAATCTACCTTATAGTCTTTATATTATATATTTCATATATAGCTTACTGAAAATTAATATTTATCATGACTTCGTATCTTATAATCCTTTGAATCAATTTTAATAAAATCATAACTCAGTCGATTGAAAATCAAGAATTCCGATTTACTTATTCACCTAGGAAACCTTTCAACTATTGTTTCTTAAGTAAAATAAAAGGGGGAACAGAGTGAAAATACCATTGGTTATGAAACTTTTTTTAATTTGTCGTAATATTCGATATATATACAAGTATTGTACAACAATACAAGTATTGTATATATACAAGTGTGAAATGAACATTCGAGCTTAATAAAATAATTGAAAAATGTTATTTACAAATAGAATTAGTACCTAATACAGAGATTTGCTTTACAGATTTATTTGTAGGATTTCTTGGCTCGCCAATCCAAGAACTCGTTAAACTCTGCTTCGTCACCACTTGATACATCCTCCTCTACGGTTATACTTTTTCTTTCTACTTGTTCCTGGACCTGCTCCTTGCGTCTCTCTAACTCCAGAACTCTACAAACGTAAGTAGTGAGATTATTTCATGATGAAAACATCCTGATCACTGTTTTTACCTGGACCAGTGTCTCATCTGTTCTTCAATTTCGTCAAGCTGTCTCTCGGTTGTTGCTTCCTCCTGGTCGTCAGCTATGATTTGCGCCGACTGTGCAGCCTCTTCTTTGATCTCCTTTTGGAACTTTTCCCACTCTTCTTCGATAGGGTCTTTGTACTCAACATTTCGGACCTTAAGAAGATTTAGGCCATTAGGACAATCTTCTGATATTCTGAAACAACTTAATATCGCACCCTTATTGCCCCTACCTTAGCATCCATTATAGGGTCATCAAAAAACCCCTCTGGTAGAGGAGCAACGCTTGGGTCTTTTTCTTCTTCTGTATCCTTCATTTTAACATCCTCATTTATTTCTAGTTCAACTGATGCTTCTTGTTTCGATACATCAGGCTTGGGTGTGGACCTCATATTATTTGAAGTGGCAGTAGTATTGTCAAAAAAATCATCTGGCAGTGCAGATTGTAAGGAGGAGCCATTTTTCAGAATGCTTTTGAATTTTTTGTTCGAGGAATCTCCATCTCCCGAAGAGGAAGATCGCTTAAAGCTACGCACAGCAACTGCTGGAGGGGCTGCAGCTCGAGTATGAGATTTTTTGGCCAATGCTATGTTTTCCTTGTGCGTTTTTGAATTAAGATGAACGTTCCACACCGTTTCGTTGCGTACAATGCTCTTGCAGAGAATGCAGATTAGCTGACCAGAATCTGTATATGTGTCTTTAAATAAGGAATAACACTAATTCTGAAGTTGTGAGATACAACGATGCTGGTTGTGGCATAGAAGTAAGAATTTACAAAAGGATATTTGGCTATTGGTGATTCAATCCTCGTTACCGTGGTCAACTTCTTCTTGTGCTCATTCATTACTCGTCGCAAATCATTTTGAGTCACTTTTTTCTTGTTGTTTTGCAGAGACATGGTGCACTCTTGTATTTTGGACAGATGCAAATTGTTAGATCAGACTTGGGTTAAGTGGGGTTGAAGTATAGTTTGGTTTGTTGCTTTAGTTTCATCTGTTTGACAAACTGATTGGAACCGAATATTTTCTTCAGCAACGAGTATATTTCAATGATAAAATTTGAAATACATTTAGTCACACAATGTTTTTGAAATTTTTCCACAATAAACTAGGTGAGAAAAGTGACGTACTTTGAAGGAGAAACCATACAGCTCTGCATGTCAGCTGCGAATGACGCCGAGGGTGGTCCTTTGCGATCTTGTTTGTTGGTCTTCGCGCATTATTTAAACACTTCTTGTAAGTTGGACTTATTTTAGCTAAGGTCTGTAATCTGGTGGTAAGAAACACCAGATGATTTTCAGATCTTTTCCTGATTTTTTGCCTTTTTACCAATTTTTTTTTCCGATTTATTAGAATATTTAAAAATTTGTTTTCGACTTTTTCTGGATTTGAGAAATTTTTTTCCCTTGAGCCGCCCCTGTATGGGTACGGGCCCCAAAGATTAATTGTCCGGCACTATTTTGAGGCCCCGCCTTTTTTTCTCTAAGCCACGCCCACCGTGAGTACAGCTAGCGCCATGTGGCGGAATTTTTGTGAACTAAAATTCCAGAACGCATAAGTTTTGTCATTTCTCCCAGCAAAGCCGGAAAAGTATTGGCACCAAATACATCTCGTTCACGCATCACATTGCCTGACGTCAAGGGGCAAGAAACCTGGGATTTTAGTTCACAGAAATTCCACCACATGGCGCTAGCTGTATTTCCAGGACTAGTCACGTGGGCCTTTAGAGGCGGGGCTTAAAAATAGTGCCGGACAATTAATTTCCTGGGCCCGCATCCTTCCAGGGGCGGCTCAAAGTGAAAATAATTTCAAAAATCGGAGAAAATCGGAAAACATGTAAAAAAATCTTAAAAAAATGGGAAAAAATCAGGAAAAATCAGGAAGAATCGAAAAAAAATCGGGGTCAATTGCAGAAAATCGGAAATATCGGAAAAAAATCGAGAATGAACCCAATATTTTTCACCCTGACAATGAGTAATGTGCAAAGACTATAGTCTTTGGTGTTTTTCGCCCCGAAAAATGTGCAAAGACTATAGTCTTTGGTGTTTTTCACCCGGAAAAATGTGCAAAGACTATAGTCTTTGGTATTTTTCACCCGGAAAAATGTGCAAAGACTATAGTCTTTGGTAATTTTCACCCCGAAAAATGTGCAAAGACTATAGTCTTTGGTAATTTTCACCCCGAAAAATGTGCAAAGACTATAGTCTTTGGTGTTTTTCGCCCCGAAAAATGTGCAAAGACTATAGTCTTTGGTATTTTTCACCCGGAAAAATGTGCAAAGACTATAGTCTTTGGTATTTTTCACCCGGAAAAATGTGCAAAGACTATAGTCTTTGGTGTTTTTCGCCCCGAAAAATGTGCAAAGACTATAGTCTTTGGTAATTTTCACCCCGAAAAATGTGCAAAGACTATAGCCTTTGGTGTTTTTCGCCCCGAAAAATGTGCAAAGACTATAGTCTTTGGTGTTTTTCGCCCCGAAAAATGTGCAAAGACAGTCTTTGGTGTTTTTCACCCCGAAAAATGTGCAAGGACTATAGTCTTTGGTGTTTTTCACCTCGAAATCCCGAAAAATCGTCTCAAAAATTAGCAAAGACTTTGAAAAATCAAGCTTTCGACAATGCCGTTCAGTTTTTTACGAAAAACGTTGACGGAAAATTGCGAGTAATCTCGAAACAGTCAATTGCGAACGTGCAATGCGGTATTCGGTCATCGGAGCGTCTCGTACATACATCCTTCTTTTCCGAAGTAACGGCAGTATGGCCTCAGCAGCCAAAGCGACGTCGTCATCAGGAGCGACATCGATGGTAACGCGTACATTCTTTGCGAAGAGAAAGAAGAAGCTATCGAAGAGGGAGAGACATATTTTGGGGTAAGGATTAGCAATGGATTAGTACGCATTTACTGCTGCGCCATTTAGTTGGTTGAGTCCAGTGTCCAGTTTTGATTGAGCAGTCACTCGAGAAGGAGTATTTCGTTTGATCTAGATATTTTGAAAAAGTGGTAATTGGCAGCTACTGAAAGACCTATATCATTGGAAATTTCGTGTATTCCCTAATTCGGAAATTTTTTCATAAGCACTGGTGAGCATCATGTTTTTACCCTGACGATCGTATGTCCGAATAAGAATAGTAGTATCAATAGTTGATGAATCGATTAGTATTTCGGAAGCCCTTTTTACTATTCAATCAATTGAATGAATGAATGAATAACTGAATTGCGTAATCAAATTATTGATAAGGTATGATTTCGTTGCTTCTGACTTGATGTGTTCATTCATTTATTTATTCAGTTATGCATATATTCATTTATTTATTCAATTCTAAAATGTGCCTAATTTCTATACATATAATCTCACATGTGAAGCGAATTATATTTTGTACGTCTGCAGATTATAAGGAATTACTTCGATCGCTAACTCTCGTGAAGATATTCTTGATTTTTCACATTTTTGACCGATAAACTGGCGATAACTCGGTCAATTTTAAAGATAGATCGTTTTAACTTTCAAATTTGGATTCCTGAGATCAAAATACATAGGAATAGCATAGGAAACTCCATAAAAAAAATTATTGAATTTTGTCTCAAATTTTGAGAAAATCCTAAGGCTATAGGCTTACCGTTTTTTTGGGTCAAAATGTGAAGTATTTCTAAAATCAATTGCAGGACACTTTTCTTGTGTATTTTTGCACAAGGAATACGAATACGTCGATTAAATTGAGTTAGGAATAAATCCCATCGAGATATCCTCGATTTTTCACATTTTTGACCGATAAATTGGCGATAACTCGGTCAATTTTAAAGATAGATCGTTTTAACTTTCAAATTTGGATTTCTGAGATCAAATTACATAGGAATAGCATAGGAAACTCCATAAAAAAAATTATTGAATTTTGTCTCAAATTTTGAGAAAATCCTAAGGCTATAGGCTTACCGTTTTTTTGGGTCAAAATGTGAAGTATTTCTAAAATCAATTGCAGGTGACTTTTCTTGTGTATTTTTGCACGAGGAATACGAATACGTCGATTAAATTGAGTTAGGAATAAATCCCATCGAGATATCCTCGATTTTTCACATTTTTGACCGATAAATTGGCGATAACTCGGTCAATTTTAAAGATAGATCGTTTTAACTTTCAAATTTGGATTCCTGAGATCAAAATACATGGGAATAGCATAGGAAACTCCATAAAAAAAATTATTGAATTTTGTCTCAAATTTTGAGAAAATCCTAAGGCTATAGGCTTACCGTTTTTTTGAGGTGAGAAAGATTATTCATATTCTGCAATCTCGGGAATCTGGATCTGGTGTCCGAATCCACTCGTATACAGAATGGAGGAAGTTGACGCCGTAACTTTATACTAGGAATATTCTTTGTCGTTGAAATTTCGAACAATTAGGTATAACTAATCACACGTTAATGAACTCTCGTATTAGTACTCATTACATCATGATGTTCTCAAGTGCGGGATAGTGGTCCTCGCGTTCGAACACTATAATTTGTCTATCCATAGGATTCGGGAATTTATCAAAGGTTCAGAAATAATCTTCGCCGTTATATCGTGAACAAATTTATTAATAAATCTTAGGTTTAGGTTTACAATTCTACCATATTTCATGTATGACATTTTTTTCAGGCTTTCAATCAGTCATCACTGTGCCTAGTTCATCGCAGTACTTATTCAACTTCCAACCACGAAGGGCAGGCGTTGTATGGCATTGCACAATTCGTTTACAGGTATGACATGAATATCAGTACGATATAAGTTAGAGTACATTATAAAAATATATTCAATGTAATATTGTATTATAATATCACATTGGCAGTAATATATTAACAGATAATATGATATAACATTAAACTAATATATTGACATACAATATCATATTGGTAATAAAATATTCTTATATTACGTCATTATTAATGCACTATTCGTATATTACAGGTACTCTGAGATGCTGTCGCCGCATTATGACCCCCTGGACTTCCCCTGTTCATCAGGGGGAGTCCAGGGACCCGTCCCCTGGGACTGCGCGGCCTCCCACCGCCCCCGGGGTCCCAGGGGACCCAGTCCCCGAGGACTTGTCTCCGGGGATTCGGTATCCCCGCTGGAGGGGATGCCATATCCCGAGGGACATGTCCTCGGGACTGGTCTTCGGGGACGCAAGTTCCCCCAGGGACACGTCCCCGGAGATGCGGTATCCCCGCTGGAGGGGATGCCGTGTCTTTGGGGGCGTGGCCTTGGGGGAATAAGCGTCCTCGAAAATCCCGGGAAAAGGAGGTCCCAAGCGGTCACTCGTTTTCTTGATTTCTCTAGAGAAACGAAAAACAAAGTGTCCGCTTGGGACCTCCTTTTCCCGGGATTTTCGAGGACGCTTATTCCCCCAAGGCCACGCCCCCAAAGACACGGCATCCCCTCCAGCGGGGATACCGCATCTCCGGGGACGTGTCCCTGGGGGAACTTGCGTCCCCGAAGACCAGTCCCGAGGACATGTCCCTCGGGATTTGGCATCCCCTCCAGCGGGGATACCGAATCCCCGGAGACAAGTCCTCGGGGACTGGGTCCCCTGGGACCCCGGGGGCGGTGGGAGGCCGCGCAGTCCCAGGGGACGGGTCCCTGGACTCCCCCTGATGAACAGGGGAAGTCCAGGGGGTCATAACTGCGACGTTGGAAGATATGCGACCTGTAACATAAATAAGAAATATACAATTAGTCAACTGATTGCATAACTTACCTAATTTATGACTTATTTTATGATCAATATATAAGACGTTCTAATTATAACAAATTGTACCAAGTTATATGATAATAAATGATTGTCTTGCCTTATTGGCGTATGTGATGAATTTTATTGTGGGGGGTGTATGCATCTACCGAGTCTAGTGGGTAATGCTGGGTGTTCTGATTTGATGAGGAGTATTTTGAAAATATTTTCCAAGGGGTTGCAATTTATATACTCAGACTCTGAACGTTGGATTGTACTAGGGACTCTCGACAGGGATAAATTAAATGAAACATACCTCCGCAAAAAAAGGAGTTGTACGTCTCATGTGTTGCAGATCCATCTCTACCGGAACAGGATGGAGAGGAGAGGATCTTTGGAGAGACTCGTTGATGTCCTGATTCGCTTGCATCGCGCAATGGGCATCTACCAGAAAGAAAGAAGAAATATCACCTGTACAATCCTAGTCACGATATAACAATCGCTTATATTCATACTCTATTTGTATTCACGAAAAAGATCAATAAATCATTCTAAATTTCATTGAGAAAAGAAATTGAGTGAATCATTGTTAAATCATCCCTACGAATTTTTCTGGAGCTGCATTCAGTGCATTTGCAATATATCCTTCAGCGAAGCTTGTAATAACGTTATCAAACTACAATGGAAAACCGACGCTCGAGCGATTTGAAAACTATTTCATGGACGGCCCGAAAAATCAGACAAATTTCGTATAGAAAGTTGATTGAGAATAATGGCTATATCTGATTTGTATTAGTTAGATAAATCGATTGATTATCTCCGAAGGCCGGAAAACAGAATGAAACGCGTAATTCAATTGAAAAGTCATCTCTCAGAATTTCAAAGGACTATTGAGAATACCGGGCTAGTATATTTCTAACGATTGTATTTAGTATGAATAGTCGAGAGCGAGTGTTCGAAATACATACAGGAACGTTTGCGCTACCGATTTGAACAATATTCAACTAAATTTTATGTGAAGTTCTGCTCACCGTTCTCTCTCTCTCCATCGTCGCTCTGAGGAACCTGCCTTGTTTATTTTGATGTCGCTCCTGATGTCGCCGCTCCTGTCGCCGAAGCCGAACTGCCGTCGAATCCAAGACGGAAGACCTGCAACACATATGTACTCTGTTGACCATGTACCAAATTAAACGCCCCGATCGGACGTTTTGTGATTGGCTGCAATCCGTTCGATTAGTATACATATATCGCTTTGTGTCTGAATTAATGCATTTGTTAATTAATCATCATCAATCGAATAATTGAAGGCCAAATCGTTTGTGTGAGATTTGAGCGCGATAATCGATTGAGATGGTGAGGAAAACAAAAGTTTACGGATCTCTGTGCTATATTATGAACAAATGAACCAGTTGATGAAAAATAATTGTGTAATACATTTGAGGCCATAGGCTTTGCGTTTTTCATAATTCAATAAATAAATAAATAGACAACTAACTAAATTAATGAATGAACAAATCAATGAATACATACATTCAGAGGGATCGAAAATATACCCATCAATTATTATCAATATTAATAGACACTACGATAGCTTTACATGTCATTTCGTAGAAATCATGAATAAATTAATAATTCAATAAATGAATGAATTGACGAATGATTCAATGACTGAATAAATAGATAAATGAACACATAAAGCTAGAAGCATCGTAATCATACCAGCATAGATATCAATACATCTATGATACCAGTTTAATAATTATTCGAATGAATAATTGATTAGTTATTTATTGAATGAATGAATAAATAAACAAATGCTTTCAAAATACTGATGAATCGTTAAATAGTTTGAAATACTATTCATAATAATTAATTGTTTGATTACTAAAACAGTCTGCAATCATAGACACGACGATTGCTTTACATTGACAATGAGAGTAGATAGGCATTAGATATGAATTCATAATTCAATAAATAACTAAATAGATAACTAACCAAATGAATGAATAAATGAATAAATGAACATATAAATTGTAAGTAGAATTATTCACGAAATGGGCAGCGACATGTTTGAATCCTATACCTTGTGGCAACGCGGGGATGAACGCGGATAAGCGAAAGTTGTATAACTTTTAGATTTATGATAGCTTTCCAAAATTTGAGGGCAGTCGCCGGTATTACTTCTGTATCTTTAAATCATTTTTCCGGAACATATTAGGTAAGTTCAGCATTTGAGCGAAAATGATCGATACAGCAACTGTAACATTCTGAACCTCAATTTCGTGGAGAAACCCAAAAGTTCTCTCACAGCTGGGTACCGAACTAAAGATCCGAAAATCCAGAACCCGATTGTGACGTGAATTCCTGATTCGAGGATTCGATATAATCATATTTATCGATAATTAATATCCTTACAATCAGATAACAATCAACCGGAACTATGCTACAGTTTGATGTAGTACATGCCCAGCAACTTGTTATATACTTCAATCCTTTAATTTAGAAATGAATAAATCATCTTTTACCTTGTCAACTCTATTTTTTTCAAGGAAACCACCTGCGCTAAGAATCAGATAAGATAATAATGATTTCATTTTTACGCTCCATGCTACGCAGATCAACAATCACGACCTCATTATGATCAAATTGTGAAAAAGTAACCAATATATAAATAATTGCATAGAATAGCACCATTCGACGGTGAAAAAAATCACAAAGATATATGGGCTTTGTGCGTGCGTGTAGGTCGCGCGAGTGAATTTACAGAGACTTTTTCATTATAAGATGACAGGTGTGAATCTGATTTGGAATTTATTTTCAATTCTTTTTTTTTTCCCTTGGCGTCAGAGCTGTTTGGTAAGCGTCCTTGTTGTCAAGGTACGATAAGATCTGCTGATTTTCGTCTGGCTCTCAGCTGAGTGAGAATTGTAGAAAAGAGGCTGAACTTGGTACATTTGCTGACTCGACTCAACCACTGCAGGGACATTGGGTTAGACGAATCCCAGATGCCATCTTTTCGAACTTATTGCTCTTTATAGGATTCGCCGAGTGCTTCGTACCCTGCAGCCTTACAGGACTATACCGCAGTTACAAACCTTCTTTCACGAATTCATATTTCATTCTTTTATTATGCATTATCACGTCGAATATTCTTTTTTTCGCACTTTGCGAAATTCACTCGAAGCACTACCGCATACGCATCGCTTTGATAACTGTATTTTCCCGCGAATGGTAGAATCTTAGAAAATAATAGTCCCTTACCTCGCCTCGGCGGGTGAGGGTGAATTTGAACTACCCCAAGTTTTCAGAGAAAATCTTCAGTTAGCTCGACTCCAAAACAACTACGGGAGACAGTACCACGTGTGTTTAATGCCACGTACCTAATGTTACGCCCGGTGGTATAAGGCGTGTTGCCAACAGCGGTAGTAGTTCTGTTTGAAACTGTCTGAATTCCTTCTACCGCCCCCGTTTCTACCCTAGGGTCCAACTGGGTATACGTCACAAAACCTACGCAGGGTGGACGAGATAACGGCCAATGTTATACTTATTACACGTGTACGTATCTACACGCGGTGTATACAGCGGAGAGAAAATCTTGTCGCGACAAACTCATTTCACACTCATTTTCCAGGCAAGATAAGGTGTGACAGAAGCGTGTAATTAACCAGGGTGTGCACCATCATTTTCATCGGCCTATCGATTTTTCTGCTTTCATTCACGTATACTTTCAGGGTTGAGAGTTTATTATAGGAATGCGGATTTTACAACGTTTTTAGTTGGCGCATATTTTTGAGACCCTGGGTACCCCATCCTCACGTGTGTCGAGAATGTCCTGCAGGGTACGTCCTACATGAATATTCTCTATACTTTACGTAGGTAGTAAATATGTACGTTGACGTATACGTTAGCCTAGTTTACGAGCAGTTCCGTCACTTCCTCGCGCGTTGTTCGGGGTCAGCGAAAAAGACAGGCGCTCGAGGCTTCCTCGGACTCACCTGCACCGGGTCGCGATATTCCGACGTTTCATTATTAAATTCGTCAATTCCTGGCCGGGTCACCGTTTTAATATTGATTATGCGAATGAGAAATAATTTAGGAGAACGATTAATTCAACTAAAGCCCTGGTTTTCGGTGGTTGTTTTTGCACGCGTAGAAACACCCCGTACGAGTACGTTGTATCGAATGAATTTTCATCGAACTCCGGGGTTTCTATATCCCCTGGAAATATGTCCGTGCGCATTTCCGTCATTTTGAAAATATATACCGGACTTATATCGGCAGGTGAGCTCATATAGCTGTAACATATACCGATTGTCTAACAATAAAAACGATCCCGGCGAGATGGAAAACTGTCGACGGTGCTAGCGCCGCCATGTGAAATGTGAAACACGATTTCTATTACGTTACAGATTTCGATGGGATGCGATAATATCCCCCGAAGATCCTGCGGCGGTATTTCAAAGAAAGACAATCGCGAGCTACGTGGAATGATGTACTTATTTTCGTAAATTAAAAGGAGTTATTATCAACGAGAAAGGTCAATTTGAGATTCGGTGTTGAAATCGAATATGTCATCGGAATATGTTTCGTTCTTTTTTCTCCGCAACGGAAAACCGGAATCGAAATCAGAAAAAAAAACGTCTCCGATTTCGTCTTCGTTTTCCCGGTTCACCCCATACCGCGTACGATTTAGGTATATGCATACACAAAGGTTTGGCCTTTCCTCGAGACTCCGAAAAAAAACCATGAAAAATTAAACCAGTTCTACTCCTGTGTTCAAAAGTAAAGACGGAATTCTAGCGATTCGACTGCTTAAATATTCCTTCACTCAGAAATATGGCGAGTGTAACCCCAGTCTCTTGTGAATTTTCGTCATGAATTTTGTAGAAATAAAAAACGTACGCATGCGACGCGAAGAGAAAAATTCTTGCAAAATAATTAGAAATCACTCGCACCAGTCAACGCTTGATTCAACGATAGCGAACGCCGTCAATCGTAATACGATGATTACGGTTAAAAACATGACATATTCAGGTACTGAATATTGATCGCATTACCAGAAGACTGCGATGTGACGGTACAACGGCGCAGAATAATTATAATTGCCATCGATACACGTGAAAGTAAAAAGGGATAACGTGTAAAGGCGGTGGATGTTTTTTTTCCTAGTCGTGTCCACCGTTGCAGATGCACATTCTGATTATTACAAAACATTGGAAAAAAATTAGACACGTGTGGATTCCCCACAGTCTAGACCTTCGTTTTCTCACATGTCACCTTAGAAATTGTACGACGAAATAAGTAAAAGGAGGAAAGAGGAGAGAATTATTAAAAAAATGAAGTCCACGGTGCCGGTGGGAGAGGACGGCGTTGTAAATTCAAAAGATAGTTTTATGACTTTGGAGACTACTTTTTTTCCCTCTTCTCACACAACCAATAGACATTGTGCCGTCACTACGGCGTGTCGCTATGCCCCTTCTTTAGGGGTTTATTATCGCGTACCTGTCGTACCTTCCACTACCATCCGCAGCGCCGTGCGAAGGTCTCTTTGACTTTTAGACGCAGGATTTGGAAGGGCACGTGGTCACGGGATAGTTCATTTTCATTAAGGTCGTCAAGGAGTGTTGTGGGTAAAAGGGTTTCAGGGTGTTACGGAAGATCTGATTTATTTGAAGTGGTCCGATGGTACCTAGTCCTCGCAGTGCTGAACTTAGCCCCGAGTTGATATCGTTAGTTGTTTTAATTACTGCGAAACTAAATCCAAACTACTCGTTAATATCCTCCGGGATTGAGGAATTTTGTATTTTGTATTTTTTTCGTTCGTTTGCTTTTTTACATCCATTTAACCGTAGCGCGTTTCGAAGGTTAATTAAATCTGGTTTATTAATTATTATGATCAACTTTTTATTTTACAAAGTTTTCTTCTCCGCTCTTAATTTCACTTGTGAGATATAAAGTCCCGAGCCCGGTTTATTTATCGCTCGACGAAATGGATTTCTTGTTCACTCGCGTAATACGTATATACAGCTACGCATAAAGTATGCGAAAATTAGACGCAAAAAGAATTTGAAGAAAAGTTGAATCGGTAAATAAAAACAGAAGGAAGCGAAATGAAACGGCTGCCGTCCAAGAATTATTAACAAAAGGATTATTTACTCTCCGCTCCAATTTCCCCCTCCGACAGAATTGACAATTTTATAAATAGGTGTATCATATCTAACCCCATTCACTCTTCGCTTTATTCCTCCCTCACCATCGAAATAGCGACCATATTTAATGAGATTTTCTTCCAGCCCAAGTTTTACTTCACGTATAATACTGCAGCAAAGTCGTTTTACCCGGTTATGGTCCCTCTTTTTGACTCCGGCAAGGTTCCTGGAATCCGGCCTCGTTTCAGCGGCGGGAAATCAATAAGTCGAAGAATGACACTCGCCATGGTAGTTCGACAAAGTATACAAAATACAGATAACTAAGCTGCTCTAATAATTTCGGGTGTATTAAGGACTTACGGTCGCCCGTTGACCCCTAGAAAAGCGCGATTTATATCGGCCCTGGTTTCAGAAAAAAATTCCGTCCCCCCTCGCCATTTTATAGATCTTTTTTTTCTTCACCCGCATCTAAAGATCGCGACACAGCGTGGGGTGCAGCGACCCTCCAAGGGTTGTAGTAAATGAAAATTGCCTCCCGAGTCCTGCAGAAAAGCTCCTTGGGACGCGACAATGCGAAAAGCTAAGAGCCACGGCGTAGTTTCTCGAAGGGCAATTTTATTTTATCCGATTAATTAATCAACAGGTTCCTAAATCGGAGAGCACCTATATATAACCGCGAGTTAACGATATATTTAATTATCAGAATCATGAGGCACAACCCACGACGATCGGTTTGCATATTGTTTGGAATCGAGAGTTGATGAAAATATGTATTTCAAGTGTATCGTGCACCGCGATTGCTGAAGCTGCAAGTCGTCCTCAACCTCATTTCGATAATCGGTTGCCAGGCGATATCGCTTCGGAGTAACTTTAAACTTGGAAACTTGGAAGTGCACACTACTGTAAACTTGTACTTGCGTTAATGGACCTTTATGAATTTCGAGCAGAAGTCCCGGTGCACGTGCGCGGACGGGAGATGTTTCCGAATTCTTGCAAGATTGCAGAAAAATGGGCAGCTTGAAATTCCCTCATTCGAGAAAAGAGTCGCGAACTCGCGAGTAGGTTGTTTTATCCTATTTTTGCGTGGTCACCTTCCTATAAAAAAAAAAGCTCTCACGAGGAACAAAATTCTCCATTGTTTCGTAATTTCTTCACGCTCCTATTCTATTCCAAAAGAGATGCCCGAGCCGAAAATATCTCGAATTTCGAAATAAATGTCGCACAGGGGATTATAAAAGATACATACGTATTCAGAAATAATAACGTATGAAAAGTAAATTCATTATTTTATAATATTCTGGTGCGCTGCAGCGTGAAAAAAGCACTACAAATGCTCCAGTTGTAAGTAAATTCCTGCAGTACAGTGAAATTTATCTCTCTTTTCATTCTTTTCTATTCCTCTCTTCCCACCACCGTATCTGTATACATTCGCTATATTTTTCTTTGAAACATGTCGCAGTTCATTTTCCACCGGTTCAGTTTCCGGTTTGGCGACTCCTTGTTTTTCCCAAGACAATATGGCAGAAAGAATTCGGAAAAATTTTTCAGCACGTACCAACCACCAGCCTCCCGATATACGTACACCCCGTTATAGATTTCTAGATATCGAAAGAGGAGAGAGGGCCGGGTGGCTGCGGCTTCGCCCGTTCGAGGGCACAGGGAGGGAGGACGGTGGGTTCTTAAGGGATGAGGGAAAGAAGCGGCATATCGCGGGTAAGTTTTCAGGAGGCTTTTCCCGGTCCTACAGCGATTTCGCGAAGATTATTTTCGAGAGTAGGTATTTCCGAGGAGAATCTGTGGCAGAGCGAGGTGAGGACCGAGGTGAGGTTGGGTGCGATGCGCGATGGTGTGCAGGACGAGATTCGATTCTAAAGGGATACCGTCATACCGAAAATGTTAGATCGGAAATATATCTGGACGAGGAGGAAAACGGTGAACCGAATTCCACGCACGTTTTCAGAGTTCCGCGTACCTCCGAATCTGACTAGCCTCGGGATTTCACGTATCCTGGTACCTCTCGAATTAGCCCGTTTGCCTACCAAAACTGGACCGTCGCTGATACCGCCGTTGCTGCTGCTGCTGCTGCTCCGAATTTCGTTAAATCGTGTGTCTAGAAAATTTGGGAGAGAGCGATGTAACTACGTTAAACGCGGAGAAAAAATTACGCTACAATTCAACCTTGATGTTGTTCTAACATGATTATAAACTCCTCCGCGCGGCGTTGAAGTAAATCAGCGGGAAACCAAAGACCGCGGCTCGAGGATATAAGGAATAAATCGAAGGAAAATATATTCCACTGATTTTATCCCGCATAAAGGTGCGAAACGCCGGCTCGAGGAATAGAGAAAAGATTTCGCACACGTTTGTCCTGCACTTTGCGGTATACCAAATCTCTGCAAAGAAAAGATACATCCGTTTTCCAGAAGATTTCTTCAAGTTTTTCAACCGGCCGATTTTTCATCTTCCAAATCCTCCGCCGCAACTCGCGAATGAAATGAAAACCTCGTAGACGAACATTTTTTCCCCGCAAAAAAATTAAGAAGGCGTGTTGTATCGTACGGTCCGCAGTCGTCGCGAACTCTCGACGGTAAGCTTATAATTGACGACAAATTGCGTCAACGCGACGATAAAAATATGATAACCGATTACATCGCGAAGCAGCATGCACATCGGAAGGTTGCGGGCCGGAGGAAAATAATGTGTATCTGTATACCTATAAATGAACAAAGTGATTCATAGTTTGAGATAGCTCGTATCGCAGCACAGATCTGTAGGTAGAACTTCTCAAATGATTTACTGGGTGCGAGAGTTAGATTTAGCTGACGATAGAGACGTGAAAGAAATTTATCGAGATATCGATGTATTTTATACACTTCACAAGCGAAAAAAGATGATTTTAGTTAAACGCGACTTTGCAGCCATATTTTTAAGGACAACTTTAAGGAGCCCTTGTTCAAGATAACAAGACACTGGCTCGTACCCAACATTCATTCAAACGAGAGAGCGTTCGAATCGCTAAAGGCGGTATATACAATAGGGAGACTTTACCTCTCCGCCTCGGGGGTGTCTAATCTAGTACGAAATTACGCCCAGAAGCCTTGGAATATAATCATTGTTTAAATAAATCCAAATTTCGATTTAAATCGTGGCCAAATATTAAATGAAAAAAGGAAAGAATTAAATGAAAAAAAAGTTAAACAGCACACGTAACTTAATACCAGCCTGAACACCATTTGCAAAAGGTATTGTTTATAACCCAGAAAATGAATAACGATGGTAAAACATCCGAAAAATAATCTTATCGATTATGCAAGGGATTATTACGCGTCTGGATATTTATATATTTTTGCAAGCTTTGTGATGTATACTGACACTTTTATTTGCTTTTCTGATAACGCGATTTTATGAGCCCGCAGTGTCTTAAGGTGTCGCATTTTCTTACGGGTGTGTGTATTAAGTGTAAATAATTATGAACGTCATACACGCCCAAAGACGTCATTCCTTCGGAGATTTTTGTAGCTGATTACTAATTCCTCGAATACCCATCACGATATGATCGACGCATCGATTTTCATCTGGATATGAAATATACCGCGACGGACGGATCCGAATCGATCGTTTATTAGGATCGGAAAAATTCCAATATAAATCAATGATGATCTCACGAGCTTCGCATGATCAAGTGCGGTAATACCAGATGGATCGCTTTGCGCTATTATTCCATCGATTTCTTTCTAAAGAAGTTGAAAAACCTAAAAAATATAGGAATACGATATTTTTCGATGGTTCACCGCGTACCATCTTTGCGTATGCGGTGGAATTGGGTATGATCGGATTCTCCGATCTCTGGTAACAAGTTGACGTACAGATGAGGTCTAGGTACGGCGTCGGGACACACGGCGTCGTTTTCCCCTTCTACCGACGCTCTCTGCGCAAGCACAGGTGTAGTAAGCTCGCCCCGTATAAATGGGAGGCGGGAGACGCCGTGGCACACTTCGTGTTTGGTACGTGGCAAACGACCTCCGAACTTCTTTAAGCATCAGAAGCATCCTTGCCAAAGGTGAGTGGATACTTCACATCAGTTTATTGCGTCGATCTGCAACCCCCGATTAAAAAGAAAAAAGAAAAGAAAAAGAAAATCATTCGGCCATTGCCGATTAAAACACTTGTCGAGAATTTCCGCGGTGAATTCTCCTCCCTTTTTCTTCTTGATTTTTAAATCTCCGGGGAGTGCGTATTTAACAATCATCGAGTGAATTTGGTACTCTCGCGGTATCGTATGTTCTTTCCATCGGATTGTGTGAAGGATATCGACGTAACGTGTACGGCTTTAATTATAATTATTGCTAAAAGGTCTTCGTTTAATAATATCGACGTCAAAGCGAGAATCTAATTGAATTTTCGTGACGAATTACTTTTTGTTGAATTCAATTATTTTTTCATCCAACAACTTGTCTTGTTTCTTCCAACAGACACAGGTATGTGAGGTGGCTAGTCGCGAGGCAATGTTCCGTTCAAAAGTCCGAGCTTAACGCTGTGCTCCTACCTATTGAAATGAAATCCCTTTGTACGTCAGTGAGGGATGCCGTGTACCTAGTTTCACCGAACATCTTTTTACCAGCAATTTTATGAGTAAAATACGAACTTCTGAATCTGGATTTATAACTCGTGATTGAAATTTTATCAACCGATGTATATAATCACAGCTGGAAAAATACAGTTTTCGAAATTGACGATTTACCTCGATAAAAATGAAGGAGTGAGAGAAAAATCAGACGTTTAAGAAATTATAGGTGTACGTGATTTGATTTGCGGTAAATTTTGCCTCGCTTGAGAAGTATTGGAATCGGGCGATGCATTCTCGGCTATCTACGTTGGCATTCTCGGACTGTTTCCGATTCGAAAGGAATTCGATATACGCTGCAGAGTATATGGAGGAATTCGGGCTCGATCATCTGCCTCGAGCCGTTTCCTATACGTACAACGTATAACCGGGAAGCAATACCTGCAGGCACGAGTTATCATTACCCACTCGAAAATTGAAATACGTGGTTCGTGGTTTTTTTTTTTTTCCTTTTTGCTTTTTTTTTTTTCATCCGTGGAGTTACTCAACCCCCTCGCCCCGAATCGCCCCGTACAAGCACCCCTCGAATATCATTAATTCTGGCAATCGTACATGAAGTGCGTTTCACTGTGCGATCGGGGATAAAGATTTCGTTTAAATACATGCTTCGAACGAACTATACGCGATTCGAGGGATAGAGGGAGAGAAAATAAAAGGGGTACGTTGTAGGATATATTGAAAAATTTTCGACGGATACGCACTACGGCTACACAGCATACACTTGTATCCCATACCGGAATTATAAATCAATATTATGCAATCAAACATTAATCTTCTTTACACGAGAAAAGAAAAAAAAATCTTCCCTTTTCCTATCAAACGCAATTTCGTTTCGTTTCGTTTTTAAAGTTTGAAAAGCGTAGGCCGTTTCGTTGTAATTTATGATCAATTTCATCGAACCGAAGGTCGGGAACGGGTGGCCCTTTCGTTGTAAAGTAACTTTCTGATCGCTACACGTAATACTTCACTCGCGCACGTAAGAAGAAACATAAAAAATAAAAAAAGAAAAGAATCGAATCGCAAGGAATCGGATAAAAGCTATTTATTTATTAACAATAATCGCACTTTCTTTTTCTACGCAAATTAAAACAATCATCTTTTCGTACGAACAGCGAGTAATCAATTTTTATGATTATTTTACGCTGCAATAGATATACGTAATGTACACGTAAACGACACGACTTGGTGTAACTTCTACGCACCGGGACATAATTTATTCAGGATCTAAATGTGGGATACGTGGATTACAATCGTTGCCTGAAACTGAACTGTGAATCACAATTCGAACAACGTCGCGTAATATCTGACGGTACTTGAATTAGATAATGAGATGTGATTGAAAATTCGAAAATTCGTATTAACCCAGTAAAATTTACGTTTCTGTACGGTGTGGGTACGTGAAATATAGATTTTGTTTCCGAACGCGAGGGAAGAGAAATATTTTACGCATCCGAAACATGCTGCGCAGAATGCATTCGTATAAAATATTTGGAAAATATTTCCTCCCATCTCGTTTGCGGGTTGAAAATTTAGCCCAAGGGTCTTTTCGGTGGAGACCGGAGGAGCTTTTGTGTAGCCGGATAAAATATCCGAGCAATTTCGAGAGGTGCGGTATAATTAATCGAGTATCGAGATCGAAGGATATTATTATCTTACCGGGTCAACTTCGGTTCGTTTGGGGGGCGGCAAGGGTTGAAAGTCAGCCAGTTCTCAGGTGATGGGAAACAACGACATCGACTTTCTATCGCACGAAAACCACAAACTAAGCGGTTCTGTGTCAGGCTTTATCTTGCACGGTGAAAGTGGTGTACGGACTTCAGGGGTTGAAGTTGAAACCGACGCGAGTATTAGGGGTGCCTTTCTCATAATTGAAAGCCCGGGGAGCGATCTGAAAGAAGAGTTGTAAATTAATTCGTGCAGGATGAAAAAAAAGGAATGAAAAAAAAGTAGCGTGCATACAATAAACATTGGAATCATCGCGCGTGCATTTAATTAGCATGACTTTCAAGTTATTGTTTTTTCTCTTTTATGTCCTTACCCCTCTTTTGTTTCTTTGGTTTTCTTTATACCTCTTCACGTTCGAAAAGGGTTTCAATTTCTAACTTGGCGGCAATTATCTCCAGAATGTTTATTCTCGAATGCGAATAGACGGAGCGGAAACGAAACGAGGAAATTTTCACCTCGGTGCCATTCTAAATTGTGTAACGTTGGCAGCAACAGAAGCAGCGGCAGCTAACGCGACGCGGGAAATAAACCTGATTAACTACTCCCGCGAAGAAGAAACGAGATGGTGAATTCTACGTGTTAGGAAAATAGGGGATGGGGTAGCTACGCTGACTATCCGCGTTCGTCCTGCGCCTCTCTTGCTCAGCGAATATAATATATGCATATAGCTATGGGTATATAGAATACATTATATATTATATGCATAAGTATACGTACAGATAAATCGCATTATCGCGGACCTACAGAAATCAAATGTAGGGTACCTAATTGCAGAGAATTTTCTCACCGGAGTTCGCTACGTCTTATTATCGAATCTTATGCGACAATGCCATTCCTATGGTATTATTATTATCTTCGTGAACGGGAGAGCAGTCTTGGAGGAGGAATAAAATTTTTCACGAAAATGTCTCCGCGGGGACGAGGTTTTGTCGCGACGGAATTACCAGAATTTATGTAATATCGGCACGGTTCGTGTTCATTTTTTTCTCGAAATAACGCGCCATCGAGTGCAACTCCGACTGAATCTGACTGACTGGCTGAGCCATTGGCAGTTTTGGGATCTTTGTGTATACGTTTTATACTTATAAAAATATAAAGTCGAGGTTTTCTCAGCCGACGGGAGTCAGGTAACGGCAAAACAGACAAACTAGGCCGAGCATAGTGGAGAGAAAACGTAAACTTTATTCTATGTAAAGTTTAATTGACGGTTCATAAATTTCCCTAGGAATGTATACGAGTAGGTATGGATGAATACTAGGTGTTTGGCCTTCAATGGTATCGAATGAGTGAATATAACAATCAGATGATCCGATTGGGAAATTTTTTTCAAAAATTGTTAGCAATAAAAATTTCATCGTCTGTCAAAATTTTTTGAAAATTATCTCGCTCACGGTCGTTTCACGTACTTGTTCAACGAGTTAATCGGTAATTCGGATCTCGCAGATGCGACGACAAACTTCGTTTTGACGTAGGGGAGACCGGGGCAAGTTGGAGACGTTAAGCTTCAAGTGCGGTTTTTTAATCGATTGTAAGCGAATTTCAAAATCTGTTGTATTTTTCAAAAGTATGAGATGTTAGCTATTAAAAAAAAAATTGACATTGAATTCGATCATTCACAAACTATGTAATTTCCATTTTTCCGAAATTCTGCAAATTCGTCATCTTGCCCCGACCACGGGGCAAGATGACGAACCTATCGGGGCAAGTTGACGAATATTAGATTTTGGTTTAATGGGCCTAAAAAAATACTTTTTTCGTCAAAATATACTTCAGTTTATTCAAATCCATAAAAGATATGAAAATACAAATACGCATAGTTTATGTAGTTTGGCTTAGATATACAATTAACACTGGTCGCAAACGAACTGAGCTGCTCCTTCGACATTAGAACATGCCAACATTGAATCGTGAATAAATTTATTCATTTATTTATTTATCAATTTATTCAATGAGCTGCACAATCGTATGTAGCCTAAATATCGATTAACTAAACAACATGCAAAGATCTCGATAAGGACGATCCGTCAACTTGCCCCCACCATCTTGCCCCATTTGCCACTATTTGCAAAAAAAGAACCCCACAAAAAGTACATTGGTGAAAATTCGGAGATTCTATGATCTCTAGGATCTATATGCGTATAGAAATAAAGTATTAATTCACAAGTCCGATCTTGCTTATCTGTAGTTGTGTACAACTATTTTCTTGAGTTCCAGATATTACTTCGCACACGTCTGAAACCACAATGCCTCCGTAAAAAAGCCGGATGACCTTGCCACGCTAGCTATATCGCAAATATTATTGCGTAGAAGAGTGTTTAACACTTTTTGATAACTTACCCGGCGCTATCTGTCAAAATATTCTAAAAACAATCAATTCGTCATCTTGCCCCAGCCTCCAACTTGCCCCGGTCTCCCCTACTCGATTCGCACCCCGTTTTCGAGAACCCCGATGTACGTAGGAACGAGGAGGAGCAAAACGAGGAAGAAGAAAAGGAAATTGACAGTCAGAAAAAGTCGTGAAATAAATTTTCACCGTTGTCTATATTTTGTAATCCAGCCGTTTGTAATTTCACTCGATTTATCGCCCGCCTGCGTTGAAAGATAAAGAAGAATGCAAAGAATTCCGATTCGCGAGGGTGATTATTTTTCCGCGATAATATTCATCAATTTCATCGACGCTAATTATCCGAAAGGACGCGTGTGCGGGAAAAACCTGAATCAGCATTTCCATCGTCAGGAGGCCTCATCAGCCGTCGATATTCCTCTGTTTAATTAGTTTCGAGTGTCTTAGGGGTCCTCGAAAGCGTATCGTACTCACCCTGGGGATATACGTAGCTTGTATACTTTGATCGTATATCGGCAGAGAGATCTAAATTCAAGGCATCGTTGCAGCGGCGTATAAGGCACGTACCTACCAATACCGAAATATATTCACCACACCGTCAAATGTACTCGAATTTAATAGCGTTCTCTGGTCGTCCATTCAAACTTTCTCTTCTCTCTGTGCGAATACCGGTTCGCGCTGCGAACGAGGCAAAGCGTAGAGGTGACACCGGAGTCGGGACGTCGCGTCGGGGCGCCACGACGCGCGACGCGACGCGGGGTTTTCGCTATCCTCAGTTAGGGAGGTTCGAGATATTACGCTATAAGTATACATTTGTACGATATATCAAGTATTCCAAGGGTAAAGCGCCATGTACGTCGTCTACGTCGAGGAGGTTGTACGAGAACGGGCTTCCCTGTCGCGGGAATCGACGTAGGGGAGGATGATAATCGATCCACCGTTCCGCTGGCTGAGGACTTGGCGCCCGAATATCTCTCGAGGAGGAACGTGCTCCTGTTGGATCTCGAGAGGGGAGAAAAAAAAAAATTAGAACGATCCATCGAGTCGAAAATTTTTTTCGGAACGGTATACGACTATTTTCATTCTGACACGCAACGAAACGCAAAAATTATCCAGGAAAACATTACTTCCATCTCCTGATAAATATGGTGCGATACAGAAAATCGTTATTACGAAGGCTCGCGTTGGGCGAAATGTAATTAAAAAAAAAAAAGAACGGAGTGGGGTTCTCGTGTAATCCAAGGAAGTAGATCGGCATCAAATTGAACCCCGCGCGTTGCACGAGGGTTTATTGTGGGTGATAAGGGTTTGGGGGTCTTTGGAGTGGATTACTACGCGAACATGTTCCTCTATTGAATTACGTAGTGGTAAAATCGTTTTCAATTCAGTTTTCTCGCGCATGGAGCTGAACCATTCGGCTATACCGTAGTGGGCGACTAGATCATGCAACCAGACTGCTTTTTTACGTTGAAATAAACACCGGCCACTTTTGTATACAGAGTTTATAACGTAGATACACCCATACGCGCGTCGCGTTCACGCCCCGTCTAAATAAAGCACATAAAAAAAATTTGGAAAAGGAAAAAAAAAAAAATACCAAGTGGATCACTTTTTTTTTTACCACCGCGATCTAAAACCACCGGCTGACCGTTCCTCGCTCTACCATTTGTACCCTTCCTATATCTGGTCATCAATTTGATTTTTCGTTTACAATTTCGGACGATAGTTTTGCATTCCGACAAAACTACCAAGTGGGCGGAACAAATTCTCAGCTATTATTCTTTCCACTTTTTTCTCCTTTTCTTTTTTTTTTTAGTTTTGCTTTTTCGTTTCTCAACCGAGATACATCAAGTTTAGTTACACGTTATTATATCCGAGGCTCGATAATTTTTCATACGGAAACACGCAATTTGTTATACCTCTCAAGTTTGTTATACATGCATAAGAATTATCGCTCGAGTTTACACGGATAAGCCTAAAGCTGGAGATGATAGATGCGGTATTATGAGGTTTAATGGTATATACTATAAGATATATTATTTGAGAAATTTCAAATTTGCAAATGCTTATGCCCGAAAGCGCTCTCTTTATCTCCCGGAGGATGAAACCTCCTCCACGCCGACAGGTTGTAATATAAGCTAACGTCGAAATTAAACCAGATATAGTCGGATATCTGAAAACGAAAATACACACCGAGACGGGGGCGGGGGAGAGGGAGGGAGAGAGAGAGAGAGAAATATTTATTTATACATTCTAGTCGAAAGTTATGCTAGGGTCAAATGGCCATCGGGTTGTAAGGGAGTTCCGCGGTCCGGCTGCCCCTCGGAAAAGGGGTAGGGAGCTTAGCCCTCAATTTACGGGAGAGTTACTTACTTGGACTCTCCTCGTTCCCCGGACCAGTCCCCGATACCCAGATAATTCCGGAGACGTACTCCGTAACCTACGTCGAAAGCTCTCGAGGCGTTCGGGATGTACCCACGCATACAGCGAATCATGATACGCGTATACGAGGACCAAGATGATAATATCACGCCTATAAATATTTACCCTCGGGAATACCGCGTACGTACATACGTTCCAGAGTTTGATCAACCGGGATATGATATCCAGCCGTGTCGTACGGCTACATCGACCGATACGAATAAATTCCAGGGGTCAAGTTCACGCGAGCACGCACGTCCACGTCCCGTGACATAATTGTAACATTTTCATAAGGGCGGTGGTAGGGCGGCGGCGGCGGGCGCGAAAATCGTTGTTACTCTCGTGGTCGTAATTTTATTTTATTTAATTTTTATTTTCCATTTTATCGCCACTCCGTGTGCAGGCTTTCAAAAGGGGGACGTGAAACGGATACGATCTACCTGCGCGTTTCGGGAACGAGAAATTTTTTTTTAAAACACACTCGCAATTCCGAAGTATGCATAGGTAATAACTCCGACGATGATATAGTCGCGGGGTGGAGCTCGAACTTGCGGCAAGCTTTTGCAGAGGATCGACCCTTCTTTGCGGGCCACCGTTACAGATATAACACACACTTCGCATAAGTAGGTGTGTTTCACGGGTTTGAAAGTACGAATACATGACATTATACCTCATACCGGAACATAATGTTCGCGTACGGAGTACGTTGAAGTAAACTTTATCCCCCGGCTCACTCGGGGAGTTTCTATATGCCAAACGAATGGACGTCTAATGGTTTTCGGCTTATAGAAATACGTACGACGTGTAAATCGAGCTCCCGTTTCCAAATAGCGAACAAACTTCGAGACGGAAAAATCGTCATTTTATCGGCGGGGTTCGAGGGCGTGTGTAATTGGGGATGATTTTCTTACTCGTGCGCACCCGACCCGTGACACACAGGTATATGGGTATAAGTACAAAAGATGCGGTTGCAGCAATCCGTCAGAAACGGAAACTTGGAAACGAAACAATTCGTTCATCATCTCATTGTGCGGAAACAATTACCGGCTATCTCATTCGTCGCAAGCTTTCAATTCGAGTACAAAGCAGCCATATTGCGGGTCGCAGAGCTTTCATCTCGAGTGCGTCGCACCATTAATCACAGCAGCTCGGAGAACCGAAGCTAAATAATTTACCGATGGCTAATTTTTCACTATCTTCTACCCACGTAGACGGTATCAACCGTGGCGGGATTTTTCGCGGACGGAAAATTTTCAAACGGATCCTTAAGATCGGGGGATGAAAATTTCCGATGGTACAACAACAGGAGTGACAAACAAAAAAACTCGAATCGCGAATGTTGATCCCGCGTAAATACTTTGTATTTGCTTTCGTGCAGCTGATAAAATAAAACGAAATCGTTGTTCAAGTAGTGCTGCAACGCGATGGAGCTTTTCGAACCTGTGATCGTTCCCGCTTCGATCTACGCCACGCGAACGAAGAAAAGCGACGATGCGGTAGGGGATATTCCAAAGCGAGCTTTTTAGATGGGCCGCCAATTTTTTCGACCGGCGTGCGACACCGCCCCTCATATCAGGGGAAGGTAGCCCACCCGATATTTTACAGATATCGAACGGATGACCGGGCAAACTGGCCATTACTTTCACCCGGTAAATTTAACGCGAGCCACCACGAAATTCGAGCGAAGCACAATTAATTCCATCGTCAAAGGCTACCGAACGGAATTGACCACTTGGCATAACTTCCGGTTTGAACACGAATCACATTTAAACTGGTTTACCGTATAATCATTCGAGTAAGAAATCCCTGAGGACACCGTAGGAATAAAGTACCCAATTTCGAACCGACTATTACGAATCTCATCTTGTTGGCGAGCTACGTCGCACGGCGTCGAGCTTTTAAGGGGCATTGAACGTCCCGGAAGGTGACGTAAGTCGATTTGATGCGATATATATCTATATTTTTTTTGTTAATCTTATTTTCTGCGCATTCCCGTCCCAAGCGACGTGATTTCCGTAAAAGCTCCTTTTTGTTAAGTTGCAGCAGCAGGAGAAGCAGCGGCAGTAAGATCGCGAGATATAGTGCTGCGGGCGTGAACAGAATGAGAGAAAAAAAAAAAAAAAAAATGGAAAAGAAATACACGAAAAAAGAAGGAAAAAAACTGAACAGTTCCTTAAAGAGTTTTCACGGAACTTTTATAATTGCATTGCTCTGTACTAAATGTCGTATCTGTGTCAAGGTTTGAGCTAAATGTTTTAATTCTCACGGACCAAGGAAACTACGACGCCTACACCCCCCCGCGACGGGGGGTCGCCACCGGAAAGGCAGTAGTTTCATCCTCGTGCAGCTTTTCCACTCGGTCAGCAGGAGGGAAATTAAATGGGGTTTATACGTAAATGTTACCAGATGAGGCGCGCGCGCGCGCGTCGCGGTGCGCCAGGAAATGTCTTCGGCTAAAGGAATCCTAGAATTTGTTGCGCCGTTTAGGGAGAGCTTCCGTGCAGCAAAATCTCATAGCTCGCGAGACCACGTCTATTATTAAATTCGCAAGATTGCTTACCCGAGAGAAATTTATTAAAAAATATATATACGGATGAATATTATCCCGCAGTAGGTACTACTCGGTCGAAATAAATTTCAGGAATAACAATAAATTAGCGTAATTTCCTCCCACCCCCTCGCCGGGTAATGCGAGAATGCTAAAACTTCGGAAACTTGTTCCAAAGATTTTTTTTTTTCTCTCGTTTCATTCGTCGCACGGAATTTATTCGATTCGTTTTGTTCGTCAACCCTTCGCGAATCACCGGAGTGGGGAATTCCATCGGCACTTCCCGTTTTCAGAAAATGTAAATACGCGTAGGACGCGTGACCTACGTTACACGTGAAATATTTAGCTCACGCGAGATGAATATTTTCTTGGTAAACAACCCCGCGCACCCTTCGAACTCCGGACCCCGTCGAATTAATAAGGGAGGGGAACGTCGATCGCTGCGGAACGCTGAGGTTTCACCACCACTACCGGAGAACGGGAGTAGAGAAGTGTACGAGGAATTTTACGCAACTGTGGAAACGTTATCACGCGCGCGTACGCGTCTCTATACTACTCGCACAGTTTGTTTCAAGGGTGCCGGACCATTACGTTCGTTTACAGGGGTGCTGAGAAATTAAATGAAAACTTTTAGCAGTTAATAATACCTCCCCGTTGAAACAATTGTTCCGTTTCTATTTATGTAAATAGGCGCGTAATAGATTCTCGCGGAGCTTTCGTATACTCGGAACTATGTAACCGATGTGTGTACACGAACGTATACCTAACACCTGTATTTGTGTGAAGTAAATACGACGTTGCACGGTTACCGAAATAACCGGCGTGTAGTACTACGTATGTACATAACGTAACGCCCGCGAGCTTTCGCTCGCTCAATCAAAGCTCAAAGAAACCGTCTCTGCACGTGCACCGTAATAGAGGATTGTCATAAACCGTGTACCGTGCGGATATATATACGTGTGCGATCAAACTGGAAAAAAAATGAGAGAAAAAAAACTATGAAAATTCACCGTTAAAAATTGTCAAACGATACCACACGCCGCGTGGAAAATTCACTATTATAATACCGGGTTTTGTTTACTCCCTTAACGTCACTCACGCTCACTTCCTCCCCCGCTGAACGAGACGTGCTTGAGCGCGTGCCAAACCGATGCATTATGTAGACGTACGTCTACGTTCGTATGCGCGGATCCGTGTGTCTCATAGGATCGAAGGAGCGGAGAGCTTTTTTCAGGTTTTTTTTTTCCTCCTATTCCGTTCCCCAAATGAAATACTGAAAAGCTTGGACCCCTCCATTCGTCGACTGCAGCGGGTGAAACGGGTCACGTTCGAACAACCGCGGAGCTTTAAAGCTCCGATCCCGTAGCGTCGCGATCGGAGCGTCGATATTGTCCAATTTCGAGACATTATCGAAGCTTGCTTCGCTAATTTACCCCCTGCATTGGCGGAAAATCGTCGCTTCCAAGAGCCGATGATCGTAAATTTCAGTTGCCCGGTCGTTCAACGTTCCGTTAACGTATTTTTGGCCTAATTTACCTCGGTGATAAAATTTGAACAAAAGCTCGGTTATACGGGTATTAATAATAGCGGATTTATGGATCGTCAGGAACTGCGGGAAAATTGATTACAAGCCACCGGCATTGAGCATTTTCATTTTACAATTAGCTACGGTAAATGATACGCGAATGAAATATTCGCGGAATCGCTATTGCCACCTATAGTCGTACTTCTATCCTACAGTCGAGGCGGTTACTTAAAATTAAACTTCCCTATAACGATGAACTCACAGCGTAATAAAGCTGCTTGTGTGGGGAACAAAGTTTTTGACTTTTCCACGTAGGTGTGCGTTTTCGGTATACGTACGTCCGGGACGAGGTGTGGGCAGAGTTATCGAAAGTTGATTAAAACTTTTCGTATACCTGACCCGGCCGATGCGGATACACATCGCCACATGCGCGAGTTGGGTTTGGTTTGGTTTTGTCACTTCCATTTGTCACGTAAATTTTCACAGCCCTTGAGCCATTTGTTGACGATGATATTTCACGGCAAACGTGCCACCGGTGAACCACGATGCTAATTATTTTCGTCGGGTACCCCTGAAATTTTTACGCGCCTTCGAAATATTTTCTCCAAAAAATTAGTGATTCCAACTCGATGCGATCGCGATCGTGGAACGGTGAATTGATATCTGACTTGTGAGATGCTTTCCATTTGTCAGCTGTTACGTAAAAGGTGCCACTATACGTGTCGAGAGTCAAGAGTATAGGGAGCAATTAATTTCCGATGAAACAAGTATACTTATATTTAATTATATCGTTCCGCTATAAGAAAACAAGAAAAGTGTACGTTGAATCGCACGGGATTCGTCCCTAATTAATTAGAAGAGTTATTTGTAGTCGTCGCCCGTTATTTGCCTCGCTGAAACAAACGTTGAACAGGTAAAAAAACGTAACAAAGGGTGGTAGATAAAAAAAAAAAAGAAGGAGAAAAAGAAAATAAGAAAATTGGGGCCCAGATGCGTTCTCTCGAGAAATACGAAATTGCCGAATCGAGACAGAACTCGGCGCTCATCGCGAATAAAAAAACAGGCGAATTATGTTGTGTCTTGTTACTCTTGCTTTACACGTGACAAAAAATTCGAGACGTACAAAAGGAAAAAATTAAGCTCCTCCCGGTGCAGATCCCTGGAAATTCTTACTTCTGGAGAAAAGTTTCCTGGGGAGAATCTCATATAAAAAGCTTTCATCTCCGATCTTCGAAGATAGAGCGGTTGCTTTAACAAGATTACACCGACTCGGTGGTCGAAACTCGAAATGCATTTTGTCGCGAGCAAGCGAGAAAAGAAAAAAAAATGAAATAAAATAAACCGGCCAACCCTTGACACCCACAACGTTATGGAATCGCTTTTATGGTCATGTCGTGACACCGTCTGGGGGATTGTCAACTCTAAAAGATAAACGAGCGTAAATAATGATCGGAGGAAAAAGGGAGAGAAAGGAAGGGAAGCCGAAAAAAAAATAGTGGTTATAATGCGACAAAGAGAAGGAGGAAAGGGAGAGGGTTATGTACTTCGACGTAATATAAAGAGCAGGTGGTTTGTATAGGGCAAACCAAGGACGACTTCTGGATCGATTTGAATCGAGGGAAAAAATCGCGTACTTTACATACGTGTATCTAACGAGGTCACGGAGGTTCTACTTTTTTATTTATTATTAATTTAACGTAATTTATTAATGATTTTCCATTTTCCCGCGACGAACTCGAAGGTCTCGTATCAGGATTGTTTTTCTTACTTCGAGCGTTTCCTTCAGGACTGCGGAATATATGTACTTGGGAATTAATTGAAAACTGTAACTCTCCGGTGCAGTTAGAGCAAATCGTAAAGTTTTCTCTTAACTGCGTTCGAGGGTAATGTCGAAAAGCTCCCGAGGGATGACGCAGCCAACTATAGAGAGCGGCGCATCCCCCGCATTGGTATCTACGGAGTTCATACGATACGCAATTACCTTCGATGCTTTTTTATTTAACCCCAACTCGCAGAAAAGCTCCCGATGGACTTCTCTGAACGAGATCGATTGATCTACCGACTCTTCGATCCCTCACCCCGCCAATTTAACGCCGAGAAGATAAAAAAAACCAAATCAAATACACGCCTAATTCGAGAAGAACACTGAAAAATTTTCCAGCAGGTTCGTCGGAACAAAAAGGGAAAGTCAGACTGGATGAGAATGCGGAATTATAAAAATAGTTGTTGAATCGAAAGCTCGAGCTCTTCGAATATATAGAAAAATAAATAAGAGACTGTGATTTAAGATTTCATCTTTTGGAAAAAGATTAATGGTTTTCCAGGAAATTAGCGGTTTGAGAATAACTGAATTCTAAAAGGGATGATCCAAGTTCCGGAGAATCCGAGCTTTCGTAACTAGTTTAAATTCATTTACCTTCTCGATGAGTGTGCGATTAATTATGCATGCTCAAAATAAATCCTCTGAGTTTTGACGGGTGGAAGACGTAACACGTGTCTGTACCGGATAAACACGCCTACGTACGTGCGATGTCGCAAGGGTGAAATAAACTGGAGACGGAACCAGAAATTAAAAGTTTTGCGATCAGCAGCAGACTACCCCGATGCGGTCGTAACTCCAAAGTACAGCGCTGCGCTGTGTCTCGCCGGGTTTACGAGCTTGCAAGTGTCCAATCTCATAAACGCTTTTCAGATCTCGATTTGCGCGAGCTTCACTCGTATAACATTTTATATCTAATCCTGTAACGGTCCAGTTTCCGACCTCTTTCACCTATTCTCAAAACGATTCCACGAGATCGTTCGATGACGCGTACATTTTCAACTTTTATGCTTTTCACTCGAAAGAATATTCTCCTTTGATCCAATCGCGAAATTCAACGGGCATAAATTCGTCGCCTGTTTCACCTGATAATTTATCGTTCGAAAATTGACATCCTTCGTTATCCAGCGTCACGGATTCGGAAAATCATTTTTTTTTTTCCACAATACCTAAATGGAAGCGGTGCTCGTTGAAACTTAATCACTGTAATGTAAAGCTTCGTTGATTACAGTGGTTTAATTACGCATTCCGATTGAGTATACGTTATACGTGCAGCGCATGGACGGTACACGCCAGGTTTCCGTTCGATAACTGAGCTTCGGTTGTGAAATATTAATCGTGCAATAGCCATAATTATGCAAATTCCGTCGATTTAGGCTGAGCGATAAAAAAAAAAAATAAAACGCTGGAAAAAAGTTGGAGTTTATGGTTAATTAACGACCGTGTGGAGGATTAGCGATGGTAAACTATTGATAACTGATGCGACGCTGTTCGCTAACCGAAAGCTTAACGTCGGAGTTTCCCAAAGTCCAGGGCCCCTGAAGCTCGAGTCAGAAACTTAGGCAGATTCTCCAGGAGGCCGGAATATCAGCGGGAGCTTTTCAATTTATCAGTACGCTGAATTAGCTGACAGTTTTAGCGACAGCGCGAACAAGTAGCGACTAGATAAAATACGTGATTCGAAGCCTTCGGCACGACTCACTGCGGGGAATCGACGGTAAAGTAAATCGGCATGAAATTACGAGAGTGATTTCTTATTCTTTCGGTATAATTTTCATCCAATTTTATTATACGTACAGAGCTGTTCCTCTTTTATCTACGAGGTATTCGATTTTACATCCGATGTCCCATTAGAATTCCTCGTTGGCTACGGTGCGAAAATGGTTTTACGATTTTACGATCTCACGGTTTTCCAACTTTATCCGATTCCCCTCGTTCCGCTGAAGATTTCTTTATGATTAATTCGATTCTTAAAATTCCGGAACGATCTCGTAAGCGGTGACGTGTATACTTGTCGGAATGCTTTCGTTTCCGTAGTAGAATCGCAACGGAATTTCATTCCGTCATTCGAGGCGCGCGTGTAAACATCGATGAAATTTCTCGAGCCGCTCGAAACTCCCTTTCGAGCTGCAGGGGTGGCATTTGGCCGAGATTATTTGAACACGAGAAGCAATTAAACGTAAGGAAATTCGAGTTGCGAATAGGGAGCTCTATAATTAGTCCCTCGTCCCAAGCGAATCGCGAATTTCCACAAATCTCAGTTACGCGGCATTAAATCAAATCAGGTTACATAAATATCGGTGCTGATTTCGTCTTTTTCAATCCACGCCAACTTTATTCATTTTTCGATAATAATTATTGAATAATTTGTTTTTGCTTTGCTGGCACGCGGTTATCCGGAAATTACAGAACAAACATATCGCTCAAATGGTATCGCCAAAGGACTCTGCGGTATAATACCATTCCCCGCGCGACGAACATATATGAACACAATATGATATTTATCTGTAATCGTCTCTGTACTTTAGCATGACGATATATTTATCGAGCACTTTATCAGAAATTGGCCACTTGTCGTGTCTCTGTGTGAAAGGACTAGGGGAGGGATGAGGAAAGGGAGGGAAAAATGTGCTACTCGTAAAATAGCATGACCAGACATCGTAATCGTAGGTGATACCGAGGATATATTACCCGCAACAACCGCCGTAAACACGATGTACCGGAAACCGGAGAGACTCACGTAATAAATATGGGGACACGTTGTAGAGTGCGCGAAAATGTTCAATTTTCGGTGATTAGAAATTTTCACATTACCCAGCGTATAGTCTATTTTTCCTACGAATAAAAGAGACTGGAAAAGATCGTCGATCTATTTTAGGACGAACGTAAATTTGGACGGTTGCGTAGGAAAATTTCAGGGTGATTTACGCCGAAGAAAAAAAGCTCTCGTGGTTATAGTTACTCGAGCAGGGACAACACGAGTCGATGAACGAAACGAGGGACCCGTAGGACCTGCGAGATTGGAAGGATCTTCCCGTATTCTTTTTCCCCGTCGTTCGAAGGCGTCTTCCGCCTCTTCTCCTTATTTTCTAGGGCCTATAAGTTACCTCGTGTTCCGGTAAAGGACCCGAAAAAAGGACTCGCGAGCTCACTTCTCCGGTTGATCGCACCAAGCGTCGCGGTATGACTTTTTTGACGTAATAAGCACACGTTCAATTCCACGCCACGTCACTCCCGTGTGTCAAACTGAAGATGATCGCTCAAAAATTATTGCTCACGAATATGAGTCCTCGTTTTTTACCCTCCTTTATTTGTTTTTGTTTTATCAGAAATAGAAATTGAAGGTAAACAAGAGGAATGTATTTTTTAGGGTTGCTTCGAGGCTTATTTCCCTTGGGGGAGTTTTGTGCCTACCCCACAGTTGTTACCGTTAACCATTTTAAACCCGAAAATCGAATACTGATACGAGAGTATTTACATTGAAGTAAATATAGCACCTTCGCAATTTCCATTCTTCAATTTGGAAGCGAATTCTGCGGTAATATACGTGAGGAGACTTACTCGCGATATACATATGTATAGCGAAGCTCATTTCAGCTCGAGGGATTCTCATCATATTCAGCCAATATTCCGCCCTTTCTTCTTTTCCTTTTCCTCCCCAACCCCTGCAACTCACTCGCCAGCTTTATCTCGTTTCAGCGCGAGCTCCCTGCGCGCATTCCCTACGGATAAAAAGAAGAGTGGGTAAAAAAAATTGTCACACATACGCGTAGGTATGTACGACGTACACGTCAGCTAACGGGTTCGAATAGAAACGTATCCAACGGGATCGCGAAGGTTCGAAAAAAGCGCTCAACGAATATTAGCTCCGACAGACTCTCCTTAGATTTTTTATTCTTTTTCTACGGATTTAGGTACCCGTAACAAATGTAACCACCTGCCCAGCGTGCGCCGGTTGAAGATCGGCAGCATCGAGTGACGGGGAAATTGAATGTACGGCACAAAATATCCCTCCGAGGCTTGAGCTTTTTTTATTCTTCGTTTTTTTTTTTTTTTTTTTTTTCTTTATTTCATTTCTTCAGAAGCGTTGCGCCTCTTTCACAAAAGGTAACAGCTTTTCACTTTTCAAAGTTCGTGCAAGCGTTGACTCGAGCTCGCCGGCGGCGATTCATAGCTGCAGAGATCCTTGCTACTTCGCTTTACCGGTAGCTTTTATTTCTTCATAAATATTTGAAACAGAAGTCAGTCAGTCAGATAGTGAAGCAGTGAGTTCTACATACGGTGTTCAATTCAATATAAGTTTATTACCCTTTCACGTATCTATTTACCATATATATGAATAAGCTATAATGAGAAAGTTTATGTTTACGGGATAGGGGGATTTATATCGCAGCAAACCAGATGAAACGAGCTTTTCCCTACAAATTATACTCGCTCTTCTACGCGTAAATCTGACTACCTTGCTCCAGTTTTGCGGGCAGAAACCTCGCGCTCGATCTCTGAAAATATTGTCCTGTCGAAAAAAGTATTCCAAAAAGCTACCGTACAAATGAAGTGACGTAACAATAAAACCTCCGGGGCGGGGGGGACGAACCATTTTTATCCGTCACCCATTTCTATTTCTATACAACAATAAATTTCTCACTTCAAGAACTTCCAATTCATCTTTTCGGATGTGAAACAGATTAGCGAAGGTCGAAGGCTGCTGCTGCAGTAGATTTCTTCTTCGGATACGTTGAAGATAGTTTCCTCGTATAACAATAAGCGCAAATCTGGTCGTACACGTGTGTGCGCGTGTGTGTGTCAGTCTGTATAAAAGAGCTAGGAAAGATCACGAGAGTGTTATATCCCTGAATGAAAAGGGAGCCAACGAGTACGAAGCAACCAACCGAGCGAGAAAAGGAAGGTTGTCTTCTGCCTTTGTGGCATAAAAGTACAAAAGCACCGGCAGAGGCGGAGCCGAGGCCTCGCCTTGACTCGCCGGCTCGCTTCAATCCTTTATGCTAGATTTTCCTCGAGCAAGGTAACACCTTGATGGGTAACTATTAGCAGCCTTCATCGTAAGCTCCTCTCACGAGCAGACCTTCGACCTGCACCCCTGCTGCATTTTACCCCTAGTTTTAATTCCCAGCTCAGAGCTTTTTTTACTTATTAGGAAAAAGCAGAAAAAAAAAGAAATAGAAAAAGAAAAGGAAAAAATCGATAATCTCTGCAAGCACCGGCTTTAAAATGAGCAGCGTCCGAAATGATCCTTCTGCAGCGCTCGCTATATCGGTCCCCCTACTTTTTTCCTAGTCTTTTACTTTCGTTTCTCGCTTCACTATGTTCTTGCCGTCGCCTTTCTTTCTGTCCCCGGTTGAAGCTGTTCATTTATCGTAACGCTGATGAAAAGCCTTATCGTGACGAACCACTTCGACGTCTACGACAACTGTGCGATGGAACCAGTGTAATAAAATTGAATCGAGGATTGAAAGTAAGACGCGTCGTGTGTACCCACGTTCAGCGAAGTGCATTCCAAGCTCGGAATATCCCGAGGAATGAAGAATTCTTCGTCGTTTGCGATCGAGTAGCTTACGCTGCAGCTACGGCACTTACGCGGAGCGAATGAGATATTTTTTTATCACATTTTTACATTTTTACATTCGACTATCCGAGTCTCGTATTGTTAGAAACTTTTTTACTTTTACTTTTACTTTTCCCTGCTTCCGTTTCTCACAAAGAATTGTCTTTTTTTTCGTCATTTGTATAACGTAGACCGTCGAAAGTCAGATCACGGTGTGGTACGTCCACAAAGTTTATACTCCCAGGAATGATACGATGGCTATCGGGCGGTTTTTATTTTAGGAGGGCAAGTTTATCTTCGGTATATAGGTATACCCCCCACCTATACGTTACGTGACCTCAACCAGATTACACGTAGCTTATATATAACTGCAGATATTACATAGCCCTCGAATCGGCGAGTGGTCGAAATCCATATTTCTTGAGAAAATTTATTCCGCGCTCGAAATTCTGATAATTATCGCGATAGGATAATAAATCCAATCCTCTTCCCGATTAGAATATCATACACTCGAGTTCCGCCTGTCTCTCCGGTTAAAATGCAAGGTGGACCCGAACCCGGGTCTTTCGCTTCCGTGGCTTGGGACCGGCGAAATCTTTGAATTTTGCCGTAGGAGGCGAGTTTTAACGTCTTTACCCGGCTCAGGTTCAGGCAGCAATTTATATCCATAAAGGGAATAAGGCGATGCTGAGGCAGACCACTTCATCACTCCATTTTCCGCTTTCCTCTTTCGATACCTCTGTTAACTGGCTTTTGGCGTCTGTTTCAAAATCCCTCGCAAAGAAGTCTGGAGATTTCGAAGTTGGAACGTTCCCTCTGTATTACCATCCGGATATAACGACATCCGTGTCTTACTTACCAGCCCTTTCCTTTTTTTATTACAAGGGTTAAAATCTTGAGGGGGCCCTAAATCCTTCGCGTGGATGAATTAAGATATTTCGACAGGTTTCAGTCGTAGACGGATTCGAAAAGCTAAATATTAGTAATAACTCGATCAATTTTATAGATAGACCAATTTAACTTGTGAATTCGGATTCCTGAGATCAAAATACATCGAAATAGCATGTGAAACCGAACGAAAAGAAATATTTTTTTTTTACCCAAAATCGAAAATTTTTCAAGGGGTACCCCTTTGGATTTTTTCGATTTTTGGGCCAAAAATGAAGTATTTTTAAAATCGATTGAATGACACTTTTCTGATGTATTTTGACCCCAGGAACACGAATCCGTTGAGCAAATTGAGCTACGATTTTTTCTCATCGAGATATCCTCATTTTTCTGCTCCAAAAAGTGAAAAATTGGCGATAACTCGATCAATTTCATAAATAGACGTACATACCATCAATCCGTACCATCAATCCATTACCACACAAAATAGAGGAGGGATATAAGTAGACCTTGGAGTGGACCACTTCGTTACTACAGTTTCCGCTTTGTTCCGCGTGAATTTTTACAGAGCGGATTTTGGTCGACAATTTTTCTGTAACATCTCGAACCTGCATAGTTTTTTTCCGCGATACGAAAGCTCTATCGGTAGATGGGTAGATTTATTCGCGGTGTAGCTGTGGATATATCCACCAATACGCCGATTCCATTCATCGTCTGGTGAGCATCCGGGACCGGCCTCGAAAATACTTTCCGGTTCTTCTTTTCAGAATGAGATTTCGATGTTAATGTAAAAGTGAACTCCGCTCGTTTCTTCAGCCTTTGAATTTTATGCCTCAGCGACGTCAACATTGTCGAATATTTTCGGATAGCTAAATTCCGTTTTAACGCGGCCCTAAGAATTCCCCCGCACGGCGCGAATTCATCCTCGTACACACGGGACGCCAGCAGCTACGCTACACGTACAAAAGGTCAGCGGAAATGGACAAATCCCGCGCGTATAAGGTACCCCGAGCCTCGTCGGCCCGTCAAGTGAGCTTTTTATCCTTTAACTTATCGCCGACTCCGACGCTTTTTGGCAAGCTCACCTGCAGGCGTTCCGTTTTGCCTACCAACAAAATTCAACCCTCGTGTTCGGCTCCGCCCTGGTTAACATCAGCTGCCTTCTAATTCTCAAACATATATATGTGTGTGTGTACCTCTGTTTTCTCGAACAAAAGGGAGCTTTTTTGGCTAAGGGAAGAACAATGTTACGCACACGCGTGTGCCTACCTATAATACCTGCATATATATTCGCGCTAATATCCTGCCTACGTATACCTACGCGTTATACGCATAGTCATGGAAACGGGCATCGTTAGTTTCACTCGCTTTTGTGTCCCGCAGCGCGGATATCGCGCTCTGCTAGAGATTCGTGCTGCCTTATTACACGTTTCACATGCGAAATGAGGGGAAAGAATCGCCCGGTTGATTATCAAGCATACTAAAATGGCAGTTATACCTCAGCCCTTTCAGTTTTCCCTTGAGAAGGAAATTCCCATTTCATCTGAAATCCACCCTAGCACCGAAGCGCGTGCAATATCCTTTGCACTGTATTTTTCTCGCAGAGTCGATATGAAATCGAGAGCAAAAAAAAAATAAATAAATGTAAAAACGTTCGCCGCATTTTTCGTAATTTCGTTTGAATAATTTTATTTTTATATTTTTCTTTCTGTCTCATCCGCGTCGGGAATCTGGAAGATAATCACGCACAGCGTTAATTAGGAAAGCTCCGGGACCGCCGAAGGTTTTTATTCCATCAGTTTTTCGACGAGTGAGACGCAATCGAATTTTTCCCGGAGGTAGTCGCCGTTCCCTCGCAATTTTAATCGCCATCCTCGTCCTTTGGAGTAAAAGCTCCGCCAAAAAGAGGAGAAGGAGAGGGAAATTAAAAAGAAATAACTAGAACGAAAAAAAGGATGAAAAAAACCCGGTAAAACTGTGAAAAAGGACCCGAGGGGTGGCTCGGCCTCCTCCAGGATCGGAACCCCATAGCTCTGGAAGTTTAACAGCCGTTACAAACGCACGGAGTTTGGCCATTAACCTCAGCTCATTCGTGAAAGAAACTGCTGCAATTAAACCGACACGATGTACGAATCTGTGCCATGATAAAGATCCTAATGGATTTGGAAACGTTCGGTTTTCGTCAACGCACCAAAAGTGGAATCAATTATATGGGTAATCTTCGCGTTCGATGGGCACAGTGCGTATATTATTCGAACGGTGTTCGCAAGCTCGTTTCGCACCGTTGCTAACATTGCGGTCCCCGAGACGTACTTGAGAATTGACCCGAGTCAGGATTTTGGGCGGAAACGTAAACAAACAGGTAGAGTCGAGAGACGTTACTTGAAATCAGTTTTCAATGTTTACATTGGGTACCGAAGACTTCGGCTCTCTTTTATCCGGACGTCGATCGTCGACAAGCAATTTCGAAAGATCTTTCGGGGAGTGAAATGGAGAGGAAGAAGATAAAATGAAATAATTGGCGAAAATACAAGTAGAAGAGTAATCTGGAATAGAAAGGATATTTTTTTGCTGAATTTATCCGCAATTTCAACAGAGCGGAAAGCTCGACGCGATTTCGGATTGGGCGAATACGTGAATGAGGCAAATTATAGCAAATTTCAAACTACTACCACGTAACTGAAAAATGTGAAGACGTAATGCAAGAACGTTGAACGGAAACCGAACAGATGTGAGAAGCCAAGAGCCGAGGAAGAGCCGAGGAAACTGTTTCGTCATATGCGGTTGTATAGATTACCGGGCGTAGGTGTGGCTCGAGCTTACGTATAGACAACGTAAGCGTGCCGTTGTATATTTATCCATCTAATCAACGGGATCGATGTTTTCTTTATGGGAAGTATCAAACCGCGAACAGTTCATGGGAAGGATTAGAGAAAGTGTGATGACCGGTCTGAGAAATTTACGTATTTTCAAAACGTCTGATCAGGATATTTCTCTGGAAAATCTATTATCACGATAAATAACGTACGACCGAAGGAGATGACCGCGTATGCCTTGGTGGGATGAGAGCTTTCTCAATTCTTCGTTCCACCGACGAAGAAAATAGAGAAAAAATATTTCTACTAATCTGCATTTATTATCGTTCGGAGCTGACGCACCTCAGGGGGTTGGTTGACCCAGAATCAATGGATCCGGAAATCCGTTGGAATCCAGGGTTTTGATCGTCGAGTCAAAGGGATAAGTTCGGTCTAGAAGCGGTGTGACTTGGGACTGGAAAGTTCGGGTACTCGCGTAACCAATCACGGTCGTGCGCGAGACGGGAAACTTTGACGGTATGATTTTCACGTTGAAAATTGAATTGTAAGCAAAATATATTCCATCAGGATGACGAGGCCGAAACGACGACGAATAGCTCAGCTCGAAAGGGACGCGTGTCACTCCTTCAACTTCCTCCCCGATTTTCCCCCCCTTCTTCCCTCTTACACCATCCGTTTATTCCGCGTGTATAGATCTCTAGCTGTGCGTATAACGTATTAAGCTCTCGTATAAATTTGACTCCTTCGAGATATTCCGCACCTGCGCTCTCGTCTGGGACGGCGTAGGAACTGAGCGAAAGTAAGGGAATAAATAAATAAAAGAAGAAATAACTTTGCCCTGTAAAACACATTTTATCCACCAATTCCCTGTGAGAGATAGGAGTTCGCTGTTCGAAATTTCGGGGTATCAACGGGGTAATAAATTGCAGATAAAGGGTGAAGTAAAAACAACGACAAACGGAATACGAGCAAATCCCTAGCTATCTGGAATAAAAAAAAAAACAACAACAAGAGAAGCAAAAAATGAAACAGCAACGGAATTCCTGGAGAGCTGGTTTCACGCTCGGTGAGGTATCGATTAAAAGTGTCAATTGCTACTCAAAGGACAGCGCTCCGAAGACGAAAGACGTTCGGAGGAAAATTCCTCCCTCGGGGAATTAACCGTTACCTACGTAACGATTTTCTTAGTTCGACTGCTGAGAATCTGGAGAAGAAAGAGGGAAAAGGAAGACGCGGCGAGAGAAATGTCGCCGGTTACGGTAGAATGAGGATGATATCCAAAGTCTGCAGCGTCTATTAGGTGCGCGCCGTCTCAATCTTTGTCCAATTAAGCTCGACCCTTTTTCCGGTCGAATCATAAGCTCGCGCTATATCGCTATCCGGTGGAAAATATTTCTGCCTTATCCCTGACCTCGTTATATCTTTATCCGCGTCGGACCAACTCCGAGACACCGCGGAGAATCCCATCAATTCTAATAAATCGGTGCGCGCGAGGTGATTAAATTCTGATCGATGCCCGATCGTCGGGATAAATTTTTTACTCACTTTTTCCCTCGCCCCCCGAATTCGGCCGATTACCGAAATAATTTAATCCTGTTTCGCGGACGTAATTCGCTCGGATTACAAAGGCGTTAACCAAATCTTTCGACTCTTTATCCTTGCGATTCGCGAGTCTCGTACGCCGCAAGCTGCTAATAAGCTCATGACTGCAGCTGTGACGACGGTTTTTCCCTTTGTTTCAAACCGAAGTGATTCAAGCCGGGCTAGGCGAGAAATACAATGGACCGAAAGCTCGAGCGGATCTTCTACCGAGAGCTTCGTTCACTCTCTCCAAGGTTCCCACCACTCGCTTAGCGCAAGCTTAATAGCCACCCGCGCCGTTCCATTGTCCCTTTAAGCTATCGCTAAATATTAAATAACACGGGGGAACAAGATTTATGTTATTGTCGCGAGTCGCCAAATTAATTGAGCTTTAAAATCTTTGATCGCATTTTTAATGGCCACGCCGCGGATCGCAAGGGGCGTTTCGAGGAGGAGCGGGACGTCATTTTTTTTTGTCTGTTTCCACAAAGATCGGCGCATCGCGCGCAAGATTCGCGGTTCACCTGACGATGAATGATTGCGGTTTGAATAATTTGGGGATTGTCCGGAGATCCGGGAAGGTCCCGAAACGCTTCGTCGAGCGTCTATTGTCCCGTACACACCGTACCAACACCTCGTCGAAAACGTTGAAATGATTAAACATAGTAAATTGCGGGAGAATAACGAAATCGGCTCGACACAACGCTTTCGTATCCATACTCCGTTCCGCGGCGGGATGAAATTGTTCCTAGCGTAATTAAATGTGATTAATTAAGCATCCGCGCGTTTCACAAAAGGGCTAATAAACAGTCCGGCGGTTGGAAATGCAATTATTGAACTTTTCATCGGTGTCCGGATGCTGCGGGGAGTGATGAAAAGAGGTGAAATAAAATCCTCACCAGCGGTATCTGGAAATCGGCGTACGGACACCTCTTATATAAATCTATGTGAGATAAATTGCAGAAGACCTATCCGCGGCACGCAGTTTCGCCCCGAAGTTTTTCGAACTTTTTTTTCACTTTTTGCGCTCCGCACCCAGCCAAGCTTCTCGACGTTCTAATAACCAAATTCCTCGAAACCAACGCTCTAAACTTTAACCAAAAGTACTATTAGGGATATCTACTTTTTTCTTTTTTTCTTAAAACGATCTAATTTTCTGCTACCGAACTCAAAGTAGAACTATTTCTTAAGATTTATCAAATTATGAAGCCGCTCCGAGAATTTACGGCGGAATGTCTACGGTGCCAAATTTTTGGCGTTCCGAAAATTATCGCTTCATCCGATAATATCAACGGACAAAGAGAAGAAAGAACCGAGAAAGTTGTAATCTGGAAAAGTTTGCGCTCCGATGAATGATAATTATAATATTTTCATCCTCTCTCTCGGGGGATATAGTCCATGTCGGTCGATGCGCATTATTCTAAACGAACTTAGGATTATTATAAATCCACAGATACGGTGGGGATACGTGGGGGTAGTCGTAGATCCGCTGTCGGCCGTCGGAGCAATTTTGGTTATACCCCGTTATGCATTTACCGGCGTACGAGCGCGTATACCTGGGGTAAATGCAACCGACGTAACACGGACACCGATACACCTGCATTTTCGAATCTCGGCGCATGTTCGCAACAGTTTGTCAGAGAAAGTAACAGGCCTCCGACGCGAGTATAACAATATCTATGGCGCTGACATTTACGCGCGTTATAACGTTGAAAAGTTAGGTATCACGCTCATCTCCCACGCTTCATTATATCCCCGCGATTCGGAGAGTAACCCTCGTAAATTTAAATTCACGCTCACTCGTTACGATGCGCAGGTACGCGTACGCGTATGTACAAGAAGGTGACCAACGCCAGACCCTTTTTACTCCACACCCTTCCCATAGTCTTTCCTTGGAGCTTTGGCAAACAGCGAATGAAGGTAAAAATTGCACTGGATTCGGAAGCTCCCTCCGATCGTCCTAGTCCAGTCGAGCTCCCGATAGAAACGAACCCCTGAGACCCGAAGAGAATTCCGTAGTCGGTAGTAACCGTTACTTCTTATTGCTTCACAATCAGTGGACAGGAACGCTCATCGTTGAGCCCTCGATAGTTTTCGGGATATCTCGCACCACCATCCCTCTGGACTTTCTGGCGCAGCAGTTAAACTCCCGGAATATTAATCACGCAAACTTGCTACGTGATCCGGGTCAAATCCGGAGTGTTGAAATAAACGCTCGTGTATCTCGAAAATTTTACGACTCAATTAAAGATAATTAAAAGCTTCCTTTTTTTCTTTCCTTGTCTCACGTTTCGTTCGAACGGTTGTTCAACTTTGCAAATATTCCTGCAACATCTTTGTCATTTTTATTTTCCATTCTTTATTTTTTGTTCGGTAAGTGACGTCGCTTCAGAAGTTTGTTGCCGTCATAGAGTTTTTCTCACGTCCTACATACTAAGTGGTGACGGCGGTGTAAGATACGTAAAATTTCGCACGACTTCCGCGCACGTGTTCTCCATGTATTCTGTGGAAATATTTTTTTTTACTTGTTATTCCTCCCCTTTTGAATTTTCTCTGCTTTCATTTTGTCTTATGCTGTTTTTTCTTTCTTTTTTCTCTGTTTTTTTTTCGCATCTTTGTTCTCGCGTTGTTTCGCTTTCTACCCGTTTTCGGGAGCCTGCAGCTTTTCTTTTCCGCTGTACCATATACGACGCGGTATACGTGCAGGCGCGTCTGGAAAAGCGCGTGCATGGAATCCAGATTCCCAGCACGATTTTACGTACACATATTCGCAGTTGCGTTTCGCGCATATTTACGTGTGTATATAGTTACGTGCGCGTAGATCTCAGCCGTAGCAATTTTACAACTTGATTACCACGCACACGCAACGTAGTTCGGCAATTTATCAGCCCAGGCCCCGGGGATATCGATCGATAGATAATACAATAATAATAATAATGTGGAAAGAGACAAGCCCCAAGAAAAAGGAAGACGTGGAAAAGAAATAAAGAAACAACATTCAGATATGACCTTCCCGCACACATCGTCGTTGAACATTTTAGTGTTTTATTACACGCCATAACTCAGTTTCTTCCGAGCCATTTCACCGGCTATTTTTTACGCCGCCTAATATTCGGTATAATATACATGATTTCCCGCGACTTCTTATCGCATCAAAAGTCAGAAAGAGGCACCGGATTCGGATTCCGGCCCGCATTACCAAATCTACCCACTTACATCGACGTACATACGGTAGAACAGACCGTAAAATTCCATCTTCATTATCCAGTTGGCAGGTAACCCCATAAGGCTCAAATTTAATTAGGGTAGCAAGATTATAAAATAATGTAAATGCCCGGCGTTATATGTCACGTTGTATCACGAGGAGTGCTGAAGCATTAATTGTGTTTATTACACGCCATTTTTATTTCGTTTTCCTACTTCTCATGTTGCCTATACGTATGTACAATGATAATGTAATGGCGTACAGCAGTAATTATCCTTCAACGACTACACCATCTCGTAATGAACCCCCGTTCCTTCGTGCGAATATCGATCGCGTCTATTCATATTCATTTTTACTCTTTCGACAACGTGGAACCGCATTTTTCTTCATTCGATGCCGGTTACCTACACCGATGCACCGCAGGAGGATAACCGATCGTCGATTTATTCCCCGTAATTACCTTACGTACATAACATTTTTCTTCGGGGGTTGGAATCTTTATCTATCGGAAAGATGTGCTGTACCTACATCGTTGAGGTATGGATTTTACATCTTACTCATAAATTGACAGAAGAAAAAAAAATTAGGACCAGGTAGTTTACCCCGCAGCTATACCAGTTGTGTGATTATTAAGAATATTCATCCTTCTTTATAATCACGATACGACGGACACGCAGTGTTGTCATAATTGCGATCAATAGAGAAGAATAACGAGGATGTCCGGAGTAACGAGCTTTCGTTCCCGCGGTAATGACAGCGATTAATAAAATTCTTGAGAGAAAAAAAAATATACATATATAAAATACGGCAACGATCGGTAGGTAGTTTCAAATGAATAGCCTCCGGCTGGGATATCTGCAGCCCCGTAGGTGGATTTCGCCGTTGACGGCGAATACGTAATGCGCGAACGATTTAAAATTTCACAGATCAATTATTCATCGGTTCGTACGAGGTGTAACACGCTAGACCCACGTCAACGCTAGCGAAATATGGACGAATGAAAATATTTTCAAGTTTTCACATCACGCGCTCGGTGTGAATTACGAAAGACACGTAGACGGAGGAGGAGGATAGCACGCAAGCTCAAAAAGTTGCGAATGGTGGGAGTTTTGTTCGTTTTTAGTTTTTAACGTGATGAGAAAAGGTTGTAAACGTCGCACACTTCGTGGGCGTCCATGAGATTGAAGAAAGAGAAGAAGGTACGAGTAGCGGCGGGGTTTCCAGTCTCCCATAAAATCGGGTTGGAAGAATAATGGGACAAGAAATTTGGCTGCATTACAGGGATGAAAGAGAAAGAAATTATGTGAATCGCCCGAGTTTGCGCTATCGAAAAAATGAAAAATTGTCACCGTGTTCCCTCGTTTGGAAAAATTCGTAAATTTTTCTTTTTTTTTTTCCTCTCTCCTTTGGTCTTTTTCTCTTCGCTTCTGCAGCTGCAGAATCATTTTTCTCGTACACCGTACCAGATCCACCGCATCACCATCACCGAAATGTAAACGTCTAATAAAAGTGAACGAGTTCGTGCCGAGGGAATACGTTGGGCTTTTTCCTTTTTCCAACAATTTAAACCCACATTCAAAGGTGAAAAGACCAAAAGTATATTTGTATACGCACGATTATACCTGTGTATATATTTTTACATCGTCGGAGATTCACACGATCTCGTCTCCCTGGTGCTGTTGTTTCGTGAAAAAAAAAAATGGAAAAAAAAAATAAAGAAAAAGGAAGAGGGTAAAGAAATAAGAAAATGGCGAAAGAGAAAACTCTTGGCCACCTCCGACTCACTGGATATACTCTTCGTAGTGCCACGTCTTCTTTTCAAGAGCTCGTTCCGTCCTCTAACACAGATTTCATCCGCACGCTTTTATTTCCCGCGTGCTTTTCTTATCTCGAGAAAAATTCCGAGCTTTTCTCAAAAACTGTTCGACATTAGGGAGCAGCTTTCGCTCACTCATCGTCAGTTAGTAGGATACGGTAACTCATCATCGAAGTATCGTCATACATATTAATTTTCTCGAGGGATTTCAAAATATTTAAACTCCCTTCGATCAATCGATTATAAATAATATATAACGTACGAGGTTTTTGTTCGGGTTACTCGATATGAAGAGAAATTTGAATTTTTTAATATTAAAATTCCAGCATGCATATCCGCGAGGTTGTTCGAAATTCATTATAGTCCCTTTGAATAAGTACATGTTATTTTCGAGAGCAGCAAAAAAATTACATTATCGGATAAAAGCTACCCTTACAGCGTACATCCCCGTGCCGTTGCAGCTTATACCGCGGTACGTTAGGTGCTGCAGCTTTAAAAATACGTAATTTATTTCTCATCGGATTAGGAATTTCCATAACATTTTCCAACGTCAGAGCAGCTCTACGCGTACCATAATCTTTCCGATCGATAACTACGTACAAGCATATTTTTTTTTGTTTTTTCTATCAACGCTGCTTGAATAATCTTTCTCCGATATACCAACTCGTCATTCGGACGTCTTTCGTCCCGTGGGACTCAGACAAAAAAGAAGAAAAATAAACTAACTCGCGCTGAATCGCGTACATCCACACATATACATATGTTCTTATATCCCACCACGACGGCCATACTACGTTTGAGTTACAAAAAGAGTTCAAATTCAGGTGGTAATTTTCAACGAGTATCGATATTGAAAATACTCACGTGAATGTTAATCATCGTTGGGAGTTTTATTAGCTCTGGCGAATCAGTCGTCACTTTTTCGCCAAGTTTTTCGCTCTTCCGTGGACAGCGTCTGTTGAAATACTATCGAGTCATTAGAGGACCTCCTCGTTGCGCATCGGTGTGTTTACAGGGGATATAGAGTCGCTGACAACTGACGGGTGACGTTGAAACCACCGGCTGTTGAAATGTCCGCACCACCGGTATTATAATATACCGTTTCGTTGGACGATTATATCTGCTGGTATATTGCCGCTCCTCTATTATACTACAATACATTATATTCCGTATCGCTTCGGAGTCTCCCTCGGGTGGAGAGAGAATTCTGTTTAGCCTATGTATGCGGCTGTATAGGTAGATATCTATACACGTACGTACACGTTGTGCACGAGCTTTCTCAAGCTGTCCGTTCATGCATTCAAACTTTGGCGATGCATAACACTGCACATAGCGCGGCGTATCTGCAGAGAGACGTCCGTAGCCGCCGTGTATACGATATCGCGTATACGTATAATACGGGGAATAATAATATAGCAAGATTTAAATCAGCCGCAGAGCTTCGCCAACGACGGTGCAAAACCAGCAGCGACACGGCAGATGCTGGTCCGGAGCCAGCCGGCCCCGCCTCTGTCCTCGGGACTCGGTGTACATCGCTTGGTTTTTTATTTTTTTCTCTTTTCTATCTCTACCTACGGAACATTGATACGGAGCCCCGCGCGGAATATATATTCGTAGGGACGAAGAGAGAAAAAAAAAAACGAAAAAATCTCAACCCCTCAGACCACCCCTGGGACGATATTGTTTCCTGCGAATGATTATGCTCGATATTGTACCGCTCCGCCGTCGTCGCAATTCACACCGCACCCGTTTCCGATTTACCCAAGATTCGAATCTATTACTCGATCTTCGGAAATCCGACGTGAAGAACCACTTGAAATATCCTGCACTTTTAGAAACCGATTTTATACTATATAACGGGAAAATATAAAGCCGAGTGGAAGACTCGAATCGATTCTCAAACATATTCCGAATAATCTTACAGCTATGCAGTTTACGGGTAGTTTATATTCCATTTTTTTTTTTTATTTGTTTATCTTCGTTTTTTTTTTTTTTTTTTTTTGTTTTGACACGACCCCGATAAGCCCTTGCCAATTTACTTTGCTTATACCTACGGGAATATCTATAGGGACCGCGTATGTATAAAACCGTGGGTTTGGAGTATAGGGTGCATAAAACCGAAAGCTGACAGTGAAGAATTACTTTGTCACGTGACAAACGTGGTTCGGATATGGAATGCTTTTGCTAACTTGAAACCAATTAGTAAACCTGACGTGAAAACGTATCGACAAATCTGTCTTCTGACGCCCGTTGCACACGGCTGCTCTCCGTTGCGGCAGCTGTGCTTGTATTAAACCTATTATATACTTTGTGAAAAATAATTTGCAAACTGCAGTGCAGCGATGTGTGAGGAAACGCATTTGTATCGGTGTAGAATTTCTCCTCCCGCATTTTTCATTTTCCCTCTTCTTTGTTTTTTATTTATTCATTCGTTCATTCCATTATTTCCATCATCCATTTCGAACCGACGGAAATTTATGCGAGGGGTTGAAGCAAAGCCCTGGATTGAAACGGGATAATCGTAATGCGTTATAATTCGGTGTTGTAATGTTCGAGAGCATCGAACTACGGGTGCGAAAAATAATTCTGGCGCTTAGCCAAAATTATGTTGATTCGATCAGGGAGAACGTGCCGGGGTCGTGACCTTTTTGAAACAATACAAAGACGAATTTCAACCGACGCGCAGTTATAAGATTAAACCCTTCCTGAGGGCCCATTTCTTTGGAAAAGTATAAAAAAAAGTGGCGTTGTTCGTTGACGCGGACGTTGTATAATTTCTTGCAGTTGTGAAACACAAAAGTTCTTTGTTTCGCTAAAAAGAGAAAGTTTCGGTTAATAAATGAGTTCAAAGGCGAGCTTCTACGCGAGATCGTGATATTAGATAAATTATATTAGGGCTACCGGCTTCCCCACGTCTACTGCAGCGGCTTATTACTTTTTGGATATTAGGTACTAATGAAAAGGAAAAAAATAGGGTTGAATTAAATTTCGTTTGATCAATGACGGACTTCGCCGCTGCGCCGTCACATCGAATAACATCGGGAGATGCAAATCTGAAATGACTTTGGAAGAATTTAAAATGGAGATTTATATTCAATGAAGTGGATAGTAAAAACCAGTTTTATATCTATGGTATAATCGTATACTTCATGGGGACGAACAATAAATCTCGATATTTACGAGTAATAGGAAAATACGTAACAAATCGCGATATCGGCTGTGGTATTGAGCGATGCGGACTTCAAAATCGTTCACGATTAATCAGATATTTCAAGTTTCTCTTCTTTCTTTGTTCCAGCAACTCCAAAATGCCGATCTCAGAATTCCGCAAGAACAAGCTGCTCTACGTCTTCAACGTGTTCTTCGGTAAGTCTGGCGAAACGAATTTCAAAGTTTTTCTCGTACACTTATCAAATCACTCGCGCAGCAGGAAAATTATCATAATTCGATAAATTGTCGAAGAAAATCCCAGAGAACTTGATAAATAGATTACGGTTAATCGTTTAATCAGACTCTGATGAATATTGATAAAGATTCCGGGACAATAATTCCATTAAACGTAGGAACACCGAGATGAAATCTAAACACGAACACCTGTTCCGGTTGTAAAGGGTTTGAAATAATTGCGTCATCAAGAGACACAATCCTCTCAATTTACGACTCTCGGGATCGTGCGGATGCTGTCATTTACATTGCCACCGAAACAAAATATTTAAGTGAAATTCCGTCGTGTACATCGAGCTAGAAAGGCGGGGGTGGAGGTGGGGGTGGAATTGGAGCGAGGAAGATGAAATAAGGGTTTAAAGAAGAGAGAAAAAATGGAAAAAAAATATATTTCCACGACAACGAGCGGCCGGAAGATTGAATCGACCCCTTTGCACACGGAGCAACGGCTTGGATATTTCTAGAAACACAGTGAAGCGATCTGAAAAAATCAAGGCGGTACCTCTGCAGAGAAAGGGGGTGGGGTTACGGAAAGCCAACACACCGTCGTGTCTTTCCACGAGAAATTCCTTCGAGGGTTTTCATCCGGGGTGGGTTTTCCGGGATGGATGTACAGAAGAGCATATATCGGGTTTGATCGCGCGGCTCTAACAGAAGCCAACGCGCATCGGTTGCCAGGGAACTATATACGGATACCTATTTATGGTATAGCTACGAAGAAGATCGTAAACAATAGCAAAAGGGGCTCGTTGAGAGAGTGTCGTTGGACGCGACCTGACGCCCATCACGCCTCGGAGCTTTCGTTAGCCAAGGGGTGATCCTCTTTTACTTCCTCTGCACCTCGTTGCCCTCTCGCCCTTATATTCCGTTCCTTTGCTATTACACCTTTGCCAACCCAATCCCGCACAGCTGCTACCCCCGGCTTACTTTGTCAACCTTCGCGAAGACCGACGCGTACCGGACCCGAGCCTTCCGATTTTTTTGCCAACTTTGTCCCGCGACTTTTCAATATTTTCATTTATTTATTTTTGTTTCATATCATATTACCGTGAAATATGCGGGCGAAAGACGAAGACGAATCGCGGGTGAAGATTGAATAGATATTTCACGGAATCGTCGTTGTACATATACCTGTAGACAAAACTTTTGAAACGTAAAACTCGGCCAAACGGCCAAAGCCGGAATGCACTTCTGCGATCAGTCAAGAAACGCGAGCTTAGGTTCCAACGCCAACTTTCAAAAGTTACATAGGTGCCGCGTGAGGATTAAGATCAACAAAGTTCGTACGGTTAAACATCGTTCTTTGATGGATCATATCCGACAGTTGATACCAGGGTAGCCGCTGGGTCGAAACTATTCATAGATTATTTGTAAATAATTCATCGATTGCAAAATAGAATCACGGGATAAAATAATGTAAGAAGGAATATAATACCCGATTATATCGTATACCCGATGATCGAGCGGATCGATCGATTAGATAACGAAGGTGAATTCCGTGGATAAAGTCAGACGTAGGAAAAAGAGAATTAACCACGAACAGAACTAATGAAGCTCGGTCGAGGTCTCGCGATGTGAATCCCGAGTCCTGCGGGATCTCCCCGTCTTCTCAATTTCTCCAATTTCCTTCTTACATCTTATATATACATTCGCGTCCGAGATCCCGATCGGGATTCACTACCGACCTCCGAATGATACGGATAAAGTACGGGAATGATCTTCTTGCGTGCGGCAATGTCGCGGCCAATTTCAGTACAACGCCCACCCCGAGGGGTGTTGAAAAACAAATTCACTCCCACCCCATCGATCTAATGCGTATCCGGGCGAAGATAGGCTGACGCACAATCTTATCCAAGTCGTGGTAACAATTTCGCGGGGACAGAATCTGTAATTACGGAGAAGTGGGAAGTTGTAAATGGGATAGTGGCGGGAGTGTGAGGTATTTCTGAGGGGTAAACGTCAGCTCGTTGGCCCTCGAGGATCGCAGAGTTTGAACAACTTCCGCACCGATCCAGAGAGTCCCGTATTATAGATCGAACCTTCATTAATCATCTTATTTAGCGATACCTGATTGATTGGTACAATGTTGGTTTTAACAGCGTTGGGAGCACTTGATTAAACCTCCACCCCCTCTAAACGTCAGTCACTCAACGCTCGACTCTCAGCTGAAAATATTTCGTCGTTCTAATTGATGATAATTATATTTTTACGTTGCTTTCAGACGTTAATCAGAGCGGAACCATTGAGAAGAAGGATTTCGAATTGGCCATCCAGGTGAGAATTTGCATTTTTTCCTCTCCAAAATTCAGCCGATGATATTCACCGTTTTTGCTTCGTTTAATATTTGATGTTCGATTAGGTAATCGCGCAAGGGAAGTTTTCTCCAGTTGTCTCCCGTAATTTTTATCTTCAGATTCAACGGATCTGAGATTTATTATATTTTCAATAAGCTTCTTCGAACAGGGGAATGGATAATAAGAATAATTCATACAACGTGATACTTCTCCCGAGTTTTTCCGTATCTTTTCTCATAATGTACGCAGAGAAAGAAGTAAACCGAAAAAAAAGAATTATATTTCAAGAATCATAATTAATCTCGCGAATAATTCATAAGCGAGGGTTCCAAAAGTGGGGCCGCGATAACTTTTCTCTTTTTCACTTCTAAGTTCACTTTACGAGGACGAAACATTATCCTTCGTATCTATCGTATCCGAGTGAATATGTTCCTAATCCCGAGGCTGATACATTCAGTTTGCATAATCGACAGCGGATGATACAACCGTCTCGATAAGCAAGAAAACGTCCTGAAAAGACTAATACAAAGTCGATTTTAATCAAAGGATGTTTTACAGCTCTGTCAGCCGAATTTATTCCTCTTTGAGGGTAGCCGTGCGGCAAGAACTCCGCCGTTACGATAAGGCAGACGTGGGACGGATAGATTGATACCAAGACTTCTTCTTCTGCTTCTCCATCTCCTTCTTCTTTTTATTTATTTTTTCCCCCCCGAGTTTCGACTCGCTTCTCCGATGTGTAGAATCCGGAAGCTTCGTGTCCTAGCTCCGGCATAAGGCGTGGACCTCGATGCGTACACAAGGGCGCAGAGAGGCTGGGATGAAGTGGTCTTCTTCGACCTCCCCGTTAGAGACCGTTGCGCCGGAAGGGCTTTGGCTCTCGCCTTACCCCACTTCCACGCCGTACCTCGGGCGAGAATTCACCCTTACCCCGAAACGTCTCTTCAGCCACATACCTATATCCTTTCTTCAACCGAACCTGTCCCCCGGCTTCTTACGTTAAGACAAATAGGCAAACGATTTATCTTCGGCTACCCGTGAAAAAAAAAAGTTTTAAGGCCGCTCCCAGGATTTACTTTTTCCACTTTTACCGCCCTTTCGCTCCTCGCTTTCGCATGTACCTACGTGTTTTACGGTTCTGCAAACCGAATTCGATTTATTTGTAATTTTTCAATCGCCGTTCGACGACTAAATAAGTCAAGCACCCACTTCCGCATGCGAGTTTAATCTCAATTCTTGTCGTTCCACTTACGAGGGATTCAATTTACAGAGAGCAATTACCAACGTCACGAAGGTGCGAAAGTTTGATCTAATCGCAACGACATCTAATAAGTTATACCACCTCGCGGTGCATTATGGCTGTTAAACTAGAATTACACCTCATACACTCATCATAAGTATCTTGAGAAGTATTAGCTATGTGGGTTAAAGTCGTTTCAAAGTACCTACGAACACCGATTGTACAAAAGGGAGGAGAAAAAAAAGGAGGAAATAAAAGGTAGCCGGAGAAGAGAAAAGGAGGAAATTATGAAGAGGAAACAAAAGAACATGAAAGAACTTGCGCCGAGTAATTGCTTGTAATAACAAGAAGAAGAAAAGAACTTGATAAGAAAAAGAGAAATGCGATTGTTTGATGTGAAAAAATAAACGTTCGTGTACATTAGTATTACCTACTCTTTCGAGCGAGATATCAAAGTACATAGCACTCATCTCTGTTACCATTTAGTTATTATCACGATATCGCGAGTAATGGATAATGTGACAGGACGGTTCGCAATTTCAACTTGAATTCCCTGAGAACTGGGTAATTCGTGAAATGAAACAGCTGATAGTAATTCAGAGAAAGAACAAATAAATAAATGAACGAATAAATCGAGGAGAAAAGGAAACAATAATTAAGTATCATTGGGAGGAGGTCTTGTTTAATGCAAATTATTCAACTATATGGGAAAATTCATAGGCACTCGTTAGCTTAATTGCTCCGGCACAATTACCTGCCCGACAAATCTTTATGAGTTTGCCCCAAGTCTCGAATAAAATATGGACGGGAGCTCAGCTCTGCAGTGCAGAGCGCTTTGGGAATAATTATTATCAACTTAAATTGAGTGAACCGGAGTAACTCGATCTCGAGGTTTTTCTATTCCAGTTTTTCAATTTACCTTTGTTACTTTTCAGAAAATCTGCCAGAACAGAGGTTGGGCTCCCGGTAATCCGAAGAACCAACAAACTCACGACACTCTTCTCAAAGTTTGGGACGGTCTTCGACAGCGCGCGGATGCCAATCACGATGGACAGGTCAGACGAATTCCTCATGTATAAAGTTTTCGCTCCGGCTTTCACGTTACTTCTAAATTACATTCTACTCAATTTCAAATTCTTATCATACCTCACAATAGGTCAGTCGTGAGGAATGGTGCTCCATGTGGGAAGAGTACGCCAAGGACCCGTCGCAAGCTCTTGAGTGGCAACAGCGTTACATGAACTTCATCTTCGACCTCGAAGATACTTCCGGTAGGTTACCGAAAAAAAAACAACCATTATGTCGGTCTCCGTTGAGAGGAGATCAAAGTTGACCGTAATTGCGACAACTGTGCACGTTTTCTCAAATATAGAACAGAGTTTCTTACCTCGTAACAAAATATCCACAATAAGCACCGCGACACGATTTCCGGGGGATGAAATATCGCATGATCGGAGGCAAAGAGGGTTGGCGACCCCGCTAGCTGAGCCAAAGCTTATTGTTAGCTTCGGCTATTTCGTCTTAATCCGTAGCTGGTGCGGGACTTATCGGTCTGATCTTATCGAAGAGTAGATCTTCGTTCAAGATCTTCTTTTTCTCCTTTCAAGTTCACTCAGCAGGGGTTGACAGAGCCGCGGAGTTACGGGGATGGGTTAACTTTTCGTTGCGCGAGACACTTAATTCCGCGAGGCTCTAGATATACTAGTCTTAAGAACGAGTCAACAGCTGCAGGATCAAGTAGGACTTGAAATAGTGCTCATAGGCTCCATTAAATCAAGTCAACTCTCCCTTTGAACAAAGAATATAGGTGTGGGTACAGGGTATATTGGTATATGGTTCATTATTACAGTCGCGGTCGGATAATAATATCAAACGACGAAGCTCAGACGCTAGAATTATCCAACATCTGCAGTTGTGTAACGGATGAACTTGAAGTAACTACGTAATGTGCGGTTGGTTTAATTAAACTATGTTTCACAGATGATGGACGCATCGACGAGGAGGAATTCACTAGCGTTTGCACGACCTACGGAATTCCCGAGAGCGACTGCAGAACCGCGTTCAACAAATTGTCGGGAGTAAGTGTTCAATTGTAAGACGTACGGAAGGGACGGCTTGTTTTGAAACTCGACCTATGTTGTTTATTTTGGTTCTTTCAATTCGAAACCTCGAAGACTCCGACACTTGGACTAATTCAGTTTAGAAATTCAGAGCCTCTGGCATTATGAACTTAGATTACATGATGTTACGTTGAGATCAGAGGGATTAGAAAATGATTAGTGAAGTAAATTGCCAATTATAACGACGCGTTATTGTTTTAATTGAAAAATATTGGATTTTCTATTTTTTAGCAGAAGAAAGAAGTATCTCGTGAAGAGTTTACTGAACTTTGGAAACAATACTTCGCCTCCGACGATCAATCAGCGCCAGGAAACTTCATATTCGGAAAAAATTCATTCAATTGAATAAATCACAAGGAACCGAAACAATTACCGACGAAGCTCCGATGCATTCATTACCGTCGTGATAACGAATTACCTATCACTAGTCCTAGCCAATTGCCATAACTTCGATAATATATATACATAAATATATATATACATAAATTAACGGTATCAATAATAATAAATGAATAATGGATAATGAATAATGAATAATAAATAAATAATGAATAATAAAAATTAATTAAACATACCTATATATATATATGTATATACATATATACATATACAGATCACAATGCGAATCGTTGAACCATAAAATCTGGTTATTATGATAGTTGTACTATAATATATCTATACTATATATATGTGACGATAATTCATTAGCGTCGTGATAATGGAACTGTATAACAGAATTGGTAAAAAGGTTATTTGAAATTCTATATGTGCAAAAAAGAAAATTGAGAAAAAAAACGAGTGAAAAAAAATACGAAAAATCGCCCTGGTGGCTGTGGTTTTTGATATCCGAATCCCTTGATTATTCCTCCATCATTTCAATTATCATATGCGTTAATTATTTATAGACACCCCATTACGCGTGATGAATCCAGATTATATATAGGTATATACGGTAAAATAGTATCTATACGATATAATATAACGAAAATCTACGACCATTCGCATTTTGAAAAAGAATATAAAATTATTACGATTAGTATAATATTATTATCATCATGCAATTCTATGTAATAGAAAAGAGCAATTTAATATATCTACGAATAAAAAGAAAAATGAAAAAAAAGAGTATTGAGGTGTAAGTGGATGAACAAATATAAATTATACAATTGAATGATCATTATGTGTAACTTAACGAAATGACGTAAGCTGTTCGCGATTTAGTGGTGAGTTTAATTGACGATTATAACATATCAATCAATCTACTGCGCAATTAGAAAATCGGTCGCTATGAAATTCTATCATCGAAATTGTCGAAATACAGCCTCTTGAAGTAAATAGTTACATATCGATTGTACCTCTATAATTCTCAGCTTTAAATAACAAACAATTCTTATCGTCGTTACAATTATTATTACCGTTATTATTCTCATACTAACAAACCATGCTGAATTACATCACATTACCGGTGGACGGTCGGATCGTTGAATGAAAAATTGAAAAAATATCGAAAGAAAAAAAATGCAGCACCATGCGAACAATTATAAACGCATCGACTACATGAAAGTAATAGTAAAATGTTGACAAATAAAATCGCGGTAGATGATCATTTTATTCAAACTGGGTTTAATCTTAAAAAATGGGGAATATTACAACAGAAAAAATCATTAGCAGCTGGCAACACGCGAACTGCATAGCGATGAGAGAACCTTGAGTCAATAGTGCAATACTGTATAAAAAGTCTTTGCAGAATTTATCATACAATTACCAAGGATTTATTGCTGCATCGCGCATCGGTTCGAACAATATCGTAGATAAATTGAAAATCAATTATTCCACTAACAACGTACAACCACCAGCTGACTTGTGATTCGTATTACGTCGAGACAGATTTGTGCGAGCATCTAATGTGATGAACTTTGAAAAGACTTTGAAGATTGGCGTGTTCTCTCTTGAAACTAACGATATGTAAGTTGGCGCTCCTTCGTATACAAGTTTTAACGAGGCGCTAAGTGCTTATAAAACTTTCTTCGTTGTCATTTGTTGTTCGTGTAAATCATAATTCATCCCTGCCCATGCAAATTGAAAAGACGCCGAGAATTTTATTTCGAGTAGCATCTTTTCGCTTATCATCTTTCAATTTTTATTCACGATTTCTTCTGTAGATTTTATGGTATCTTAAAAATTCTAAAATTAGGGTAAAATAATTCATCGATAGCCTCAGAGTTGACATCCCTTTTACCCAAATTTATGTATGTCATACGCTTCAAATTCCGGAAAGTGCAGGTTCTAGAGACGTGTAATTTATTTACGAAATCGCGTTTAACATCATATTGATTTCCACATTATCTACGAAGTCGTGTTTATAATTCATACGAATCATAATTATATACAGATTACGTACATGAATAAGAATTGTTTATCTTTCCGCGGATATATTAATTATTAGTATATATAATTGTAAAAAAGAACATTAATGTTGTATTTGATTTTTAAATATTATGAATATATTATATTATATCACATTATTATAAATAATGCAAATGAATGTTCGACTACACTTCTCTCTACGAATATATACATAATATTAATGAATATTATTATATCTGTTAATATCACATCTATTATTATGTAATATTATGATCGTCAAGTAAAAATGGTTTGATGAAATAAAAAGAATAAAAACATGGAATTAAATTGAATCGTTCTGAAAGAGTTTTTGATTGATGTAGATAGAATATATGATGACGGTAAATGGAAATGAGCTTTTGAATTCCGATTTCAGGAATTCTATGCACATGCGTTTTTTAAATCATATATAACAGTGATTCTTTCTAACTGTGATAGAACAGATCGGATTTCGAATGACACGTAATTCGGTCAATAAACCGTGAATAATCTAACAATATACATACCAGTAATGTAATCTTATCGTGCAGCCTGCTGGCTGCTACGCTTTTGGTCGTTGAACTATTGCCGGGCATTTTATCGCGTTCGTTCTGCGATGCGGTATCGTGTCGTCGAGTGTCGACCGCGGTGACAGCCGGACGAATATCGAATATTTTTGTATATCGCATCGCGTTCGCGTACAACGCCGATGGATGAGAGTGAAAAGAATGGCTAGTTTGCGGTGTTTTTGAAGCGAATTTAAGGGCTCGCTAATGCTTTAACTATGTGATGAATGCCGGAGATTTAGTTCTGGTAAGTCCGAAAAAATAATGAGTCCGTATACGAGCATGCGTTCCTGCAATCTAGAAAAAACCAGCCCAATCTCTCGTGATCCTAATTGACTACTGTTCTTTAACCCTTCAACCACTGTTGTCGTTAATAGACGACGTAGTGACATTTGCGTCAGATATACCAGTAGCTAAAGGGTTGAATCACAGGTCTTCGGTCGCGACCAAAGTCGTATCAAAGATAAGTTAACCTGTATTTTTTTTAGATGAAATTCAAGAATATCGATCATTAAAAATATCGATAACGTGGTACATTTCCGCCACCCGATTCCCAGTGCGCGTAAAAGGTTTTGAACTTTAGCTGACTACTCGCAAATAAACGTGCTAATTTATTTATCGGTATTATCGTAATTTGGGTGTTATACGTATGTACTTGTTTATCTACTTATACACGTGGTATTGCAGAAAATGTAAATGGAGATTTACAATTAGTACTTTGCGTCAACACTTGGTCAGACTCTGCAACCTTGAGCTTATCAGCAATAATAGATATCAGGCATTTCTTGGCGAAAATCGTGTCGCGCGTTACAATTTATTATTACCAGTATAATGCAAGTTGGTGTAGACAGCATGTGAGTATACTTACAAGAAGATTAAGATAAATTCTTGGAAATATTATTTACCCTTCAAGCGCTGTGTTGGTTTGTTCTGTTCTTTGTTCTTTTTCGTCAATTTTTCTCTCACCACATGCATCACTTGCTATCGTTTGAGCTTCCAGCAAGCCAATAATAACCAATCTCTGCTATTTGCTTTAATGCATACTTTTTCTTTTAATTACCACATCACTATTCTTCTTTGACAAAGTGACTATTAACATCGCTACTTTTATCGCAAAGTAAATAGAACTCTCACTTTTCTGTTCAACAATTGTAACAATGACTATCAATCTCTAATCACACTTTCAAGATGACTAAATCAAACATGTAAACAAGCCTGTATCAATTTGAATGATATCAATTGGAAATTCATGCGTGACTGCTTCATTTTGATAGCACGACCTTGATCAACTTAAACAGGCATCAAATGTTCTTTCTTTATTTCACAGACAAAATTACTGCACTTTTCCAACATTTTTAGCAGTCCTTGTATAGTCTTCTGAACATAACTTAATACTGAGTAGTGTACTGTGGTGTTTAAATTACCTAAGAAGTCTCGGCATCTTTATCTTGCCCAGGCTGGAAATCAGCCATGATCTGGACCGTGTAGAGGATGCAGAGGAGGTAGAAGAGTTTGCCATGACGTCGCTAGCGAAGCTTGTATTTGTCGATACACATTCCAGACGCTCTCCAGGGGATCAGACTGAGGCTGATCATAATCAGGCTCTCTCGTTAGCTTTTGAAAATTTATTCCACATGCCATTCGACATCATCGAAACATATGGCAGCACTCTTAGTACTTTAGATATCAGCCATAACAAATTTAGTCGGTAAGAATCACAGGCAGTTTATTGAAACGAAATTTGGCTATCAAAATTCAAATGTATCGATGCATTATAATATCAAACTAAATATTTTTCTCAGAAATCTTCAGTTCTTAGCTGAATTTGATAATATGACGTCTTTAAATCTTGACCACAACGAAATCGATCCTTTCACGATATTTCCACCGATGCCTAAGCTTCAACTTTTGTGGCTGAATCATAATAAAATTGACGACTTGTATCCATTCATAAAAAACCTTTACACCAGTCTGCCAAATCTCCGTTATCTGTGCCTAATGGGAAATCCAGCTGCGCCAAGTTATCTGAACGGTGGGTCGTTCTATGAATACTTACAAAGCAGGTAAATCACCGTTGGACTAATTTGCTTGCATCCCATGAACGAAGCCTTTTTGAAGGTCAATCTTTCAGGCTGTTCGTTATATCGTGGTTTCCACATTTGGTTCACTTGGATGACAGAGCTGTGACACCTGAGCAGCGACTGGAAGCAAAGAGACTTTTCAGGAGACCTTTACTGGACCAGATAGCTGGGACTGCACAAGTACCGGAGTGTATCAAGCACCTACACAACAAAGTATCAAACATATTCTCCAAACCAACACTGCCAGTAACGTCCAAAGTACCGAAAGGTTCAAATTTTGTTATCTAAGCAGTATTACAATTATTTGTAATCCATATTTATCATTTTATACCTATAAGATAAAGCCGGTTAAATATGCGGCTCATAAGACTGTCTGACGGCGCTTTATTTTTCTAAATCTCAAACGCTAAAACGTGTCGACTCAAATTACTCACTGCACAATCCATGAATTTACGATAAAAGAGGGGGAAAAAAAATTATATAACTATCTTATTCTAGGCATATGTTCTGTTGTCGTCATTTAAATCATTCGTATTTTTTAATGTAAAATTTCTCACCCCACAGATCGACCAATGTCAATTTGAATGTAAATGTACTCTGATTCGCATAATTAATGTATACGTACTTATATAAAACAAATAAAAGAAGTCAATTAATAGCGCCTTCTTGCAATTGATTTCTCACCACGCCAATAAATTAGTTATACTCTCGGGTATACTTACGCTAATCATCGGCGGGGTAGTCGTTGTAATACATCGTTAATTCCCGCCATGGAGACAAATCCACTCCAGGTAGGTCAGAACACGACATTAAGGGATTGTTACGTGATATCATCTGGAAGGCTTTCGGCTGAATTCTTTCCACGTTATCGCCGGTGTCGCAGAGAAGCCTTGCCAAGGAAGCTTTCTTTATCTGCTTGAATTGCGCTGGAAACAAATTAATCGTCCGAAAAAATATGTTAAATATTATTTTTTCTGCAAAAACAAATCATCGAAATCATCGATTTCGTTTTCCCACCTTGCGTGAAAGAGTGGGGCTGATCCGCGTTATCGTAAAAATATCTGTCGCCGATTCTACTCCTGTAGAATTGTTCGCCAACTAGGCATCTAGCCACCGGACCGAGCTGACTTCCTGGAGATTTTCTTTCCAACGTCACACCGATTATCAGATCTATGTCATCAACATGCGCGTATATTTCCGCTAATTTCTCGATGTTCTAAAGAAAATCGCACAACGCAATAATTTTAATTTCTGCGCAAAATTATATAATTATATAATCCATCAACTCACCTCGTACGAAATATCTTCAATCAGGTCATTGAAGTTCTTCGCCTTCCGAAGTCCGCAGATTCGACGATACGCGTTGTAACCGGGAAGTCCGTGATCTCGACCGCGCTGAATGTCGAATGCTTCCAAATCAAATCCGAACATGTTTTTTGATCGGAATAAATACTCTGTAATCTGTTCCAGGGGAGGATCAGTGGAATTTATTTTATTCCGACATATGTATGATGTACACTTATAATACGTATAAGAATGATTTTCAGCTTTGACTGTTAATTACCTCAGGGGAGAAATTATTGTCGGCTCTTTGCATCGGCTGGGTCACGAATCCTCTGATTAGATCGTCGAGGTTGTCGCTTCGCTCTATAATCTGCGGTCGGAAAAAGTGATTGCTCAGACGAAGAGTGTGCGAGACAACGCGATTCGCAGGGCAAAGACTATAACAGAATCAGATAATTAATTATTAGTAATCAAGTATAACACACCGTTAAAATCGAGAAATACCCTAAATTTCTCACCTCAGGCTCCCTGCAACCATCGTATGAAAGAACCGGAAGGCTGCCGTAGTGAAGCCGTTGATGGTTGCAGCTTTGATGAGAGGATCGTAATCCCTTGACATTGTTCCATCGCGTCCTGATCGAACCACGCGATGTTTCCGACAGTATTTTCTACCTGCGATCATTACACGTTCCATTACTATTCGGATTTTTTTTGTTGCCTCTCGTTTAGGTCCTTTAAAAAATTCAGACACAAAATATTACCAATGACAAGCGGTAACCATTCGTTATACGTTATGTGTTGGTACATTGCGATAACGATTTTCCTTGTTTCCTGAAATATCTTGTCGTCGTCCCAGTGTGGATTTAACTTTTGGAGTTCGTCCGCTATTTTATTGTGTTCCCTCACCAATATTGTTTGTAATATGGCCAGCTGCGGATTCTGATTAACGCGAATATCTCCTGCAGAAGCGTTAACGATTAATATACGAAGAGCAAATCATGAAGGGCAATTTTTCTAGCGAGATAATGGACAGTGGTAGTGGGTACGAAATAAGGATACCTGCACTATAACAGATTTCCTTCGAAGACATCACGTCGCAGAATCGTGAACTGTAGTTCGTCAACGTTGGAAGAATTTCTCGACCTCGACGAATTTCTACCAGCATTCTGCCACCCGTGAACGACCGTAATCGGTCGCATGTTTCTTTATCCGATCCGTAGAGCGGCGAAGCATCCAGATAACTGCTTACGGTATTCACCTTCGAAAATCAAGCAAGGTCAATTTACTCGTACTCCCAAGCTCGAATGCGAAAATCTAAATTCGAAGACGAACCTGTTCAGCTGGTCCCAGCGTACAATCCTCTCTGGAGACGGTCATCGACCTTACAAAGTTCATGCACCGTTGATCGAACTTCGAATAAAATTTGTCATTTGCAGATATGTCTATCGGTAGGCATGAGTGGTGCTGTAATTTTTTAGGCAATTGTCGTCCATTCGCACAGCATTCTATTCCACCTTCGACTGTATCATTGGCAAGCAAGAAATAAAAATATATCGGATTATTTTTCTGACCCAAGTAAAAATTTTTCAATTATCGAAAGGATCGGAGCCTCACCACTTTGGTCAATATTCTGCATAGCGAGATCATGGGAAAGGATTTGACCCCATTGGGGTACGGCCAGGGTTAATTTTTGATCGCTCACAAATTGCCGCGAGAAGCAATGAACGCTCAGGGATCGCGCATTCGGCAACTTTCGCCCGGTGACACTCTTCGGGAGTTCGTGAATTCCTGAAATAAAGCTCTTGTCAATTTTTGAAAATCGTAGATTTTTCAAAGCCTGAAAAATAAATAAATACTGGGATCGCCTCACCATCGGAATACCGGGCTGGTAGAAGCCTGGCAAAGGCGGTATTGGTTTGTCCCCAGGTGGGCTGGCGTTGATTGTTGCAGGATCCGTCGAAGCTCCTGTAGATCTGATCTACGGGGCATCGTTTCGCACGGTTGTGGCAAAGTCCCGCTCCGACAACTCGAAGCGTGTGTTGCCTCAAAAACTCTGAGAAAGTGTTCGGAGTGATGTTAAAACTGAAACCAATTCGGAATAGTATTGAGGATTTTTTTAGTCATCCCTCGCTGATTACGCCCCCAAATATATCGCTGCACGTACTCTGTGGAAAGTCTTCGTTGTAACAGCTTTGTACCGAAGAGACAGAATTCCGATTTCTGATTTATCCCGACCGTGCTCTCGGTCGCCAAATTGTTTATCAAATGCAGCATAGCGGACGTATGAGCTTTTGGCATCAGGCCCTTGTCGCAGAGCCACTTTGCCCGCTTCTGCATTTTTTTTGCTAATGCCTGCCCGTGACTGAAATACGATTTCACAGCCTGTAGAGTGATCGGTGATCTCGAATCGTTCGCTGTTGAGAGGAAATTTCGTTAGCGGATCTACAGATTTAACATCAAGTAAAATATTCAACTCAGTATTTGCCTAGAGGATGCCACAGATTTGTGTTCAGCTGCAGACACTCGGGGTTCAAGAACGCCAGACTTCCGGTGCAGTTGACATCCAAATTTATCAGACGACAGTGAGCGTTGGAACAGAGTGCGGCTGCCCTATCGATCTCCATTTTCTGTAAATCGGTGGTGGAAATTTACCGAGTATAATTAAGATAAAATAAGTTTACGGAATCTCACCTCGTTGGGTTGACTAGTGAAAAAACGCGGAGAGTTTTCCGTTTCGTAGTAAAATTCTTCTTCGTTATCAAAATCGTCGTCGTAATATTTTTCAACATTTTCCTCGTTCGTTGAACTCTGTAATTCACCGTCCGAATCGTCGTCTGGATTACCGATATTTGAAGAAGACTCGAACTTGTTCTGCAAGTCAATGCTACTAACGTCACTATTTTCATTCCGATCGTTTGTCAATTCCTTGTTTGCGGTAAGAACAGTCTCTATTTCTCCGGACGTTTGTTCCCCTGACGATATTCCGAATAAATTGTCGTGATGTTCGATTAGATCTTTCAGAAATTTATTTTCGACATCGTAGTGATCAGAGACGTGGTCCGTTTTCTTCAGATCTGCGAAACTGATTCCGTGGTCGAGAGATAATTTCGAAACAAATTTACTACCGAATCCAATATTTGTTTCGGAGGCAGCCGTCCTATCAAGATTCCGCTGGTCCTCCTCGTCGTTCTCAGCATTCTCGATATGTCCTTCGTTGTCTTCGATAAAGTCTTTATCTCTAGTTTCTTTCGAATGACTAGTTTCTTCAAGGTATTCTGGCTGCTCGATTGATCGTTGATCTTCGGTAATCACAGAGAGATCCAGAGCAGGTATTAAAGTTTCTCCGTCATTCGGCGGGTTGTTGGTATCTTCAGAGTGTTCATGGAACTCGTCCTGAACTTCGAACTCTATTTTCCCTTGTTGACTCAGCCTAGCTGCGTTGTTCACGTTTGAATCTATACATAACTTGCCGCTTATTCCACAGCGTCCTGTTTTACTATTTGCATGACCAATTTGTGAATGATCTGAAATCTTCAGCTCAGCATGTCCTTCGCGACTGTCCGCGTGTGACTCATCTTCGGCAGATGATCGAATGACCCCAGAGCTGAATGTCGTCCTTGTCTCCTGTTCAGAATGAAGATTACTCCCGAGTTCAATATTTTTGTCGATCGATATTTCTGAGTCCAACGTCGCGGAAATATCCGCACTTTTAGAAACTTTTATTTCCGGAGAATTCAGGAGGTCTAAAGAGCCTGAAAGCTCATGGCTGCTCTGAATCTCGGAATTCAGTGACGTTCTTATTCTTCCGTTATCATCGTCGGAACTTTCAGCACTGAGACGACCGACAGTGGCGTATTTCGCATCTCGATTGATCTCGATTGACGATGGATGAAGAATATTTTTCTTCTCCTGACTCACCGTGATTCCTGAGGCGAATTCTGATTCAATGTTTCCCGATACACCCAAATCAAGTAACCCCGAACCCTCCGAAATTGCAGCTCCGCTCAAACTCGTCTCTAGATTGCTCGAAATCTCGCCATCGATTTGCAGATTTTTATCGAGTGTCAGAGAGCTGCTCTTCTCATGATGATTCATTATATTTTCAGTACCAAGGTGCTTTTCGATTCCTCCAACCACAGAGAGATCAAGTTGCCCCGATTGTTTCAACCCCGTGTTATCAAACAAACCTGAATCCAAATGACTCGAAATCTGCCCTCTGCCTTCAATCTCTTTATCGAACATCACAGAGCCACCTTCTCCGTGATGATTAATTGCGGTTCCTAGATCTAATTTGGTCGCAGTACTACCTGACAATTTCAGGTCAAGTATACCAGAGTTTTCAATGCTTCCTATTTTACCCGACTCCAGATTGCTTGAAATATGCCCATCGCTTTCGATATTTTCGTCAAGAGTTAAAGATTCGCTCCCTTGGTGTTCACCGTATGTAGAAGATTGTTCGGATCCAATCTCCCCACCCAAGTCAATGTTGCTCTCCACATTCGAGGACGTATGAAGCGAGGTTTTGCTATCGTGTAATATATCGACATTTGAGGAGATTTCGGTCTCAATTTTACCCGAGGCTGCTAAGTCGATGTGCACCGAATCCGCTTCAGGATTGACTCGGTGATTCATATTCTCAGATTCTGACTGTGAATTGATAAAGGTTTGATCCCGATTTTGATAACGAGTGTTCAGGGATCCACCGGATTTGTTTTTATGAGTTCTTCGGAATTCTTTAAAAGTCCCATGATTCAATTGCTCATGTTCTCCGTGTTTAAAAATGTCGGTGAACCCTCTGTGGCCATAATGGCTGAGTTTCGCCTTGTCAGCTATCGCCAGATCGACGAAATCCTTTTTTGCGTCGAGTGTTTTGATGATCACGTCGGTCAATTCTTCCTTGCCCCGTCCCGCTGCGGCTGCCTGAATAATATCTTTTTTGCCTTGAATAATTTTTCGCTGTGAATCCAAGACAGATTGAACCTTATTACGATGACTCGAAATTTTAGTTCGAGTTGAATGAGATCTTGTGGTATTCGCGGTATGAACTCTGCTAATTTCTTTAGCGTTCACAAGATTTTTCAAGTTAGTCGACGCTGTTTGAATCAATTCCTTCTTATGCTGGAGAGCGCTAGCTTTGGAAGACACTGCCGAATCGATCAAATCCTTTTTGGTCTTGATCAGAGCAGCTTTAGATGAGATCACCGAATCAATTAGATCTTTCTTGGCCTCGATCATTTGCTTAGATTTGCAGGAAGTCACCGAATCTATCCAATTATTTTTATTCTCGATCGTACGAGCTTGCGTAGAAACTACGGAATCAATCAAGTCCTTTTTAGCTTCAATGGTCCTGTGGACCGCGTTGCTGAGTTCTGCTCTGGTGCCCCCCGTAGCAGCGACTCTGATTAAGTCTTTTTTCGATTCAATCACTTTTCTCTTAGAATCGAGTAGCGCATCCGAATCGCTGGTTAACTTTACGGACCTTGGTTGTAGAACTGATGGAACGTGTCCTGAATTTTCAAAATCATTTTCCATTTCGTCATCCATATCGCGTAGCGTTCCAATATTGGTGAGAGATGCGGTACCATCTTTGTCGCGGTAAACATCCCCCATCATTTCTTTGTAGTCCATGCCCTCGGATTTTCGTTCTTCAGACTCGACATCCTCACCAGCATCTCGCTGCACCGGGATAGTGGAACCCACGTGATCTTCGAAGTCTTCGGACTCTGCGAGGTTCTCTAGATCCATGAAAACCGAGTCACCTTCAATGGGAGGCGGTACTTCGAATTCCGGTACGTCTTGTGTTCCATAGATTGCCTCCCAATAAGCTACTACATCGTCTATCGGTGGAGTCTCTAGTACAGGATTATCCAGAATGTTTGATTCGTCGTACTCGAGCTCAGCGCTTTTCCATTGCTCCTGATCTCCGATTACGTCTTCATCGATAAATGAAACATCTCCGCTCTCTATTCCATCGGAAGCCTCAACAATAGCCACTTTACCTTCGGGACTTTCGCAGAAGACTTGGGAGCTGGCCAAAAATGCCGAAAGCAAGAACAAAGCGCCCAACGAAGGTCGGCGCATTTTCGATTTGCCGCACAAAACGACAATCATGATCGACGAAAGGACAAACTTCAACTGATCAGTTGTAACTGGAATAAATTGAGGCCTAATGGAAATAGCTGCCGTTGCATTTCTCTGAAATCGTCACAATCGTTGCATCATTTATACATATTTGAAAATACGATTGCTCGAGGATATGTTTTGTAAATTGAGATTTTGGTAACGAAGTTTCGAACACGCGTGCATCGTAACGTAGGTACGTACGTAATTAAGCTTGCGTTTGCGAAACTTGAACGATTAAGCAATTTGGAAGAAACATAATTAAAATACTAAAATATAAACACGAATGTATTATAATTTTAATTATGATTATAATACCGGTAGATTTTATATTTACACACCTAATTTATAATTATAACTGTAATCACTTCAACATTTTTAGATGACATATAATCTACACATGTATGTAAGGACGTAGGTATACTATGAAATTTTATACAATAGTTTTACATAAATTAATGCTCGCTCGCGATATATAATGTTTGGCAATTAATAGGCTCAACTCAACTTGTCATAGTGAGCAACAAAACAATTCATCTTATCGAATCACTCTATTCTAGTGACTTGGTGACGTCAGGGCGCTCATTTCACCCGCGGTAGTAAGGATCGGCGTCTTTCCAATACAACAAATTTATGCCGGGTATATCCGAGCACTTCAGAAGTGGATTTCTGCAATAATTGAAGAAAATTTAAGCAACATCAAGACGAACAAACGAAAGAATTCAATTCTATAATTTTGAAAACAAATTCAACTCACGTGTCGGAAATTTGTTCAAATCCTCTGGGCTGCATAAGTTGGATATTATCACCGTTGTCACACATCAATTTCGAAAAGCTAGCCTTTCGAATTTCGGCCAATTGTTCTGTAATAATAATAATAATAATGATGATGATGTTGATGATGATATTAATTACCGATGACAAATCATACCCAAGTCTTACAGAAATATTAATTCGTTACGCTTGGCCTTGTGACATATTCATGCGTTGTACTACAAAGGTGCGGTGTCGCAACGATGACTTACAATTAAGTTGTTAGGTATTCATGTAACTTTTGGATCATAATACGTTGGATATTTGACGCAAACTTTTGTCAATAAAATTACCAGGTGTGAATCCCACTTCGTAATCGGAATTTTCGAACCAGTATCGATCCCCAACCCTCGTTCGGTAAAATTGTTCGTCAAGGATGCAGAGGAAAGTTGGTCCAACCAGCGCACCTTCCACGTGTCTTTCCAGGGAGCCTCCAACTGTGAGGTCCACATCCTCGTAACTTTCGTACAGTTGGGCAAGTGTCGCGACGGTCTGATAGAAAGATAAAAATGCTCGTAATTTTTAATCAATCGTCAACTACGACGGATCGATGATGTGAATTGGAAAATGGTTGGCACGAACGTACTTCCGGAGATATGTAGTCGGTATAATCTGACCATTGACGAGCTCTCGGAAGGCCACAGTACTGACGATATTGGTTGTAAGAGGCGAGACCGTGGTCTCTGCTCCTGTGAATATCGATGGCTTGGAGATTGCCACCGAACGGTCGTCCACTTCGGAAAAGGTACCTTGTGATCTGGGAAGTAGACAAAAAACAACATTCTATACTTTGGTAATTTTTGAAGCGAATGAGATACCGATAAAATATTGTAAGAGTCATCTCCGAAGATCAGAAAAAGCGATTTCGCATCGTCACATTTCGAACGGATAAAACATAGAAACCCTCCTCGTTACCTCGGGGTCGAAATTCGGGTCGCTAGCTTTTTCCGATTGACACCCAAGTCCCCGAGTGAGATCATCCATATTGTTGCCCTCCTCAATGATTCCGGGTCTGTTCAAGTAATCGCTGAGTCGTAGGGAATTGTACGTGTACGCTTGTCTGTGCTCGTTCACCAATCTGCGTAAAAGATGAGCGTGGCAAAAACGATCGACGTTATACTTTCGTGCGAGTGCTAATTGTAAGCGAAATCAACCGATTTAACGAAAAAATTCAACTCACTGTAGATATCCGGCGATGAGTGAATGCAAATATCTGAAAGCTGCGTTCGAGTGCTCGTTGAGGACACTAGGATTTATCTTCGGCGAATAGTCGTTGACGTATCCTTTGGTGTCGTAAATTATTTTATTGCACTCTAAATTTTCGCCACCTGTAATACAAAGGATCATTAGTATACGAAGACCGTGCACATATTTGTTGAATACAAATTTTTTATGGAATAAAGAATCGACGCCTGACCAATCAGAAGTACTAGCCACTCGTAGTAGGTGATATGCTGGTGTTGAGCGATGTTTATGCGTCTCGCTTCTTGGTACAAGGTTTCATCGGGCCAGTGAGGATTGATTTGCGCGAGATTATCGGCGAGACGATTGTGTTCGCGTAGAAGGATGATCTGGAGAACGGTCAGTTGAGGATTTTGATTGGCTCTGACATCCCCTGTGATTTGAGAAATACAAAAAATGAAAAAATAAATAAGTAAGTTTTAGTAGAAATGTTACACAGCGTGATTGTGGTAATATTCTTTGTCATGCTCTCTCCGAGGTTCGCCTAATTTATTAGTGTAAAAGAAAGTTGAATTTTTATGTGAGAATGAAGAGTCGCGAGGCCAGGGGGCAGACTGTACATTTTTTCGGCGTGTCGCGGTATGTTGTAAATGTTTTCGAACGACTCACCTGCCAAATAGCAAGGCTCATCTTCAGTTTGCGTGTCGCAAGTTGCAGTTTTGTTCAGAGCGGAAGGTGGCCACTGTTTTCCATTACGAACCTCGACTCTCAGACGACCACCCCTCCATTCGCGAATATTCGCTGAAGTTTGCTTGCTCGAACCGTAAAGCACAGACAAATCGAGGAAGTGCGTTACAGTTGTTAGCTGCAAAAATAAGACAAAAAATAAACCAACTTTCTAATTGTCGAATGTACAAGTTTTTCGGCGTCGGTTATTCGAAACAATCGTCGGTACTCGTGGTCGAAATCTTGCATAAGGAATGGGAAGGTCGCCACCTGAACTGCACCGAGTCGTGTGAGAGGCGCGGAATAATGTATAGCCGATTACATAGAAACTACTTTAAAGGTGACTTTGAGTAAGTCGAGTAGTACGAGTTTATTATACAGACCTGTTCTGCCGGCTCATACTGCGAGGAGCAGCCACGGTCGAGGTCAGTTGTACTACGAACAAAGTTCATGCACTTCGTTCCGGTACCGGCGTAAACCGGATCGTGGTCCGGTACCGATATAGGGTAGCACAACGGACTGTCCAAAGCTTCCGGTATGAACTGACCTTGGTCGGAGCAGCATTTCGTCGCGTGAGGTTCTGCACGATAATTAATTACATGAGTAAAAACGTTCTCTCACAGAATTATCCACCCAACACAGACACAAAAAAAAAAATACCCTCGTCGCGTTCGAATATGATTTGCATTCTGATGTTGAATTTTGGAAAAAGATAATACAACAATTGCACGTAGATTAGAAACAAATCACAAGACACTCGGTGAAAAATTTTAAAGCAAAAATTAGTACGGGTAAAAAATTCCAAAGAACGGACAACATAGGAAATGAGAAGTTGATGGCACACTTAATTTTCGGGTGGATCTATTGATCGGAGATGAGGCAGTGGATGATGGAAAAAAAGAAGAAGATTAATCCACGGCAACGGTAAGACTATAAGATGAGGTAGACGGAAAAAGCACGAAGAATGAGGGAGGGAAGGAGCAAACACGAGGACGAGAAGGAACAGAATATTCGCCATGGCATTTATTTCAATTCATTTGATATTCGAACTTTTGTTATCACATATGTCGGTAGAAAATGATTGCAGATTCAGATGTGTCCAAACTGTAAAGCAGAGAAGTTGATAAATGACAAACTCACAGAGATACACAAATACCCGTACAGAATCAAACCTTTTTACGTACTCTGCATAGATTCGGAAGAAGCATAAGGGCATGCAGTCGATGCAGAGTTGGCTTTTGACGGACAGGTATTGTTCTGCAAATCTTTGGGAAAATTTTCGAATAACGATGCTGACATGTTGAAAAAAATAAAAGAGAAAACCACACGGTTTGAATAAAAATTCCCAAGGCATTAGATCACTCGTTTAAAATTTTCGTGAGTGAACTGCTAATGATCCTTTCAGGGCATGAGTGGGTTTGATATAATCCACTTTGACCACGATTCCAGATCTCGAGATAACTCATTTTAAGAGTAATCTACTTTCTCCGTGGATAGAAATTACGGGGATTGGATTCCGGCCTCCGGTCTTGCGTTGGGTCTTTGGTTCTTGCGCTTTTATTATTTATTAGGAATGGTAAAGTATGGGCGACGTAAGAGAAAAAATCGAATGCGACTTACTGGACTGCGTCGTTCCGTCAATCATCGCCATATCGTGCGTGATGATTTGTCCATATTGCATGAAACCGAGTGTCCTTTGGGGATCGTCGACGTCTAATTCACCGAAAACCGTGCGGCTAACGTCCAAGGAAAGAGGTAAGTCATTCCCGCTGACTGACCGAGTCGGTTCGTGAATTCCTGTGAGAGAATGAAAGAATTACGCGAAATTCTAATACCTCGCCTCGTTCCCATCTCGATATGACCCAAAAAGGAAACGAAACCAGCCAGCCAACTCGCGGCGTACGTTTGTTTCCCTAAGATTTCCGGTAATTCGACCTCCTGCGCTCGTAAGCATATATTGTATTCGAAGAAAGTGGTCTGACCGCAAGACACGTGACTTTCTGAATTACGGACTGAGAATTTGCTAATTCGTCAAATTTCACCGAGGAATATGACCATTTCGTTCGTTCGTTCGCTCGTCGTCTCATCGGAGTCGCAGCGAAATTGGTGACTCCGATTCGATCGGACGAAGGCTGCAGTTATTTTTCTCAACCGCAAATTTCGGTCGTAAAACCAATCGAAAGAGGCGCACACGTATACTATATTTACCGCGGTGGGATGTGTGTGTACAAATATCAAATTATAGTAGAAAGTTTGACAATTCTTCTTTCGAAATATTTTACATCAGAGCAGACACGCGAATAAAGATATTGTATATGTCAACGGGGCATCCGACAAGTTTATTGTACTGTACGGATAAGAATCTTTGCTACGAATAAGTTCTCCGAAAACTCTAGAGCGTTGAATTGAATAGCCTGGCTACGTTCAAATATGAATAACTTCTCAAAGAACAATGACGTTGGATCAGTTTTATGAGACTCATCGTCGCATGTATACGAAATAATTTCGCGACGGGTCGAAACGTGATAATCATTCGCGAGTTGCGTGTAAATTACAACAGCGATATTCCGTTCGCCAATTTAAAATTCGCCGTACGCGATACAACGATGAAAATATGTAGCATAATTACCATCCGCGTAATTGGCAGGCAACAGTCGAGAATAGCGAGTATTTGCCTGGCCCCAAGTTGGCTGATAAAGATTGTTGCAGGACCCGTCCAGCGTCCTGTACCTGGACTTCGCACAGACTCCGTCGAATCTGTCGCCGCAGGTTGCTTGACCTCCTTGACCCGGTTGCCCCGGTTGCGCGTTCACCGAACCTCCGCCATAATTAATCGGAATCCTTTTTGCACAATGAATGGATAAAAGTTGAGAAAAAAAAAAAAATCATCGCCAACAAAATCGAGGTTTTTCTTTCATTCCATGCACTGCGGTAAACTTGAAACATTATCACGTCAAAATAGACGAAAAGACGAATAAATTGAGACGTTCGTGTCGGATTTTAGGCAAGTGGTAAGAATCTCGTTGTGTATGTATTTTTTATACTACAATTATATTCAGCTCATTGAAATCTCGTTGATCGGAGAGTTAATTACATTTCCAAACAAAAACGAAATCGTTTGCTTTTTTCTATGTAATTATAACTTCTAGATTATGCGTTTTTGTATGTATTATTCACGGTCGTCTTTCACGCCGCAACGGTGAAATCCTACCCACCGTGCTTTCTCCTTATACATTTGATCGAATCCCTCCGGGTTTTGTTTTTTTTACAAGAGATTTTGAGAGGACTCCGTGATCAATTACCGTAAGCGAGTAATTAGGCTCCTCGTAATACCCAGACGTATTTATAATGCGAAATCGCGGGGAATCGACTCTGGAGAAGATTTTTTGTCTCGCAATTTCTTTTTTTTTTTTCTCTCCATGTTTATCGTTCGATATAATTACAAACCCTTTGACCGATCCCGCTAACAAATACATACAAATCCGTCTACGGGTAACCGAATCGATTGAAAGAAAAAAGCTTTATACTCACGACGGTGGTGGAATTCCAATGCTCGGTGGCTGCGGATGCACCACCGTATTCGGGGGGTGAATTTGACCGACATGCGGATGGTATCCGAAGAAATTGTAGATATGATCGACAGGATTAGGAAGGTAGGAAAAAAAACTGAGTGCCCTGGTGTGCCTGGATCCTAAAATGGAAGCGATTACGATTAGAATCTAGCATTGATTGCGGGTGATTTTCTCGTTACCATTGTAACGTATCGAGCTGGCTGCAAAGAACGGGCAATTTCCCAACATCGATATAGCATAACAACGTTTCACGGTTGTTCATACGATAAACACAATGCAAAACCATCGGCCATTTTTTTAAGCACTCGACGTTGCGTTACTTGCAGGAGACTTGGGTATTTTACGCTTACGTTGTTCTGCGCTCATATACATCTACATGTATCGAGTCATGATTCAGATTGGCCGTTGTACACCTGTTTCATTAATTATAACAATTTCTCCCCCGGTGTCTTTGAACATTAGAATGAATTATGTACACTTGTGGTATACGGGAGATACGAATGTATTATGCTCTGACATCATTTGTTGGCCGCGCGTTATGGTCTACCTGTTACACAATCGGTAGGCGACGCCTAGTCTCAGCACCATTGGCAAAGACCGCATAGGTATTTCATAGCCAGGCCGTGGCCGCGTAAATCCTTGAGTAACATTACCTTGCCTACGTACTACATCATCTGTCTCAAACCGGTACTCGAATACAACCAAATTTGATCCGTAGCCGGACTGAATCGTGTATATTATTTGCTTTCTAAAACTGTCACCGCAGATTCACTTTTGAGACAACCCGTCAGTCAATCATTTTCCATTCATTCGACATCAATGACACCGAACGACCGTGGAACCTTATTACATTCGCTATGACCAGCCGTTTGCTCAACCGACAATGAGTCAATGACTCGTCATTCTTGCGATCATTGTATTTACCTGGTCCTCTCTCGGAGGTTTCACCCTTCGGTGTCAAGTTCAAGACATCTTCGTCGGTCGTTACTTCTTGCGACGCGATTAGAACGAGCAGTCCGAGAATACCTGCCCTGAAGGCAATTCGTCCGTTTCTGCCCATGTCGAGTCTGGAAAATCCAAAAATAAGCAACGTAACGTTACGTGGAAAATGATTGTTAAAAAAAAAAAAATAACCGATCGCAATTACGATCAGCTCGGACTTTTCAGCGTGCGTTGGAGAAGAACGTGATGTGATATCCGGTGGTAATCAGGCTCGAAACTGTAACTCTATCTCAATCGGAGTCTAAACGCGGACTTGTGGTATTCGACTCGAATTCGTGATCCCCAGATTCCCATCGATGTTCGGGTGGTTCTCGAAAACGTTTTCGTATATTAAAAAACAGAACTAACAATCTTAATGAAAGACAAACAAATTCGCAAAATTGCAATCGCTAAATTGAAAAAGAATTGAGAATTAAAATATTGTACACACATTTAGATTAAGGTCAGAGAAATTTGGTCCCCGATACGAACGACTTTTTCATCGCTCTCGAATGAACAATCAAAGAAAAAAAAAAAAAAAACCAAGGTGTGAGAGTGCTCGTTCTTTGAGAGGTATTACAAGTATGAAATAGATCTATAATTTTTCAGCTGTCTTTTATACTTTATTTAGCACGATGAGAACAATTGATCAAATATTCATTATTACGTATTTACTCGACATACATCCAATCACCTGTTACACGAATTATCTTCAGGATTGATTAATTTTTACTTTTTAGGCGGAATAATTTTTGAATCAATCAAACCTTTATGAGCGTAAAATTCGACAGTTTTTAGATGATAAACTCGCCATGGCTGAAGCCCGGAATTATATGCAGAAAGAACATTCACGCTTTCGCTTCTATATCCCTAAATATCTAAGCGAGAGCTTTTTATCCCGCATAGGAATTTGCAGCGCTGGTCTTTCTTTGTTCGATATTTAATCAGTCGCAACGTTGATTGCATGCATTATTCTTGTCTCGTGAGATTTTTATTCCCGGATATCGATCGATTTGTCGACGATAAAAATTGTGACCGTAGGTAATTGCGAATCGAAAGCTGCGAAGAGGAACAGATTGAAGTTATGGTAAAAAATAATAAAAAAAAAAAAATGTTATCGCTATGACCACTCCCCGGCGAAAAGATTGCACATAATTGTTTCAAGTTTACTGCGGTACCACAGCAATCGCAGTGAGAAATATTTTCAGCAGTGAGTTCATGGCCAGTAATTAAGACACGTTAGAAATAATTACGGTCTGATTTTTCACGTGTAATTATTGCTCGTCGACTCACGGTCGGACGAAGACGGGCGTTAATAATTATCATTTCGAATTCGTACGATCCAAATTTGGGTGTATCGAAGAATGGCTGATCGATGGCCGTTGGAAATTAGTCCTCTACTTACATAATTTTAACGTTAGATCCCGCGCTCCCAAGAAACGAAGGTCGGAACCCCGTGAGTGGTAATTAGGTCGATTTGCTTAGACTACCTTCGCAGTTACACGTAGGTATATTGCAGATATTATAATACCTTCGTGTAGCCGTTATTGTTACTCAACAACTGACAGATGGTTGGAGAAAATCTGATTCTAATAGACATGCTTCGTTCTAATTTCATAAGTCGTCCGGCGCACCTACTGTATCCACGATTGCGGTACAAAAACAATACTAAAAAAACGTGAAAAATCGATTTCAAGTCGTTCGATTCGTTTCTTTATTCAGTCATTTAATTTAATTTTTTTTATCGATCTTCGGTTACGTTTTCCAATTACATTCAACTTACTATTCGTGTGTCATGCATATTTTTTCGGTGCGAGCGGAGGTTTTATTGTTAATTAAATCCAATAACGTCGTGGCCGCTCTTACTTGGTAAATAATTATAGAAACCACATGTGTGAAACTATACCTGTATACGCGTATCGGGTTAACAAACATCCTAAGTAGATCGTGAATGTGATATAACCAGAGTGATCGACGTAGATTAAAGTCGGTGAGAAGTTATTAGCGTGTAATAAATTCCGTCAATTGAAAACTGGTCTCGTTTTCACGAATGGATACACGGGCATCGGGCAACGTGGGCAATTCCGGAACGGCTGACAAATTCACATCAAGTTTTGCCGCCATAGGTCGGCCTGTACCGCTCTGCACGTGTGCACCCGATCGAAATGTCTCAAGTTATACGTAACTTTCGAATATATTTATCCAAACTTGTTGCGTAATTAATCGATTTATAGTATTTGCATAATGTTAGCGATCACGTGTGACGGGTCCGTTTCCCGGGCAACTTATACTTAAAAATAGTGCACCTTTCGTACAACCGAAGTGTGACATATTTTTTCTCTAATTATTTTCACCGAGCTAACCGATATTGCTTCACTTGACGGTTTTTTTTTTCCTTTTTAATTCCCTTTACACCTGATGTGGTGACAATTGATGATTGATTGATAAAGAGTTTCTGTTCTATGGTGACGCCCTCCGAAATTAGAGCAATGCCTGTGTATTCGTAACGAAAAACAACAGTGATAATATAACGAGTACAAAGAATTCTTTCAATCGGCGCTCGTCGCATCGTCGTTCGTACGTACGACCTTGCATTCTGAACAAAAAGGACACGCGTACAAAGAAATTCTTTGAGACCTTGGAACTTTGTTCGGTGTTCAAAAATATGACTGACAACCATTATGCTAATTGGTATACCAGGTCACACACGAAATTGACGCTTTAAACTTACAAATACCTATGTAATGTAGATTATGAGATTCGCATGTACTAACACCCACGTCACTGTTCAATGATATCCGAGTTGATATACTTTTTACGCGTGAATTGCACGTCACGTACCCTTCGAAGTAAATTTTCTGCCGAGGAAACCAAGGTAAAATGGTTTGTTCCGCGGTGATAATTTCCGGCTACACATCTGACCTATCCTGCGGGTATACCGTAATAACTTGATTAAAATTTTGATTCCCTTACCTTTCGCTTATATAAAATCGCGAGTTATGTGCACCGGGAAAGTCGCGGTTAGCTATTAGCGATTTTCTGTGTCGGCCTGCAGCTATAGTTCGGACAGTAGATCGACTCTTGTAATCATCGCGGGGTAATCGATGATATTTCTCAGACGGAATTATTAAGATCGTTTACTCACGGTCCGACGTATACGTATACCCGTGTTAATATGTGGGTCACTGTACGCACCGCGTGTAAAAATCGGCCGGATATTTCATAGCTATAAAAATCTTTCTATTCGTGGCAATTAGAAGCCCCAATTTATCATTGACGCAATACGTCTACGAGCAACGACAGGGCATTCGTTACATTTTTTTGCCACATATTACACTTAGACACGTAATACTATTCGCGCATGAAATCAGAACATAGCACAGCCACGCTATTAGATCCGACGTGACAGCCGATAATTCTGCACTAGGTACTCTTCCGCGGCGCGTTCGTTCGTTTACCGCTAATTATTTTTGCGTGCATTTTTAAAGCGATATTAAAACTGTACAGCACTGCAATTACAAACGGCTAGAACTATATCACGGCTGAAGTATTTTAATGATTACAACCTGGTAAAGTCGCGGGAAGTATAGCGAACGATATGTCGTATCGCTGTTAAATTCGTGAGCAGATATTACAAGCAAAAGTATGCAGACAAAATTCCACTTCGCCGGATAATATGTCGGTAGAAATACACGTAGCTTAATCAGAAGCGTACAATTACAATCATTTCGTTCTTTTTCGAATCAGTATCATTTTCAAATAGTTCGGTAATATTAGAATTCACGATGGATCGTGATCGTTCTCACGGTATTACATTTTACTTCGTTTCTTTTCTTCTTTTCTGAACGGGAAAACTGGAATTGCATCGCGTTATCCACGCCTGGGGTTTTGTTGGTACGACATACGAGCAATATATAAATCGTCGAACGAATTAGGAAAGAGGAAATTGCGATGTTTTGAGAACCGTAGCTTCCGTCTCATTGATCTCGTTACGGTTGATCGATAAACGCGACCTTGTCGGGGCATTCGAAGGGCCCAATTGAAATTCTGATTCGATCCCGGACCGTGTGACGGTGCAATAAACTGCGAAGCGAGTCCATTTGACAAGGTGCTACTGCCGCGGGTAATGATTCATGAAAATGAGAAGCGTTACCTAATCCGATAGTCGTTGAGTGTATCGAAACTGTAGTCGAAATCTTAAGGTCAACCGGATCCCGGTTGTTCCTGGCCACCCGAAATTAATGTTCCAGGTATACGATGATGCAATGTTGGCCCAATGCCGAATCGCTGTGTACTACCGTAAATCATGACCGGTCATAACTCATAAATTAAACACGGATATCTGGGCGGTTTAATTTCCGAGGATTGATATGCGGTGTAACACCTATAATACGATCAGCTTTCGGTGCGTGGGTGATTAAAATTTCCGGCCAAATGTTATCTCACAGTCGCGGCTAATCAGGTCACGAGCTTGCGACTTAAAATTTTAGAGGTGTAGAATTCTAACGAAGTATGTTACGAAAGTCTAATTTTATCGTGAGCATACCGGTGTATTATTCATGTATTGGGAAATTATTTTTTTATATGAATGAAAGAACAATGTTCAGTTAATTTTTTTGTCCAACTTTCAAATTTTTGTTCACCTTGCACGCCTTGTTGAAATGAAAAAAATAAACGAGGTATTCTATGCGGTGATATATTTAGTAGGGTGGGTTGAAAAAAAATTATAAGATATATCCAGTAATTTTAGTCGTAGACCCACTTTGCTTCGTCGGATCTATGCATGGAGCGAAATATTCGAATTTCTCGGTCTACGAGAACGTGGTATCCAGCCCGAGCTTTGCTGGAGTCAGGTAGCCAGCAGCGTAGCGCTTTGTTGTGAGACGTCACCTTCGGGGCTGAGCAGAGGTGACGTCTCACAACAAACCGCTCGGGATATTATCCGTTCGAGCTGGGATATTATCCGTTTTCGAGGATACGTACGGTGTATCGACCAATAGGAGTTCACGGCGAACCCTCGTTTCGGTGTAAATATCATAATGTTCGGCAAAGTTCTGCAGCCGCAACTTCGTCGATGGTAATCCACGTCCGCCCCACTCGGTCTCGCCGACAGTGTCGATAGGCAATTTCGGGATAAGAATCTCTACGAGAAAATCGTAAGGGGTACCCCTTGGAAAAATCTCAAATTTTGGCCAAAAATTTTTATTTAAAAAAATTGATCGTATGGCACTTTTCTTACGTATTTTGACCTCAGGAACACGAATCTGGAAGAAAAATTGATCTATCTAGGAAATTGACCGAGTTATCGCCAATTTTCAGCTTTTTGGGGTCAAAAATAAAAAATTTATTTTTTGGTCTATCTCAATGTAATTTGAGATCAGGAATCCGAATCCGGAAGAAAAATTGATCTATCTGCAAAAATGACCGAGTTATCCCCATTTTTTCGCATTTTTTCACATAAATTTGAGGATATCTCGCAGGGAAAAAATCGTAGCTCAATTTGGACAACGGATTCGTGTTCCTGAGGTCAAAATACATAAGAAAAGTGCCATACGATCCATTTTAAAAAATAAAAATTTTTGGTCAAAATTTGAGATTTTTCCAAGGGGTACCCCTTACGATTTTTTCAAATTTTGACCAAAAATTTTTATTTTTCAAAAATGATCGTATGGCACTTTTCTTATGTATTTTGACCTCAGGAACACGAATCCGTTGTCCAAATTGAGCTACGATTTTTTCCCTTCGAGATATCCTCAAATTTATGCAAAAAAATGCCTAAAAATGGCGATAACTCGATAAATTTCATAGATAGATCAATTTTTCTTCCAGATTCGGATTCCTGAGCTCAAATTACAATAAGATAGACTAAAAAATGAATTTTTTATTTTTGACCCCAAAAAGCTGAAAATTGGCGATAACTCGGTCAATTTTTGAGATAGGTCAATTTTTCCTCCGGATTCGGATTTCTGAGGTCAAAATACGTCAGAAAAGCGTATTAAACCCAATGAAAACAATGATTTGTTTTTCGCTCAAAAATGGAATTTTTTCAAGAGTAATCTCACGTATAATCAGCTCAGGAATCCAAATCTGAAAGCCAAAATCATCTCCTCGTGCAATCGATCGAGTAATCATTAGGTAGAAAAAATTTTATTGCTGGAGGTACCCCACTTGATTAATTATTTATTCAAAAAACGAATGGGCTGCCTCAAATTATCAAGTAAAAAATTTTTTTTACATTTGAAGAATTTTCTTTTTTTATAAGGTACAAATTCTGCCCCCATGCTGAGAAAATAAAAAAAAAAAATTTTGTTCAACTCACACTAATATTCAGTTCCGTATATTTAAATTATGGCTTCAATACAGAATTGAACAAAGTGTATTAGAACGTTCAAGGATTTTCCGACAACGATCAATGCTCCGAACGTGACTTGATTTCGATTTACTTTAGTTCCTGTTTGCTATATCATAGGTACAACATACCGATCTGACCTTCTTGTAAAAGATATTGTTCATTTGGAAGTTGTTCTTTCTTTCAATTGATCAACTGATAAAAACCAGGAGCGAACCAACTTGCACCGTGCTATTTCTCTAGTTTGAAAAAAATGGAAAAGTAAAATGAAAACTACTCGTCGTAGTTTCGACAGGTCGAAAATATTTTAAAACGTCAAGTACCTTAAAAATTGACTGTTTTATCCACAATGTGTAGACAAAAAAGCCTATGACAACTATGCTGTTAGTTTAAAAAAATTCAACGGCAAAAAATGCACGCGAACCTCGCGATAGAAATATTTCACTGTGTTCTTCGTTTACGACGCAAGCTCGCGATAACTTGATGCTAATGAATTTGATGCTCCGCATTTATCACCTTCACTGGACTATTACTCGAATTGTAATTACACGTGGCAATCACAGTCTTCTATCTTAAATTTTGTTACCACGTCGGGTCGTTGGTAATTTTACCGAAAGAAATATGCAGATAAATTTTGTGGATGAAATGGTATAATTAATTTATCCCGTCAAAATTCTAATCCCGAATTTCTCTCTATTCGAGAAGAATGGAAAGAAATAGAATTTCTCTTTTTACAGCATAAAGAATCCGATCGATTCAGGCGGTTACTCGAAAAATTATGCAAAAATTGAAAAAGCTCAGGGTTTACCTGGACAGGAGATATAATCCGGTAATTGTTGACAGGACAGACTGAACAACTAGAGTGTTTGAACGAAGTTTATAAGTAGCGGTAGAAAGTCCTGCGGGCCCTACCCGGGTAGCTTGAAGTGGGTGCGATACGCAGTCCCACCGAAGGCGATGCCAGACCGGAGTAACGAGACACGAGGAGAGCAACGCTCGCCCGACTCTTTCCAAATTTATTATGCAAATCACCCCCAAATATTGTACAGATTAGATTATCATCTTTGTCTCGATACGTAGATTATACGGGAAGCAACGAAAATTCCTTCAAACAAGGTTCGCCGTGTCTGGCACAGAGACTATTCTAAATCGGAGTAACGATATAAAACGAGAATTCAGCTTCGGTACAAGAGTGTGATATCTCAATTACAACGAACTGACACCATAGATTCGTACTAAATCATCGGATAATTACAAGTTCGAAAATTTTGAATAACCTGGTGTTTGTCACTTGAGGGTGAAATATTATAATGTTCTTGTAATGAAAATTTACGAACTAGGTGAGAAAAGCACCCGCAGCGTTGCAGCTGCTGCGAACCGTTGAGTTCTGTTTATCGTTTCGAAATATTTTCCTAGGGCCGTTACTCAAAATGTGACCGATTCACATGGAGAATGTATATCTAACTCACCGGGCGGTATTATATACGCGATTAGAAATAAACTGGACCAAAAAATGAACGAACGAAAAAAAATTCCATAACTCACGACGAAGTGAAATATCTTGATCGCGCTCACGATGTATGTCCCGTTCATTTTTCTTGGTGATCTCATCGATTTTTCCATCAAATATGTTCAAAGAAAAGAAATAATTTTACCTCAGATCAGAGAAAATAGAGTACGTCTCACAAGAATCTACTTTTGTTTTCTCCACCTGATTACGGCATTTCGATTCTATGATTTATTTCCACAGCAATTAGACGGAGCGGAAGTGCGAAATGTGCGTGATCTAAAATTTCGTATCGCACGCGTGCAACGATTATTATTATTATTATTATCATTGTCATTATTAGAATCATTACACCGCTACGGCATTCAGGTGTATGTCTACGAAGAACGTTACATATAACATAACGATGTGGATACGTGAATGAAAGCTAGGCCCGTTGTCGACGTTGTCGTTGCCCGAGCTGCGGAGGAGAAAGGCGCGGGTATAATAATATAAAAATACGAAATATATGAAATACACGGGCATTATAATGCATAACGCAATTCGCAGGGGAGAGGGGGAGGGGGGGGGGGGCCTTAGCTCTTAATTGCATGCCCCAGGGTCAAGTTGAATTTCTAAAATCAAGTCTCAAATTCGCGATGGTTCCGGACCGCAGCGCGGGATGGTAACCGATTGGCATAAATTAAGAACGCGGTTCGAGCACACCCCCGTGAACCGGGTATGACCCTGATTTACATGCGATTCGTCGATCAGAACAGCCGTAATTACATCACGAGAAAAAATTCCCACAGATTCGCAGGACGAGGTGAAAATTGAGCGATCAATCTAAATTCGATGGCTGGATCCAGGCAAACGTTGGAAGTTATGCCTGCGTTGCAGATCTCGAGTTCCTGTTTGTTATTACGCTGCAGGTGAGATTCGTATTCAGCTCATAATTAAACCTTGCGAAATTTGATATTTCGTACCTTTGAACTTCGATGGCATACTACGAGTGTGATATAATCCATTCACATCGTCGCAGTGGCCATTTCATTACCCAAATTGACCACCGCGAGCGGGCCGCACATCAGGTGTAACGATGCACGTATGCCTGGATAAAAAATAGTGAAAGAAAAAAAAATGCGATAAAAAATGAATCGGTCGTATAAAAATGTACAACCGAGTGCTGTACTCCTTAAATCCTTCGAAGCGATTCCTCGGACGTGTCGAAGCAGTCGTGAGTTTATAGAAAATGAAAAATGAAAAAATGAGGACAGGTACATATTATTAAATTTTGAAATTACGCGTTCGGCATCTTGCGACGAGTCGATGGAAATAAAGTTAATACAGATGTAAGCGATTAGCTCGCGTTTTGTTGGTTCGAACGATCAGCGGTTTACCGAACTGGAAGGTGGAAGGTTCCAAGGTCCGTTTGCCATGAGAGGCGAAACTGGTCTGTAACAATTAGACATGTATGTACATGCATCCACAATAAGTTTGATACCGCTGTTGCTGATCCAGAGAATGTAAGGGCAGTTCACATTACGGTCCACAAAGAGACTCGCATGCGAGGAGTGGCATTTCGTGTATTGTGTCTGTATTTATAACTGCAATTATCGTTACGTCAACGCGGCACAATTTTACCGCATAGATACCGCACATAATGCCCACCTGCCACAACTGCTTGACGTGTGCCGCACAATTTCGAGTATAGAGCTACCAAAATTTGGTAACTCGTATTCTAAAATACAACAAGTTGCGAATGCGATGCAACGAGTAATAATGAATCGGAATTGATTTTGAGCGGTCAATGAATTGCGTAATGATATATATTATACAATGATACGTTTGAACGGGTGTACTGGAAGATCTTGAGTCGAGGTAGCCAGCCGCATTGTGCCGGCAACTCGACCATGATTGCCGCTCCAATTTACAGCGCTTCGTTTCTGTCGTGATTTTCGTTATGAAGTCATCAAAGTCGAAGTTAGCGATACAACCGGTCGTCGAGTACTGGGAAGCCTAAAGACGTGTGTTGACACAAAATTAATGGCTCAAAGCAGTATACTTACTTTTATTTTTCATCATTATTTCTTCTAATTGGATTATCAGACATAGTAAAAGGTATAAAATATCATAGCCACTCGCTTCGTCAACATCGACCATCGGGATGCTCACGGCGAGCTTTCTATAATATATTATGTGGATGTGTTACACTAATTTTAATTTACACTCGTCGCTGTTACGCAATTCGAACGTAAAGAATTACCATTACAGGTGCTACCGGTGCTCGCTCGATGATCGAAAATTAAATGAGAAATAACTTTTTTTATGCTCTTATTTTTCAGTAGTCTTACATTTATTTATTGGTGCTTATGCTTAATATCCAGTAGAGAGATACAAAAGAGTACGCATAATTTTATCAACGATAACCGGAGTTGATTGCTCGAATTATTGCCGATGAGTGTAAATGTTACAACAGTAAATAAAGTTAATATACATTTCTTGTTCAAAAATCTAACTCTAATCAGTCGTTGAAACGTGATTACTGATCGTGGGGAGATAAAAATAATTCATGGACGAGATCAAAAACTTGGGAGTAATGATCTCTGCGAAGTTCTACAACTGTAATTGTTCGTGTGAACGAGTGCTTGATTTGCGGGAAGGAACTCAAAAATAAAAACTTATAACAATGAACAAAACTACCAAACGAAGGCTCTTAGTCTATCTAACTGAAGTCAAAATGGGTAACATCAGCCTCGTAACGATTTTTTTTGATCTCGAAACGAGTCGAGAATTGATAATTATTCCCAAAAAATGAGAACGAAAAAATAATTATACGCCTATGATCATGGCTACGAGATATTCATGAATCAATGAAAGATAATTCATAATAAGTACGAAGAAACTATCATTTTTTTTAGTTATAAAAAATATTAGGTATAATAATAGTTTGTTCCTTAGTCAACTAAATTAATACCGTAGTACGTCTTACCTCATATTTTGTCACTATCGACATTTTTCTGTCGTTTCAGTCAAGATAAAATATGCAGACGACGCACGTTGTCAGTTTTTTTTTTTCTTTTTATGGTCTCCAGCGACCGACGTAAATCTTTTTTTTACTGCTAATCGATCGACTAGTCACCTATTTTCATCATCATCTTTCGCTTGCTGCCACTTCCTCGTCCTTCGCCGTAATTTTTTCTAACATCGAAACTTTTTACGCGATGTCATTAATTATTTTCACGGCGCCCCGGAGCGACGATCTTTTTCCCCCTTGTCTTCGATAGTTGTTGTTGTTTTTTTTTTTTTTTTTTTTTACCTATTATCAGCTAACGGCAGTCATCATTTTTTCGGAAAATTTCTAATACCTTCCATAAATGCGGACGGAGAACGTCGCGAGTCCCCAGGGATTCCATACGGATATTGTGACCAGCCAATCAATGAGACATTCAACGATAGGCTTTTGCCTTCTCGGCCCATGCAAATAGATCGACGCTAGGAATTGCCTCGAAATCGTCACACGACGCAAGCTCGTTTCTGCGGAGTAAAAAAAATCATCTCAAACATGTTTTCCTGAGGAACGATCATCGGTGACTTTCAGGCGTTATTGACCGCAAGTTTTGCTTACCCAGGTTGAATGTTCAGGAAAACGTACGGTTGCATGTTCGAGATATTGTCGCCGTTGTCGCAGAATACTCGGGCCAACGAAACGTTGCGAATGCTGTTGAGTTGATCTGTGTGGGGATGAAAAATGATGAATTCATGAGAACCACGAGGAACCACGATGAATAAATACAAATTCTCCGTGTCCGAAAATCAACGACTCACCAGCAGTGAACGGATGAGGCTGCGCGGTGGATTCGTAGAAGAATCTATCTGTGCGACGAAGACGAGCGAATTGTTCAGAAATAAGGCAACCGAAAGTCGGTCCTAAAAGCCCATCTTTATTGGGTCGCTCTGCCGTTCCCCCAACCACAAGGTCAACGTCGTTAGGGTGGTTGTAGATCATGCTTAGCTTTCTCACCATCTGTCGAAACGTCATTATTCCATTACTGTCGTAATTCGCGTGGCAGGCCATCGACGAACGAAATCAATCAATCGGCAAACTTTAGAAACCGGACATCGATCAACCATGAGCATAGGCTCAATTAAATGAGTGATTCAAGTACAGAAAGAATAATCTTGATTCGAAATCAAATCATCCGCAGGACGAAAAAGGATATATCTATGAATGAATCTTGTTTCAGTACGTTACCTCGACCGGAATGGTGTCAAGGAAATCATCGAAATGCGTGGCGAAGGGGAGTCCGCAATATTTTCGATAATGATTGTATCCAGGAAGTCCGTGATCGCGACCACGTTGGATATCAAGACTGATCGAGTCCATTCCGTGCTTCCCATGTGTTTTGTAAAGTTTGTGCGTCATCTACCGAAGATAATGGTCGATGGATGAATAAAAATTTTAAACAAAAGTGATCGGAATGAGTTCGGTTCTTTTATCGATTCGCACTTACGTCCGGGGTAACGTTAGCGTCCATTTTTTGAGCATTCTGAGTAGTCAATCCACGAACAAGGCTATCCAAGACGTCGTGACTTTCAATAATCTTGGATTTTCCAAAATATTCATGGAGATGTAGAGTTCCAATGACCCGACGTTCTTCATCATGCATCCTGGAATAAATTGAATCGTTTGATGTCCATATTTTTCGTTCGATTCCTTGTCTTTCACCATATTTTCTAATTTATTCAATTTCCTATTACCTCATATTTCCCTGAACCAATGAATTTATGAACTGCAGAGCAGCGGTAGCCGCTTCGTTGCTGATCGATGGATTATCCAAATTATTGTAAATGTGAGAAAATCCGTCGGGGTTTGTCGGGAAAAGTTGTCCGTAACGGGTTTGATTTTTTCCTAGGATGACAGTGAGCCATTCGTTGTAAGTTATATGCTGGATTTCAGCTATGACAATTCTGCGAGCTTCCTGATAAAGAATTTCATCGTTCCATAAAGGGTTCAAATTAGCCAATTGCGCAGCGATTTGATTGTGTTCCCGATGCCATATCGTGTGCATCACTGCCAGGTGGGGATCATGGTTCACTCTAAAGTCACCTGATCGAAAAAATTATTATTTATCAGTTTAGCTTGCGGATGTAGATTCCCAGCTTTTTTGATGTATTTTGACCCCAGGAACACGAATCCGTTGAGTAAATTGAGCTAGGAATTTTTCTCGTCGAGATATCCTCATTTTTCTGCTCCAAAAAGTGAAAAATTGGCGATAACTCGATCAATTTTATGGATAGATCAATTTGACTTTGAAATTTGAATTCTTGAGATCAAAATACACAAGTGCAGCCTGCAAACCGTAATTAAAAAAAATGCTGATGTTTTGAGCTCGAAATCGAATAAAATGAAGGTCTAAGCGCGGCCGTGCAGTGATAGTTTGAATAAAATGTGGATTCTCACCAGCTGAGTAACATTCTTCGTCGTTGCAAAGTGAAGCTGGTTCTTCGTCTGCGGTTGGCAGATAATCATATCCTTCTTTATTTTCAACACGGAGAAGACCGCCCTGGAAGCTCCGCAGTCTATGAGAAGCTTTCAGCGATGATCCATAAACGGTAGAACCGTCCAGGTAGTGAGTAACTTGATTCATCTGAAAATCCAAACAAGGATTCGCGTCAGAGTTTTTTCACCCATCTATAATACAGTCATTTTCCGGCGTACTTCAAAAACAATTTCGTCAAGTACCTGCTCCGTAGGTCCGAACGTGCAGTCTGGTCGCAGAGCAGGCATAGATCGGACATAGTTCATGCAACGGATTCGATCTTTTCCATAAATCGAGTCATTCTCCGGGATAGAAATGGGCAAACAGTCAGGATGTACGTAACGAGGCGCCAGAAAATTTCCGTTAGAACGACAGCAGAAAATCGGCTTGTTATTGGTGACTGTAAACGAAAGCTCAGAATTGATATTTTGTAATTAAGATAACATATTCGCTCATCTCTGAATCGGTACACACCCATTCTGCTCATCGGGGTGTGCGACACGTCGTGAGCAACGAACTGTCCCCATTTCATGACAGCGAGAGTGTTCGAGGACTCAACTTCGGGGTTGTCATTGGAAGAGATGCTCGAACTGACGGATCTCGGACTGGGAAGCTTCTTCCCTCTGATTTCAGGCCGCCTCGGTTCTTGGACACCTGACCAATTGTCGAAATTAATTCAAATGTCGGTGTGCCGAGGGCGAATTATGAAAACGCATCGCCTTTGTTCGAACCGGAGTGTAATAACGAAGTTACTTCACAATCAAATCGGTCTCAAAATTCTACGATGTTTCGTCAAAAAATAAATTAGATTTCAAGTCAGTTTTCGGACTCCGATCACACAGTGCGTGGTTGCGAACACTCCGGTTTCAAAAATGGCATATGACGATACAGCTATTTTAGATCCGATGCGAATCGTCGTCGATCAGCAACCATTCCCTCCCTCAGTTTTTTTTTGTATTCAAAGAGAAAAAAAAAAAATTTCTGGCACCTAACGATTCCGAGGTTTGTTCCGATCGACAACGATTCGGAGCGATTCAATTCTCTTAACCAAATGACTGATGAAGGCCACGAGCGGAGCGAAAATGGACATCACGCAGACATTATCGACGTCAAGATGAAATATCGCGAATAAAATCCAACTAGATTCGGCCTACGATGTCCACATTCACTCGGCTGTTGGCTATAATAATGTAGCTATTTGATACTCTATGCTGCAAGTCCGTAAAGTCGCGTGAAACATATCGATCGTTCGAGATGTACAAATAATAAAGGCATTTACATGTGTAAACGTATTACAGTAAAAAGACATAAAATCATTCTAGAATTAATATAAATTAAATACAGTAGGTAAGCTAATATTAAAGGTATATCCGAATTTGTTTACATACACTGCTGCTATTTGCTGGATAGAATCTCCCAACCGGGGCACCTATTGTAGCCAGTGAATATTCACCGTATAAATTCACGCAGGCATATGTCTATTAATGCCATATGAAATGCTGTGATTTTTTATCACACATATTCAACTGTAATGCAAACCACAATTTATATATATATATAATCATTCGTTAGAACCAAATATCCATGAAACGCCGTTCGCTAGTATTTCAAATAATATCACGTACGTTGAATTACATCGATACGTTTTCATGTACATCGCGGAGTCGGTAATTCAAATAAGCAGGCGAATTCGAGATCATGATCGTTATAATGACGACGATGATGGTGATGATGATGATGATGAAGACGACGATTGATGATAAGTACAATCCGATGTAATAACAATACCGCAATACCGTCGATGATTGGAAACATATTTTCACTCGCTCAACACTATCACGTGCGAAAAAAAAATCACTAGGTATTGAAATCGCGTTTGAAAAAACCACATAATTCAAGTGAAACGAGCAACAAATGTCTAGAATAGAAACAACGAGCGGGGGACGACGACTAACGTTTAATTTAGTTGCCCTGTAAATAACTTGTAAATTATTTTATTCCATTGCATTGCGTGAAAAGAGGAAGGTGGATGGTGGGAGAATCGATTGGGGGAAAAAATTCGAATAAACATCTGAAAAGACGAGATTCTCACTACGCGTAGACGGATGTATGAATAAATTATGGGACATAGGCGGTGAAAGCGAGGAGCGGTATTTTGGTCGGGGGATTTTTGCAAAGAAAAAGCGATTCTCACCATCGGCGTAGCTGGGAAACAAGACCCTCGAGTAGGCGGTCATGGCACTTCCCCATTTAGGATTATTCAGATTGTTACAGGAACCATCGATCGTTCTGTAACGCGAATTTCGGTTGCAATCCACCTCCTGTTCTCTAGCGCAACGCGCCCCGATCGACGATTCTTGCATTTTCAAAGTCGAAATGAATCGGGCACACGCTTTATTCCGCAGACCAAATCTGCGCGGTAAGAGAAATAAAAATTTACAAACTCGCCACAAATATCGAAGTGATATCGAGATTGATTGAAAAATCATTCGCTTACCGCGGGCAGCTGTTTTGGAGAAGGTAACTCGATGCCTTGGCAACGATACGAGCCTCGATGCTCTTCCTGTGGGCATCTTCGGTTGGAAACCAGTAGGCATACTGACCCTGAGTCGGTGTATCGTTCGCGAATGCGATTCCAGCCCCGGCTATATTGTCTTCGAGTCTCTCCGATCGAGCGACAACAGTTTCTCCAAAACATAACGAAGAATTTATGAGCTTACGGTCCATCGCAGGAAATACTCGATGATCCGGAAAAGCTCGCGCGCTCAATACCAAATCTGGTTGGTGCATCATCGCCGGAAGGCCTTTGGGGAAACGAGAAAAAATGTCGATGAGTTCGCTTCAACGAAATGAGAAAATATTTCTACGACGAAAACGTCCCTGTTCGAAAATTCAAACGATAAACTTTTTGTGGATATTAATTCGTCTAGATGACTTACAGAATTTTTTTGCACCCTGTAACGCCCGGAGGTGAGTGTAGTATACGAAATAGGATGAATTATTATAGGATATTGTAGGATAGAAAAATTTCATAAATAAATAATAAAAATGCAGAAACAACTCACTCGTGTAAGCTGCGAGATAATTCTGAAGAGGTACGGGAAGTTTGGCGCAGTCCATGAAAGTTGGTTGTAACATAATTCCCGTACCCTGAAGAGATATCCAAAGGATCGCTAGGGTTGCCACAGACCCCGCCATGACTCCTTTCGCTGTTGGTAAAAAAATAATAAAAATTCTACATAAAGGTAGAAATTTTCGTTTCTTTCTTGATGCAACTTGAAATTCGCAAGAGTTAATTGACTGTTTACTCGGCAGCAAACTGCAGCAGAATAAGTAATCGTTCATTGTGCCATGCGGCTACCGCAGCTACCGCGCAGAATGAATCACTAATGACTAAAAATGAAGAGAAAAAAAAATCCTACCGAATAACATTGACCGTGACCGCGAGATACGATAAAGCGAATGAATTGCATTGTGCTGTTGCAGTTGCGAGAGAAAGAAGAATAATTAAATCCCGCGTCCCGTGAATTTCCTTGGTTGAGGTCAAGTTCAAAACCGAAAATTTATCGGCACAAAGAAATGTACAGCGTTTTCGGACCAAGTCATTTAAATGCAAACGAATCACCCGGTGCCTGTTTCAGATAATAAGATTCAAGGTGAAAGAAACGTGCGATAAGTTTTTGCATAAATATCATATAGTAACCGTATAGTGGTTCAAGTATGGTAACTGCGGTAGATGCAAATGGAATATTACTCTTATTGTTAGTCAGCGCTTTTGACCAGACCGGCGTTTGGAACTCTGATCATCGCGGGCGTCGATCGGAATTTTCCCGAGGGATCAACGTAGTCTGAATTCTTATCACTCGATAACGGAAAATTAGGAAGAGCGAGAAATAATCTCGTTGTCGGCTGATTGGGGACGAACGATGCTACATGGGATTACGAGGCGGTTGTGTCACACGGTAGCACATGTTTTGTCATGGAAAATTACCGGGCAACACCATGGACGGTTGGACGAAAGAGGGGGGAAAATATAAAGTACACTAGTGCGTAACACAGAAGTGGCCTGGATTTACACAGAGATAAGGAATCGAGAAAATTGCCATCTCATTCGTATCGCCGTTGAATCGAGTCATCCAGTTTGGCCTCTGTTTGATTTGCCCTCGGATTCACCTTTAAATTTTCCCTTAATTCTACGCAGAATGGAAATGAGAGGACGGCTGGTTCCTCTGCGTCCGCGCGTACGCACGATCAATAAATTCGTAGTGGCGAATCGCCGAATTCGTACGAAACTAGCCCGTAGACACGTAGTTGGGATGATTCCCACGCATCCGTTGATCGGGGGCGAGCTTTCAGGTCTATAAATACCAGAGAAATCGAAACTCCAATCAGACTCGGTGATTAGTAAACGTAGAGTGGGAAGAGTTATGCGACCTGCCCCAAGGACGACTGGATTCGTGCACTGGCCTACCTCACACATGCCTTTTACACTCGTAGTCTAACGGTCGGAATAGCGGATGAATCGTGACCTGCGTAACGTCGACGATCGCGTGCACTTTTAATCAACGCGTCTCGAGTGGGAAAATCAAAGTACCGGTGAATATCGTTCGGTCGATTAAAAAAGTGTTTACACAGGCGAGCAGCTTTCATCTGGATACGACGATTCGTTTGCCTCGTAATTGACAAAGTTATTTTCACGAAAGACCTACCCGATATATGATCCATAGGTTTCTCTATTCCATACATAGCGAAGGCCCAGCGATCGCTGTCTTCTGGAACTAGTCGTATCATTTCCCGCCGAACCACCACTGATTTTGAAGATTACTTTTATAAAATTATGTTACTCGGTAGAACGATTACGAATATTTTGGGCAAGTGCAGTTTGATTCAATTTGGCGACAGCGAGTAACCGCGGAAACACAATTTTCTCATCGATCTCACCGTGGTTGTTTAGAGTTGCGATAATTCAACAAACTTGATAACAAGAAAACGCAAATAATGCGATCAGCTTTGTGCAGCTTGTAACTCTACGTCCGGTCAGCTTCGATCGTCGGCGTCGAATGCCTTCCAGTGGGGACTCACGATGCAGCAGGGCGCGTCTCTTTCGTCGGTTTTGTAATTGTATTCGTACGACATACGTTCGTGTGGTGGTAAACCGTTTCCCCCCCACCTGCCGATATACACCAGGTTCTTTATTTGGCTTTGGAAAAAATTCTATCACTCGGTAACCACGTGTTCCGAAGCCGGCTGCAACGCTCGTCTGAAAGAGGACCGCGCCTCTGCAATTGCATACGCACTCGAGGCTCTCCCGCGATACGCGACGGTTCGGATAACGCGAATTTGCCTCCTCTTTTGCCCCTCGGATCGCTCGAAAGATTGGTCGGATTTTTGTCAACAACGTTTGGGATTTGGCAACGGAGGCCACACGCATCAAAAATCAATGAGATAAGATTACGCGGCTGGAACGAATCCTTACTTTTATTTTAACCGGAGATTAAAGGGTCGTCGTCGATTCTGTTATTCTTCCCGTAATCTCGTTTGCATAATTTCTTCTTACGCGTACGCGAAGCGAGGGAATGAATCACATCGTACGTGTGTCCATCGAACAATCGTAGCGCGATAAAATATGCATCAACTATAAATAGCAGGCTTCCCTCTTACTCTCGCAAATATCGTGCGAAAAAATAAGCTCATCGTATTAACGCCTGAATAATAAATGACGTGTCCATCCGCTCCGTGCAATTTCTTCTTTTGCTTCTTTTCTCCCTTTCTTACTATAACTCGTTGTGCACGGTGCAACGCTTATGCGATCACGTGTTCACCGCACGGTTCGTCGCGTGCATGTCGTATGACGTGTAATAAAAACTGTAAAGGCGTGAATGAAATTTTTTCTTCATCTACTCGCAAATAATAACAACGGGGAAGATATTGGAAAACCATCGATACGCGAGCGTCACGTTTTATAGTCGGACGGGCTTTAGATAGATCTAATACCCGTTACATAATCTCAGCGTTTTATCCTGAACCAAAAATCGCGAAAAACAACGACGATCCGGTTGTTCGATTGAATTTTAATAAAAACTAAAATAATTTTGAATGAACTGCGGAAATGATTCGGTGGTAGGGTTTACGATGTGCGGTCCGAATCACCAGCAGACGCCATGAATATAACGAGAGATACCACACGTAGCATACGCGATATTGCGTCCGTTCTCGGTTGAATTGTGATTCGATATGACGGAGAGAGCTGCTAAAGAAAACAAGTTTTATTTTCTAAAGATAATGCGGTCGCAATTATAAAGTCCCTCGCGATAGGAAATATAGATAAGGTTTATGGACAGACGTCAGCGTTGTTACAACCGAAATTTATTCGTATCGTTACGCTGAGCGACTTAAATGCTGGAAATATGTCTACGACAACGAGATATCTCAGCACACGATATACCCCGCGCAAAAATACACGGATATTCGTACATCATCGCGCGTCATTACGATATGAAAATACCCACGTCGCAATTTTGGATTTCGAGTGTATTCGAAGTTCCATCTTTTAACGATTCTTCTCTATAAATAGACTAAAAAAAAATGCACAAATTGTAGTGTTTGTGCATTCGTTTCGGCGATCAAAACAATATAATAATGTTGTTGTTGCCACCGCCGCCGCCGCGCAGTAAATGCAAGAGTTTAACGTCCTCTTTGTAAAAAGTTGGCTGGTATCGCTGTCCCACATTAGCGAATTTTCTTCTAAGCGAGGTTGGCGCGGAGCTTTCAAAGCGCGTCGCGACCCCATCTTTACCTCTGCTGATGCGAAAAGAGAAAAAACAACGAAATAAAATGAAAGACACGCGGGTGCAACGAAATCTGCGAGAGGTATGGGGTTGAGATTCTGATAATTAGATGGGCTGATCCGATTTGATTTTTGCGAGTCGTATGGATTGGAAATTTTCACTTCAGTTTAACCAGCGACGAGACCGTTCTGTCAGTTCAATGTGCGATTTATACCGTGCAAGTTATTGCAATTGATAAAATGCTCGGCCGGCTAACTGGCGATATTCTCACCTAATCGAGAGTTGAATTTCACCCGCATCTCGTACCGGAGTTCATCGAACCATTCAAAAACAGCACTCGCGGCTTTCGTCATTTGAAAATACGGTAGAAAAGTATTTTTCTTTTTCCTTCGCAAAAAACTACCAACTCTTATTGCTATAATTGTTCACGAACTTAACGCGATAACCGTACTGTAAACGTGTCGATTCAACGCAGACTCCGGCTGCACTTTCTCGCCATACTTTTATACAATGGTTGTAACATAATAATACTGGTCGAGCTTGCGCAACGTGCGGTCAAATTTCCATTCGTCTTCTTTTCAAATATTTGTGGGTGGAAAATTTTCAAATATCAGCCTTTGTACGCAATGTTATTTCCGAGAACAACAACGATCCTTTCTTTCCGCGTTGAGTTTCGCATTTCAAGTACAGTTGCGCGACTACAATGGCGTCCGTACCTGAAACGGTCGGCTGCGTAAATCTAAGGGTGCCTAATTCCTAATGCCTAATTCTTGGGGAGGTTCAGGTACAAAAGATTTGTCGCAGCCGACTAATCCTGGTACTTTTCCTGGCGGTCGCAGGAAAATTCCGTCAGCCCTGCACTCCAACCAGCGGAGTGAAACTTTTGGGTCTAGAATCACGAAATTCCGTAGGTCTGTAATGATTGGGAAACGTCGAATTCGGAATTAGCTAATGGCGATCGAACGATCAAAATCTCTGGTCTAGTTTACCGCGGTTGTCGTTCGATGCGAGGATTTAAATTGGGCATAAGTCGGCGTTAACTCGCCGTTATACCGTACGGACGAAACAGCTTCCACCATCCGGTTAGACGAGCACGTGATTCGAGCGTGATAACCGACTGGTCCGAAATTGTGTGCGTCGGGTCCATGTGAGCGTAAAGGCTCAACCGGAGGAAGTCCCATTCTCGTTGCACCACGCTTTGGTGGGCACGACCCGCACACCCACGGAATGCACACGTCGTATATCCCTACATGCTCTCCCGCACACGAGCAGCACCGCGGAGTAAACAGAGGCCCAAACAACGCCGGGAGGATTCGCGCGGTGGGTTGCATTCCTTGGCTGTATCACGTCGAAAATTTTTCACTAGAAAAACCGCTCCGGTTCAGCGCATAATAGGAGAGAACGCGAACCGCGTGAATTCAATTACGATTATGTTCGAATGACGATTGGATGTCATCGAGGAATTATGAATGAAGAATGTTATCTACTCACGTCTGAGAATCCGTCCGTGGGGGTGGAAAAGTGAATTTTTCAAAGTGTGTCGGGTGATCCCTGCACGATATACATATGAGTTCGGATGAGATATGAAGCGGCTTCGATATTTCTCTTGCAGGAATTGCGGCGAGAGTGATCCGAGATAATCCTCTTCGATATTCCGGCGGGAGTCGTCTCGGAGTATCGGTACGGAGGAGTGAGGACTCCGTTTATATATGAGGAGAGAAACGCACGGTGGACGCCCTAGGGTCTGCCGGTGCAGCGATGCATCGCGTACACGTCCCAGCTTCCTAATCTACCCTTCCCTCATCTCTGCAACTCGCTTTGTCGAATAACTGAGGCCGCGACAAAGACGACGATTGTTATGTCGCTCACCGTCGGAGAGGGGTCATCGAGGGTCGCCGCAATATTTACTCCAACGACTGCTGGAGAACTCATATTTTATTTGTCTTCTCGTTTCGACGAATTTTTCCCTTTTTTTCCCTCTGTTAAATCGTAACCATCGCGACCAGATAGTCACGTCGGTAAAGTTGATTCTCCTCATTGTTCTGTATTGTTGATTTCGCCAAGAATTTCTTTCTTTCGATCGTCCACTCTTCTCGGTTCTCCTTTTTTTTCTTCTTTTTTTTGTTCCACGATAACTCGTACAGGGAGAGCGTATTGGACATGTGCATATTTTGTTAGTGGTGATAACTGCGCTCATTACAATTGCTGATTCGCACGTGCCAAGCGCATTGCTGATACAGAGCGTAATAACATCTTATCCTCGTATTATTCATGGGAGAATCCTTGTTATGGAGAAATTTTTCTTGGAACAATTGGAATAAATAATATTCCAATTGCGTAGAGAGGACGTTACGATATCGCTCTTATTTTTATTTCTACGAATTGAGTTTGATCGCGTTATGTAGTTTTGTTGCATTTGTGCGACGAGGATCAAGGTTTGATACGATAGGGAAAAAAAAGCAAATCATACGACGAATATTTGCAGATTACATTTAGCATTGGATCGACGATGATCGATGTTAACGATGTTTTGCAATGTCCGATCAACGAGAATATCAAAAAGTGGTTGTTTTCACGCGGTTCACGCTTTCGATTTTGCAGTGAAGACTTCGGGGCCAAAATAACTATTCGTAATTGGATCGAAGTCAACGTATTGCTCATGCTCAATCGTCAAAAATTATGATTCAACCGAGTCTCGCGCCCACTCTTCGGAAGATGATGACGATCGATCGTCGCATGTTCTGATTTAAAAAACTGACACATACCATGCCTAATTATTGATAAATATTTTGTCAAATTCAACGTCTATTGCTGTGGGACTCGGAGAAGGATAAAAATTGTAACAGTATCATTTGCGCGATCATGGAGAATGAGAACAAGGAAATCAGCGCGTTAAATGAAAATTTTCATTACAATAGCATGCTAGCTCGAGCGCTTGTCCAATTATTCCCTCAAGAAGGTTAGTTCTAACGATCACATAACAGAATACATCTATAAATATAATTCTGCTATGTACCTAGAATCCGAAAATTCTTTATGATATAACCATCGGGAAAACTTTGGTTTATCAACCGCCGAATCGGTGTGTCCAGAGAATTTTTATTTCAAATCCGCTGTTAATAAATAATTACATAGCTCCGGTTGGTACGCGAGCTTTATTTTATACCGGCTGCCAATGCGAGCGAACTGTATCGCTCATGGGCAATGGAGCTGTATTTAATCTTTTGAAAGAAAAAAAAAAAAAACCAAGTTAAATAATTTTGTACCTCATATCGTATTCTACCTGGTATCCGTCGTACGACGATGTCCCGATGGATCGATGGACGCGAATTTTTCCTCCCTGACAGACAGAACGAAAATTCACATGTGGCTGAAAAAACTGCAAAGCGTTGACGGCGATGACATCGACGCCTTGATAATTCGCAACGACTACATGTGGCTTTTACTTCTCGTCATGCAGAGCGGAAGTCTCACCGAACCCTTCAACAAACTTCCCCTGCACGCCAAAGACGGACTACCGCCTGTTTCCGACGTCATGGTAATTAATTTTTTTACTTTATAGGCTTTGAAAAAATGTCAGAGTATTGCCCTATAAACCTGCGTTACAGCCAACTCGAATCTACCAAGAGGTCTTGGGTTCGTCGGACCAGAATTTCTCTTGGATTGACAAAGTAATTTCTGAACCGGATGTCCTTGATGAAAATGAGGAAGACGCAGTTCCCGTTAAAGTCGGAATTGCGCCATACACTTTTTTAGGCCATCAACCCCGTCCTATAAATGGAATCGCTTGTTATTTTTCTGTATTCAGCAATAAATCCTAGTCTTGATTGAATGTAGAATTGATTTTTCTTTGCCATTTTTTCCCCTCCTTTTTGAGTAGAATTTTTTTTTTGTGAATTATTAGTGACTTTAAAATTCTGTTTGCAATCGCTTGCATTTATTGGTCAATTGAAAAAAAATTATTTACGCTTCTGGATCAGGATTTTGCGGTGAGAATCGCTCCGATAAGAAACTGGGCGAGTCAATAGGCCTCGGTGACAGCAGCGTGGCCTAAAAAGTCGTATACTCATTAGTAGCTAATGGCAGAGGCTCTGACATCAGTTACCTGTTGACCACCAAAAACTAAGTTGCATCGCTAAAACCGCCACAGCTACTGTTTCATTTTTCTAACAAGTATAAAAAAAATTTAATTACCAAGGATAAAATCACATCCGCGATAACTAACAAGCTGCATGCAGGTGATATGGAAATGAGACTTGGTACGATCTATATTGATCTCTTTCTTGTACTTCTTGAATTCGGTTCTTTCTTTTTTTACCTACATTCTATTTGTGATATGTAATATTTTAGAAAAAGGATACGACTTTGAGAACGCAATAGCTCGAGTTGGTGAGCAGCACGATGAATATTAATTTTTCTCTGTGTTCTTTTTCATGTAACATTGGATATTCGAACGGATGAATAATTTTTCTTTTCTTCAACAGGATATGGGAGATATCAAGTTCTCCTATTTTTCCTCTGCGGGGCGATTTATGCCTCATGTGCGATGGGCACGACAACCCTTTCGTTCGTCTTACCTTCCGCAGAGTGCGATTTTCAATTAACGTCCGAAGACAAGGGACGTTTGAATGCAACTCTCCTCGCAGGTGAGTTTGAATTTTCATGGGCAACGAAAAAAATATCATGTAAATCCGATAAATCTCCATTAATTTCTCAGGGATGGTGACGGGTTCCTACATATGGGGTAACATAGCCGATGCTCGTGGTCGAAAATGGGTACTGATAGCTGCCCTTTTGATGGACTCGATGGCGGCCTTGTCCTCCAGCGTGGCCCAATCATTCCCGCTATTTCTTTTCTTCAGATTCTTCAACGGGTTCGGGTGAGTCAATTCATCCTAAGACTTTTGAAAAAAAAAATTATATAAATTCCTTATCAGCAAACCGACTTTCGATCTCGCAGCGTCATCGGTGCCACCAGCATAATCTTTCCCTACTTCAGCGAGTTCTTAGCGACAAAAAATCGCGACGTGATGCTGTGTAGATTGGAATTATTCTGGACCCTCGGGGTTATTTCTCTTCCAGGTGAGCGATTTTTTAGTTGGACGAAAAATAGAAAAAACGTCAAACGATCATTCGAACTTCGTACTAATCCACACTTTGCCCCTGATCCCTTGCAGCGATCGCTTGGGCCGTTATACCGCATCATTGGAAATTCGGTAGTCCTGAAACGTTTTCCTTCACATCATGGCGGTTGTTCGTTGCTCTTTGTGGTATCCCAAGTCTAGCGGCGGCCACAATTCTTTGTCTATTCCCAGAAAGTCCGAAGTATCTGATGACACGCGGCAAGATGGATCGAGCGCTGATAGTTTTTGAAAAAATGTTTGCCACCAATACTGGATTAGACAGATCTGATTATCCGGTAAGCATCAGTCGCAAGCACAAGAACCATCGTCGTCATCGATGTCATAGCAACTGATCCATCGCGGTTGATTTTTGCATTCCTTCTTTCAATGTCCAGGTGAAAACACTTATCAATCCTGGCCAGATAAATCGCAAGAGCACAAAACACGAGACTCATTTGAAAAAGTTGGTAATTAGCCTGGGTTCGATGTGGCGGCAAAAGAGAGAGCTTTTTTCACCACCTCATGTGAGGTACATCGGCCTCACTTGCTTCGCTGATTTTGGATTGATGTTCAGGTAATAATGTGACAGCGACTGACTTTTATAAAATAAATAACAATATCCCGATGATAATTCGTTACAACTATTTTGGCATTTAAGCTACTACACGTTGACGCTGTGGTTTCCCGAATTGTTCGAGCGATTTGGGCAATTTCAAGACATTCATCCGAACGATGCCGCCGGTATTTGCGACGTGACTTCAATCGTGGTCGAGGGCGCAATTGGAAATAGCACAGTAATCGTCGGCTGCGAAGACAAACCGCTAGATAATAAAGTATTTCTCTACACTCTCATCATCGGATTATCCTGCATCCCGACTTCCGTTTCGCTTGGATTATTTATCAATAAACTTGGAAAAAAATTGCTCTTGGTACTCAGCTTTACGGCGGCAGGCTCAGCTGCCCTTGGATTAAACCTTGTGAAAAATTTGACCCAGACTTTAATCCTTTCTTGTATTTTCGAAGCAGTGACCAACACCACCGAGGTGATAATTTTCTGCGTTATCGTAGAACTTTTTCCGACAAATCTGCGGTACGGCGAAATGTATTTTACCAGCTAATTTTGATAAGATTTTGACGAGGAAATTTTTTTTTCAATCCTATTTTTCCGGATTACAGAGCGTTGGCTATGTCCCTGACGGTCACTTTCGGTCGTCTGGGTGCCATAGCTGGAAATGTCGTTTTTGGAGCACTGATTGACATGAACTGCGTTATCCCAATTTACACGATCGCGGTTTTACTGATATGTAAGTATTGAATTTTGAGTCTTGAAAGCTCAACTCATGGCAATATCGTATGACGCGTTTCTTGAACGTCTTCATTTAATAATCCGCAGCTTCTGGCTTCCTCTGTATGTTCATACCCGATAAACGTGGACAAATTGAACCACCATCCGCTTCGGCCGCTGCGACACCTTGAAGAATTTTCACCTGAGATGGACACCAGTCGTGTCCGGTAAAGCTAAGGTCAACAATCCAGCGGCTAGGTAAAAGCAACAGAAAAAATAAGCTAAAGAAACATGGAAAACCCCCGGTCCTTCGTTCGACAAGATGCATTCGCCGAGCTTGAAAAGAGAGTCCGGATTACAGCGTGGCCGAATCTCCGCTCGTATAAATCCTCATTATTTTCCCTTTGTTTCGTTTTTTTTTTTTTTTTGTTAACCGAAATTTGAAATACACACCTGTTGAAAGTATCCCTGCGATAGAAATCACTGAAATGCAGTTCGTTCCTCCCTTTGAAAGCATTCCGTACATCCCAACCGTCATACCCAAGTACCCGAAACCGTTCGTAAGTCCGACGCCGAGGACCCTGCGACATGGTGCAGACTTTTCTTTAATTTTCGCTCCATACTTTCCTCACTTTTTCCGATCGGACCTCACTCGAGTCTTGAAAAACTCCGTGGCCAAACACGAAGCTACGGTATCACTGACTATCCACATACTCGACATCAAGCTCGTGTAAAAAGCTCCACGGTTTGTGCCGATGACGAAGTGAACCAGGAAGGATAAGAGCCCCACGATGACGTGGCTCAAGGCTGTAGGAATTCAAGGTTCACCAAAGATTCAAATGAAAATGAAGAATTTGCGATAAGATCGTATGAATTTACCAATAAAATATGATCTGCCGAGATGATCGAGGCGTGCTATCATCCAGATTAAAAATGGAAGCGCTATCAGGGTGATCAGCAAAACTTGTCTCCGGTAATCCGCACTTCGAACATCATATGAGCTGCAGTCGAGTCCTGAGATATTGTATAAAAATTCAGCGGAACTATGCTTTATATTATTTCAATGTGTCGCGTCAATGTAATGCTAAAATGTTGGCGGCACCATTATTTTCGCGGAGGTCAGGCTTCCATGTCAAATATTTGTCTCCTAGTTTGCAATCGACCTTGTTCTTCATTATTGCGAACACGAGGACGTTATTAGAGCTCATTTCTTTGAACCAATTGCTCATCGTAAAGTAGCTACGATAATAAATATTTTCCTTTTGACACCACAGTTGTCACGGTAGATAATTTTTTTGAAAATAGATTCTCACCAAAGTTGAAAGAAGAATTTTATCTGCAAAACGATGAGTACGGAGTACCAAGGCGGCCGCAAAGCCATCGATACGTAGGTCTCGAGCTGTTTGCTATCATTTCCAGCATCATCTTCCGATGTATCGTCCGCCGATGATTCCTACAGTGGAACACATTAGCCCCCGATGATGAAATTTCAATCGTTACTTAATTGCTGCGAGCTTATGTGGATCCTAATGTTCACCCCGGGTTTTCCAAGGGCTGAGAGAAGCCGCGGACTTTCTTTGAGGAAACAGTATACCAGCGGTGCAGTGGCCAAAGCTAATGAGCCGAAAATAAATTGCGACACGCGCCATGGGGTGGAAAAAATCGTGGGGACTATCAGTCCGATCAGCAAGAAAATCTGCAGATAACACAAATCCGATGCTCTAGACCTCGGAGTCTGAGTCTCACTCACGTAAACCACGGTAATCGCGAGGAGCGCCGAGGTCCTGGAAGGAACGGAAAAAAAGCAATGAAGATGACAGAGAATGTGTATGCTATTTCGATAAAGAAAAATCATATAACTACCAGAAAGCCTTGAAGATCGACAACGACGCGAAGCAATGATATTCCTGGCAGAATCCCAGGGACAAGGTGCTCGTTCCATAAAAAATAAGTGACACGATCATGGGCTTCAAACGACTGAACAAATCCCCTGGCACGGCTATCAAGAGTCCTCCGCTAATTAAAGCTGTGAATCGTTATCCGTAGCTGAAGTTTTATTTTCATCGTGTGCAATTCATCCGCGAGAACGTTAGCTATTAAAACCGACCTATCAGCGTGAAAGCGTCAATTTTCATTCGCTGATCGTAATCAATCCTCAAATCGCAAGCGATCGAGTCATCGTTTTGATGAAACGAGGCGCCAGAACCTGATATGGATACCATCGTGAGTCCTGGCAATCCCAAGACGATGTATTTACTTTGCATCCGATTCATTGCAGGTGAATACTTCGGTACACCTTCTACCTCATCGTTGTGCCCGCTGCACCTGTTGATAATTTAACTGGCGACCGTTTCGACGGCTCTTGATGATTATAATCTGACACGTGTGCGTCCGAATCTCAAAATACTCGACGAGTGTAATCTTCACTGAACTATTTTAAAATAAACTAGCGGAAATTATTTATGAGTCTACAGAGCGAGTTTTCATTCGATAATTATTATCAATAACGAAGGTTATCGGTGATAGATTAAAACGCTCTATCGTGTGTCAGTTTTCGGGGGTCAAGTTGCAATTAGTTGTAACTAGACTCAATTGTTCGTTGAATGAATTTGAATCTATCAACGCTACAGTGAACATCCTAATCGATATTCACCTTTGCCGTACGCATATACCCACGCAAATGTTACACTGCGAAGACTCACCCCTCTCTCGATTTTTATTTTCCAGTAAAATAAGCCAATTTCTGAGCTGGAAAATTTGTCACTTGACAACTGGAGCGAGCACGCACCCACCCCATGTGGAGTGGGATTTTATTCTGTCCATCAGAATGGCACTGTTCTCGGTCGAATGAGAATTTTAGAGACCATGATAGTTGAAAACCAGTTTTCATAGAATTTTTTCAATAATTCATTCAATTACTGGTAGTTCGTAGCTATGCGGTGTCAGCCGGTTTTTCAACTTTGTGAAAATGTATAAAAGACGATTCCAAGTGACGCCAGTTCTACAGTCGCTTTGTATCGTAATTGAATCCTGGACCTTTTAGCAGGTCAGGAGTTCGAGTCTGAACCTGTAAACAAATCATTATTTTCCAATCAAATTATAATAATTGATTTTACGATAAACTCGAATGAACGTGCGTTGACATCCGCGGTAATTTGGAGTATCTATATTTTCGGGAAAGATATGCTCTTCCAAGAACTTTGAGGCCACTAAGTTATCAGAGACACGGCTCGTTGAATACGACTATGTGCGATCGAATGGTAGGGTAATAAATTATTCAACAACGACTCTTTAAAGTCAGTTCATCTTTCAATATTCACATTTACCTTGTGCTTACACGTACCATTTATTTTCCGTCTAGTTCCTGGACGAACGTCTTGTTGACAGCGTTGGAATAGCAGGCCGAACTCATTGCACGCGCGATTCGTTATTATGACAATGTTTCCTCGACACTACGCACAAAGGATCCCCTTTCTCGTACATGCGTGAAGTAACGCCGTTTATCCGTTTCTTGTCGCATTTTTTCTACTTGTCGCGCTCGTGTGTCCAACACCCATAATTATTATGATTGTGACGTCTTTCGAATACGCGACTAATTACTGCGCCTATTTAGCCGGCGCGGGCCCATTTCAACGGGCAATTAGCGAAGGAATCCCTGGCGTACGAACGATATCGATCGACCAATCTTTGATGACCGATTAGCTAGGGAACACAGGAGCCCACAGGATATTCCTTCCATACGTGGGCACGCTTAACGGGAACCAGAAAAATGTCAAAATGTAGATTCACTACGCTCCGAGATTGACTACCTTAGAATCGACACTTATTCGTGGCTGATAATTTGTCAGCCATAATATCACGGTCATTAGCCATCAGGCAGCAAGCTTGATAAGAAATATGTTCAAGCGTAAAGCAGTCACATTACACTTTTCGAAGGTCGTAACATCGCGCTCCAATTGGCGATTCGGTTTATAGTTGTATCGGTATGTAGTTTGGATGTAAATATCATACATTGGGAAAGCGAGCAAGGTTTGGGTCACATTCAGTCGTTAATGTAAACTTGTTAGGGACTTATTTTTACACGCTCGTCGGTGCAATTTATCGCTAACAATAACTTATTACAACTGGTGTACGTTCGTTAATTTAGTCAAATTATTATGTATAAGTCTATTAAGCCTTGCAAGTTATTGACAGATAACAGTGACAAGGACAAGAATTTATTTACCATTTCCCTTCCCAAGGAAAAATCGGCGACAGCACCCGATGCCGGTGAGTCCATTTTGATTTCAATAGATTACACGATCCCAATCACCGAGAGATTTAGCCCAGTTGAAGTTATCCTAATTAAAAATTGATTATTATCGCCCTATCAAATCCACACGTACGACCGTTACATTCTAGGTGACAATCCGAAAAAAGACGAAGGACCGGTAGATTTTGAACGGGCCATAACGCTTACAGGTATGTGTGCACACCATTCGGCGAATGGATTTATCGCTGACCAAAAAAATCCGATTTCCGACATAAAGAATTTTTACTCCGCATTTATGGCTCTCGTTGAAATGTATCGTTTGATTTCGGCAGGATATGGGAAATTCAATTACTTTCTACTGTTGGCTATCATCCCCGCTGGGTGTTCGAGTATTTTCGCATCCGCACCGATATCCTACATCCTTCCGCCGGCAGAATGCGAACTTGGACTCACACTGCTCGACAAGGGTCTCCTCAATTCGATGGGGTTTGCGGGTTGGTGAACTTAAAATATTACCTGATTCGAATAAAATTTAACAATTTGATCGTCCTCTTCTCGCAGGCATGATATGCAGCACTATGATCGGAGGATGTTTGGCCGATACTTTAGGGCGTAAAACAATACTCGTTTACGGATACCTCGTCGACACAATAATCAATGTGGCCAGCAGTTTTTCTCAGGTCTCTTGGATATTACTTGTTTTCAAATTCCTCAACGGCGTGGTGTAAGTATCCGTGTTCGCGGGACAAACTTTTTTTGGATCTCTGGTCGACGTTGGACCTCTTTGTAATCTCAGCTGGGAATATTCTCTTAACGGATCTCCATTCGTGTAGGAGCTCCGGTCCTTTCGCTGCCCTGATGTCCTACCTGGCCGAGGTCCACGGCGAGCAGCACAGATCGTGGATTTACATGTGGTTGGGTGTTGTTTTTTCAATCGGAAATATTTCCGTACCTTGTGAGTTTGGCGTTTGTTCGATTATTTTATGTCAATTACACGTTCCACGATGGTATCCTCTTTCAATTTCAGGTTTGGCTTGGCTCGTCATTCCATTGAATTTCAAGTGGACATTTTTCGGTGGATATGTGATATTCAATTCCTGGAGATTACTATTATTGATTTGCTCCATTCCAGAACTCATAGCGTGTATGGCTTTTATGTTTTTCCCCGAAAGTCCAAGGTTCCTAATGTCTAAAGGACGTCAGCAAGAGGCCCTCAAAGTCTTCAAGAGTATTTACGCCCTCAACACCGGGAATCACCCCGACACTTACCCCGTAAGTTTGATTCAAATTGAACACAATCACGTTTACAGAATTCGTAGACAATTTTCTATTTTTAAAATGAACGTTCACACCCAAAGGTAAAGAGTCTCGTCGACGAAACGTCCATTGAAGCGTCGGGTAAAAATTTCGTCCACATGCTGCGATGTGGATGGCGTCAAATGAAGCCGCTTTTCGCACGAGCCAATCTCTTCCGACTGATGTTGATCACGTCGATACAATTTGGCGCCACAGTGGGGTGAGGGTACATTACATCTCGTACACCCTTGACTAATCTCGAAGATTTTTCGCAGAGAGTGACTCACCATCTTATGATTCCAGATCGAATTCCCTGAAACTCTGGATGCCGCAGTTATTCGCGATGATTGAAACGTACGAAACAATGCACGCTCCGATCTCTTCGTCGCAGGCGCATCCTTCGGTTTGCCACATGCTGGACATCACGAAACATTCGGACAGAAATGTGACCACTGTAATTACGAATGGTACGATCAGTACCATCGTTCCTGTCTGTACCGAGGTAATACTATTCCCCTGATTACGACCACACGGCATTCGACCGGGCAAATAATAAATATAATTTACAGATGGTGCTGGACGCCACTGTTTACGTAAATTCAATAATAGTTGCGTTGACCGGTATAATCGCTTACACGATGGCAGGAAGTCTGGTAAACGCGATTGGGAGGAAAAAACTTATGGGTGGGTAAAAATTGCGAGAAAAAATCGTCATACCCATGGACCACGTCCCGCAACTCTCGATTTCGAAATATTTTTTCAGTGTTCTGTTTCGTGGGGGCTGGTGGTTGTTGCGGTGCGCTTTACTGGGCACAAGACACGAACGGACTTCTCGGTTTATCCTCGGTATTTGTAGCCCTCTCGAGCATCGGTGGTACCACGGTGGTCAACGTGATAGTCGACAATTTTCCAACGTACCTGAGGTAACGGGCGAGTCGTTGCGAAATAAATAATGAAAAACTTCGGCATTCTTCGATAAAACATTCACGCAGTTATTCTACACAGAACGATGGCCGTTGGTGTGACGTTGATGACCGGACGCATCGGTGCCGTCTTTGGAAACTTGATGTTTCCAATATTGCTGGAGGTCGGCTGTCTCGGCCCTTTCATCATGATTGGATCCGCGTGTATAGGTGAGCATTGCAAATCAGCTGCGGACTTTGATATGAAAATTATAACGTAACGAGGAGTCGTTACGTTAGCCGAATAAATACATAGTACGACCATATCGTACTACGAACCAGTTTTAGAAAAACAGGATATGGCACGATTGTACATTCAGCGCAGCGGTGATTCATTCAATTGATTTTTACCTGTAATCACGAACGATGTGATTGACATTTAACTAAAAGAAAAAAACAAACTTGTTTCAGTATGCGCATTTCTGACGTTGATGTTGCCTACGAGCAAGGCGATTGGAGGAAAAGAAGTGATTTCTCCATAGTTTGAATATAATATAGTTAGGTAGACTGATGAATAATATTATAATTTGTTACTATTTATAAATATGATAAGTCATTGTTAAGTGTTGAAGTAAATGTAACTTAGGACTTTTTTAATCGGAATACTCTCAGAATGTTTTCCGTTGTAATTATTATGCCCGGAAAATTTTGATGATCTTCGAAAAACTGATTTCGAAGAACGCGTAGATGTATACATGATGTACCTATAATTTAACTACAGTCAACTTTGAAGTATTTATCTAGGAAATATAAACATTTATCTTTGCGACATACCCTGATTTCAATTAAACTTTAAAAACATGTGATGCAGATATAATAACTAGGAGATATGGGTATATTTAAAATGAATAATTTAATTACGGTAATCTAGTATCCTCACATCAGTTTCGCTGGTGGTTTAGGGATGAAAATTGAGAGCAGAAAGCAGGCTAGAAGAAAATATGGAACGATTTTTTCATGCGCAAAAATTGTAAGCGCAATACTTAATTGGGAAAGAATTATAGAAAAAAAATCAAACCGGTTGTCAAGTAGTTATTTCGCCGATACATACCCATCAGAAATCCTCCGACGAAAATAAAGGGCGCCATGCAACCTGCGACCAAGAGGATTGGGAACAAAAGGTTGCCTATCAATGCTCCGCTTCGACCGACGCACATGGTCAGACTAACCGCCATCGTTCTGTTGGAGATACGAAGGAATTTTGAACGGGAAGCGTTTCGAATCGATAGATTGAATTCGGTAAATCTGAAATTAGAACTAACCGGAGGGACGTTGGCATCAAGGCAACGATGAAACTGATGATGGTGTTGACTGAAACGCTAGAACCAGCTAAATAAATGGCGAGAATCGCCAAAGTGGCGTCTGAATTTGGAGACCAGTTCAAAATTAAGCAGCAGAAAGCTGAAACCGCGTAGACTGTGACTGGAAAAAATAAATATCGAATTGATCCATGTTTGGGTGGACTCGTTCGTTGTTATCGCTGCGCAAATTAACTCACGTAAAAGCGGTTTCTTTCCAATCAAGTTCACCAAGTTTCCTGCTAACGTAAAACCCATGACCGTCGTGACCGCTATTATTATTGAGTTTATGTAAACTCTGCTAGGAACAGGCGACTGAAACGTTCATTTACCATTAGATAAAACGAACATCGGAATTTTTTTATTGTCCGAACTCACCGCGATGCACGTGCTTTCTACCGTCCCGTTGACGACATCCGAAAAAGTAACGTTCGATACGGGACTCGGCGCAGAGATCATTTCGCACAGTGTAGGCATTCCGGAATTTGGATCGCGATTTTCATAATCGAAATTCTCTATCAATGTGAAAAGCTGAGGAATCCAAAGTCTCAACGTGTTTAAACTGTGATAAAAAAAATATATATACAGGTATGCATGAATTTCCTCTCACCCTCCGCTGATCCGTCGTCGACCTACCTGAGGATGCCACCGAATTGGATGGTGATTATCAGCAGAAACTGACCCAAATACGGCTGCCGAAAAAGAGGCTTGATCTGGGCCCATCCACTTCGGGTCTTATCCCAGGCAGACATGCTCTTCCGGCTGGCTGATCGTTCGATTTGTCTCTTCTGAGCCTCTTGACACAGGTCCCTGATCTTTTGTGTTCGACAAGATTAAACATCGACCGGTATTCGTGTGTTTGATCGTCGTAATATACAGTGTGGAATAATTGAGATTACCGGAAATGATTCCGGTGGATTTCCAGTGTTCATCGTATACATTTTTCTGAAGACCTTGAGGGCCTCCTCGTTTCGTCCTTGAGACATGAGGAACCTCGGACTCTCCGGAAAATACAGAAGAGTGAGAAACGCCGTGAACGCAGGGAGGCTGGAGATCAATAGGAATATTCGCCAAGAATTGAAGACGAAAGCTCCGTCAAAAAGGGTGAACGACCAGGACTGCGGAATGATCATCCACGCGAGAACTGAACGGAAATTTTTAATCGTCAGTGAATTAACCGCGATGATTCAGAGGCCTCGTTCTTCACCTGGAAGGGCTATGTTGGATGACGCCGAAGAAAGGCTCGCCCATAACAAAGTCTGAAACCTATGCTTCGAACCGGAAAATTCCGCGAGGTATGTCATTTTTATCGCGTACGGTCCGTTTATTATGCAGCCGCTTAAAAATTTGAAAAACACCATCATGTAGAAATTTTGAGACATGCTGCATAAAACGTTGCAAATCGCATCAGCTATAAATCCTATCCTCAGAAGTGATCGACGACCGTTCGTATCGGCTAGGAATCCCCATATGAACGCAGAAATGAACATTCCTGCGGCAAATATTGAAAGTCAAAAATAGAAACCACGAATTTAATTTTAAAAATACGAATTGTCATTGTTTAAGCCTCACCAGCGAAGATCGCTGCGTTCAAGACTCCTTTGTCGAACAAGGTGAGCTTGAGATCGCATTCAGCGGATGGAAGTATGTAAGCCATCGTTGTGGTGTCGAAAATACATGCCCATCCTCCGGGAAGGATTGCCAGAAGAAGTAGAAAATTGAAGAGTCCGTATCCTGAAAACCGCGAATGAAATAACGGCGTAGGGTTCAGCGTTTACGAATAAAAATCGGTAGACGAAATGCTTAGACCTGTGGCGTCAATGGCTGCTTCAAAGTCCGATGGTAATTCCAACGCATCGTCGGCTAAAAACATTCGTTAGAATCATCGAGTTGCACAGTTTTGTTCCTTCGATTCTTAAAAATAATTCAAATTACCATATAATTGGCGAGAAGGTGTATTTTACGGATCTGTAAGCTGGATTATATGAGACAATTAAATGTTACAATGCGTTCGTTGATATCAAATTGAACTGAGACCTACCATTGCTAACCGTGTCTATCGGAGCCTGGGCTTCTGGCGATAAAGAGATCGCGAATACCTCACACACCTGTTTCTCCTGTTGTTTCACATCAGACATTTTCTCTCCGTTGCGTTACGATGAAAGTTGATGAAAGACTGCTGATTATGTGGAGTAAATTCGTCGTTGCATAGCACCTTGTACTTGATATTCCACTCGAGGTCTATTAAAGTAGATGAAGTCACCTCATATTTGTATTGTGCGATAGCAACATAGATAACGGCGCGGAAATATTCGAAAATTTGATTATTTACATGTGAATCACTGAATCACCCGCTGAACAACCTTTCAACATCCTTGCCAGACGCTCGAGTACGCAATTGTTCGGGTGGATTTAATATTTCCTAATTTAACTTTTGCTCTACGGAAAAAGGGACTAGGAAGTTCAACATATTAAGGTCACTGTTTCGAAAATATTCTATCGTCTTCTTTCCTTGTTTTTTTTTTTTTTCTTTTCTCAGAGTCACGACGACATGTCGGCGACGCGTGATGGTAAAATAATTAAATACTCACATGTTCACGAATATAACAATTACGTTTGTGTCAATATCGCCAAAGACACTATAAAACGTAAATGTACCACTTTAAAACTACAATTATAATTCATCCCCCGTACACTGGCGTTCACACATTTGTCACACAATATTAATAACTAAAGTTTGTACACCTAAGACTGATCAAGGCGATGTCATAAATTTTAATTTAGCATGATGTGAAGTTTAATGATGATTAAGCCCTCCTGGATCTCATAGAAGTTTTGTCGGAGGTGTCGGGATGAACAGCGTCAATATAAATCCCGCTATAAATAATAGTTAGAAAGATGACAGGGGCTCGATCATCAATAGGCAAGAAGGTATTCAAAATCATCGCACTTCGGTACTTACAGATAAGGAAAGCTCCGACGAAGACAAACGGACCTATGCAACTTGCACTGAGGAGAATCGGGAACAGGACGTTACCAATCATCGGTCCAGAGCGACCAATCGACATCGCTAAGCTCACTGCTATCGTCCTGAAATTTAAGTAGAACTCGTCGCATCGATTCGAAAGATCTTTAGAGGCGGTGAATTTTCAAAGCGCATCTGAACTTCGGTATAATATTCTCAATGTAGATCGTTGTCATAAAAACCAGAACGAACCTCAGAGATGTGGGCATTAAGTCTACCATGTAGGTGACTATGGTCGTGGTAGAAATGCTCGTCAATGTTATATAAATGGCAAGAATCCCCAGAGTGGTTGTAGAATCTGGAGACCAATTCAACGCTATCGTACAAGCAGCGGGAATAGCAAAGGTCGCAACTGTAGAGAGGGAGAAAATTTTCAACAATGTTTACCTGGATCATGATGGCATGCTCGGGTACCGATCATCGGTGTAAATCTGAATTTTCCGTCTGGAAATACTCACGCAGCAGATTTTTCTTTCCGATTAAATTGACCACGGTACCAGCTAGGAGAAAACCTAACACGGTGCTGCTCGAAATGATCATAGAATTCGTGTAGACCTTGACTGGGACAGGGGGCTAAAAATAGAAATCGAGTTGCACGTCTCCGTCGTAAAAGTAATTGGATGGATAGGATGTTTTCGGGTGCACACTCACGATAACGCAAGTTTCCGTCATCGTCGTGTTCAATCCCGTGACTAGAGTAACGTTTGCAACACTTCGGACGCTTATCATGTCGCACAAGGTCACGGCGCCCCGACTCGGATCGTGACTTTCGAAGTCGTAAGTCTCTATCAGCGTGAAGAGTTGAGGCATCCACAAGCGTATCGTGTTCAAACTGCAGTTGCAATTATTATAGTTCTTTTGCTAGTTATGAGTTCGATACTACATCTAGGATTATATCAATGCGTCTGTATTCGCACGCACCTCAATATGCTTCCAAATTGGAGAATTGTGATCAGAAGAAACTGGCCCAAATACGGTTTCACGAACAGAGGTTTCACTTGATTCCAACCTTCCCGAGTTTTTTTCCAGAAAGATACTTCAGGTTTGACTCTCGATGGGTCAACCTGCTTTTTGTTTCCGTCTTGACTCAGGGATTTGATCTTGACAAAAATATACCGGATTAGATCAACAGCTTGGAATCCGAAACGACTCGTAGCAAAGGTGTACCAAAGTATTCGACATTACCGGAAACATCTCCGGTGGATTTCCGGTGTTCATCGCGTACATTTTCTGAAAAATTTTCAAGGCCCGTTCATTTTTACCCTGACTCATAAGGTACTTTGGACTTTCCGGGAAATGCAGTAACCCTAGAAATGCGGTAAGCGCGGGTAAACTGCAAACGAGGACGAAAATGCGCCAGGAGTTGTAGACGAAAGTTCCGTTGAACAAAGTCACCGACCAGTTTTGAGGAATTATCAGCCACGCTAGAGCTGCGAGAAATTGATTATCGATTTTTTCAAAATGAAAAATGAAAAATGAGAAAATAACTAATAATTTACCTGGTAGTATCACATTGCCTGCCGCAGAAAAGACAGCGGTCCAATAAAGAGTTGCCGATCTATATTTTGTACTGTGAAACTCTGCGAGATAGGTCATGGTGATTGCGAGAGGACCGCTTATCCTGGAATAGTGGAAATTATGACTCGTGGATATAATAATCTTTGGATTCCAATCATCTCTGCATGTACTTACACCACTCCACATAGGAACTTGAGGCACAGCATCATGTAAAAATTCTGCGACATGCTGCTCAGAATATTACAAATGGCGTCCGCTAAGTATCCGAATATAAGAAGAGATCTTCGCCCTTTCGTGTCAGCTAAAAATCCCCAAAAAAAACCCGAGCAGAGCATACCTGAAACATAAATTATTATTTAAGTCAAGAATTATTTAATTCAAGTCAAAATTACATTTTACATTCATCAGTTGCTGTTAACAATACCTGTGTAAATCACAGCGTTCAGCATCCCCTTCTGATTCAATGTCAACTGTAGGTCGCATTCAGCTGACGGCAGTAGGTACGATATGGTCGTGGTGTCAAAAACATTCGCACATATTCCGGGCAAGATTGCCAAGAGAATCAGGTAGTTAAAGAGTCCATATCCTAGAATGACAGAAAAAATCATGATGCCATGTTAAGAAAATAGAATGAGGTGATAATTTTCGTCTGAACAAAAAATCCTACCGGTAGCTTCGACGGCCGCTTCGAAATCCGACGACTGCTCTGGTTCGATGTTCACTGACAAACGAAGAAAGAAATATGAAAAATACACATTATTGTGAAGTGGATGATTCTCCTCAGATAGGAAATAAAAAATCACCATCAACCGGATCAGGTGGTAGCGATGTGGATGAAAAGGATATGGTGAACACCTCGTGCTTCGGTTTCGTTGAGTTTTGTTGGCTTTCCTCGGACATCTTGTTCGATAATTACTGAGGAAAAAGTAAGTCGAACGTCACGAAAAATAATTCAAACAAAATCGAACTGGCTGATACTGCACGTTGTGAAGTGGAAAATAAATAAATAAAAGATGCCAATGAAAATTCGGACAATATATACGATGAACATGAGAATCAGCAAGTGTTATATTGAAAAATACTGAAAATGCTGCGAATTCTATTAGCAATAAAATATAAGAAGAATATTTAGCACGTGTTGTGTAACTGACAGTGGAAAAACTGATTTTTAAAGTCCACAACACGATAATGAAATGAAGCACACGTAGAGCGTACGCAAGCAAAACTTATTGAATGAAATATTACGAGCGCGTGCCGTGGGAGTGACAATCATGAAGATTACCTCACAAGTACGTCTGACAATTTGATGTGTTTGCGTTAAAATCAAACATTGCTCTATCGGTTGTAAAGAACAGGAAGAGCACTAAAAGCTCAACTACAACTGCATAAATTATATTTCACAACAGCGATCAGATGACTGGCAATCCGCTGTTGAATTCATTATTAAATTCACCGAATAATAATGTTCTCCGATTAGTAAAAGTTCGTCTTCGCCAATCGTTCAGGTTTTCTAAAAAATTATTATTCGATACACATTAGGGTGTGTTCACTGTTCGAAATTTTTTTTCTATTATCTTTGTAATTCAAGTATAAAATCAAAAAATGATATGCTCTTTTTTTTTACTTAAAATTGAAGTTGAAGAAAAACTATAAGATATATCGAGTAATTTTAGTCGTAGACCCACTTTGCTTCGTCGCATCTATGCATGGAGCGAAATATTCGAATTTCTCGGTCTACGAGAACGTGGTATCCAGCCCGAGCTTTGCTGGAGTCAGGTAGCCAGCAGCGTAACGCTTTGTTGTGAGACGTCACCTTCAGGGCTGAGCAGAGGTGACGTCTCACAACAAACCGCTCGGGATATTATCCGTTCGAGCTGGGATATTATCCGTTTGCGAGGATACGTACGGCGTATCGACCAATAGGAGTTCACGGCGAACCCTCGTTTCGGTGTAAATATCATAATGTTCGGCAAAGTTCTGCAGCCACAACTTCGTCGATGGTAATCCACGTCCACCCCACTCGGTCTCGCTGACAGTGTCGATAGGCAATTTCGGGATAAGAATCTCTACGAGAAAATCGTAAGGGGTACCCCTTGGAAAAATCTCAAATTTTGGCCAAAAATTTTTATTTTTAAAAATTGATCGTATGGCACTTTTCTTACGTATTTTGACCTCAGGAACACGAATCTGGAAGAAAAATTGATCTATCTCTAAAATTGACCGAGTTATCGCCAATTTTCAGCTTTTTGGGGTCAAAAATAAAAAATTGATTTTTTGGTCTATCTCAATGTAATTTGAGATCAGGAATCCGAATCCGGAAGAAAAATTTATCTATCTGCAAAAATGACAGAGTTATCCCCATTTTTTCGCATTTTTTCACATAAATTTGAGGATATCTCGCAGGGAAAAAATCGTAGCTCAATTTGGACAACGGATTCGTGTTCCTGAGGTCAAAATACATAAGAAAAGTGCCACGCGATCAATTTTAAAAAATAAAAATTTTTGTTCAAAATTTGAAAAAATCGTAAGGGGTACCCCTTGGAAAAATCTCAAATTTTGGCCAAAATTTTTTATTTTTAAAAATTGATCGCGTGGCACTTTTCTTATGTATTTTGACCTCAGGAACACGAATCCGTTGTCCAAATTGAGCTACGATTTTTTCCCTTCGAGATATCCTCAAATTTAGGCAAAAAAATGCCTAAAAATGGTGATAACTCGATAAATTTCATAGATAGATCAATTTTTCTTCCAGATTCGGATTCCTGTGCCCAAATTACATTAAAACAGGTTAAAAAATCAATTTTTAATTTTTGACCCCAAAAAGCTGAAAATTAGCGATATCCCGGTCAATTTCAGAGATAGATCAATTTTGCTTTCGGATTTGAATTCCTGAGGTCAAAATACGTCAGAAAAGCATATTAAACCCAATTAAATTGATGATTTATTTTTCACTCAAAAATCGAATTTTTTTTTGCTTCTTCAAAAGTAATCTCTCGTACAATTAGCTCAGGAATCTAAATCTGAAAGTCAAAATTATCTACTCGTGCAATCGATCAAGTAATCATTAGGTGGAAAAAATTTTTTACCTGATATTTTCAGGTAGCCCACTCGTTTTTTGAATAAATAATTAATCAAGTGGGGTACTTCCAGCAATAAAAATTTTTTTTTAGTCCAAAATCATGGGAAACATCAAAAAATTGTCGATTGTGATTGCGTTTCACTCAACTTCAATTTCAAGTCAAAAGAAGAGCATATCATTTTTTGAATTTATACTTGAATTACAAAAATAAGAGGAAAAAAATTTTTCCACATTTGAAAAATTTTCTTTTGATATAAGGTACAAATTCTGCCCCCATGCTAAGAAAATAAAAAAAAAAAATGTCTTCTAACCCACCCAAATACACATATCACAGCTGTAACTCTGATTATTCCGTTGCGAATAAGCGGAGACGCGAATTCGAACTGAAACTAGCGAGAATGAAGCGATTTCATTAGAGTGATGTACATTGAAGCGTCGTAGGTCGTAGTCGTTGATCAAGGTTATCAGCTGAGTGCTCTTCAATAATATATTGGTAATTTTCGTAATTCGAAGTAGTTGGCATATAAATCAGACACCGCCGAAGCATTCTATGGTCGAGTTATTGTAAAAAGCTCCAGCAATTATCGCACCGGACAACCAATGCACCGTTCAACGGATATCTACCACGGCGATTCAATGATCGGTAATCCATTTTCCCGAACCGAGTGACAATACGTCAGTTTATTTGATCTTCAGCTTGACATTTCGAAAAAATGACCTCTGACACCACTCCTAATCGTGATAATTATTTCCTCTCTTGGGTATTTAGAGTTATTCGCTCAATCTATGTTCGCCCTCAGGCTGATCCCGCTTGTTGATGCCACATCGGCCCGGACCATTTGATAATATTCATTTTCTTTTTTCACCGCCAGAATCTGACGTTGAGTTTAATTGCACAAACGATGGACAGGAAAAAACATCGACGAGGTCCAAATGGTAATTTTCCTTATTGCAACACAGTTCATTTCACGGAATCGAACGCATACGACGTATACTTATACACAGATACGACTCCCTCGATATTACCTCGTATGTAGATTATATTATGTATTCTAAATTACGTAGGGGAAAACAGCTCTCGGAATCGATTCTACAACTGTCTGTACAACGGCGTATTTTCCTTATTTTCGAAATTGGTTACATCGTTCATGTATTTATTCACAGTCTGGTCAGGTCCACGTCGATGAATCGCATGCCAGTCTTCAATAGCCGACGATTGTATTGGAAACTTTGTCGTAATCAAATTTGAATGAGTTCCCGAATAATTTTCGAAAAATTTCGGAAGTCTGGTACCATCTTGCAATCACGCCTCCTAAATAAGCAATAAGTCGATCACGCTGATACAAATTCTTGTAACATTTTCCACGTGCACACAGTGTTACATAAAAAATGAGACAAAGAAAATTATATCACGGTACACGGTGGGGACGTAAGAGCACACTGCATTAAAAGTCGTCAAGGTTTGTTCGGTGTATTTATTGTCATTGCGAATAAATTGTGTAACAAAACGCGATGGTTGTGTGAATCAACTTTACTTACATGTAGAGCACCGCAGACTTCAGTAGTTGATGGACACGTGCGGCAGAAAATTAACATAATTTTGAATGAACTTTGTTTAAGATATTGAATGAAACTTTGAAAATAATACACTAATAAATAAATAAACGGTATCATAAACCTTTGATAATCGACATGGGTATTGGTCGAGCAACCGTTCGTCGAGTTAGCAAGTGAATGAGCTCAAGAACAAACGCACTGAATTTTATATCCGAAGAGTGTGGTTGGATTTGAGGTTTCAGTGGCTTTTTTCCTCAATCACACTTATGCCGTTTGATGTGGTAGTGGTTCGTTAGTGGCGGTACCGGTTACCGATCTTCTTCAGAATTTCGTTATATCGGTGATATTTCATCGAATCTTCTGGTCTGACAATTACAGGAGTCTAGATGTGTCCTACTCTTATCCGCATAATTCTGTTTTTCCTCTTGCGTCTGCATGTATTCAAAACGATTTGGAATTTTTTACAAAAATAGGAAAAATTTACTTTACAATCAAGGGCATACATCGTATTATTTGATGTAATAAAATACAAATTCAACGGTATCACCGACCAAAGTGCAGTTATACTTTTCTTATCTGGCACATAGTTGCAGCGAGAAATATGTTCATCAAACAAAGCAGAGCTTTATTGAGAAATTAATTCAGACATTAGGGAAAATTCTCAAGGTAGATACTCGATCCTACCGATTTCTACAGCTTGTATCAGACATCTCAAACTTTGTCATAAATCTTAGACATGGAATCAAATATACCTGATTCCTCGTGGATTAGTTTCTAGTCTAATGAATCGACAATCGAATCTAATGGGTAGATGGAAAACTTAGCTTCGTGGTATTACGTCTGAAATTCGGTATCGTTGAACTTTCGTATACCGATCTATATTTTCCTCGAGCATTAAGTGGTGTAGAGATACTACAGGTAGCTCGACGCATGTAGCTTCGGGCGGTTGTGCTAAAAATCTACTCGTGTCTTCGGATTTAGAAAAAAACCTTCTGAGTAGAATGTGAATACGAGTCGATGACACTACAGCTGCTACTTGGGATTCTCGCGGCTTTTCGCTCACGATCAGAATCAATTACCATACCTGCTGTAATACGGTGTGCGTCGTATTCTATGCCATATTGTAAATTGAAGCTTCAGTTCCTATGGAAAATTGTATATGTATATTATTCATGGTTGCGGTCTAAAAATATAATCGACCGACCCGAAATTCTAACGTTTGGAATTACCATATCAACGATTATGCCGTGAATTGACGGAAAAATAAAACAAGCATGTCTCAAAAATTTAACAATAAGAAAAAACATCTCGATCGGAATTCCTCGGAGTGTCTGAAACGATGATTAGATTGATAGATTATGGAATGCCCTCTTACCTACAGCTATATATAATCATCTTCGATCATTAATGAATAGCGGTAATTGCATTGGTTTTATTTATTCCACCGATTCTAGATCATCCGATCATTATGTTGACATGTTAGTTGTACATATCACGTGTACTGTACTTTTCATAGAATATGATGTTGTTGAGTAATGTGCATGCATGCATCTATATTGACTCAATCCAATGTTTAAAAATTTTCACTATTCTGTAAAGATAGCTCGTCAAATAGAGTTAATGCCAACTTCCTTAGAGTTAACTCAATGTAGTGTGGAGGTGCGTTATAATTGTTTTTCTTGTAATCCATCGCTGATTGATCGCTAAGTATGCACGGGTAGAGTCTACATAATTATTAGTAATCGGGCACATAGATTGCGCCTGTAATAACTTTATTCTGGGAAAGTTTTTTTTTTCTCTCATTACAACGGGAATAATAACGTCGAGTTTTTTGTCTTTTTTTTGTGTTCTTTGAGAACTAAAAAATTTATATACATCTACAGCTTGTTATATTTAATTGTAAGTGTGCATCGGCTGGCGATAACTTTTTTGACAAATAGACCGAGTTTTTGAGGAAATAAGCTCCATAATAAATATGTTTTTACATTACATCGCAATACATAAGTATATCTTGCACCCTGTGATCGTTGCGCCTTATTATAAGAGGTAGCAATTAATTAATGCCGCGTGTAGCGTCGCGTTGGGTTGCAGACATAGAAAATGTATCATGTGAAATGTATCGTTCAACCTCACTCTGCAAACAATTCATGTGTATAAATATTTGTTCCTTTCACATCTATGCTTTCACATAATAGTGTCTATATTTTTTATCAATAATTTGTTCCAATCGATCCATGTATGCACAGGTGTTTTTTTTTTTTTTTTGTGCAGATGAGATCATACGACTAATTAATTGTCACTGCACTGCCGGCTTCCCTAGGCAGGAAGAAGCACAAAATAGCACACGCTGTAAAAATAAAAAAATCACAGATGAAAATTCAGTTCTTCGATCGGACTTATTACCTCTTTCGAGTCATTGTCGATAGCGAAAAGAAGATACACGTACCCAGGGGCACACAGGCCATTATGCTCATTGTTACCGAACAATCAATGTCGATTAAAAGAGCTATCAAATTTGCGACAGCTGTTATACCCAAACGACCTGTTACCAAAGTGATGCAGACCGCCATAGTTCTGAAAAAATCGTTCATCATTCAGTTATACAATAAAGCATAAAAATAAATAATTCCGTGATTCGCACCTCAGGTTTGTCGGGTACAAATCGACGACGATTGAATTAAGGAGGCTGAGACAAACGCCAGAGATTACGTGGTAGATTATCATCATCGTGGCAATCATGGGCGTCGAGTTGACGAATAGAAGACCGAGGCCTGCGAGCCCGCTGATCGTTTGAGCAATGACTAAAATCGTATTAAGAAAAAAGATATTTCAGTAGATCAGATAATTGCAGTGAGGGTTTCAGAAATCGAAAATTAAAGACGTCATGTTCAAGGACTCACTGATTATCGTCTTTTTTCTCAATACACTGACAATGAAACCAACTGATAAATAAACTATCAGACTCGCTCCTCCAATTGTTAAGGTTTTTATAAACACGCTATCATCCAAGTCCCGGTGACACTCCTCCCCTACGGATTCAGAGGACGCCGTCGTGTTCGCCGCAACTTCCGGCGTCTTAACAGCGTATGCGTCGCATATCGAAGCCGGGAGTCCTGGATGTTCACCGTTGAAGATCGCAATTTGATTCAGAAATTCCGGCATCCAAAGGTACATCCCGTTAAAACTGAAAAAAAAACGGCAATGAAATATCGCTTCAATTTCTTACACCGTGCAAGGCAGCGTTTTTTGGAACTATTATTTTTGGAATAAACTGCACCTGAAGAATATTCCAAATTGCATCGCGCACACGAGAAGTGTCGTGAATCCGTAAGGCTGCAAAAAAAGCGGGATGGTTTGATCCCACATTGTCCTGAGAACCCTCATCGTGACGCCGGATTTAGCGAACGTGGGATCTTTGCCCAAGTTCATGGATGGTGGCGCAATTATTTCAGAGATCTGTGAAACCAACAACGATTGGGCTAGTGCGATAGATTTGTGAATAACATATTTCTCCATATTTTTTTTCTCAGTTTGAATAACTCACCGGATATTTTCCGGCGTCTTGACCTTTGTTTAAACGGTAAACGTTTTCTAAAACTTCGATCGCTTCGGGTGATCGTCCCACCATTACTAGAAACTTTGGACTCTCCGGAAGACGTAGTAGACCGAGAAACGCAACAAATCCCGGTATTCCAAGGATTATTACAAACAAACGCCAGGATCTGAATGACATGCCAAACATGTCCAGATCAAAATCGAGAGGGAGAACCGCCCAACCGACCCCTGCAAGGATTAATCGCTAGGATCTAGTGCAACTAAATATTAGGTGAGAACAATTTATCTGAAATAAAAAGTCCGTTTAGTACCTGGCATGATGAACATGGAGATTGGAAATGCAGTGCATGCCCAGGCAATAGATCTCGACCTGAATTTAACGCTAGAAAATTCTCCCAGGTACGAATAGACGGCAGCAGCGGAACCGGAAATCCTGAGAGCGGTTCAAAATCAAGGATTTGTCATAGGCGGATTCGGCTATTCGACGTTCGATCGATCTCTACTCACAGTAAGCCCACCATCAGTCGTAGAAAAGCGAGCAACCACAGATTATTGGCAAACGCTGACGCAAAACTGAACGAAGAAGCTCCCAGGAGCGATATTAACAAAACCTTTCGCCTCCCTGTCGTGTCCGCGATTATGCCCCATGTGTGAGCGCTGGTTATCATGCCTCAAATTCAATTCAAATAATGTATAATTAGCAGTGATATCTATTCGAAAGTTTGAGACGACTAATTTGATATACCCATACATATTGATTAATAAGATATTTCAATTACAAGCCATGCTACTTTCATTTCCACATATATACCTGTGAAAGTCGCACCGGTCAAAATTCCTTTCTGCCCCGTAGTCATTTTTAGATCACATTGAGCTGCCGGTAAAATGAACCCAGTGCTCATAGTCTCAACTATAGAAGCGCACAGACATATCGAACAAACTGCTGTTAGGCCCCAGTTGAACTTCCCGAATCCTTGAATGATGAGATTAACTTGTACGGTATAAAACGTGAATTATTGACTCTTATGATTATAGGTATAGCAACGTTTTACATGACGAACGGTGGTCATTATTGAATTCATATAACGAACCTGCTATCTCCAAAGCTTCTTCCAATTCTGCACGTTCTGTACGCCGCTGCGCCGGTTCTGTAAAAAATGTGGAGAATTTATTTTTTATCACTATTATATCTGCACGAATTCCATTATTGCATGGAATGCACAAAACATTATTAGTTCATTAAGTCATCCGCATCCTTTCGCAATAGCTGTTATTGTTCACAATGTTTCTGTCGGACGTATTTAATTATTCATTATTTTTGTTTTACCACATCGCCACTTATTAATTCATGATTTTCATCCTGCATCGCTCTAGATTATTTAGGGGAATTATGAAACCCCCTGCGTTATCGGGGTACCTGAACAATGCTTGAGTCACGATCGCACTTCTCAGGAAAGAAGCTCCATTTTAATTATCTTATTTAATAAAAAGTTGCGGTATATTGAATCTATTTTTTGTCACGATAGCCAATATTGCTGAATCAGCATTTATATAACGGAGTCGTCAGCACTAACGTCCTAATGTATGAAAAATATTCGGATGCCACGGAGTATTGAATCCAGAAAAGCGTTGGCAAATTTTCAAGAATACTTATACTTCTACAAATCAGCGAGAAATAGAAAATAGTTTCTCAATTTCAGCTGAATAAGGACGAATGAGATCGGTGGTGCGCGAGCCCATAGCAGATGGGGGAAGGTTGAACTCACCTGCAATGGCATTCTCCATTTACGTTGACAATGCCACTATATGAGTGTAATAGTGTAAACTGCAGTGTTGCACAAAGGTAAATCGTAAAATGACGTACACGTTCACAAAAAGCGTTGATTTATTACGCACTTAACGTTACTCTGTTTTACAACTAATGATCGGATTCCAAATTCATCCCTGCTAGCCAGTCTCTTGGGTCTTCTCGGTCTCGGAGGTTTCTTCAAAAAAGGGTGGTGTCAAAAATTGTGCACTTCGTTTGAATTGTACATTGATTTATTACTACCGCAGTGCTCACTAACTACTGTGCCAGTCAGTACGATACTACTATCGGTGTTCAGAAAATATGTGTATATATTCTACCTCACGAATAATGTTGTGAAAAACTCTATATAGCCTCCAGTCCCATTAATGTCAGGGTTTACACCAGCCGGTTCTCGACAGATCAATTTTTTACTACTCGCGTCCAGAGAACGGTACGATGTGTACCAGAAAATGAAAATTGCTCAATTAAAAAGGACTGATAATATCGCACCGCTGTTTCGGAATAACTAAAGTCAGAGAACAACTATGTACACAAGCCTGAAAGAATTCGCAGTTGAAAGCTGGACCAGAAGGACGCTGACTACCGATATATTTAACATACTGTTCCTCCTCGATCGTGCGAACTGCGAGCGCAGCGAAAGTGGGAAGGGAAATCCCGTTCAAGCTAGCCGAACAACTTCCATCCCCAGTTAATAATGAGATATTATTAATTTTCCGAACAAAATTAATACGCAATACGAGCACTGCAACGTGTTACCACATTATGAGTCCTTCGTTAAAAAAAGGTGGAAGGTTCTACTTCATTAATTTAATTGTTCAATAACAAAATAAGTGCCACGATATACATTATCGCCGTAAATTATCAACGCTTGTCATTACTCTCGTAGGGAATAATAGGAGTGAAATGTCGATTGAATTAAACTCGGCATCCTAAAAACAAGCATTGTTTCTACATGTTCTATACTATGACCCGGCAAAAGAAATCAGCTTGAGAAATTCCCCGCGATTAAATCCGAACGATCGGAAATATATCAACTTTGCCACCGAGATTTGGGATCGTTAAGACCGACCTTCAGCATAGCGGTATTTGTGAATATAAGGATATAGTTGCAATTCAAACCCGTTATGGGTTCGATTCAATGCTCAAAAATGGTCGTTAATTTCACGGGCATATTCAATTTGTGATTATTTTACGTTGTCGCAAGTGACAAATGTGAATTGTCATCAAATCATTGCACACATAATAATTGTCGCCTAGGGCGCTTGAATAGAATGAGTATGTGAGTTGCAAAATTAATTCATGATATAATGAGACAGAAGAGTCAATTTTTGGGAGTGGTAATCTTCTGGAACCTCCAGGGAAAAGAAGAAACAAACGTGGAAGTTCAAAAATGTTTAGAATAATTTATATGAAAAAAAGAAAATAATCATTCATAGTCGATGGCGCTTCGCGGTCCACGCTGAGATGATGATGCCAATAACCGGTATGGCGACCTCCCTGCATATAATTATTCAATTACCTCGCAAAGACGAATGATGTTGCCTATAGCGATTTATTCATGAAATATCCATGAAAACATACAATGATTAATATTTTGATTGCACGAATCGTATGCATTTTATTTGGTCAATAATTACTCTATGCAAAAAAATCGCTTTTTTCTAAAGATTTCGTATAAATTTTACACGCTGCAATTGCGGTTCTTAGGGGATGATTTTAGTAGATTCCATGATAACAATGATGATTTTGTGTATTTCCCAATGGCCATGTGTTATGAAAACGTAAAAATGACCAAAAAAATTATTAAATTTTCAAAATACACGCTTAAACAAAAGGTAGAGCTTAGCTAGCCCTGTGATTTTACTTTTAACCCAGCGAGGGCGCCAATTGTCAAGAAATAATTCTGACCATCTGACCTGCCAGAAACAGATGATTTTTCTCATTATTTTTCTGCTGATGCAGAAGATGCATTTAAATATGGCGTCTTGTGAAAAATTGTTCGCTAAGCAGTTTAAAGCACCAGAGAATGAAATACTTCAAGAAAAAGTCATTGCATCAAGAAGATGACTTGAGCAGTGATACGGTCCAGGCGGTGGATTATAGTAAGAGATTTTCCGAACAACGTAATTCCCGGCAGAACGATTTTTCCAAAAAAGAACAGGTGCATCTTGTTGATTGCTCTACGCGTTATACACAAGACGATTCACCCCTACGAAACAGTATCTCCGACGATACTAAAATAATTAAGATGCCTAAGAAGGAATGTCCGGATTCAAATTCCAAAGGAGAGGTATATGGTGATTATGCGGAGAGTGACTTGGATCAACCGACAGACTATAGCTTACGTTATGCCGAGGATGACACTGATGAGGAAGATGAAAAACAGGATTCTGAATTCTTTGCTGAGAGAGAACAGGCCTTTTCATCTGAAGACACCATCAAGACTTACTGCACAGAAGGGACGCCCTATGAAACTCCTTTCAACTTCTCAACAGCTACTTCAATGTCTGATCTACGTGTTGAAGATACTAAAGACCCTGAGGTCCCTAAAAAAACTGTAAAATGTATTGAAACTGGTCGCAAAGATACTGAAACCAATTTTGCTCCATGCACAGAAGAATCCAACACCAAAGCCACAGTTGACAATAGCTCTAAGAGTCTAACAAATGACTCTAAACACAGTTCGGAGCAAATACCTTCAGAGAAGTCAGATAACTATTGTGAAGAAGTCATAGATAAAGAAGGTTGGTCGCCGTAACTCATTTGTAGATTTATCGCTCACTGTTTTTAATTTCATCGCACTTCTAGGAAAAATGGTGACTTTCGGTGGAGAAGATCATTATGCCGAACAAACCCCCCTGATGTTTTCCCGATGCAGTTCTCTGGGATCCCTTGGCGGTTTTGAACAACATTCCATTCATGACGATCGTAGTTCCGTTGTGAGTGATTTTAGGTAATTATACCTTCCTGATGAGTACTTGCACAAGCATTACACAAGGCAGATAGATAAACTTTTGAACTTGTTCTTGAAAATCAGCTGGCGTACCAGCGGTATCGTTTCTCCAAGTGAATTACCTGATTCACCTACACAAACCGTGCCCCCAAGTCCACGGCACCACAAAGCTCAACCTGAATTTGTAGGCTGCTCTCAGGATGAGGGTACAAAGATTCCACCTCGCCTGAACATCCGAACAAATATTATAAAATGTAGTGTTTTCGAAGACGACATAGCTGCTTTTAAAGAGGAGTCTACTCCAATAGAATTTTCGGCTGCAACCAGTCTTAGTTCACTCACCATTGATGACGAGCCGAAGATTGCCAGCGATTCCAATTTGAAGGGAAATACCGAAATACTAAAAGCCGTTATTCCAGAAGAAAACGGAGAGAACAGTCCAATTGTTCAAGAGAGCAAAGATACCATCAAAGCTGTAGAACTTGACGAAGTTAGTGAAGATGAAGATGAAGATGGCATTTTAGCTGCTTGCATAAACATCGGCATGCAGAGCATGATGTAAGTCATCAAATCACTCACGCATATTATTAATTTGGAAAAATAACATCGATTTCATAACGTACGTAGCAATCGTAAAGATGATCAAAAATCGCCGATCAACACCAAAATACCAGATGTAGTTGAAACTGTGGATACAGACCAAGACACCGACGGTGATCAAGATGACGAAGATATGTTAGCTGCTTGTATCAACATTGGAATGCATTCAACATTCCGGTACACTTTTATTACTTGAATGGTAGATCTCGTATTTTTTGTTTCTATTTTTTTAAATTAATTCCAAAGACTGGTGTCAAATATCAAAACTTGTTGCCAATCAGTTTTTTGCTGCAATCTAGAATTTCAAATTATTATTCGTTATTCAGAAATCGCAGCGAATATCAGAAGAGTTCTACTACTTCCGAAGCGGCCAGTATCACTGAAACTGTCGACCCTGAGGAAATCAGTGATGCAGATGACGATGAAGGCATACTTGCTGCATGTATAAACATTGGCATGCAAAGAGTTATGTGAGTTTCCATATTTCTATGCTTGTCGGAGGTAGTTTGTCAGTTAACAAAAAAAGATTATCCATGCATTAATGTTTCTTAAGGAATCGTCAAGATGAGAAGAAGTCAATTCACAAACCTGATGTCTCTTCAGTAACAGCAGCTGTCGATTCAACCAAATTAAGCGATGTTGGTAGTGATGGGGAGGACATGTTAAATGCCTGCATAAATATCGGAATACAGAGCACGTGAGTCCTATTTTATCCCAGTTTTGTAGTCCCAATCTATTGTCCAAAATATCGTGCCTTTATAAATATAAATCAATTAATAAACGATTTATTCTACAGACACGGACAAACGCTGACTAGAACCAATCTGCAAAAGTCAACTCAGCCAGCGAGCAATTTGACGAGATATCAGACAAGCTCTGCACTAAATCATCTAGACGGAGGAGTGACGAACTCTCCTGACAGCCAGATACTATTAATGAGAAATCTTAAGCAGGGTGGTGCGGATGAAACAGCGATTTTAGACAGCATTCATGTCTACTGCACGGAGGATACCCCCGCGATCATTTCTCCGGCCGGATCTCATTCGAACCTTTCAGCTCTCTCTATGCTAAGCTCCCCAGGAATAGCAGAAAACATTTGTGATTCCAAACTGCTGGAAGAAAATGGCAGACTCTCCGATTTGCTGTCCATCGATAGTTTGACACTCTCTGAAGATGACGATCTTATAGTTGCCAAACTAATCGAATCGGGAATGAGAAAGGTATAGAATAATGTCAAAACCTAATACAAATCAATTCATTCTACTCCCAGCAAACAATGTGTTTTTTCAATTCAAACTCCAGGTGCAGCTAAACGGCAATACGTCTTCCGTAATCAATCCCCCCCTACTTAAAACTGCTTCGGTTCTTGAAAGACGGTGTAGCACACCTTCAACGTCACCTGCAGAGCTTGCTTGCAGCAGGAAAAAAGGTTTGTTTACACCCCCATCGTCTGAGGATAACAACGCTGCTATTGGTCGTTGTTTTGTAGTCGGAAAATCACACGAAGAACTAATGACATCGAGAGAAGTTCAGTCTGCCAGCTGTGACTCCGAAGATTTTCAATCTACACTTTCTTCTCCCAAATCGACATGCTCAATCGTTGGTGGTGAGTTTGAGGAACAGGAACAAGCCCTTCTAGACCTATGCATTATCTCCGGTATGCCAAAGTGCAGACACGATGAGCAAAGTGCAAAGAAGTCCAAGAGTAACACCACAGCATGTAACGAAGATAAGCAGCCAGGGAACAGATGTTTAGTATGTAAGTTCAGTTCGTACACAATAAAATTCTGAGGCCAGTTGCTTCATTGAATCTTGCTGTGCGGTGGCCATTGAGCGGAATGAAAGGAAATTGGGTGTACGCGCATCCATAACTCAATTTAGTATTACTATTTACCGAATAGCATATGGCAGTGAGAATAATTATTAGTAAGATGTAGAACGTTACGAAATTATTCTTCGGACTTGGTCTTCTAGAAACTACAATTAAAGTTAGATTTTATTTATTATACGAAGAAACGTGACGAGTCTTCGATTTTTACCTTTTTTGTACCAGTGAGCATTCATTCACTCTATTGTATGTATCTTGCATATTCATTCTTTGTAAATAAAATTATACGGTTGATGAAGATCAAAGCTCTTCGAATTTTATGACCACGTAATCAGATTTCCCCGCATTATTCGTGTGACCAATTGATGAACTTAAATGGCGTTGAGAATAATTAATCTACCACACGTTATGTCGTTCATAAAATTTTTTTAATCAATCAGGGAACCCAAAGCTGCTGATAACTTGATTCAGTCTGCAAATCTTGATACGAGCTCTTCGCACGAACAATTTGAATAACATTTTCATAGATCCGAGGATTCTAGCCAATCATATGTATTGTCACAGAATGAGGACTAGTTATTGTTGTCTGCTGGATGTCAAAAAACATGCTCACAATCATGGTCGTTGCCAACGAATAAACATGTTAGTTATTGCATTGAAAATTATGTGATTTGCATCCCACGAACAGTTCGCACATCACTTGGAAATCAATCAGGTACCTACAAAATTAATTAAAAGATGACTTTTTCATCTCCTCATTCACGATCGCATCAGCACGATTTCGATGAATTCGTGACAGCTAAAGTGGATTCTAACCACGATCCTATTCTTAAGACTATTGGTTTCTATGTGAAATTTATTTTTAAATCAATCTCGCTTTAATAAATTCCTCTAACATAGAAGAATGAACTTTATATTTTGTACATTAAATCGGTCGCTAATAGATTGTTGATACAACAATTTCCAATATACGACCATAACCCACCATGTTTCACATACACGTGTTCATTGTACTTACGCTATATTTGCTAGATAATTATTCTCAAATTTATAAAGGTTCCATTTTTCAACAGATGGGACATGCTGCTATTTTGTCCTACTTGCGGAAATATACTACATGTTGAATCGGGCCTATCAAATTACCGATTTGCGTGCAATACCTGTCCATACATATTTAATATATCCCAGAGGATAACCAGCCGGACGTATCCAAAGCTCAAAGAAGTAGATGACGTGCTTGGTGGTAGTGCTGCGTGGGAAAACGTTGACGCTACGGACGAACCCTGTCCAAAGTGTTCGAATCCTCGGGCCTTCTTTATGCAGATCCAAACTAGATCAGCAGATGAGCCAATGACAACATTCTACAGATGCTGCAATCCACAGTGTAGTCACAATTGGCGAGAATAACTGCGCATTTTCAGCAATGTTGATCATAGAATATATTTTACAGCAAGTTGATTATGAATTTAGATGAATTGACAAGTACAGCTATGAGTCCAATGAAGCAGGCTTTCAGGTCACTTGAGACTCCACTAAAATATCTACAGCCTGGTTCTGAACTCTTGGTATCTCATGGTTCAAAGCATGTAGCTATGGCGGTTCGCTTACTTCAGGATAATCGTGTGATAGCTCTGCCTACAGATACAATATATGGTTTTGCAGGTCTGGCACAAAGTAATGAATCTATAAAAAGACTGTACAACATCAAACAGCGAGATGTTCGTAAGCCTTTGGCGATCTGTGTTGGTGAAATTGCGGACGTTAAGACATGGGGTATTGTTGAATCGTTGCCAGAGGGACTGTTGGATTTATTGTTACCTGGACCAGTGACACTAGTGTTGAAGCGTACACCTAAACTGAATCCACTCTTCAATCCTAATGTACAAAATATTGGAATCAGGATTCCAAATGCACAATTTATCAGAGATATTGCTAAAAAATTAAAAGAGCCATTGGCTTTAACAAGTGCAAACGAGAGCAATAAGCCAAGCACCCTAGACCCTACAGAATTTTCTTCACTCTGGCCACAGTTGGGGGCAGTTTTTTATTCCGAACAAAAGGTTACAGATCATGAATTGGCCAGAGCTGGTTCAACTGTAGTTGATTTATCCCATCCTGGAAAATATTCAATAATTCGTACCGGAAGCGCGGAATTAGAAACTATTCAAATCCTGAAGAAGTTTCAACTCCTTGAATACGATTATAAGCATCAGCGAGAATAAGCTGTACACAAACCTCAGTCATAACTGGTATAGTTGGACACTACGCGATATAATTTAGCTTTGGGTACATGCTAAATATTAAACTAAATTACTTCAGAATAATGTTGTGTTCTTCTGAAACCAATGTTATAATAAATTGTTTAGATTCAAAATCATTTTTGTTCGTGTTTGCGGTAATGTTATACATAACATGTGAAATACATTGTGAATGAAAATTTTTTTTCACCAAACATTTATCTCCTAACTCACATTCCCATATGAGAATTTGATCTCTAGGAGATATACAGCAAGTGATCTAGAACTCTGAAAAATTTGCTAGTCCAAACATTGAGAGTAGCCCATAACAAAGTATACAGTCTCTCGTCTCAACGGTTTATTGTTTGGAAGCAAATCATTTGGCTATATTTTTTATACTAATTGGAAGTGAAATCTTTGGTGAAAAGATGTGCCTATACAGTTGCAGGAGGTAGATCTTTCTCTAAGCTCATACATCAGCTAGCAAAGTATTTTGCAATTTTTTCTTTCAATTCCATGTAATTGCAAAATTATATGAGGCTGTATTTTTTTCAAATAAAGCAGTGTAACTGTATTTAACCATGACTTTCATCAGCGCCAACAGCTTCCGACAGCTCTGCGCTAGAGCTTCATTCGGCATTATGGGTTGCTCATTGGTTGACTGTGGCTTTTGGAAGACGTTTAAAGGCCTATGAAGGCAAAGACATTAGATGATTCGTTAAAAATGACCACACGTAGTATTCGATTGGCTAAAACTGACGCAAGTGTTAAATACAGGATCATAAAAGGCCCCGTACCTCGTGACGCGTTCTATTAGATACGAAGGTCGCGGACAAGTGTCATTGTCGTCCCGTAGTCTCGCGGAGTATTAAAAAGTTCACATAAGCTGCGGAAATTTGAAGCTAATCGACAGAGTAGCCAGGAATCTGAAAAAAACTTACATACACAACTAACTGATAAACTCGTTGAAAAATAGTGAATGATCTCCAACTTCTTGAATTGAATCAAACTTTTTTTTCAACATCGCAAGGAGGGTAAGTAGTTTTAACTTTTGCTACGTTTTCAATGTACGTACGTTGAGCAATGTAGTTACGTAATCACAATTATTCGTCTATGATGACATCCGATATGCGACAGAATATCTACAAAATTTCGTTTTGTGAAACAAGTAGAATTGTTTTGTGCAGTCTTGACCGAATACGCTTTGGAAATAGTTATATGTATTTAGAACAAGCCCCACCTCACCCGTGCCATTCGCCCTGGGGCGCGGCTTCTCCTTCTAAAATCAGCAAATTTCAATCTTTTTTCTAGAAATTTCTACGCAGAATTTATGATAACGTTGAGTGTTATTAGGGTATAATTATTGACCACAAATCGGACGAATTTTTTATGCTCATTACATGAGACTCACATCAGGCATTGATTATAGCAGCACATATGTGCCAGATAAGATTATAAAAACGTGGTATTCTGAAGAGTAATTCATGTGATAACATTGATTCAATCCATAGCATTTATCTTTACTCCAGGTTATCAAAATCCCTCCTATCAGCAAGCACCAAGAAGGCACCAACATTTCATTTGAGGAGCAAGGCGAATTTTCAGTGCGTTGAAGTTGCATTAAAAACTCATCTTAGAAGCATTGGATCTTGTATCTAACCATTCAGAATCTTTTCATTTTAGTTACCTGAACAATGGAATCAAGTGGCAAAGGAGTCATTTGCTACTCATGGCGTGAGACCCAAGGTGCCGGAAAGAGCTGTTTGCCTTTCCGCAAAAATGGACAGTACATCTTCAAAACTAGAAGTGTTTCCATTACTGAGTCCAGTAATGGAATCCGAATTACTGAAGGAAACTTGGCCTCCCCCAGCGTATTCTCAAAGCAAAGTGACTACTGGATCAACTCAATCGTTCTGGGAAGAAGACTTTCAGGATCTAAGCGATTGGTGCGTGGATACTCAAAGTATAAGACAATCCCATATACCGTGTCTTCCACACGAAGTGCACGGCTATCATTTAGGTGAAGATACTGCATTAGAGAAATCGGGTAAGTTCATGGAATAACAAACTACAACAATATTGCATGGCTTTTACAAAACCTGCTTTCAAGATAACTGGCAATGATCAGCTGGATAAAAACAATGTGATAATTTATCTGATTTTCTGCAGGAGTGAAGAATTACGACAAATTATCTCTTAATAAATCAGAATTCGAAAGCATCACAGAAGCAGGTGATACCTGGCCTGTAGAGAACATCGAATCTACAAAGATGTCTTTCGGAGGGTCTGAGCCCTTGGGGCAAAATCAGTTCAATATCGTAACAGATATATCGGATGTTTGGTTGGATCTGCTACCAACAACTAGCATAAATGAACAGCAAACGATAGATGATACGAGGTTGATTCTAACAGAAAATAACAAGGTTCCAGATACATTACATAACTTGGATCAAAACAGTGAAACTATAAAAACTTGGCTTCCTATCATAGGAGATAATCACAATATTCAATGTGACGAATTAGTCACCAACAATCAATGCAACAATTTATTAATAGATAGCTATCAACTGGCTGATGATCACTCCACTGATGATAAAGATGATAAAAACGCTCTGAACGATACTTTACTAACAAGTGATATCGGAATTGAATCATTTGACTTGTTATCATATGTTTTTGACGTAAGTATTCATTGTTGTCCATTTCAAGTTCTCATTTTTCACAATCAACTAATATCCAAATGCAGTTTTAGTCGAACAAATCACTTTTTTGGGTAGAGGAAACGTGATTTTTGTCCACACTGATTGATTTATGAAAACTTTTGACATTACAGGAGGTAGGGAACAATATCACCGAAGAACCCAAAGACACAACGTCGATGACTGCATCTCACCAAGTTGAGGATGATAACAAAAGCAAACCTCACACAGGAAGGAGACTCAATAAAACTAGATCAAAGGCTGAGCCTTATGTGCCGCCACTAAAAATTACCATAAAAAAAGAAAAGTTGCCAGTCAAGAAAAGAAGGATGTCTAAACAAGCGGAGATTAGCCATTATACAGATAGTGAATCGGATGCCCCAACATTAGATTTTAATTACAGAGATCTAAGAGAAAAAAATAACAAAGCTTCACGGAAATCTAGAATTAATAAAAAAGTCAAAGAATCTGAAATGATGATGACAGCAATCAACCTTGAAAGAGATAATGCAGTCTTGAAGATGAAAGTCGTGGAGCTGGAAAAACTAGTAACAACGATGCGAACAGCTCTACTACAGTGTGCGTTAAAGAAGGAAACTTAAAACTCTGATTACTGAATGTTACATAACACATGCACATGTATAGTTCAAGATTTTTGCATATGAAAATGCATCACTTGCCGTGTAGGTTGAAACAGAGAATTTGTCAACTAATCATTGTTTGAATAGTCTTAATTAGTTTACTAATATTAGTCATTACGACATTCTCTCACGAATTATGTGTTTCCAACCATTTGAATGTATGATCATCATTATTTGATTATAATATTGCACTTAACTTTATCTAAAATATGAAAATTGCATTAATGGGTATTGGTTCTCTTAAATGTACATACTAACACGACAATTTGTCTTTATGCGTTGTAACGATTTGAATAAAAAGCATTATGTACTTGCAAAATCACCGAAATCGCAGCAATTGTTCTATTCCCTTCAGTAGTCTATTCAGTAGTACATCAAAGAAATAAATTTCAGGATGGGTTCAAAACATTATTTCCACCCACACTTGATTGCTCACTTATAAGTCCAGTGCCATCGGTTTTGAAAAGGATAGTAGGTAGAAATCCTTGATATGTTTGAAGAGTGAAATACATATCGGGATTAGCCTGAAAAGATCGAACCTCTTGGTAAAAGTCTTATAACTCATGAATTGAAGAGGTCTCACCAATAACACCTCCGTCCTGAATTTTGAAGCTTGAAATTGTACATTCTCGTGAGCAAACGAGAGCTGGAAGAGATTGCAGTCTGCAGCAAGTTTTTCTATGTTTTTGTACATCAATATCTCTTGCAATTTCAGCCCAGGGAAAGTTAAAAGTTTGCTATTATACGCTGAGCTCATAATTTTAATAGTTTCTCTGAAAAAATAATACTTTATTCCTCATCAAAGAAATTATGTATTGGGAGTTTTATCAGTTATGGAAATACCTTCGCAGTAGTCTTAAATTGTAGAAAACCCCAAGTGTCAAGAGTGGTGGGAGCTTTTGGATCAATTTAAAAGTTTTGACGTAATTTTTCAAGTACCAAGCGAGAGATATTTTCATAGCCAGCTCAACAGCTTTGCTCCTACGTTTGTATAGAAAAGTACATTGCATGGAATTAACAGTATTATATTTGATTGAAAATAGTGTACCTATATTTTTCAGGTAATGCTAAACCTCTCTCAAGTGCTGAAACATCTCCTAGGTGAAGAAGAATGTACAAAGATTCCATTTGGGATCGGTTATTGCTAATAGAGAGATTATCAGTATCTTCTTTGGGATTATCTATCCATGACTGTTCTTCAGTTTCATCATAAAGAACAAGCAATTGCTTAAGACATTCCAGAAGATGTTGACTATTTAGCTTCGGATCAAATACAGATATTTTCTTTTCACAAAGTCTGAAAACTAATATCATTACAAGCTAGTAGTGTTGAAAAATTATTCTCATTACCTTTGGCCTGCATAAACGTGAAACCGAACAATTGGTTCTAAGATTTGAATGCTCTGGAGCCCTCGAATTCTTTGAATAACAACTTCTTGTCTGATAGCTCTTAGCCGATCAAAAATAAAATCATAAATCATCGCCCAATCATGATCAAGGCGAGTAGCAACTCTGAAATTCAAACTTCTTAATATCTCTAACTTCCATATCCTGTAGACTAACAATAATATTGATTAATACTGCCTTAACTATTGTTATTAGTCATTTTTGGAACGTACTTTGTAAAGAGATATGTGATGGTTGCTAATAAAACAGGAGCTGGACGTAGCTCAGTAGCATCTGGCATAAGCTGGCCCGCAGCTGGCCGACTGAAGCATTTTACTGTTTTTGCAAGATCAGCCTTTGGTCGTTTCAGAGCCTGAGTACGTGGATCTATTTCAAATACATGAAGCAGGCCTTCTCTTTCCCTCCTGAATTCAGTGATTTGGTGAAAGGCAAAATGTAAAGACTAGGAGTCTTAAAGCAATGCAATATTCCGAGTACAAATTTGCTTGAGAAATGATACTCACATCCACCTCTCTTTTTCAGGGCACATTGACATGCACGTTCCAATCAAAAAATCAGGCATTGTGACTCACATACACAGCATAAAACTTAAATAGCAGGATGAAATTATTGATTATAAGTTATTCGTATTCTTCAAACTGCGTTATTCATGGATTTTGAATTTTGACAGTAGAGAAGTCTTATAACAAATTCTCTAGTCCTCCATAGATACGCTGATCTTCAAGCGTCTGCTGAGCTGAAGTTTGACTATTAACTTATTTTGTTGAGGTTACATTATCGTGTTGTCATACAGAGTCGACACAACGATGTAGTGAACGCTGAGAAAGTTTGACAGAACGTTGAGCAACAACTAACGTGAGGGACAATATTTAACTCACCGATTTGTGTAAACAAGTAATAAGTAGCAATAGTACCGTACAGGAATAATTCATATACGAAATATTCAGAAATGGCATCAAATCGCAGTACTCATGAAGTTTTGTTATCCCTTATTGACGATATCGAATTAATAGCCAAGTGAGTATACATTTCACAATAAAACTATACAAGGTGATCAGAGCACAGAATTATAGAAAATTAGAACATCTCGATATTATTTCTTTTATAGAGAACTAATTGAAAACACAATAGCGCAAAAACATTTGAAGCTATCAAGCAGCGAACATGCTCAATTAACAGAGTTGTTAGTGGCCAAAGACAACGAACTAAAATCTACCCTGAAGCAGGCTGCGGAGCAGGCTAAGATAAATCAAAAAATGGATGCTCTAAAGGCAGAAGTCGAACGACAAGATCAAGACATTCAGCAATTGCAACGGCAACTCAAAGAAGCTGAACAAATTCTTGCTACTGCTATATATCAAGCAAAACAGAAATTGCAATCCATATCTCGAGCCAACAAAAGGCCAGTACCTTCAGAGGAGTTAATTAAATTTGCTCATCGCATCAGTGCATCTAACGCAGTTTGTGCACCACTAACTTGGCAGCAGGGTGACCCACGTCGACCATATCCAACAGGTAAATGAATCATATGAGGGATCCTAATAGCTTTTGAAAAAAGTCTGAAATTAGCATTTAGAGTTAACTCATTTAATACTGTATAGATATTGAGATGAGGCTGGGTTTTCTGGGTCGGCTAAGCGACCTTCCCTTGAATGGACAAATGATTGGCTCTCATCCAGGCATTCCCTCGGAACTCCATCGTGCTGGACATCCCGCAGGCGGTGAGAATATATTTGCAAACTGGAGGAGGCATTTTGTTGAATTTATGAACAAGCAGATTCTTATAATACCTGTCAGATAAACGGATAAATTTTCAACTCCATGTTAGTATTATGAATTATCAAATATTTATTGTAACTAAAATACATATTACTTTAATTCCAGAACCACCAGTGTCCCAAGCGAACCAATTTGCCTGGCATCCCTCAGGAGAGATACACATGTCAGTAGGTGGACAAGGTAGTGTGGCAATGAATACACATAAACAGGAGACAGAAGATGTTGAAGTCATGTCTACAGACTCATCAAGTAGTTCTTCAAGTGATTCTCAATAAATAATCCAGTATGTTCAACGCAGTTATTCCAAGAAGCTTGATTTCTTTTTTGGAAGCTAAAGCTCCAGAATATGAATTATGTATTAATCCTGAAGTATGAAGTATGGAATAACTGTTCTGTTTTATGCTCATTTTTTTCATGTCTAATCATTAGAAAATGCCTGGTGATTTTATTCTTATAATTGAATTTATTATATTGTATCAATGTAATTCAGAATTGTTCAATTACGCGCCTGTTATTAGGAGCAGAAGCATAGAAATTATGTACAAATAAATTACTTTGCAAGCTGAAGGATAATTATTCAATTCCCCACTCACGTGATACAAATCCCATTGAAATTTTCATTTAAATTATACCTTCAATTGAGGATACTGGAGGTATCGAAAAATTTCTGCAACCGAATATCTTTTAATTTGCGTAAAAATGAATTTTATTTTTTTGATTTATCAATTTACGAAAATATAGTAACTAACATTCTTTGGGTCAAATTTGTAGGGCACATTCGCGTAAAGAATACTATCAGAACATGTAAAGCCTTGAGATTACCCTGGCTCAAGTATACACAAAGAAGATCAGAGCTTTCGACAATTTACGTGAGCCTTTTAAATCTAATTCTGATGTCCCAAGCTCAACATTTACATATACCAATACCAAGTAAATTCTCCTGTTTGCTTGTTTTCAGTTAAAAATCTCTTAACGTGTAAACTTAATGTTCTATTCAATCGGAACAATACTATTCTGCATCTACAAAAGAATTCTTTAGTTCAATTGGAAAAATATACATAAGCCTAATGAATTTCTCGAAATGTTGAGCTAATCACTCAAAGAAACTCAGAGCCGCAAGCATTGGCTGATTTTATATTGGTTGTAACGGAATATTACTCACATTAAGTTGACATCACGGGTCTAATCGTGTAAAGGGAAGCAAAAAAAATGCTCCTAATCCTCAAGCCCTGTAAGTGAAGCATTTTCCAATGGCCCACATCCAACTTTATTCCAGAGTCAGTCGACCCTCTTCAATTCCAACTACAGTGTACTAAAAGAATGGTAAAACATGCTTGCTTAAAATTTTGGTGCTGCATGAATTGAAATTTATAATTATTGTGTTTTTTAAAGTGGAATATCAATTTCGCTAGACCACCGGGACTAAAACATACATTTCTCACGCAGTCGATTATCATAATTTAAAAACGAAAATTAAAGTGTGAAAAATTTACTCATAACGTTACACGTTAATTACGTGACTTGATTATTGTGTGTTTTTCCAGAATCTGGGAACATTTATAAAGATGGGATACATCATGCTAATTATTACGTTAGTTTTAATGTTCTGGGCATCGATGGTCAGGATGCACGAAATCCAAGTGCAGTATCCACCGTGTTTTTTCAATCCATTATGTAGTTGCTCCAAAGCTATTCCTGATCTGGGCATTGTTTCTTGCAACAATGTTCCAATGCCGAAAATCCCTCAGCCCATTAATTCGTCCAAAGTATTCATACTTAAACTTGAAAATAATGGATTGCGTTCTCTGCAACCGCAATTTTTAATCAATACAGGTACGTATTAACAAGGGGAAAGATCGCATATTTTTCTTATAAAATCATTTTATTCAATATTCATATTTCAGGCCTTTACAAACTACAAATCAAGCATAATCTTTTGTCCGACATACCGGACGAAGCATTCTTAGGGCTTGAGAGATCATTGTGGGAACTAGAGCTTCAATATAATCAATTGATTTATGTACCTAGCAGGTCTTTCAGACACCTGCAGAGATTACGGCTTCTGGATTTAACAGGTATAATCATATCCGAAATTACGCCCTTGAAATGAATCCTTAACTTTGTGAAAAAAAAGCACACGATTTTCAGCAAACCGAATATCCGAAATTGCGCCTGAGAATTGGCGGGGTTTAAATAATTCGCTTCAAACCCTTAGACTGGGTAAAAATTTCCTCGATAGACTTCCGGCGAACGCATTTAGTGGCTTATCATCCCTAGAAGTTCTAGACCTTCATGGGAACAGCCTGTTGGAAATTGATTCAACAGTTTTTAGAGATGGAATTGATTTTCTCACGCACCTATATTTGAACGATAATCAACTGAATCATGTACCATATTCTCAACTTTCAACACTTAAACACCTCCGATACTTAGATTTAAGTCACAATAGAATATCAAAAATGTTGGATCCACATGTCGAAAATGAAATTCGTGGGCTACAAATGTCTTTGGATATACTGCGTCTGGAATACAACCAAATCAATATACTCATACCAGGAGCATTTCAGCATTTTCGTAGAGTAAATAAAACTTACCTCGATGGTAATCCACTGACTGTCATAGAGGTACTTGATTTTGTCTTGAAGTTGAACTTTGATGAATCTAGCAATGGACATTTTTATCCAGCTTCTACGGTATTATATTTTTTAAGGAAGGAGCTTTCAAAGATTCGAAAATACGTGAACTTTACTTGGGTGATTGTAATCTGATGGAAGTATCTTCCCCTGTACTTTTTGGGCTAGAATCTTCTCTAGAGTTATTGGATTTGACTGGCAACAATATCACAGACCTTCCTACGCATCTTTTCAGAGACTTTGACTATTTGAGAACGTTCATATTTCGAGAAAATAAAGTTGATGCTTTTACACCAGGTACAATAATCCTATTGGCTTTACACCATCGCGTAGTAATGTGATAATTATTTATGAACTTCACCCATTCGGCAGGAGAAGTATTCAATGATTTCCAGTATTCACTTTATAATTTGGATGTAAGTGGGAAAAAAAATCGCATAATTTCCGTACAAAGTTTAAAAGAAATGAGGAATCTACGCTTCATATCTTTATCTCGAATGCCAAAGTCATCGTTATCTCCGGAAGATTTTCTCGAATTCGGAATGGATTTGAAAGAACTCAGAATAGTCCAGAGTAACTTGGACACTATAAAAAGTCATGCATTCAAACATGTACGAGGCATAAAATATCTTGATTTTTCCGAAAATTCAATATCCACTATCGAGGAGGATGCGTTTGCGGAAGTAAGTGATATAATTCTTCACAGTTTTCATCACACATTCGCTATTGGTATCAATATTGATATCTTGTTAATTATACTTTGTTCTCCAGGTCGGACATTCACTTTTAACGCTACAAATGTCCCACGGTCTGTCTTCGTCGGTATCAAATCTTCCAGCCGGCCCATTAAAGTCATTGACAAATTTACAGCACCTCGATTTCAGTAATAATCACATACAGAATATGCCCGAGACAGCTTTTCATTTTCTGAAACGAATCAGACGCATCGATTTGCAAGATAATAAAATACAAAGTATCCAAAAAGGGACCTTCCAGGTAGGGCTGATGAAATTTTTTTGATGGAAATTGAATTCGTAAAAGACTCATACGATATTCTTATTCTGGTTATTTTCAGGGAGATATTCATTCGATTCTGGATGAAGTAAATTTGGCATTTAACGAAATTAAATACGTTGGAACTCATAGCTTCATGGATCTCCCCTCACTTACCATTTTGAATTTGCAAGACAACGCCATTGACAGAATTGAACGACGAGCATTTATGAATATGAACCGATTAAAATACATCAATCTTCGAGGTAACAAGATCAAGGATATAACAGACGAAGCTTTCCAGGTATGTCTTAATTTGCTATTATTGACTCATCTCCAAATCACGTGTATAAACATTACGACTACTGTTTCCTCAATTTCTAGAATTTACCCGACATTGAATTAATTGATTTGGCATACAACGAATTAAACGAATTAGATTTTATGTCTCTAGACCAAGTGGGAACTTTGTCATCGTTCAAAGTGAATGCCAGTCACAATAAAATCGAAAAATTATGGATAAACAGCACAACTTTTACACCCCCAACAAATAGTGAGTTAAAATACAAAAAATAAATTTAGAGAGACCACAAGATTCATCTAGCGTTTTTACATCGATTCTGCTTGTTTCACAGTTGGTGGAAACGTCCAATCGAACATAAAAGTCTTGGATTTAAGTTGGAATAATATCTCTGATATAATGAGGTACTATTTCAGACCCGTAGAATTTTCACTGACACATCTTCATCTTAGCCACAACAAGCTTGCGAACGTAACTCAAAATGTTTTTGGAAATATGCCTCATCTCCAATGGTTAGATTTGAGTTACAATCAACTAATGGACATAAATTTTGATTGCTTCAAAAATTCAAGGAACCTTCAGGTCCGGGATAGAGAAAAAAAAATCGAAATAAGTATATGAAGTTTGCATGAAGGCGTATGAGAAATGTTGTCTATTTCCGTAGATTCTGTCGATGGCTTGGAACGACATATCCGAAATTCCGGTGGAAGCTTTCAGACCTTTGAAAAAATTACGTATAATCGACTTGTCACACAATAAATTGCGGTCATTGCCGGATAACTTGTTTACCGAAGGAAGTTTGGAGAGCTTAGATCTTTCTCATAATCAATTTATGCGTCTGCCAATGAAGACCATGTCCCCATCCGCGGCGGCATCTTTATCCAAATTAGACATGTCATGGAATGTTTTAGCTGGTTTGCACAATACTGACGCCGTATTTAGATTTAGGGTAAGAAGATTATTTATGACGATGCTGACGTGGTCAAGGAAACTAAAATTTACATAACATAATTAATACTACTAGGACATATCGTGGATCGATTTATCATATAACAGACTGGTGAGACTTGACGATGGAGTATTTTCCGAACTTTCTATGTTGACGTATCTTGATCTGAGTCATAATAAAGAAATAATTTTGGAAGCACACGGAAGAACTTTTCACGGCTTAGAGGATACGCTGTTGACACTCGGGCTCAGTAACATGTCACTTTATATGGTAATTATAGTTCAAAAGAGATTTTCCAGAACTGTCAAAAAATTATTCAATATTCAGGTTCCAGAACTTCCTCTTCATCGTTTGAGAACTTTACATTTGGGGCATAACAGGCTTTCATCTATTCCGTCAGACATGGCTGCGAATATGACTTCGCTACGTTATTTGGATTTGAGTTATAACGATTTAACTGCTGTGCCGTTAATAACTCATACACTTCCTGAACTTAGATCGTTGAATCTTGCTGGAAATCCTATCACTACTATATCTAACACGAGTTTTCTGGGTCTAGCTGATAGTCTGGAAGAGCTTGAAATACGAAGATTACCTCTCGATGTATTTGAAGTAAGTTTGAAACAGAGAAAATTTTTTAATCCGCAGGATCGAGAGGCGTAAATTATTTTTATCGTTTTACAGGCAGGAGCATTGTGCAAAGCTGTGAAACTTCGTAGTTTACACATATCAGCGTTTAAAAATGTTAAAAATTTCAACTTGCCAACTATTCTAGACTACAATCACGGTCTTAGAAGCTTGCACGTTGAGGTAGGCTCATGTATTACAAAATTTTGATAGAATAGATCACATTTACGAGAATTAAAGCGATAAATTAGTGAATTAATTAAAAAATCAATACTGTCTCTTCGTAATACAAGGTGACTCATGACACTAATTTGGAAAAAGAAATGAAGGGCAAATTTCCAGCGAAATTGTACAACATGACTCTAAGTGGATTAGGTCTGACAATGATACACAAAAATATATTCGAAGTAAGTCGGTTAATTATCGATTCCGAGTTTGATTCATCGCCATTATTTACTCAGTTTACAAAGAATTGAAAAATCGTTTGCTTTCTTTCACTTTCCCAGGGCATAAGAAACTCTCAACTGCACTTTACACTGTACAATACAAGTGTAAAAGTCGTACCTCGTGAATTATTTACTAACGCTGGTAATGCGAAGAACATATCGATTAATTTGAACGATAATACCGTAGGATCAATAGGAAATCCTTCATCTGGTTATAAACCAGGTGTTCCAGGGAAATCCTTTCTCCGAAAACTTCGATTAGCCGGGAGTCATCTTAACTGTGATTGTGATATCGGGTGAGTGTAGAATACAGTAATCTGACGATGAAATTGATGTTTCAAGTTTGATACGTTAATCTTTTTTTTACTCCAAATAATTATCCAACAGATGGGTAGAGATGTGGCAACGAAAACAGAGGCAATATTACGAGGACGAATGTGGCACGTATTCGGATCATATTTCCGCACCAGACGAGGAGGATAAATATAATTGTTGGGACAATGGATGGGACGATGATCTACGTGAGACTTTTTGCTTGAATAAAAATAACATTTCTCTTTTAGAAGCCTTGAAAACTGACCTTGAATGCGGTTGGGGTTCCGCTGATTCGCCAGTATTGACGAACATTGTAGTGTTCTTTTCAATTCTTGTAGTACGTGTATTTTAAATTTCATCTTATGTAAAAGCACTGAGTCATGCACTAGGCGACTAAATCGTATCAGAGAAAAAAATTATTATTGATTATTATCATTATTGTTATTATTATTGGTTTTTCATTAACAAATTATATCCGTATCGACGTCGTATTTGTTTATGTATAATAGATGAAATTATTTACATCGGTATAAGTCGGGACACCGTCCACCGCTATTTCGTTTGAATATATTCGAGGAAGTAGATTATAATGTAAAATTAAGTCACTCGTCTTTTATAAGCATGAATGAAAACGAATATGATATTACCTTAATTATTAAATTCTGCGAATCTCGATGCAAGTCCAGTCTACAGTGAGCTCATTTTCAGCAATCAGCACCAATTAAATACGTCCCAATTCATTCACTAGAATCACATTTGACTAGATACTACGGTTCCAAGACATACCCATATTATTGGGGGCCATATGAAAATTATAGAAAGAAAAAACATACATAGAAAATTATCCATATTTTAAATATTAGCTTGTCAGCACAATGTTATCGGTATATGACGCAGAAGCTGTTGGAAAATGAATTTTGGATTCAAAAAATAACAAATAATAATTAGAGGTAAATGCATTGGAAATTTCAATTACAATATAGATGTTTAGGTAAACTAATTACAATAATCATAACAACGTAATATCTTTAGAAAAATTAGGCAATATGCAATGAGAATATGCATTACAATAAATAGACAGTTTTTGGTAATTGAAAAAACATCTATTATATTTACAAAATGAATATTAAAAATTGTCACAAAATACATGTATAAAATAAAATACCCTTCAATGGTGCAAATAAAATACATACAAAAATAAAAGATCTACAATTATTTCTTCCTCTCTTATTCACATTGTTACATGACTGTAATCCCCCCATTGGCAATTGAATTGGATTATATTCATTTAACTGAACAGCATAATTTTGCTAAGAATCTCAATGACCATGTATATAATTGGTGCAATAATAAAGCCAAAAATAAATGCCAGACAAATATAAATTGCAAGTATCTGCAATCCGAGAACTAGATACTTGACAAAAATTTGTTGCTTGTCCGAGGTATTCATAATGTTAATGACCTTGTCGAGAACAAATCGCAGAATATAGAGAAAAACCTGAAATATTTACGTACAATAAATATAGGCAAATCAATTTATATATCGTCAAATAAATTTGTACACTGCAGAATTTAGTTTTACCTCTGCCACCGGCGCTATATTAACTATAATATAAAAAAGCGCTATCAAAGCGCGCCCCGTAGTCTGCCCCATAACACTTATAAGGGCAGCAAAAGAATATTCCGTTTTTGGCGTCCCATGGCTTTCTTGATAACCAGCCAAATAATCGCGAACGTTGAATAATACATTTTTCTCTCGACTTTTTGCCAGTTCTTCTCGTAAACTTTCTTCAATAATATTTGATTTGAATATTCAAATGCAGATAAAAACAGTAAAACACAACTTTTACCTGTAATGTCTGTGTAACCAGTATTCCATCCGTTGTAACGATTCGAATTAGACATGCTGTATAAATTTCTACATTTCCATTCCGATGTATTTGTTTTATTATAAGGTAGAATTTCCGGCACATGATTTACTGTAGCCTGCGTGTTCCAAACATCCACAGTGTCCTTCCAATCGCCCGATTTGTCATGTTCTTGACAAAGTGTATTTAATACCTTCGTTGACATAAAATCGTTATCGGAATTTGATACCGATGCACGAATTGTTTCAGAAACAAGTAACTCATCGGGTAAAACCTATAATAGCGTATAGGGCAATGTCGTTGTAATGTTGACTTTCCATTTGCGGAATTCGATCACAGATATGTTGAAGTTCAATATATCTATGATTCTATTATTTTTTGAAAGCATAATTACGATATGGTATGATGATCTAACCGTACGACAAATCTTGAATTGCGAATATAAAAAATTGTACCTTTTCAGATCGCTTGTGTTGGCTCATTTTTAACAGATATTCTAACGTCCGTCGCTGCTTCTGAAGATCTGCCACTCTTGATGAACTGGTAGAAATTGGCACAGCGTGGCATTCTTCGTCAACAGATAATGGCTCGTTTTCATACATTATGGTGGAGCAAGGGACTGTTTGATTTGATTTGATATTGCTCGTAATTGAGCAAACCGTAATTTAATGGCGGAATATTATTGTACTGGTGTAATTTTCAAAATCCAATAAATTCATCAGAGTCGAAAATTTCTTACATTATCAAAAAAACACTTGAAATCTGAGATGTTACATGTGACCAATGTTCTTTCTCTGTGAACAATTTCAGATTATTCAATATTTGCGATGTGTTTACGTACTGGATGTACGAAAAGTAAAATATTGCGATGGCAAGCATCTAAACATTTAATGTTATATGGGCAGTGAAGTTAATTGACTCCTGATCTACACAAATTGATATTCATTTTAATTAAATATATCTATATACATTATAGGTACATCCTGGTATATAAATTGAATTACTGTACAACAGTAGAGTTGAAACACTTTCAATACTGTTCACAAAAATACATGATACAAATGAGTTATAATTATGTAAACATACAACATTCATTTACAATTTTACAGACTTACACAGCATGAGTTTTCAATCAGGACAAAATTTTTTTGCTGACCGTTTTCTCTCCTTTTCGTTTCACCCAGCCCCTGGGATAGTTACAATAATGTAGATAATACCATCTGAAGCATACAGGGTTTATATTTTTGTCCCGTTTTTTTCATTGACCAAATTAATTTCTTCAGTAATTTTTTTCATTTGTATTTTTTTTATTTTACGAATTATTAGCTTTGATTGTGTATCTTAAAATTCTTACACATTCACTCATCGGAAAAACAGTATAAATGTAATTATTTTGGCCAAAATTATTCTTGTGAAATCAATGATATCACTCATTTATTAAAAAAAATTAACTCAATTAAATAAAACAGTTATAATATACATAGTACTAGTTCAAAGCATCGGTAATTATAATACCAAATATGAATAAATTAATAATCTTCTTTATTATCTTCGAATCAAGTAAAATCACTTTCAATTACTGAGAAAAATCACAAACTCGTTTGTCTAATACTGTATATGATAATAAGAAACTCCGGCCATAAATTACCAATACCAACTTTGGCAACATATGAAATCAAAAATACAGATTCAGAAACATAAATGGTCATTTACGTTTACCTATTTAAGTGACATCACAGCGGTGTATAAATCAAATGAAACTCCTCTTTCATAAATTATGAATATTGTAATTAGAATTTAGCAACAAATACGATCGTTGAAATTGAAATTTATGAATGCACTTATAGTTTACGCGTAACGTAGACCCAGCAACGCATCAGTTCTTCCAAAAAATATACTCTGAATCCATGTATGTATACAAGGAATCATCCGCAGCAATGTCACAACAAAATTCTAATTAATTATATTCAATTTAGTGTTATTGGTAAGGCAAAACCATGATATGAATCACAACAAATGCAAGAATAGATCATCTAAAGTATTCTTTCCAGATGATTAAAACCCATTCATTAAATTAAGTCTCTGTGTTTTGATCATACGAATATTGATCCAATCTATTATGACTTTCACAGAAATGATGATCATATCAAAAAACTATTAGGATATAGGAAAAAACATGTACGATGAATTTCTGTGCCATCGAATATTGGAGAAAAAGATCCTAAACAAAATATCGTTCATTTGATATTTATATCAATCGCTTTACATGATAAGATCTATGGATCATTTATAATTAATTTAAGTATTCGCTAATGAATGTGCCCTGTGCGTCAATTGAAGTACCTTAATTCGTTTAAAAGAGATGCCCTAAATTTGTACTTAGCACGAAAAAATAGAAATTCTTAAGATTGAGCTTAATTTTAAAAATACATTCTTAATTCTCAATTTCCCAAAGTTATGTATGTGTGAACTTCACGTTTATATAAAACTGGATGGATATTGATTTAGTTGACAGTAATCTCTCCACATGTGGCTATTGATAGACACTATTCAAAAGATATAAGAAGATTATTTGGATGAGCAATTATGATTGATATAGAGTAAGATAATTTTTTTATTTTTGATCATTTACATTCAGGAATTGGAAAACAGTAACTGCGTAGAACCACATAAAAATATCAGTCTCTCCTGATATCGTGCACTATTATGATATAAATATAATTGTTCGTTATATCTTTTGTTAGCTCGTCAAACTAGTAACTTGAGTAAATACTTATCTCTTAGCCTTGAGAACTTTGATGCGACCTTCCAAAACTTCTTCATTTTTATGCTAATGAATTTATGGAGCAATATACGAAAGATTCAAGATTCTCTCAGCATTATACTTTTAACAATGATTGTTAATTAAGCTATTTTTTACAACGATGATTTTGTGAATAGGAGGTCTCTGTGCTTGGTACGTATGTGCGCACGTAGCGTGTCAATTCGGCTATAAGTAGCTGGACAGTAAGGGCACAATGATCGTTGAGCTGTATGAATATGGAAATGATGCCATCGGTTGGTTACTTGCTTCCCACAGGCTCGGCATCGCCATAGTGCAGGACTGCTCAAGGATACAGCAAACATCTCGTGATAAGACAGGCCGACCGGAACACTGGGAAGTGAACCTGCAAACCCGCAACTCTCTCAAATATTTCAGTTAATTTGTTTGTTACATGATTCTGTAGAAATCAAACACCTTATATAACGCATCATGGATCATTGTATGAAATGCTTAAGAAATAAAATCAGATTTTATAGCATGCAGATTATTATAAATTCATCTGCATCAAAATCGTGCACACCATTCAGACCAATTCATTCCCTCATTCGTGAAGCAATTGAATTTCCTGTATTTTCAGCAATAAATTACATGCATCATGAGACTGAAAGAAGATCAAGTTATTAATTCGTCTGAATGAATCGTGATTCTTTCTCAGCCAGTTATAATAAAATTTGGCTGTAATAGTAGTCTTATTCAAATACGAGTCAGTCACACGATTTCCGACCTTTTGGACAAAGAAATATCCACCACCCATAATATTATAATGCTAATTGTTATCGATGAAATATAAAAGACATATTTAATTTGAAATAAATCTCTATATTATTCATTATTATATTACAATATTTTTCGTATTACATATCATTAGAGCGACTATCATTCGCTTAATACGATGTAAAGCTACATCAAATAAAGTAAACTGTACAAATAAATTCATTGGAATGAAATTAACACAATTAGATACCTTGTACGTTGGTAGTGGGTCAACATATGGTACGGAATTTGGAATCATGTTATTGCTCTTGATAGAATTTAACTTAATAATTTCGTCAGTTTAATTCTATCAATATGTTGCTGCATTAATCGAAGAACATTTTTATTACATGGTACCATTGTGTTACACAGTTGAGTTAACGATACTTGGATCATGATTCGATTAAACAAAATTAATTTTTGATACGTCTATCAATAGGCACATACATACGCCGATGACTTACCGAAAAAATTATATTTTTCTCAATAACGCCATAAATATATTGTAACAACAAAGGCTTTCAGTTTACCAATAATTAACAAATTTTTTCTTCAACCTTCTCCTTTTCTAACGCAATGAGAATTATTTTTCTACACCAATTTTCCAATTTCGGTGAATTACTACGAGATGTGAAGTCCTGAAAACCCATCAGGTTGCTGAACATATGAGTATCTATAGCACCCATCTGCGAATCACACTTTGAAAGTTAGTAGATATCAAAAAAATTTTTTCAGCACCTGAGTTATTCACGTAGACTGCGGTATGCAATTTATTTCTACACTTCTTAAGTGAGTGCTTACAAATTTTCTAATATCCGCAAAATCATATTCCATGTTTCAGCATAAGGTAAATGTTAAGCTGAGCGCTACGAAACCTTTTTGACAAATGATCGGCTCATGAAAAGTGGTTTTCTTTCGCATTCATACTATGTTCATTTATTGCTCGAGATCAAATTCCAATTTGTGAGTTGTATTTGAGAATTCGTTGTCAGAGATAAAAAAAGTTAGAATAAAATATCTGTAGTTGACTACATTGACCAGTAAATCTTTCAAATTGTACTGAAATTAACGTTTTTGCTGTTATTGTAAATCAGCATGTTTGGCACGTGTATGCGTAAGCAAAGTATCGCTGCGAGTGTAAACGGCTGGACATAATCGGCAGGCATACTTTCCTGGATAATGAACATAGTAATGGTTTCTTACATTAGTAACGACCTTACCACACAATGAGCATCGTCTTCTTTCATCAGAGTTACTCACTCTCTCAAATATCTGAGATATCCTCCAATGCTTGAGCTCTGCAACAATAGAGAATAGGGTTGGTTAAACATAATTAAAAAAATTCCACAACTATGGATATATGAAATTTTTCATTACCTATACTTATATTTCATTCATACTTGCATGTTCCCCAAACGGCACGTTTCTAACGGAAAAATTATAGCAGACGCCTTACAAATGAATTACACAAGAATTCAAAGGCATTTGAAGATTTATTGAAATCTGGTATTACAGCTTAAAATAGTTTTATTGTTCTCATCAATATTCAGTACTTACTACAATTATATGGAAGACTTACTACACAACTGCGAAAAATCAGCACAGACCTATAAGACGAATATCAATCTTGTTCACGAACCTGAGGATTACACGAATGACCTTTGAAGGACTGTCTTAATAATTTGTCAAGTCATTTGGTATCTGTGAACTGTAATGTAGTGCCAATGTTCGGTCTTGATTTGTAATTTAACACTATCTATTTCTGTGTATTTTCTATTGCATATAAGTCGAAATAACTGTCCTGGATCATAAGCTTGTTGTGATACAATTTGTTGCGATCCGTTTGTGACAAGTTGTACAACTGTGGGGAGCAGGAGCACTCATGTAAGGCCTGGCTTGCAAAACCATTACGAATAGACAACGGTCTTTTGGCTACCTCTCTCCCAGTCATACAAGTAATACTTGTACAATGTTTCTCATTAAGTTTTAATCCGCACGACAGAGCTGATAATATTTTCATAGTATATCATCCATCGAAAAAGTGAATATTGCGCTAGATCTTTAAAGAGCTGGAAAATAAAACAAACAGTTAACACACAATTATGTTTAATCAAAAAATTAGTAGAAATACATTAAATGCACATGTGGTTAATTTTTTTTTCATTCATATTATCTACATTATAATTAAAATGTATAATGTAATGTAACATAAGAATTATGTTAGAATAATAATAATTTTTTGTAATAAAATCGGTTATTCTTAATAATTAGTTATCTGCATGGTCAGAAATATGTGCCTATTGTACGTTTCGAGCCAAAGTTATATAATGATTTATGTATAGTAAAACGATCTTTCGTTATTTGTTATATGTAATAAAAGATTTAATAAATGTTAAGATAATGTTTACTAGGGTACGGTAGTATAAATGTAGCGTAGTAGCTCTAGACTTTCAGCAGTTCGTTTATGTTATGTATAGTGCCGCAGTGTGCTGCTGCTGTCAAATTACAATACAGCACGTGTCCGGTAAGTAACTGCAATGTCGTAATTTCATGGTAGAAGGCGACAGATCAGATGGCAAAAAAGATAACATAAAAAAAAAAAAGTAATACAGGATCCAATATTGGGTTGTTCCTGCTATTGCGTAAAAAATGCAAAACATTGTCTTAACAATGAGTAGGTTTGAAACTAAATTTCACGTGCAAAATCACAATTTCTTTAGAATAGCAGTAACAGATTGAGAATGAAAACGTACTTGTAGGAATAGTCCGACAAGATATACAACTTTCACGAAAATAACATAATATATGTAATAACTTTTGAAGATATATAATAATTAATAGTAATTTGTATATATTATTATATAAAGAGATATTAATAATAGTATTTATTTAATATAATAATGTACAAGGAGCTAGGTGTTATCACTCAACAAGATTTCTATGTGTAAAATGAAACAATAACGTACCCTTATCCTATCAGCTAAGCCTAGTCCCTAGGTTACACCTATCCTATTTAACTACACTCATAATGTTCTCTTGCACAGCCATAGTTTCTTTCTGTCCGCACTATCGTAGCTTGTCTCGCATCGGTTGAATGCGTTCTCTGCCGTTATCAATTTATGGTAGTTTAATCCCCTTACTTGGCTAATTCTGTTCCCTCCCCCCACCCACTCTTCTGCCCCTGTCGTGGTATCACATTTCCTATGTACACGAATTCTTAATAATTTCAAATGTATGACCTCATTGAGCCTCTGCTCTTTTTTTTTTGACGATCGAAAACTTAATATAGTTATTGAGAAATAACCCCTCGCTCCATACTATCGCAATATTGCACGATTTCTTTAAATTCTTCTCAATTTCAATAAGGTGTTAGCACCAATCTATTATATCACAATGTTCCACTCCACACCACGCAGTTGTAAATATATAAATACCTATATGTAGTAGTAATTTTAATCAATAAAAGTTTCAATAACAGCCAAGTAGCCTGCGATAGTGCAAGCTGTTTGTTTGTGAAATCTGTGTGCCGAGTATTTCTTCATCGAAGCCAACATTATGGAAAATTAATGCAAAATATCCGAGAGAGCTATCTCACGCGACTTTTGATGACAAAAGTTACGCTTGAGATAGCACTTACGAGTGTCGAAAACTCGTAACGAAATCTAGTATAAAATATGAATTCTTATAGTCAAAAATATTAAACAAACAACATGGATTAGAAGAAGTGGATGAATTTCTATCATTCCGAAGAAAAATAAGGGTTTTCTTTAGCTAAACGCCCGGCAAATATTTGGTAAGCTGGAGTATGAGCTACTGTAGAACAACTACAGTGTAGTATTTGACCGTATCTTTGAAATAATAATAAAGAACCAGCGTTTGGTCTGCCAGGGGTAGGCCTACGGTGCATCGTGACATTTCTTCAATGTTAATAAATTAATATGTGTAGCTGTATACGCCTTCATCAAACAGTAATAGAATATATAAAATCATAAAACAATAAAACAATATTAAATAAATTATCAATATATTATTATACTTAATAATCTGCATAATATATTAATATTCTGGTTATATATTATTAAATTATAGGTATGTATGTAGCCATAACTATGCAAAGTGCTATATAAGAAATGAAATTAGAAATAAGATAGTTGAATACCAGTAACTTTCTGAACATTGCTCTTTGAATAGCTATTGGACTGCGTATTTGTCATCAATAGAATATAGGTCGTTATATGGTACATGTTTTCATGTAAAAAGAGACAAAAAAAATATAGTTTAAAAAAAAAAAGAACAGAATTGCACCCCAACCAATTAAATATTAATGTGCAATGATGTTGTGAATATCTAACCACCCCTTGGATAAATTGTGTTTTAACGTTACTATCTCCAACCAATGTAGAATATAACAGTAGATTATATAAAGTATAAAATATAGTACTATAAATCATCCAATACAATAATAATTATTTTTTGCCTACAGATTTAAGTCCCAATCGTGGAATGTCTCATAATTTCCACTATTTGCTGCATTACAGTTGCGGTGTGCAGTTTTATCATTATATAGACTTTAGGTGTTTGTAACAAGTAACGTTTTATAGTCAAAGTTCATATTAGAGAAAGGAATAAGTTTTCTTCTTTTTCTTTTGTGTGTGGTTTTTTCCTTTTTTGTTAGTTATATATATCAAAATTGGCGATACGTAGGACAGAATTTTCGTTGTTGATTAGTAAATTTTAACATTTAAGGTGTATTATAGTATTTAATATTGCTATTGACTTGAAATTATAGTTATATAATCTAATATGAAATTCAACTAAAAACTTTCAACAACTATATGACTCACCCTGCAAATCGAATGAATTACTTTTTTTTCATCTTTTTCCTTCTTTTATTAATAATATTTTCCGGCGGCCAACATGCTAACGCTACTCAGCAGCAACTCGGGGAGGAATTGGCACCACATTTGCTCCCGATTATGTATAGTTTTCAATTGCCACAACATTTGGACCAAAAATAAGGCTGCCCTCTTGGTCCTGAACATTCCTCATAGATCTTAGCTCAACAATTTATTTTTACTATTTTTTTAAGCGTAGAACCTATAGATTTGGTGTTGAAAATGATCGAACCCTCTTCTTAGAGTGGAACGTTACCGTTAGCGCCTAAGAAAGTGTGTTCATGGTATCATTATGGGCAGCCAGTGCCAAGGAACTAGCCATAAAATCATTAAGATCAATCTTTCTCGCTTCAGGGTGTTTGAATTTAAAATGTGTGCGCAGATTGTCACTACGAGTATATGTGGCACGACAGAGAGGACACTCAAACCTGCCAGGGAAGTGGACGTGGTAGTGGTTCCTGATGTGCGTCACCACCTTGCCGCACAGCTTGCACCTGTGAAGGTTGCAGCCGCCTGGCACCCGGTCAAACGTCAGCCGCATGTGCCAGGCTTTTGAACCTGCAACATCAACACAAGACAAGTCACTCAATTGCATCTTCCCCACCTATGCTCGCTATTATTTTGCGCAATGATCTAGTGTTTGACATATTTATGTGTTGGATACCCCAATTTCCTTTCAAATTCAATTTGGAAGCCAAAAAATGTAATGGAATTAGCTATGAATTACCTCGGCATATTCGACGAGATTCCTAATGAGACATTGAAAACACAAGATAATTACGACTTGTTAAAATATAATACAGAACTCAGGAATTAAACAGTTTCAACATTTGATTAGATCTCTATAAATATGAGCAATGACTTTAAATTGAGGATAACGAATTTGAATAAAGCAAGATCACATAAACCTTATGCCAATTTCAGCCAGATCAATTGCCTTAATTATTGTACACCTAATATATGAGTTAGTTTAGCCACTGCTAATTTGTGGTATCGTAGCCTGAAGTAATACTTATTATTCATGACAGCACACTAAATCTCGGTAGTTGACATCTTGATCAATTGGAATAGTAGCAGTTTACATTTATATACACAAAATTGGGAACGATAAGAGTACCTTTGTTAAAGTAGGATCCTTTTTGTTAGATTATTAGATTCTTGTGAAGTGTCAGTTGCATGTAATTACTTGTGAGAGCGACAGATAGGGAAGAGATAGAATAGAAAGATAGAAAAGGGAAAACACCAGTTAAAAATGATAATTATTTTGAATTCGACAATGGAACTATCAGCAGGGGACGACGGATGGTTGGGAACACGTCATTCAATTTGCATCAGACCCTCCTCCCGCCCCCTGCACCCCACCAACAAACACATACCTGTTAAAGTAAAATTATCATTTATTTCACAAATAGCCAGTACAAAAATATTACAATTTAGATTATAATAATGTATCGTCTAATATTACAATCTAAATATAAATTAGGCTTCAAAAGCAGATTAAATACTTATAAGACTATATTTGTATGGCACATCATGGGTACAATAATGATCAATGCGTAATGAAGCTTATTTTTTGAACACAAAGTACCAGATTGGAGACTGAAATAGCCCGTTCATGGATTACTAGCAAATGTGTGGTAGTTTGATCACTTGTTCTGTTTTTTTATGGTCCACGTCTAGTAAGTATAGCATACCTACAATATGCGTATTGAAAAATTTACCAAATATGCGAAGAACCCTGAGGCTCAAAAGCCGCAACATTGATAAACGCAGGTGGGGAAAGAGATATTGTCACCTATCGCTAAATTCTCAGACTTAAGCAAATGAAGTTGCACAATTGGTGTAGCTTCATTCTTCGGGAGTTCGTTCAGTGCTAATTGTAGGGTTTTCTTTATAGATTGCGACGGGCGATGTAACGTTAAATGGTGCAGCGAGTTGGAATGAACTTCTGATATCCGTATCAGTTTCATCAAAAATCTCTCGATTGAAATTGGTATCAGATATTATCAGCGTACGTTTATACGTTTTGGTTGAAAACGAGCATCTAGTATGTATAACGACATATCACTTACAACGCTAGATTATTTTTAATGCAACTCGGGAATAATTAATCTGCGATTATCATCTACACAAATTACGAGTGTTTACTTTTTATGTGTGCTTTAAGATTGTCACTTCTAGTGAATACAGTATTGCAAAATGGGCAATGGCAATTCTGCGATTGATGGGAGCGGATGTGGTGCCAACGATTGCTGACGGATTTACCACACTGGCGACAACTGTATAATTGAGGACTGCAATCACCAGGTATAGGAATGAACATGTTATACCCATTGGTTGCCTCTGCCCCTCTCATTAACCATGTATCCGAGGGACGCGAGGGAGGAGGCATCCAGCAGGAAAGCCGGAGCTCCGCTGGTTGTGTTAGGAAGGAAATCTCCTCCTCTCTCTTCAGTGAGACATCACTGGCCAACACTGGAACAGAGAGAGAGAGAGAAGAGGAGAACCCCCTTAGCCCTTGGCAACACATGATCTTACAATCTCACTACTCACATTCACTGCCATCAATCATTCACTTACTTATCCGAAATTCTTGACCTTTTCTCTCCCTTATATCGAGTAGCGATTCTCAATTATGTTAATAATTTTCCTTAAACCTAGTCACACTCATATCTTACTTATCTAAAATATTAAATCATGTATTAGATTGATATCTCTATTATGGCAATACTAGGACTGCGTCTTCTTAGCTTGTACATACATACAATCGAAATTTCAATCGGTACGATCGTCGCTAAAACACAATTGCGTGTTCTGATTCACCGTTCATCTCTTGTGTTTGTACAAAGCAATGGTAAATGATGAGGCTGTACGTGGTGCTGACGTCGTCCTACTATTAGCATATGAACAATGAAAAAAACTGAATGAAATATTAACGGCTGCAGCAGCATTTGCAGCTTTTTTGGAGGAAATAACATGAGTCTGGATTTTCGCTAAACTTTTATCAAGTTTGTAGACGAGATTTAGTTTAGCCGAAAAATGTGTTGCTACTAACTCATTCTACGTCAGGATGTTTGCGTTTAATGTGATCCTTCAGATTATCTAATCTCGTCCTATGACAGCCACATTTAGGGCACACATAGTTTCCTGGATTATGCGTCAAATAATGATTTTTGAGATTCGCTACGACTCTCCCACATATTTTACATTTACTGGTATACGTATACGGTAGCTTTTCATAAAAATCTGACAGATTTACTTTCCCTACATCCGATACCGGCACACTTTCAATGCTTGAAGAAGTAAAAAATGTCGGATCTGTAAATAGAGAAAAGTGAAGGTAAAAATGACCATCTAAAAGATGAAGAATTGCGGTGGATTGTAGTTGGTCCCAGACATGCATAATCTAGGTACGGTTATAAATTATGTATTAAAGATTAAATATTGATTAGTCTTGTACTAAAAGGCACCACAAGAAAGCCTAAAACCTGTTTACATTAGCCTATGGGCTTGAGACTAGTTATAATGACTTAATGGAGCCATATTCTCAATGACTCTAAATTCTTATTCAGTCTTCGACGTTTCTCACAACCTTTTGTATAATACTGTTTTCCCTAAATAAATAATCAAGAAGGCAATTACAACGATGGAAAAATATATTATTTTTAGGGCGTTTTGGATATTAGGAAGGATATATATGTGCGTGAATTTTCAATGATAATTTTCTTTCATCGATTATGTGTTGATGCCTGGCTGTGCTTAGGTGAGATACTCCGAGTTATCTTTTCCTAAAAAATGTTTCGCATCCAAAGGCATAAATGACGAAGAAAGATTTCCTTCTCGAATCCCATGTTTCAGCTTAATATGTCGTTTCAGATTATCAGATCTGGTTAACGATATCAGACATATATGACACTGATATTTATCAGGGAAGTGAGATTTCATATGTTTTTTAACGTTGGCCACGCTTTTCCCACAGATCTTACAACATTCCAAACCAAGGTGTGTGTCTATTTTATAATTGTCATATTTTATGTCCTTTTCTTTTTCGTTAGTTCCTGTCGATCCTGGAATATAACATCCCTTTTGAATCTTTAATGTTTCATGATAATTGAATCTACCAAAGAGGTCCAGGCTCTACAATCTTTTAATAGAAAACACATTTAATCAATTTAAACAACATACCGAACCTACTGTAGCAAATATATTATATAAGCACACACCTACTTCAATTATGTGTAAAGTAAAAAAGAATACTAATAGCGATACTTTTATGCTTACGTTTCTCAAACATCGTAAATTGCCAACTGACGACGTCATTTCATCTTCGGCTCTTCTACTTATTTCACACACTACATTGTCAAGACTGTTGCTAAATAGAACGCAAACTCATCACGGCAGTGATATTTCCTTCATCGGTTTGTTGCTTTTTTTCTCTTCACTCGCATTTTAAAACGCAGTTATTTTATTTCCTTTGAAACGACAGTGTCAAGTAATAACACCATGCATCAAATGAACAGTTTAAGATTTGGGAATGATGATTGAGTTCGCGGGGTACTTGATGTAGACACGGCAAGAATGCAAGAGAGTAGAATGCAGGCATGCACCGGAAACCCCAATTTATACGAAACTAGTAAATCAGCAATTGAACATTGCAAACATACATACACACATCATGTTTACCTCCTACACACACACACACGTACGCGTACATACACGCAATTGGGCGCATTCACTTCTGGTATGGGGTGTTTTTTGAAGGTCTTCAATATGCATTGTTATCTTCAGTATTGTCTAATTGTAAGACCAAGTGACAGTTCTTCTCCAGTTTTAGACTCTAGTTTTCCTTAAAAACCTTAAGGCATAACTGTGATGAAAAAAAAGTAATTTATCTTGAACATTACCTATGGTTGAAAATTTACCTGCTCAATAAGTATTGAACATTTTCCAGAATTGAATACTGGCACAAGATCTTTTCTCATTACAATGATTTCAAGGAAGAAATTTTGTCTTCATAATTTGTCTATGTATATGCTGGAAATTTGAATCATTAAGTACCTTCAAAGAATACCTTGTATGTATGACAATTCAGCAGTCATCGACAAGCTTACTTTGCAACCCACGCGTCATTTACAAATGTCGCAAGTATGGTCCATTTGCTTATAGTTTTACCAAACCAAAATTGTTAGGTGCTGTCATGATAACACGCTTGCATAATTCTAACACACTGAATCAGCAAATGCACAATACCATCACCACAAGACTAAAATTTACAAAATAACCTGGATCCTATAATTTACACATGACTACCCACGTCATTGGAAATAGAGGGATATTTTATGTTACATTAAAATATTTAAAATTTCCATTTTATTTAGCATGCACATCCCTCGATTTCGCTTCATCTAACATATTTCCTATCATGAAAAACTAATTTATGAATAAGATTTTGAGGAATTGATAAAAGACCTGCACTTGTTCAAACTATGTATGTTCATGAATATTAAAATGATGTCAATTCAAATGCACCTAGAATTACCGAAATGGTCTGATCTCGGTAATCTGTACAATTTAAATGCTATGAACTTCTGAAATACACTTAAAAATGCAGTGTTACGTTCAAGATCATGTGTTTGTATACGCATATACAAATCCATAGACATTTGTTAGAATAAGAGTTTCCGTTTGTGGATATCAGAAAAGTAGAAGTTCTAATTCAGGAAAGCATGTATCAGTACTGTTTCTCTTTAATTTACCATCCAGAAAACCAATGCTTATTAATAAAGCATAGGAAATATGTTAGAGAATATTGAAATGTTATTTTAATGAGTTCAGATCTTACCATCAAGTCCGTCAAGCATTTCGTGTGGGTTCTGGTGTTCAGATGATTCTGTTCCTGGTACGCCGTCGCTGAGGGCACCTGTAGGCGGCCCTCCATCCTCTCCTAAGAGACTTACAGGATGTCCCTGCGCACGACAATCAAGTCATTATTAGTTATTACATATTAATTATTTTACTAAAGTAACTTGCAAACTTATGCCTTGAGAAATTAAAAATGACTACCCACTTCACAAAGTATAAGGGTACACTACGTAGATTTTTGTTGAAACTATTTAATTTTTGTCTCTGGAATGATTTGCGTTTGTATGGAATAACAATTATATTTATTAACCTTATTTCATTTAATGAATAACAAAATATATAATATCCGTAAATTGTTTCTGGACTCTATAAAATCTGTAAATATATCATATCGTTTCCACGAATCTAAAGAATTTGTAACAGTCCATGAGTTTTATGTAAACCTGGAGTTTTGTTCATTTATTATTGATAGATCATTCCGACAATTGTGAAGCAAATATGGATTTATCTAAAGTAACATTGAAATTTATTGTTCTTTACAATTGTTAGTGCAACTGAAACACTGAATGAATTGTAACTGAGTTTAGATATTAAGACATACGTATTCCTTAGATTCAAGTTCTCTTGCGACACATAAATTATGTGCTTTACATTTGTCATGATGATTAATTATTTCAAGCCTAAAATTTCCATTTCCTGCCGCAAAGGAAGTACGAATATCCGGAATAGTTTCACTCCACTTTCTGCAATATCTACAGAACATTATATGCAGCTCTTTGTCATACCGAAGCCAACGATACATATCTAACCAATTTGCCCTGAACTTTCCGACTCGTTTCGTTTGACATGGAGGTCGAGTGAACGATTCCTGGGAGCTTGATTTTATGACTGATATTTGTTTTCGTAAGTTATCTGAACCAATATTACTAGCGGAATGATCATCACTATGCGATGCATTGTCAGTTGTCTTTGATTTCGATACAATACTACAAGACTGTCCATTAAAGGTTTCTACTATGCTGTGTGACTCAAACATTTTGGAGTTTCGCGGTGGTATGAGAGATCCCATGAGTTCATTACGTTTCCCCTGATAGTAAAATAGGGCATCTGGTGCTCTGACCGAAAGGTAGCCACCAGCCATAATAGCAGTTTTGCTGGCGATACGCATTAGAGAAGAGTTGTGATTGTTAGAATCAATCACACTCTGATCATCCATAGTTTCCTCACTGTTCCCATCTCTTTGAACTTTCCTCGCCACATTAGTCTGTCAACAGAGAAGGAGAGGATGTGTGTTTAATCAACACATTTTTATTTTTTCTCCCGCAGGTTAACAAGCTATTCACTTTTTCACTAAAATGAAATATCCCTTCCTTCAGATGTTTTATTTGACTAATGTGAGATTTTGCAGGATGGTATATTGCTATAAATAATTCGCTGATTTTATTCAGGAGCTAGTAAAGAAACCATGTGTGGTCAGAACGTATCATTATCCAGTACAACAAGGCAAATTCTCTTCAACGTCAACGTCAACGTCAAAAATAAACTTAGACCATACCAATTACCGAATCAAAAAATAAATGCTGTGATAATCGCAAGAAATATATCAGTTAGTTGTAAAATGAAATACCATATCACCTCCAAAATAATCGTTATCTATATGATTTGTACAAGGTATCCACCAACAAGTAGCCTCACTTACAAATGCTATACACTATTATTGACATTTATCTCATCGGACTAATGATGAGTTATCAAATGTGTAATGCTTTTGTAACCCTAACTGATGACTTGGGTAGAATTTGTCAAAATTCCACTTTGACGCTAAAGAAATCTGAGTAATGGTGCAAAATAAGCTTCTCTTTGATCAAACTGGTACTTTAATTTACGCAACAGAGGTTCGCTATTGCTGCGCTTCGACAGACTTGTCCCCAAAATAAAGCCAGTACTTATGTCAATAATAAAATTTTATCGGACGCATAAATTTATTGCTAAATTTTCATAGATTGGACAAATAAAGTCTGTAAGTAAAATAAGTGTAGCCTTCTAAAATTGATATTTCTATGCCGGATAGTGAATATGAACGGATAATAATGCCAACTTTAGTATACTTACAGGAAGGGAGATGTTGTCATGGAAGTCAGGCATGTGGTGGTCAAGTTCTTGTTTTATAGGAGGCTGAGGCTGGGATGCTGGAGAGATGGGTCTTCCACCATCCTCCAAATCACTTCCCAGTGTGTTATTTAATTTCGGAATAACTGGGGGACTTGATTTGTAACTACATTGAGATGATGCCTGAAATTAAAGAAACTTACTGTGTGAATTGTATCTTTCATTGATTGTGAGATAGTTATTCTGTAAGTAAGTACATTCTCTTTCGAGAATCAGATAAAATAAAACGAAAAAACAATATTCATTAAACTGATCCATACGAAAGAACTCAAAGTCGGTTTGAAATTTTTACAGTATACACAAACCCACTGTTGGAACTAATCTTATCTGAACAGCTGTACAGGGACAAAAATAAGTAAGCAAATTTAGAATTACATAAGCTTACACCTATCAATATTATTGGCGACGCATTGCTAAAAATTCAAATAAAAATATGATCAAAATATTTTATAAATCATCGCATAAATACCTAATGCAATTCGTTTTTTTTCTATTGAGAATTGAAGGAAATGTCAAGGATCTCATGCCAACAAGGTTCTCATGTATGATTAAATTATGTTTGAAATATTCAAGGATTACATGATAATTAGGCTCCATGTGTTTTACTGAAATATTCTAGGGTTTCAATCACTTAGACTATTTGCAAAAGAACATTTATTGCCACCTGAGTTAAGTTGAAGGCTCTTGAGAAATGAGTACTAGTTTTTTGAGTACACACACCAAAAGAGGAACCTGAATATAAAATAAATTTCTGATGTTCGTGTATTTCATAAGTTTTTTGGTAACAAATTGAACATCTACAATGCTCATCAAACTCAGTTAGTAGCCTATACAATGAAACGTGGCAATTATACATGGTGAAGCTGGAATATGAACACTCATAGAAATATACGGACAATGTATTGCAAATATTAAATATTTTAGACTCAATGTATTGGGTGCACAAGTCACGTTTTAATAGTAATTTTAGAATTTAATTTTCCTGCATTAAATATAACTAAAAAAACCTATTTGAAAAATTGCTGAGACTATTGTGTATTTGGAACAGTATGACAAAAAATAAATATAAGATTTTGCATTGGAACTTACCTGAGAATCGGATAGAAATCTCTCGCTTGGGGGCCCAGTGAAGGAGACATCATAGCTGGCAGAATTCTTTCGTTTCCTTTTATCTGGGTGTGATGTAGGGTTGGGCGACTCGTGATGCCTTGCACTGGTTTGCGTCTCTGACTCAGGGGATGGGCTTTTCGGTTCAGTTTTGTTATTTACACTATTATCAGTGAGACCCCTAATTTGCAATGCTTCCGCAGTCTTGAGGAACATTGGTAACAAATGTTGACTAACGTTAACTTCTCCCTTGTACATGAAATGCAGTAAGGCTTTCATTTCTGTATCGTTAACATCCTTTAGGAATATTATTGGGTGCGGATGAGTGTTCTGAAGGAATATGTTTTCAAAGTACGGACTACAAGCTGACAGTATAGTCTGATGGGCTTTGAAAGTTTCACCGACGCAGGCCAACGTGACATCGCAAAGTGCTTCACGTGCAAGTAATGAACTTAAAACATCCGTCAGGTTGGCAGGATGGTTGTTCCACCGGAGGCAATACTGTTGGTCCATGTTGTCTATCTCCAGTCCCAACCCTACAATCAAACTAACTGCGCTAAACTATGGGCCCTAGGTTTGAGAAGGAAAGAAAGAAATAAATAAATAACGTTACTCCAGAGTTCGAAATTAGTTTTGCGGATACAAGCAACCCTTACACACTAGAGCATAAACTCTAAACACTCACTCCACAATCTCTATTTCTTCCACACTGTGCAAACGTGCCACATTGCAATATAACTGTAAAACCCTTCAGGGTTCACGATCAAATTACTACACGTGTCAAAAACATTTTTGCAACACGACCTCGAGTCTACTGTAACACGATTGCAAATTCCTTCAAATGCCACTAGTCAGCCTATCGACGAGGTTAGAGTGGAAATTGCGTCGCAATATACACCACCCACAAATATGTTAATTCTTATATTTCGGAGTAAATGTTTTCGACAATGTCGCACGATTCGCGAAGCTTGGTCGCCATTGTCGCCTGCCTGTGCATTTCTGGTACCTACGCTCTTTCGCGAAAAATTAACTTTCATTTATCATACATTCAGAGGCTACACGATACACAACTTAGAGATTTTTCATATCATTACAAATCTGAAGGTGACACTGAACACGTTGCTTAATAAAATATAACGAGGGTTTGTTGATATTCGTTGAATTACTCACCTTTCGCAAACTTTTTGCCATTACAACGCCACCCGACCCTTAACATCCACTGCCATATCAATCTGCTAATGCTTACGGCCTTATTTTTAAAATACTTTTGACCTTCGTGCATCTGCCGAACCAGCGAGCGAAAAGGGCGCCCAAATTCAAACGCCGTATTGGACGCGACATCACCGCGTGTCCGCCGATGCGTGTAGCGGCTTACTTTTTTCACTTTATTTAGCAGGTTTTCGAATATTTTCGAACATATTACGTAAAAGAATGTATCCCTAGTGTACATCTTGACCTAATTTCAGCTTTAATATTCACAGCGTGTCGAATGGGATAACGATTTTAGAGTTTTGAACATAGCGTATAGTCTGTGATTATTAGAAATGAGAGCTGCGAACACGCGCTTTATATCAAATCTAATGTCTAATGTGTTATTATTTTCACTAAATTCAATACTTAAACTTCTGATCTTCGATGTTGATCTTCGTTGTTGATCTTCAATGATGAGTCGGTTTCGGATTCAATTAACAAATATAATGAGATACGTATACCTATTTTACCATGGTACGTTTCATAGCATGCACAAGCTGTATTCTGTGTACGTTGACACAAGAGAAAAAAAAAAATTAAATAATTTCATGTCAGACGGCCAAACAATTTGGCAGTGAGATAAAATATTATTTATTATCTTTCAGCTTGGCGTTGTCGTGTAAATAATTTTAGCTGACATTGTATTCCTTGCATATTATCTTGCGACCATGCAAAGTAAAAGCAACCAGCAATATCTTTGATGTGTACATCAACGCAAATTTTATCAGATCTATGCTCGAACAGATAAGAGCAAAATTACTCTGAACAAATATAACCACGAGTTACACGTGTAGAATTTTTTCTCCCCTTCTCTGCTTTGCTCTTCATAGGTTTGATCTCGATTATCGTATTTTACGTGTATACAATTTCGGATTTTTAGATTCGTCAAGTGAATTCTTCGAACGTGAATCCTTGAGACGGATTAGAGATTATATAATAATAGATTGAGCAACGCACACAATTTTCAAAGAGCGCATTGTTACCTGGTTTACTGAAATTCATGGACTTGAAATTTTTGGCGGCTGCCCAGAGCCGCGGGCCTAATGGTACGATGAAGTTGAAATTGGCGGCAATCTTTGGTTGTCGAAGGACTTGAGCCTTTCTTCCGTGCAGAATCTTCCTTGATGCTTCAGAATTTATTCATTACAACAAGTATGATAAATTGTCTGCATTGTAAATACCAAAAAAGTGAGGCAAAAAACTTTATAGATTCAAATATTTAGAAAGAAGAATTTAAACAACGTCGCACTATAGTTAGAACATTTACAGTTGTTTTTATTCAATTCGTTTCCTTTCGATCAATTGTTAGTCAACTTTCATTTATATATTTAAAAACGATCAACTCCGCACTGTAATTAAATTATTTAGACCAGTTAGATTATTATTCGTAAGAAATTGACTCGCAATGATGAATAACGATTAGAAGATTAAAAGACAAAAAATCTCGGTAACTATATGTATACCGTTAAATGTGATATATTTTTATCCGAATTTGCACAAAAACGGAGGTACATCCCGCACTTGAAAACTCTGAATCAAACGGATTTTTAAATATTTTTTTTCAACAGGGTGCGTTAGTCGATTCTCGAGTAGTAGATCCAGATAAAACGACGGGTGGTTCGCGAGAGGGTTGCGCACGAAGTGCACGCCGCGGTATGATGCAGGGATGTGTTGGCTGCAGCCGCATATCCCCTCTAATGAATGCACCAGGCATGTGCGAAGGATTTTATGTGCACCACCTCCACCTCTACCTCAACTGCTACCACCCTCCGAGCCACCCGGACCAACCAACCCCTATCAACACCGCCCCACAATCCAGTATCCGGGACTCCTCGATGTTCGCAGATCCATCCTCGCGGCAACGGGCTATGACAACTACGACCGGCGACGACGGAAGGGGTACGCAAATTGAGTGGACCGCATGGATACCAGGATGGCAAAATCGTCGAGCGATAGAAAGGCGCACGATTTTTATACAGAGGGGTGTTCCAGAAATATTTGGAAAACGTACATCGAAACGATCCTATGAAACGACACTCGACTCGCGTTCCAATTATTCTTTACGTTTTCGCAAGGCGAACATTGCATACACATAACATTGTCTCCCCTTATTACCCCCTGTCAATGACATTATTCACCCCGCTGAAAATTTTCCACGACAAAAATAACAACACGTGCCAAGGGTACCCAACGCTCTTTAATAATCGTTTTACATTCCCAGGTACCAACAGCTCGTGAAACTCCATCTGATCGGTTGGTTGCAGTAATGCAACCGCGATTATCGCGCGCAAATGTAACCGCGAGGAGCCAAGATAATTTGATTGTGAGATATCAATTGTGAGTTTGGTTGTAACTCTCATCATTGCACAAAAATGAATATCACTGTTAGATTGTACGTAAATAAGCATCAATAAAAAAGTGGCGCATGTCAACCCGATTTTATTTTATTCTTTTGCGTTTCCTCTATTTCCAGTAAAAAAAAACCAGGTACGTTACTATTTCATTTTTCTCGCTATACGGGTACAAAATTCCTATAGATGCCGCGTACATGTATGCAAATCCATGTGTATATATGTATATTGTAGGTACGTATGCATAAGTGAATTTTTTTGATTTGTCAAACCACCGCGGTCCCTCCGCTGATTGACTGTGGGAAATATAAAGGAAGAATTTTATGCTTGATTGATTGACTGCACTAGTGCGATTATACACTGCACGTCAATGCAGCAGACAAATCGTCATTCGTGTCGCCTACTTCTCGGTATATATTTTTAAATATAATAAATTTCAACTCGAAATTAACACCCGGGGCGAAGGGTTCGTGATTTGAAAAAAAGGTTTCGATCAATTTTTCAAAATTTTGAGTATGATACTTCGTCGCCGTTGTTCCATGTATCTGTAATCCTCAATCCGACGCCCTACGATTTGTGAATTTGATATTATATTTGGAAAGCATGTTTAGCGTAACTTAACACGATCTACCTACCGACACGTCACACCGAGTTACCACATTACTAAACAGCCTCACGCCACGAACCCCACATTGATTAATATTGTATCCAAGTAAAATGTGACTGGGTATTACAGAAAACGATACAGGCGGCCAAAAGTAGATGAGACTATAGAATTAACAGGATTACCATGAATCGCAATCGATGTAAGGTTTTTTGTATTTTATAAGTATTTCCACGTATATCGCTACCCACGTACCTATAATTATAATATTCGCTCTTGGTAAAAAAATCTAGTCCCCCATTCTTTCATAATTTCTGTATTTGTAAAGGTATACGCAGCTATCTCGATTACAACTGGGATTTATGAAAAAAAAATTCTCGCAAACGATTCTGCTGGCGAAGCCAAAAAATTCATATTGACCCGAGATTGAGATATTTGATAACATGACGTACGGGTATACACGTAGCAACCATACACAGTGTATAACGTCTTTTTCGCCATCGATACTGGTGTCAAGAGATTTTTATGAAAAGGAGTGCGCTAGGCTCATGCTATATATAACGAGGATGTTTTGAGCGACAGGTAGCTAGAAAGCTATTAGCAACATGTAGTTTGCTGCAACTACTTGTGGGTGTATCATAGGGGTGGAAACGCGGCGAGGACTCCCGATAGAGGCACGAAGGGAGGTGGCGAGGAGGAAAAGGGGGCGAGGGGGCGAGGGGGTGAGGGGATCATGGGAGGGATGAGGGTGGATACACGTGTCGACCGAGGAGAGCCTCTCTCATGGTTACTCTGTTGCGTTGCTTGTAGGAGAGTAAGTGATGCGAACTTCTCTTCACGGCCAGCAACGACACCGCACAGCAACCAACCTCCTATATCAAGCAAAAACCATCACCTACACGTATTACTATACCTAATACTCGTGAAGATGTTACCAATGATCACATATGCGGAACTCGATTCTCAACTCCACTGGATTCCCTCACACTACCGCCCGCGTACATGAATGGAATTACCAGATTACTCAGATACATGTATATCTATAAATTTATATAGATATACGTATATTTGGCCTGGAAACGGAAATTGACCACTTATTGTTAAATGCTAAATGTATATCCACGAGAAACAGGGAAAATGATAAAGTACTTTATACACTATATATTGTGTATCATTATGTCTAGTAGACGACGTTGACATACGTTCGCCAACAACAATCAATTATTATTATTATCAAGGCGGTGGTGACGACGACGATGACGATGGTGACGATGGTATTATACCAACGACGATAAAAGAAAATAATTATTCATCATTCGCGCAATTATAATTCTATGGTACTCTATCTGTAGAATAATTTTCTTGATCAAGTTATATCTTTCCTATTATACATAGGGAACTGATTATTTCTGATCACCAGCCGTAAAAATCTCACCCGCTTGAAGTTCAAGCTCTGTAGCTAATACGGTGGAGAAGCAACGGTTATCACTTTTCAATCGAACTTTATAAATTTTCCTACAAGTAGGTATGTGTGTATAAATGTATAGTAGTTCATAAGTTGAAAACTTATGCCAAAGCGATGTCCACCTCATATGTAGCGGAGTATATCGCGTTCGGTTTTGTTCTAGTATCACCAACCATTTCTTTTATTATTATTGTTCATTTTATATTTATGCACAAAATACAATGCGAGGGCTGTTTCCAGATGAAATTCGCGTACTTGGAACGAGGGTAATTTTTTTTTTTCATTTTTTTTACCGTACGAAATTCTGCAAAAGGTCAATCACTGAACGACCCTACTTAATTGTAATCCATAAAGGTATACGGTATAACGTATTGTCGTATTTACATACATCCCGTGTTCGGTGCATTTTACTACATATGTGACTATTCTGCATGCGTGCATGCATTATGCATCTTAGATTGTTGCTCCGATAACTGTAGGCGTATAGTACTACTATACTATATGAAGTTTATACGACGAGCAGCGCGAAATGCGAAGGGATCAGAAAGCTCGAGGGGTTGTAGGGGTGGGTGGAAGGGAGTAGACGTTGCCATAGCATGTACTATATGTGTAATGCATGTGTATGCATTACAGGGATGAGCCACGTGTGCACCTAGCGATTTGTTACATTTATATACTTTTTCGTCATATTCGTACAGAGAATTAGCTACACCCAGTTGAAAATGTGTGTGAGAGAGAGTTTATTTACTTGTTATGAAATCGCTGCAGCGTTACTTTGAGATTGCACTCCTGACTTTACCTATTTCATTCATTCTATTTCTTTATTTCCTCTGAAGGTATATGCAGTACACACTACTGTTTTTCTCTCGTCGCATATTTGCCACTCTGCATTTGGTACAATTCCTGCAGTAGACCCTCTTACGTCACCCGCATTCTTTGTTCGGTTTTGCAAAAGTATTTTCACACTTCCACACCTCTTCTTGCTATATAGAGTAGAATCTATTTTTTTTTTCTTTTCTTTTCACTCATATAACGCACAACTACATACTCGGTAACTCCGCGTGCGCTTCTGCTACACCTGCACATGCAACATATAAATATATCGCCTCCTGCAGCTCGTATATGAAATTGAACAATGCAATGTACAGCATTTATTCATCCTTTCTCGTATTACCTATATACAATTGTAAAAAAATTGCCCTAGGTAAAGGTAGAAGCAAATAAAAGAATTAAGCGATTTTTTCTCCAAATACCACTTGTATTGCAGTATCTGTATTACTACGTTTAATTTCAGTATCTGGGTTGATAAATAAAAAAGTTCACGGAATCGAATCGCACCGAGAGGCCACCATATACATAATAAATCTAATCAGCGGATGCTGCGTGTATTTTTTAGTTATTAGAAAAAAAGTTTATCATACAAAGGACATCCCTTCGAGCGGTAATTCTGGAGTAACTGTAAAAAAAAATAGTCTGTAAAGTTATGGAGAGAGATCTACGAAAGGTTTGTAAAAAGGCTGGTAACTATCTGATTATCTGAGATGTTCGTGATCTCTAGTAGCTCATTTTAGCTTCATGTAGGACATTATGCCGGACGTTCACTTGCATCGGAGCGAGGCTGCAGGAGCGATAGGGAAATAATAGATTGAAGCGCACGGTATTTTTATGGATAAATCGATGCTGCACAGAGCGAAATGTAAGGGCGATAGTCAAACCGTAGAGCACCGCGGCGTACAGAGGTATAGTGGGGGTCGGGAAAACGCGGATCCGGGCTTCGCGTATGACCTTGAACCGCGAAGACGAGTGTGGACACACATATACCTGCATTTATGCACACGCGGGTGTGCTCGAATACAGAATTCTACATCCATGTACGGTATGTTGTTACCGCTACCAATTTACACTCTCGTAAGTGACACATATACTTCCTCGAGGTGGTATATGGGTATATTACTTGTGTACGTACGTACATACCTATGTGCGGATACGACATATATAGATATTGTCGTCATGTATGTAGGTGTATACGCGCACGTGCATTCATTATACTCTACTGGTACACATAGCTTCACGAAACGTAACGATGGCAACCTAGACCTTGTCTACCCGATGGCTAGGCTTGATGCGAATGCTATGAACGGAGGCATGTGCTTGTTTGGTGGCTTGTTATAACGGCTCCGCTCTCTTAACCGCACCCAGTGCTAGGTCGGTGGGATAACTTAAAGCCTAATTTATGCGTATATACATGGAAATTAAAGAATGTACCGTCATACGTCCTGTAATAGTCGAATATGTTAATTAATCAGGTTTGCAAATGTTAAGTTTAGTTGATAGGTAATCAAGATTTCAAGATCTTTGCAATGTCTCGAAAATGTATTCGACGATGCCGTACAATTAAGCCTGAATATTTGCAACAGAAATATCAGGCGCCCCTGATACCTCAACAATATTTTGCAAAAAGACCGGAAGCTTCAGACTTACAATTAGCCACGTTGAGGGGAGTGCCTATTATAAAATAAAGAATATACTAGAAACTACGATTCGGTTACAACTATTGTTGGTCCCTGTACACCTTTATAAACATATTTTATAAATTAAGGAATTATGATGAATACCGTTGTACGTTTTCGATTTGAAATTCAGAGCAGAATTATTTTACGCATATGATCAAAGCAAGTCGTAAATTTTGTAGGATTAATATTATATAATTATATGGAAGATTTAAAGTATTTAAAAAATTGCAGAAAAAAATGAGCGAAAATTACCTGTAAGCGTAGAATATCATACAAAAAATGGCACGTGTACGAAATTCGAAAGGTAGACATAAGCTTTATCGATGACCATGGTTCCTGTCCATTATTAATCTGTTATCTTCTCATCCGACTGAACCTGGAATTGAAAATCAAAAAATGATAATCCACGAGGATATGTCTATATTATACGCAATGTATCATTTTCGAATTATTGTACCAATTAGATTAAATGATTTTTATTTTCGTTGGTACATCTCTGTCGTGAAGTATTGTGGTGAAGATGAGGAGTGGGGTGTTTGATTGAATACTTCCATTTCATATTGGCCGACTTAATTACGGAGAAAATTCGGCACTTCTGTAATTTTATAGAACCAAAAATGTTTCACAGATTTGTCTGATTTCAAATGGCGCAGAAAACAATATATGTATAATGAGGAACAGACATTGCGTGAACATAGCAGCGGGTGTGAAAGACGCGTCGCTGCTGTCGTTGACTGGACAATTATTTGAATAGTATAACTTTGCGATTCAGATGGCATTGGTTCCGCGTTTATCCGAGAGGGCAGTTGTGGCCTGAATAACAACAAAGCGTTCAGAATACGGTGCAGTGTACCGGTATAGTACTCACGTGTGTGCTTATCTTCGCGTACGTAAATAAATTAGTTGTAAAGTGGCAATCGTCGCATAAAGATGTACTCTGTCGACCAGAGAAAATTAAAATATCTTGCTTGTGTTTCCTGCAAGAATGTCTTCTTCAATAAACGAGGTATAAACACTTTCAATTTTTGTATCAACGTATCATGCATGCTGTCTGAATTCGTGCAAACGATTTTACAATAGCAATTAGAAAAACAAAACTACAGAAAATCTAAGATTACACGCGGTTGGCTACCTGTAATCCGAATAGTCTTACATTATTTAGAACTGCTAATTATTTACCGCATGTTAATGAATGACCCTCATTGTGTGTTGAATCTGATGATCACGTGTGTGAGTTGATTGTTGAATCACGTAAAAAAAAGTTCATACACGAAATCGTGACAATGAACCCGATTTTATTAGGAATCAGATGCTTTGTCTATGTCCTTAAGTCTTCTGAAATTACTCAATTATTCTCGTTCAGCTCTTGCCTACCTGCCAATTATATCCATATTTTTATTTTCATAGCATTGACTTCAATTTGCAGGGTCAGATAACAATCGAGGCAAGTATCCACGGCTTCTTGAATGTGGACACTCGATATGCGAGCATTGTATCAAAACAAGTCCAAAAAAGTTCTGTGATAGTTGTGGCACGGTTTTTAAGATTCATCCAAAAGATGATCCAAATATACCCATCAACGCATACCTCATGGGAATTTTTACTTCAAATCAAGTGTCAGCATTATCGAATGAGCCAAACCTTGACTTTCAACCCTTGGTAAAAGCTCGGTCTAAACAGCTATTGCCTGAAAATCTAGGTTTGTATAGAAAATTGTTTTTTCTGCTTTATTTTAATTTTACCTTTTGATGAACCCACTCATGAACACCACTTTATTAATTTAATTTATCGGGCAATTCACTCCATAGATAGATTGTGGAATTCTTATTCGTTTTTTTTTTTCTTAAATCCTATAGACAGTTGTTCAGAATGTGGGAGTCAAGCTGAATACCAATGTCGCCAATGTGAGGTCTTCTTCTGTGGCCCGTGCTACACGAAGGTTTGTCCAAAATTTACTTGTTTTGATTCTCTCAACATGTCATCATTTTTATTCTGTGTGATAGCTTTCAATGCTTTTATATTTTGAAAGCTGTTTGATCCCGACAATAGAATCTGGTGCCTCATTTAAAATTTGACTTGTATGTGTGAAACAGATCCATGGTAGAGCTCTGCAGAATCACCAGAGAATTTTACTGGGCAATAACCCTGGTGGGGTTTACAAACTATTGTCCAATAAATGTGAATACCACAGCAATCAGGACATACAATGCTATTGCGTCAAGTGCAAAGTCTCTGCTTGTGCATACTGCTTGTCCTTGTCACATCAAGGCCACGAGATTATGCCTCAATCACAAAAGGTTTGTTTTCGTATTTTTAATACTGGTATATTTTGATGTAACTTTATTTCTAATATTTGTATCCCTTTATTTCTGTTGCATCGAGAGTATTTGATGTTTGGTATTGAGTAGAATGAACGCAGAGTATAAAAAATCTGATGGAGTCTTTCTCACATATCTTTTTATGCCCTCAGAATGAAGAAATGAAGGAGCAGCTTCTGAACTTGGTTGAAAAATTGGCAGAGACCCGCCAGAGAGTGAAGCGGGCTGTAAGGGTGAGTGAAATAACATTAAATTTTTCTTTGAATTCTTCGAACCTAAAAAACTGATTACATTGCTGTGTTCAAACGGATACAAGGGCGACACAAGGTTTGTAGAAAATGGATAAATAATTTTATTTGATAAATTGATAACGAAACTAAAAAAATAAAATAGGTACTCTCGTAGAATAAATTTAGTTTTATAACACAATGCCCGCGATATAAATATATCGTGACAAGGAAAAGTCTGCTACAAGCTAGCGAACACAAAAGGAATGTGAATAAGAAAATAGGTAGATTATGTGTACGTCAAATTTTTTTCGAATTCTTCTTTTGCTCACATAAAGCAATGGGATGAAAATTATTCCCTGGTAAAATCCTATCACAAAGAATGAAAATATGATCCATCACCATAAATATATCTCATCTGTAAAATACAGAAAGTTTTTCGCATTCCCATCCTTGATACAAATAATTTTTAGACTTGCGACTACGTTTCTTAATAACAAATAGCACCAGAAGGATGGGCTTGTCACAATCTCACATAAATAATTACTTCATAACAATTATTATGACTAGAGGGGTGGGAAAAGTACTCCAAAAATTGATCACTTGCATCGAGCAGATTTCTGGTTTGAGTGATTGCTTGCGTCAATTACTTGGGTTATGCGATGACGGATTGATTTAAAGTTTGCAAAAAAAAAAACACAAAAAATAGTAGCTCCTATTTTTACAAAAGCGTCAAGTTCTACCGGTTACTGGGACTAATAAATATCTGTTAGGTGGTAAGAGAGTAACTTCATAATCGGATTGTCTTTCTACTAGGTCTCACTATCAACTCTGGGAGCGCTTTTATTGTTAGTCTTGTTCTTCTCTTCCTGCTGCTTTTTGATTTTTTTCTCCTTCAATTTTGCTTCCATTTCTTTAAACTTGAGTTCCAAGTAACGGTCCACTTCTGGGCCTGTAAAATCCTCTGGAAATTTTGGCATCACTGGAAGAATGTACTTGTAAAGCCGCTCGTTTAATACGTAAAGCTGTGTAGTTGATTCACATTTGACATTGAACCACCAGTCGCAAGTAAGTGCTACTTGACTGAAGATCGTTCCATTTGGACATAAGAACGAAGATTTTCCACCATTCAAGTCGCAGTAATGCCAGACCTAAGAATATTAATAGTATTACTTCTTTAAATATGGTTCGAATTAATTGATCCTATAGTATTCGATAAATAAATATAAAATCCAACTTACTTGACAGCCGGTGTCAGGATCCCCAAAAAATCCTTTATAACGTTGAGTTGTACAGCTAAATTCTGTTTTTGGAATCGTTGCATATGCTGGGTAATCAACGTTAGGTTTTCCTCTCGTTGCTCCATATTTCATTGTAGTGGGGGGAAAGTTTTGAGTATGTGAGGAAACACCGTCAGGCGCTGGATAATTTTGAGCCGGTTGTTCGGTAGTCGATGGAAGTTCGAGTACGTCTTTTTCGAGAATATCGTCGGCAAATTCTTGAGCAATTTTATAATCGTCATCTAACGGTGCAGATTCAATAAGTTGCTCTTTCTCCGATTGTTTTACATCTCCTTCCGCGATATTTTCAACTTGTATTGGCGGATATTGCATCTTAGAGTCGATTATGTCGACATGATATGGGCCGTTATCTTGTAGCGGCGTCATTTGAGGCTGTATTTGTTCTGGAACCACGATTGGTCTGGCTGTAATTTTGAGAGCGGTATCCTTAGGTCTTGTCTGTACAATGTCGTAGTTTTCATAGTCCTCATATTGCGGAGGCACATTTACCGGTACTGTTGGTCGACGAGGTGGTAGTTTATACTTCCTTCCATTATTCAAAAGGCTCAGAATTTCCACCAGAGTCTTTATACTGTTATCTATATTGTCAGCATTTAGCATCTCTGGGAGCTGATTTGTCAATTGAAGACTTTTTATTATGTGATTGAGATTTGGATCAGGATATCGAGGTCTCTGTAGAGATTGTTCAGCAGGTAGTCTGAACGGCCGAGGCAATTGATGCTGCGATTTGGGACTTACATGTCTCAAGTTCTCAAATTCATTTGTTGAATAATTTGGTTCGTCAACTACGTCGACTTTGAATGGTTTTATCGCTGGTCTCCTGATGTGATTAATGTTGTAATCCTGTTTCAATGGTAATGGCTTCAAGGTTTGTTTTCTGACTAGAAGATCACCATATGCAGGTGTAAAATTGATCGTTGTAGGTCGATGAGTTGTGAAGTATTGCTGTTCTGTTGGCAAACTAGCGAGTACAGTCGCTTGAGTTGAGGCAGGTCTTGAGTTTTGATATCTTTGATAGAGCGGTGTCTGATAATCAAAAAAATTATTTTTCGCGTTATATCTCACAGGAGTGAAGAAATCTTCGTTGTCAACGTCTTTTGGATCGTATTGAACAGACGGTATGAATTTATCGTAGTGAAGCGGCGGGCTGACATAATACTGATTTCGAATTTTATTAGTGATACCGGCAGCCACATTATTTGCGGCATTATTGGTTCTCGTGTTAGAATACTGGGGTCTTCGTTGAACCGTTGGTAATTTTCTGCCCTGGAATGATGAGGATGACTGCGTTTGCGGATTTACATAATTATTGGCGACATAAAATGTCATGTAAGGTATCAATCTACGATATCTTTCTTTGAAAGTTGTCTCATCCATCAGAGAAGGTAAATGCTCCTCATCTTCCAGTGTCGTTTCCGTCGAGTTTCTTTCTCCGGCAGAACCCGAACATCTTCCAGTCGACCATGTCACTGAAAATAATCAAACGGCACATATTTAATCATCTTACGTGGAAACGTTGCTCGACATTCTTAACATTTCATTCGAGATATTCGTCAATATCGTAAGTGAATGATGAAAAATAACATCTTCGTGTGAATAAGAACGGCTAAAAAATTGCAGAGATTTCAAAAAAGGTAATTGAAAAAATGGCGAGCTTATTTCGGAATAGTTGTCACAGCGTGGAGCGCAGAAATAGAAGGCGCACGGTGATAAATCCACGGGGTATTTCTTCGGGAGATTTTTTACAACACGTAAAAATCCCTCGAATTCGTTATATACAGAGTGCTTGAAAACTGCGACAATATAGATATAATATAACTTCAACGGTAGAGAGAATCGAGCACCGAAACGTAACGAGAGCTCGGTAAAATACAGCAGGTAGTAGCAGGCAGGAATAGGTGGATAGATAGGGAGGTAGGTAGGTATTCGGGTATTGCGTGGTAGCACATCTGGTTTGTACTGCAGGGTGGGTACAGGTTTTCATGAATTTTTATAAACCGATTATTCGCCGTGGCGATCTGTAACAAAGAGTGCATTAGTCTGTAGTGCGTACAGCAGCAGCACATCAAAGAGAGTTTACAGGTGTATAGTTGCGAATCCAATTGGGATAAAACTCGCGCCTTTATGAAACCGCGGTGCTAAAATCTCTTTTGCCTTATCAACGGATTCGCCAGAACCTGAAAATCAGATTAATTTAACGAAAAGAATAAAGGAGCCGCCGAACGCCGAAATATTACTTTCAACGCAGATACATTCTTTCAAAATGGAAGAATGTTACGAATTTTCTTCTTTATTTTTCATCAACGTTGCTGCAATATACATTGACCCTTTTAATTCGACCAATTTTTACGGTCACCGTCAAACGCAACAATCCAAACAGTTGCAGGAACATTTCACTGGATTACACACCACGGTGGAAATTTTAACGTTGCACTCGTGTATATCTACGAATATTCCACTCCCTAATTAAATTCTCCCTCCAACTTGCTCTCGTGCTGCTGAATTACTACGTTTTACTCTGGCGCCGGGTGCAATTGCCGAAGATCCCGTTCGCTTCGCTCTTCACATTTACTCTGGCATGCCGAACCGAATTAACGTCTAAAATACGATTAAAAAAAAAAAAAGAATAATATCATATCATCAACGTTTTTGTACTTTATCAAATTTTCGCCTACGTTTTTTTTCTAAATATTTTTATTTCCAGTGCGATAGATCTAGATATAATTTTTAATAAAGGAGCGTATCTTACACGTTTAGTAAAAACATTCAGATCTTCTTTCATTCGTGCCAATAATGCAAGCAACCTACATACACACGAGGTCTGAACTTCCACGCTGGCTTCGAACTGCATCAACCGGATACAACTGTACTTACAATTGGTCCTTCGCCACGTTCAAGCCGGGACATTTGTCACCCAAATGTGAACTTTCTCCCCGGAAGTCAATGGCCTCTTGGTCGTTTACACAAAGCGAACGTGTGTTTTCCCATATTGCGATGAAAATTTACAGGATTATGAATATATGCAAATAAATGATTCAATTTTTTATCGGATAACCCTGGGACAGATATTATTTATGGTTGGAAAGCAAATAAAAGCGAGAAATCTTTCGTAAGTTTCGTAATGTCGCGATCATGTAGTAGACCGATTGTAAAAGAAAAACGTGAGGACCGTGGTTTCCGGTACCACCTTTTATTCACTTTCACGTAAGTAGGTGCAACAAGTAATGATTATAGACTCCGCGATCAAGCGTGGGGTCCGATTCAAATAAGACCGAAGAAAGACCAGTTTACGGTATCTGTATGAACACGTTAGATACGAAATAACATAGCGTTGATTACCCCTCTTGAACTACGTGTAATTTTCTGTAGACCAACGCGTTCACTTTTCTATTCTTTTTTCTCTCTTCATTTCAACCAAATCTGTAACATTTATTTTAATTGTGATTTTAGTTTCGTTTCCAGCAACAGAGACTCTTTTTCTCACTTATAGTTATTTTTCTTTTACCATTTCGCGATGCTTCAAGTCAAGTGCAAAATGGGACGTAAAAACGGGTTGTAACTTTCGAAGTGGTTTTCTACCGCGTTCAATACCTTGGCTGACCTTCACCGAGATCTTGAAGTGTTACAACAGAAACTGTTAGGAATTCGCATCCACGCAATTATGATGCTTGCAAGGGAAGATGTGCACGTATAGGTACGCGCGAAATGTAAATTTTTAAATACCTCGAATCAGTCACTGATCAAATCACTGGTGAACACGTAGGTATTTCGTATATTTTCAAATGTAACTTTACACGTTAACCCCGTTTAATCGGTGCGCCAATTTCCCCGGAATTTAACGTGTCATTTGACGTGTGTACCTAGAACTTGTCGAATGCATATCATTATATAAATATTTGTAAACCACGTATAAGAGTGAAATTAAACCCGTCTTCTTGGGCTAGTTCGTTATTCGACTTTCTATTTTCTTGTGTACCGTTATATCCGTGCGACGTTCAAATTCAATATATCTACCAATAATTAATCGACGATTGAATCTTCACGCGAGATGAACGAACTGGACTATATAAATTTTGACAGTAGTTGAATCGGGAAAAAAATAAAAAGCTGTTAAAAATTCCAGGAGTTACTGACATGTAATTTGAAGCCTTACAAATTCTCCTTGGATTGCACATAGCTATTTACTCCCACAAAAGAGTCTCGTTTCTTCGAGTTTTATTGCAGTAACTCGAAGCGAAACGTGTTTCCTATGCTAAATAGCAAACGCTGCGAACTCATTTCATTCAATTCACCATTCTTACACATATGGATGTGATGTTCCGAGTCCTCTTCGTGTGATACGCAGGACGTAGGTAGACGTCTTGTAATAATACGAGTATGCGTGAATCTCTGTGCGAACACGGTACGATGTAACGAAATCTGTAACGCAACTTTTCGCATATAATAAAGAACTGAGACTCGAGGGTTCGCCGATAATTCTCACCTGTTTTAATACATTAAAAACTATACGTATAAACGCGAAGAACAAAGCGATTGATCGCGTGCATGCGCGATCATTACCGTTTTCATCGCTTTTATACAGTTTCACCTCGCCCATCCGTATGCAGGCACATTTATTACTACAGTCGTATAGTTATCGATATAGATGTACGTAAAACAAGGTATGTAGGTATAATCGTCGCACGTCTATCGGTGGAATAAAAATTTTACATTTTACAATTTGATGTTACAGTTCTGCTGCAGTTATTGCAGTTGAGTTTCCATATACGTGTATTGGCGTTCCTCAGCAGCTGTACGTATAGCATATGGATTCCCATTTCGTATTGATACCGGAATATAGCCGTTGCATTTCGATGGGTATAGAGTGTAAAATTCAATCCCACACGCGTAATTGTTCAATTCTCTCGTAATGTAAACGTGAAGTGAATATTGTCATTCCTGCAGGAGCGGTAGTAGCCGCACCAAACTCACTATATTGTTGGATAGATTGATTCGAACAAAGCGCTGTCCTCCACTTTCTATAACATCCATATGTACCTCGAATTGTTGTCTGTTTGTTTGTTTGTTTGTTTGTTTGTTTATTTATTTGCTTGTTGCAAATATACCCGCACGCGCGTATAGCTATGGTCAAAAATCAATTTTTGTCCGACGATGGATTTAAGTAAAAAAATAAAACTTTGTCTAGCAAATTTTGAACGTGGATCGCGAGGTTTTCGTCAGTTTTCGATCAGGTCTCGGAAATCTCCATTGACGCGGAAATCCTTCGAGAACCGAATATACCCGTAACGCGATTTGTGTAGCACCGGGGAGTGCGGAGGAGATACGTACACGAGCCAAGTTGAATCGGGCTTCGGGGATCTATGCCTATAACGGCGTACCGCAGAGTTACAGAAATTTCGGTAGATTTACAGTTTGTCGTATAGTTACACGTTGAGTTAATAAGTAATAACCGATGATTCGGTATACATAGGGTGGCCCCCATATGCAGTATCGCACGTTTCCAGAACGCCGATAGAATTGTATAACGCTACCTTGTACACAGATACACTCGCTGCATCTAGTTCTATTCTTGTCTAGTTAGCCTTCTAACTCGAACTTGTTATCTTCCGGTGACTATTGCAACTTCTTGTTGCCTGTCGTGAGTTAAGGTCCTTTGTACCCCATCGGGAATAACTTGGGCTCACGTAAACTTGCAACTTATATTGCATGCGCCCATGATTGTATATGGGGCATTCCACGTCACTTGATAATTTACCAACGTTTGATAGTCACATTTTTGAATTGGTTCCCAATAAAAAATAGAGAAAAAAAGAAAAAACAAAATTGAAAATTACAATTTATAATCAAGGTACGCTATGACGATTCGAATGTCTTATAATATCGTCTGCGAAGCATATCTTATGTTATGTAGACTGATTTATCTTCAGCTATTTATTTCGAGCGTGATTATGACGAGGGTAATTTTTAGTGGCGTTAACGAGGTAGTGGCGATGTTCACATTTAATATAAACTCTGTATGACAATATTCAGTGTATACAGGCAAAGGAGAATGGTCGGAGAATGAGGGGGATGCCGGGGGGAAAGGATCTCGTATCTAATTAGCAATGCCGACAGGTAGTTTGCGGTTAGTTTCATTTGTGTTTAGCGGCGTATTCCACTACGGCACATCGCGCGCCCGCGTTAAGAGAATTGTTTCTTGTTTTTCCTATCTATAGCTTTGCAGATATATCTCCACATTTACAGACGTATTATTATATGAGAATTATTACCGTTAGTTCTCACCGTAAATACGCAAACCATGCATATAGGTATAAAATTTCCATTATATAGTTTCTGAAATCGTAACGTAGTCGTTAACGTATAAATCGATGTAATTTCGCGTACGATATATACAATCGAAATATTGTAATCTGTCTGTGAAATTTCTAATAGAAGTTTTTTTTTTTTTTTTTCGAATTTTTTTATAACATTTCGCACGAGGTACGTACCAACGTGCGAATAAGTGAAAAGAAATTGGAACGCGACCTCGAAAAATGTATGTACGGGAAAATGACGAATTGCGACTAAGTCCAATTAGTGGAGTGAGCAACTACTCGCCGCAGCATTCATAATGTCATAGAGATTCCGCACATTCGCATACATAAATGTACGTATATAAACGTGCATGCTTTTGACCACGTTTCCTACCCCCTGCGAAATTAAACTAGGCGAACTCAAGTTAAGGTGGATCACGTTGGGCTAGGTCAGGGGTGACGTAGAGACCTGGAAAATAGGTATACATGTATGTATCCAAAAATTGCTAGATTTTATCAATCGAATCCCTCAATTTATCAAACGCGTGCTTTTTGCTTTTGGAATTGGTTGTGTAAGAAAGAAAGAAAAAAAAAAATAGCTTGTTAATTTCTTTCTTCAAGTTTTTGCTCTTCGAATATGTATGCATCTCGCTTTTTATTTTCCTTCTCTTAGAACTCTGTGCTGCAGTTTATCGAAATTCGTTAAAAGTTAAGAGCGCGCGAGTTGTTGAAGAAAAAAAAGAAATTGTTTCGTTACCGATCCGTTATCACGCCAGATCAAGCAACAACAGATGTTATATGTTGCATCTCTGCAGTGCCATACATTGCGTTTCCAACTTAGTTCGTACAGGTATTATGACAGATTTGATATTTTATTCAATCCTCCCCCCTCAACCTTGAATTTTGCTAAAGAACGTAACTCCGGAGTTCGGATTTTATAAGAGAAAAAAATAAATTTCTCCAGACTTTTATTCACCAATGATCAGCCAATCGTGTTCGGATTCCGATCGAATAAAAATTTTCGTCGGATTTGAATGATGTGAGTTTTTTGTGTGTCGTACGAATTATGAAATTAATTATTTGTGAAGTCGATCCGTTGAAAAATATCAAGTTAAATCCCTTGAAGATACAAACTTGTCCTCAACTTTTCTATACTTCTATATCACCGACTACGACATTATGTACGGTATATTTATATATAAGACTGCAGTAGCAACATTATATTAAAGTCGGTATAGTATCTATGTATATTGTCCACCTACATGTGTACGTTGGTACATAGTTTGTAACAGTGTATGGCGGCATCATCACCAACACCTTTTTAAAAGACGACGTAGCCGAGTGTAAGATGATGATGTCTTCTTTGCCTGCATGTTTTACTCGCATCTTTTCAGTTTTGTATATAGTAAAAGTTAAGTTCTTCTACTGGAAAATTTTAATTATTCCTATCGCGAGTCTTCGCCTCGACAGCTTCTTTATTCGTTATACTCCTGCAGGTTTTCCTCTAACACAGCCTCACTTTTATTGTATACGTGTATATAAATGTATATAAATACGCATACACTCGCAGTCTTCAATGCCTTGACTCAAGTTTTGACTCAAGTTTTGACTCGAGTCTCTATAACTCGGCGGAGTCAGAACTTAAGAGTACCTAGTAGCTCTACCTGCACTCTCTTTTACTTTATTTCGTTCGTTTTTTTTCTTCTTTTTGAATCGTTGTTAGTTTATTTTTAGTTTAACTCTGGAAAATCCTGAGTCTACTTTCCGCACCTCGACACTTTTCATATATCATACCGTATCAACCTGAGCATATAATGTTACGTTATATACGTTATACTACAATACGCGTAAGATCACCTATATTTTTATGTGTACGTATATGTTATGCATGCATGAGCTTTTCCCGATACGTATTGTAATTAGAACAAATTACACATATGTACAGCTTTGAGTGTTTCCTTTCTTCTTTTTTCATTTATAACATGTCTTTAAAAATTTTTATTATCTCTCATGTACCGTCGGTTTAACGTCTCCACGACGACATGCGACGCGACGACAAATTCCGTGAGCAGCTTTCGCACCGGTAGTCGCACACACGTGCCTACATACCTACGTGTGTATAAGCGTATCTTTGACCGCAGAATCATCTGCTTGAAAAAAAAAGCTGGAGGGTTACGTTCAGCAATTAACATAATGACCCTGTCTCGGTAAAGTCACAATTAAGCGCTTTTCCCTGTCTTATAATTTTATTTCATTTTTTCATTCAGTTTTCATTATATGTTTCATTATTTCTCGTTCTAGTCTCAGCCGCTCATACATCTCGCATTGTGCGTTGTAACAAAGTACCACAAAACGAAAATTGTTCTACGTATATTTTTAGACCTCTCAATTAAATATTCCGAGGAGAAACGAGGAGGATAAAAAAAAATCAGAAAAAAAACGCAACAGGTCAAGTCGGTGGCGTTTAAACTTGTAGCTGATTATGATCGGTACAAATTGAATTAATTTGTCGAAAACCGCCGCCGATTGAATTGAATAATTATAATCGAATGGGTCGAATCGATTACTTTTATACGTGGGTATAGCGTGTGTTCTCGCATTTTGTAATTTTCCCGTCGACTTTATACTTACATCCTTCAATCTATACAAGTGGCGGTAGTAGAAACGAGCGCTGTGCGGTTGTTTCGGAATTAAACGTGTCTTCTTATAGGGATTTTACGGCGATACTTAATTGTCAAAACACATTCGAAGAGCCAGCGATCGTAAAACTTAACTATCTTTCGTATATATCCGTGCATACATATATACATAGAATATACCTGGATTGAGCTACTGCAGCAGCAAATCTACCTCGTATAAAATACCGTGCAGCGGAAGTTTTACTCCGGTACAGAATACAACCTTATCGTACTCGCGTCGTACGTATACCACGTGCCAATACCCCTTTACAGTTCGTACAGTTTTCTTATACCAATTTTGCAGCGGAGAATTTTTCATTGATTTTTTGGCTCGTGTTTTTTATTTTATTTTATTTTATTTTATTTATTTATTTATTTTTTTTTTTCAACGCGACGCGACGCGCCACTGTATATTTATGGGGAATCATTACGGTGCGTCGTCGGGTGGTGACTCTGCAGTCGTGTAGATAGAATCTGGATTAATCAGAAGGTTGAGCGAGTGTTAATTGACGTTGGTAATGGTGTGGTGTTGGCAGGTATTTTGGATTCGCTTAAGTAAGTACATAGGGACAATTGGATTCACGTTCAGTTCTGCAACAGACGGTGGGTATACCAGACGTTTGTAGTTTCAATCTGTTCTCGATGTCTCTTCTACATGTATATAAAGGTAGTACGTACATTTATGTATACGATGTGTGGTTTCTATTTATATTATATACGCTTCCCAACCATGTGTAAATTGTACATCCAACGGATGAGATTTTATCTTCTTTGTCTTTTTTCATCGATGGGTCGATTTTTTTAAATTGATCAACCTTTAATCAATATTACATCGTCTGTTTATATGGATATGATATTTACAGGAATGAAATTTATGATGTATCGTCTCGAATTTTCTTGATCAACTCGTTTTCCTTCCCGCAAACTTTTGCATACAGCGGAAATATCGCACTCTGAAGCTGGGCGGACAACAGCATAGGGTAAAAAGATATAGAATAGATCTATACGTACGATATATTTTTATACGGGGTACTATGTTTAATATATTTTTATATACATATAAAACATAGCTTTACGGTACATATGTATATATGTGAGAAAAGGTAATGGTATGCGGAGGGTAGAATATTATGGGATAACGGTAAAATTTTCAAAGTTCTGTGGAGTCGTGAATTTTTTCTATATTCTGCATCAAACTCCTATACCGTGAGCGGTGATAACTAATTGATCATATCTGGCAGAGGATCTTCGAAAATTCAGATTTCTCACCTCGACATTTGATGTACTTTCTTTTTTGTAATTCCATATCGATACTCCCCTCTAACTATACTTGTATATTTGTTATGAAAAAAATAGAGAAAATTTCCATGCATATATTTCCTCTCTATTTGAAACTAAATACTGCCATATTAATAACGACTGATAGTTTCGAGTGTTTCATGTGCACATGGAAAAAAAAAAAAATTGTTTGCTCGTTGCGGTGTATAAAAAATTCTGCTGTTCTGTTGCGTGGTGCAGGTGGCGTATAATATAGAATACATAGGTATAGTGGCGTACCGGAGTCACGCGCAGTTTATTCACGTGGAATGAATGTTGTTTCAGCAAAGGGGCCTCACCCACAGATATAATACGCATTTTTATCAAAAATTCTGCTTTTTCATACTTTTATTTAATATTTTTTCCATCTTTTTCCGTTGTTTTCCCCTTCGAATGTTATGCTAATCAACCGCGCTTTGAATTCCGAGTTTGCACGATAATTGAAATTTATAATGACTAATATTTTTGGAAATTGCGTTAGAAAGTCCTGCGGATATATCGAAGACGAATTAATTATTATTTTCAAACGTTTCAAACGTTAGAGAATGGAGGAAGATTTTATCCGTACGACGTTGAATCGTTATAACATAGGTACGTGTACATATGTGTATGTAAATTTGGATATATCGCGATTTATATCATATGGTATATTTACTGCCGCTATATACCTACGTGTACGTCAACCTCGCGGTATATAACAGCACAGTTGCTGAGCCGCAAATGCCTCGACTACGTGCCTCGTACGTGATACTCTAGCTTTCTATGAATCCCAGAACATACTGCGCTGCTTGGATGTGATAATTTGTTGTCTCTGTAAAACTGGGAGCCTGTTTTGTATCGTACATCATAGTATATACCATGTGCGTACACATCTACTTATATATATACATAGTTCATATAATACATACATACGTGACGTATCCGCGCAGAGGCTAAAAAACCCAGAAGGGCGTAATTCGGAGGCTTCTTTTTTGACTCGCATTAAATTGAAAGGAAAAAAAAACATTCCCTTTTCTATCATAGAAATGAAAAATTGTGAAAAAAATTGTGATTCTCATACTATTAGGAGTGAAGCTCTTGCGCTAGTGAAAATTATTCTCTCGATCTCGTTGTATCGCAGAGACGAAACGGGTATTGCATCTTGCGTAGAACGTTGAATGAAAAAGAAATAGAATGAAATGAAAAATGAATGTGTGGAAAAATATTAAAGGGCGCAGGCGGCTCGCGTTTCGAATTCTATATGTGTGGCGATCAGATCGGAGGTACACGTATATGGTACGTATGTGCCTATATACAAATCTGTTGCATCAGGGATATTTGCAAATCGTTTTCATCGCGCATTGCGATATTGTGCAATATATCGTACCTTCCCATACATACTTATACTTAATCCTACTAATAGCGTCGTTGTCTCGGATCCTGTTGGAAGCTGCGATGGTTCTCTATGCATACATGCAGTCCGGTACATATCGCGTACACGTATATTTGCAGTCCCATATATGGTGCGTTGTAGAAAATAATCGACGTCGCGGCGCGTCGCGTCGTATTCCACGCGAATGGATAGCGATACGTAAACAATGAGAACGTTCTACTCAAAATGATACGTTCTCGCGGCTTACCCACGATGGGTGTGAATACGGTATGTCGAAAAATCATAACAATTTTGTCTTGTTTACGTTTTCACATGGATTTGGACCTTAGCCAATACGCGATACGTAACAGATAAGTACGCTCACCCGATACGTACCGAATTCTGAACGAAGTTCGTCCGGAATACGACACGCTACGTCTACGTCTATCCACCTACGTATCTTGCGCATATATATCCTCTTGCATCGCTGATCAAACAGGTGAAGTGTATCCTAATCTCATTACATATTAGCTGCAAAAACTTTATCGAAGCATCGAGCCAGGTCAAAATTATCCCTTGTGTAAGGTAGAAGGTACGTTGGACGGGTATCGTAATGTAAAAGCTTTGTCGATGGGCATGGTACGCGTGCTTATCGTCCAACCAAAGGGTTGCATTGCAGCTTTGTATCCGTACAAACTTACCTCATTTTCCCTAGACGGGAGATAATTGTAACGACAATGGAGATATTCCTCGGTCATCCGAACATGGTTTTTATATTTCCAAGGCACGTGTGTTTCGACGAAAAAATAATATCATGTAAAAATAAGAGAGAAAATTCATTTATCCCGCAGTTTTTGACATTAGTGCGGGTTATGAGATTTCCGTTCAGATGCAAAGCACTTTAAAAAATTGAAAATTACGCTTTTCATCGAGCGATATCACGTCGCGGCACTATGTATAAGTATATTTTTTCCCGCTTCTGGTTGTTTGTTTTTTTCGTCTTTTTTCTTTTTTACGTTATACCTTTTTACTTGCCCCTCTCTTGCGTCAGGTGACGCGATTGTCCCTGCAGTATGCGTTCCGATATATCGACCTACATCTCAGGGTTCTGATTTACCCCGGCGTGGCTTGCATAGTTGGGAGATTTTATATTTTTTTTCTTTCGTTTTTTTTTCTATTTTTTCCGCATGCATACCGCACCGACTATATATGCGCGGGCGGGAATTGTACCGCTGTGTAGCGCAACCTTTACTCTCGACAACTATGAAGACCGCGGGTATGGCGACGATGACGACGACGGCGACGAGAGGAGCTCGTTTGCTATCCGCTCAAGTTTTACCGCGTAGCTAGCTGCTGGTTTATCGTAAATTCTGCGTTCTCGGTTAGCGACGACGACGTGATTCTAAACGACTTGCTTTACACCCTTCTGCAGCATCGGGCTGAGGCTACGACTCCTCCGATACCTACGCCCGCGACCGAGTATAGTTGTTGGCGTAAAATATGTAATAGGGGTACTTTTACCACGAACCGATTTATTTTTACCTATAAACCACCTCTACCGGGAAATATATCAGAAAACCACTGTTAAGAATCTCGTGTGTGTGCCCTCCGTTGCCTCCACTATTTTACCCGCGTATAATTTTATGATTCGACGTATTAGACATTGCTGTACGAATATTATTATATATATTTCTATACATTCAGCTCACACCTCTCGTAATATTATACTTTTTTTTATCTCATATCCTCGCACAGAACATATCGCAAACACAAACGGGGTATCATCTATTCCCTAGATTTTTACGGATTTTAATGGTCACGCAAATGAAATTGAAGTGACTGTGCTAATCTGTATCGAACTGTGAATTCATCGACTGAATTCAACTATGACTAGATCGAAATGTGATCATTTTTCCGCTCCGAAATGCAAGGAATTGACGATAACTCGATTATTTCGACGGATGTAAAGTTCTGGTCAGCAGATTTGGATTCCTGGGCTCAAATCACTGAAGGATACACTTAGCATGGGGGCAGAATTTGTACCTTATAAGAAAAGAAATTTTTTCATAAGTGGAAAAAATTTTTTACTTGATATTTTGATAAATAATTAATCAAGTGGGGTACTTCCAGCAAGAATTTTTTTTTTTTTGGTCAAAAATCATAGAAAATATGTAAAAATTGTCGATTGTGATTGTTTTTTGCTCGTTCACCGTTCAAAATTTTTTTCCTATTATTTTTGTAATTCAAGTATAAAATCAAAAAATGACATTTTCTTTATTCGACTTAAAATTGAAGTTGAGTCGGAGAGCCTGAGCTTTGCTGGAGTCAGGTAGCCAGCAGGGTAGCGCTTTGTTGTGAGACGTCACCTTCGAGGCTGTGCAGAGGTTACGCCCCACAACAAACCGCGCGCCCATGGCTACCTGACTCCAGATAAGCTCGGGCTGGATACCCCGTACTCGTAGCCGAGAAATTTTAGAATATTTCGACCCATGCATGAATTGCTACGAATCAAAGTGGGTCCACGACTAAAAGCAATCGATATGTCTTAATTTTTCTGCTCCCAACAGCGAATAATTGATGATTACTCGATCGATTTTTGAGCAAAAAATAAATCATTGTTTCAATTGGATTTAATATGCTTTTCTGACGTATTTTTACCTCAGGAATCCGAATCTGAAAGAAAAATTGATCTATCTCTAAAATTGACCGAGATATCGCTAATTTTCAGCTTTTTGGGGTCAAAAATAAAAAATTTATTTTTTAGTCTATATTAATGTAATTTGAGCTCAGAAATCCGAATCTGGAAGAAAAAATGGTCTATTTTGAAAAATGACCGAGTTATCCCCATTTTTAGGCATTTTTTTGCATAAATTTGAGGATATCTCGAAGGGAAAAAATCGTAGCTCAATTTGGACGCCGGATTCGTGTTCCTGAGGTCAAAATACATAAGAAAAGTGCCATACGATCAATTTTAAAAAATAAAAATTTTTGGCCAAAATTTGAAAAAATCGTAAGGGGTACCCCTTGGAAAAATCTCAAATTTTGACCAAAAATTTTTATTTTTTAAAATTGATCGTATGGCACTTTTCTTATGTATTTTGACCTCAGGAACACGAATCCGTTGTCCAAATTGAGCTACGATTTTTTCCCTTCGAGATATCCTCAAATTTGTACCAAAAATCGCGAAAAAATGAGAATAACTCGGTCATTTCTGAAGATAGATCATTTTTTCTTTCGGATTCGGATTCCTGAGCTCAAATTACATTAAGATAGACTGAAAAATAAATTTTTTATTTTTGACCCCAAAAAGCTGAAAATTGGCGATAACTCGGTCAATTTTAGAGATAGATCAATTTTTCTTCCAGAATCGGATTCCTGAGATCAAAATACGTAAGAAAATCATAATCAACCCAATTAAAACAATGATTTATTTTTTGCTCAAAAATCGAATCTTTTTTTTGCTTTTTCAAGAGTAATCTCACATATAATCAGCTCAGGAATCCAAACCTGAAAGCCAAAATCAAGTACTCATGCAATCGATCGATTAATCATTTGGTGGAAAAATTTTTTTACCTGATATTTTGAGGTAACCCACTCGTTTTTTGAATAAATAATTAATCAAGTGGGGTACTTCCAGCAATAAAAATTTTTTCTGGGTCATACGCAGATTTGTGTAGTAATTCATTATGAATTCTGCTTTCGATACGTCAAAATTCGTTTTTTGTGCTTTTGAGAATTTTCGTGTACATTCACTTTTGCGTTTACCTATTTGTATGAGACAGAGTATTTTCGAGAAGGTGTACAATACAGGTAGATATATATTGGTATCGATTTCAATTAAAGTTCAAAAGTTGGGTCACGCGTGAAATGTGTTTGCTTGGAAATATATTGAAATGTGAAAATTCAGTCACAGATATATCCATGTTTAATTCTGGAGGCAAATGTTTTACCGTGCACGTGTACCTGTCTACATGAATACGATATGAAAATGTCTTCTTGTACGTGAATGTTTGTTTAAAAAAAGAAAAAAATCTCTAGTTCAAATTTAATATTCTCCCTAAAGAAATGATCGGCTTATATTACTTTTCGGACATACACGTGCACACATCTGATTCACGTATTTAAATAGAGCGATATCCAGTGTCAAACGAATATATTCACCCTCCCCTCAACGTACGTATAGATAAAAAATATTTTACCATCCATACAATACGAGTATATGAGGATATTATTATTATCATTTTTTTTGTCGTTCTTCTAACCATAGAAAATTTTCGGAACAGTTCTGGAATATAATTGATACCATTTATTTTTATTCATTAGATTTTTAGATGATTTTCTTAATCATTAATCATTTTTTTTAGCACTTTTGATGTCGCACATTTATGTGAAAAAGTTATGTTCTATGATTACATAGTTTACGCATATAATTATTAGTTCCCCGTTGTACTTTGTTGTACGTGCGTGGACCACCCCTCCGTATCGTCGTGTATGATATATGCGACACGATCAAAACTGATCTGATCTTTCGAAATAGATTATTCATAATAATTCGCGGGTACGGTCGGTAGGAATTTTGAATAGGTTATTGTCACGCGTTAGATTATATAATATTTATATGACACGTGGTCATGACGAAAATGCAACATCGCATGTGACTTTGAAATAATTTTCAAATTATATCATTTTCTCTGACATATACGTCGAGATGATAATCAGATTCGCACCGTATAGATGATTCGATTTTTTTCTTCTCACGACGCGGGTACGCAATCAACGTTATTAGCTCGAAATCTAAAATAATTTTTTTATCGTCAGATGGCTTAAATATTTTCTCAAATTTCTCGTTTTTAAAATTTACTTATCCATATTTATTCTTGAATTCACGTATTCGTTTGTCTATTTGTTCGTGTATATATTTATATATATTAAATAAATATATATATATATATACATCGGATTTTTAATTGAGTCTAATATACATTGGAGTCGACATTTTGCCGGCAATTAAAAATATTTTATATCATGCAAATATGCCACCTAATGCGACAGGATTACAGACGTAATGATGCTCCTGGAATTTATGCATGTCACTTATCTTCAAAAAGTGCAAAACTTGGTCGTAAAAAAAATAATAATCAAAGAACGAAAAAGAAATAAAGATGAAAAAAAAAAAAAAATGTTTATGCATATATGTTCACGTTTAGTTGGAAACCCCGCAATTTATTTTTCATATTTAATTTCGTACGTGATATGTGTGTATGTATTTTGTTTTACGGTTAAAATATATGCGACGATGGCATCCGCAGATCTATTTCGCTTCGTTAACCCAAGTCCGATGTAATTAACGACCCTATGGCAATTTATTTAGTTACGTATATATACATATGTATAACATATGCAGATAACCATGTGCTGCTTTTTTCGTAAATACCCCATGAGTATCGCCTTTATATGTATCTTATGATTAAAAACACTGTGCCACGGTTGTTCGCGAGTAATATGTATATTCGCCATGGGGGTTATATTCAAATGCCCACGGTGCGGTAGATATTTAAGGTCTTCGTAGTGGGTAGTTTCATTTTCACTCTTACCGCTCTCCTATATTTATCGCACGTACAAGTATATTCGCAATTTTTATTCACCGGAAATTTTATAACTTTGCAATATTTCAGTAATATATATTATTGTACATACTTCTATGGGTATCTAGACGAACGACGGAAGATAGTTTTTGATGTTTCTGCGGACCGATCCAGCGGTACCGGCGCTAGAGAAATAACGAAATATACATCCTGCTCGTATATATGTACCTTATAGATCTTCACACCGCGATATAATACAATTTACAATTTACTGTTACGAAGTGATATAAATTTTTATGGTGATCAAGTATTGCGTTTGATATACTTATTCGCCACTGCTGCTGCCGCTACCGCTGCGCACCTCGTACTATCATAGGTAGAATAGGATGTATATTTTTATTTATACATTCGTATCGACGTGTATGTGGATACCTATACTTTATTTGCAACTCTTCGTTCGTACGTGGTTTGCATTTTATATGGAAGGGAAAAATATAGGAATAAGAGCGAAAATGAGAGGGAAGAAGATCGAAGAGAGGAGAACAAAAAAAAAAAAAACATTTTTTAAAGAAAAAAAAACGGAAAGATAGAAGCGAAAAATAAAGAGACGTTCGAAAGCCTCCCCCTATGGGATAAAAGCGTTGTACGAGTGCATGTGGAAAACCGGGGGAAAAAACACGATCTGTACCACCATCCCACAGGAAATGTTCACTGGTACAGGAGAATTATTCGAAATCTAGATTAAGAGTTGAAAAAAAAAGATCCCATTGATAAATAACTTATCTGAAGTGTGATTGTACTCTATCGTATGCGAATTATTCACCTTTTTGTTACTCGCATGTCTGTCAGCTTGAAAAAGTTCTGTAAATATTTTTTTCAAACGTAGAATCCTGATGAATCCGTCGGTCGAAAAAAGGTGGTTGAAGTTTCTTTTGAATCTTTTTTTTACTTTTATCAAATTTAACGAACTGATATAACTTATCTGAAAAATCTTATTCAACATTTGGTTCGAAGTAAGCTCAAGTCTGTAATTTTTTTCTTATCCCCCCGTTATGCCCCCACGATTCCTTATATTTTCTGACATTTGTCGTAAACGGAAAAATTTACAAAATACCCCAACGACTTTTTTGTCAGTATTTTCACGTTATATAACACCCATAAATGGATTCATCCAGAATATCGCATAGTTATGCAGAACATCAGTTTATTATCTGTCGGTCAAACGTGATATTCTCCCAACTCCCATCATTTTATGCAAATAAAAGCATCGGATGCTTGATTTCCCTTGGTGTTGTCTACATACCATAGTTCGTTGTCGTCGTCGTTGTCGCGTACATTCGCAAATAGGTTAGTTACGTTGACGTCATACTGATTCTGCATTATATTATAGTTATAGGACACGTTATCATCTCCCTAATATATCCTCGCGGAAATCATCTTATCGTCGGAGCAACGAACGAGAAAATATCAGCGAAGTAGTCAAACTGCAAACCCTACCCCGCACTTCATATAGACACGCAGTCTGCTCTACAGTTGAAAATTCCGATCGGTAAATAATTATTTTATCATCTTATCTGCTTCGACTTACGAGCGATCAGGATGACGGCGATTGAGATCCTCATCGGAGAGTGGAAGGTTGCGGTATAGTCCTTGATCGATGGTCTCTTAGAAAATTCAACCGTTCGAATCGCGCGGGTAGAATGACGGACACCTCGTCGCGTAGCAACTGAGAAATTAAACTGCACGAGATTGTATGGAACGGACGGCTGAAGAAACTGCCGAGTTACGTCCACGAAGGGAGACTGTGGGTCTCCACTCACTAACTGTTGGCCGACTTGAGGCAAAAGTTGCCTTTTGCTTTTGCCTCCACAATACCAACCTCCTGCTACTTGCCGTCGCTGATGCACATCGGCGGAGGTGGGACCGAACGTGGGGGAATCGCTAAGAAACGAACGGCCTCCGATTTTTTCGAAACTTGAAGTCAAAATCGGTGGACAAAAATGACATGACTTTTAGCAGATTCGTCAAATTAGACGTTATCTTTGGCTCGTCCGCGTCAAGGGACGTCGAGCTCGGTCGGTCGCCTTTGTGATTTAATTAGCCGCCGATACATGGCAATGCGCCGGGTAATTTACTCCGATTCAGGTCATACCTGATTGAGTAATTTTACGCGAATTACATCGACCGACCGTGTTTTTTGTTGCATTTTCTAAATTATCGTGAAAATGGTTACAACCGACAATTAAGGATCGTTCGCGGAAACTTTTCAAATAAAACCTAGAAAAATCAAATTCGGTCACTCCGCTGCAACCGATGCTCGACTCCGACGCGATATACTTGACGTGTTGTAGGTAGATGGTTTTTTCTTCACACATAACTACCGGCAACCTTAGCCTGAATTTCTTGGAGTAAGTAAAGTGAGAAGTAAGTGTTACGCACGTATGGTATAAGAGTGTAACGTATGTACATCCGTACGTGTACAATTTAACTCGAGTATAAGAACAACCAGTCGCGGTGCGATTTTTGAAGCATGAACTGTTGGGACATGTGATACCTTCGCACAAGTTTGTGTAATTTTTAAAACTTGCACAAGAAATTTCGAGCATCCCTACTAACTTTTTTCTTATTCATTAATTGTTCGCAATTTCTGCATTTTACCCCATCGTTATTATCTCATACGTTTCCAATTGAACGAAAAAAAAAGCAGCAAAGGAAACAACGTATTTCGCATCTCCGTCGGATGGTACGTCATTTTCGCTGCCGGAAACAAGTACGCTAAAAACGGGACATTATCGGGGAATGGAGAATTGTGAAAAAAAAAAAAAAAAAATAGAGCAAGACTTTGGTATATGCAATACTTTTACTCCGCACCGGCATCAGCAGTGGCGGCGGTTCGTGGGGTAGAGACGATGAAGAAATTAATTAGTGGTGTGCAAAATATTAGCCAGCATTTTGCTCTCCGTATCACAAACTTCTACGGAAGGTACGAAGGGGGTCTGTCTATTGGGTCGGTTTATACGGTATATATTTGTGGTCCATGGTTGTGCTTGTGGTAGGGTCGGGTTTTATACCTACCTTCGTTGAAGAAGGAGGGTCGGGAGGGTAGGGGAGAAGACGAGCTTTTCTCCATACATACTTGTACAGGTAGTACAGTTCTTGATGCTTCTACCATATCTACCTGGCTCGGCGTGTCGTAAACTGTCTCTATATCGTCACACGCGGCATAATTACCGCGGTACGCGAGAGTAACCTGGTTGTATTAACCTGTCTGTGTATATTCTGAGCTGCCATACTCAAACTACCGCTACTCTTCGTGCTCCTCGTGCAGTTGTTATATCCCAGTCCGAGTAGTACAGTCGGAGGATTCCCATTTTCCACTTCGTATCCAGAAATTCTCTTCTCTTCTCTTCTCTTCTCTTCTCTTCTCTTCTCTTTTACCAGGATGACTCGATCCGACTTCGCAACCGCTGCTGCTGCATTTACGTCCAGCGGTACGCTCGACACCTTGAATTACTATTCGTACTTTGATATAAGTGCAGTTCGAATTGACACGAAATGTGTGACACGTTAATCGTGTCACACGCTATCCTCCTTGAATTTGTAGATTCAAAAGACGAGGAAAAAAAATTTTGATACTCGTTACAGAACGTTGGACGAAATTTCTCGGACGCACTCTGATTTTGATCTGCACGGGTTTTCCTTTTTTTTTAATGGGGTTCAATTATACGCGGTCTCATTGAAAGTTTCGTAACTTTCGCGTTTCTTGTACGTGGTATATTACAACGGCATCGGTTGCAGACTAAGACTCACGATCAGCAGCAGCAGCGGCAAAGACTTTCCCCTAGATGTATCGTACGTACAATGGGCAAAGGTCGTTTCGCAGGGAAGTTCATTGTATTTGATCTTGGCAATGCCTCACTTCCGTTTTCGCGGTAGAATTTATACAACCGGTGTGGTATGTTATACATGGGACCGACACCGATTTAAAATACACCTCACGATCAACTTTGTGTTCTGGTGGGACATTTCGGAATCTATTGTTTGCAACAAATCTACTCCAACGACGACGAGATTTGAAAAAAAGATTTCTTATTCATATCTCAGTTGTACCTAGTAGTTTAAATGTGATGAAAACAAATTGTATTTTTCATTTTTTCACTATCATTTTCACATAATTTTTCCACATCACATATACCAGTGATTCACTTTCATCTTTGGGAATGTGTTGAAACGTAACAAATTTTTTTTGAAATTTTCAAATCATCGTTACGGACAGTGCAGCATTCTCAGTCCGTCATTCTTCTTCCCTTTCACAAGTGAATAATTATCCCATTATAACATATGGAGGATAATTATTGTTTTTTTTTCCGTCAATTAGATGAACGCACATTGTACCTCATAAACTTTATCTGTATTACATGATGTTATAGAGCGCGGTTCACGCGATATAAATTAAACGTACAAAATTCCATCGTGAAGAGAAAATGTTGTACACCGATGTAACGTGATACATTTGAATATACCGATGTATAAATTTTTTCTAACGATAATAGCTCTACGTGTGTAAATGGCGGAAGGAAAGGAAGTCATTTTTACGTACATGAAATTATCTCAATACAATCATAGTCAGTTTAGCCAGGCTCAAGACTCGATAAAAAAAATTCCACGCCGATCATGTGGAGTGTAGGTAATCGATTCATCATAATAATTAAAAATCAGCGATACTTGATTAATAACTGTAACTACTGCAGTGATATTAAACAAATCGTTTACATACGATGGTATAATTGAACAAAAAAAAATATATTCAAACTGGGTCAAGGACGGCAAATGGGCGTTTCGCAACGGAGGTGACATTATACAGATTGGTTTTTTTTATCCTTTTTCATAATCGTAGAGTTGACTAATTTGACATATCCTGTAGTGTGTGGCGGCTATACCTATACGTTTGCCTGGTATCACACTTATGTGGGATCGCTTAAAATCCGCGCTCGCCGCTGCTATCCGAGCATCAAATACTTATAAATAAATATTTCTCTTCCTTTTTTCAAAGACATTCCGAGTTGAATATCTATAGCATAATTTTATGATGTTATCATCCCACGCCTGGTTAACGCTGATGTATAGACGCTTTGAATGGAAAGCGGTCGATCGGTTTAGTTTTTATCGTTATGTTATATACGTTTAATTACGTAATCGACGGTATTTGGCCTATACAGCCATCCAAATATTCCAAATTATTCGTCGATGGGACCCGTCAGTAAATTTGAAACGTACTAAACCTGAAGAGTCACTCAAATCAAGCTCAAATTTTTTCCTTTCGATTTATAGAACTAACAATTTAATTGCGCACGTGTAAATTGCGCGATTACGTTTCTACGTTAATTCATTTTCCTAACGTACAATATATCATTAACGGGTAATTGTGTAATAATTAACTAAAATAACGATAACGCGATGAGTTAATAGGATTATTTGAAAAGGCGCGCAATGGAAAGAACAACCGAGGTCTGTTACGTGCTTGAATTTTTTCGATCCATATAATTAACCGGCGATATACAGCGAATACCTGCGCATCGTATGTATGGAGAACCTATGATAATCATAATTGGAGCTGCACACAGAACATTTCACTATCATGCGCCTTCTTTAAACGGACTTGCGTGTAGTAACACGATTACATAATTATCCAACCTCATACCCGATAAACTCATCTCGTTTATAAATCTCCTCACTCGCATAATCTGCCGCTGCGATGATAATTGCACAAACTAAATAATACGCGATCCGTTCATTCGTTACATTTATGCAGGGTGTGGCGTTGCGAAAGATTACTCCTAGGTATGTGTGGATGCAAGTAAAGGATCTTCAACATACGTAAAACATTCGATTAGTAACGACGAAAAACATCTTTTCTTCTTCTCTCTTCTTCCTGGCACACGGTCAACTGAATTTGAAGAAAAAAAAAAACTTGGATCTCGCGGAATAATTTTTCTCATTCTGTTTCTCGTTTTAATTTTTTTCCTCCAAGTTTGAATTATGGCATGTGAAAGTTTTGCAGTCTTTCGAATTACATAATTTTCTATGTAATATGACGTTTTTCTTCAAAAATAAAAATAAATAAATAAAATATCGGGAAGGAATTTGATAAATCCGATCCACGTATGCGTCGATTTAATATTATTTCAAATTAATGCTCTCGCAACGTTTTGCCACAACCTTCTTTATTTCTTATACAATCGCATACCTAATAATCAATGATGCAATTTCGTCCAATACCTCAGACTATAATTCTTCCTTATTTATGCACCTCGATCTGCTTCTTTTCAAACTTTAATTATTTATTTTTTCACGTAGACTTATAATACGAGATGTGTGCCAGGAATGCGAGATCTGGTTTTCATATATATCTCATACTCCTAATCAGTTGTACAGGCTATAAATAATGTTGAAACATTTTCTATTCACGCTTGTCATCCGCAGTATGGGTCCATTAATATCGCACTTTGGTCTTGTAGGACAAATTGACTGCGGTTACTTTTCATTTTTTTTTTTATCGTTTTTCTCCTCTCCCTAATTTCACCGAAGCACTTTCTTTGACGTTCGTTTCAAGTGTGATTTTGGGTCACGGAATATAGAAATCACGAGCTATTATATTATTATTAATAATATTGACGAACACGGTGATTAAATCGTCTGGCTTTAATCTAGACGAAATTCGGTGATTCCTATGACGATGTAGCGATAATGACGGATCTTAATAATTGTAAAAAATACGAGTATAATATCATGACATGTTAATTGCTGGTTCAATACATTCATTCAGGTGTGCTACGGTTATGCTGCAGAACAATTAAATCGATCATCATAGCTGCACTCGTATGATCATCTCCTCATTTATTTATTTATTTTTTTTTCTGGTCTACCGTCCAGCCGATCTATAAATTAATCAGCTTGATAGAAAAAAGAAGAAAATAAAGAAGAAACTTCCATCTTGATTATTCCACTTTTTTTCGTCTTAGATTCTTTCTTTCTTCCCTCGTCAATCAATTTAAATGACGTACCTTCACATTATATTGATTAGGTTTATAAATTTATGGGTTACGGTGGATATATACCTGAAGTACGTACCTACTTTAAGGGAAAGTACTATAGTTACTTACCTGTAATAATATTTTAATTATATCTTATCTAATTACGGTGGTTTACTTGTGGTCATGCAAATAGCGTATAAAAATACAGAAGCGTCTGTTAATTTATACAGAAAAATCCACAAGTTTCACTTATGTACGTACGTACGGTACATTTTATTTTACTACACGTTTCGCTAATGCATTCGGTCGATTTATCTATTCTAATTTTATTCTAATAATATTTCACATCTATAAGTACATATGTAATAAATCAAACGATTATACAAGTGAGTGTGGTACGAATGTTGTTACTATAGTTTTTTTTTTTTTCTTTTTACAATTTCAGTAATTCCATCTCACGTTCATTTTCCATTATAACCGTACAGTTATATACTTTTGATTACCTGTACTTGGAAGAAACCGAAATCAAAAGAGAAAAAAAAAAGAAAAAAACTGATAAAAGAAACTCTTTTGATCTTACAATAATGCGAATGCGTTCGATGTTACAGCTACGGAAAATTGCATCTGCTTCACAATGTTAGATAGGTACGTGCGTACGTATCAGTCAGATATGTCGCGTATTATGTGACGGAGCAACGTATACGGGCAGGTGTATTGTGTGGTTGGATCGACGAGTACGAGCGATGCAATTCGCGGCCAACGTCAATATCATATTAGGTATATCGATTCGTTTTTATTACCACCGCAATTCATTATCTGTTAGGGAGTTGCAGGTATGCCTGTAGATATGTACCCATCCATGTGCGTACGTATAGGGTAGGAAGTTCCAATTCCTCACGGAAATGTCACGCAGGTTCGATGCGTAATTTACAGTGCACAATATCCTTCCTCTCTTTTCACGCTGCACCGCGGTGTACACGTCCCTAAGTTATTCTCTTTTTCAAACATAACGTTCGTTGACAGCTGCAGCGGCATCATCTGTAAATTGTTATACACCTGCAGTGATTGAATATATATTTATCTGTGACGATACAGATCGATTAGAAGAGGATTTTTCGTACGTATATTTAACGATCGATCTTCGGGAAAGTTTGAGCTGACGAACTTGAAAAATAATATCGTTTCTTTTTTTCTTCTGGCTAATGTAGATTTTTTCTCCTCGCTCTTGGTGGCGGTAGCGTTATACTGTAAACGTCGTTGTTCGTAATAGGTTGGAAAAAAAAATGAAAATGAAAATGAAAAATACCATAAACATCACCGTGTAGATATAAGCGTACACTTATTATAGTTACCGAGCTAATAGTGAAAGGAGAAATATGCGTGTGGCAAAAACGTGTCTTATTTCATTCTTTATATATTATTTTCATATACCTCCTCTACTTATCTGTTTTCTTCAAGCGTGAATTCAGCAGATTCCTTACATGCGTCTCGGAAATTGCTTAATTCAATTCGAACGGGAATGCCTGCTGTGGAAAACGAGTCTTCGAGGCAATTTTCCAAAAAAAAAAAAAAAAAACGACATTGATTCGTAAAAAACAAAATATATAAATTTGGTATGCACCCACTCTAAAGTTCGACTGTACAAAATCAATCGGAGAATTTTATGAGTTTCTTTTTTTCGAACACAGGGAATCTACTTGCTATTTGATTACTGCAGGGACACAATTCGGATGGCGGGGAAAAAGAGGACCGATCCACCGGTCATTAACCCGCAAAAGGGGAATTATTGTCCAGTTGTATTAGCGCGTTGGATCGAATAACAATTTTTTCGCTTTCCACTCCGCTCGTTTCACGTTTCTTCGGCGCTTCTTCTGTAAAAAAGATTAAATATTTCTTCGACCATGACCGCGGATGCTATAGATATTGCACGGAGTAAAAACGTGTTACAAATCCAGCCGATTCGTGATATAATAACGAGACATGATAATATTTCTGTAGCCGTATCGAAATTTATTAATATTCAACGGAAAAAAAAAAAAAACAGAAAAGAAATTCGGTCTCGTAACTTGCGGATCTTCAACCAGCGGAGGGGGATGAAAAAATAAATGAACAAATAAAAACTTAGCGACCTACCAAACGCAAGGGTGGAACACCGGTAACCGAATAGCTTTTCATTCGCAATCGGCGGCACAAGCAGCAGCACTAATCGATGTAAAGTTCGCGTAAAATAGCGTTCGTTACGAATGTCGATCGAAGTACATATCTGTCGCTACGTGTACATAATAATGAGAAAAGGAATTGAAATACTAATTAATCGAAGCGTTGAGTCTAATCGAATCCATCGGTTTTTATACGGATATGTACGTACAAGGTGTGCAGGTATACGCGAGGGTATATGTACACGATGCCGAGTGATCGGCATCTTGAAATGTAATTAGTGTGTATCTGGTGCAGTAGTACGAACCTATTGTGTGGTTAACGCGGATCAGTTTCTGAATCTCGTTCGGTGTTACGTAAGATATATATCTTCCGTCGAGGGAAATCATATACCTGTAGCTACACCCCGCCATTATAACCCGTGTACACCGTACACCGATGCGAATTGACCAACGGACTTCCCATTCGATTCGTCCAAATCTCAGGGATCTACATTATACCCCATAATACGTATGCGCGTATTTTACATACGGTATTTACAAATCGCTTCACACGTTCCAAACGAAATTAGAATCCCGATGTAGAAATACACCCGACTAGACCATATATATTTACATAAACGTAAAGCGTGTACCATTTCGAACGAAGGATTTGGTTATGCCAAAACGCTTGTTCGTGTGAAAAAATTAATAAGATTTCAAGGAAGACCGCTTACAGCACGCCTCTCGTAGCTTGTGAAACTTCGAACCTTCGCAACTCCCGAGCTCTTATCGAGTCGGTTCCTCTTCTTTTTATTCGTGTATAAAAAAATTCCAATCTCTGTTCATTTGAAACAGGAAATCCTGTACACGTTACGCGTGCCGAAAAAGTGTTGGGAGATCCGATGCCCGATTCGATTCCCGCAGATGCATAACGGAAGATGAGAATTCGTAAGTCTATACTACGTAATGTACCTGTACGTATATTATCGCGACTAATTTCGCTATAGGTTCGGTAACCATGCTCTCCTCTGCAGATGACATATATTTATTTATTTATTTTTTCAATATTGTTATTTTGTTTGTCGTTTTATTATTTTTGGTTTTGTTTTTTTTTTTTTCATTCCCGTATTACAGTTACCATCGGCGTTTGATTTAATTAAAAATTTATCTCGTCATTCGCATTCTCCCGCAATCGTACACTGCGCGGTTATCCTCTCGTCTCTTTGAAGTAGATAGGTATACCACATAACTATACCGATCGCAAGTTGTGTACGTCAATCCGCATTGATTCGATGAAATTAAAATTTCTGGCAACGCGCGTTATATATCATGTAACGGATGTATAGAATGCTTCAGAAATATTATTCGTACACACCCGCAGCTTCAATCGATTTATCGCCGAATTGCTGCACCCCTTCGCGTGTATGTAGGGTAGTCGTATGTAATAATAAATTACACGCGTATGGTTTTTTCCTATTTACGTATGTCTGCTGGTTTTGAATTTAAATTTCGATTTTTATATCAATCACCGCTCAGTTACGTTAGCGATGGTTTTTTCGAATTTTGCTATTTTGGTTGGTAGATTAAAATCTGATCCTTCTACGTACGAAATATGCGTGTGTATAATTTTGACGCGACGTTGATTCGCCACATTCCTTCTGAATAAGACCAGCTGTTTATATATTACTTTAATTACTTTCGCTCGTGCAATTAACATAATTAGTGAGCGTAAATTTCTTCGTAAGAACGCGCGTGACTCGCTATTATATACCTATACGCGACGTACTTACCTTCCAATTTTTATATACCTCTACAATGTACATACTTTTATATGGTGTTCACGTACATGCTTAAAATTTTCACGCTGCGGAGACGTTTGGTAACAAATGAAAGAGACATTTTTTAAAATATCGTTATTGAAAGAACGTATCAACGTTTGACCGTGGATCGTCAAAAGTATGAAAAAAAAAAAAAATTAACCGACGCTCGTGGAAATTATACGAAATAATATATGAAAGAATGCAGACGCAAATTCAGGAAATGAAAATTTTTTAATCGTATAAATCATGTTACACATACGTTTTTAAGTGTGGAAGTGAAAATATACGTGTGTACATCCGCATCGGGAATAAAAGCTTGAATTTTGTTCATACAAAGGTTGTAAAAGTTGCGCTTTCGTTTAAAAATTCCCAAAAGATTCTTCTACGCCCCGTCGAATTACATGGTTTACGTACAGCTACCCTTTATGGATCTGTATACATGTATAAAGTACATAAACTTACGGGGGCATATTGGGTGGCGTTAAACTGCCGTTGCATCCAGGTTTTACTCGGATATCCCGAACGTCCCTGAGGAATATATGTGTACGTACATAGGTGTAGTTTGTCCTGGGCATTTACCCAGGAAACTGGTCGCGTGGGGAAAAAAATTACACCCGTTTCCCTCTACATTTTTCAAAGTTAAAGCGAATCTTGATTCTCGGACATCGAAGATAATTAAGTAATCGGAAATGACGATGTAAAAATAAATTAGATTTCGTATCGGAGCCGCGAAAAATGTCATTCAACGGCCGTGGTCTGGATATTACAGATGAATTATAACGAATCGAGATAAAAGATTAAAATGCGAATCGAGAAAATATTAAATTTAAAAAATTGAGACAAACGCTATACTTGACGAAACGGAAACTGCAGCTTTGAATGCAGGCTGCGCTCCAGTTTCAAGCGTATAGGCTTTGCGCGCTGCGAGTGTGTAATATCAACCGAAAGAAACTCCAGAAACTTGCTTTAGTGTACATATGTACGTACACGTGGGTATATAATACGGGTACATAGGTATGTACGAAAGTTTTCTCCGCTGCAGCAACCATTTCAAATGAAAACCGGATACCTACCCAACTCTCTCGGTCATCGGTGTTCCGAATTATACCCGCGGAAGCAAAAAATCTACATAATTTTGGCACCGAATATAATTTCAATCCTTGGCTCCGGATTTGAGAAGATTTTTTCGAAAATTCTCACCGTTTTTCAAAAGACCTGGTTCATTCAACGAATGGAAAAAATTGCGGGCTGCTTGCTAAATAACTTCAACGCCGAATTTTCGTCGTTTGAGTCTTTTTCAAAATAACTCAAAAACTGAGGATAACACGACGTTCGAAATACTCAATTTTTGGGGAATCACACGATCCACGTACACGTACAGTTTCGTTAGATTTTCGAGAATATCTGGTGGGAGAGAACTATTTTCGCTGCGTGAGTTTTCCGTTCAAAGTTCTCTCTCTGGAAAAGTTATGTAATACGTGGATGGCCTCTACCACTCTCTCGAATAGTACGGTGGAGCAGGTATACAGAAATACGTACGTATACACGTCGTCTTTTCCTCCCCGTAGCTGCAATAAGTTTCACGTTACCCGCCCTGATAAAACAAATTACCGGTAAGTCGATAGAGCTTGGAGGGGCGAAGAAGCACTAGCAAAAGCAAAAGCAAAAGTCGAAGCAGAAGCAGAAGCAGAAGCAGAAGCAGAAACAGAACCAGGAGGCAGAAGCAGGTACAGGAGCTCCGGTGACGTTCGCTGTCCAAGTTCCTACAGGCGTATAGTATTGCTTACACTCCTTGCACCGTGGAAGGCGAGTACGTCGGGGGTAACGCGTATAACCTGCCTTCGCACACTCATGGCGAGAGTTACGGTGAACCGCTAAAAACCTACGGCGTTTGGAATTTCTGCAGCTGGATCGCTGTCGACGAACCTCGCGCGATACACAACGACGGTATACGTGTACGTGCCACCATTTTTATATTCTTCACTCTCTCTCGCTCAATTTTGTGTAATCGCGTGCTTTATACGGTTCTACGTGCCACTACCGCGGCAAGGGTAATCGCACGGCTACTCGAAATCCAGGGGAGGCTACGCACGAGCCCTTCTCTCTGCCGCCTCCGCTGCGCTGCAGGTATTACCGTTGTTCAGGGGTAGAAAAAAAAAAGGAGGAAAAAAGGTAAAGAAAAAATAAGGACTTTATTGTACCCGCTGCATCTGTAGAAAATCACGCGGAAACCGGTGATCCTGAGGAATGTACACGTATGGCAATCTTGATTTGATTTCTGTGATCGCAGATTTTGGAGGGAAATTTTTCGGACGAACGTGTTGTAACGTTGAGAAGATCAAAAATCGACGGGGTTCGATTTATTACCGGATATACGTTCCGTCCCATTATCGACGCGATTATACCGATTGCACGGCGGTGGTAGAGGTTTGATTTATTTTGTTTAAATGTGATTCAAGTTTTAAAATTCACGATTCTCCCCAGCTCATTGTCTCACCACGTTCCGCGCCGCGAGCTTGCACGTATAAAACGTCCGTTATTCATACATATTATATACCGCAGTTGAAACATGCGATCATAATCCCTCAGTTTTATTCGGCTTTTAATAGAGAAGCGTTTGTTATTTGATTTTGCTTTTCACGGGCTTCCCAGCTGCAACTGGACCGCGGGAAAGCGTACATGCTAGTATTTAATATACGCTGCAGCGCCTGCAGCACGTGTCGTATAAAATTCTATTTTTGTCTGATTTTTTTACGACAAAATGTCAAATACGCGCGGTAATCAATCCGTCGATCCTCCCGAAAAATTTAACGATTCGCGTATGCATTTACCATTCGCACACGTGTATTCCGAAATTTCGATCAATTGCGAAAATTCCAATCTCCCACGTATGAATTGCCGCTACTCCTATTTTTTTTTTTTCCTTTTTTTATCTCACTCCTAATCATATGTGAAAAGTTGTTCAATATTTTGAAAATATTTTTCCACACACGTTTCGAACTTTACTTATATTGAAAATTAAACTGTACAACTTTGAAAAAACTTTAATACTCGCATCAGCTACGCCATACGTGAAAATCTGAGGAGAAGGAAAATGAAAATCCAATTTCATGTCAATCCGTTCACGTTTGAATACGAGGGTTGTAAAAATAACGTGAAATAAAATAAAGGCAAAACGATGAAAAAATGTGAAAATTTTTACGGTCTAGAAAAGATCCTGGAGAATGTTGTGCGTGAGATCGATGTGTAATTCTCGCCAAAGTATGTATATCTATTTCACACACATTAGGAACAGAGAGACCAGCGGATCAGGTTTCACTTTGTACAGAAAACAAAAAAATTTTTAACTACATCTCACCTCGATGTAATCAAATGAATTCGTGCAAACCAGAGAGACAAGAGATGCTGAAAACTATGAGTGCGTTATACACACCTGTATATCTACCTAGTTCGCACGCATTTGAAAACTTAATTACCGAACGTTGAGTTGTAGGTAGACGGTCGTGTATACACATACGTATGCGCGCATACGTGTACCTGCACGTGTAGTGAACGGACTGGTTTCCGGCACTGAGCTTATCACAGTTTAGATTTCACGTACACGTAATCAAATGAAACAATTAGGCGCTGCGTCATTTCTCCACCTCTCTTATTTCTCTTTGCAACGTGCGATTAGGTATCCGCAATTACGATACGTTGAAAAATTTCAAGTACCCGAAATTTCAATTCCAGCCTTTTCGTGTTATTTTCCAAAATGTTGCGCGCCTGCAGTGAAACTTAAGTTTGCATATCCGCTCACCTGCATTGATAGGATCGGTAGGAAAAAAAGGAGAAAAAATAACGCGACAGGATTATGGTTGCGCACGTAGTTATATATACGTACGTATAACCGTGGCATTTTACCAACTTTGCAGCTGCATATAGCGGGACCAGGCTGAAAGCGTTAGTTGTGTTGCGAATGTAATTTACAACTTATTTGTAGAGTACCTCGTTAAAAGAGAATCCGCGATTGAATTTGTTCAAACAAATTAAGCGCACTCAGCTTCAAATATTGCTTTATTGCAAGTAGAAATTGTATCGTTGTAGGACGGTTGATTCTCGTTTTATTCCACACACCTGTAAAGTTCTGTGTACATTATTTTTTCGTACAACAACGCACGAAACGGTTTCTGAAAATTTTTTCAAAAGCCAGAGGAACGATCGATCCCATCGAAATTTTCTCGGACGTTGTCGATGGGGTATGCGCCGAATTAATGCGCTCATCTTGTGCCGCTAAAAATGTCTAATCATCCATACATTTAATCGTTAACATAAATTACTCTCTATGTAATATATACCACGTAGATATGTAACGTACGTTCACATACTAGGCTGTTCTACTTTTACGGAGGAATTATTTTAATTTTGTTCATTACGTGTACACGACGTTGCTACACCGCGACCGCTCTTGAAGTTCTACATTGATTGATCGATCGGTCGTACGGCAGACGTGCATCGATTTCATCAAGACTTTAATCCGATTGCTAAAGCCAGCGTAGATTATTGGTAATCTGTTCGATTGTTTCAATAGCGATTAGGTTCAGATTTGAGTTCAGTTATTGAAAATGAATTGATTGGATTATGAATTTTCGAAACTTAAATTTGTCTTTTATACAAAATTCGAGATACCCAAAATTGAACCCAATCAAAATGCGTAGGAATTTGCGGTGAGGCGTACGCGTTCGATAGCCAGACATCAGGTAATCCAAAATAATCGATTAGCAAAATTGAAAAATATAAGAACTATGTCGAACGACCGAACTAATCTATTTTACGAACTCTGTAACACGATTATGGAACCCAACTTCTCGCCGATCAACGACGCCTGCGCATCTTTACTTAAATTATATATCACTAAAGTATACTTTACTTTACTTGGGAGAGGAAAAAAAAAATCATAATTGATTATCGACGAAGGACTAATATTTTGGAACTAATAATTCGGTTCTTTTATATTTTTTATTTCGTGCATCGAGATCGATTACTTTAGATTCTGGCTCATATAATTTCGACTATATCAACGTCATTTTTATGGCTCCCTATATATCGGTTAATTTTACTTTACCTTATACTTTATAAGGTTTTCCGAACCTTCGGGATATATGTGTACTTATATAGCCTCGTATATTACATCGGTCTGCAAGGGACGTCCTATAATCCACACGTTCTTTCACTTCTTTTTTTCTCCGTCCTCTCTTAGCTGCGGTAAAAGGCAAGTAAATGATACTTTCGATCGAATCAGACGCGCGTATCGGCGTAGATCGGACGATATCAACATCCCTACATTCGGTGTAAAAACTGTACGTTTCGCAATTTTATACGTAGATTGTAAAGCTGAGAAAATTCCATCTTCGAATATCGCCGCGATGGCTGTAACTGGCTAGGCTGCAGGCAGATTGTGCAGATTCAATTTTACATTTATTCACAATTTATTGCTCCCGAGATTATTATTTTTTATACACCCAATCACGAATATACGTGTACAGTGTGGGAAATTTTGTAATCTCGTTTCAATCTCCGTAGTCAAGTCGACCGAATTATCATTATCGTTGTGATTTTTTTTTTTCTACAATTTTATTTCAAAATTTCATCGGTTTATCGATTGTTCATTTTTCTTTCACAAATCACTTATCGATCCCCGTATATGGTAAATCGGATGATATGATTTGTTGGGCTATTAAACAATATAGCTGTGAACAATTTCGACCAATATTATATATATAAAGTACGGGGGTAGGTATATGTTTAATAAATGTATGTACATCGAGAACGCATACCATCCGATGGTATTTATTGTTAAGCTCTGAATTGTTTAATTATAGTGCACTGGGCGTATGATAAACCCCCTCTTCTTCCACCTATGTATACGGCAGGTATTACAAATTAATATCAATTGTGGACCTGAAACCGACAGCCATTTAATATTTGCCAAATATCCATCTCTCGAAAACATATATGGATGTACAGTGTACGTTCATACTTCGCTTACATTTTCAGTTATTCAACGACGTGAAATAAGTCGGATCGAGAGCTAAAATCACCATTCATAAATATGCATACAGTATAGAGAAAAGTTCACATGTAATTTAAATCTATACGTATAAACGCAGTAGGTGAAATTCGTTTGAGATGAAGTAAACTGAAAAATCAGAATAGGAATAAATAAATAAAAAATTAGAAAATTGAAAGTATTTAATCATGGGAATTAACTATTGAAATTTTTAACAAAAGTAACTAGCTAAAAAATATATTCCAAATGATAAATCATTGTCCCAACATCCTGATTTTTTTAATGTAAAAAAAGAATTTTTTAAGGTATCCAATTAACTTTCTAATCGCGGGGAAGATTACCAGACTCTTTTAGAAAAAGTGTGAAATTTCTCTGCGTCAAATGCGACGTGTCTAACAATATCTAAGATACTATTTTTATACAATTAATTTGGATAACTCTCGTCTCAGATTCGTATGGAAAAAGTGAGGTGATTGATAAAAAATATTTGACAAAAGTCAAGAAACAAACGGAAGGATATTTAATTCGATACGATTTTTGGGGACCTGCAGCAACCCAAATGTCGTATGTTCGTACTTACGTACGTATCCGTTAGAATGCCCGCGCGTTATAATCTTACGAAAGCATGAAACCGTTCTGAATCTGATTCTGAATGTCTCGCGGGTTGGGCCCGTGGGAAAACAGACACAACTCGTGATTCTGATTTTACCGTCTCACGTGGGTTGGTATAATATGTATATAGAATGTTCATAGAAGTGTTAAGAACGAGCCTGCTGCCTGGTCGTCGTTTGGTAATAAGCTTACGGAGACCATGTTCCATTGCATGGCCATTGTTAATTGATACCTTGCCTCGCCCAAGTTCCAGAGTAAATTCTAAACAGCAACTAAAACTACCCCATTATATACATCGACGTCTATACCTACCCAGACGCTATAATGCAACGACGCTCTATAATAACGATTGCTCCTAACATCCAAAATGAATAATGAACAACACCCGGAGACAACTTATTGTCAGACCGAAGACAAAACCAACTTGCCTTTCGTTTCGTTTCGTTTCATTCCGAACGAGAGATGGGAAGACGAAAAGGTCGTCGATTTCTGACCGATTTGACGTTAATATCGATTCGAAAATCATTTAATCTCAAGTTATTTAATCAATTAGTCAGGGTAACTTACATACACGTACACTGCACAGAGGCGATGGGTATACGTAAGGGTATGGATATATACTTATGTGTATGGAAATTCTACTAACAAGGGATGAACTTTTGCTATTCAGTTTGTACCGTGAATTAACAAGTTTCAACGTTTCGTTCCTTTGTGATTAGGTTCTAAAGGATATTAATATTATTATCGCCGCACAGTGTGGCCTTGTTATATATTTCTACGTATATACGCTGCAATTTCAAATTTGAATGATACAACCGGGAAACTTTGTATGAAAAAGAGGAAAAGGTAAGAAGAAATTATAGTAACAGTGATAATAATGCATACCGCACGTGCATCACGAGGTCGCTAATTTTTGGAGAAATTCCGTACACCGCGAGGACGTGAAAAACTTTCCGAACTGTCGGGTATATTTGCGAAGGTATTTACTCGGGTATTTACCGATATCGCGTGAAAATTGAAAGTGACGATTAATAGCTAGATTATGGTCAGCTCACGTGTATGTTATAAACGGGAGTAGAAAGCATCGCGGAAAAATATTGATACAACAATTTCGTTCGTCAAAATTTCAAACCAGATTTCATTTATTCAAATCGAATCGTTTCGGACGATTCGATTTCATGACGTGAAATATGAAGCAAAAAAAAAAAAAAAAAAACATAGCTATCGACGCTAATCAGAAAATCTGTCTTACGCACCCACGACTATTACATGAAAATGAATAATTATTCATGGCATGAAATAACGACGACGATTTCGGAAATTGTTAATTGCAAATTCGGACGGAATATTTGTAAAATGGACGTATTTAAATATGATGTTTTTTTGTTCCTTTCATTTTCCACGTTTCACATCGTTCTACACGTAGCCATAAGTACGTAGAACTCGTTCGTTCGCTGCAATGCTTTCGACAATCGTTGCATCGTTACACTTGTACAACAAATTTTAATTGAATCGACGATTATTATTCGATATGTGTGTTTTGAAAATCCGATCTTCCAAATACCGCGATCTGTGGAACGAGTTTTTTCCTTTTCCCTTCCAATTTTTAACACAGTCGAATCCAAACGACGAAGTAGGCAGCATAATCGTTCTCTCTTCACGTCTCGCGAACGGTAAATTTCAAATGGAATGACATCGGACGATAAATCTTAATTAGATGTCTTATGTATCGCGCTTCCTTATTTCTCGGTAGCCGAACGAAAAAATGGAAATCCAAGGTACGAAAAAATAATCTAAATGAAATCGAATACCTTTCGTGAGATCTCTTGCAAAAATAGACACGTAATTACCTTATATACATTTATGCGTGTTTATGGTTTCGGTAAAGTTTAAGTGAAAGTAGTTCTCTGCAATAATTCTTATTGTAGCTCGTAAAAACTGATAATTAGACCAGGAATGAGTAAAATCCCCGCACACAATGAACTCGCGAGGAACAAAATCTATGCATAGGTATAATTCAATGAAAGTTATTCCGTTTAACTCGTACGTTTTCAATTCCGTTGGAAGTGCGATTGCTATATGAAGTATTAAAATAATATCGTGCACTCGGTCATTTGCACCGACTACACGTACGTACAGCTGATGAACAATCAAAATTGAAGGAAAACGTCGGGCGATATAAAAATTGTTTCACCTTATGTGGAGAGTAATTTTCTTTCCTTTTTTTTTTCGTTCATTCGTTGATTTTTCTTCCTCCTTTTGCCATTTTTGGCTATCGTTTTTGTTTCAGGAATTAATCAGGGTGCTATGTATGCATTATATTTTACCTATATACGTACCTAAAACTAGCCGTATTAATAAGTGCAGGGTTCTATTTTTCTAGACTAAATATATCCTGCTGCTCTCCATGGCAGGCCTATAGGTATACTATATATCATATACGGAAATACATATACGTGGAATATACAGGCATGGTGGTACCACTTTGCCAGCTTTTTCAGTCTGCTGTTCGTTTCAATTTGGTGTTTACACGCCAAATGTATAAATAGCAATCAGCAACGAACCTCCCTTTTATGCGGCAGGTTGCAGGCCGCATGGCATTGGTTTTAGCCACAAAAAATAAATTTCCTGCTGCAAACTTATGGCTGATTCGATGCTCGTTTATTACTTTCTGCGGTATAGCGTTGATTTTTTTTTTTTTCTTTCTTTCCTTTCCTTTTTTTTTTTTTCAAATACCCACGGTCTTTTTTTCAACCCTCGTAATGCAACCGGAATAATAAACCATCCGCGGAGTTGTAGATTATATTTACGGTCATTTTTCGACTGCGGTACAACATGATGGTGCACTGCAGTTGCCGCTACTGTTTCATGGTGTCCATCATACGTGTATCAGTTGTTATCATCGAATATATGCTGCTCATGCCTTTATGGAAAACTTTATGGGAGGCAAAATATTGATGAAAATTCATTTTTTCATGATTTTATGAGAAAAAATGATTATCCTATGGAATCCGGTCTAACATTTCCAACTTACCAGAGCTGTACTCGGAAGTGACATTAGGAAATGGGGGAAAAAATCTTCATTCATGGCTCCCAAAGTTGCTATTTCAATCTGTTTTAGTCATAGCTCAATCTAGTCGATGAATGTGATAGTTTCTAGAGGATTTTCTGGAGCTAGTACCTCGCATTTCATTTCAGAAAAATGACGACACGGTGGTGCGTCGTATACCCGATGGCGAATCATGTACTATGTAATTTAAGAATATACGCCATAGAAACGATCCACACCTAGTCTTGCATAATTTTATATATGATCGATATACTATACAAATTTGTAGTCGCACACCGTAGCGTCGCACACAAAGCATTTATACGTACAATATTGGTACGTCAAAGCCACGAGAAAACTGCATTTGGTCTTGTGAACGAACGATCGTTGGGTAAAGCTTCACCATCTATACGTAGGCGTATAACCGTTTGCAGTATGTCGCAAATCTGTGCACGTATATATACTTCCCTTGCCTTTGTGGTTTAATTGAAGCAAATATCTGATACAGGCGTTTTATTCTCACGTAGAGTGATGTGAAACGAAAAAATTCATTTTTCTCCGTTCCTTTTTCCCCCCTTTCGTTCGTATCATTATATTTTCATTTTTATTAATTACATCACTTTGCACAAAGATGATCAATTTTCAAATACGTAGTGTACATATTTTTCCAATCACATAAACGCATGTCCATAGAAACCGTCAATTTTCAGTTTTTTCATCTTCTCTCTCGTCGGACGAGTCGCCCGCGGTTTTAAAAAACAGAAAAGCTCTCTCACGGGACGCAGGAGGGAGGTAACGCGTCTATAACGTTGACAAGGAATTTCACGCTCAAGTGTTTAGTTGGCTGCTCGTGATGGTTCAGCCTGGGTGTACCGTATACTATATGCAAATTATCGTGACTGCCCTCATCTCTTAGCTGATTGGGGTCGTGCACACCCCAAGTTGACGAGGTTCTCATTTGGAAATACTTACCAGCTAACTGCAGACGTACGTATCGCAATCCCGTACAGAGAAAACTTGGAAAGAGCATCGCCGGGGCCAGACTATAGTCGACATTTTCCTCGGGGTTATTTTCTGTTAGGGAAAGGTAGTATAGGTATAGGATAATACCGAAGCTGCAGCGCGCCGGCAACAGCGTTAATATACCCTATATACCTATTCGGTAAATACGTGATTCGTAAACATAGATCTACTTACGTTCTCACGCGGTATGCATATACTTACTCGAAGAGTGAGAAAAAATTAGACACTGGAAATCAATCGAACATTTTTTCTTTCTTTTTTTTTCGATCGATCGTCCTTTGCCCTGTTAGATTTTTATTACAGTTGGAATAATGAAAAATTTTTCGCTACTTTCACGTTCATTTTTTCTCTCTTCTTTCCGCTGAACTAACTTCGTGTTCTCGAAAAATATAATACGAAACTATATTCCTTCTCTTTGAATCCTACTTTTTTTTCTTAATTTCTTTTTTTTTTTTTCATATCTTTTGCATAAAACTGCGAGGCGGATGAGCATAAATTGACCCAAATACCGTCTACAGTAACAATCTGAATAGGTTCGTTATACGGACTCGACTACACAGTCTCGTAATTGCTAATGTAACAGTTTTTCAATTCTTGTAAACAATGCACAATCATCGACACGCTGCACAAATAAACGTATAGGTATAGCTTACGATCGACACAATCCATGACCGTGTATAATTCCGTTAACAAATGTGCAGTGGAATAATCATTGAATAGGATCCACCTCTTCCGCGAGTCTCTATGGGTACCTACGTGCCGTTTTTGATTTTTTTTTTTCACCACCCGTCCGTACACCCGATTTGATTTACAATAAATAGAATTAGGTTTACGTTTGTCCTTTATTTCCTTCGGTTCGTGTGTAATTTTATTCTCGTCCCCCACCCCATTTTTTCGACAGACCTCAGAAAATATTGTCAGTTGCATTTTCGTCCCATCGATCAATTTGCCCCCAGCGTATAAGAGGATCGGGACGTATAAATTTTCAATAACGCAGAAAAATAGGGGAAGGAAAAAAAAATTATTAAACAAATGAAAAAAAAAATTGATGCAAAAGGAGAAAATGAAAAATGATGAATATGAAGTTTGTTCCTTGTACACATAGATAACAAGTAGGTGGTACATACTACGTGTTACCAAGCTTCTTTCAACAGCTTATGTCCTACGATAGATTGCGAGTAAACAACGTTATTATCAAGGCGAACGGTACGAACATAGGTATGTACGCACGCTTTTATGCAGATGATCGTCGTTCTTTACTCGGTACGGTGTGCGCCTGGAACTTTATTTTGATGAAAAAAATTTTCAGACAATAACGCCGCTGACTTTGACCAAGGACGAGAAGCAACGCTTGGCCGCGAGCCAACGCCGTATCGGTTCGAAAATCCGTTTCGAAGTCCCCTCGCGTTTTCTTACCGAGTTCCGCTCACCCCTCGCGTCGAAGAAGTCGTCCGCTCATTTTCCCGCGTATCGTGCGCGAAATGCATCCGATTGATCGAACGCGGGCCTACCCCCTTCCAGCAATCGGTTCCGCATCATCCACACGTGTACCCAGAGCACCAAGAATTCCGAAGTACGGAGTACAGACGGAGTACCCCGACACAGAGTACAGAGATAGATACAGATAGAAATAAACTCAGCGGAGCGCAAACGCGTGATAAAACAATCCTTTGCTGTACAACATATATTATACGTATACGTAGGTAGGTAGGTATATACACTGCATGCGATATTTTGTTGCAAATTGCAGCGAGTCGTACCTACATGTACGCGAAACAACCGCGTGCCGTTGCCGGTGCCGCTGCGGTGTGCAATGTAATGAAATAATATTCTCCTCTTGCGTTTACGTTATACGTATACCGCGATTCACTTCACTTGCTGTCCTCGTATCTATCGCGACTATTTCCGTGTATGCGTGCACGTTATAAAGCTGCACTCGACGCGAACCCTAAAGCCAATATCATATGCGTTTCTACGCCGTGTACTACTGATATATTATTACGGATATATCGGGTCTCTTTATACCTCCTGCAGCCTCTCGCTTCAGTGGAACGTAGAGTCGATCTAATACCCCGGCAATAATGAGTACGATCGGATCCTACCTACCTACCTATCTACCTATTCTACGCGAATATAGGTACACCGCGGAGTTCTCCCTGTGTACGCGTATTATCATAAGTATAATATCTCGTCTTTGTGACTTTGGAAACGCAGGCGGTTCATCTGTGTGAAAGGAAATCGTACGGAGTAAAATATCTTCCGGTTGCATTTCCGCAGTTCGCTCGGATTTAGTTATTCCCGTGTCATTGTACGTACGTGTGTGTTACACGTGAGCTACGTACAACGCTAGAACGCACGTGCGATAACGAGGAGCGTTTATAATTATGCCAAAAGTATCGCGATCTTACCGATGAGAAAAACCGAAGGGAATATTGTACGTAGAATTTTCACATCCTCACCTGTTCAATTTCACATTTATTTTCCGTTGATGAAATACACCTCGTGTACTTTCTTGTGAAATTACATTCGATTTAATAACGATTTATTTTCGGATTTTCACGAGAATTATGATGAGAAAAATCGCTGAAAGTCGCCTACCTGTAGCAATCTATCGTGTGTCGATCGAAGTGTGTTTCTCAGGTGTGCGTAGCTTTCTCAAGTATATCTAATTACTTGGAGATTTCCTATACCCTATAAGTTGAGATACTAACAGACAATTACTCCACCTAGCCTTACCTTCGAATTACCTCTGCAAAATTCGTACAGTATCCACGAGTAATTTATACTTTCGAAGATCACGGTTCGATCGCGATTCTTACCTCTGTGAAGTTAAATAAAGCGGAGCTAAATAGAGTGTGACGAGATGAAGTGAAGTAAGTAATTCTCTTCGAAGATCGAATTTCGTTATGCAGGGTTACGTAAATTCGTTTCATTATACCGTGCCGGATATGTACGTAGCTATGACGAAAAGAATTCGAAAAAATTATCCTCGTGGATTTATCGACAAGGATCAAACGCCCCCGGGTGTATTAGAAAATTTTGCAACCTCCGTTTACAATAAAAATGCTTCGAACGCTCTTTTTTATTCCACGATGTGCACAACTATGCGGAGACAATGTCAATGTAATTCATCATTTCTTTTTTTTTTTTTTTCTCTTCTCTTCACGCCTCGAACAGATGAAGGATCTTGTGAAAAAATAATTGTTCAAGTACGCTGTAGGTATATTATTATTTTGTATATTTTAAAATCATATATACAAATGTGTACAGATGTGAGAACGAGATTCTCGGTGAAACGCGAACGGTTCAAAGAGCCATTAATTATACCGCGGGATTTTAGATATACGATATACACGAAACGGCCTTGGGAGGTTGCAAGCTGTAAATACAGCGGATGTGGCACGTCCTTGTCCATGAAGACGCTGCCAAAGCCAAACCGCTTCGGATGCATTTAACGTACCTCGCGGGCGATGAGAATTATCGGACCTTCTTCTGGAGGTGAAAGCTGGGCCGAGCCGGACTTCTGTTGTAAACGTGTATTTAGTAAATCTACAACTACGGTATATCGTCTCACAAAGTATGGCAGACACGTGTGCGTGATCGCGGATCACGGACCGTTTTGCACTCTCGTCATTTTATTTCATATTCTTTTTTTTTTCGTTACTTCTGAATACCTGCTCACATCCAACGCAATTATACGGCACGTAGTACGACGGTCGCGCCGATTTGGAAATTTTTTTCTCGATCGAGATCGTGATCGTTCGCTGGATAAAAAAAAAAAGATAGGAGAGGAAAAATTCATGAGCGGTACGCGCGTCACTTTTGTACAGATATAATATGGAAATCCTCTCAACCGTTTACAAAAGTTTGCACAAAGTGCGATATCGACGTAAAAACTTGAGTAGCGTTCGAACCACTTTCCGCAACGGTTCGAACTGAAAATTGAATTTATATTTCTTCGGATTTTCAACGATGTACAATAAAAGAGAAAAGTGTCGGGATGCATTTCTCTTATCCTCCGCACTATAAATAGCGACAAGTTGTCGCGAGTACTTAGCAATATCGCAGCCCGTGTATAGCAGCGAATCGAAGATGTAACGTACAACCCGTCAAGAATTGCGGTATTCATTTATTTATTTATTTATTTGACGATAAAAAATTGTATTTTCATATTGTTTTATCGTTTTTCGCATTTATATGTATACGTATGATACAGGTATAGGCCGTGGGGAGTGAAGTGTGTAAAATATACAGAACGATGAGATAAATAATAATACTTTTTCATTCGTTAGTGCTGATTCGATCACGTCGAATCACTGGCTCGAAGCTTCATTTTGCTTTTCACGTATTTCATATATATCGGTTGCAGAACGAATTATTTTCGTTTGTATAAACAAAGCCAAAACTTGAAAGGGAAATTTTAATTATTCATACTAGTTTACACGCCTCGGGCTCGCGTCTGTCAGGAAAGATGATTTTGTTCCACGCGCTTCCAGCTATCCATTGATTAACTCTTGTCCGTTGCACATTTGGCTAAGGGCGACGATAAATTCTATCGCAAAAAAATAAAAAATAGGAAGAAAGATAGATAAAGAAGAGCAAAAAAATATTTCAAACTATAATTAAGAATATCATCGTACCTTCCGGGTTGCTCGCTACGCCCGACCTGTTAATTTCATCCGATTCGTCGGTCTGTGCGAGTTTGAAACCGATGGGTTGTTTCAAAATTGGAGAAGAAAAAAAATAAACGTTCATCGAACGATCGGTGAATTTCGAGAAGTGACTCGGTGTCTATATCTGATGGTTCGTTAATCCAACTAAAGTATCACTTTCAAACTTGGCGAATACCGTAGGATACTCGATATACGTATCAAGAGCTGATTGAACAGATTTCTTGAAACCTGCGGCGCGGGAAAGTTGAACGCATCTCGTATGCGATGAGGGGGATGATAACGAGAATTCGCAAGTTCTCGCCTCTCGTTTAAATACGCTTTGGGGATTACTTATCTACTCTTCGGTAAAAACCTACCACCATTGCCAGTTCTCTGGTTGTGAGTCACCAAGAAACGCGCAACATATATTGCAATCGACCATTTTCCAAGCCGCATGAAAGAGGGAGATTCTTTCATCTGTTACATTTTTTTTTTTTCCATTATCACCGAAACTCCGGTTTTCTTGCGCATTTTATTTTATATCCGATCGATATATTGGAATCATTATCGTGACTTGACCATGTAGAAACAAAATCAAAGAAAATTAATAACTATTACTGTAACATGCGGTTGGTTTTCATGCACTTATACCGTAAGTGCGTGGTGAGAAATAAAAACTATGACTAAAAATGCCTCCTTCAAAGTTGAATGAAAAATCGTATACGCAATGTCGCGACGTGTATAATATTCTCTATATATTTTATAAAGTGAAGGAAAAAAAATAATTTTTCCTTTACATAAAAGCCTCGCTATATATTCACCATGTACATAACGACGAGGACGACGAATGAAGTAAAGAGTACGCATAGGTACCTCGAGTTTCAAATTGTTTCTTATTCACGGCAAACGCACTTATACTTAAATGCATACCAGCTATCCACCAACTCGTGCGAACCGCACATGTGCACCGCTACAAGACTTCACTCCGTGCACCCACATCCTATGTGGTTTCATAGTTGTATGGTAAAACAATGAAATTACTAAACTTCACCTAATTTTATATCAACTAGGCATATCAACTCGTAGACGCTCGACGAGTATTGTACAATTTCAGTTCTTACATTTATACGCCCGTTTTTGCATCCCCTCTCGTTCCAAAAAACCAATAAAAAATGCGAAAAGGAAAACAATTTGCATAACGCAATTGGAACACATAATTTCTGATGATACAGACGTATGAATGTACAATGCACCGCATCGTTCGATTCATTCCCGCCCTGCAAAGGGAGATTTTTATTTTTTCTCACATTTTCGTTTGTTCTTCCGAAAAGAGGGAGAATAAAAAATAATGTTTCAGCGACTAAAAATAAAAAAATGTGATGAAAAAATAAACAGCAGCGTTGCTAGAAACGATTTTTTTTTCTTCCTTTTCTCTTCTCCTCGTTCGACAGCGAAATTGGATGTGTAAAAACAAGGTGTTCGCGAGTCGCTTGGACTACCTGATTACCCGATTCCCTGATGGATTCTCTTTTACCGTTTTCCTTTCGAATTTCCACCGTCGCACTACACACACATGTACATGTATACGGGTACGGCATATATACCTGTCGTCAAACCCTGCACCTGGTTTTCTTCTATACCCCTTTTCAAAGTTTATCGAGCCTCGTATCGCACCCTCGACCCGTTTTAGATAAACGTTTTTCATACTAAATTGTTTGGATATACCTGTATACACACGCAGTCGGGTATATAATATTAACAAGGGAGCACTGAAGAAATTCGTTCAACGGAAAAGTGCGACCCGCGAGCACCTGGTGCTGTTTTTGAAAATGAATTTTTGTTTCCTCATATTTTACCATCGCATGTTATGTAGGTATGCACGATACAAATTATATCTAAATTTGAATGGATTTGATAAATAAAAAGTAAACGCATTGAACAAGTATAGAAAATAATGTCGAACTTAGTTCATTAAGAATAAAATAAAATCAAGTAAAGTAAAGCACACAAAACGTGAAACAAAAATAAATCTGAGAATAACAAATTTAAACTCGTCTCAATTTTAATTAGCACACTGTCACCTCGGCATTTAATTATACTAATTAATTATTTCACTTGCTTGTTTAGGCGCGTGTTCACATAGAATTTGTAGGTGATGTAGGTGATGTATAGATGTATATATATATACACTAATTTGTATGTAAAACTAAACAAATTATACACTCAAAAGTAGCTGTCTGATACAATATAACTTATAACTGCACATAGGTAAACGTAATCCCCAGCTAATCACTTTTTCCGATTATTACGTTATAACACACACGCGTGCGTTTGACCGTGTGCAATTAAGTCAGCCGTTAGTCGATAGCTAATTTATAATTCTATTCGCTGCAATCATCGTTATTCAATAATCGAATGTATCGGGTCAAAATTATCAAAAACTACGGCAATGAGAGTTTTTGATTTTTCTTTTTTTTTTTTTCTCGTTCAATACCGTAAATTCCCATGATACGTGTTCGATTTGCACCTCTTTTATACGCACGTAATATAACATAGCTTCGGGTGTACATAGAGTTTAAGAAACTACTTGTTTTTCCATAATTTGTTTCGCCGTCTGCGAATAACTTTTATTCTCGAAGAATTTTATTTTCCCCTCTTCCTCGTTCATTTCCGTTTGACGAATATATTTTCGAGCAGCTCCTTGGTGATGACGCGATGCGGCCTCGTAGGGCTTTCGGTGGGCCTCTGATAAAGGCGACTGTTGATCACGTAGAGCTTTGGACTCAATTCGCATCTCACGTTGAACCACCAATCGCACACGAAAACTGCTTGGCTGAATTGCGTGCCGTTCGGACATAGAAAACTAGCTTGTCTACCGTCTATGTCGCAGTAATGCCAGCCTTGACACCTCGTTTCGACGTCCGCGAAGAAACCCGGATAAGGTTGATCGTCGCAGTAGAAATTCGTGTATGGCACTTTTCCAAGGACCGGATAGTCCGTTCCCGGTCTCCCTGTAGAGAAAACGAAAATTATCGATCAAAAATTAATAAATAATAAATCATTCGGCTCGTTGAAACGACAGACGTAAAAGAGATAATGTTTGATCGATCCGATCTCTCGGTGAATTTGTAGGGCACGTGATGCCGCGCTCGTTATTACAAGGGGTTATCCTTAATTGATCGTAACTCTCGATAACGTCTTACCACTGACTGGCGTTTAATTTGACGGAATGGACTTTCTACATGTCTGTGAAGCGAGGAATCTCTACTTGGAATGTGAACGGTCGGTTATATTTTATGCAATATAACTCTTTTTGCAAGGAGATGGACTCTCGACGGCGTACGTGTGCGTCCGTGTGTTGCTCAATATTTTTACGTAAGCTTTTTTTTTCTTTAAATTAACGTTAACGTAAATAATCACAGGGTTCGATAAAATTCACGGGGATAAGGAAGGTCGAAAGTTGTAGTAAGAAATTACACGTGATGCACACGCAGCGGAACTCGATATGCTTGACGCCGCCAGTCCTCAGCAAAGACCGAAACCGTAAGGGTTTGCCAATCAGAAATGCTAGAAATTTGCGGAGTTCAGATGCATAATCAACGCTTCTCGGTCTTTTAGAAGCTCCGCGAAGTTGGCAAGTATAATTATGTTACACGCGTGTACTTGGAGCTCAACGGTAGAGTGTATATGAAATCGGTTCGTCGCATACGCGTCCCCATATCGTTACACGTCACTTGGAATTATAACGGAGAAAAAAATTATGAGGAAAAATCCACGATATCGAAAATTATAAGCGTGAAAAAAAAAAAAAAAAATAAAATTCTCGACTCATTCAATAACTTCAGTCATCCTCGAAAGTAATGGAGAAAAATGTCTCTCTCTTTCCCAATTGAAATAAAAATATAGAAATGACTCGAACGGTTTCTCCCCTGTTATACTCATGATTTCTCGTCGTCATTCATGATGATCATTTGTATTTGTTCGAAAAAGTCAGTGAGTCAGTGTACATCGTGTATAATGGTTCGACGGTTATGCGCGGTAACCCCGCACTTGGTAAGGAAAAAGAAAAAAACAAAAACAAAAAGTAGAAAAATGGGAAAACTCAAACAAGAACCCCGGGCGTATCATCGATTTTTAATCATCGATTAGAAGGGATGAAAATCTTCTCTCCCATTCGTATTATACACCTGTATCGAGAAGAAAAAAAAAAAAAAAAATATGTGTGTCTGTAGAATTGTGTGCCGGATCTCGTTGAATAATATGTAGTACGTACCCATTCTACGGATAGTAGTGGTGGGTGGATACGTACGTACGTTTGACATTACGATACAGTGTTACTATGACAACCCGAACAAAAGATTCACCAACACGAACGCACACTTACGAACGAAACGGCGATGAAGAGGCCGGAGAAAGAAGGATGATGAATACGCGTGCAAAAATGTGTCATGTTTGATGCGAATCAACCCCCTGTCACCGATCCGCGCCCTTCCGATCGCTGTGCGGGTATATACGAAGTCGTTCGAGAGTTTTATAGGACGTGGGAGTGCCGCAACGATACCGTCCGTAGTCCGCTAACCGTGTTAATGAAAAAATGTATAGTAGATTGCTATAGGTAAGAATCGAAATCGACGATCATCTTTCGCGAATAGCTGAACATGTTCGGGAGCTCGTTACGATAATTTAGTTCGAGTAGTTGGTGGAACGGGATCCTGAAATTGTCTAGCCATCTATATAGGTGTGTCGTTGATTAAAGAATGTACGAGAAGATTATGCCGTAGAGAATGATGCGAAGTGATGAAGATAGAATGGGAGAACTGGTTATCTGACATGAGAATCTATTTCTCATGTTTGGTAAATGAAGGGGGTACAGGGGATGATGTAGCTCGGGGAGGTTTGAGAGCTTCTCTTTTACATTTCCGCTCGGCCATCATCGTAAAATCAGCGAAGCGAACGAAACTGGCTCTCTTGTACCTTAACCAAGGCCACGTATACTTACGAACTTCCGCTACTCGATATCGTTGCATACGCCATTTTCAACATGTGTAAATCTCTACCGAACCGAGGATAGCCGTGCACCCTGACCCCCGCATAAAACTATGTGTGTCTACTGGGTTCATATTCTATCACACACATAGACGCGGGTGCTCGCTAACTCACGTGTGCATTCATCGACGTTGATCTAGTCTGGAATAGGGAGAGGTATTTCATTATCCTGAACCAGAGTGCCAGGAATAGCGTAACCCTTCACGAGATTGAGAATCGTTGGGTCAATGAGATAACTTTTCGCCTCTATATTGATTCAATTCTTCCCCGAAGGTATCCCCAACCCCAAACCCCCCCCTTCCGTTTTCTCGATTGCCAATAAAAACTCAGGTTTTTCACTCGAAACGAATCGTCCGAAATCTTTTCCTTTCCTCGCTTATAACGATTACCAACGGATCAGATGTGGCGCGGGAAAATGAATAAATATTTATTCATTTACTTCTTTATTGTCTTTCATTTTTTCCATTGAATCATGTCAGGCTAATCGGAATCCTGTTTCCATTCTAAGTTTTCCGATTTCTATTTTCCGTCTCTCGTGCAGCAGCTCTAGAATCGCTCGTGCATGTTTGATGTCGGAGGTTCTTACTTTTGCGCTTATTTTGGATGGGAGAATGAGAAGAAAAAAAAAAAGAAAATTGGGGTGAAATGGGGAATCGCGAAGTTTGAAGAGTAGAAATACCTACCAGGTATGGATTTTCCGAGATCGAGATATTCTCTCACGGAAGGGCTTAGGAATCCCGGTGGTGCCACCGGCGCACCGTTTGTAGGATTGTTTCGTTCGTCGACGTCGTCGTAGTAATAATCATCCTCTTCCGGGTCGAGAGGTTTTGCCCTTTTCGTGATTTTAGCCTCCACATTCCGACCTTCTTTACCTCCTCCGCCTCCCCCTCCTCCATCTGGAATTATACATCATGAGAGTCGAAGACGAAATAATATCGTGGAGAAAAAAGGAATAATTAACGATCGAAATGAAATAAAACTTGAAACAATTTCGCGATAATAAAGTCTTCTCGAAACGTTTAAAAATTATTAACTTCGTTACCGAGACTACGCGCAATGTCAGGTGTTTTAGATTTTCTTCAATAGATCGTCGGAACTAAGTTATTCTCGTTCTCCCTCTTTCTATGCTGCACACACAGGTATGTTCGTACATATTACCCGATTCAGAAAAGTCGACGTAAAATTAATTACTCAACTTCAATGAACCTGCAGTTTCCTATTTCCTTACATTCTATACAACAATTTATATACATCAAATTATATAAGTCGCACGTACATACTTCGCAATTTTCCGTACAACTTCCGGTTGATCGAAGCTAGATTTGCAAAAAAATCCCCACACAATAGTAACAAATCGTAGAGCTGGATCTCCGTTCTTATCTATGAGACGGTAAATTTGAAAATAAAATCGAAAGAAACCACGACGAGCCATGTAACAGTTTATCCATCGATTGCACATGCGTACGTGTCAAGTGAGGAGATACAATAAAGGCCATTTTGCGTACGAATACCACATACGACGGCGTAGGCTGCAGCGCACGTTGCGAATGTGTAAAATAAAATTTCACCATATCAATTGTGCTTAAATAATAAATCGGCGATACGTGCGGATTGTCAATTACTTTTTTTTTCTCTCGTATTCTAGGCGTATCACCACCGTACGATTTTCCACACTTCTAATATTATGTACGTAACACCGAAACGACGCAATCGATTCGACGTAACATTTATCGCCACCGTGTAACCAATCAATTTATAAAGGCAAAGTGCCAAAACGCACCCGCGTGCTCCAGTCTTTGACGAGTATATAATCGATTGGAATCTGCTCTTATTTTATTTTATCTTTTTTATATTTTTATTTTTCGCTTTTCCTCCCCCGTACGACCGACTGCGCCAATAGACCGATTCTTTTTCATTTATAAATGCTTCGGGTCTCTTGAGAAAATTCTGATTTAGAAAAAATGTGTCCCCCATGCAGAAAGATACTTCTGCTCAGCCATATAAAGTGAAAGGAATAATACGTACACGTGTGTATAAAGTATAAGCGTAGAGATTGTCCCTCGCGAAGGTATATCATCTTCACGTTTGTGTTGTAAATTTAGCTGGGATACGTTTGACTGGTTTTAAGGAGAACTGAATATTTTATTCGCAGGAAAAAGGTGATTCGATTTTTGAGCAAAAAATAAATCATTGTTTTAATTGGGTTTAATATGCTTTTCTTACGTATTTTGACCTCAGGAATCTGATTCTGGAAGAAAAATTCATCTATCTCTAAAATTGACCGAGTTATCGCCAATTTTCAGCTTTTAGGGGTCAAAAATAAAAAATTTATTTTTTAGTCTATTTTAATGTAATTTGAGCTCAGGAATCCGAATCTGGAAGAAAAATTGATCTATCTATGAAATTTATCGAGTTATCGCCATTTTTAGGCATTTTTTTGCATAAATTTGAGGATATCTCGAAGGGAAAAAATCGTAGCTCAATTTGGACTACGGATTCGTGTTCCTGAGGTCAAAATACATAAGAAAAGTGCCATACGATCGATTTTAAAAAATAAAAATTTTTGGCCAAAATTTGAAAAAATCGTAAGGGGTACCCCTTGGAAAAATCTCAAATTTTGGCCGAAAATTTTTATTTTTTAAAATTGATCGTATGGCACTTTTCTTATGTATTTTGACCTCAGGAACACGAATCCGTTGTCCAAATTGAGCTACGATTTTTTCCCTTCGAGATATCCTCAAATTTATGCAAAAAAATGCGAAAAAATGAGGATAACTCGATCATTTTTGCAGATAAATCAATTTTTCTTTCGGATTCGGATTCCTGAGCTCAAATTACATTAAAATAGACTAAAAAATCAATTTTTTATTTTTGACCCCAAAAAGCTGAAAATTGGCGATAACTCGGTTAATTTTAGAGATAGATCAATTTTTCTTTCAGATTCGGATTCCTGAGGTCAAAATACGTCAGAAAAGCATATTAAACCCAATTAAAACAATGATTTATTTTTGGCTCAAAAATCGATCGAGTAATCATCAATTATTCGCTGTTGGGAGCAGAAAAATTAAGACATATCAATTGGATTTAGTCGTGGACCCACTTTGATTCGTAGCAATCCATGCATGGGTCGAAATATTCTAAAATTTTTCGGTCTACGAGTACGGGGTATCCAGCCCGAGCTTATCTGGAGTCAGGTAGCCACGGGCGCGCGGTTTGTTGTGGGGCGTAACCTCTGCACAGCCTCGAAGGTGACGTCTCACAACAAAGCGCTGCGCTGCTGGCTACCTGACTCCAGCAAAGCTCGGGCTCCGACTCAACTTCAATTTTAAGTCAAAAAGAGGCATGTCATTTTGTGATTTTATTCTTGAATTACAAAAATAATAGGAAAAAAATTTTGAACGGTGAACGAGCAAAAAACAATCACATTTGAAAAATTTTCTTTTGTGATGAGGTACAAATTCTGTCCCCATGCTAAGAAAATAAAGAAAGAAAATATGTTTTCTAACCACCCTAGTGTACAGGAACACCTCGATTTTATATCATTGCTGGATTTGTATTCATTTACTTTTTATTCACTTCTTTTTCTAATTATTTCTGCTCGGTTTCGTTGATGCAAACGATGCAAATATGTAAACGAATACATCGTGAATATGAAAAATGAATTTTTTGCGAAAATCGAATAAAAAGAAATTGTTTGACAATCGGACCGATGAATAATGATTATTTATTCGTAACGTATGGGAAAAGCATATGGTAGACTCCCAGCGTATAAGGGATGATTCTCGATATATTTAATTTATTCGCGCATACGTAGTATCATATTATACATACGTATACTCCCTACATCCTTCAATCGTCATGATTTATGCATCGGGCAAAATTATAATAATATTCGATGTATTTATTTATTATCGCGATATAATATCAGCTAAATTAATCATAATTCATGTGAAGAGAGAAAGAGAGAAGGGGAGAATCAATTTATAATTATTCGCTGATCGAGCAGATCCGTTGTGGTTATTTTTCTTTTTCGTCGGTGCATACGTATGTTGGGCATACGCGTGTACGAATGCGCATAGATTCGAAAAATTGTCGTTTAGTTGTTGAAAACTATTACGAGCGTCGAAGTGCCGAGATATACCAGTGTAGATTCGCGCACGTGGTTATATAGAGCACGCGTGACCCGACGCTCCTTTGGAATTGTTAATACCCCATCGTGGTCACGCATTTTGCGTGCGATAATGCGCTCGGACGTTCACGCGCTGGATTCGGAACGTGCCGCGGTTCGTGTCTCCCGGATACGCGGATGCTATTCCGTCTCCATCCCCTAATTCCAAAGCCCCGCGTTACTCTCGATGTATCGCATCAGCGACACACGCGCTTCAGCTATAGCGCGGTATCGTCATCGCCTTTACATCGATCGAATGATTCGGAAAATCTGAGGAAAACAAATTATGTGCATTTTTTTGTCTCAATTTGTTCGATTCAACATTCGGGTAATTGACGAAGAAAATGAGTCAACGGCGGTCATGAGGCATGTACACGTTACGCGGTTGAAAGTAAGGCGACACCGTAACGTATATAATGTTATATACTTTTGTAGATCACGCTCGCGGCTTCTCCGGATCCTCCTCCTTCTTTTTTTTTTACGTTGGCGGAGGTATGTAATACAGCCCTCCCTGTTGTCATGCTCCGTACGCATCCTATTACCTCCGATTCTTACGTAATAATTTTTTCGTTACTCAATCTTTTGAGATTCGCTGCCAAACGCGATTTACATCGCGTAACACCGTGCGTATATAATTTACAATACGTATCGTATGTAACATATATATATATATGAAAAAAAAATTGTTATGCAGGTATATAGTTGCGCAGAGTGCAATTATTTTCTATATACCTATACGTTGTGCACCGTACAGGTAACGAAGAAGCGCTAAAGTCACGGTCTCATTAGCAATTCCAATCCCGACCCGTACAATTTATAATTTATATATATATGGTATGTGGTATTGATGTATGTTATAATTAAGATACCAATTATACGTATACATATATTTGTACAAGACATAAATGTACTCGGACTAGTTTCCGTTTCGTACGCTTGTCAAATAATTGACGTGACTTCCAGAAAGATTCGTGGTCGGGTTTGAATAGGGGTGGTTTTTTTTTTTTTTTTTGTTTTTCTCTGTTTTCTCCAAACTCGGGCGATTTTCGGGTGGGTTTTATCGCGTCTCGCCTCGTCTTGTACTTGGGGAGAAATGCAGGTGCGCCGCGACGCAGGTATCTCCGTGCATGCGGGTGTATGGGTAGCGTGCACCGTGTCACGGCCGGTGTCAAATACGTAACTGCGCCCGCGTAGAAAACGTGATTAGAAGTGGAATCCCATTCCCCGCTTGACTACTGCGAAGCTAGATTCGAGAGGTGGATGAGACGGTGCACGGCCAGTAGTAACGGTGGTGGTAAATATTAGTATTGGTAGTAATGGCGGTGATGTCGGTGTTGGTGGTGAACAGGCAGCGGTAGTAGCTGTACGGATGTTTCCAGAGTCTGTGGTGCGGAGCTCGCGGGAAACCGTCAAGCCGGTTTCCCTATTTTCCAATAGGTTGCCTCGACAAAGTGTAGTCCCCGGGGGTACGAGGTGGCGAACTCCGTGTCGAAGGAAAACAGTAATCAGGACGCGAAAGGTGGTTGGTGGTGGTTGCGCGTGGTTGGTGACTAGAACCAGAAGAGGGGAAGAAACTAAGAGAAGAGAAGGAAAGAGAAACTAACCGGGGGGAGGGAAAGTTCACTATTCCGGGGTAGAAATGGTATACAGGTCCTATACCTTACGCTATACACAAAATACAGGCTGCAATGCATACAAATGCCAATCTACTCCGCCGCCGATCCACCCTCGTCATCGTTTGTTTCCCCGTATTCCTGAAACGCGGCACGGAGTATCGCAGATGTAGCTTACCAACACCTAGCGACGATCTGTACGAAAACCGTAACGCGGTAATAAAATTATTATCATTATCTTACATAACGAGCGGCTCGTAGAAAAATGATTTTTCAGTTCCTACGTAATTATCTCCTATTCTTTTGTACGGTCGTACCTATATGTACAGGTACACGACGTCCTACCGTATGCGAGAATCCTTTTTTGGATTCATCGGCTTAATTGTCCTGCAGATTTAATTGTAGGACTTTTATCTTATTTCCTTTCCTTTTTTTTTCTTTTCTTTTTTTTTTATTTTTTTGGAATCGACTCGTAGTACGATACCCACGGACTGCGGTGGAGTTTTAATTTCACGTAAATGGCGTTGATTCAAGTTGGGTATAATTTACTCTCTGCGCTAAGCAATTAACGAATTAAGGTGCTCAACTATATACGTACGGAATATGGTATACGCCGCGGCGACTCACTAACTCACTCACTCGCTGACTTGTGTAACTCCGGCATTATAACCAGCGGCTTGCGAGATGAGTTTAAATGTTGGTAGAGACGTTTCAAATATCAACTGTAATTTCTTTTTCTTCCGTCTGTTTCCTATCTCTTTAGTCTACGAATTTTATAATCGTCGTAGCCCACATTTCGCACACGCGTAGATGAAACGTCACACGGTTATGCGACGTAAAAATAATCTTGAAATTTTAACGCGATCGAATCTGTGTCGGTAATATCAGAAATCCGATTATTTTTTGGGCGGTATAATCAGAGGCTTGCGATTCGTGATCGCAGATTTTTTTTTTCTTCCCCATTTTGGGAAATTGCTGGGAAAACAAATCGACGTTTCCCGCTGCAGCTCGAGTCGGAGTCGTGTGCTCGCACGTGCACCGATCTGTACTATGTGCAGTCGAGGTTTGAGCTTTCCTTTTTGAATTGATCGACTTTTATTTTAGGGGCTTCATGCATACGGAATACTTTCGAATTTTTATATCCTTCTTTTCTTCCCGGTTCTTCAATCTTTTTCTTTTGGTTTTTCTCCTTTTATTATTTCACCAACCTCGTTTCGTACAGATATAAGATTTCGACAAAAGCTCGGAGATGCTGCAAACAGTTGCGCTTCGATTAGACGTTAAATTTTATCGTTCCATGTAAAAGGAGACGTGAAAAATTTCAGATATTCGAAAAATCTTTCGACTCGGTGCAAAGCGGAGTGAAAGACATACACGCGTCAACGATCATTGAATCCTGAGCTTGAAATTTATCGTTCGATCGATTCCGTAGTCCTAAAAAAACTACGATAGGATATCGCGGGTAATTAACGTCTGATTTCTATTCCTCTCGGAATACATGCGCACACCTGTGTATGATTCATACATGTAATCACGAATTCTTGAAAATTGAGAGAAACTGTTATTCAAATGTACGATACTACGAATAAGTTGAAGAGGCTACAGCTCCTGGAGTTGTTATCTCAGAATCTCGACTGTAACCTGTTGCTTCATTACAGATTCAACTGCCTCAAACTTTCCGTGTGGTACGTATACTTAAAGCAAGTTGAGCCACTTCGCTTAAAATAACTTGAAACAGGAAATTTCAGATTTCATCCCCAATCCGCAACGATCGATAATCGATTACAGAATTAATTTTATCTCTAGCGGATAAATTCAACGAATAAAAAAGAAAGGATCGCGAGGGGGGGAGAACGTGAATACGCGTTCAATTTAACATGAATGAATGAACAAACATGGTTTAAAACACGTACTGCACCGAGTCGGAGTAGTGTGAAATATATGGCGATAGCGATGTCCCGAATATAATGCAATATATTTAGCAAGCGGGTCAATGCCAGCCTTGTCTCTTGGCGGCTCTCTTTGCGTACGTACATCGCACATGCATACAGATACACATACGTACGATTTTCTGTTCGAAGGTGGGTAACAAGTCATACCTGTATCTCTTATTACCTCGCGTTTTCATCTCTCTCGCGAGCGCCGCAGCTACGACTCTTTTTTCTTCTATTTTATATATACTATCATTACCTTTTTCATTCCTTTTTTCCATTTTTACTTTTATTCTTTCATTTTTCTTCTTTGTAAAATTAACATTATGCAACCCGTAGTAGTTGACAACCTAGAAGTTCCTTCGAATGGCAAGGATTACAACTCCTCACTTTTCAGTCCTTCTTTGCTCCATACTCCATAAAAAATCGTAGGATAAAAAAATTGTGCGAACCTGCATTCGATTAGTCGAGCATTTAATCTTGCTGCTGTTCTATATTCTAGTTGGATTATTTTTTTTCCCTCTTTTTCCCCCATCAGTTTTAATTACCTGGGAAAATTTTCTTATTCGATATAGTTTGCGTAGACGGTTACGATGTACATCGTATCGTAATTAATCGCACATACTGTGACCGATGAAAATGAAACGATGCAACTACACGTCTATAGCGAATTATATGAATGGCATATATTATATATACATACAGCTTATCGGGTCATATAGTGGATAGAAAATATTCTATAAGTACTGCTTTCTCTTTCGCATACATAGAAAACCGTCGCGAGCTCGATATACCTACTTTGTGAATGTATGGAGAAATAAGAGATGAAGAAAGGAAGCGGGAAAAGCGGTATAGAATTTAGAAAACGCCGTCGAGACTAAGTTGTGAGGTGTAAAATTTTCACGATGGTGTCCAAACTGTGTTTTTCTTATTTTCATTTCATTTTATTCGATTTCTTCTGTTTTCCAAATCGATCGATTGAATGGGAAGTTAAATTCTACCGATTGCAGAAGCTGTATCGCATCAGTCTCGCGCGACGGTCGAGGAGAACGTGCTCGATTTCGAACGGAAAAATTTACAAAATTCCACCTACTCCGACGGGCTGAAGCATTTGATCGTGTCAAGGGTCGATCATATGAAATTAAAGCTTATTAGTTCGCAGTCGCCGTACATTTGTGTAACCGTCTCCGATATATATTCGACTCTCATTATATACAATTATAATTTAACGTTTCCAAAACTCTGCAGTGGACCAGACTTCCGGATTATAATACAGCCCATCACTCCACGTACCCTCCCCCTACCTGCAGTGACGCACTCGAAAATGAATTACATTAATATCATGGGTATTTTACGGATAGGTCAATATTCGTTCACCCCGTGGACCGACACATTTATTAATTTTGCATTTTTCGTAGCTAGTGGCCTTTCGGGGGTGCCGAAAAACGGTCCAGTTCGCATGGAATACCTCGTTACATATGTGTAACATACATGTACGCATAATACATGGGAGATATATTTTAATCAAGTTTTCGTTCGATAGATTTGAAGGCGCATCCGATAGATGGAATCGCAGTAAGTTATCTAGTAGTTATCGTTGCAGATTATGTAATTCAGGTAATTATCACCGTGCACGATGTGACTCGAAGCTTGAAATCGCATAAATGTATCGCAGGTCTTCAAAAAGATTAATTATCTGAATTAATCGATCCCTCGTGTCGGTATAGATACGTGTGAGAGCTTACGTCATCGAATCGATATGGTGGAGAGGGAGGTTTTTAATTAGATTAACAAGTAAAAACTAAATACGTATAACGAAGAAAAAGAGTAGTGTAAGAATAAAAATTGGAAAACGAAATCGTAAATTTGGTACTATAAAACTAAACCGGATCTGCGAGGAAGCAGGGGAGGGTGCAGCGCACGCTGCTGCTGCTGCTGCAGGAGGGTTGTAACAATTTCCGATTTTAGTACCCATGTGCACGCTTTCGTAAGGAGACGAAGCGCGCGGTGGAGGAAAAAAAAAATCAAAAAAAAGAAGTATAGCAGAGTTAAGGATCCCTTCTTTTATGGATATTGTTGCAGTTTCACTTGAAATAGTAAAAGCTCCGTAAATTATATGTCGTGAAAAAAGATAAAAAACAAAAAATAAAGCTAACTGCAGACTTTTGCAGCGAGTAATCGATCGCTAGAAAGAATTGCACTGTGCAACTTGAACGCACGTTTTGAACAATATCGTTTTGTCGTCAATCGAATCTAGAATACTTGTAAAAATTGCAAGCTCCCGTTTCCAATATTGAATTAGTTTGTTGACGAGCGAATGTTTATGAAAAATAATTTAACTATAAAGTTTTATCGTAACTCTGTCGATTAGATTTTTGCCCATCATTTTGCTGCAGAGATTTCTTCTGCTTTTTTTCGTTTTGATAAATTCGTGTTTCGTTAAGTATCACGTATGTCGACTTACGATCGAATACCGTATAATTTATGCGGTCCAAATTTGTTCGTTGCACAATTACACATGTATAGGTATGTTATAGCCGTCGGGGGTTACGTTCGGTATCGCATAAGGAGTTCGTACCTTGTACAGATTACAATAGGTATGTGATATAATTTTTGGGCTTGCCATTCGCGGCTCGCCGAATGCACGTCGTCGTACAATCGGCTTACAAATGTCAAAGATACGATGTATTGTTATTATCGATCATTGTGAAAAATGAACAATAGTGAAAGTATTTCGTGGCTCGTAAATAATTAGAGGGGAAACACTACCGCCCATCACTATTACGTATGATGTATAATATTTTATTCGTAAGAACACTTCGATGTATACGTTGCATCTTTCCGATATTCATGCGTTGGCTTGTCTTGACAATTTTCATTTTTGTTTTAATTTTATCTCAGAGTAATTGGCGACAAGAAAATTTTCTCATTTACTAAATAATAATCGTTCGAATTTAACGCGTACGTATACCTGTTTTAGTTTCATAACACCTCCTTGAATGGGAATTGGAAAATTTATCCCGTTGATTAATTAAGCGTCGGGTGATTGAAAATTTCGATTCAAATTGATTTTCTCAATCTAATATATTTATACCCTACAATTAGTTACCCTATAAAGTCCTGTAGGGACTAACGAGAGCGGGAGTGCGTTCTATTAGGAAAGGTATATCGGACGATTTTGTATTCTCTGCGTATAACGTGTCCAACGACCACCAGCTAGATTTAGCCCACCGTGCTTTATTAGTTACGATCTTTTTCCTTTTTTTCTTCTCCTCTTTTCACATATAACCTAGTAAGGTATGACTTTATACATATTGAAATACGATTTATTATACGCAGGAATGGCTAACTTAATTGACTCTGAATTTCATTAGACAAAATTTTCAAGTCCAACTTTGGAGGTGTGAAAAAAAATGAGTAGATAATTAGTAATGAGCGTAAAATAATATTGCACATTTCTCTCCCCCTTTTTTTTTTTCGTTGTTGAACGTTGAAATATATTTCTCGAGTAATTACGAGGTGTGTGCTATATAAGCTTTAGTGAAACGTTTCAAAATGTATATGCATAGTTTTTTAGTGGCAAATTTATATATTCTAGGCTCTTTGAGTGAATGAGACCGTAGGTCTTGTCGAAGTAAATAGCTACCCTTTTTTCATTTTAATTTTTTTTTTTTTCCAATTTTTTTTCAGTAGTAGCAGAATGACTTAATGACTCATTCTCAGACCAAGCGCAGTTCGCGTATTCATTGTTTATTGTTCCGTCGGGTGTGCGCAATTTCCTTTTTTTTTTTTGTTCTCTCCCATTTTTTTTTCTATTCTTTTTTCTCTCTTACAATTCTCTTGTAAGTTTTTTTGTTGAACTAGAATTATAACAACAATTCTCCGCGGTTTTATTCTTCCGCAAAGAGGCAACTCTTGAGTATCGCCCTAATGTAATACGTATACCTATATACTCGTTCACATACGTTGTATGTATATATGGCGAGTACTCAGGGCAACGTATTATATTATTATACACGTGTACGTAGAATATATGTATAAAAACTGTTTCTTCGATTTTTTTTTTTAAATAATTTTTGCATTCGCTGTATACCTTTCGTCGTGCGATTTTGGATTATCCCACGGTAATATTTTATTTAGCTCGGTTTATCATCATTGAGATTACTTTACTGATTTTTTTTTTTTTTTTTCTTTTCGGTTTCGCAGCAACCATTATCCCATCAGCATCTCGGTAATTCAACCTTGGATCTACCACGTGTACCGACGTATAAATTTACAATAATCTGGTTTACAGTTGAAAAAATTCGTCGGTTATTATCCGATTGCGGTCGGGTCGTTTTTTCGTTCATACGATTCTCATGTACCATACAAATCAGAGACGTGTAAAATTGCAGCAAATAATTACTCAGGAATGTAAAAGTGTAACTATTTAGTTTCCGAGGTGGAATTCGTATAGCGCACCGACGAGATAAACCGACATATCTTACCGTGGTTTGCTACTAAACGCACACTAATTCAATGTTGTTCAATATTATATAGGTACGGTGGTTTGTTATCTAATGTAAGGTAACTCCATCAACGGGTGTTAACTCCTTAGTTCTGTCTTAATTTTGTTTTGCAAGAAATTTTGCACCTCGTACAGTTACCCACATAGAATATACTTCAGACTTTGCATGCACGTATACATATAATAAGCGCATACGTACATCCGCAGTTTATGTGCATTATTGTTATTACTTCGAATTATTAAACTTTGACATGGAACACAGAGGATCGATCGATAATAATCCCATACGTAAAATTAACGTAACGAGCGTTAACGTAAGTTATAATTTATACACGCGGGTGTATGAAATCACGCTCACCATTGATGATTTTTTAATTATTTTTTTCTCCTCTCTTTGTGTAACGCAAATACTCGGAGGTTAAAAACTGGAGTCAAGGTGGACTAATGAATCATCACTCTTACACGGAAGAAACTCAAGACGCTTCCTTGTGTTCTCCGATAAAACTAATGAACTTTGCACGAGAATTGTTTCAAAATCGTCCGCTAATTTTAACGGCAATCCACCTAATCGATCGAGATCCACCGTTATGTAACATGAACTCTGAATAACGTCTCGCTTATTTTACATAATCTCATAGTTCCTCATCATTTCGTATATTTATACAATATATCCTCAAATGTAATCAGGCCAAGGTAACCCGAGTACAAGTGCTAAAATGAAGTGAGAAAATGATCGTTACGCGATTAAATCCTGTAATTAATTCACACTAGTGAAATTGGGTAAATTTTGATTTTTTTTTTTTTCTTTTTTAACACACCAGACTTTATTCACGTACATATATTTACTATTAAATTAACAACCATTACGTTTCGTCGTTTCGGTTGTTGTAATCATTGTTACTGGTATAATTATTATGAAAATTAGCGTTCCAAAGCTGATGAGATCACCGAGATTAAAGTTCTGAATGCTTACGCACCGTTGATCGCCTATAGTATTTATTACCTATATACCTATATCTCTGCGGAATGAATCACTGTAAAATAAATATCTATCTGTGCGTATAATATATATTATTCTTTGTCTATCCTGTCTCAGCATTTGTCGTAACTCCGCCTCGAAACATTCGCGTGATATATCCTGTTGCAGTATAGCCCAGGTTTCTGCATTATTTTAACAAAAAAATTATTTCTGATCCTGAAATTTTAAACTCGGCGATTTTTGGTACGTTAGAAATACATTAATATATAACACGTAGCGTGCACGTTCGAATAATTGTTCTCAAAAGACGCGGGAAGGAAGTTTTTTCGCTCTCGACATAATTCGTACAAAATTGTATAAGTTGCCAGAGAGAATCCTTTCGTTCTGCGAGGCACGTTATAATATGGAAACGCGTCTCATCCTTCAAAGTCGTTTATAGCTACATTTTATATACGTATAGTATGGTATAAAAGTAAGGAAAAAACGTAAAGTAACGTATACCTCATACCGAAACGGAATATAATATCCCCTTTACGCTCTAGGTCTTCCAAATTGACGAAAAAATAAATAAATACGTTGAATTAAATATAAATTCTCTCATAGTTTCTGGTATAAACTTCTACTGTGCCCCTCGGAAGGCTCGGAACATGCGCGTCTCTTGAATTCTTCACATGCGGCATTATCAACGCTCTAAAAAACGCGCCAAGATTTCTATCTGCAACGTTATAGTAATGAAGTCGGTGTCACGGCTTATTGCCCGGTACGTAACTATGATTGTAGTGATTTTGTTCACGGAACACTGCGTTTTATTAATTAATTCTTAATTTTTATTCATCCATTTTTCTCCGTGTAAAACGACGCAGAGGAAAAAATAAGTCGCTCGAAAATGAGGATGCTTTCTCGTCGCGATAAAGTAAGCGCATTTCGAAGCGCATACGCGTCAGGTCAGCGGTCGCGGTAATAAGATTTTGATTACACGCGTCTTGTAGTTTCTGAAAAACATGTAAGTATTCGAGATGACGAGGTATTCCGGCGAGATGTCTGGCTGATCTTATCTGTGATGAACTTTAAATGAATTGATAGGTAAAACCGGAGCGGTAGTACACGTTATTCGGATAATCAGAAAATTCAATCGCTCTGTGGTTCGTAACGACTGGAAAAGTAGGTTCCGAAAATATTGAAACCTTTCGTTGTGGAAAAATGTTATATTCTACATGAAATCTCGTACTATTCAACTATATGTATGTACGTAAAGCTATTCTTCGAGTCCTTGTAGTTCAAGTAACCTTGCCCTCCTTCGAATCATACCTTCCTCCACCGTCCCGATGCTGCGTGATGATATGCGTTTCAATTTATCCGAGCTCCAGTTCTGAACTATTTATTCAACTAGACGCGAAAGCCTCGGAGGTCCTCGTAAATTCGAGAATCGTTTTTGATTTTTAAATTGTTCATCTCATTTTTGGATCGAGCGATCCGACGATTTACCACGAGTTCGAGTTTAGGTATTATAAAAAGGTGTATTATATTTTCAAGCAATGTTTCAAACTATGAATCGTCTCTCGTAGTCCTCCCGAGCCTTGCAATCAAAAACCGCAATTCCCGCATAATCCCTGCTTTCGTGATCCGTGACCGAATTATATGACGTAATTCGTCGACTATGAACGAAAATGAAACACTGTCACTACTTCTACTGCCCGTACACCAAATGAGAAGAATCCGAATTCTTAGACGTGCGAATAATTTCATTCGCGATGCGATCTCCAGTGATGCTTTCCCAAATTAATTGACCGTTTTTTCATCTTTTTCTCCTCATTTTTCCACGTAGATCAACACGAGCGAAGACGTTTGCTTATGTATTACAAACGTGATTAACAACACAATGAAGCCATTTGCTGCTTTCTTGTCCTCGGGCGCTACTGAATTTTTATAACAGAAACTTGAATTAGCTTACAACTATACGTCTGTTTCTGCTGCATATCAACCGCCTACTTGTACTTAAGGAACAACTAAAGTTCATTAGCCTCGTAGCATAAACGCGTCGCAACCGCGGAGATATTTTCACCGTATAAAATATCCGAGTCCGTCGTTATTACGAAAGTTGGGGGATTTTTTTTTGTCTCCATTTCTTTTTTTATCAAAGAAATTTAAGAGTTTTTGGATATGTTTTCGCCTCCGACAGGTTTGGTCATATGATATCGGTGTGTGTGTACCCTGTAAACTATTTCTCTCCCGGTGTCGAGAAACTCTCAATTCGGTTGTCATGGCAACACCATTTCGCGACGCTACGTGGATTCTACTATTCCAAGCTCCGTTGTTTACCTCGCAAGAGTTTCTACGGAATCCAATTTTTTATTTTTATTTTTTTTATTCCGAGCTTATTTTATTTCATTTCATTTTATTCATTTTATGTTCAAATAAACTTTACTTGAGAAGCCTTAGTCCTTATTCAGTGAAACTTTAATTGATATACACGTATAGGTAGATAGGACAAATTATCGGATGTAAAAATCGTTTTTATTTTTGCGCATTAATAAAGTATAATAGGTAAATGAGAAAATTACTTGTTTCCGTAGCATCAAATCACAAGCACAAAAAATCTATCATTAATATTCATAGATCCAAAATTTGAATTTTCCCAATGGTAGAACACTCACCCGCTGGTAGAATAATTTCAATACTAATTAGAATTAGTACAATATTGAAAAAATTCATATTCAATGAATATATCTTCTCCTTGGTACGAATGGAATTTCTTCTCACTCTTTGTCGCCGATGAAGCGATTTTCAGGACGTTGCACAAGACGCGATGATATGCATATCGTCCCTTCACGAATTACCCTTCAAACTGTAGGGGCAATGTGCATTAGTTAATTTTTTATTGATTACATACGAAGATTCAATTTTTTTTTAAATATTATCAACCTCTGTGTGACGATGAATCGGTTTCACGGCGTCGTCACAGATTGTACGAGCAAGAAAGACTGAAGCTGAAACGTTCATCGGCCACCAGAAGACATTGGAGGGAGTGGAGTGCTGCTGGCTGGCCTCCGAGTTCCTCTTCCATCGTTAGGTACAACCGTAAGGTTCCATTCTATCCACACCGAGACATTCCAACCTGGTTGGTCTCGATCGACGATTGAAAGCATCGCTATCTGCTACCATCACCTCCTTCTCCTCCTTGAATGGAGATGAATGTGCTACAAATCACGATTTAAATCTCGAATCGTCGTCAATAGGATATTTTTTACCATTCCTCATTTTTATACGACAGTAAGCTTCAAGCGACGTCTTCTACTTTTCGGTATTCTTTGTTCTGCCTTTTTTTTTTTTTTTGCGAATCCAAGAAAAGTTATCATAATCGTTACTCTAAATTTTGTAATTCTGTCGGAGCATTCACTTTTTCTTTATAGGATATAATAAAGTGTAGTTATATGAGATAGTTTTTTAACTGCATTTAATTGCTGCCGCGTCTTGACCCAGTTGAAAAGAAGGTACCTACCTGCTACCTACACCTGTATCAAGCCCGCACTGACTTTCTTTTACGTTTCTTAAGATGCGTGTTGGTTTTTATATATATATACATATTTTTTTAGCCTCTTTCGACATCTTTAAGACTCCTATTATTCTCACGAATTTTAGCAGAACCTTGTGTCGTTGATTAAAGAAATATGAAAAAAAAAAAAAAAAGTATCCAGTTTCACATAAACGCTGTTCCGATTTGGATCTATTACGTAAGATGATTCTCAAAGTTTTTACATCTTGCTGTTTGTAATGGAGTTTTGAGAAATATCAACGAATATATGGACACCCTTGAGGATCGATGTAAAAAATGATTGGGGCAATGCCCCACGATTTTTGTTACAGAAGTTGTCAAAGTCTTACAATTATCTCGGGGAAACGCACGAACGTGCGAAACAGATAGAAGATATCGAAGCCAAAATCACCAGGCATTTCGTACATTTACACGGTGTTCTACAAAACATGGAACTGCGTTTTATCAAACAACTGTACGAACGACAGCATCGCAAAAAAATAAATTTGGAAGCAGTTAGGGAAGAACTGAACGAACAGAAGGCTAACATTAAAACTGTTATGCTGGTACATCTCACATTTGATTTTGAATTATTTGCACTATTTCATGTTAATCGATGCATATCAACTACTCATTGGCTAATATATCATTGTAGCTGGCCCAGGCTGCAATGGATAGTAGTTCTGATGTGAACATGGAGGCGATAATTCAGAAATTGGAAGAAACTATCGATGTGCCTTGCCATCTGGTTACCAATTGCGTTTCCGATGATGATATCGTGTAAGACGACATATACTTTACTGTTTTCAGCAATTATTCCGTGTCTTTTTTCTTCAATCAAAATGAATTCTGTCTTTGTACTTATCTAGTATAAATATCGACGAAAGTATCGTCGAATCTCTCGAGGGGCACTGTACACTTGAAATCTCACCGGTTTCAAATTACTCATTACTAAGAACCGATGATTTACCCGAAGGCTACGAAATGGAAGCCATTTCACGAGAAGAAATCACGGGTATGAAAAATATTCCTTTTTTACGACCCCATCTTCAACCTAATCATTTCTAATCATTGTGGAATAACGATATTCCCATATTTTCTCAGATTGTATGCTATCTACAATTAAAAAATCACCAATGACTTCGAGTAGAATCGCACTAACCGGGAGTAGCCCAACATTATTGCCAGCAGACCGAAAACCGGACCCCGGCCTCGTCGAACGTCCGTATAAAAGATGAAAATATAATGTCAACAAATCCGCGCTGTTTCATTCAAGTTTGCGTTTACAAAATAAAATTTATCCGATTTCAGGTACTAATGAAGCTGTTCGAATCACACACATCAAAGACCCGTCTTGTTTTTACGTACAACTTCTGTGTCGTGATAGAGAACTTGAGCAGCTAGAGATATCACTTGCAAAGCAAGCTCTCACTGCAGCTCAACCCACAGAAATAGCATTAAGTATGGATATCCGTAATATTATTTGACAAATAATGGATGGAACTATTGGCTAATAGTGGAGCAAATATTGAATCAACTTTATGGCTTTCGTAGACAAGATGTACGTTGTACTGTACGCAAAGACTTCGGAGTGGTCTCGTGGTCGTGTGACGAAGGTATACAAGGATGCGAAGGGTTCTGATGTCTGTGACGTGTTTTATGTTGACCATGGAAGTACTGAAATTGGAATTTCTGTTACCAAAATGAGGAACATGTCACTACAAACTTCACTCATACCTATAATGAGCAAACGATGTGCCTTACATGACATATCGCCAATTGGTGATCAGTGGGGAGATGACGCTAACGCTGCGATGTATGACATGGTCAATGGGTAAGCTACAAGACTGATAGTTGGATTCATTGTACAACATAAGATATGATCAATTAACAAAATCTATTGAAATTTTAGCCAGCAAAATACTATAATGCACACCTATCGAGTTTGTAATGACATTTACCATGTTGATATCTTGAAGTATTCGGCCGGCGATGGTGACTGGTCAATTTCTGTAAGAGATGCTCTCATATTCTTGGAATATGGTTGTTTCGTGACTTATGAAAGACTGAAGGTATGTCTCGAGTCACATTAATAGAGTAAGCTGTTTTTACATAGATCTGAACTGATATTCTATGAATCTTATTCCTATTTTTCACTTTACAGAGAATTAATCCGCAATCATTGCGGAAATATTATGAAGCGGAAATTTCTATTGGAAATTCCTATGTAGTAGAAGTTAGTCACATAGAATCTCCAGACTGTATCTATCTGCGGGAGGTAAAGATGCATGGTTTATTATTAGTTTTTCTTCTCTCGATAAATTCTATAGAATCCAAATCCGGATACAGGAGGAAGGGACGTTTTGAAAAAACATAAAATTGTCGCTTAAATATTTTTCAGTCTGGTCATGTCGGAAAATACTTGGAAAAACTGGTAAAGGATATGACTGCTGAGTATAAAGGGACGAAAACGAATAGGGGAATAATTTATACGCCCCAGATAGGTACGAATTCAGAATTTTTTGTTTATTATCCTGACGAGTTTATCGTTATTTTACTTCTCTAATAGCACATATAGCACACCGATTACTTTTCAATCGTGCATAAATTTTGAACTATCAGCTGATATGTATTTTAGGAATGCCATGTGCGGCAAGGCTTGACTCTGGTCTATGGTATCGTGCACGAGTCAGCAATTTAATTGGAAATCGTAATGTCGAGGTATATTTCGTCGACTACGGAAATACGCGCGTATATCAATACGATCAAATTAGAAGACTTCAGTACAAATTCATGTCCATGAATGCTCTGGTAATTACATCAATGTTATTGTACGCAATGGCATTAAATATTTCATAGTCTGTTCGGATTATGCGAGGAAACTTATTTTTTTAGCGCGTCGTACAACTATATGCGATTTTTGTGTTTCAAACCTAGGCGTTTAAAGTCGCGCTGAAGGATGTCTGTCCTATGGAAAACGGTCGATGGAGTTCTGAAAGCAAAAAATTTACGATTTCATGCTTACATTCTAAACTTCTGAAGATATTTGTCGCATCTAAAGAAGATCAATGTTACAAAGTCATTATATATCTTCCCAACGTAAAAGGAGTTAAGAATTTTAACGCCGTGTTAGTGAAACGAGGATATGCTCTAAGCACAGGCCCTGGGTATGTAAATATTCACTGCCCGGATGGGTAAATTCAATTTATTCTGAAATTTTTTATTTAACAAGTATTTTGGAATCTGTTGTAATTGAGGTAGTATGTAAGTAATTCTCTGTTTCAATCCCTCTGAAATATATTGTTTATGATCAGCCATCTAGGAAACTTGTCTGATACTAATGAGTAACTAATAATGCTACAAAATGAATTTGTTCAGGTCTCAATGAATTGATTCAACCTCACTTCTTCCGGCACTGTTTAAACTATTTATTTAATTTCACAGTTCGCAGAAAATCAATAAAAAGAAAAAGACAAAAAAATCAAGACCATTAAATACAACATTTGACGATAGTCTTGAAGATACAATGGTCGCCGACAAATATGAGGAATCAGATCCCTTCAAATTGCAAGTGAATGTCTTGCAAGTAGTGTCTCCTGACTGCATTTACGTGGCTGATGTAAAGACTACTACAGTAATAAAGCAGATGACTAGAAAAATACAACAGTTTTACAACAAACATAGATCCTCTCAGAATTTTGAGTGGAAAAAGAATGACGTTTGCGTTGCTTATTCTGCTAAAGATAAACTATATCATCGAGCCAGAATAACTGAAATAGAGTTGCCTGATAAAATTGATGTATTCTTATACGATATCGGTATTATGGAGACAGTGAGCTTGGACGACTTACAATATTTACACCCCAAATTTTCTACCATACCTGCGAGAGCGTTCAGAGTCAAATTGGCGGGTATTCATCCTTGTGGAGGCTCAAACACGTGGGTATCTGCATCGAGTGAAAGACTATCTGAAATCGTAGTCGCAAATCAAGATTCCGAATTCTACATTTCTAAGGTGGTTAGTTGACCAAAACCTGAATCAAATTTATAAATTCTGAAAAATTCCATCATCGCAAGATCGTTGATATAGCTTTATTCCAATTAAGTTGATGCATGAAGTAAATGACATTTATCATTTCATAGGCGGGAATAGAAGATAATGCCATATGGGTTGAGCTTTGGGTGCGAGAAGCAAGAACAGAAAGCGCATTGTCGCCAACAATCGTGGAAATCAATTCTATTAATCGTAAATTGGTTGAGGAAGGTGTCGCGCTTGCAGTTAAAGGGTAGGGTAACTCCTCAAAAAATCTTTATAGCAATTTCGAGTGCTGCAATATGTTTGTTAAATCGAAAAATCTCGCATATAAAATTTATCTGCAATACCTTCTATTGCGTAGATACAAAGATGAGTCTAAAAAAGTATTGGCTACTGAAGTTAGACACCAGCTATCACGAACTGAGGACCCCGATATTTCCACTGATGTTAAATGGTGGAATAAAACTCGAGGGTCAAGTTGTATCTCAAATAGCCCTAGTGATGCATCGATATTTTTTGCATCAAATGTTATTTCGGAATTCGATCTAAGCAGCAAAGATGAAAGTGATATTGAAAAAGAGACAAATGTGGTTCCAATACCCCCTCCACTTGCGGCCTGGATACCAGCTGTGCCATTCCAAAAAAAAAAATTCTTTGGGGTTGCTACAAATATTGACCAAGATTGCATCGTACATCTACATTCGCTAGAAGACAGTATGTTAAACTGCATATCATTTTAATGCCCACATAACTTTGATATTTCTACTAGCTGCTGTTTCATTAGATGCCAAGATGTTAGAGTATATTGATGCTGCGCTACAAGATCATTACATGGAATCGGTACCAGAAAAATGCGATTTACAATGGGCTCCAAACGATGTATGCATTGCCCTATATCATGCCGATCACAAGTGGTATCGTGCTCAAGTTCTTGAAGCACCTGAGGATGGTCTAATCAAGGTACTTAAATCATCTGTTAATTTATAATTCTGTTTGTGAGTTAGTACCGCTGTTTTCTAACACAAAAACCTATTTTCTCAGGTTATTTTTGTGGACTACGGAAATGTAGAGGTATGCGAAGTTGGCACATTGAGAAAACGTGTTATAATGGGTCATATTCCAATTCAAGCAATAAAATGCAAGATCCAAGGATTGGTTTCGGTAAGTTTTTTTTATTATTACGCTTTTACTGTGTAGCTCTTCTGGCACAACGGCGGTAACTTGAAGAAATATTTATTGTATGAATGACTCCGTTTCAGTCTAAGCCAGATGGTCGATGGAATACGTCGGAATTGGACATTATACATACGATCTTGGTTGATAAACAAAGCCAAATCACGATTTTAGATGACAGCGATTCACAGCTGCTCTTAGTGAGTATTTTTTTAACCATTTTTTAAAATATGTAAGCGATGTATATCGTTTTTCTAAACAACTTTGTAACGTCTCACCAAACAGATATCGATCACCTTGAGTGAATTCAAAGATATGGATTTATTACGGTACTTGAAGTATGAACAATATTTCGATATCCGTGGCATGGAATCGGAAAAATCATTTTGCGAAGGTTCTTGTAACGATGGCTCGGACTTAATCGGTTTCGACAGTGAGGATGTGATTGTCGAAGGGTGCGTGGATGATTATGTGCGCTCTGCTCCAGCACAGCAATCCCTGTTCATCAACCGATGCTCGTCCTCGAGTTCGGAACTCGTATCTCCGATCTTCAAGGTGGATGAAAAACAAGAAGAAATACTTACTGGATCACTCGTCGTATTGAAAAAAGGCATCTCAATAGATTCGGATATCAGCACAGGAGGCTGTGAAAATCCGAAATTAATTATTGAGATCCAAAGTCTAAAGGACTTGCATTCCAAGAACGAATCTTTCCAGAGAGCAACTTCTACTCCACAAAATGAAGAAGAAGATGAGAATGAGAATGACGAAGGGGAGGAAGACTTTATTGATTACGAGTATTTATACGTTCCCGATAATCTGGAGATCGTAGACTTAGATCCACGACATATTGAAAGCGCTACAGTGTTCTATGCACAAGTTGACAAGTCTATGGGAATCGAGGTATTGTACAAATTGCACGAAACAAATTATATTATTCCATGTCACTGTGCTGAGTGAGATCTCAGCAGAATGTATCCGAATGATCGATGAATTTCCATTTCCTATGTGAATTGTTTTCAGTATATAGACAAATGTCGACAACGAATCGCTACTGTTGTCGCGGATATGCAAAACAAAGCACATGACCAGCCAAAACTCGTGCACATAAGACTTGGTAATTATATTCAGTTATTTTTATCATTGAAGTAGAGATTCTCTACTACCTGTTATTTGTAGGTGCTCCGTGTTGCGCGAAGTATGATCATGATGTTGAATCAGGGTGGTATAGGGCTAAGATAGTCGAAATTTTACCCAATAGTCGAGAAGTTCAAGTGCAATATGTTGATTTCGGTAACGTGGAATATCAATCAATTGACAAGTAAGTTTAGCCTCTGCAACTAAACTTTCATCAGTTATGATCACACGGTTTGATTTATCTTTTAGAGTGCATCAATTAAAAGAAGAGTGGCTGGCCGTACCTGTGATAAATATGCGATGTAGACTATGGAATATTCGCGCAGACCCTCAAGTATCGGTAAAAGCATTATTGCCCTCATTCAATGAAATCTTTTACCAAGGTGCAATCCGCGCACGAGTAATGGTATGATTTTTTTACTCAGATATTTTCAAATACCTAATAGAACTGTTGATCGCAAAAATATTTCTAACTTTTTTTAAATCGTTAGCGAGTCATCGATATCACCGATTTGTTGAATTATCACATTTCAGGAACGTTTTCTTGATTGTATTGACGTGGAGCTGTATTCAGATGAAAGTTGCACCGAACTGCGTTACGATTCCCTCATTAAAGACGGAATATTTGAAGTGGTAGAGTAGTAACTTTCACGTAATATAAAATAAGAAATAATTTTTTTTTACAGAAAAACTAACTAAATTTGTTTCCGGTTAAATATATGAAGAAATATATTCATGTTGACTTTAGCATTATACCAAAAGTTTGAAATGTCTGTACTTCTGAGGAAGAGGATGTTTCCGAAACGTCTAGAGACTGATATTCAGAATTTATATTAATCTAACCTTAATTGATTTTTATCACTTAAATTTAATTTGTAGTTTTGTATTAATCTTTACCATTGTTTTATTTTCTGTGATAATACATCAATACAAGATATGACAATCTCCATGATCTATTGATTGCTTAAGTCTCCAATAAAATTATCCTTTTTTCATATCCATTTAGAAAAAATACAGCGTCTAATATTCATAGTTTGATAAAAAATTACAGATGGAATAATTTTATTTCATCAGGCAAATAACTCACTTATCGTTGGGTGCTCTTTGCAATTTGTTCTTTCAAAACCAAAATGCTTTGTCTCTGTTCTGGTGGGAGCATGGCAATTTGCTCATCCGAAAGTTGAAGAACTTGCATGATCAGTGCCGCCTGTAGTGGGACAAAGAGAAAAAGTTTTTAGTATCATTGCAAGGTGAAGTACGTAGCAACGAGAACATGCATAGTATGTTACCTTTTCTTGATCAGATGCACCGCTGGGAATGTTACCAGCAGGTGACATGCCTGCCATTAGTCTTGAGGTAGCTGTACTTGGCGTCGACAAGTTTGCTGGATTAATCGGATTGATACCACTTGCAGTAGGTGGTGGTACAGGTGTTGCTACAATTGGTCTCGGTGGGACAGATGTTACTCCAGGAGCTGGTGCTGTAATACAAATGATAAGTTCTCGGATCTATAAGGGTGCGATACCCTCACTGTTTGAATATACTCACGATTTATTTTTGCAATTCTAGGATCAACTGGCATCCTAGGATCTCGCGGATCGCGTGTCTCCCGTCCAAATCTGTCACCTCTCGGATCACGACCAAAACTAGAAAGAATAATATAATTATCTTGTAATATTTAAAGTCTGAGCTAAATTCTCTACAAATATGATATTGACACCTCTCTATACCATCCGCCGGAAGAATGCTGTAAAAGAAGGCAGACCAGGGATTATTTTAAATTTCATTTCATACATGATGTAGTCAATATACTAACGGCTCTGGAAGATTGGTATTCAGCGTTGCCGATCTTGGATCAGTTGGAGGAACCATAGTTACTGGGGTAACCGTACCAGATGCAAGCTGTGGTGGCAAACGCAAGTCCTGATCCATTCTAGCCAACCTTGGATCGATTTGTCTATCCAATGTACGTAAATCAACATCTTGCCCTGCAAAGTATTCAGTAATATTTGAATAAGTATCATTACACTGATTGAAGAGCAGTATCCTGTTATTTACCAGCAAAAATAGGAGCAGGGGGATTAACTGGTGTAGGTGTTGGCCTGGGTGTCCAAGGCTCTTCGATTCTTGGAACAATTGGATGCAGCGGCACTTTATCACTTGGTAAGATAACGCCGGGGATTGGATTTGCTTTATGTAGCATATTAACTGCAGTTTGAGGGTCGACAATTCTCATGACGACTTGGGCTTGAAGTAAAGCATATGCAAGTTGCGGATTTTGCAGTAGCATTTGCCGTGCCTCATTAGGATTATTCTGCACGCACAGTTTCATTTGTTTCATAAGTTCAAACATCTGTTCAGGAGGCAAAGAAGCGACTGCCTTGCTTATAGCCTCTGGTGCTTTGTCAGCTTGCACTGCCTCCCCATAGGGATTTTCAGTATTTTGCCCTTGGAGAAGGCTCTGCATTTCCATGCGACTCTTCTCTGTGCAGGCATTGTCAACTCTCAAGGTTCTCCCTCCTATTTCATAGCCATTCAAGTTACGCATAGCACTAAGCGCTGTCTCTTGATCTTTGTATTCGCAAAATCCATATCCTTTTGGTTTTCCTGTCTCTCGGTCGAATACAAGTCTGTAAAATAGTTAAAAATCAAATGCTGCACACTGGAATGTCTGGTATTCTATTTTGATGCAGCAGCATTAGTTTAAAGACGGTCGTAAAATCAAATCTTTAATAGCCTTACTTGAACGATAGGACTGGACCAACTTCGCTGAATATATCCTTTAAATTTTCCTCTGTTGCTTCATATGGAATATTTCCCACTGAAAGGTATTTGGATTTATATTTTAGGTTAACACACACCAAATGCTACTGGATTTGTTATCCTTCCGAATTAATTGGACATAATTACCAAACACACTCCGCATTGACTTATCCATCAGGGATTGATCCGAAATAGTTGAATTACTCATTTTTGCAGCGTTGATTTGAACTCGGTAATAATTGTTTATTGTTCAGAATTGTTTTTATCCAGACCGGCCTACTTCAAAAACAGCTCTCTTTCATAGGGCATCGAGAGTTACCCAAGTAGAGGGCTTTATGTGTTTTAACTTCAGCCCTACTGTCAGTGAAAATCATTGACTAGCTTTATAGATAGAAAATGATGATATGGTCACTGATATGGACTACGGTGGATTGCCTGATGTGGATGGATACGATTCTGATGAATCTTTAGTTCATGGTTTGTAATCGATCGTTGCTTTCAGCTGATTTTCTAGTTAAGATGCAGTCAAAGTTTTGATAAAGTAAACACAGTGGTAGCTACTGTAAGAATTTGATTGTCCACCACCATGTCGATCGAGATTGAATCTGCTGAGTACGTATTTAATGTGTACGATATAAATAATATCGGCGTCGAAAATTTAACAAATATTTTGAATTCCAGCGTCATTCGTCTGATTCAACAATATCTAAAAGAGTCGAATCTCGTCAAAACGCTACAAACATTACAAGTAACTATTTATTTCCATATTCTACATAGAACTTTTACATGATTCTCCAACTTGAATGTTAAATTACAGGAAGAAACTGGGGTGTCATTGAACACAGTTGACAGCGTCGATGGTTTCGTTACAGATATCAACAATGGCCATTGGGATACGGTATTAAAAGCTACACAGTCTCTCAAACTTCCTGACAAAAAACTCATTGATCTTTATGAGCAGGTATTAAGGAATTTGTATTTTGACTAAAAGATCAAATATTTTATGCGTACCAAAACCATCTATAGTACATACCAAAATTTGGTTGTAGGTTGTATTGGAACTAATCGAATTGAGGGAACTGGGTGCGGCAAGATCGTTACTAAGGCAAACTGATCCCATGATTATGATGAAGCAGCAGGAACCTGAAAGATACATACATCTAGGTGAGAATTCAACACTAAGTTCAATTAGATTTACCATTACATTTGTGCAGAACCCGTTATAATGTCCTCCGATTTTTGACAGAGAATCTTCTCGCACGCTCCTACTTTGATCCCAGAGAAGCATACCCAGATGGAAGTACAAAAGAAAAGCGAAGGGCTCACATAGCAACTGCTCTAGCAGGTGAAGTTTCGGTGGTACCTTCCAGTAGGTTGTTAGCATTGCTTGGTCAAGCTTTAAAATGGCAGCAGCATCAGGGGCTCCTTCCTCCTGGTACCACGATAGATTTGTTCAGAGGAAAAGCTGCGGTTCGTGATCAAGAAGATGAAAAATATCCAACTCAATTATCTAAACAGATTAAATTTGGGCAAAAGTCCCACGTAGAATGCGCGAGATTTTCACCAGATGGCCAGTACTTGGTGACTGGATCTGTCGATGGTTTTATAGAAGTTTGGAATTTTACAACGGGAAAAATTAGAAAGGATTTAAAGTACCAGGCTCAGGACAATTTCATGATGATGGAACAAGCTGTGTTGTCAATGTCTTTCAGTCGTGATAGTGAAATGCTTGCGGGAGGAGGACAAGACGGTAAAATGAAGGTTTGGCGTGTTCAGAGTGGTCAATGTCTACGAAGATTTGAAAAAGCTCACGCCAAAGGTGTCACTTGCCTACAATTTAGTAGAGACAACAGCCAAATACTATCCGCATCGTTTGACACCACCATAAGGTATGGCATTATCGATATCAGTGTAATGTATTTTGCAAAACAGAATTTTAAATTTTGTTTCAACTAGATACAAAAATTAATCATCTATTTCAGGATACATGGATTAAAATCTGGCAAGACTCTGAAAGAGTTCAGAGGTCACGTTTCATTCGTGAATGAAGTTGTTTTTGCGCCAGACGGTCACAACGTCATAAGGTAAATAATTGAAAATGAAATTTCGGTAATCCATACTACACCATGAATACTTTTTCTGAGCAGTGCTTCATCAGATGGAACCGTCAAGCTTTGGAGTTTGAAAACAACGGAATGCATAGGCACGTACAAGTCTTTAGGAGCAGCGGATCTTACCGTAAACAGTATCCATCCTCTTCCGCGAAATCCAGAACATTTTGTTGTTTGTAATCGTTCAAACACAGTAGTAATAATGAACATGCAAGGACAGATAGTTCGATCTTTCTCCAGTGGAAAAAGAGAAGGTGGTGATTTCGTAAGTGCCTGTGTCAGTCCTCGTGGCGAGTTTATCTACTGTGTCGGCGAGGATCTCGTACTCTACTGTTTCTCCACTTCATCAGGGAAATTAGAACGAACTCTCAATGTAAGTATTCGCATCTTGCTGGCTAACAGTATCAATGAAAATAACATAAAACAATTTATAGCCATCAATTGCTAAATTTATGTTTACAGATCCATGAAAAAGATGTGATTGGACTGGCACATCACCCGCATCAAAATTTACTCTGTTCGTACAGCGAAGATGGTCTTCTCAAACTTTGGAAACCTTAAACGTTCGCACAAATATAATTATCAGTAATACATAATTCTTCATTCAATTACATAGGACAATTTCAACCAAGCATCCCATGCCTAGATGCGTTCGATTCGTGGTAGGACAATATATCAATTTTTATTTTTACATTCGTGCATTATATTATGTACCCATTTTTGTCAAGTCATCAATCATACATGTTCAACTATAAAAATTACATACATCGATGTACAAGTCATTTGCTTTATGATTTTTCAGCAATGCTGCTGAAGCTTAATGGTGTTTAAAAAATTCCGTAACATTCCAGCGTAATATTTATTTTCACAGCCCAAGAATCGGTAGCTTGCTTGATAATTGGTTCGGGGATATCTATTGTCCTCAGATGAAGGAATTTTTCCGAATTCACCGTGAAAGAATCGGCTTTGTGTTAGTAGAATGACAAGCAATTTTTCCGCTAACTTTGGTGACATTGGTAGCAAACACGTACCGCTTATTGAGCGGCTTGTTAAGTAACGGAAGTCCAAACAACGTTTTCTTGTGTCTGTCGATCATTACGGTTATTAACGGTTCGTGTTTTCATCTGGTTAAAGCAAATAAAGGTACCGAAGGGTGTAGTTATCTTTAGCCAGAAAATGATGGTTTGTATAAATTGGGAATACCGAAATGCCGAACTCATCTGGCATCATATCATTTATAAAAATAAGTGCCCACCCAAATTCGGAATAGAATAACAATTTTCAGTTTCTATCTCACGGAATTGAAAAAACAGACTTTTTTAGAAGACTTTCGGTGTCTTGCCAATTTTTCAAATGTCCGAAATCAATTGAAACCGGTGTCCGCGGAATAGGGGGATGAAACTCGATTATCTGCCTCGTTACAAAATTTTTCACGGTCGGTCTGAAGTTTCTTTAAAAAATAAAATTGGTATCGGAAATTGCGAACGCTGTTAAAGTCGGTGTTGCTAATTTTCGATTACAATAGAAAGAATATGAAATATACTCTTGGCGAGTCCGGAAAACAATCGAAATAATAAAATCCTTCCAAGACGGACAATGGAACGAGACCCCATGCTCTCGGTAGAATCCCTGCTGCGCGTCCAAATAGTTCTCAATGAAACGCGGCATCCTTAATATCATCTTCTTTTTGTTTTAATTGACGCGGGTTTCGCGTACCTGTAAAATATTCTTGACTCGTGAGACAAAAAGCAGAGGATTCGTGAATATTTCTTGCTCTCTTAATTCTATACGAGTTTAAAGAACTCGGAACAAAATGTTTTTGAACGAACTCGTCGTTTCCTTTCATCGAGATCGAAGCCCTTAGAATTATTTTAATAGTTTTTATCATTAATAGGGCTTCGTTAACCCCATCGACTTTCCACCTCAGTCGAATCTCGTCTTGCCTAAAGCCCTCGGAACGCATCGACGAGAATTTGGCCCCCATATAAATTACATGGTGCCACTGTAAAGGTACGCCACGTGACGTTGCCAAATTCTGACCGCTTGACCTACGTTGCCCAATAATTATCCACTTAAATAATGCAGCAGGGCCGTAAAGTAATTGTGTGGGGGAGTGTGAGAGTTAATTTGATAATTATATTATTCTGTAGATGCTAATTGCTACCTTTCTATAAATGCAAATTCCGAAAGCGAGTTCAAAGGGCATTTACAGCGAATCTCTGATCCCTTCGAAAAATTTTTATCTCTGCGGTGTACATTATTTTTACTTAACACGATTGCCCTTATCAGCTGCCTTTCCAAAAATTTGGGATTCGGCAATCGTGTGCATTTTTTGACCCTATCAAGATCGTCTCCAATCATATGAGGTATATATTTCTGAGGTATTCTCGGTTTAAATTTATTGATCATTGTCGGGGTCAGTGGGAGAGAAAGATGTAAGAACAAGAGAGAAAAGAGATAAGGATTCAAAAAACCAAAGAGCGAAACTCCAACGAGCCCCAAAAGTGTGGCTGAACAACGCCACGCGTCGGCCACGCTTCTTGGGCGCACACCTGGGCCAGTTTGGGGCCAGTTGGCGAGCGGGCTAGCGAACGAGCTAATGCACAATTATTAACAAATTATGACCGCGAAATTGAGGATATTCCGGAAATCCGGAAACGAATTTTCACTGTCAAAAAACACCGCGAATAGTGCACGTGCAGTCCATGATTTTCAAATCTTTCCACGATCCTTTATCATCAATCGAATATTGGTCGATCGATCGGTATTAAGTACACGAACGTTCAATCTCTTAAACGCAAAAGAGAAAATTGTAAAATAAGAAACCCTATTGATATCTGAAGGTTCTAATATATCGAAATTTCGTGGCGATGGACGTACCTGCACATAATGGAATAATAAAACTTATACGACATCTTAGGAAATGAATTTAATCAAGCGGATGTCCTTGAAGCACATTTTGAACCAGCGACACGCAGTTCCTTAATTATCAGCAGGCTTCGCAAAACTTCTATACCCTTGTTCGGATAAAAATGGAATCAAATTTCATACATTTTCCGCAAAATAATGCACACTTTACGAACACACTGCAGTTTCCGTTCGTCGGATTTTTTTTTTTTTTTTTTCTTTCAATTCAACAAGGACATTTTTTGCCAGATAATTGTCATAAAATTGTGATAAACCGTTGATCAATTTTCTCAGGCATCATGCAGCAATCAGCTGCTGTGGGGTAAAATTATCGGTCAAATTATCCGAGACACAGAAATCGGAAATCCAAGGAATAGAAATTGAAAGTTTCAAGTTTGTCTTTGGCGCAGACAGACCTGTAGCTACTCTCATAGAAAATGAAAGCTTATTTCACTAGGATATCGAATCCTATCCGAACCAACCGTTTATTTAATAACAGTGTCTGCTATATTGCGTCGGAAGCTGCGGTAGGTCATGGAAGCAATCAGTGACCACGACATAGCGATTCGATCACCTTCCATTTCAATATTTGTTGGCGCATATAATCAATTTGATTGCATACATTCAATTGGTTTTTGAAGTTCTTTTCTCACCTGACGGGATTACCACATAATTTCAATCTTGTGCTCTCTGAGTCGATTTCTTTTATTTCCTTTGGTATTTACATCATTTCAGATCCTATGCCTCGATCCGGATGATATTCTAGCTGGAGATTGCTATATAGGAAATTTTTTTTGTAATTCAATTTTATTTTATTCCAGTTTTTTGTTTCCATTTTTTTTTTTTTTGGAAGGGTGGAAAATAATCTCTCTTGTATAAAACCGCAAGAGATTTATCGAAGGCTATTTAGGAAACGGGACATCAAATCAAATCTAATTCAATTATAAACCTCGATGGTTCTGCGAGACGACTATTTTTACCCCCGAGCCATTTTTTCTATCTTTCTCTCTTGAATGACACTGCAAACAACAAAAGTTATGGGTGCAGGGGTCGCCTATAATTGGCTATACGCTATACACCATATACTAATATTACCAAACAAACGAAAATGCCCCCAGGAATGTTGGAAAATTGAAAAAGGACAAATGACATTAAAGTCGCATTAGATATATGGGGAGGAAGTGAAGAATCTTCGGGCTCATTCATCCTTAGGAACTCTCGACGTGGGAAATTATCGTCAAGATTTTTCAAAAGATCCTTATACATATACCTACGGCCTTTGCGCCAGGGTTCTATTCTGTGCAGCATCTCTCGGAAGTCTGGACCCACACGAAATCAAAAAATAACAAAAATTACTCTCAATGAGGTGTTGGCAAATCGCTGCAATGAACTAAAACCAGAAAGAAATTAAGAGGACCGGTGCACGGTACATAACAATGTTAAGTACCCATCGCGTCTGCAAAGATTATGACTCTATAAAATTATAATCTTTTGAACCGCAGAGCATGGCGCTGAATATTCTTAAAAAAAGAAACCATGAGAGCGTTGAGAGCATTTACTATATTAGTAAAATGAAGAAAATGGTGATGGTTTTAGCGCTGTTGAAGGCGCCATATAGCTGTGCGGCGATCGCACGGTTGATAACCCGGTTAACCCTTTCAGCAGCCCGTTATTATAATATTTGCCCAACCAAAATATAGTAATTGCTTATTTTCTTGTATACGAAAGACCAATTACTTTACGCTGCCTGCGTGATCGCCGCGGATCGCTCGATTGCAATGCGTGTTGGGTAATAAAACCATCTGAAGAAGTAAAAGAAAAAGAAGAAGAAGTAGAAGATGTAGGATGAGGAGGTATGGGTACCCGCGTGCGATACCAAAGGTTATGATTATAGGCAAAAGAAAAGAAAGAAAACGAAAAAAAAGAGTAGATGCAATTGGGCAGTGTTCAAAATTTTTGTATACACCACCTACATTATAATTCACGTGCGCGCGTCCCTCAAGTATAATTTATGACAAAATGAAACATAATAATTCTTGAGTAACGTTGCTGTGAAACGAATTATCATTTTTTTTTTTTCATTCATCGATTGAGTTTTGCGGTATAAATTTCGATCTCTCATCATCGCCCATGTATTCTATAGAATATAAAGATGGATAGAATTTTATCTATCCACCCTGCACAAAGAAAGTGAATGGAAATTGATGGGTTTTCCACCGTTACGTGTTATTGACTTCTATTCAATATAGATCGGCACGTACCTATGGGTAATTTACTGGTGAAATAGAATTTTGCGGAAGCAGCTTAACGCATTATAATTATCACACGGTATGAAATTGATAAATGCAGTGCGACTATATATATTTATAATGTGCACAAGTACCAAGGTGAGGCGACGATAAAGAAAATCAATTTGATTTTGTTCTTTGGTAAATAATTCGTCACAGATCATACAAAGCGTATATTTTTCATCACCTATAATTCACGGCACGAATAACAGTCAAAATTATCGTCATCGTATTGTGCTCATTTTTTTCTCAGCTCTTCTTTCAGTTTTTCATGGTAGTACGTCTATACCATATTTTGCAGGTAATCTGTAGAAGCTCCATACGCATCGGACCGAATTCTTCTTTCTTTATTAATTCAAGCGGTCACGATGAACATACCTAATATGTGTGTCCTTAAAATTTTGAAAAAATTTTAAGAATTCGGTTGATAGGAATTTAAATCTTTCACCGTATAATATCTTCATCTTAGGGTTTAATATTTCTATAGATAGGAACTTACGAGGCATTCACATAGTGTCTCGAATTTCTTAACAGACTTATACCAGATATATGTATACGTAAAGAGTTAGGGAAATTGATTACCTACTATTTAAAATTTACTTCTTTCCGTCGTAACTAGCAGACTGACTTCCTGTGAACATCTGTAACTGTCATGGCGCTACGAGGGAAAGTCCCACCCCCTCGTTTCGAGCTGCACTTTAACAACCCTAATCACTACCCCCAACGCTAATTCAAAGTAGAGGCAGTGATTTCTCACAGGGTAGCTCAAAATCCCCACATAGACATTTATGTATAGTTCTTCAAATCTTTCTTTCCAGTCCCCGCAACTATTGTACTCGATTCAATTTTGAAAAATATCTAAAATTATAATATGGGGGAATTTAATGTGGAAAGCAATCTGTAACTACTGCACCGATTAGTCGTCAAACGATCCGATCGACGTTTGTCTGTGGGGAAAAAATTCAATTTTCACTCCAAGTGGATGAATGAACACCTAGAACAATAGAAAAAGTGATTACGCAGGTGCAATGAAAATTCTTTAATTTGCAGATAAAATATCGCCAGGATTCTCAAGGATCACCCACGACGAGTGAAAATTAATAGTATATTTTGTGGTACGATTTGAGCCGGTCCTCCCACAAAATCTGGCGTCTCCACCCCTTCGGTTCTTTGTGCGTTTTCTACCCTTCCAATATTTCGCACGCAACTTTTATTTATAGTTCACGGACACTCCCACGGAGATGCTGCTGCTGCTGCTGTTGGGTGCTCTTGCTACACTGATCGACTTTTGGTTAACCTTTTTTCTTTTTTAACTTTATTCCTTTCTCAAACTTTTTTTATTTTTTAAGGAAGTAGAATCGCTTTCATTCTCTCTTACACGCACGACGACCCGTTCAACCGAACCCGATTCCCATGGGGTCGAGACGAGACGATACGATGCCAAAAACCTCCATATATACCCCATGCAATTTAAGATGGGAACCGACCGATATATATACCCGTTATATACACTCAACTCTAAGTACCCATGATAAATTTAGCATTTTTTATCGGCGCGGAATCTTTTCATTTTATTTTTTTTTTATTCCTGATTAATTGCTGAAAATTCTCAGACTCTTTCACGAATTTTTCATGTTTAGTGAATTGTGAAAATATAAGAAATTCGTTTTGTTTCCGCACATTTGAAACTGGGACATGGAATTTCTGCGAGAGGCTTGGGGGTGACTTAAAATTCTGTACATATTTTTTCGTCTCCGTATAACGAAGTTTTTCAACATGAGAAACACCACGTAGGGTACCCAAGTCGTTTTTTTCTCAAATTGTTTTTGTTAAACCTTGCACCATTTTCTGTTCGTGTATCTTTGTGGGAAAAGGTACAGCCCATCGGACGTGTCGAGGTCTCAAAGCCCATAATTCCTCGTGCGATCCTCTTCCGAGAGAAGGACCGAACAAAAAAAAAAAAAAAAATAAAAATAAAAAAACTAAAACGAAGTAAAAAATGAAAAAAGAACAGTTGAATTTTTGTCCTCTTATTAATCATTGTCCGGCTACCGCGGTGACATTAAATAAGACATCGCCACCACACTGTGAGATTAATTTGAGAAACTTTCATTCCTTTAACGGTTTAGTCCCTTCGATTTCGATTGGATACCTGATTACATACCCGGCGAGATAACAATTTATACATTGCCGAAGATAATGTCTTCGTTAAAATAATCTCCTCATCGTCGTGACGTGAATTAAATATGAAATACTCGGACATAATATTGTACAATTGAACGCTCCTAGAGTACGTAGGTGATTGCAATAGGATTAAGAAAAAATTCACGGCGACATAGTTGTATTATTTTCAAGTGTGACAATAATATGGGGTGAAAAAGGAAAGATTTCAATTTCGTGTCATAATTATCACCTGGGTATAGGCCGGGTTAATTTTACCCCCTTGAACTAATTTTTTTGGTTCTCTTCTTCCTCTTTCCTCCGATCTTTTTTCCGTTCCTTCTTCTTATTATTATTAATAAATCGCGTTCATTATTTGATGAAGTGCGGTGGGTCGATCTATCAAAGGTCGCTTGCCGCTGACTTATGTGGGGGCAGCCAAGGCGCACCTTCTGATGAATGGTTCCCTAATGCCCGCTACACTGCTTCAGATCTTTTAATATATATCTCGTTTATGCGGCCGCAGCTCGGTCCAACGGACCTACAGATATATTGCCACTGACCAACCCTTATTTATAACTTTATACTTTCTCTCGCTTATATTCGGCCGGCACCGTGTATGTAGGTATAGATGAGTATACGCGTGTGCAGTCAAACGGAAATTTCACAATTTCTGGTCGGTCAAAAGTTCCAGTACAGATTGCACCTATGTCTGTGCACATACTCCTACATTTCTTTTTTTACGTGCTTGACTATATCAGATTAAAAAATGATACATAACATGTTCTCACATCCTGCAAACCCTGTGGGACTTCTGTTGCAACTAGTTTTTTTTTCTATTCCAATCGTTTTTTTTAATACGCCTACTGCTGCTTTTATGTATAACTTATATTGTGCGGTTGTTATTCTTGAGCGTGAAATATACTATTTCACAGGTATATCTGTATTATATGTACAGGTATACTTTCCATATAAAAACGGTTTGAGCGATGACTCGAGATCGTTGACTACCTCATAATGGTTCGTGGTTATTATTTGTTGTTGAAATAACACGCTGTCAGATATGGGATATACTAAATATACACTTCATTTCGAAGAGGATCGATCAAACTTGATATGAATTTTACAACCGATTCAAGTCAAGTGAGAAGTTGCACTGTACTTATACGTGAAAAGACTACAATCTTTGGTGTTTTTCACCCCGAAAAATGTGCAAAGACTATATTTCGAAACAGTCAATTGCGAATGTGCAATTCGGTATTCGATCGTCGCAGCCGAAGCGACGTCGTCATCAGGAGCGACATCGATGGTAGGGCGTACATTCTTTGCGAAGAGATAGAAGAAGCTAGCGAGGAGAGAGAGACATATTTTGGGGTAAGGATTAGCAACGGAATAGTACGCGGTTACTGCTGCGCCATATATTTTGTTGACCATGAGTCCAGAGTTCAGTTTTGATTGAGCAGTCACTCGGAAAGGAGTGTCCCGTTTGATCTACATATTTTAAAAAGTGCTTGACAATCGGTAGCTACTGGAAGACCTATATCGTTGAAAATTTCGTGATTCCCGTAACTCGGAAATTATTCCACAAGCACTGGTAAGCATAATTTTTTTACCGTGACCATCGTATGTTCGGGCTACCGATCGGTCAGCAATTCGTTTCAAAGAATTTGAGCTGGATATAATGCGACATGGACGTGGAATTTTTATAGATTTTAAGTTGACTTGTAATGAGATCAGAAGTGGTTTGCTCGATTTGCATTTCTGGAGTCAGAATGCATTCAGATGAATTGCAGAATGTACTAGAATTCACATTCTATAAGACTTTGCCTTTTGCCTCGAAAAAACGCCAAGCCTATAGCCTTAGATATTTAACAATAATTATTAATTCTCATGATTACGATGCTTCTGAATTTGTGTTCATTCATTCATTCATTCGTGGAATTATAAATTTATACGTGATGCCTACATCACTTGGCGATGTTCGATTTCTACCCTACGCGCTCGATGTCGCTATAGGCATATCTCAGCGTACACAATAGCAGTGAGCGTTGAGGCGTCATGTATCACCAATGATATAAAGCAATCAATCAATAATCATCAATAATTATTAATTGGTATGATTTCGATGATTCTTTTATTCATTGATTAATTTATTTAGTTAGTTATCTATTTATTCATTCATTGAATTACAAATTCATACTTGATGCCCATGTACTCTCATTGTCAATGTAAAGCAATTGTCGCGTCTATGATTGCAGACTGTTTCAGTAATCAAACAATTAATTATTAACAAAAGTATTTTCAACAGTTGATTAATCCAACAGTATTGCGGGAGGCTTTTCTACTATTGAATCGATTGAATGAATAAATGAATAACTGGATTAATTAAGTAAATTGATGATTCGGTATGATTTCGATGCATCTAAATTGATGTGTTAAATCATTTGTTCGTTCAGTTCGTCATATATTCGTGTATTTATTTAATTCTAGAATGTACCTAATTTCTATATAATCTCGAATGTGAAGCAAATTATATTTTGTACGTCTGCAGTTTATAAGTAATTACTTCATCGCTAACTGTCGTGAAGATATTCTTGATTTTTCACATTTTCGACCGATAAATTGGCGATAACTCGGTCAATTTTGAAGATAGATCGTTTTAACTTTCAAATTTGGATTCCTGAGATCAAAATACATAGGAATAGCATAGAAAACTCCATAAAAAAAATTATTGAATTTTGTCTCAAATTTTGAGAAAATCCTAAGGCTATAGGCTTACCGTTTTTTTGGGTCAAAATGTGAAGTATTTCTGAAATCAATTGCAGGACACTTTTCTGTCGTATTTTTGCACGAGGAATACGAATACGTCGATTAAATTGAGTTAGGAATAAATCCCATCGAGATATCCTCGATTTTTCACATTTTTGACCGATAAACTGGCGATAACTCGGTCAATTTTGAAGATAGATCGTTTTAACTTTCAAATTTGGATTCCTGAGATCAAAATACATAGGAATAGCATAGAAAACTCCATAAAAAAAATTATTGAATTTTGTCTCAAATTTTGAGAAAATCCTAAGGCTATAGGCTTACCGTTTTTTTGGGTCAAAATGTGAAGTATTTCTGAAATCAATTGCAGGACACTTTTCTGTCGTATTTTTGCACGAGGAATACGAATACGTCGATTAAATTGAGTTAGGAATAAATCCCATCGAGATATCCTCGATTTTATATATTTTTGACCGATAAACTGGCGATAACTCGGTCAATTTTGAAGATAGATCGTTTTAACTTTCAAATTTGGATTCCTGAGATCAAAATACATGGGAATAGCATAGGGAACTCCATAAAAAAAATTATTGAATTTTGTCTCAAATTTTGAGAAAATCCTAAGGCTATAGGCTTACCGTTTTTTTGGGTCAAAATGTGAAGTATTTCTAAAATCAATTGCAGGACACTTTTCTCGTGTATTTTTGCACAAGGAATACGAATACGTCGATTAAATTGAGTTAGGAATAAATCCCATCGAGATATCCTCGATTTTTCACATTTTTGACCGATAAATTGGCGATAACTCGGTCAATTTTAAAGATAGATCGTTTGAACTTTCAAATTTGGATTCCTGAGATCAAAATACATGGGAATAGCATAGGGAACTCCATAAAAAAAATTATTGAATTTTGTCTCAAATTTTGAGAAAATCCTAAGGCTATAGGCTTACCGTTTTTTTGGGTCAAAATGTGAAGTATTTCTAAAATCAATTGCAGGACACTTTTCTCGTGTATTTTTGCACAAGGAATACGAATACGTCGATTAAATTGAGTTAGGAATAAATCCCATCGAGATATCCTCGATTTTTCACATTTTTGACCGATAAATTGGCGATAACTCGGTCAATTTTAAAGATAGATCGTTTGAACTTTCAAATTTGGATTCCTGAGATCAAAATACATGGGAATAGCATAGGGAACTCCATAAAAAAAATTATTGAATTTTGTCTCAAATTTTGAGAAAATCCTAAGGCTATAGGCTTACCGTTTTTTTGAGGTGAGAAAGATTATTCATATTCTGCAATCTCGGGAATCTGGATCTGGTGTCCGAATCCACTCATATACAGAATGGAGGAAGTTGACGCCGTAACTTTATACTAGGAATATTCTTTGTCGTTGAAATTTCGAACAATTAGGTATAACTAATCACACGTTAATGAACTCTCGTATTAGTACTCATTACATCATGATGTTCTCAAGTGCGGGATAGTGGTCCTCGCGTTCAAACACTATAATTTGTCTATCCATAGGATTCGGGAATTTATCAAAGGTTCAGAAATAATCTTCGCCGTTATATCGTGAACAAATTTATTAATAAATCTTAGGTTTAGGTTTACAATTCTACTTTATTTCATGTATGACATTTTTTTCAGGCTTTCAATCAGTCATCACTGTGCCTAGTTCATCGCAGTACTTATTCAACTTCCAACCGCGAAGGGCAGGCGTTGCATGGCATTGCACAATTCGTTTACAGGTATGACATGAATATCAGTATGATATAAGTTAGAGTACATTATAAAAATATATTCAATGTAATATTGTATTATAATATCACATTGGCAGTAATATATTAACAGATATTTTGATATAACATTAAACTAATATATTGACATAGAATATCATATTGGTAATAACATATTCTTATATGACGTCATTATTAATGCACTTTTCGTATATTACAGGTACTCTGAGATGCTGTCGCCGCATTATGACCCCCTGGACTTCCCCTGTTCATCAGGGGGAGTCCAGGGACCCGTCCCCTGGGACTGCGCGGCCTCCCACCGCCCCCGGGGTCCCAGGGGACCCAGTCCCCGAGGACTTGTCTCCGGGGATTCGGTATCCCCGCTGGAGGGGATGCCAAATCCCGAGGGACATGTCCTCGGGACTGGTCTTCGGGGACGCAAGTTCCCCCAGGGACACGTCCCCGGAGATGCGGTATCCCCGCTGGAGGGGATGCTGTGTCTTTGGGGGCGTGGCCTTGGGGGAATAAGCGTCCTCGAAAATCCCGGGAAAAGGAGGTCCCAAGCGGACACTTTGTTTTTCGTTTCTCTAGAGAAATCAAGAAAACGAGTGACCGCTTGGGACCTCCTTTTCCCGGGATTTTCGAGGACGCTTATTCCCCCAAGGCCACGCCCCCAAAGACACGGCATCCCCTCCAGCGGGGATACCGCATCTCCGGGGACGTGTCCCTGGGGGAACTTGCGTCCCCGAAGACCAGTCCCGAGGACATGTCCCTCGGGATTTGGCATCCCCTCCAGCGGGGATACCGAATCCCCGGAGACAAGTCCTCGGGGACTGGGTCCCCTGGGACCCCGGGGGCGGTGGGAGGCCGCGCAGTCCCAGGGGACGGGTCCCTGGACTCCCCCTGATGAACAGGGGAAGTCCAGGGGGTCATAACTGCGACGTTGGAAGATATGCGACCTGTAACATAAATAAGAAATATACAATTAGTTAACAGATTACATAAGTTACCTAATGTATGACTTATTTTATGATCAGCATATAAGTATAAGACATTTGAATTATAATAAATTGTACCAAGTTATATGATAATAAATGATTGTCTTGCCTTATTGGCGTGTCTGATGCATTTTATTATGGGGGGGTGTATGCATCTACCAAGTCTATTGGGTAATGCTGGGTGATCTGATTTTATAAGGAGTATTTTGAAAATATTTTCCAAGGGGGTGCAATCCATATACTCAGACTCTAAATGTTGGATTCTACTAGGGACTCTCGAATGGAATAAATTAAATGAAACATACCTCCGCAAAAAAAGGAGTTGTACGTCTCATGTGTTGCAGATCCATCTCTACCGGAACAGGATGGAGAGGAGTGGATCTCTGGAGGGACTCGTTGATGTCCTGATTTGCTTGCATCGCGCAATGGGCATCTACCAGAAAGAAAGAAGAAATATCACATGTACAATTCTAGTCACGATATAACAATGGCTTATATTTATACTTTATTTGTATCCACGAAAAAGATCAATAAATCATTCCAAATTTCATTGAGAAAAGAAATTGAGTGAATCATTGTAAAATCATCCCTACGAATTTTTCTGGAGCTGCATTCAGTGCACTTGCAATATATCCTTCAGCGAAGCTCGTAATAACGTAATCAAACTACGATGGAAAACCGACGCTCGAGCGATTTGAAAACATGGACGGCCCGAAAAATCAGAAAAATTTTGTATAGAAAGCTGATTGAAAATAATTGCTATATCTAATTTGTATTAGTTAGATTAATTGATTGATTAACTTAGAATTCCGGAAAACAGAATGAAACGCGTAATTCAATTGAAAAGTCAACTCTCAGAATTTTAAAGGATTGTTCAGAACCCGGGCCAGTGTATTTCTAACGACTGTTTTTAGTATGAATAGTCGAGAGCGAGTGATCAAAATACATATAGGAACGTTTGCATATTCAACTGAATTCTATGTGAAGTTCTGCTCACCGTTCTCTCTCTCTCCATCGTCGCTCTAAGGAACCTGCTTTGCTACTGATGTCGCTCCCGATGTCACCGCTTCTGTCGCCGAAGCCGAACTGCCGTTGAATCCAAGACGAAAGACCTGCAACACATATGTACTCTGTTAACCACGTACCAAATTAAACTCCCCGATCGGACGTTTCGTGATTAGCTGCAATTCGTTCGATTAGTATACATATACCGCTTTGTGTCTGAATTAATGCATGTGTTGTTTGCTTCACATGTAAGATTATATAGAAATCATGAATGAATTAATTATTCAATAAATAGATTTATAGATGGATAGCTAGACAAATGAATGAATAAATGAATAAACGCATGATTTCATATCATCGAGATTATAGCAATCAATTAAGTTAATTATCAATTAATTTATATATTAAGATATAATCATTCATTAATTGTCATGATTACGATACTTCTAAATTTATGTGTTCGTTTATTCATTCATTCATTTATCCATTCATTCATTTATTCATTGATTTAGTTAGTTATCTATTCATTAATTTTTTGAATAACAGATTCATACGTTCGCTGCTACGGTGTACGCTGAGATTTGCCTAGCGACGTACGCCGAGCGCGTAGAGTAGAAACCATAACATCGCAAAGGTCACGACCGTCTGTGTCGTCATGTCTCTCGCAAAGACAGAGCGATCCCCGCGAGTCGTCGAGCAAAGCTAGCAATAAATCTCATAGAGATACACTTGATTCTGAACTCTTCAGATATCGATCAATTTGCAATAACTTTTACCATTTTCAGAGAAACAATTATTTCGCTCGCAGATTCGGATTGCTGACAATGAGGGTACTCAAAAAAAAAAAAAAAAACTATATCTCAATCAGAATTGGTTCAAGCTCGATCCACTCGACGAGTTAATTATGTGCATTTAAAATCGTTAGATTTTTATAACGAGGCAAATTCGATGAACAAAGAGAACCGCGATCAGCCACACTTTTCTTACACCTACTTTGCGTCATCATATGAGGTCATCTAAAGAGCGACAGTCAATTACGTGGTCGACCGAGTAAACCAGTAACACTATGCGACGTGGTGTCGACTTCTAGACTACACCAAAGTTTGTTGCAAGTTTGGACATTCCTTGATCAGAAGGACACCCAACACCCTCTTCGGCGATCGATCCTCGAACTAGCGCGGGTGGTCCTCGGGTGGTCTTCAACCGTGAGATCCTATCTCAATGAGAAGTAAGTCAACCCGGCCGTATAGGGTCATCTTGGTCCAGAGCCGACGCGAACATGACCCGAAAAAATCAAAGAATCTTTCGACTGCAGGGTGAATACGGATCCACTCGTCGATTCCCAACACACGACTTAAAATTATTCAAATCCTGCTCACCTATATCCCGCAAACGGTTTCAATCGTGGCAATCTCCGTAATCATTGTCGCATTTGTTCAATGACACTTAATATATTCTCGCAAAGGTGAGAACGATTAAAGAGATTTTTTTCATTCTCCCTGAAATCATAAACCATTTTTTGGTACATGGGGGTAAGTAGCTGGATGAGAAGATATCTCGTCTAGATGGTAAAGTGGCATTCTTCGGTCCATGAGATCGTTCACGCCGGTTCGATCATCGATGGGAAAAATACCAACGGGAGTCTGATGCAGCGAGAGACGACCGAGAGATTTTTAGAGTTTGAAAACTTATTCACACGTAAAACTCGCAGGCATATTAAGTTATGTACGCGCGACTCAATTACGCTCGTACATGTATAGATAAAAAATAGTCGGACCTGCATCCTCGATGTACTTTCACATGGAGGTAAAAATTCGGGTTACGTTGTACGCCTCGTAAGAGAAAAAAAAAAAAAAAAAAAGAAATGAAAGAAAAAAACTACATGCACATACGTACAATACCCCGCATAAGAATATGGGTGCATAATATATTTTGTTACGTAAGTAACGATCACCCCATCCACCGTGCAGGACGACCGGGAAAACAATGGCCGTTATAATTGTCGGGGGCTGTAGCTAAAAGTATTCTGTGTATCGAAAGACACCCGACGCCAGGTTATCGACATCTCCGAACTACAACAGCCTCAGAATCGTACTTCGAGAACAATTCCGAACGTACTATTGTATGTACGTAGCTGTTATAGTCACGCATTATATGTGATGAGATTTTTTCGACCCACCCTTCAATTTTCCGACAACAAAGAGTTGGCAAATATTATTTGATCCCGTTGTTTAGCGTGCGTTAACAAAAGAACCAAAAGTGGGGTGTTGACGATAATCGACTACTTTATACGTAGGGGTGCGTTCGAAACTATACGACGCGAGGGTAGGACTTTTTTATTTTATTTTTCATCATTAGAGACGAAGATTGTTTAAACTTTTCGACTCGTTTCATCTGCATTCGATTATTATTAGTTTTGGTTTTTTTCATTCAATCAGAGATCAGATTCTTCCTTTTTTCGTCGACGCTGAATTTTGTTCAAGTGTACCGATCGCGTTGCGGTTTAGTGAGTTAACTTGCGCTTTATATTCGATAATCGGACAGTGTTATAAAGACATAATTCCTGGTGACAACTGTAGCGTACATAAAGCGTTCTTTGTCCGAGATTTGATCCCAGGGAGAACGGTTGCAACGGAGGAGCGGGGATACTATTATATTATAAGGAGAACCGGATTATGTAGCCGATGCAATGGGAGAAGCTAAACCGTGTGAACGGATTATTAGTTAGATCTGCATAAATCACAGGACTTAGGATCGCAGGTATTAACAATGTAGTATATATGCCGTGCATACGTGCAGGCGCTTCGATCAAAGGAACAACTTTTTATTATTTACAAAAAGAGAGAGCGGGGCAATAATTCAGGAAGCAACTGAATACGGTATTTAAAAAATATAACAAAATGAAATGAATACTCTTCACCGCGTTTGTCATCGGCCGATGCTGTGAATAAGATTAAACAACCGAGTCACGTGATCTAATTTGATGTGAAATATAATCTTTGAACAATGAAATTTATAAGTTTAAAATAGTAGCAGGTGGACGGAGCATGCGGCATTGTATTTTAATACGTCGAGTAAAAGTTTATAATACCGTTCGCGAATTCTGCGAGTAACCTGAAGTATAACGCAGCAAGATGTAGGACCGCGGCGGACTGACCGTATTATGCAAATTAATGCGATGATCTTTCGTACATTTGTCTTTTGAAAAGCAGGTGAATTTCAAACCACCGTTTCATTACTCGATCCCGCATTATTCCGACGTTGACAAATTTTAGTCAATGATTTTTCGACGGTAGTTACAAGATGAGGTGAGTCGAGTCCTGCGCTTACTCTGTTCTCAATCGTATGGTATATACGTTGAACCGAAGCTGTGATTATTTAGACTTTTATCTTTTATAATCACTTAGTCAAGCAGATCGCTCTTCACTCGATAATCAATCACGAATCCTCGGTGATTCTAATTCGGCCGAGGCCACCCATGGCGTATTTAAATAATTCATAAGCGGTTATAGTTATGTATACGTACACATATACACACGGAACATCTCTATTTGCGAAATGAAATTCTAGCCGTGCCTCCAAGTAGTTCGGACTATCTCATAAATAACATCGAGTTGGTCAGAAACCCTCCATTTTCCCTATAGTACTTATAAAGCTGAGCCTACTAAACGCGGAACTTTACTCCAGTTTTAATTACAGAAGAAACACGCCCTCAACGCGACTACCTATTTCAACCGAATTCCAAAAAAAACATAAAATACCGAAGTGAATATTACCCCATACGTTTCCATAAAAATTTCATAGTTCTCGAATAATTTAGTCTAGTTCTTTTGCGTGCCGTCGATGAAGAATAAATTATTGTATATATCAACGCACGTATATATATATGTATAATGACAAGTTTATTATTTGACAAGATAATATTACACGTCCGATATTTTTTCGTATACATTTTAACCCTGAACAAAAAATTCTCCGGTCAAAAGTGTTACCTAATAACAGGCTACACCTTCAATATAATCTTTGAATATATCCTGCCTTCAGAGGGTTGAAAACCGAACGATCACTATTTGTTCAGTCGGTTATAATTGCTCCGCGCAGCGGCTCCCAATTTATTAATAACTATCATATAATATATAATAACCAGTTCGTACGAAACGTTTTTCAAAAAAATTCACACAATAGTTCGAGTAGGTATCAAACACATGCCAGACAAGTTGAAGAAGAAAAAAGACCACATACCAAATGTATAGTTTCCCAGGAATGAAACAGAAAAATAATCTACCTTTTTTATTTATTTTCTTGTGCAGAATCCTGGCGAGAAATTATTGCTGCCGAAAAAAAAAAAGGGTAATCGCATCTACTGGTAATTGAACGAGGCGTAAGATGGTTGGCGACGAGTATCGCATGTCACATGAGCCACAAGCTACATCCCTGTACGTATACCTCGGCGTCGTCGAGATGTCCTCAGATTGCGATTTAATTAATGTGGGTAATTAATATACAGATTCAACGAATGTAAAAATGGCGCAACTGTTCGAAATAAACACATTGATTATAAAAATTGAGTGTTGGTTTAACTCGAACCGGTTCTCCTCGCAGGCTAATTATTTTATAATGTAACAGAATCGATGCTGGTATAAAAAAAAATTTAAGACACGTGCGGCGTTATTATATACGTATATACTTATAATATAGCCGCACGTCGCACGTGGTTTAATGTACCGAAACATAATTCCTCTCGGCGTTTCTAATCAACGGAGAATATGAACGGACTTTATATTAAGTATATACGGCGCGTGCCGCATATATGAGAAAAACTGATGCGAACTATATTTTTACCCCCGATTATACAAACACCTCAAATTAGCGAAGTATGAACCGTTTCAGTTTTCGATGCCTCGATACACACGTAATAAGAAGGAAGGAGAAAAAAAAGGAGCTATTCCCGGTTTGGAAATTCCGTTCAAATTAAATTCAGGGAACTTCTAGACTCAGGGCACGTGATGAAACGCACAAAAGGAAATCAAGAAAGTTGAAAAGTGTTTTGAATTTCGTTGGTTTTAGTTGGAAAAAGATTTTTTTTTTTGTTCGTTCATCCTTACGCGCGATACGTAAGGGATAACGCGTTGGTCAGAAAATAGCGATTCCTGCGGAACAGGATGGCTTATTTTTTAGCGACGCCTGAGGCGGTTAATAATCGGTAGGGTTAACAACCGGCTGAAAAACAAATAACCGTGGGGACTACGGGGCGCGCTGCACTGGAGCTAGAAATCTGTAATGCTAATACAAACACTGGTACCCCAATTTACTAAACTAACGCCTGATTTTATTCAGTCGGGCCAATTTTTTTGAACGGCGAAAAACCTGCTAGAGAGAGCCATCAAATATTTATTCAATTATACACGATGATCTCGAACGATTATTCGATTTTTATATTGATTTAAAAATTAAATTTTTGTTTCTTCCATGTACCTTTTTTTTCCTCAGTTCCTGGACTAATTTCCGTGATATTTCGCATCGCAGTGGTTTTGTCTTATTAATTTTTTTTTTTTTCTGTTCCTTTCGTTCTCAATAAATAAACGCAAATTCATTTGATCCAAGGTTAGGTATAGGCATAAAAATAAAAATTGTAAAAATGAGGTACGGAAAAAAGAGAAATACATTCGACTGATCCGCCCCTTTGTTGGTTTACAAGCGCGTTTTATCGGATAATCAAATAACACTGATGCCGACTCGATCTAGCTTCATATAATTAGAGGGAATATATAATAACAGCCTTCTTCCAACAACTTATCCTTAATTGCTTTATTAGATTAGGCGACCTCTTTTTCGACCGAAGAACCCGAAATACCGTCAGCCATGATTTTCACATTAAATATGTAAGCCTTCTACTCGCGTGATCGCGTATAAAAATATATTCGAAATCATTCGATGTACGAGTAATAATCAGAAAGGTGAATCGTGCAAATGGTGAATCTATAGAGGAACGAGAAATACAAAACTATAGTCGAAAATTTGAGACAATGTCGAACGGTGCCGAGTTAAAAGTTCATTATATTACCTATGTGGAGCGGATGTGGGCGGTGTACACCCAATTTGCAGTATTCTAGAGGTTTTACGCTCAATTAAGACATTATCGATCTTTCCGTTAGAAATATCGAACGGAAGTCTGTACTTTATAAACGATAAATTTTGGGGATCCGCTGCAGGTACACGACGGTTTTTTGAATCCAACGAAGAAATATAAAAAAAAAAAAAATGAGACTCACTTTCTCGCAGAACCCCGTTCTGTTTGACGGCTTGCAATCATCGTTGAACTCGATCCTCCCGCACGTTACGGCGTATGATCGTCGATATGGTGTCTCTAGAATATAATTCGAATTTCGTTAGGATTTGTTGTACACAACTGTTCGGGTTGTCGGGAAGCCCGTTAAAAATATGACGTTAAATGCTCGTGTCTTAATCATCCTACACCTTCGTTGCCTTTTCTTTTTATTATCTGTCAAGCTCGGCTACACAGACTCACTGACTTTAGTCACCACCGCACGAGTTCGTGTGATTTGTTGCCGAGAAACAAATTGCTGTTGTAACGAATATTACGCCTTCTCATTCGCGGCTAATTATACTTTTAAGTTGTCTCAATTTTGAACGTAAGAATTTATTCGGTTAACGCGTTCATTTGAATTTTAAAAATCGAACATCTTTCCATTCGCACGCGTTTGACTTTCTGAAGACAAAAAGAAAGCACATATTTTCATGGTACAATCGATGAAATCTTAACTCGCATTCTATTCTACGATCCTTGTTTTGCTTAGGAGGCAAAGAAGAAAAGAAATAAGTTGAAATAACTCAGCTGGGGTGATATACAGTTACGAAAAGAGGCGCGTGTGGTCAGCACGTAATGGAGAGTAAAGCGAGAAGAATCTTAATTTTAATAACCGCAAGATATGGTGTCAAATTTTTATAACCCAACACCTAAAGTTAATGGAGTGTATCCTCGATAATAGGTATATTTGGTGGGGTGTACGCCAGCTCTCATATATATATATATATCTTTTTCTTCTTTTTTTTATTGATTCTTAGTTTTTTTCTCCTCTAAACGAAAGTCGAAACTGGACTTTGGCCATATAATTCGGAGCGTTTGGTCCATATGGGACAGGAAGCCGTATAACATAGCGCCGCGACAAAAGGCTTTTGGGCACCTGCTGGATCGCTGGATTGCTGGATCGCACAGATGCTGCTGCTTGCCGCTTGATTATACAAATGAGTCGCTCACCGGAACCACCCGCCGCTCTTTATACGACCTTCCGTAAGACGCAACGTTTAAAACCACCATAAACCATAAGCCGTACGAGAGATTAGGTATTATAATAGTTTGCCGGGCGCGAGGACCGCAAATTTTCATTCTAGCTCCGAAGAATATATTAAAATGCAAAAAAAAAACAAAAAAAAAAATCGAGTCCAAAGTATGTGTGTAATATTCTTAACGCACCATTTTCCTGTAGTTTTCACCCCCAAAATTTTTCATTCGGCGCTAATGATTTTCTGACGCGAGTTAATTTCTGCCATCGAGTTCCTTCAGCAGGACCGTAAATCAGAATGGGTCTGAAAATAGGCCGAAAGGGCTAATCTTAATGACGGGAGACGGCGGACGGTGATAAGTCTTATATGGTAGTGTGAATTTTTTCGTCCATTATAAACGGGTTTGGAAAACTAAGGGCAGAGTGAAAGAGCAGCGAAACTCGTTCGTTTATCCACGCACACTTACACGGACACGGTGAAAAGAAATAAAAAAAATTTTATCGACGCGCGTGGAAAGGATCTGACGATATATCGGGTCCAGCTTCTGCTAAATTTATGAGATGTGTGGGTCAAAAAGTTTTTTTGTTTCTTTCGAAGGGAAACCTTTGTCGGTTCTTGGACGCGATACTGACCGTGACGTTTTGGGTCATCGGTTTTGTCACATTTTCACATTTCTTGAAAAAAAAAGAAAAAAAGAGAGAAAAAAGAAAAATTATACCACAGACTTCTTTCCAGCGTATACCCATATACCTAATACTTTTCTCTGCGTCGCGGGACGAATTAGCCTTTGTCTTTAATAGACTGTAGCTAATACCTCAAAGGACCGTTTCGGAATTGTTTCCTCAAAACTACAGCTCTGCACAAACGGATTATCGTACCTAGACTATGTTTGGGAACCGCTATATAGTTCCAGCCGAATATACCTGTTGTTCTTGCGGGAGAAATAATACGGGAAAAAAATACACGGACGAAAGAGGCACACTTTTTTTTTTTTTATCTCGATCCTCGTCCACCCTACGCAAAAATAGATGAATGATAATTGTTTGATTTTTATTTTTCATTCATTTACCGATCAAATTTCAAGACGGATCGATTTTCCCTCGCACAGTCGAACCTACCCCGATTTTTCCGGAAGGTTAAATTCGTGAGGAAAAGATCATTATATCTAGATTATATTCTCGTGAAGTGAGAGAAACTTGGAGCTATACTGCACGGCGCCCCTGATGGTAGTCTCGTGTTTCTTATTTTCGGGCTATAAGAGGTAAAATTTTGCCCGAAGGTGGTGCGAAGAAATTCAACGCATAGTCTCGTCTATGTATTCTTAATTACTCCGTAAAAGTTAATGATATTTTAGCAGATTCCATTTTAAAATTAACTTGTAAAACGTCACACCGCATTTACTTTCGCATTAGCCCTCCAGGAGAATCTCTGTAATCGTTCTGACGAAACGACCATTGTTTTTTAAAACCAAAAACATAATAAATTTCCCGTTAATTCATCCGCGGCTATACACGAATGCATCTTAATTTTTACCTTTTTCTATCTTTTGGTTTTTCCTGCCTAATACAGATGCATAAAACCGAAACCAGCTATTTAAGGCCACCCATGAAGACCTGCGTTCGGACGTCGTTAGGGATGAACTAAGACCAAATTTACATCAAGACTCCAAATGCTCCAATTCAAATGTATAACGAAAACTCCAGTTCTAACCAGGCATTAATTCGTAATATATGCGTATCAGAGAATAATTTCTTTCCTTTTTTTCAACTGTTTGTCGTTTGATTTCGAGGGAACAAGCTCGTGCGTACCTTTATTCCTGGTTTGGTGCAGATAGACTTTTTCTCGGTGAGATCGTGTACGGATAAAGAAGTATGGTGAAGTTGGGGGACCACCCGGAGTATATTTGGAGCTATATACGCGGCTGATTGGAAGGACCCGCGCTTACGGTGTCCAGTGTCCAGAGAGGAATGTTAACACCTGTAAGCATTAATGGTACGCGTTGCTATTATGTTGTGGTTTAGGCACTCCTGCTGCTGACCAACGAGCCCGCACCTGATTTAACGGTGTATTTTTACTCTTTGGTAAATCGTATATTATTTACCGAAGAATTAAGAAACAACGGATTACAAGCCGTGACCGAAAATTAGGGAGCCGTTTTAACACCTAGTCGGACGGACAAAAATTTAATCAGTTCATCTCAAGTTACGTGTTATTACTACTTCGGATATTGTAGAATAACTCTACGAAAAGATTCGCTCTCGTTGCAACTCGAAAATGGTTGGGCCAGGGTCGACTTGAAATTCTTTCTCTGCCGTTAAGTAATTGTTTTTGCAAAGAGCGAAGGGGAGAGAAAAAAAACAAAAACTACGTAGATTTAGAAGGGTGCGGGTAGTTATCTCTTCGTTATATCCGTGATGTGGGAATGACATTTTTTCAAACTTATGCATATTCAGTTGGAACTCACCCCCGTAATACATATCGAGAAGAAACGAAAGAAAGAAAGAAAGAAGAAAGACGCTACGCGGTGGGAAATTGTAAATCTCTTTTCCAACGCGCGTCTCTTAGAAGACAAAACCAAAGGTTATATACCTACCCCCTTATACCGCCGAACATTATGCGGTCGGTAATCTGATCACGTCAGGTTTAAAGCACTGTGGAAACACCATAGAAAACACCGTAGTATCGCCCCCTGACTATCATTCGACCGCCTTCTCTTCGCACCTATTTCAACACGGCGTTATCGTAGATCGAATCAGCCGGTATTTGTCTCCTAAACGAGGATTTTAGGCACCATTTCATCCACCGTATTCCATCTACTTCCACACAAAACTTTCCAGTCTCTCTCTTGATCTGGATCTAGGACCATTAATTGTTTTACAACAGAACCTCTATGTTTTACACGGTGCAATAACAGCCTCCCATTTTATACTTCTGGCCTTCTTTTTCTCGCTTTTGCTTTCCCTTGTTTTACTACTTCTACTTCTACGAGGATACTGTGGGAGAGAACATTTTCCTTTTCCCCGTCAAATTGGGGCTCGGATGATCAAATTATGGTTACGCGGTACCGGTGCGGTCAGTCGCAGTTCCCTCTTTCCTTTTTTCTATCTTCATTCGAAGATATTCATCCGACTTCCTCGAATTTCTTCGCATTTCGACAATTCGTACAAATTATGCGAGAAATCCTCACAAAGCGTATTTTATTAGGTGTTTCCGATTTTAATTAAAATATTGACGTTCGGAAAATATATATTTTCCTACCCTCACCCCATAACGCGTCGCGTGTATTATACGCGATTCTTACCTTACGTAAAGGAAAAAAATTCACAAGTGCTTCCGAATTTCTTGAGTAAACAACCGACACCTCGTATACGTACGGACGATTTTTCTTTTACCTGCGAATGACACGGCGAAACGTGAACACAATTATCCCAAACGAGCTGGCTTTTGAGAAAGCAGAAGGCTGGCAGTTTAGACTGACTGAAATTACCTCCAATCGTATGGATACGTATACAATCGAATTCGCGTAACGGATTTTTGTTTTTCTTTTCTATTTCTATTTCTCTCGAAAGTCGGAACGATACGTTGAAGTTAAAAATTCGCGATCTCCTTGGGGGAAATATGGGTTACGGAGAGAACGTCGGGCGAAGCGAGTTCGATATAAAAAAAATAAAAAATAAAGAAGGAACAATGAAAATGAAAAAAAAGAACAAACTAAAAAAATCATCGACCCAAAAATTTGGCGTTGAGCATCGACGTAATGGCTTAATCGAGGGTAAACTGTCGAATTCGGGGTTGCTCTGGATTCGAGGGACGCCCACATCCGCCAGTCGGGCGTCAGATCGGTAAATGTTTGTTGGTTTTACTGACGTAATTAACTATGTTTACCCCCGCGTGATCTCAGGACCATGATCGGTTTCAGCCACTATCATAATTGGGATGCAATAAATCTTCGATCCTCCTCTTCGCGCAGGACCAATTTTCTATATATCTATACTACGTGCGATACATACGCAGCGTGGTATACGTATAAGCTCAACGTGTGCAGCTTCAGCCCCAAAAACTATAATAACCTTTGGCGATGCGATGCGATGCGATGTTATACTATATACGAGACGCAGGTAACGGATCTCTGTGTTGTTTTTCGAGCCGCGAAGGTGCACATTTATCCATACGAAGATCTTCCACCCGGGTTGTATAGCTCAACTCTACCTGCAACGTCCACGTTTCGATTACGTAACCCCTCGCCCGTGAATTTCATTCATGTGTTCACTGGGCTGTTCATTCAGTTATTCATCTCGATATCGATTTATTCGATCACCTTTTATTCAAAAATTTTTACACTCGAAACTCTTCGCTGTGAGAAATTAGGGAAATGTTGGATATTTGTGGAAATAATTTTTTGAGCACATTTTCCAGTTTTATGGGGGTTCGACTTCCGGTGTAAAATTTTTCGGGGATATACCGCGTCGTCGTAATAATTTACTTTTCTTCTTCTTCCATTATTTTCCCTCTTTTTCTTCGGGATTTCTTTGTGTACGAGGTTATTTCGTGGAAGGGTTGATACACGTCGATTCACCACGGTGAAAAAATTAAGTTTTTGGAAAGTCACGCGTCACATGGGATCTCGTCATTCGGTTGGTGATTTTCGGAAGGATGAGCATCCCGTAGGAACATCAGAAGCAACAGCAGCAGGGATGAAAATCTCGAAGCTGTCAGTAGGATTGCGCACCAACTGCCGGCAGATACCGTTCTCCATTCATCGGGGATGAATAGAGGCGAAGGTTCGTACTATACAACGTAGAGTCGGGTGCTCCTTGACGCGAGAACTCCTCCAGAATCATTCATTAATTCACAAAAGCTAGCTGACGGAAACGAAATTTGAATCCGTCCCGTTATCTCGTACACCCTATCGGTGTCGTCGCGATCATCAAATTTTCAGCAACAACTTCCGGGACAGAAAGAGAAATATCATGGCAAAACAAAAAAATGAACCCACCGATTTCCGTATCAGTAATCGATCGAACCGCAAAAATATACCTTTACTTTCTTTCGAGCTTTCTCCGCGCGGAAGAGTTGTGGTTGACTTTATCCTCGAAGAAATAGTCGGTGCATCTCGGGGTCGTTTTTCGGAGCACCGCGACGGGGTTGGAGAGAAAGGGGTGGAAACGCGGAGGAGATGGGTAGGTCATGCGATGAAGGAAGAAGAGGGAAGAGGAAGAAGAAGAAGAAGAAGAAGAAGAAGAAAGCATCGGCAGGAGCAGCAGAAAGTGGGTAATAGTCGAGGGCGCGCGCGGGCCGCTTCAGAGGGAGGCCGCCATATGGGGAGCATACGGTGAGCAGACCCCTCTCCCTCAAGGGTTTAATCTACTGACAAACTACTGTCGAAAAAATCAGGTGGCTATTTGCGTCTTATACCACTCCACCTTTTGAACGAACGGGGGTGTCCCACTCCCCCCGGATCCTCCCCATTCTCGGAGTCATCTGGGGCGAAGGACAATAGTTTTGGTTTATCGTTATTATCCACCGAAGAATCCACGGTTATCGCAACATTTTCATAGTGGGAAAATCGTACATCATTTTCCGTGAATCAAAACAATCCCAATCACCCGATTGGAATGATTTGATGTTCGAAACATGTAGAGGCGAGTAACCACCCTTCCACGGTTCAACAGGTGTGAACATAAAAAATAAAATACACGTTGTATTTCCGATAAAGTCTACTTTCACTAGTCGCGGCTACCTTTACGAGAAACACCATGAGAAAGGGTATACCTATAGTTGCGTGTCACTTTGAGGGATAAGATGTTCTTATGGGATTTTTTGCAGCCGTATAACAGGTCCGCGGCGAACGATATTTGGTCGAGTTTTTAGATAGAAGATTACATTTTTTTCAAAGCTCAACCTCAACAAGGTTGTACACCTATATCCCATGCAGTAAAGCACGGTGATTAATAGGGACGGAAACAAAGGTGGTTTTACTTTCATTCAAATTCAAATTAATCGCTTAATTTATCACTCACTTTTACTTTCATCCTGTTTGGTTTACAGCATCACAAATCACGTGAGCCCGGAAGTCAACTCTCGTTAAAAAAGAAGCTTATAAAAAATCAGATTCCCACTGATCCCGGTTAAGGAGCACTTTTTTTCTCCACGAAACGATAGATTTCAGATTCAAATTAGAAGCTAAGATAAATGCCGCAACTTCTGACGCCTCTTGGATCATCACGCTGTATAAACCTAATCGTCCGAATCGATTTTTCAAAGTTAAAAAACTTGAAAAAGCATTACGATATTATGCAGTAACAGATGGCATCGCGAGATATTTTTTTTTCACAGGTGCTAAACTAAAACCGAATCCTTTTACTCGTCCACATCAGAGTATATCGGAGACACCGAATCTGGTTGAAAATTAAAGGTCGATTCCGAAGATGCGAAGCTAGATGCGAGGAGAGGAGACTCAAGGGGAGAAGAAAAGTTTTGCAAAATTTCACTTCCGGTCCTTAAAAATTATTCCACGGATATCTGCAACAATTTCAAAACTTGCGGTTGGTTCAAGTACTTACTCAAGGATATTTCGTATCCCATAAGGCGTTCGTTTGGGTTCTCCAAAATGGTGGCGCGAATTGCCCGGAGCATTCGGCGATAACCGACCGAATTTAGCGTCACGAATAACGAGGATCGAACATTTTCTGATCCAAGTTCGAATGAGTAGTCGAAAAAAGCTCTCGACGAATCGGTAGAAATTTTAATTGTGGATTTTACGAGAAACGGAAGACTGAAATCTTTATATTATTACGGCGTGTATTTGGTAAAATGCAGAAACGGAAAAGAGGGGAAAAGAGATAGAAAATATTGTTGTATAGCGAAGAAGCGAAGAAACTAAAGGTAAGGGTCCTCTCGCTTGCCAACTGTCCCAGGTGCGCATGAGGAGTGAAGCGTGGAGTGTGGAACGTGGAGTGTGGCCGGCGCGTGCTGTCTTCTCCCCCTTTTATCCTAACCGAACGTCGCCCTAGCTCAGGAAAGGACTCTTGCCACCGATCATTGGTTCGGCTTGGTTACGCTCGGTAAACATGCGAGCTTAAGACCTTCTCTAAGGTGCGTTTCCCCTTTCCTTCGACACTTGTACGTTACAAAATATACGTACGAACATACCTGCGCCACCGAAAATACGACGTGGACAGGTACAGCGAACTACGCCGCGGAGAAACACACCCCACTCCTGCGAACTTGAATTCCTCATTGGCATTGGTATTTTTTTAGCTTCGAGGGAAATTAAGACGCGCAAAAACGCGAGTCCAAGTACTTATCCTCACCGAGATCTGTGAGGGAGCGGATATACGTGAGAATTATTCATGAGAAATTGGGGTGAGGAGAGTATAAAACAAAAAAACGGATCGGTCTAGTTCAGAATCGGTATAACTCGCATGGGGATAATTTCCAGGAGTTGGAAGGTTTCTTGTTTTTTTTTTTTTTTTTTTTTTTAAATAAAAAAATAACACAGATAGGGGGCAGTGGTGTGTTATAAATTGGGGTAGGTTTCAGATTAATTATCGATTTTCATGCCGGCCATGCGTGTTGACCTAGGGCAATATTTAAATACTAACTACGTGAAAGTGCAGCAGTTCCTCACAATAAATCAGTTCGGATTACGGGGTAGTCAACTAATCATGTTAATTTTCCGGTCAATATATATACAATCAAAATTCAAAAAACCAGAAAAAAATCACGCTCACTATATCACACGTCACATCATCTTTTCGAGGCATAAATTTTCCCTATTAAATATCGAACGAAGGTGTTACACCGTGGCGATATAATCGTAGGATTTTTCAAGGCATTTCTGGGGTTTCTTTACGTTCGACTACGAAGCCCGGCTTGTCTAAATCAATGATGCACTCTATCTATTAGGCGAAGGTCCTCCAAAAAGAAGCATCGTAATGCTAATTAATCAACACCGGAGATGAAGATTTGTTCATTTTTTATTTTTTCGTCGATCGGTATTCGCTGTGGCGAATAGCGTTTCATAACGGCGATCCTCGAGTATAGTTTGAGAAGCTTGACTTTTGTGCATGTTGTACGGGTATGGTACACAAGAAAATTGCGTACCGTTACGTAGATATGGAAGTAGAGATCATAAACGCTGATCTAAACGTTATGGCAGATGGGTGAATATAATGCGTTCTTATAATAGCTGTCATAGTAAACTTCCACGTCTATTCCTCAACGCCGTTTGTCCTGCACTTTGATCTAGACAAACACTGCACGCGCTGCCTATATGACGAGGCAAAACTACCCCGTGAGATAGGAAAAAAAAAAAAAAAATGTAAAAAGTAACGGCTTTGAGCATACGATGTGTAGAGTCATCGGGCTTACCTTGACCGCTATGGACACTCTAATCTCACGTATAATACGCCAAAGGGATACGCGATTCTCTATCGCTGCAACTTCGTCTTGCGTATCTCTTCCACTTATATAATTATATTATAAAACTCGCGAGTCTTACGGTATATAATATAGCACATACGTACGTAAGTATATGTATAACTATACGTTTCAATGAAACGTTCTTCAAACGTGAGATGTTTTCCCATATTCGCGTCCCGTTATCGTACATGTGTACCCATATAGCGTAAATGATTTTTAGAAATCTGTAATGAGTCGTATTTTTTTTGTTTTTTCGAAAAATTATCGCGAAACGTACGTAGGTATAATTGGACCGGTGTATTTTTATTTCTAGCCTATGTTTTAAGTGGACATTTTTTGAAATTTTACGAGATCTGCCGGGGCCCAGGGTGTACAATTTTTTCTGTTTGTCGACCACATTCACGAGAGTAATATAAATTACCAGGTAGTTATACTTGTAGAACGGCGGTCGGTATTCTTTGATGAATTCTGGTGTCAGTTATTGGCTGTGGTATATTTTTTTCTCTTCTTTATTTTATTTTTTGGTATTGTGTTGCTTTTCATTGAAAATTGGTCGGTTTCGAAAAAACTGTTTTCGCAGGTCTATGATGAGGCTAAAAGGGAATTCTATACCGGCGTTCTCTCTATTGTGTCTTTTACTACCGATATAACGACGCTGCAAACTGCATTTCCAGTTTTCAATGATCGACCCATGATTGTTTTACAATATTAGAAAGAAAATAAGAATAAATAAAAGGGAGGAAGAAGAAACTATTTGGTAAACTAAGTGACTCGAGGATGCAAGGATATATTCCCTTTAACATTTCCCAAATGGAGAGCTATAACAGTTAATTATTATTATTTTTTTCTTTCTTTTTCATCCCCTCGATTCCCGACTTCTATTCCTTGCATGGGGTTCCGAAGCACACGGCAGGGTTAATTTCAGAAAACGGTTCCGCGTTTTATGGTTTTCGGTAAAACAGAAACAGCGATTATAATCCTAAGGTGGATATATGTTTTTCCGGAGTATTTTGGAATTGGTAAGGTCCGAAAAATCCTCGGGGTCCTTCCAGGATCACAAAACCCTCGGGGTTATGACGATCCTTTTTCCGTTTTCAATCAAATTCACCTGGTCACACTTCGTTACCATTTTCTTCAGATGAAAAGTCACATAAAAATTGATAGCGAGAAGTGGCCGTATACTGACATCACTCGGAACGATTTCAGGGGAAGAAAAACGTTCACACAAATAATTAGCCCATCGGTAATCAATGACCGTAAAAATAAACTGCGCATTAAAATTATAAGTGTACGAAAATTTTGTTAAGCGAAAAAAGAAAAATGTCTTTCCGGTCATTCGATGGTGCGGGGTAAAATTTGAAAGAGAAAAAAAGCAGGGAGGAAAATAAAGGGCAGCTCTAAGCCTTTCTCTCCTTAGCATATGATAATAACGCACTCTACGCACTGTTTCTCTTCGTGATTTTCGAGACCACACAAGATGTCGATCACCATATTATGTATTATATTTTTGCATAATAAGAATTCAGAATCGTCCGGTATACACGTGTATAAAATCAATGGTAACATCATATTCAATTTCTCCATCGAATATTAAACGATATTTTATTTTGTGGATGGTGCAGGGTATTTTGTAAGGCTGCAATAAACTGACGAAAAAAAAAAACGAAAAAAAAAAAATTCATTCACCATTTTTGACGATGATCTAATAAAAATTCAGTACAGATCGGAGGACGTATACTTACAATCATCGATTGTCTTCCTATACATTTTGTTCGAGGAATAAGAAAAACCACTGTGTGGGTGAAATACGACGTGATAATAAATACGATAAGTCATGTAACGACGTACGAGGAGCGCTTAATATTTCTCCAGTCATCGCGGTGATGAACTGTATCTCATTTACGTATATCTAACCCAAAACGAAACTCAGACCGTTGATTTATGCTAATGTATAACTGACCTACTCAAAATTCTAGTCTCTACGCTAAACGCTCTATTAGGCTTTAAGTTAATTATAACGAGATATATTATTTATATACCTACGGTGTGGTCCGAGTAAAACGTAATCCCATGTTTGGGATTAATGAAAAATATTGCAGCATTAGAAGCAAGTGCGGTTACATGAGATCGCGCGATTTTCATACACACTCTCCCAAAATAATATTCTTGTTTACTTACGATTAGATTTGACTCTCTCGCAGAAAATGACGCAGTTGAGATGTACGGCGTAGAAAAAGAAGGACGTCGAAGAAGGAAGAAAGAGGGATGGAGAGAACGGACGAAGTAAACTGCGTTGACCAGCTCGTCCGTTGCGGGCAGCGTCCGCCACGCCAACACGTAATGACATCCCTACAGCAGGATGAAAGATAATCGTTTAACTGCCCACTCTAGCTGTACGCTTTTGAGCTGACCGCGCGGCAGCAATATAATGACAATACCTGAGGACGAGGTCAAGGAGACTGTGCCGACATTTGAGTTTCATGTGACCCCCGCTAACTAGAACCGTTCAATTTTCTATACCGTGGTTTTCCTGTAGGTTTACACCCCGTAAGGCCACCGACCCGACGACTTGAAAATATCCTTAATTTTTTAATTGGATCCAAGGCTCCAAAAATTCTCAACAATTTGAAAAATTCTTTTTCCTTTCCTCCACGATGTATCTCTGGTGGTATTACGGGTCACCGAACAAAAATCGGCCTTCCAAATTACTAGAGCTACCGATGTAACCTTTCGTGTCTGGCTGTGAAAGTAAAAAGCGATTGGGTTGGGGCGGGTTGACAAAAAATTTTTTTGAAAAGTCGCAGACACTTTTATAATAACAACGAATGAATGGGGGATAAATTTTCTCACACTTTTACAATATTATCGCGTCCGTTGCTCAAGGCAATGTCGAGACACGTTTCGAAATTTCCTTTTCTTCCATTTTACACCGGATTCTAGTTTCTGTATAGCAGACTAGAGAAATCAAATCAACCCGGCACTTAAATAACAAACTAGAGCGGCAAACATTTATAGTATCATCAACCCAAAGCGAAATACTAACCTAGCTCAGGTGACTATTATAGAAGAACTCAGAAGCAGCTTATTTGTCCTTTCTATTCTCTTCTTTTCTTTTCCTTCGACTTTTTTCTTTATTTAAAGAGAGGGAGATAAAAAAGTAGTTTTTGTGACGATGTAGTTAGCAGTAGGTGACAAAATAAAAACTGAAATGATAATTTCCCGTTTCGGTTTCCCCTTGTTTTATTTTTTTCCCCATTTTTTCCTTCACTAGAGATGATCAAGAACAGATCACCAGATCCGAGGGCTAATGAGGGTTGTCACCGTGAGCTACAACGTGGAAATGTTACTGCGGTGTATTAAAAAAAAAATGTGGAAAAAAGAAATCATTGTACCAAAAAAAGCATAAACTTTGGCACAAAGGGCATCGCGGCAAATGTGAAAGGGTTTTTTACCTTTCGCTATAGTATTCCAACGGCGAGAGCTCGCGCGTGAAAAGTTTACGGAAAGAACGTCTAACGGCAAAATTTGTGGAAAGAAATGTTAGAAGTCTGAGTAAAAAAATAATCAAGACCCCCACAGACTGAAGATTTTTTCACTCGATGAAAAATATTTTTCAACGGGGCATCACGAAGGGACAATTTAAAGAAGATTATATAGAAATCGGGACCAGAAAAAACTGCTACTATCTGGACCGAAATAAATAAAAAATTCACCACGCGGACGATATCTGAGAAACTTTTACCTGATTTAACCCCGAAGGAAAATTGGACCCTGAGAAGCTCTGCTGATAGGGTTAGAAATTCAGGTATAAAAATTGTTAGGAATGAAACACGTTCTCTGGTTATAGTACAAGGATCCCCTTAAATCAACTGTGATCCGTGAATAAAGTTAATAATTCCCCTGACGATCTGTAACCTGCTGGAGTTCGAGGCGAATGAGTTCGGTGAATTCGGACTCTGATTTTCTTTTCTTCCCCTATTCTATCACAAATTTGATACGAATATCCAAAAGATTTTTTTATCTTTCTTCACGTGTCTGAAAATAAATCTGTATCACTGATAATTAGAGGAATAAATATTCTTCCAACCATCTGAACCAAATTCAAATTTATCTGCTATACATAATCCATAATATTTAATATTTGGAAGGGAAATAAAAGATGAAGAAAATACCCCATGCGGAGATCCCCCACGGAGTAGATATCTTAATACGTCGGATTAGTCCGTATTCTCTATGCGATTCTAAACATTCCATTTCCATAATTCAAAAATCTTAATTAAGCTGTAAAGATACAATTACAGGCTAATCAATGAGCGTATCCTAGTCAGAATGTTAATTGAACGTAATGAAATGTAAAAATAATTCACCCCGAGATGCGTTGATGAGAGAGTTTTGTATTAAATAAGTTGTTCCGAATCTCAAGTGGCGGCTCATAAATAACAACGTATAGTTATGCAAGTTATATATGGTCATAACTAGGTGTACATACCTTTATATTATACACCATGTTATTTGCCACCGCGTTTCACAAATGAGTTCACTTTGTATTTAATTACTCAACTCACGCCCAGGGCGTGTCTTACGCGATACCCCCGAGTATCAGACCGCCGCGATGCTCCGAGCTCGTGTGTTCGAATTTTCTGACCCTTCGAATTTCTGTACCACCGTTCACGTGTGTACGCACATGTACACGTACACATGATAAGTTGTTCCGCCGAAATTTAAACCGAAATATAGCTGAACTTCTGGGCGTCTAACAGGGCGTCCTTTTTCATGGCAGCCATTATCCAGAATTGAAAAATAAAAATGAATAAAATAAAGGAAACCACGTTCCCGACCACTTTGCGAACTTCGTTACACATACGTTGTATCGAATACACGCGCAGCGAGTTTCTTGGCTAAAGATCTCGAATGCTCTGGAAACGTTTATAGGTATAATACGTACATACGTAGGTATAGGAAAGATCAAGTAGGTAGGTGGGCTGGATCAGAGCCGGCTCTAATTGCCGGTTTCGTGGCAATCCTATTTTCTCCATAGGAAACTTAATTGATGAAACTAATAAATTCGTATGTCCAACGACGCTTAATTATCCTTTTCGTTATTTTTTCACAATATTATAATAAACATCCCAACTTAGAGAGAAGTTTTTAATCAAAAAAATTTTGCCAACATTTATACGCGATTCCTCGTTTGAGAAAAGTGAATCGGGAGGGTTTATAGGTAGTCGGTTTGGTTTTTTTAGAGAGCTTTTTTAATTTTGAAAAAGAGCTGACGAAGCGATGACGAAACTTAAGACGAAAGGTGCGAGAGAGATATAACGAGATATTCGGGAATGACAGAGATCAGGTTCCCCAATGGGACCACCGTCGCGTCGCGTTCCTCTGCAACATCGGCTCGTTTTCTTTACTTCGTACCTGTATAGTATGTAAAACTTTGGTTTGTGACGGTAAGACCTTTGCGCCCATACCTGTTTTCGCTAATTGAGCGACTAAGGATGTAACTCGACCTTAGCTCCTCAGGTATTTGCACCCTTTTTGCAGATATTGTCAATTTCACATTTTACCCTATAGTCCTTTCTTCACGTTCCATCTCTCGTCGTCTTAGCGTATACAGTTCTGTAAATAAGGACAAAGGATTAACCGGGTTAAGCGGTTTTCTTTAAGAACTAAAAATTGTTTTACCGATATCTTTTTATTTTTCTCCATCCCCCGAGTGGCTTACTTATTGGTAAATATGTGGAGCACAATTTTCCTACACATTTAAGGGTTTCACCACGGAGCAATTTCTTCACTCCATTAGCAAAACGGACAAAGGATCTCTGCAAGGTTGATATTTAGTATAATTTTGAAAAACTAAGATTCATGCCGCGGGCTTTTCAGTGCAGCTAAAACATGACGGACAAAGTCGATAAGTAGATAACTGCGGCAGCAATTCGGTAAATTTGAAGCCCTTTTTATCGTGGATCAGGAGCTCGTTAAGAAAAATGGCAACCGATATTCGCGCGTGCCATCACCTCAGTTTTAAATTGAATACCGGCGCGCTACCGTATAATTTCGCTTCGAATGAAAAGAGAGGGAATTTCATAAGTTGAAAAACAAAAAGCCAAAGAACAAAAAAACGCGCGACAAAAAGAGGGGAGAGGGGTAGGAATACTCAGAGATTGATCTAAATCACAATAGGGCTAATAAGATGCCTACGGGGAGAGAACATAGCCCACCCGGTTCGCGGCGAGATGTGCATTGTGCTCTAACTATTTCAACATTTTAACACAAAGAAACCGACTCGCCTCGCATGACCGAAATTTTTCCCTTTTACGAGGATAAAAAATTCTTCACCTCGAATGTTGCGCGTATATATGCTAATGATCCGATGGTCGTTATCGTCTTCCTTCCTCCCCAAAGCCGGGAGGAACTTCCACCGAATGATTTTCGACGCCTCTGGGATAACCGAGATTTGATGCACAAATTTCAATATTTGTGTCATTCTTTCGACAATTTCACCCCGCAGCGGTATCTCTTGGAAACGGTTGAAATGTATACTTTGAAAAGACATCGGTGAGAGAAAGAAAAGGGGGAAAGAAATTCCTGCGGCGTCCAAAATCCACAATTCTTTGCTATGTCCACACGCGAGACAATATCTTTGTGGTATGTATAACAAAAGCGTAAGCGCAATCTAGTAATCTGTAACTGAGCAAATAATAATTAGAAAAAAATAAAAAATATGTAATAACACTCAACCGGTTTCCTACAACAGCAGGATCGGTATCTGCCGACGCTACGAGTACCTATAACGCATGATTCTACCGGCTTGGAAATATTTCGCGGATCATTGCAGGAGAGAGTGGGAATTTTCTCGCATTGTTGGCTCGGCTACAAATCACAATTTGGAATTTTAGAATCACAAATCTTCCCATCTCTGTGCAATCGAAGAAAAATAATAAAAAAAATAAAATAAAATAAAATAAATATCAGCGTGCCATTTGTCAAAATAATGATTCGCGGAATGTTAGCGTATATCTCGTCGATGCAACTTTTTTAATATCCACGCAGGCCCATGCCCTGAGAAAAAAAGGAATTTGGAAAAATATAAAAAGATAAACTCTATTTCTTCACCCTGCAGCGGGTTAATGCTGTTAAAGTTTATAGAGACCCACGTCTAGTCATTCTCGAGTGTTATTTCGCGTCTCGGTTATATTCTAATAGCATCTCGATTGACCCGAAGAGACCTGACCGGCGTGTAAGCACTAAGGAAATTACGTTGAAACACGATGTATACGTGCGAACGCAACGTTGCTGACTTAACGGTGATTCAACAAATGTTCGAGCATCTCTATCCTATCATCGTTCAACGTATCATTTCCCCCTCGCTGCGTCTCGCACTTTTTTCCAAAAGATACATTAAAAAAATTCCGCCCACGTATACCGCACGTATGCGTCCGATCTAATTTTTCGATAGGGTTGTACAATTGACAAGAGCACACGACGCCCGGCTTGGGTTCGATGTAAGTATAAAAAATGAGAGTAAAAAAGAATTGAATAAAAAGTAAAAAAGTAAGAAAAAAAGAAAAAAATAGGCGCCCGAATACAGCAGGTAGTCCTGTCTCGGGAGCTTAATTCCCCCGTACACTTTCACCTACGCGAGTCAACTCAAGTCATGGTTATAAGGTGAGTCGAGGTATAGAAATGGGTGGATGTAGGGTAGCCGGTGAGTACCCGTGAAGATGAAGGCGCGAGAGTCGAGGCGCCAGACCACCTGTTGCATTACCTTTGGGCGTCCCCAAACCGGGTAGGAATATCTAGGTGGGGGAGATTCGGTTTTCCCATTGGTCCTGCGGCACGTGCTGCGTAAGGGTGCCTCGCTCCAGGAACACATAAATCGGAGCGAAGCTTTCGAGCCGGTTCAGAATCTCCCCGCGAGTCGATCGGTACTGTTGTTCATTTTATCACAAGTTGCAATAAGGAATAAGAAAACAGAACAATTTCAAAGCAGAGTAAATCAAAGAAACCGAAACGAATAAGTAGGAGTAGTGCGTGCCGAAGAGTCCCTCTCGATTTTTAAATATTTTCCTTGTTTGTGCGAACGAAAACGGTAGAGGAAAAATAATTGACAAAGTGCAGGTGAAATTATGGAGTTACAAGAGATGTTCCGATATGGATACTTGTTTCCACCTCAAGAAGACGCCCTTCCGACTTATCTGGAGCTACCGAGCTACACTTATCTGAAGGAAAAGAACGGGCTACCACCGGTCAGTACTTTGAGTACATTGAGCACCTTATCAGCTACTCAGTGCCTACCTTACGACCACAACAGCGATGGTTGGCATACGCCGAGTCCGGCTGCAAGTCTGAGATCATTGAGCCCTGCGACAATTTCCGTATCTTCGGAATCCGAGACTTGCGCCAATCAGAGTATGCTACGTTCCGCGAATTCCCAGCAAGAGAAGAAGTACAAGACTTTAATCGTCGCGACGAAAACGAGCGATCATTTGACCGCGATCGCCGGTAGAACGGAAACGGAAAAAATATCATCGTCGCGTCAAAGCGTCATCAGCAACAGTAGCAGCGGTCTCTCCGACCGAATGGATTTGGAGGAGAGTGACCCGGGTGACAGCGATTTGGAAGAAGAAGAATCCTGCGGAAATGAACCTAGAAGAAGAGGGAAGGACGTGAGCTCGACAATTGTCAGAAAAAGAAGGCTGGCTGCTAATGCGAGAGAAAGACGTCGCATGCAAAATCTAAACAAGGCCTTCGACAGGCTCAGAACTTACCTTCCATCGTTGGGAAACGATAGGCAATTGTCGAAATACGAGACGCTTCAAATGGCACAATCCTACATCACAGCGCTGTACGATTTGCTTCAATAGCGTGTCGTCGATTTTACAGCGACTCTGGTGAACTTTCGTTTCTCATGTAACGTTGTAAATAATTTATTTTATCAATAATTCAGTGCCAGTAAAAACTTCTCAAGTCTCCTGTGATACGCGAAACTCCTGAAAGAATAAACGAATAAAATAAAAGAAATAAACCCGTTAGTAATTAGTCGTAAAAGAACTATATTATATATTTTTGATAAGACAAATATTTATGTAAATAATAATCGAACTAGCTCGTAGATAGAAATTTCAATGTAAATAGTGTATCCATGTATAAAATTGTATAAGGAAAAATATCTTACAATTATATTTAACTGCATAGAAGTAAACTAACTAAGCAATAAGATAGCCTAGTTAATTTATATATACAACGAAAGTGACTTAAACATTCCGTACGAGACTGAAAAAAAAAAATCGAAAACATAAATCTTGATTTATACAAATTATTGATAATTATTAATGATAATAAAAGAACAAAATACGTCTCTTATAAAATTACTCAACACGCTTCTCGGTGTACCTTATTTTCTCACACAACTCTCCTCTGTACGTCCCGAAATTTCTTGTCCGACAAAATTTTATATGGGAGCCAAGAATCTTTGAAACCACTGGGTACCTGCAGTTTCCCATTGTCCACCGGGATCCTTCAACGCCCGACACTGTAATTAGGACTCTGGGTAGTTCGGTATAATATTCCATTTCCGACTCCTTCCGATGAATCGGTCCCGGGGTCCTTGCGGAAGGGAATGAAATGAGCGCGGAATGAGCGTGGAGATGATGACGGAAAAAAAAATTTACGTTGAAAATCATTCGGTAATTTCGTATAAAAGTTTTACGAATGTATATTAAAGAGTACCTCGGTTACAGGCCGTTTTGGTTAAGAAGGAAGGATATTTGAAAGACAAGCAGCAACATCGGTGGTCCCGTTGTCATCCGAAACCCCGTGAGACACTTTGGTGCCAGGTTTCATCGCAATTTGAGAGCCTCTACGAGTCTACCCTATCCTCGGCCGTGTTATAACCACCCTGAAATCCCCCGGTCTTCTTCCCCCCCGAGATAGGAAGAACTAACGTTTGCGCGCCGGGCGAAGAAGCAGTATTTATCGAAAGTTAAGTAATATCCTTTCGCGGTCAGATATTATAATTAAGAAGTTTCGGTCTTCTGGGCCAACGTCGGCGTACGCACGTTACGTTCGCTTCCTGTCGCGTAGAATGCAGAGAGGAAGGAAAGAGAAGGAGGCGCTATAAAAGTTTCCTATAAAGTTTTTATACGTTTATACCACAAGCAAAGCTTCCTTGACATCGAAGAAGGCTCGCGACGCACGTGTGTGTATGTACGACGAAACTCGTATAACTTTGATACAAATTCGACCCGACGGACAAACGAGATAAGGGAAGAGCAGCTCCTCTACCTGCCTTCATTTTCAACCCATAAACCTTTACCGTTTTTGACACCGTATTAAACCACCCGGAAAAAGTCCTCGGATGTTGTAGTTACTGCATTTTACCATACATGTATGTGAAAGGTCATATTATACGAGTTCCCACTTCCACACCAGAAACCATAGGCGATATTTCTATTCCTAGATTTTTTTCACTACATTTTTCTATCTCGTTTTTTTCCCCGTTCTCTCGTTCGTACGTAGACTACCCGAGCGGGTATGTATTTCCGCCTTGGTCGCCTTCCTCTTCGCGGTTTGTTTAGACAGTTTTCTCGAGGAATAGGAAAGAAGGGGGGTAGGATCGGATTTCGATGGATTCATTCGCCGACCCTCGCATCTCGTATTCGGGAGAAAGAATTACAATTTTTGAGTTTCCTCTATCAAAAATTGACGCGGGGTTCACACGTACGTACGTACATAGTATCTCGCGGGGTAGAAGTGCGAAACATTTACGATTCGTCGTGAAACATCTTTACGAGTTCCGAAGCGTGGCTAATTGAATGGAACTTATAAGCGAACGAAAGAAGGAAAACTAGTCGTAGTCCGGACGAGCGGAACCATAGGCATACCCCGTACACCTTACACACATATATACGTATAGCCTATGAATATAACTATAAGAGAACTAATTCGAGCTCCTGCAAAGAAAATTAAAGCTTTTTACTACCCTCTAATTTAACGCGTGCAATAAGGAAGTGTTTTATCATTAAATTCTTCTTATTATGTTTCTTTGCCAATTCTATTCTTCTCACTGTATATTCCGATTGCACGCTCGCCGATACGAAGAGTAAATTAAAATCAATATAATCTTCAGACGAATATCGTGAGAAAAATCACACCGCACTCCGCGTTTCCCATACCCTTTTCTTTCCTGAATTTTAAACTTGCTCCAGAAACGTCGAATTCATTTATATTCACACGGTAGAAATGGGATACCTGCACACGCGCTACAAAGTTACGTTCACGAGGGAGTTATTAGCGAATTTACGAGTAAAGTTACGGCCTAAGAAATAGCCGAGATCTACCTAAGGTGCGTCGCAAATTGGTTCAAGAGAGCTTTTACGCATGTTATTCGTACATCGAATAATAGTACAGTAGTTCTAAGATTGTCCGACACTTCGGTACTTCCCTCGTCTCCGATGGGTTAATATTTCTTTTTTTCTCAAATTGTGTTCTCCTTTATTGTTTCTTTTTTTTTTTTTTTTTTCATCTCATTTTATTCTTTTTATTTCCAACGTTTGCATGTGCACTTTACTACCGTTTTACTATAATATTTTATACAGTAATATACGAGTACGAGTCGAGTGAAAATTCATCATACATTTTACCGCCACTCGTGTACAGGGCTGAAGAGAAAATATAGCTTTATGTATTACATACGAATTATAAATCGAGCAGATAGTAATAATTAAATGGGATGGAAGAGCTCGCGCGTTTAAATTTAACAATCTAGACGAAATATACGTAAATTAGAAAAGAGAATAAAGCGAAAAGAAGAAGTACAAACGACGGAGATTCACCGCAATCACTGATTGAGAATGTACTTTTATTTTGATTTTTTTGTTACGAAGCAACGAATCGTTTTACCGGTACTCGGAGTGACTTTAACGTCTGACCCTTGACCCTGAATGACCCCTTTCGGTCACCACGCGATATAAATTCACTATAAGTCGTCTGCAATTTCTCACAGTTCGCATCGAAACTTGCCAAGTCGATTACTGCGAACGAATAATCAAAAGGCTTTTCATTGAATCGGAAATCTAATTAGATTATAATAAAAATATCATCGACACTCGACGTTGAGACCAAAAAAAAAATAAAAAAAAGAAAGAGAATCGTGTATCGTGCAGGTTGGCTACCTCCAGATATTATGTACGCACCCTTTTTCCTCTGCTGCCGCGGCACTAATGAGATGCGAATAAGTATAACCTGCGTTTCGAATATAGGTATATACCCTTACCTAAACCACTCGCGCTGATCTGCAGGTAAGCCCTTAGCGATGGGTCGGCTATTACCTCAGACAAGGGTCAGAAAAGTTGGAGAGCCGTTGGACTTGGAAAGAGATGCTGATCCATTCGCTCGCCAATCCTTTCTCCAATTTTCTATCGGTTGGAATATAATATAGGTATACTTTGTACACGCTCATTTCAGGGCCCCGTAACTTCGATTTCACAGGCATTTTGAACGGTTTAAATTATCCCATGCATCGATTACCTGCGACAGAACTTTTAATACCAAATAAACGAATGAATAAAATTCGAACGAATCAATTTTCAAGATATGTACACAAATTGCAGGAAGCAAAAGAATTTGACGAAGCTTCTTATTATTTTATTTTATTTTATTTTTTTTTGCTCTCTGATCCTGACTTAAGACGTTTCGAAAATCAGGAGAGAACGCTTCGGCATACCGAACTGTAGGCCCGAGTCGATACGACTCAAGACAGCTTTTTAATCACCGATAATTATAAAGCGCGAGCAGAAAACCCTAATCGGTCTGATCCACTTAATAATAGAGTTTTGAAGCGGCGATCGGTCGCGTTGCCTTTTGGGATACACATCTGACCTATTGATATTTTGACGAGCTAAACGTTTCTGATCCTGCCAGTCTTGTCTATCAACGCGTGAAGAAAAGATCATCAAATGTTATTTTCTCTCGCCGGATGTCCAACGACACACATTCGCACGAAGGAAAACTCCAAAGTTTCTCAAACGTTGAGAGACATGCTTTTTGAGATAATAAAATATTTATTTCGGCACAAATTTATACAACACGTTTCCGTCGATGAAAAATAAATAAATAAAACCGAAATAATTCGGCTATTTTAGAAGAAATCAAGAATGATTTTTGCGGCGCGTTAAACTCGAAATAAATTAATAAAAATAGGTAAGATTCCCAAGTAGTCGGAACTCACACGAAGCTTTGATGTGTTCAGCGACGGCACATTGAACAGAATTTGGACAATGAATCCGCCCGGGATACGACGGCGGGGGTTCCGGGTCGTCCCGTGGGAGAAGGAGGATCTGGATTTCGAGGCTGCGAGTATGAGTCCCGTGTACCGTGAACGTGTAAGAGGCTTCGCACGTGTTTCAGCGTCGGGTGATCCCCGCGATATGTGAAATTCGGTTCCGACGATTTTCTTCAAAAGCACACAGCAGGAAACTAATCTTCGTAACCAGTTCTAATTCAGTCCAACATATATCATTTTACTTTGGAATAGAAATAATTTTTCCTACATCTGGTATACTTCTACTCTGCACGCCTTTCGCTGCACCGCTACACTCTTCAGGGAAACGAAAGGATCAGAAAGACTTTTTTACTAATTTTTCTTCTCTTGTACCTCTACTGATATCCCAAATTCCTACGATCCCGGAGTCCCTCGGATTCAAACTTCGAACCCAATTCCCGAACAATTCATTGAACTTTTTTGTTTCAACCCGCGCCATGGCACGAATTCATGTGAATATCTTCCTCTCTCTGTGTTTTCTCCCTGCATTTCTTTCGGGTTCGAACGGATAGTTTTATGGATTAGGGTTGTCCCCGTGTTGCGGTGCTGTGGTGAAAATTTAAAATCTCGATAAACCCGAAGCAGATATAATCGGAGACCCGCGTTTTCAGAAGTGAAGCGTTCACCGAAGAAATTTCAAGATCTTATTGTCAGATAAGTCCTGCGCGGTGAAACGACCGAGTATATAACCCGAAGTTCGATCCGATTTCATTAAATTTTTATCGATCAAATTCACCTGCCGTGTACGACGAATGCAGTCTTGGAAAATTATCAGGGCTAATTGACTCCTGCCCTGAATCGTTTCTACGCGACGACGTGTAGAGGAAGACAAAAAATCGGACGAGTCCGACACTTTCTCGTTTGTGTGAAAATTTGAGCACATGTATATCGGGTGAATTGATGCGACGAGTGTATCTCCACTCCTCTCAGGTCCCGGAATATATCCGGCAAAAAAGTATCATCTCAGTAATCTAATAAAGCCAAGATACACAATTTGTGTAACCGAGATTGTCCATGATTATACAGCGCATCGTGCCGACGAAATACAGACTTTGAAAATTTAAAACGTTGATCACGTTCATTAGAACAAGTGTCAGTAGGGAATCACGTGAGCTGCGTATTCGCACGTATGCGAGTAAACTGCACAAATGCCGCCACGTTCCCACGGGTTCAAAATTCGTTTCCGAATATACTTTGGACTCCGTACGCCGCGCGGCGGTGAAGAGTAAAATGTTTCAACTAGATTTTCGGACGCACAAAAATCTAGGGAAGTCGATTTTAATGAAACTGGAATGCAAATGCGGTTCGATAAACCTTTGCGTTTACGAGGGTTGAACGTTGGTTGAGATCCGCAGTGTTTTAAATACGTAGTCATCGCCTTTCAAAACAAACAACGGGAGGTAATCCGGGATCGTTTTATGAGCTGCCGAATAACCCGCAGCATATTATGTCACGAGATAAAACTCACGATTCCAAACTGACTTCATGATTCGGACTCCTGCGGGTTTCTCGTTGTATAAAATATGTTTTCCTTATATACGTACATAAACCGGCACATAGAAAGAACCGGTAGAGACGAAAAAACCGTGGGTGGTTAACAGAATAAATAAAAGTGCCAGCTCCGACAGTCATTTTGTACTCATGGGACAAAAACTCCAGGGGGTTTCGCGTTCCTCCAACCCCCAAGACAGGTAGCATTAACATTCGTTGGGTTGACAGTCCGCGCGGTTACGAGGTTTAATTTCAACGCATTGAATAGGAGATAACGTCCATATAACCGACGAAATCGGAATCCAAGGATCGAAAGAATTTTCCATTCGTTCTATAAATCTAAAAATGAAATAACAATTAACGACTGCACGACGAGATATAGAGAAGATGATTTTTCGTAGCACGTTGGCTATTACCGTTGCGATCACTATTCACGTATACACATATATTTTTTTTTGCTTTTCTGAAAAGTACACATCTTCGGAGACAATCGACACGAGACACGGTTGCAGCGGGGGTCTGAGGAGTGCGATGGTCAAAAAATGGAGCCGAGGGAAGGGACCTCGGGGGCGCCAACCATAAATTTAGTAGCGTACAATCCGTCCCCGGAGGAAAAAGAAAAAGAAAAAGAAAATTAAATAAAAAAGAAAAGAAGGAGAGTCAGATCTTTCCATCTGCCGCTGATTATCTTCGTACATATACATAAGTATACACCGACGCAATACAAGAGACAAAAGGACGCGTTGCAAAAATGCTAATACGTGGGAGTTGGAGACAGAAGACACGACGAACCCTGTCGTCCCGTTCTTGAAGAAGACCGTGCGATCCATTCTATGTATATAACTACATATACCTGCAACCTCCTTCCAAGTTATTCTTCGAGCACCCTTCTGCATCCCCATGTTAAAGCCCAGCGTCAGGCCTTTTACTTATTTTATGGATTGTTTAAGGCAAATTACGCCTCAAGTAAATTTACGGACAAGTCCCGGGTATAAATCTTAGCCCGATGCGCTTTAAACGCTTACATTATACCTATACCTAACAACCGAGAACTGGAGGTACGAAGTATACAGGCGTTAAGAACCGCGAAGACGAGAAGCGTTTCAAATAACGTTACAGAATGATACTTCAATTTTATTACACATGTAAGTACACGTCACGGTATTCGGTCAACGATATCGATCCACATTTTCGAGGGGCCGCTACTTTTTCAATTTTAGAATTTCTCGCGATATTTCGAACCGCCAATAAAAATACGCGGTGTTGAAACGATTGCGGTATCGGTATGCCTGTGGATCGAAGTGTGGAGATAAAAGACAATTGGTTGTTTCCTTTTAATTATTTTTCAGAGGAGAAGAAAAAGAAAAAGCAGAAAGTTCGTCTATACGCGTGCCTGTCCCATACGCAGCGAGATCGTAAGAATACTTGGAATGAAAGACAAATACGAAGACACTTGAAAAGATGGCGAGATAATTCGTTTATTTAAATTCGCTAAAACAGACTCGGTGAATATTTCGGCTTCTTTCTCCACGAGATATAATTCGACGGAACACCGCAAAGTGTCGAATAATATGCACAGCGTGGTAGCCGCGGGATGTAACATGAGCCTCGAAATAATCCTATCTCTAAAGCGAAATCAACCGATTAAAATATACAATCGCGAGTTTGAAATTTGTCAGCACACCGTGAAAACATTCACCTTCAGCCTTTCGTCGGCGGTAACCGCGTGTATTCATTCAACCCGATAACGTTTCGGTGCCTTTTCAAATTCCGCCAGGATTTTTCAATCGTTAAATTCGTAGTTCGTTAATGAAGAGTCTTAGAAGCGATCCTTGGCCATACGCTCGTCAGAGAGAATATAAATATCATGGACACGTAACGGATCTTATAAAATGTCTACAGTTCGTTTTATCGCGCCGTCATCTGAGAACAGGTGTCGGACAATTAATGGCGAGCCGTCAATATGTGAAATGAAATAAAATAAATGGAAATTCTACAGGAATCATCGCGCACGCAGCTATTGGAAAAGTTGAACCCCAGCCAATTAATCATTTCATGAAAATCATTATTCCCTGATAATTGTGTTGAGAAAATAAAATAATAGAAAATGAAAATAGTCATACGGAGTGCCTATCATCGAGAGATGAAAAAAGTTTTTCTCGACCCGTGTTCGCTCGTGATTTTTAAAACAGCCGTACAAGTTTCTTATTATATAGTCAAAGGTTATGGGCCTTTGTAAATCGCATAACACAATACAGTTGTTTGCTAGGTCTCGAGTTTGAATTTATGGTGGATTTATCTAGTAAAAGGCGCTGCACGCGGGATGAAACCGTGAAACCCCATAAAACCGTAGACGTTCACGGTTACACCTATTTTGACGAAACACGTTGTTCGCCCCTTACAGCAGCTACTGTGTGGGTATAAGTCTATAGATTAGGAAGAGAAAAGAAATAGAGAGAATCGCTATGTGTCTGTTTGATCGGGCAACCGGGGTGGTCTTGCGGAAGTCTATTGAAAGTCTGCAGCGACGGCACCGCAAATCGGCTAAAAATTTTCAGAATAATAAGAATGGCTTTTGGTTCGGTGTCAGACATCTAAAACCAGACCCCTAAACGCGGGTTGTGGAGAGCTCGGAGTTAATAGCCGGAGTTACTATGGGGTACTGCATGTCCTCGCGAAAACTGTACCCGGATTATGAGCAGGTATAAAAAAAGAAACGAATGAATGAAAAAAAAAAATACGCTTATACGACGTGTGCCTTCTGATCCCATGGGACATTATTAGAAACATGGACTCGCCATTATACATATACCGAATCCTTCTTTACAGTTTTTTACCTGCGGATCCGTGTGACACGCAGGAAACGGAAAATCGGTGCAGTAAAGTAACGTTAAGTCGGGGACCATCGGAAACGAAACAACGATGATCAAGAGAGACCGTATATTTTCTGAAAATCAAGAGGCGTAAATCAATACGGAGTGCCTCGTATGGATTAAAATAATAAGAGCAATCGAGTAATGAAACGCACTCGGAGTATGACAAAGAGAATTATAAAGCGCATCATGATCGCTTGTTTTATTTTTCGTTCATTCATTGCGCTGAAATCCGCTTATTTCAATAATAGAAAAGTGGTCGCTGCTGCAGGAGTTTGAACATTTCATTTTTTTATCCTCCTCTGTTCTTCGTAACACGGGGTGTAAATAGGCGTAGAGAGGGGATACCCGTGACCCATGGGGTATGATATTATGGAAAATACTCTCGAGTCTCGAGCATGGTAACCAGTCGCACATCAGAGGCTTACAGAATGACCAAAGAACCGAAACACACTTGAGAAATGAGGCACGCGACATGCGGCTTCCCCTCGTCTGGCTACGCACGCACGCCCGACACTTGAAACTTGTTCCCCCTTATACGGGGTACATAATATGCACACGATAGAATTAAGCCTATTTAATCAGGCTAGAGATATATATATTTATACGTACACCAGGGAATTTGGCATTGCCTCAATTTTATAATTGGTCCCATTCAAATATAAGTGCGAATGGGAATTTTTCATCGGTATACCCGAAGCACAGGATTTCATCCTTAGAAATTTAGTCTTCTATTTCTTTTTCTCTCTAATTTTAATTCCTGAAAAATCGTTAGGACAAATTTGTGGAAAAATAGACCAAAAAAAAGATTAAATTGACTGGGTAAATGGGACAATCTCACTGATTATTGGGGTGGGTTGAAAGAAAAATTGTTTCCACCTAATGATTACTCGATCGATTGCACGGGTAGATGATTTTGGCTTTCAGATTTGGATTTCGGAGCTGATTATACGTGAGATTACTCTTGAAAAAGCAAAAAAAAGATTCGATTTTTGAGAAAAAAATTAATCATTGTTTTAATTGGGTTTAATATGCTTTTCTGACGTATTTTGACCTCAGGAATCCGAATCTGAAAGAAAAATTGATCTATCTCTAAAATTGACCGAGTTATCGCCAATTTTCACCTTTTTGGGGTCAAAAATAAAAAATTGATTTTTTAGTCTATATTAATGTAATTTGAGCTCAGGAATTAGAATCTGGAAGAAAAATTGATCTATCTATGAAATTTATCGAGTTATCGCCATTTTTAGGCATTTTTTTGCATAAATTTGGGGATATCTCGAAGGGAAAAAATCGTAGCTCAATTTGGACAACGGATTCGTGTTCCTGAGGTCAAAATACATAAGAAAAATGCCATACGATCAATTTTAAAAAATAAAAATTTTTGGTCAAAATTTGAAAAAATCGTAAGGGGTACCCCTTGGAAAAATCTCAAATTTTGGCCAAAAATTTTTATTTTTAAAAATTGATCGTATGGCACTTTTCTTATGTATTTTGACCTCAGGAACACGAATCCGTCGTCCAAATTGAGCTACGATTTTTTCCCTTCGAGATATCCCCAAATTTATGCAAAAAAATGCCTAAAAATGGCGATAACTCGATAAATTTCATAGATAGATCAATTTTTCTTCCAGATTCTAATTCCTGAGCTCAAATTACATTAATATAGACTATAAAAACAATTTTTTATTTTTGACCCCAAAAAGGTGAAAATTGGCGATAACTTGGTGAATTTTAGAGATAGATCAATTTTTCTTTCAGATTCGGATTCCTGAGGTCAAAATACGTCAGAAAAGCATATTAAACCCAATTAAAACAATGATTAATTTTTTGCTCAAAAATCGAATCTTTTTTTTGCTTTTTCAAGAGTAATCTCACGTATAATCAGCTCCGGAATCCAAATCTGAAAGCCAAAATCATCTACCCGTGCAATCGATCGAGTAATCATTAGGTGGAAAGAAGTTTTCTTCCAACCCACCCTACTGATTATTTGAAATGAAATTCTGCTGATGAAAAACCCTTAAATGTTTGTAAGTTAAATTTTTTGTAATTCGTTTATTTTTGTTAGTACTTTTCCCGTGTCTTCCCTTTCGACCGCTCGTTTGATTCAACCCTCTCCCCAAGAGAATTCGATTATTATTCTGTACCATTGAGAGGGGGATGAGGACCAGCAATGATATTTCGAAAAGCGGTCGTCCACGTTTTATTGACGTTGCTGATTACTTTTGAATGTATTGAACCGTGTATAAAATTCCCTCTAATATATTGAACGTCAACAGTACGGCACGTGACTTCGTGATTGTGCACAGGACTATCCTGCTACCTACTTCACGCACGTGCAGTTGCTTTTTGCTGAAAATTATAATTGAACTTTGTATAAATTAAACAAAAAAAATAAATATCATTTGAGCATGGTTCCACTACAGCATTTTGAATCAGTTATTCCCAATATTAGAGAAAATAAATCGCTGATAACTCGACGAAAATTCTAGATATGGTTCGAACATTGCGCGCGCCCCATATTTTTGATAACGCAATATCACGGGCTATCGTACGCCATTTTTTGATAAGAAAATTGAGAAGCAAAAAAATCAATAGCAGAAATCTACATCATCTACGGCCACATCTTCAGATACTGTGAAAGATCTGGACCTACCGCTGGTCTAAAAAACCAAAAACAAGCTCTACACACGGTATAGAGTGAATATCTCAAAATGCTGAAAAACTTCAGTCTATATCCTCAATTTTATGGTACCCAATTTTCCACACAAATCCATATTTCGAGTTATTCGTCGGTTTCTTGGGGTTTTCCACTGCGAATGGGAATTTCAGCAGTCGTCTGGCTGTTTGGTAAACGCCTGAGAATTTATCTTCGGACGGTCATCATCCGAAATCGGGATAAACATTATCTATTTATCTAGAAGATGACACTACAACTGATAATTTATCTATTCGTCAGATCTACGGCGATAGTTATCAATCTATTAAAAAATATTCAGTGCCGACAATCGGAGTTTTTCTGATAACTATTGTCTGATAACAGCCGAGCAGTCAAACCTGAAATTTACCAAGAAAATTTGACATTTCCAAGGCTTAAAATAGGTGCACGCAGGCCTGGGTGCACAGTGCAAGATACATACGCAAAAAGAAAATCAGATCAGATGAATTTCCACGTGGATAAGGCAAAGTTTTTGAGCCTATATCCCGACAAAGAAGCTGTAACGGATGAGAATTGTGGGAACACGATAAATTATGAGACTGACAAAGATGAAGACCGCAAGATTAGCGATCCTTTTGCAAATAAATCCAGTGAATGTGGTCCATGTTCCAAAATACTTACAACAGATGAAGTTCTATCGCTTGTATTGAAATGCGCAAACTTTGCCGCAGAGAAGCACAGTAGACAGAGAAGGAAGGACCTCGAAGAAACGCCGTACATTAATCATCCAATCGGTAACACAGTACAAGAATTATTCTGTTAATAATTTTCAATTACCACATTTCCCTTTACCAGGCGTAGCGAATATTTTGACAAACGAAGGAGGCGTCTACGACCCGGTCGTAATTCTTGCTGCTTTATTACATGACACAGTTGAAGATACCGATACAACTTTTGATGAAATTGAGAAAGAATTCGGTGAGACTGTGAGTAGAGTAGTCGAAGAAGTTACCGATGACAAGAGTCTTCCTAAGGCAGAAAGAAAATTGCAACAAATTATTACCTCAAAAAATCGAAGCCGAGAAGCAAAGCTAGTAAAATTGGCTGATAAGATATATAATTTGAGAGATTTGCAAAAAGGAGCACCAGTTGGATGGAGCGATGTCAGAGTTAGGGAATATTTCCAGGTATGTATATACAATATAGGTATATTACGGACTAAAATTTGCCTATGAATAATTTAGCAATATCCCACACAGGTCATAAGATGGTAATAGTAATAGCGCATACATATATAATTTCACGGGTGAATGTATAAATAAATTTGTAACATGTATACAACCTACTATGTTATATATATATTATTAATGTATTTTTGGTACATAATTATTTTTTTTACTATCGTCTCTTCATTTCTTTCAATTTTCGTTTCGTATTTGCAGTGGGCGAAAAAAGTCGTGGACAATTGTCGTGGGACAAATGCAGCATTGGAAAATATATTGGATAAAATATTCGCCGAACAATGTAAGAATACAAAAAAGAACTGCAAATGTACAAAAACCCTTGCTCCTGACTGCGTCGAATCCTATTTGTGTATTAATTGAATTTAATGTGAAAATGAAACAGAAATAAATACATGAATAAATAAATTCGATTTATACCCATACAAATAAATCTCGCTGAAAAAGAACCGAATGATTCATGCAAAGCGTACGTGTATCAAAAATATTTTCAATTCAATATTTGCACTGATTTAATTATGACGCGTTACATGTCTCTGTTATCAGTGGACTGATACGGTTTGTAGTTTTTTTTAATAAATTTATGATAACGATTGACAAAATTTTAGGCCAAATATGCCCTTTGAACGTATTGTGGTTTTTTGATGCACTAAGATCCATTTCGTAATTTGGCACAAATTTAAGCAACAAACAAATCTTGAAACAAACCATAGTATCACGGTTTCATATTTTATCAATTTTTCAATTTGATTTTATTTTGTTAATTTTTTTTTCTTTTTCTTTGTCAGATTTTCGGTCCGATGAAATATTATATGCACACGTAAATAATTGTTTTTATATTAATTATATTCGTTTCAAAAATTTTGGAGACAAGATATTTTATAGCGAGCATCTGATGTGATAGAGATGAAGAATATAACCGGCGACCAAATTTATTTAAAGTCGTACACGTCGTGTTGTTAATTTTCTTCAACCCCAGCATCCGGAGATTCTGTTTCTGAATTTTTTCCGAGCTGATCTTCCGTCTATAATAATAAAAAGGAAAAACGTTATATAAGATTATCAATTGCAACTAGAATGAGAAGATATAACTTCGATTACACCTACCGAACCGACCGAGTTGTCACTTGCCCGACCAAAACGAAGTCTATAGGACGGCGATCTGATTATTTTCCGGTCTAGGTAATCGTCACCGGGAAAAAAGTCTGTCAAATCATGCTGCAATCGATCAATACCAACCTGTTATCTATAAATGGCGTTGCACCTCAACGTATGAGCAAAGTTTCAAGCCATATAATCCGATTGATGATTATAAGTTTCTAATTGAAGTACATGTTCACATATAGTTATAGGTATATAACCGGTGCGAGTTATATTTCTGTTAATAACTTGACTATAAGTTTGACGACTTGGAAGAAAAAAAGAAAATGGGAAGAAGAAATGTCGATTCGCTCACGGTCAAAAAAGCAGGATCACTGCGACGTCCAAATCGAAGTCTGAGGGACGGGGATCTGCTGGCCTTCCTGCCCATGTAATCCTCCTGGCGAATACGAAGAGATCAAAAATCATTTTCTAAGATAGGAACCGAAACTTTTGTTCAATTTACGAAATTACAAACATCAATTACCGAAAATTCGGGATCGGTTCTGCGCCCAAATCGTAGCCTATAAGAGGGAGATCTTACAGATTTTCTATCTACCGAATCCTGGCCAAGAAGTGTACTGGAAATATCGTTCTGAAAATGGCGATAATTTTCTTCCTTCAATTGTAGAATTCGAGATTGATCTGATTTCTATTTTTTTTTTTTTAATATACGATCTTCACGACTCACCGCTAACAGTGGATCGGAACGACGACCAAATCGAAGTCGGAGAGAAGGTGAACGTTGAGATTTACGAACCATTAAATGCTGCAGAGGAATATTCCATAATTTTGCAGCACTATTCGGGTCACCAGATTGCTGGATAGTTTCGTATAAATCGCGGTTACTATGTCCCTCCGAATCCGACGAACCAACACCTGCATATAGATGAAATAATCAAATTAAACATTTCCCTTGCAACGTGTAGCAAGACGCGCAATAAGCTTTTGTAAACATCAGTGGCCATCGTAAACGAAGGGCTCTTCCAATTCAGGCTGCAAATCGAATCAAATCAAATCAAATCAAATGAAATCACTGTATTGCAGTGGCAACGAAATACGTGCTTGATATCGACATCATTTCTCAACAGCTGGACATTTCAAGCTTTGATCATCTAGATGATTGCTCTAAAAAAATATAAATCGGTTCCGCAGTTGTGCAGACATTGGAAAAAAATTAAAAAAGAAATTATACAATTTATCGAGATTTTCTGTACGGCGCGCTCGTAGCGAATTCGTTCAAAAAGTCTCATTAACTTTTGTTAATAACTGTTAAAAGTAAAAGTGGGACTGTGAGAGTGAAAAAAAAAAGGGTAAATAAATCTTTTCAGAGCCCATGCCAAACTCCAATTAGTCAACGTTTCATTACGAGTATACGCACGTATAAAATTTGAGGAACTCAATCAGTAGAGGTGCTGTTTTTCTTTCTTCTTTTTTCAAATTGTGGTATTCGAACCCAATAATAATATTTTATTTCAATAAACGAATTAGTATCGGCGATGCTGAATATAAAATATACTTTTAAATTGAAAATCGTAGGGTGCAATGTGTACAACGTTATGTCTATAGAGCTAACGAAGAGGTCACGAGATGAGGAGGGTTGAGAGGGTACCACGCGTCCGAGAGAACATACGCTTCACCGCCTTTGCATAACCAAGTTAGCTTCGGCCGGGTAGCTCTCTTCTATTCTACATCCACCACGACACGACGACCGAAGTCCAGAGTATGTAACCCTCGAGAAACTTAAACTATAGATCAAGAGACGTCGAAGGTTCCTTGTATTTTTCCCGTGTAACACATCGCATCCCTTGGAGGAAAAATGCAATGTAAAAATAATGGAGTAAAGGGAGAGAATTCCAGCATGGAACAAATTGGATTAACATGCGACAGAACGTGTGAAATAATTTCTATCCGTACCTACCGATACTTACTCGGTTATACCTACAAGGTAGCGGGCGTTTTCTCTATATCCTATAAATTATATCGCTAGAATATCTTCACGAGCAACTACCACGGTACAATTTCATGGACGGTGGTGAATTATCCTTTCAACGGAGTTATACAATTGAAGTTACTTGCTCAGAATTCGTTGTCCTTTCTAGTTCTAGTCCTTAGCCACGAACCAACCCTTTCCAACTACACCTACGCAATACCTACACGTTAAACTCGGCTTGGTGGCTTAGCGGGCGAGATCCTTTCCTAATATTGTCGCCTGCCATCCCTAACTTCTCCAGGGCTGCGAAAAGGACTTATGATAATAATAATAACGATAATGATAATAATAACGATAGTAGTAATACACTTTAACCGTAACAACACCACCGACAGAATAAGGACAATGATAATAATGATAATGACAAGGATAACGTTAATACACCGAATGCAGGTCGCATTGAGTAAAATTGGCGTAAAAGAAGGTGGACAAAAAGGAAATAAAATAAACTCGCTCAAATGCTTGACATCCCTGGTAAGTACAGATGTAGGGTATGTGTATAAAAAGCACGAGCGATGAGAAAAAGCAGACACTTACGTGGACAATTTAATTTTGTTATTTATGGACGTACGAGTATAGCCAGAGAAAGGAAAAAGAATTATGATAATCATGGTAAAAAGAGGTATTAACTAACGGGTCCAGGTAGCCTTTTTTTTTATCTTCCATTTTTTTCCTCGCTTTTTTCACGAGCGGTCAGAAATATGAAAATGTATGCGGCGTTGGTAATTTGGAATTTAATATCGGGATTAATTAATGCGAAAGTGCAGATGAAAAGCAGACTATGTGAAAATAAAAGGGAACAAAAAATTGAACGAATATGTACGCAGAGCTAGGACTTACCGTCGTAATCGGTATATTCGGCTGTATGAACATCCGACGCGATAACAATTATTAGAAACATCGCCGCTACGTAACACTTAGCGGATGTCATAATCGCTGTATATTCTGTAATTATAAAAGTTAGGGAATATTATAATTTAAAATTTAATTGATCCTTGAAAAATTGATCACTTTACAGTTAGGTATATGCATATTTTTCGCTCCAACTAGACCACATTGGTATGATGTTCGTCGATGTAACTAAAAATAAGAGTATATTTTACACCGATATCGTCGATGGTGAAGCTTGAATTTCGTAGCAACTTTATGAAAAGTTATCTCTGGAAATCAATCGGGGAACTATATTTCCTTTTTTTTTTCTTTATTTTTTTTTTCTCTCCTCTTTTTCCGTTTTGTAGGTCAATTGTCGTTCACGCGATCATACGCCGAACAGAGCAAGAGTGGAAATTTACTAATTAACTAAATGATGGAGGAGATTTTAATGTACTGTACGTGCTCCCTGATATACCCCTGCGAGGATAGTGATCTAGATATCAAATTCCGCTCATCGAGTTACTCGCATTCTTCATGGTACACTTCGAATAACGTACAATGTTCATGGTGGGAAGAAATAACTGGGGAAATAATTCAAGATTTCCTTGGAATAAAATTAGTTTCGTCAAGCTTATTCCGTATACAATTTTCATACCGTTACGACGTGTGTGCCGCGAATATATTTGGAAGGTAAACGTTATTGTGTGTGTATAGGCTGCACTCTTGGGTACATAAAATCTATACGTATAAGTATACCCTGATTGATAATCCAATTCTCTAATCAGAGTAAGTAAAGCTTGAGAAATGACAGCGATTCACACACAAGTCTGTTGATACCCGCGAGGGAATTGAGAGGAGAGTAAAGTTAGCGCTGTTCCAGAATTTAGATCAAATTTTCTCAAAAGTTAGTTCAACGTGTCATGCAGCTAAATTAACGCTCCGGGCAATTTACTGGATAAGAACGACTTGAATTTTTTTGCTTGATCAATATTTTTGTACTGGAAAAAATTGAGTCCCACGCGCCAAGATCCGAGACCGAATACCAAAAATGTCAATCTATAGGCTGATCTGGTTTGGATTACGAGTGCAAAAAATAGCCATGATAATAAATGAATGGAACTAAATTAATATTAACAATCAACGGTTATCGAGCGAGGCTAATATGATATATCAAACCGGACATTAGAGGTAAAATTCGTACGCTTCTCTTGCCCCGCAATTATTTCGTGTATTTAATTATTGGCTTAATTAAAACGAATTTTTTGTTACAAAAAATGCAGATACATGTAAATTTTCCTGTAACGAAAACACCGGAGTATGATAATCTCTCATAGCTGTTTCTTCTTGATCGGTCCTTCACATTGTACTTGTACGTTATATCACGTCACAGAAATGTTGAATTGAATTTACGTTTCTTTGCAACAGACGGTGGCAAAAAATAATATTAATGTAACAAAAAATATTTCATTGCAACGGCAAATGTTATCGCTTTCGAACCAAAAACACATACATACGTATAAATTATTTTTAGGAATAACAATATCGCGTATGCGCTGTGTAAATATTACATAGGTATACGCACCTAAAACGATGTATAGAAATTTATTTGTTCAAGGCAAATTGAAGTTTTTATATTTTTATTGCAATGAAAGGAAACTTTTTCAATACCTGTATAACTCGCTCGAAACTGACGAGAAAGAAAAGAGAAGCGAACACCCTCCATTAAATTATATATTCGCATGAAAAAAAATTATTAAATATCTATACATACGTAATAAATCGATATTGTATTATACAGTCGATCAATTTTTGAGTACTCTCTAGAATGTGCGTATCCTTGAGTGTACGATGTAATAATATATTCGTGCATAAAATGGCCGATTAATAACACGATCCATTTCTTTTTAAGGCTAAAACCATATCCACCGTGATATAAAATAATAAAAAAACTCCCTCAAAAATATCAGCTCACGGGGCTTTCCTTCTTTTTGTTTTTTCATCACTTTACAACTTATCACATCGCTTTTAGGCAATATTTATATGCGTTATTTTTCCAAGACGGAACCTCAGCGTCGGAAAATCCGTCAATAACCGTTCACCTTCGATCAAAGTTCCCCATGCGTCAAATGTATACCGGGTATAGAGTGAAAAACCTTGTAATTTGACAAGACGATGAGAAAAGAATATTTCGGAAAAACAGAATAATATATAACTTACGTGTGAAAAAAGAAAGGTGCTACGACTCGAGGACGATGGGATACGAGAAAAAGGAGGGAGTCGTCTAATCGAGTTATAATTGTTACTTTGACCTCTGCGACGGTGCAGGACTTTCAGTATTAATCAAATGATAAGGTTGTTAATACGGCGATAGAAAAACGAATGTAAATTTCAAGGCATATCAGTATCTAACGGAGACAGATAAGCTAGCTATAGGGGCGTTTAATCGATAGACACGGACAAATGAGTTTAATATTAAAAATAGTTCTATTCTAATCACGCATATGCCAGCTACTTATACATACGTAGGCGTTGAATTATCATCATTCCCTCCGTTAAATGATAATTTTGCGTGGACCATGCTCCTGAGATTCCACCATTAAGAAAAAATTCATTCAGTTTCATCAATTTCTTCAGCCATTTCCGAGAGTTTAATGAAACACCACGTTAATTTTTTATACATTTTATACATAATTATAGAGACGAAGAGTTTTATGTTATAAGGAATAAAAAAGGGGGAAAAAAATGAAATAAGCAATAAAGTAAGCTGTCCTTTGTAGGTTCTTGATCAATTTCAAGTGAAACTTATATTATCTTGGGTGGATTATGCGGTATCACTACCCTGTCTGTGTTTCACGCCTCACAGCGACTGACTGCCCGAAAGTCTTTCAGGGTTGCGTTAATTAAGAACCTTAGAGTATTCCGAAAATAGGAAAAGTGCGTATCTATAATAATATTACCATATACAAATACAAACGACACTGTACTGGATCAAATCTGGTCAGCGGTATCAAAAATTCAAAATCTTATTGTTACCTGATAAAAATATAAAAGGTTGGTAGCTTTCTTCGGTCCTCCTGCTGTACACGGTCGTGGATACATGAATATAATAAATAGGACACCAGCAGATTTGGTATACATAAAATAAAATCCAGGGATAAATAAAATATGGTTCAGAGAACAATCCAACAAGGCGACATAGATAAAATATCTTCGGTTTCGATGATATAACAGTTAGCAATAGCAATGAGAATAAATAGATAAATAGTCAAATTTCGATAACACATAGAAATACGGGCAATGAATAATTAGGCGCAATTAATGGCAACTTATCTGATTAGGAACGTGTGCTCGTCACGACGGCCCAGGGAGGAGAGAGCGAACGGATCATCCGTTCGCTAAATTATGCCAAATCATATTCGTGTCTACTCGGCGATAATCGACAATTTGGCAATCCTCGCCCTTTTATTTACTTCAATCACCCCTACCCTATACACCTGTGGGTGACCTCACGGGCGCCGACGAATTTGTAAACATTAGTAGCAGCTATGGTACGACTGAAAGTGATGTATTCGAGCTCTTGCGCTGAGGAACTTATGTTTTCTGCGTTGATTGAAAACATCTTGTTATGATTCTAAAATTTATTTAGAATATCTAAAACTCCGAAATTCTGATGATGAGAAGAGCAGGACGCATAGTCCAGCTTCGTCGACTACAAAATCAACTTCGGCAACAATTGCAGTTCCTCAGAACGAAATTCCACGATTCATTTTAGATCACTATTTAACACGGATAATTTGCCTTATACTTCGGATACCCCTGCAATTCCGAATCCCTCCAACTCTTCATCTAACACTTGTCCCCGACTCATTCCCGGAGAGTTTGAACTCAACTATCCCGATTATAAGAAAATCCCCAAATCAGACCCAAGAAGAAACGCGTACAAAATTAAATCTACTTCCGTCCTTGTATAGTGATCACGAGTCCTAGTTGAAAAGATTATTTTATTTCAATTTTTCTTTCTCTCTCAAATTGTTCTCTGTAATTAATTGATCGTTAGGCGGTTGTGGGTGAGAATTAGAATTTGTCTTCAAGCTCGACGGCGAAAAGAGTATAAAAGACGATTCGTGAAATGAAATGTACACTTGACATTCCTTTCAATCCGGTTCGTTAACCGTGAAATACCTTTCAACCCCTTCTCCTCACTGCCGCCAGCTCGAATCTTGGTAGAACGTTTCAACAAGCTGTGAAGTCTTTCAATCAACAAATTTACGGGATGTAATATTGAAGGCATAACGTAGTAATTCGCGTTATATCATACACCGATACAACTCTTTGGGATATTTTCAATTTGCATCATCGACCCCACTCGTCTTCTATCAAATTAAGTTATACTGTACATAACGCGTGGCGAGACATAAAACGAACAGAATTTCCTTGTGATTACATGTCTGTTTTTTATTTTTTATTCCACGTCTTCTCTTTTTTCTCCCTTCTTTCAAAGCGAACACCCTCATGATTTCACGTTACACACGCCAAAAAGAGAATCGGAAAATTATACGCCTTTTCCATTACCACCTCGCACAAATTTTTAGAGCATAAAATAATTTCTGATTCACAGAGTCGTACTGTATCACGCGGTGCGGTAACGTACGTGTATTTTTTCATTTCTTTTTCTCGCGGATTTAATTGTTACTCAAAGGACTTGAAACTTTCATTTAGCCAACCGTCATTCTATGTTAAAGTTATTCGAGATTATTCGGGTTTCTTATTCTTGATATTAATTGATTAACTCCAAAATTTAGCCGACTGCAAATAACGTACCCGTTAACCCTTTCACAGTAAATATGTATCATAAAGTTTTAATACCAAAGGTCCAAAATCTACATCATATCATTATGTTGTATGAATTACACCTGTGTATATTGTTATACTAATACCTAACCAGCTAGCAAAAGCGCGTCATGTAACCCTTTGGTCCTGAAGTTTGTTTCGGTTACCCAACACGATTGAGTTTTGGAGGACCGCTTGATAGCGTGTACCTGAATTATTGGTATGCGCGGACGTGACTTTTCCCCATTCATTTTCCTTTTCTTTTTTTTTTTACTTCCTTCCGTTTCGTGTGCGAATGCGTAATATGAAATTTGAGTTATTATGATCGGTAAACGAATTGAGTTTCGAATTTTACTCTCGATTAGAATAAATTTTTTAGCTTTGCACCATCATCAAATTGGGGGGAAGCAACCACCTTTCTTGTTCCCTTACAGCTGCAATTAAATAAAATATATTAACGAGTTTTTGCTTTTATCACAAGAAACGGATGGAAGTAAATTTAGAAAAAAAATTTAAATTAAACAAATTTTTTACATCCCCCGATGCTCTTTGAATAATTAAGAAGATGGGGTTATTATGACCCTGCTTTTAATTTTCACGTCACTTTTGAATGTTGGGTTCCTGTTCTGTTGTATATTTTTGTTCATTAATTGGGTTCTGGGTGTTCTTTTTATTCTTTCCATTTTGTGTCCAACTTGAAAATAAACGAACACGTCGCATGTATGACGACGATGATTATTTCGGGGTATACGTAAAAATATTATGATCTTGAAAATTTTGGACCACTCTTTATAGATAAGTCTGGCAAGAACAAAATTACAATCGTTGATTTCCCAATAAAATCCTACTTAAACTACTCTTCAGACTCGAAAAAAGAAATCAAAGAGTCATGGATTCATCAAAAAGCTATATTAATAATATCCCATCACGGATAATAAGTCCATCGAGAATCGGCCATAAAATTTATACGTTTGATTCTGTGGTGATGTACGTATAATAACAATTTGATTGCATAGAAATTGTCGATATCGTGACAACGAATAAAAAAATTCAAAAGAACTCTGTATCAGCGCGTACCGGGAAAACCATTTAAAATAAAACAAGATGGTAACTCATTTTTATTCTAAGGGGGTAAACAATCAAGAAACCGAATAATTAAGACATGGCATAATTAAACGGGAGAAAAATAAAAGGAAAAAACCTTACCGATTCAAAATCTCATACTCTTATAGGTTTTGTAAGTCCTATATTGCGGGCGGGTAGATATATATGATCGAAAATCGTAAGTCAGGCGTTCGGGTTTTGCAGATAAAAGCGTTTCGTTTCCTCTCCTTTATTTTTTCAATCATTCTATTCGTTATAATGTTGGATAAATGTTGAAGTCGTAGTCCTGTGAGGTTTTTTGTTCCTCTCTTAAAAGGTACAATATTAAGTCAATTACCTGGTTAATCGGAAGAGTAAACGTGCGAATTTCGCGTGCTGCAAATAATATCGATGAGTTGTTATATTCGTAACGGATATGTATTATTGTTATTTTTACTACTACTATTGTTGTTACTATTATTATCTATAAGGAGGTTGTACACGAATCGCGAAGGTTCTGTTATGTCGACTGTGGCAAACGCTGTCCACCCTTTATTTATATACCGTTGGCTACTCTCCTAGTTATGGGGATGAGGGCGCACAGGTGGCTGTTGGACGCACGTTTTCAGGGTGCGCAAGCGTCCTCCATCGCATCATCGTCATCCCTCGTTTCTGTACACTGCATCGCGCGATTCCCATTTACACAATATATCATTTTTTTTAGATTATGGAAATACGTAGAAGAATTTCAAAGAATAAAATAAAACGTATGAAATTTTTATAATTCGATACAAAGGGTAGTTTTCAATATGTAGTTCTTTACATTCCTATTTACTTCATCTATTCGACTTCTTATATGAAAATAGGAAATTAACAAACTGTAATAATTTGTCCATCGGCTCTGACGGAGCGACTTGTAGTACGCAAAAAAGTAAAGCGAAGGTAGTTTATAAGGGAGAACCTTGGAAATTGCGTAATTGGGATTCACGCATAAATTTTACTTTGTGCGTCCATTGTACGTACCTATTCATATGTATAATACAAAGTGACGTGGTTCTCGACGACGAGATGCTTTGACACCAGAAACTGACAATCAGACTTCCAAGCTAATGACATCCTCGGCACCGTATTTATTCAATTTATTTTTCATTCACTTTTTTACGACCCTTTCATCCCAAATTTTCCATCAATCTTTTCGGTTCTACGGTTTGCTAATTTTTCTCCCAAAATTAGTCATCCACTACATACCGACGAAACTGCAACTTTTTTTTATCATAAGTTGATTTCTCCCTCACGAACATAAAATTTTTTGCTGGAAAAGTTCAAAGCCGGAAACGAGATCTTTGGTATCTCATTTACTAATCAAGAAATATTTCACAACGAGTGTATAGTATGCACAAACAGAAGAATAAAAAAAGATTCTTTGTACGACTGCCGATTATATTCTCTAAATATATGTCGTTGGCAGAGATGTGTGAAAAATTCTGGCACAATTAGCCGCACATGGGTCACGTGTGCTTTTAGCTTGATTGAAAAATGTGGCAACGAAAAAAGAAAGATTAATTTTTTACATTCTGTCTCTCGCTTTCTCTATTCTAATTTTTTTTTTTTATCAACTCGCATACTTGAAAAGAAAAGAAAAAAGGAAAATTTCATTTTATGGTTCAATAAAACGTCGATTTTGTTTTTTGTATACATATAAAGATATTTTATTAATACGACGGTCAAAGTGACGTTTGATTTTGCATGAGTAATACCCTGCACTTGACCGATGGACGATATAGCCTCAAGTTATCCCCATATAACAACGCCGCTACGTAAAAACAGCTAAAATATACCTACATATGTACGTATAAATACGCGAGTGAGTAATGGCTGTGTTAATTGCTAAGTAACGTAATAAAATACGAGGGGATTGAATAAATATGGACAAAGAGTTAATGGCTGTGCGCATTTATATCGTCGCGGCATGAGTCAAATGATTCGTTAATTAACTTTTAACTACATAAATATTATACGGATTATGCGATAAAGATAGCGAGAATCTGAAAATTTAGAAGGAACACAAAAATTGGAAGAAAAAAAAAAACTTGTAGCGAACGCCCCTTAAAAAAAAGATTCGAGACGTAGTTACATGCTACGAGATTTAATATGTACGTACAGTATACGTATGCATATGAATTGCATGTAGTTTGCAACTGCGCATATGCTGCAGAGTAGAGCTGGTTTTGAGGGAAAATCGAGAGAAAGAGAAAAACAGGTAAAAAGCGGTGTGTAGAAAACTGGTCTGTGGTGAATTGAGGCCGTATCGCATGATTGTTTAATAAGGTTTGCTACCAGAATCCCTTGTTTTCCAAGCACCATTTGCAGCATTATTATGGTCAAGACGCCTTTGCAGAGATTTAAAATATTCAGTAGTAATTTTATGACCAGTCTACACGCGTTAGCAGAACACCTTTAATGAACGACGCATCCCTTATGCATACCGTACACACCTACGTCTATCTATACCGGAATAAATTTTATGGGTACAACGAATTCATTTCTATCACACATGACAATGTATAATATTAATTACCAAATTTTGACGCGACCCAGCAGAATTTCGACACCTTGGCAACGCATCAAATACACTGTGATAAGGTCGATGTAAAGATACGGTATTACATTCGAGCAATACAATGTTAATAACAATAATAAAAATGTACATAAAATAATCATAGAAAAAGTAATGAAACGACAGCCAAAAATTCGGGGACATTCGAATATAATTGAACCCATCCCGCTTAACGAATGCTACTTCAATTTGTCCCTGCATAACCACGATGGAATATGTTTCATTTCTTTTTCATCTGTTGTTAGGTTTTTCTTTTGGTTTGTTAATGAAAAAGAACACCATTGCCTTTGTAAATAATATTTATGCGTATTGGGCATTCGATGTCATATGGGCTACTTCGTGCAAAATATTTTTTGAACTTGATGGAACTTTTTCGACTTCTTGAGGGGTCTCAGAAGCCACGCTCGGACCACTTATTAACGCCAGTAGTCAAAATTTCGAAAGGCTACGATTTAGTATAATAGAAATGGCAAATTCCGACTTTCCGCTATTTTCACTATCTCTGCCCTGGTGGACCCGAAGGAACTAAACTTCCAAACTTACGTATTCGATAGAATATTTTTTTTTTATTTTTTTAGAAATTGTCCATTTTGTTATAAACCAAATACATCACCAAAACACGCATCTTGCGGACTGAAATTCGCCAATTCTTCTGTAATTGAGTTTCCGACGGTATTTTCATGAATTTTGATCTCTGGAATCTGAATTTCACAGTCAAATTGATCTGACGATAAAATTGATCAAGTTTACGCCAATTTTTCACTGTTCGGAGCCGAAAAATGGAGATATCTCGAAGGGAAAAATTCCTAGCTTAATTTGGCCAACGGATTCGTGTTCCTGGAGTTAAAATACATAAGAAACGCATCATTCGATCAATTTTAAAAATATTTTATTTTCGACCCAAAAATGGAAAAAATCCAAAGGGATACCCCTTGGAATTTTTGCGATTTTGGGGTAAAAAAGCAATATTTTTTCCAATTGAGGTGTCCAGAGTATTCTCATGTATTTTGTTCTATATTAGTATTTAAAATTCGATTTAAAAAAACAAAATCTTCAGACAATTTGTAAAAATATGATTGAGGTATGAGAACAAAAATAAAAAACGGCGATTTCATTACAAAAATCAGTGTGTCACGCCCGCCGTATAAGTTAATTTGATGAAAACGAAAAATTCGAGGATCATCTCGTTTAATATCTCCTGCAATAGAATTTTAATTGTGCTTAAAGGATCCACCATGACATCCGCTCGTTATTTGTGTTTCCCACATCACCGTTGATAAACGTATAAAATTGCACCATGTGTATGGAATCGCTTGCCTATAATTTTATACATATAGATTCGATATTAAGTACAGCAGTAAAGTTGTTCATGGTTGTACACATGTTTCGTAGTACCATCCGAATCATCCTGTGCACACCCACATGCTACCGATTAAGGAAAAATTGAATGGAAAAAAAATATTAGTTATAACACGAAAGAAAAAATTGAAAAAAAATTATAATAAAACCCCGAAGGATTATCACTAATCAACGATCATCCCCCTATCAGCTGTTCACATCGAGTGTTTAGCGAATATAAGCTTAAGCCGCATCTAACATAAAAGGATTATACATAATATTTACCTAAAAAGATTACAGAATAATATAATAATCGTTGTACGAAGGCATGAACAAATTTTGATTCATTTTGTGGATCAAATGTTGATTCAGTTTCGTGAAAATTTGACAAGGGAAAATAGCAAAACCATTGAACAAAATCTGGTTGTGCTACTTTTTTTCTTACGCGACGTTCTTTCCATATCGATATATGTATATGAAAAAAATCACATTATGCTGGTGCATAATAACATTTCCTAAGAAAATGTAATCGTGGATACTATTATGTATGTAGAATTCAACTAACCAAAAAATGTATATCAATAAAAGTAATCACATATCAAAGAATTATCGCTTTTTAAATGAAAGCTCCAAAGATCTCACCCTCAAATTTTTCACACATACGTATCAGTTGTGTGGAGGTTTTTGATACACATATATTATCATTATTATTACTATTGTGATTATTATTATTATCACCGTTATTATTACAATATCGAAGAATATAGAGGGATGAGAATGAGGATGAGGGGACCCGGTGTATGAGCCAATTTATACCTTGGGTTATATAGCGATCAGAATATACCGCTGAACGACCCCTAATTGGTATAGACAAGAACTTATGAGACCCGTTGTATAATACGTATATACATGCACAATATACATATACGTATATACTACGTATCTTACACATACATAGATAATCAGGAGAGATTGTAGCTTTGTGCCCAACTCTGCTCTAGATGCGTGATATAGTTTTTGTGAATAATTAAATTACAATCAGGTCCTAATTCTGTAGGAAATTGTTACCAGGTGTAGGAATATGTATGATCCTGTATGTTCTAACATAGATAGAAAACAAATCTTGAGAAGTCACCGATAAAAATATAAAATAAGGACAGAATAACATTTTCTTCAAAATATCAGAATCCATCACTTTGTAAAATGAAGAATAATTTGTTATTCTTGAATCACAAAGCGTTGCACTGACAATGAATCAATATTTGTTCGTGAAATTTATACGACAAAGAAATTATTGACAAAAAAAAACTGAATGGATATCATTTCACCCTAATTTATTATAAGGAAGATTATAATTTCAGCGAATATAGTATACCCACACTCAATTACAACTTAATTTCTTTTATTTGACTTATGGTGCTCAATATAATAATGATGCCTCTGCACGGTAATTAGACAAGAAATGTGGAAAATGTAAGAATTAATGACAGCACGAATAGGAAGCAGAATATCCGAAAAAAGAAAAAAAGATGACAAATTTTTTTTTTAATTCGATAAAGGGATGAAACGTCCGAACCGCACGCAGCGCGGATTCCTTCTCATCGTTTATTACAAGATTTTCACATACAATGGAACGCGTTGTACAAAGAACTGCGTGTATATCTGACGAAGCATTTTTTGTCGAATAGATATCGTTATTTTGTGAGAAATTGCTACAGGGAACTAATGATACCACACGTAAGGAGCATCACCTGATCTCCCGCTTCTTTTGTATGCCTACGCGACGCTTCGTAAGGTGAAAATGTCATAAGTTTATGCGAATTTGGATTTTCGCTTTTTTTGTGACTACAATTTGTGATTCGAATATCATAAGTTTCATATTTCTAGAGTAGAAATTAAGTAATGGATTGTCTCCTCCTATTGCAGGGTCAGAATTTAAATTGGCGTTCGCGGTATTGGGCCCTCTCCGAAATGTTGATTTCCACGCGATCAGGTGACATGTGGCACCATCTTTGACAAGTTCATATACTACACGTGCTTTAGATTTGGGGGGTGACTTTAAGGGGTTGATTTCTTTGATCCACAGTTTGATCAATATTCGGGAATTCAAGGAGTATCACAATGTTATCGAGAATAGTATTAAGCATCCCAGTACTTAGAACCGTAATAAAAGCTACGCCTCATATTACGAATCGTAGATTTCGAGGAGAAACTAAAAATTTCAACAGAAGTCGACAATTCCAAAATCATTTCACACGCATAATAGGAACTAATCGAAAGGACCGCAAAGATATCCTTCTCGAATTGAGATCTATGAAGGCATATTATTCCTCAGAAACAATAGGTCCATACAAACCAGATCTGTGAGTAAAAGAAAAATTTTTTCTTACCAAAAAATGTTATAAGAATAATCTGATAACTCAAATCTAACCCTTTACTTTTAAACTTAAAAAAGATCATTTTTCACATCATTGAATTAATAAATTATTTGAATCTCCATCGATATGCACATGGAGCCTTAGAATCATAAATATTATAGGGAACTCAATTCTGTGCAGTTTGAGAAGATAAGCAACGATACCTTAGAGTCATTGACTGAATACTTTGACGAGCTAGTCGAGGGAGCAGCACACTTGAAAGACGCCGATGTCTCTTATGGGGTGAGTATTCTCTCATAGAGATTTTGCTTACCAAACTAAGATTAATGTAAAAAACTTGACTCAATTTCACCCTTGTAGGATGGTGTACTAACTGTGAAGTTTGGGAAGCAAGAAGGAACCTATGTAATAAACCGTCAAACTCCCAACAAACAGATTTGGTTATCTTCTCCAAAATCTGGACCTAAGCGCTATGACTTTGTGGATGGCAAGTGGATATATAAACATGATGGAAAATCTCTGCATGATTTACTGAACAAGGAAATACCAGCTATTATAAGGAACCAAGCGTTGTTTGAGAAATGTTCCTATAGTGGAATGGAACAATATTCTGATCGAGCAGAATCCAACTCTATCCCTGACTAGTCCTAATCGACCGTACTGACTTTTGGCAAATTGTGAGCCTGTTCGATTTACCTGAGCTGAGCCAATTGAAGATTTCATTTCACTTGCTACAAACGTATGTTCAGTGTTTTAATGATTCCAAATCATCCGTTCACAAGATATTGTTTTTTATGTAAATTCATAAACTATAAGTTATTAAACTGTATCATAAATTGACTCTACATCTCTTCTGTTGAATGCACTCCACATCCCACTTTTTCAGTTGATCTAATTTTATTATTAGTGTGCTACATTCAAGCCTGCAATAGTTGTTATAAAAGTTATCCACAGCAATACAGATCGAACTTATAACAGAAGTATCAAATATAGAATATGAATTACAGATGGAGATTATGGAAGATGGAAATTTAGTTGATAGAGTTCGGATATTGCTGCAAAGAGATATGAAATACTACCAGGTAAGAGATATGAAAAATCTTAACTAACGAATCATGATAAGTAACTGAAAAATTAAATGCTAGGAGAAACAGACCGTGTTGCGTGAAACAATCTGCACAGGAATAAGTGGTGGAAAATTAGATTTTCCAAGGCACGCTTCTTTTGCGGCAACTAAAATTGTGGCTTGGTGGGAGGCTGAATTTACAACAACTTTCAAAGAATCGTCTGGCCTTAGTTCCACAGGCATGAAAGATACAGGTTTAGCCAATTGTGGGGGAGTTGTAAAACATTCCGAGCCAGCAGAGTTTGTTACCATGATAGTTGATACATCGGAACAGCTCTTAGGTAAATAAATAATTTGAACCCTTAACGTAAACTAATATTTCGTGTGATCTCTCGACCCATTTTAGAACATTTACATACCCTGACTCAAGAGGCGTTGGATCATGCTGATTTAACAGTTCTGACTGCGACATTGGGGGCGGCAGCTTTAGTACGAAATTGTTTATGGAGTTATAATCAGAAAACAAAAACATCTACTCCTGCACAGTCGAGGTAAAATTTCAATTGCACTCTGAATTGAAGCACAGTAGGATAGATTGCAGAAAGTACCAGCTTTACTCATATGAGAGATGATTTGTTTCCTACTCTAGCAATAAAATACACAAATGCTTCAAATCATATCAAGAAATAGCGGAAGCTTTAGCAGAGCGGCTTCTCGATCTACATTGTCGTTTAATTTCGTTGTACATTTTAAATGAAGCCGATTCATTCGATTGGCAAAGTTGTCGACCATTCTTTGAAAAAGAGCGCTGTTCTTTTGTGATTCAAATGTGGTGGCTTTACATGCAAGGTAAACAGAAATCTGTTCGTCTTTTTCATCGCTTATCCAGGTTCTTTTGGAATGAGCACTATTTCAGGTACCAAGGATGACCTTTGGAATACAGTTCCTCCAAAAATGGCACAGCGCGTTTTTGCTGGGATGTTGGATGAATCCTTGACCATTATCACAGCACGTTTTGTCCATGTAATAGAAAAATATGGAATAATTCATAGGTCGACATAGAATCGCTGATTGTCAAACCATTGACTGGTCGCTTTTAGGGCCGTCCTAGTCTCGCTCGTTGTGGTCAATTTTGGGCAGATGTCTTCAATGTTTTATGCTGCACAGCAAACTTGGCACTAGCTACATTCGTCAGTGGCAGTGAGATGGTTGGCTTCAATATGAACAGATTATCTATAATTTCAAGAGACATACATGCTAAGTGTGGTGAATTACTCGTTTCCCTACTACTGAGAGGAACACCTTTAAACGTACTGTTCCAGGTAGGGTTGCCAAAAGCTATTCCAGATTTTATCGAGCGCTAAAACCGCTTCAAGAAATTATCTATTTATCCAGGTTCTCCGCGATGGATTAGAAAATTTAGATATGTCGCTACCACGCCGAGGTCCAGCTCCGTGGCTAATAACAAGTATGCCAGATCTCTTACCACCTTCATCAGAAAATATTGATAGCCTAAAGCTTCTTGCCGATGGTCCAGCAATCGCGATTGAGATGAAAATTTTAAGAGCTCAGCCCCAGCCTGACTGGCGTCAATTAATGAAAGTAATGCCGTAGTTTATCATGAGTGAAATTTTGTTGAAGTCACCTAAAATATCAACAAGTCAATTGTATGTGGTACTACAATATTACAGACATTGTTAATGCGAAACAGTAAAGTTTCCACAATACTACTTGAAGAATTCTGTAAACAAAGCATTGGTTTCAAATCGGACGATAGTTTCACTGAAAAAGAAAAAAGTAAAGTTGAAGAAGAGCAGGAGGGATGTGGAGGATTTTTATGCTCCGGGCATGATTGCTCTCGGCCTGCTTCAACCCCAGCATTATGGTCGTACAGTCTCACTTACATTTCTATAATTGCTGACATGGATGCAACAGATGTAATTATTCCGGCTCTCCTACAAGACTCGGATTGGTCAAAGTGCCTCGATAGAGAACAGGTAATAATTTTCGCTTACGTAATCAATGAGCCAACAATTAAATAACAACTGATATATTACCAAATACTTTAGGTTTGGAATCAGATAAGACCGCCGTGGCTACACGCTATTATCACACCCTTATATCCCGTGATGGCACCTGTTGTAACGACACTGCTCGATGCTATCAGGGTACATTTTCAATATGAAATATTGTTGACCTCATTCTAGAGCTTTGAATCAGATTTTGATTTTGATTCCGCAGACGGGAGCAAGCATCTATCAAACAATGTCTTTAGCCCTGGCGTGCTTCAGCGAACTTTATATCTGCGCACCAGCAGGTTTGCTTCGTACGGTTTTGAAGATAAACGATAACATTCCTGCTCATTGCCACCCAATAGGTGGTTCAGTACTTCTCCAGATACTGTGCACTGCTCTATACACTAATTTCCTAAAAGTCAAAGCTGATGCTGGAACTAATTCTTCATCATTTTTTGCGCTAAATGAACCCCAGTTGATTGCTGGTAGTCTTGATCGAAACGATATCACTGCCTTGGCCATTGCCCTGGGAGAAGCAATTTGCAGCATCGATGAGGATGATAAACATACTTTGCAAATTGATTCTTTGTTGGATTTAGTTAATCAGAGGTCAGCTTGACTTCCAGATCTTACAGTATTAATAATCGACAATAGTTATCACAGATTGGCTATCAAATTGTTAACTATTATCAATTTTATCTGCACTCCTTTCAGAGTGGAGTCTGAGAACTTGAGCTGGCGGGGAATAGATTCTGAGGGTTTGACAAGCGTAGCCGAAGCTTACGCTGATGAGCTCTTATTTACACCTGAAGGCCGGCTTGCAATAAAAGTATATTCACGAATAATATTTGTTCAGAGTCGCCGAATACCTAGTTGCTCATCATCATTACCTTTGTTGTTATTACTATTACTGTTATCAATATTTACAGGTAATTCACGAATATATAGTTCATAGTTCGGATTGGATACTGAGTTGCTTGGGGATTGAAGGGGAAAAGACAATGATTGGGGCTCCGAAATACATCCCAGGCACACCGGTGCCACAACCGCTTTTGCATGTCATGTTTCATATTGGATGCAAACCTTTTGATCAAGTATGTGCATCTAATGGATACAGTACGTGATGTTAATTTACAATTGAAATTAACTCAATTTCGTTACAGCTTCTCATTGATTACATGCAGGCTGATTGGTTAAGAGTTTTGAAAATACCCCAAGCCATAACTGTAGAGCGTATTCGCAGTCAAATTTTAAAACGGCCCGAGTTTAAAGAAATGGCAAATCTCCCACCAGGGGACAAAGAAGCTACCGAAGCTCTAAAATTGTTATGTAGCACCAGGAAAGCTAGCCGGCTGATATAAGACTCAGTAATATAACATACGTAATTAACGAAGATTTGAAATTGCAGATTATTAATCATCGCACATGTACGCCAGTTTTTACATATTGCACTTTTATAAACAATCTAATGATTTACATTCCGTACGGTAAAATGTAATTAGGAAATTTGGAACGAAATATTACAGATAAATATTACAATAAAATTAGGCCAATCAATAAATGCTGACATAAGATTGAACTTACTGATCTGTTTAGCTTTCCTGCTTGCGATGAAGGCGATAAAAGTATTCCATGTAAGTCACTAATGCTTTCACATCTTCGATGGTAATTGCATTAAACAAAGAAGCACGTATGCCACCTACCGATCTGCAATAAAAAGAACTCTAATCATGATATTGCTGTTATCTATGTAAATAAATAATTTCCCCCCAATCCGGTATGGAAAGAGAAGCGATGATAAATAATGACTGACCTGTGACCCTTGAGCTGCAGCATCCCTCTGGCTAATGCTCCATTTAGAAAAGCCTTTTCCAATTCTTCATCATCGCCACCAATTCTGAAAGGAACATTCATTCGGCTACGGGCATTACACGTAACAGGACTGTAGTAAAAGCCATTTGAATTCTCAATCATATCATAGAGAATTTTGCTCTTTGTTATCGCCAACTTTTCCATGCCCTCAACTCCTCCATTCTCCTTAACCCAATCAAATACTCGACCTACGACGTATATTCTGAAAGTAATAATTATGGATTCAAATCTCACTTGCAGAAATTAAAAAAAATCGAGATAATGTACACTTTACTTTCATGTTCTGCAATGCCAATGTTGATCAAATATGTTCTACAAGGATCATACTTATATCATAATGAATACGTACTGAAATGTAGGTGGTGTATTGTGATTAGAATTATCCTTTGCCATAACAGTGAAGTCTAAAACGGTAGGACAGATTGGCATAGGATTTCTCAATACATCATCTCGTACTATTACTAGTGTAACACCGGCAGGTCCAATATTTTTTTGTGCTCCAGCAAATACAACTGCAAACTTCAATTACAAGATTAATTTGTACTGAATTTTAATCTGAATAATTGGACTGGCTTTAAACAAGCATGAATCAAACTATCTGCACCTTTGTAAAATCTATGGGGCGTGTCAAAATATTTGAGGACATGTCAGCCACCAGAGGAACATTTCCGACTTCGGGGATATAGTCAAATTCAATACCTAAATAAATGGGACAGAGAATCAGGCACCGCATGCCAAAAGAATGATATTTTCTGGAAATAAAATAGAATCGAATTCATTCATACCATGAACTGTCTCATTAGCACAGTAATAAACATAAGAAGCTTCTGAATTCAGGTTCCAAGTCGAAGGATCAGGGATATCAGTATACTTGCTTGTCTTAGGAAGTACTAAGTTCACTTTTCCATATTTTTCTGCTTCTTTTGCAGCTTTTGCAGACCATGACCCTGAATTTATATTTTCAATGCATATTATTTTCGTATTTGTCTTTTGAGCATATTTTAGACATGAGTTGCAAATAATAGTTTCATTTACCAGTCACAATGTAGTCAGCTGTTCCTGTTTTTTTTAAAAGGTTCAGCGGCACAGCTGCAAACATACCAGTTCCACCTCCTTGGAGAAACAAGATGTGGAAGTTTTTGGGAATTTTTCTGTAGACATGGCAAACAAAAAATATTATGTAGTTCTAAAAATAATATTGCCATTATATTTTAATTAAAGATGTTAGTTTAAGTTTCGTACAAGTGTGTAAGTTTTTACAGTCATTGGATATGATATCCGATAACCTGGTAATAAAAACCAATCTAAACCAGTACATCTAACATTATAAGACTGGTTAATTCTAGTCCTAATGGTAGTATCGATCATTCTTCCAAGTTACAACACAGACGGTCACCCGAAAGTTTATCAAACATCTAATCATTTCTTACTTCAAATTAGTTCTAGGTCATTAGTATAGATATACCAATGGTTTATCAAAGACTCTAGAAAGGTCAAGTTTGCGGTAAATGAGATAAATCGATATTCCTACAAAGAAATTATTTAATCTTTAATTAGGAGTTGGCTGATCAATGTCGAAGATTTAATTAATTATTACTGCATATTATCGGACAAAATGAACATGAATTAGGATACTCAAAAATTTCTCCATCACAAGATACGGATTAGTTTACAGCCGTAGATTTCAATACATCATCATCAATAATCGAATGGGTTTATTCGGTTATCTCTGTGCGCGTGCTGATATGCAAGATTGATCAATGATAAAAGACAGTAAAAGATTGTGAGTTACAATGTACATTTGAATTGCGTTAAATTTCCGTCAAATCACGCAATATCCGTGGAAGATATTTCGTCAAATCTATATCCTGACTGTTCCTATCTCATTTTGCAATTTCATGTGTATAGCTGCTGCATCTGATTTTTTAAAATTATCCCACATCATATAAACATTATTATGATACAACCACACAGACGGAACAATAATAAAATATTTCCAGAGCCTGTCGCACAACCAATGGCATACGGTCTTATCAACAGTGTGCATTTGATTCAGAGTTGATGTAAAAAAATAAACTGAGGCTATTGAAAATACTAGAATATTGAATTTAGGTAACGATATTGTTAATCCATTTCTTCATACTTACAATATATCTCTAACACTGGATTGGGCATGTTCCAGAATTTTTGCAAAATCACTCGACCTGTGGCTGAGCTCAACAACACTAATTTTTGTATTGGCGTAACTGAGAAATTCATCCTGCACATCTTTGAGTACCTAGAGAAAAGCAAAACAAAGTATACAAATCTTGCCAATTTTTCATCAGCTACTACCACACACAACTGTGTGATTGTGAGTGTAATGTTTGTGCCAAATCACTTCTATGACACTGCAGGGTATCGGATTTTTACTTTTTGTGGCTTGATTTTTGTTTCTACAATGGTTTACTAGACTCATAAGTTGATTTTCTAGTTAATGTTAAAATAATAATTGGAATTTGAATAGAACATGAAATGGGTTGACTTGAACAACACATGCAAAACGTTTTCTTTAGCATCAATTAATAAATTTTTTTATTCCAATCAAGTCTGTCTATTTTGTCACAATCTTTGTCAAAATTCATTCTACCAGTGGTAGTTCATTTTCAAATACATAATTGAGTAATTCCACAATTTCCATCAATCCTCCATCAATCCTCAAATCTAAAACTCATTGTCAGACTTTTTCTTGAATAGATCATAGTCTCATTACACGAAAGTTGGGTCAGGTGCCATGCCACACAATGCCTAATGACTATTACAATACATACTTATCCATCCAGCATTGTTGGAGAAGGAACTTGTCTGCTTAAGTTTCAATGACTGATGATTAGACTATATTTGCAGCAATTCCAGTGGAAGATTATCAAACATTATTGCAAAAAGAAATAAAGATATAGACAAGAATGAATGAAGTGATGGTAAAAATGGCACTAAAAAAATATGCAGACAATCCAATTGAAAAAAAATTGTCAAGTTATTTTGGTTGAAAGACTGAATATTACCTTTTGAGGTAGTTTGGCCGGTCCCGCACCAAAGTTGATAACACCAGAGAAATTAGCAACGTCCGTCATCGTTCTCTGCTGTGATAAAGCTGACTACTGAGCCAACAAATTCGATGTGCCCGTAGAACTGGTTAGGGCGTGAGCGTAGGTGAGAGCCTATAAAATTTTGCGTTAGTTATCTCCAACTACATAAGCCTCTCACTGGGGGGTCTTTGCAAACTCTGACTCTCTTGAAGAAAAGAACGTTTTTTATTTGATAAAAACCAGTTGGTAGAAGAAGACAGCTCTGGTATCACACGGATGACGCGTGTATCTGACGTTTCGATGATATTTACGAATTCTTTAATACGAAATTGTAATGCACTGCCTTTATCTACGTAAAAACGGTTTAACCGCGACTGACTAGTATTTCAATTTTTTTTGTAGTAATTGATCCCGATAACAAGTTTCTATTTGTTATTTTTTATAACTCTCAATCCAGTTTGTGCCAGTACAAAAAAAAAATAGGTGTAAAGGTATAATGTAACGGCACACATCAGCTGTCTGGCTGACTGATTGTGAGTTAGGTTGTTTACAAAAATCGAACAGCGATTCCAATACTACGTTCGACGTAACTTTTGATCACTACGAGCAAGCATATGAGTACTGAAAATTGAACTAGTAACACAAAGAATTATCCAAACTTGACTGCCAATAATACAAACTATTTTCATATAATTTTTAGCTATGCTGTAATCATCGATTATGACACATGTGAATTGATATCGTCTCATAATAAACATCATCCTCTGTGATTTCGTCAAGTAATGATATTTAACCTCACAGTACATGATTTATTAGTATCATGTGATTATGAGTGGAGTTTTGCAAGAAACTTGGACAATATTGTTCTGCGTTGGAGTAGTCGTGATGAATATGTATTTTCATGTTTATTATTCAGACTCAAATTCAATGTATGATCCATGCTATCATGGCGTGCATTCTACAGCGGTGTCTTCTGCAAGAATCGACGTGATTGATAATAGAAGTAAATATTAATTATCAAAAAAATAAACCAAGGAAACATCACCTCTGGGTCCGTCACACTATTCAGATAGCATACATTGACGTATTCCAGCTATATTTCTAGATCACGCGGATTTTTATTTAATATTTAATCGAGTCCAAAGGTTCAAGTTAGAATTTTTGATTCAAGTTTCTAAGTGGTCACTTGAAGTCTGAAGATTTGAAGCAGCTAGCTTTCAAAAATCACTTTGATATCACTCGGCTGTTTTACTCACAATTGGTCAGATACGCTGCTAAAGTATCAGCTGGCGCTAGTTGAAGACCGGATGTAATGTCAATGTGGTACGCCCCCCTGACGATATTCAACGTGTCCCGTAATTTTTTTCCCCTTTTAACTTGTTTTTTTTTTTTATGTTGATTCGTGGGTCAACCACGACTCCGGGGCGCTGTACTTTTTTGAAGCGCCTTTTAAAAACTTGTCAATTTATCTCGTAGAGTATAGATTAGTAGATAGACATCAGAGTAGGTTCAATGTAACAAGTATTGCCTAAAACAAATTAGTTAACATGTTTCATACTGCTTGCATTATTTTGAGCGTTTTATGCTGCTTTATATCAAAAAGTCAAGGATTATTCGGAGAGGACGAAGCATGTTATTCATTCGCTGGTGGTACCGTTTATCCAACCGGTACTAAACACGCGAGCCACCAGTTGCAAACTACTCAAGCCGTCAGTGAGTGATATTAAAACCTTGGATATAATATTATTGTGCTAACGAATTGATATTACGCTGATAATTTTTTTTCACGCCTCCAAAATGTCGATATCGAATTTTCCAACAATTAGAAATTAGGCGTTCACAACAAACTAACATTGTTAGATTACTCCAAACAATATTTCTGTTGAGGGATATGTTGCACAAGGTATTGCCTGATGAATAACAGTTGATCCATTTTTCTGACCAGATTGATCGTTTTATACAATCAATTACGTCTCACAGCTGTGAGACAAATCGAATTGAGATTGTTATTGCCTTATCTTATCAGTGATTATATTGACTGAGTAAATTCAATTATTGAAGAACGTTGATTTGTATAGGAGACTTAACAAAATGTTTGAATGAAAAATGTCTTGTTTTAGTTGGAAAACAGGCACCCTTTTGGGAGGGTACCGCAGTCATTGAAGGAGAATTTAGGGATCTAAAGCTGACAGATTTTAAAGGAAAATATTTAGTATTCTTCTTTTATCCCTTGGATTTGTAAGTGAATACATCTCTGCTACTTCTCTTCGTTATTCAATTTCGTGTAACGAATTAACTTGTATTCATTTTCAGTACCTTTGTTTGCCCAACTGAGATATTAGCCTTCTCGGATCGGTTGGCAGAGTTTAGAAAGCTAAAAACTGAGGTGATTGCAGCTTCTGTCGACTCTCAGTTCACTCATCTTGCCTGGATCAATACACCCAGAAAGGAAGGTGGTCTAGAAAAAATCAAAATTCCGTTGCTTTCTGATCTCACTCATAAAATATCAAAGGATTATGGAGTTTATCTAGAGGATCTTGGACATACTTTGAGGTGATTTCATATCCAAACTTTTAAATGATTCTATGGTAGCTGCTAAGATGTTCTTCTCAGTTAATCTGATAAAATCAAGCTTTCAATTATTTATTTTGTATAAAAATGCAAATAATATATATTGTCAAATAATATTCTGATTATTTACAGAGCTCTGTTCATCATCGATGGCAAAGGAATACTGCGCCAAATCACAATGAACGATCTACCAGTTGGAAGATCGGTCGATGAAACCTTACGTTTGGTACAGGCATTCCAATATACAGACGAACACGGGGAGGTCTGCCCTGCTGGCTGGAAACCAGGGCAAGACACTGTAAGTATCAAAATACATTATCGACACACTGTAACCGAATAAATGAGGGTATTTTTTATACAAAATTATGATACTTTGTTTCAGATTATTCCAAACCCGGTGGATAAGAAGAAATTCTTTGAAAAAAATCTTTTGTAATTACTTGATGTTGTACATTGTCTATTTTTATATAATTTCGAAGAATAAAAATATAGTCTCTCTTTAATCTACTTAGTTAATACCATTACGCTTCTTTCTAATGGAAGTTCGGAAACTTCTTTGCTGTAAAAACAATTACCTGAAATTTCAAGTCAATTTTTTTTTCCACCCCTTGGACTGGATAGTGTAATGAGCTGTACTCTTCGAGGAGTTTTGACAGACCTTACAATAGGAACGACAGGTTTTGGTGGGGTTTTTTTAATAGCATCATTATTAATTCCCGTATTACTTTCTTCATAGACCAGTTGAATATCTTCAGTTTCTTCAACAATTGGAGCATTGGCATCAGTAGGATTAGTGTCTTTCATACTTTCGTCTTCGCTCTGCTGTTTATCATTAACAACTAATGACTCCCTTACCAACTCTGTTGTTTTTACCATTTTTGTAATATCAATATCCATTGCATCACTATACACATCACTAATGAATGCCAATTTTTCAGCCTTTCCATCATCAGTGGCAATTACGGTAGGCTTCTCAGATGATAATAACTGGAAGGGTTTGTCTTCCACAATACTGTCTGTGATTGGGTTAGCTTCGTATATTTTTCCCAATTCTCCATCTTGAAAATGAACTATCGAACAATAACCATCTGTGGATGATACAACCAATAGATGCCCATCAGATGACCTGGAAAACGTTGACATTAGATGACGTGATCACTCAAAATTAGCATATCAGAAACTTACCAAGTGACGTCGGTTAACCTGGTGTAGTGAATATTAGAAACTACTGCAATAGGAGAAACTTGTTGAGTGTCATATATAAGTACAGAACTCTGTGTAGCTACTGCAAATATCATTCTATATGGAAGATCAATTAAAGACACCGGACCATCTTCTCTCAATTCGAAATAAACAGGACAGCATCGAACAGCTATTGTAGATTGCTCTAAAGATGGTAGAACAATAATAGGTCTGAAAGAATATGAACATGAAGTATCTGGAACATATGAATAAAAAAATGATAAATCAGAGGCACATACTCTTTAATGTTGTGTCGTGAAAAAATTATTGTTGCATTAGATAACTTTTCTGATGATTCTTGGGGCTCAATAATGCCAGATGGTGCGATAATCAGTAAGCCATCGGATGAAAAAGTGAGACGCCTGAAGAACGACTGAAATGTGTCGTCGTGAAATAAACGTACAGTCTTTCCTTTCAACGGATGATTATCTGGTGTTGGAATCTTAGCTTTACCAATTCGTTGAAGTATTCTCTTAGATTTTATATCAACCAGACGGCATTGCCTAATAATAACATATGGTCAGATATAGAGTTTAATAGAATCTGGCGAAATCCTGGTGAATGTAAATGCGATATTACCTATCTGTGCTTAATGTACAGACATATTGATTGCGTGGGTCCCACGAAACACCTTGAACAAATCCTTTGTGTTCCGAGATCATTCCTGTATTTCGTCCTTTTTGGATATCCCAGAAAATTGCTGTGTTATCCACAGAACCTGACACTAGAAAGTTCGAATCCGGTGACCAGCTTAAATCATAGACATCTTCAATGTGGCCACGTAAAACCTTCCACAAATTCCATTGCTCTTTATTTTGATTTGTTTCATCTCCCACAAGTGGTGGGGGCTCTGATTCACTTCGCTCTTTCCATAATATAATTGCAGACTCTGAATGTTAGTTTTATTATTATTATGACTCTTTATGCACAGATGAAACGTTATTCAGTGTTGTTACGTTTCTACTAACCGTCGTCACCAGATGCAAGAATCTCACCAGAGGGTGAAAATCGTACAACATTGACTGCTTTCTGATGGCGATTTAAATCAGCAGCAAATTCCACTAACGTTGCTCCAAGTTCGTTTACTCTCAGATGCCAAATCTGTAAGGAATAATCAGGCAATAAAATTCGTCGATGGTTACCCTCGATTGACAGGATGACTATCAGTGTATATCAGCATCCGTGCCAAACAGAAATAGCCACTGTTGTGTAAAACTGTACATGGCAATAATATGTGTATTTAATTTGATATTTTTCTGACAACCAAAAATTTTTGCTATTTTATTACCAAGACATGTGAGTCCGCACCCGCAGTGGCCAAACGCCAGAAATCATTGCCGTCAGGTGATGTGTTTATTCCAGGTTTTAGGTCAACACTTAATACAGGATCACGATTATGCCAAGATATTTCCGGAATCGTACACTTCATTTTTACTGTACCGGCGAAACTTGACAAGTGTGATGCAGAATGTTGGCACGGTGCGAAACGCACCTTTGTTTGCCTGACCTACACGAAAAAAAATTTGTATCAGACTACGAAGGCAATTTGCAGCGTTTGCGGTACTTCTCTCGAGTATAACCTGTTTTCATATCGTGTACAGATTTTCGCGCGAAAAGCTCTGTGGAATCACGGATTGTAATGATCTAGAATGAAAACTTGGAGTGATGGAGAGGCTGGAACGCAACTGAGGACTAGAGAATTCACGTGTGCTGCTACTAATTCCTATGACCGTGCATTGCAGTCAACCCTTGTCAACGAATGATTGCAGTAGACCCGTTGACAATAATGATTGGTATTCAAAATTCGTTGCAATTTGTCCAGAATTTTTTGTATTTCTCAACAAGGAATATTATTTTCTGTACGTTGATTTCGGGTGTTTCCCCAGGTGCCTTTGTGGATTTCGTGTACTGAGCAACGAATTGAGTTGCAATGTAATTTCGAAACCGCGCAACGCCGGTTGAATTGTTGAAAAGGAATGTCGGTGGTTCGAATGTATAATACGAGTTAAAAAATAAGCCGTAATTCTACTCATTAGATACCATTGGTAATTCTATGTGTTGATTACAAGTAGGATTTTAAAAAAGCCATCAATGAGCATATTACTATCTTGGTTATGAACTGCAACTTGCTCGTTTGGCTCGATCCATATCACAGTTACTGCATCCGTATTTCCACGAACGAGTTCCAACGAATTATACTGGAAAAATGACGAACCGGTCGAGAAATCTCTTATTATTCGTCACAGTATTCATCCATCTCGTTTTATCCAAGGTAAGAAATATTTTCTGAATTCATTAGGCTTAACAAACCGTGGTGATTATTAATTAAAATATCTTCTCATTTGCTTTCTAATTCAGGAAAATAAACATCAAACGACATCATTTTTGCAACAGGTTGTATCAAGTTCTGATTGTACGCTGTTCAATGATGTACTACAATACACCTATGATTTTACCACATTATCAGCATCAAGTGTTTCAGTCCAAGCAGACCAAGACAAAGAAAAGATAAGATTCAGGCTATGTTCACCTCTTAAACAGATGTGCAATGGACATGATGGTTATTGTGTCTGCTTGAGTAAAGATGACAAGGAGATAGGAATTGGTAATTATTGATTACAGTATCTGGTCTATTCAAAACCCAAAGGAATAAAATTTTCATAATTGTTTCATGAGTATACAACAGTATCTAAAGGAAAAACTCACCTTTTTTCCAGGAAAATTTCCCCCCTCACTGAAATATGAAAACGGGACATCACAGTTCATTTACTCTGGTGATCCATGCCAGCCTGGTAGAAATTACACAGTTCATGTAATCATGAAATGCGACTATGCAGCTGTTCAAACAAGTCCTGAAATAATTCCACAAGTAGCAATTCCTTCATATTATCATGGTGAAATTTTCATGATTTTGAAAAATTGTATCAATAAAGCATAGACTTATCTTGCAGGGGCCAGATCAATGCGTGATACACATGATATGGAGGACTAATCTAGCTTGCGCTCGATCTAACAAACACAGCTGCATATATGTCGATGAATTCAATAATACATATGATCTCAGCTCACTTACATCTTTGTCTGATAATCATGTAGTTCATATTGATGACAAAACTGAGATGATGATCAATGTATGTCACACAACAATACACGAACATGGAGCGACTTGTTATGGTGCACCAGCAGCGTGTCTAAAGAACTCAACAGACCCTAATAACGTGGAGTGAGTATATTGAAAATCTTAGAATATTTATGTTAATTGATAACTTAAATTTAAATTTCTTGCATTGTGCATTACAGCTACATCAATTATGGCGAGCTAATGTATCCATCTTCACTAACTATGAAAGATGGTAAACTCCAAATCAAATATGACAATGGCTACTTGTGCCAAGACAAGCGAACAGTACTTACAACGCATCAAACCACTATATACTTCATCTGTGATCCATCTGCCAGCCCAGTATGTTGTGTGATACATTTATTCCGACCATTGTGTTTTTTGATAAGGCAAAAAATAGTAAATTATGAAACTTGAATTGGCAAAATTATTTTTTATAGGACAGAGAGGCAGAGTATGATCCCGAAAGTGGCCCGTGTCATTACAAATTTACTTGGAAAACACGTGCTGCCTGCAACGCCACACGACTTCGTGAATATCGTTCTGCAAATGCTAGCAAATGTACTATAGTCGATCCGACGACAAAGTGGGAGTAGGTTACTCATATATTTTTGTTTCACAATTGGTTTGTGTCGTCCAACGCAAATTATAGACTCCACCCTTTACAGGTATAAGTTGCAGTCGTTGATGAACCAAGACTTCATAGTCAATGCATCAAGCTCTAAGCAGTACAAATTTAGAATATGTGGCCCTCTCCAAAATTCTAGATGTGCCAAAGAAACTGGTAAAAACATATCATTTGCATTAACCAGCAAAGATCTGTTGATTTGTATGCTTCCAGAATTTTTTTCAACACCTAACTTTACGTAGGAATCTGTGATGCTCAGAACTTCACATCTGCGGGTAATGCAAATGCTAACCTTATGTGGCAACATGGGGGACCTTACTTGAATTACACCGATGGAGCGGCTTGTGGAAATGGTCAGCGTCGTTACACTCTCATTGCGTTTGTGTGCGGAGCTGAAGGGTCATCAGATGCACCAGTTGTATTGAAGGATGAGCCGTGTTCGTTGATCATACATTGGTACACGGATCGAGTGTGTAAAAGAAGAGTGAGTGAATATCATTTTGTAAGCTACATCTGTAAGCTCTGTGGCAGCAGAAACGTTTGTTGATTTTTACCTAATGTTCGATTATAGATACTGTGTGCCACAGCGAAAAATGAAACCAATCTGCTTCCACTGATACGGTCCTCTAAAAATTATGTGATTAAGGCAATGGGCAAAGAGTTTCATATAAATATCTGTCGGCCTATGGCACCAACTCCAAATATTGTCTGTCCACATGGTAGTGCAGTTTGTCAGACTGTACGGGATTCCAGAGGTCAATATACGAATGAAACTGTAAGTACGACAAAATTGCTAATGAACAGTCTGAGAGCAGAAAAAAACAAAAATTATGTACGAAAACATTTCACAGAGTCTTGGTTTTCCTGATCAAAATCCGGTTTTGGATGGTGACGAAAACGTCATTCTGAACTATTACCGTGGTTCACCCTGCCCAGAGCATCCTGAAAAAAACATTTCTTCATCGTTCAAGTTTTTTTGTGACTACAATGGTGATGAAGTAAGTTCAACTGTAACTATAGGAATATTTGAATTACACAATATAATAACAATTTGCTGTCATTAGTAAGGTTACTGATTTAAAAAATTATTTCTCACAGGGGCTCCCGCAATACAAAAACTACTCAAATTGCCACTATATATTCGAATGGAGAACTAACATTGTTTGTAGCACAGTAATGGGCGAATGGGTTGCCCCTTGCACGATCAAAGATGCCTCTCATCCGCGTGAGTTGGACCTATCTCTACTGTATGAGAAACCAATTAAACCAGAAGTAAGTGAAGAATTGAATGTACATTTCTTTCATGGAATACATATCGGAAAAAGATATATTACATAGATATATGTAACATATTTAATATATCTCTCACTTCACAGGTTGTGTCTAATAAAGAGAAGAATTGGAGCATAAACATTTGCGGTGGAAAAGACCACTGCAATGGATCAGCAATATGTCAGGGAACAAATGGATACGGCACCGACTTAAATGTTAGATTTAATTACAGGACCAATGTGATAAGCTTGAAATATTCAAATGGCACCAAATGTAACAATAGTAAGTACTTTCTTGAGCCATAACATCTACGAGCAACAGAATTCTATATGAAATAGCTACAATAATATCAAATTACTTTGGTTTCAGAGCCTTACGAATCTGAATTGTTGCTAATCTGCAGTAACACTAGTGGGATTGGTAAACCAGCACTGAGCTTGGTGAGTCAAACAAAAAGTTCATTAATTTTTCATTATACGCTTTCCTTAAAATTCGTAAACAACGTCTTTAAACTTTGATCAATAAGGATGTCAGAACAGAAAAGAAGTTTGAGAGGAATCGAAATAATTGGTTTTTCAAAATATGGGAGAACTTAATTTATTCAACAGTTTGCGTGATGGCCCGCTTATTGTTTACCTATGCGTATAAAAATATTAATAATAACAATAACTCGATTGAGTTATTTGGTTGCAAAAAACTTCATATGAGTAACCGTCATATCTATTCACTAATCAACCAAACGGTGGTTAGATTAATCGCTTGGTGAACCGTTTTTCTCATCTACTGTCATGTCCATTGACAAAGATCAGTTATCAGGAACACCTTGTCAAGGGTAAAAGCTATCTTAAATTTACTGATGTTAATTACTGGAAGTAACTTCATCCCGATTTGATCTTGAATTACAACCGATCAGTCTTATGTTAAAGTATTTACAATGGCGCTAACAGGCTTTCTGCACCTATCAATGGCACCAGGCCGTTTTTTTTTTTTTTGAGCATTAGCAGAAAGTTAAATAGGTATACTATCCATGAAGATATTACGTTTTTTTATCAACACAGGTGATCGCATTACCTATATCCAGATCGTAATTGATACATATAGTTATGTTAATCTAGAACTCGAATATCGTTCGACTCACGTGAATGAAAAGTCAATCATGAGATCTAACAAAATGTGTCAGTAGAATAATAAGGTCTCATAATTTATTTGGTCAAACACGTTGATTCTAATTAAATCTATAGGATCTATTCCGTAGGAGCTTCCGCATCAGTTACTAAAATCTCCGGATTTATTCATTCGCTAAACAAAACGTTTCTCTGATCTCACCCATGGTTCTTTGGATTGGATATTCACAGTATATGATTGAACCATGCACATTGTGAATACTCACCATGATGTACTGTTTCGATTTTTGATCCTTCAGCTCTTTTCTAGTTTCACACAGGCATACATTGTCCATTAATCACGTTATTGTCATAAATATCATTCTTGTTTGTTTTGTGATCATTTTTCATATCTATATTATCGAAATTACTCATTTCATTTTTGAGGCAATCGGTTATCCGAATTCCTTTGTGTAAACTTCCATTGGTCTCAAAAATCTTGAGTGAATCTGCCGGAGGTGTGGTGATTGGAGGTGGCGTGATTGGTCCTCCAGGGGGATTGATCAATCCGTTTTTATCCCCAGTAATTTGAATATGGTGTGGATGAGAGTCGAAAATTTTTTTCCCAGCCTTACCTATTTCTTGTGTTTGATGAGGTAGCGCATATCGCAGTTTATCCCAGAACCATGGATCTCCCCACTTAACGTATGTGTTCATGCTCATGTACGCCTTTAATTCATCATCCAAATTCTCATGCGGTCCAATATCTCCATACAAGATGAGAATCACTCTTGCTCTGCCTTCGCTAAGTGCCTGGTTGTGGGCAACCCTAAATTCCATTCTCCCCCAAACACTCTCGAGGAAATTAGGTGATAAAATCACAACTGTTCGCCTTGAGTTTTCCACGGATCGCGCTATCTGTGCAGGTATCCATTCCCCCGCCAGCCAATCTCGGAAGTGTAAGCACAATTTAAATGGCTTTGGCCCACCTTCGAGTTTAGAGAGAAGCTCATTCACTACAAAGTCTTCGTCTTTGTGAGAATAGCTGATGAAGGCGTCGTATAATTTATCTTTATCCAGTTCTTCTTCGGTGACGAACCATAAACACCATCCAACGGAATAAAGCCATATTTTGATTTCGGTACGATATTTATAATATAAGGCTGCTAGAATTCCCATGGATATCCCTATGATAGCTATTGCAAAACTGATTCCTACAATCATTCCAGCAGCTACAGGACACAAGTCATTTGCAGTCATTTTGGAAAGGGGTTTGTTGTTACTTCCACATGTTATATTCAATAACTGTGGTATTCTTTGAAACTTCATCTGAATAAAGCTCAGAAGATCTCTAGCCTCGCAGTCACACTTCCATGGATTTCCATGAAGTGTTATCTTTGTTAATCTGGTTGAATTCTTGAAACGTTCAATGACCACAGGATCTACTCTCATCAAATTATTTTGATGCAGTTCCAATATCTGGAGGAAAAGAAAAAAAAATACTTGAATATTTTCCTGTGAAACAATTATTAGATTTCTCAATCAAATTTTTTCGCCTATCTTTTACCTCAAGAGTCAAAGGTACAGCATCCAGTGAAACGCTGGATATGTTGTTGTGCGACAAGAATAGTTTTGTGAGATTGCCATATCCTGATTGATTAACAGTTGGCATGGTTGTCAAAAGATTACCAGTCAAATCCAGTTCAACCTTATGCTCTTTTGATGCAAAAATCCTTTCTGGAGCCATAATCAAGTTTCTATTGGAGCAGTTAGCAACTATTGTCTTTTCATTTGGCCTGAACCAGCACGTGCAATTTTGTGGACAGTCTTGAATGGAGCATAGCATAGTATCATACTTCAAATCCGAAACAAGGGTGTCACGCATCCATTCGGGGCCTGCACATTTTAAGTTGCCAGGGACAATGTGAAACATTTTTTGTACACTCGGATGCATGTCGCCACCGAGGTATCTCAGAAAATCGAACATATTGCAATCACAGATTATCGGATTTTCTTCTACGAGAATCTTTCGACTTTTAGAGTCAAATTGATTGACTTGTGCCACCAGCTCTGCCCCCCCGAGCTGGACATGACTTATGTTATTGTTTGTGATATCAATGACAATATCTGGTGATAAAAACTGGAAGTCTGTTTCCTGAAATTATAAAAGTGACTTTGAAATTTCATACATTCCACGTAAAACTCACAACCAACTGCTACGTTCCGTAACACTGGGACAAACAGTCGGAATTACGTTTATTTTTCGAAAGATATTCAACTCACCGTCACATACGTTATCTGATTGTATTTCAGATCTAACTTTGCAAGTTTGTGTAACCGAAGTTGCCAGTCGGAAAAGAATTCCGTAACATTATTGAAAGACAAATCTAATTCGCGCAAATTCGAACATCGTTCGAAGGGTGATGTTGGCCCAAATTCGTTCGGGATTAACGGGGCTGAGTCATCTTTGAATGTAATTTGATTGTGGGATAATCGTACAACTTCCAGGGACTCCAGAGGGTAAAAGCTACGTGAATCGATAATCCTTATTCCATTATATTGCAAGTTTAATTCTACCAAATGACTCAAGCCTGAGAACAGTCTCCTGAAATAAAATATTTCAAACATGCTTGGTAAGAGACAAATATTTCAACGTCTTTTAAATGAAGAATACTTGCATTGCTTTGTAACAAAAATTTAGCATGTAATTTCAATAGAACATGGGTAATTTGTTAGGTGTTTAACTTCCTATACATATACACATATATGGTTTGAATCTATCGAAAACAATCAGCAATGCCTTTTAATTAGTGACAGAAAAACAGCGATTACTCACCCCTGTATAGTAGCTAACTGGTTCCTCCGCAAATCTAACTTTTCAAGTTTGTCTAGAGTTCGGAATACATCGTCAGGAAGACTAGTTATTTTATTCCAACTGAGATCTAGTGTTCTAAGATTTTTTGAGTCCTTAAAAATATTCTTTGGAAGAGTTGTTAAGTAATTTCCTTGTAAAATGAGGTTTCTAATTGAAAAACTACCCCACAGAATATCTTCGGGTAACTCTATCAAGTTATTTCTGATTAGTTGTACTTCTCGGAGTTCAGTTAAATTGCTTAAAAATCCATTAGGTATAGTTGTTAAATTTCCACGGTTGTAAGAAAATCTCAGATTGGTGAGATTGTGATTCTGAGATAAGAGACCTTCAGGCAACGATGAGAATAAATTTGATGCAATATTCAGTACAGTTAGATTCTTTAGCTGCTTGAAGATTTCTTGAGGTAGAGTTTTCAGGACATTATTATTGATATTCAGTATCTGTAAGGCAGCCAATGTTTCGAAAGTATGTGGTTCAAGATAGACCAACTGGTTCCCCCACAAACTGAGAAAACCGAGTCGTGTAAGACGTTGAAATAACATCGGGTCTACATGCGTCATCTTGTTATGTCCAAGTTCCAATGTTCTGAGTTTGGGTACGTTGTTAAAAAATTGTGGAGGTAAAACAACATTATTTTCCCTTAATTCCAACATTTCCAGCTCTGGTAACTCGTTCAACAAATCAGCTGGTAGTTCAGTCAAGCCGTTGGAATTTAGGCTTAATTTCTCTAGTGTCGGAAAGCCAGTCAAAAAGCTACGATCCATACTCGAACTCAAATTGAGATAAGACTCGAATCTGAGATTTTTCGTTGGTTGTAAACCAATTCTCTGAGTTATTTCGTGTAACGGTACACCTGGCAACGGACATTTCTCGAACTTGAGAATTTCGACATCCTGCGGTGGGGCTGTAGATTGCAATTTAAAGTCAGACCATGATGGTTTCATATTGCATTTCACGGAAGCAAACTGCCCCTCCTTTACTTCGATTATAAACGTTGAATCGAAGTCTTTAGGACAACGCATCTCGTATTCATCTGAGGATTTATGTTCGCAGCTACAGTCTTCACTCTCCCTGCATAATTCTTGCAAGCTTTCCCCAGCCCAGATTAGAATCAGCAGCCAAAGCCATCTCGAGTTATTCTTCCCCATATTGATGGGTCCAGCTAAACTCCTCGGTAGGGTGAACACTGCGAACAAAAAGGAAAAGCAAAACGTTTCAACATTGTGCCCCCTCAACAAATCGCACTCTCCAATTCAACGTTTACCGTTCTTCTGATCTACTGTATCAGTATAACGGTATAAATTTTATACCTATCGAGAAAATTAAGTGACGTTGACATACGAAATTGACGCTTACGGGTCGAACAGGCATGGTCTTACATTAGTCTTTTTCTTTGCAATATCATTATGATTACCCTGCGTTTCATCCAAAGTAGATGGTATTGGAGAAGATCCGGCCCATGACCTCGTTGTCATTATTTACACGAGCTAAACTCTACTTCAATTTGCTCGCAAAGTATCCGGTTAGCGTCACACGCAATCTGGTACTCCCACATTTCGAAATGCAGATGTACCTTATGTAAAAGTGAACGTATTATTATACATTGGATCGAAATTGTAATGCTGCAAAGTTCGCTTGTACGTACAGCTACCGGTATCTGGCAGTGGACATTTTATTATTTTTATATTAACCGATCTATCTACGCAGATATCAATATATCTATACGAAAATAGTTTACAATGATTTTCAATGATAAAATTACCTTGGCCTTATTACGGAAGGAAAGAAAAACATGAATTTAAAAGAAATAACACCTGAGTCAGATCTACCATCTACACATTAAACTGAGACAAACGTGATTAACAGTCCGATTACATGGGAATATTGAGAAACGGTATGGAATGCTGGGAATTGTAATTCTTCGGAGATAGACTCCGACGATTATTATATACACCTATAATCAGGCGATTAGATATCCAAGGAAGTGTGATATTCGCGAAGAGATCCAAAACTCGTTCTGGACTTCCAAGGACAAGATCTGTGGCCGACCAAACCTGTCTAGCGGTATTTTTTTTCTGCACAATGATTGCGCAGGTAATTATTCTATTCTTCAATTGAACAAGTAGCCGTAACAATTATTCTACGAATAACTACACGGGTGAAATCGATGCGTGTATAGGAAAGTTCCCAGAAAATGAAACTCGTCACTTCGCATTGATATCCATTGATTATTCTTACTTCATTTTTACATCAATTTCAATGTTTCAGCTTGCGAATGAAACATAATCAAAAATTAAGTCGTATAAACAGGCTACGGCAGAGTATCATCAAAAACGAGCGAACTTCAACCGCAAGCGGCGAAGACAACGTATTTTGATAGCTCACGCGGCCGTAGTAACGTCCCGTAAAGGTCAGACGGATATACCCCCTGCATGTCAACAACCATTCATGCACCGCGAATACCATTCAGAACAAATAATGGGAAACTGATATAACGTTTTCAGAATTTTTGCAGCAGCCTCAAATGATTTCGACTTAGGTGCCGTATGAGGCATATGAAGTTATTACGCGAGCGAGAGATTCCGTATTGAATGAAAGTGGAACAAGATTACTCGCGTATTCGCCTCCATTTGTTGCGGTATCATTCGTACGCAGTTGGAATAATTATCGTAAGATTCCGGAGAAAATAAAATACGTTGAAAAAAGTGTCGATAGATTAGCACTTGTAGAAACGGGATGTGGGTATGTGATCGTTGTGTATACACATACAACGCATGATGATTACGGTCAGATGGAAGTGACGTCACTGACTCGAAATCATCGTCATCATTTCGTTAACTTTACATATTTGATACAAACAAAATACCGGTAGTATACGCTAGGAGTATTACAACCAGCGACTGTCTGGACTCACCTGATATATTCTGGAAATTGGAGGAACCATTTAATTTTTAAAAACCATGGACCCGCCCCCCTATTTTTCTAGTTACTGTTCTTCTGCGTTGAGTCATGTATTAATACGCACTGTAAAACGTCGTGCACATTCTTGTGTAACAGCACTCAGCATTAAACTAGATTTTTAAACTCGATTAAATTCGATACATGTTACGCTCAATAAACGCGCGAATGCCATAGCCCGCTGTTCCGGAGACCTTGGTCGTCTGTACGTTACGGAAACTTTCTTGAAACTGCAGGTAAAGCCAACGTGCTGCTGACTTTCTAACAGCCTGCTGTGAACTGAAGAACGATTCTCCGTTTGGGTCTGAGCAAACTGGAGTTTCGTCGGTATACACAACATTACGGTAGTGGGAGACAGAGGAGTGAAGGAGGGGAAGGGAAATCATTGAAAATCGCTATGGAATCCTTCAACCGATGCTGGACGTGTTCACGTGCTAATGTGTAGATATGTTGGATATAAACCAACTTTGGGAATTCACGTTTTTGCATACCTCATTCGTTGTTTGCACGTGAACAGGATTTTGCAATTATTCCCATAGATCGTATGAGTTTTTGGCTCACTGGAGTCCATCTGCCAGTTTTACATTTTTATGGTGACTTTTGGAAAAGTTTCAATAGAAAGAATTCAGAAGAACCGCGTGACGTTTAATAGCTTGGCTAATTGCCGAACGGAATTAATTAGTTTAGCTCGTTCACAAGATTCTCGGTATTCTATATCGCAGGTTTTTATCAATCATTTAATTATCATATTATCAGATGCTCAGGTGAGACGACGGTGGTTACGGTGATTTCATATTTCTAGAGGTATTTCCTATCGACTATGACCTGTACCCGTAATTTCCAACTTTAGTACATCCAGTTTCCAGTAACAAGAACCGAATCTATTCAAATAAAAAAGAATTTGTGTATCGTACGTCAATCGTAGAAAAATTTGAGGTGTAATTGTTAATATACAATTGCGAATGAATAATGTCAGATAAAGATTGTTACTTTACGGAGAGCAATAGGAGGAAGCGTTATTGCAGATAAAAATGTAGATAAAACGAATCGAAAACACCACTTGTTCAATGCATATGCGTCACGTGGAGACTTCTGCCATTGAACACTGGTTTTTTTTTTTTTTTTTTTTCTTTTCTGATTCTTCAGTTACGTGCTTCGCAAATTGATAACACAACACGTCATTTATCCGACTTTTCGACTGTCTACTCTTTACTCTGAGAATGTATGGCTTCAACTAACTATATTTCAGGCCAACTAACAAAACTCTAGATGATGCAGAGTAAATGATTAATAAAAGTATCAAAACCTTGCGGGTGATAATTTTTACTACAGAAGAAAATTGAAAGACTTTTGTAGACGGTTCTGTTGAACGAGAGTAGAGTGTGAATTGTGTGATTCACTCTTCAGGATTGTATCAGAAGTAATGACATTAGGTATGTGTGTAACGTACAACACAACAGAGAGCATCGAACGCATATACGTGCGATAAATATTAAAACGGCGCAACTTTCATTTCTGAATTATCGTCGCGTTCGTAGGATTTCATCTGCATTTTCCTTAAATATTCGGGGTCTTCGCATATCTTGAAACTTCGAAAAGAGCTGCGATGATCTATAAATAGTTGGTCCAAAGTTAACGCTCTCTCACGTTGCACTCGTATCCCTTATCCGGTGCTCCAAGAATTTTTAAGAGTCGTAAAAGTCTTACGACCTGTTGAAAGGTTTTTCCATTTTCCAATCCAGCATTAGAAATGATTAGAAGAGATACGGTATATAGGAGGGCTTTTGGTATCCTTTAAGGGCTGATTCTGGCCGCAGTTGAAGTTTCACGAAAAAATAAATTCTATCAAATTCTTCCCTCATCCACCGTAAGGGATGAAGAAAAAAATGTTATCATCGTATTCCCATCGTCAGTTTTTACAACAGCCTTGCACTGCCGCGAAACTTGATTGAGATATACGTGTCGTTTTTACACGTATAATTCAGAACGCAAACGTTTTGAGAAAACAAATAAGTCGAACTAAAACTTATAACGTTGCGCAGCAGTAAAGCTGCTCGTAGCTTTTAGACCGTGGGATAATATAACACGAAACAGAGGCGCAGATGCTTCCTGCCTGCTGCCTGCAGAACCGAGAAAATTTTTAGGTATAGGTAAAATACCATCACTACCCTGTATGAGAAGGGATGAGGAACTGGGCTGTGTTCTTTCGTCCAGATTCCTTTCAGGCGTCAACCCCTCTTCGTTCTCATGTACCGAGGAACCACTTGAAATTTCAAAGCCAGAAACCGTCGACGATATGAGCGAGTACCTTGTGTATCGTAAATTCTTGAAGGCGTTGACTGTACGTCTGCAGGTTTTAACGGAAGAATTTTTCTCCGTATCTCTCGTGTACATCCATATCGTGATTCAGGGTTTTAAAATGTTAAAAATTGCCGACTTACAAGAGTCGATGAATTGCCCTAAGTTTTGGACATGAATGAATGATAACTCTTCATTAAACTGATAAAAATGATAGCTTCCCTGATTATGGTTCGATGTGTACGCACATTTGTACGAACGAGATAGATGGACCACAAACATTACTAACAATAATCGCTCCCACTTCCTACCGGTCGGTCATTTCCAAAGGGTTTCTGTCTATCTCGCAACTCGTGCGGTCTATGTCGTGTGTATGTACATTTTTATTCGAAATTCTGAAGTCTAAAACCAGACGTAAAGACCGGCATCTAAATTTAAACTTTCAACTCGAATAAACCGAGGGTTACCGCCCGCCGTATGGTCTATAGAAGAATGAAGATAACTTTTTCATTGAAGTTCTTTTTTTCATCAATTTTTTTTCTTCTGTGAAATAATTCCGCATCAAATACTTTCAATTAAACTATCATTTTCTTATCTCATTTGTGCATTTCTATTCTCTCCATCTTAACGTCGTAGACTTTTATATTTTATATTAAAGTACCTTATAATATCCAGCAACCAGGATGTGGAGTGACATCCGTCAGATTGTAACTGACAAGGACAAATCATTGATGGCAACTTTGAGTGCGCATTATTTATTTTTCAAGCTGATGCTGGTCGTATTTTTGCAATATAAAAAAAGGAAGTAATGCACACGTTTCATTTTTAATTTTCTATATCTCTCCGGAAGAAACTCAGCGTGAAAATTTTTAAATTCATTCGCCACGAAGCCTACTCGTATTTGGTGGTATGCATCGTACGAAGTTGCAACGAACATGTGCGTGCCAGATTCTCTCGTTTCATGTCGTAGAAATACCGTAAAATTAAATCGGAAGTCTTTTTGTATATCTACGCGGACTGCATAAGGCGAAACATCTGGGGTGTTTTCAGCACCACGTGGGTTGCTTCCGTCTTCAAATTGAACCTATGCATCGCCTCTTTTCCGAATCCTAACGTTTCATTTCATACGCAAAACCGTTCTCAACCCTCGAAAATCCATCTGAAAGACAGCCAACAACCCCGATTGACATACTCCGCACCGTACTTCCGCTTCCTGTTTCTCAAATCTCCGCCCATTTGATACGTACGTACACGAATAAGTATAATGGATATCTATACATCCGACCTGAAGTTCAATTCATTCTGCTTTTCAACGCATATTGAATCCAGAGTTTTGTATGACCCATATCCGGTAGAAATTAAATACCTATGTATTCATCGTATGTATGTACTACGTTGTACCTATGGCACATGAAGAGAATAAGAATATAATGGGAGGTTTTTTTCTCCGATGTCGCACTATTATTATCACCTACTACAAAAATGATGAATTTAAATCTGTAGTTTTGCAGGAAGCATTTAATCTAAAATTATCGATGTACCTACGTTCTTTTGGGTCGAACAATTTTTCCTTCTCAATGGACGTGACGATATCAAAGTTTCCTGCTCTTGTGAGCCTGGGGTTATTGAACACGTAATTAAAATGTGTGAAATTGAAGTCGTGTTCGTTTTCACGTACATGCATGTATCCAGTTCCGATTCAGATTATGAAGGACTCCTACTATTTCTATGGAATATAATGGATGATACCAAGCGTCTTCTGTTGATTGATATGAACGAAAACTTGGTTATTCCCCGTGGCAACGCCAAGAATAAACTTTATAATCTTCACCTTCTTATTTTTAAACAAGGTGGATATAAACCAAGAACAGGTTTTACACACGACAAACGTCATGACCGTGTCGTTTCTTCTTTTAATGTATTCGCAAATTCGAGTACGGATATACACGTATAAGTATATAAGTAAAATCTTCCGAAATCTCTTCATGTTATAGCGCCTGCAAAAATGCAGCCTACAGAAGAATCGGAATTTCCCAATAATTAGCGAAATACTGCGGTAATCCTAATCCCCAAAATTTTGCCAAGATATCGTTCGAAGTGCCCCGAGGCTAAAGGCTTATGAAATCATATAGTTTATAAGTAATTAACACTTTTAATATGACGATCCGTCGTGTTTTACCTTGCTTCGTATTTGCGGTCGGGAGTTTCCTCTCTCTATTTACGTTCGTTCCACTAATCACGTAATATTTTTCATATCGAAAGTAATCAATGCTGAAAAATTTGGCAATTACTTGCGGGCCCACTGCATGATGCAAATTAATCCGCGGAGCGAAATTCGGAAGTTTACTATATGTAATGCAGTGTAGCGGTAAACTTTACCTAGATTTCTATAAATCTATAGTACACGTGTTGGGAAAAACCAAGGCATAACCGGTTACGATATTTCCATGACCGCGGGAAGATTGACATTCATTCGGGCTAAACTTCACGTACACCACATTGCGCAGGGATATGTCTACTCATTGATCCCTACGCTGTGCAAATTTAGCCCTGAAATTACTAATCGAACTTATTTTTAAAACTTGCATACGTTCAGTTACCGTAAATAACTATGGAATTTCTCGTTAAAGGAAACGAAAAATGTCGAAGTTATTATACGGACAACGCGGTTTTTATACGTGCATTAGCAAAATGTACGATGCGAAGATATAGTTGACGGAAGAATCTCCGTCACATTTGAACCCTTGACAATTAGCATAGCTGTTGTTCGCCTGTCACTCTTACTAAAATTGAAATTTAAATTCACGATTGAAATAAAACTCACGTTTTTATATATTAATATCTGACTTTATAGCCAGACGTATAATAACGCGAATAAATTTATAACGATCCGTAATCAATTTCAGGACGCCAATTGCATGGCTTCGTTCAAGTGGCTTACCAATATTGCATGCGCTGGAGGTGGATATAATGCAGCGACAACCCCTGTTGCAGCAATTACCGAGACACCATCGGCAGACAATTTGAAAAATTACGGCTCTGCACAGAGTGGGTTTTCAAACATACTTTTGATACATGTGAAATTAGAATGGTTTTGGATAGAATAATTGTTTCAGAACTTACCGTTTTCAGCGTATGGAAACCAATGAAATTCTTTTAAAATTTTCAGCTTGGATAGTGACGATCTCAGTGCTGGTCGTCCTTGTGATAGGTTTATGGTTATGCATGCGAAATTCCCAAAGGTGTGGTCGTCTACGATCACGAATTGAAGCGATTACTTCATCACGGAATCACAGTCGCGTTCAATATTCAAGGGTTTGTATTACAATAACGCTTTAAAAAATTAACAGTCTCCCCGAATGCATATCACATACGATTGCATCGGAATATCGTTATCATTACAGAAGTACGTTTGAAACTGATAAGGGTGAGAAAACCACACAAGCGTTATTCATTCGATTGATCAATGATCATGCATGAGCATAATACATAGTCGATTTTCATTATTTAATTTCAAAGGTTGGTATCGGTATATATTTTTACTTGAATGTTTATCATTGTCATTTTCATCGCGTAATCATATGCCCATTAATAATTTGTTTGTATTCGTTAATTTACGTTATACCTTGACATACACAAGTAGCTGCATATTTTGGACGCCCCTGGTCAAAATTCGTTTCTTGGTAACTCCTCTGCAGCGAGTTCAATTTTACGACAGGCAATATTCCCGATTTCCTGCAAATCCTTAATCCTCGGGGTTTACAAAGTAATTAGCCGCGTGGACTGGTGGTTCTATTGTTCACAATTCAATCAATAACTTATGCCCGGAAATGAGGAGCGCCAATATTATGAGCCGGATATTTACTTCTGAGTAAATCGGTTGTAATGTCATCGTTGAAAAATATGCTACCGTATTACAGTAGGTATAGGTATACTGGGAGCGACGCCATTATCATTTTACCACCGCAGTGTACTTAAAATATCCGTACGGTTTTTCGTTGTTTGAGGAGACTTACCAGAAGGATTTAGAGATCGAATTTTCGCTGATTATAGTTAATGTTTGTTCCGATTTAATTTTCTGATTACAGGAGGACGCTTGGTAGCAGCGATATTGGGATTCTAAGATATTATATTTATTCTCCCTGCACATACCTGTCTTCCATACACATTATTGTTTCATTTGATACTTGTGTATGTGAATATCAAGCCAAAAAAAAACATTTTTGTTCTTCTACAATCATTTCGTGTATTGTGTCAAATTACGCGAATGTAAAATATGAATAAGTTTAAAAATCTATATGCTTTAAACGAAATGAGTAGTATTGCCATTTTTTCCAGATATTAATTATATCATATTAATTACTTATATGCATTAGGATGGGTTGAAGAAATATTTTTTCTTTATTTTCTGAGCATGGGAGCAGAATTTGTACCTTATGAAGAAAGAAAATTTTTCAAATGTGGAAAAAATTGTTTACTTGATATTTTGAGGTAGCCCACTCGATTTTTAAATAAATAATTAATAATCAAGTGGAATACTTCCAGCCAAAAATTTTTTTTTTTGGTCAAAAATCGTAGAAATTATTTAAAAATTGTCGATTGTGATTGTTTTTTACTCGTTCACTGTTCAAAATTTTTTCCCTATTATTTTTGTAATTCAAGAATAAAATCAAAAAATGACATGCTCTTTTTTTGACTTAAAATTGAAGTCGAGACGGGGAGCCAGAGCTTTGCTGGAGTCAGGTAGCCAGCAGCGCAGCGCTTTGTTGTGAGACGTCACCTTCAGGGCTGAGCAGAGGTGACGTCTCACAACAAACCGCTCGGGATATTATCCGTTCGAGCTGGGATATTATCCGTTTGCGAGGATACGTACGGTGTATCGACCAATAGGAGTTCACGGCGAACCCTCGTTTCGGTGTAAATATCATAATGTTCGGCAAAGTTCTGCAGCCACAACTTCGTCGATGGTAATCCACGTCCACCCCACTCGGTCTCGCCGACAGTGTCGATAGGCAATTTCGGGATAAGAATCTCTACGAGAAAATCGTAAGGGGTACCCCTTGGAAAAATCTCAAATTTTGGCCAAAAATTTTTATTTTAAAAAATTGATCGTATGGCACTTTTCTTACGTATTTTGACCTCAGGAACACGAATCTGGAAGAAAAATTGATCTATCTATGAAATTGACCGAGTTATCGCCAATTTTCAGCTTTTTGGGGTCAAAAATAAAAAATTTAGGTTTTGGTCTATCTCAATGTAATTTGAGATCAGGAATCCGAATCCGGAAGAAAAATTGATCTATCTGCAAAAATGACCGAGTTATCCCCATTTTTTCGCATTTTTTCACATAAATTTGAGGATATCTCGCAGGGAAAAAATCGTAGCTCAATTTGGACAACGGATTCGTGTTCCTGAGGTCAAAATACATAAGAAAAGTGCCATACGATCAATTTTTAAAAATAAAAATTTTTGGCCAAAATTTGAGATTTTTCCAAGGGGTACCCCTTACGTTTTTTTCAAATTTTGGCCAAAAATTTTTATTTTTTAAAATTGATCGTGTGGCACTTTTCTTATGTATTTTGACCTCAGGAACACGAATCCGTCGTCCAAATTGAGCTACGATTTTTTCCCTTCGAGATATCCTCAAATTTATGCCAAAAATCGCGAAAAAATGGGGATAACTCGGTCATTTTTTAAGATGGATCAATTATTCTTCTGGATTCAGATTCCTGAGCTCAAATTACATTAATATAGACTTTAAAATCAATTTTTCATTTTTGACCCCAAAAAAGTGAAAATTGGCGATAACTCGGTCAATTTTAGAGATAGATCAATTTTTCTTCCAGATTTGGATTCCTGAGATCAAAATACGTCAGAAAAGCATATTAAACCCAATTAAAAAGATGATTTATTTTTTGCTCAAAAATCGAATCTTTTTTTGCTTGTTCAAGAGTAATCTCACGTACAATCAGCTCCGAAATCCAAATCTGAGAGCCAAAATCATCTACTCATGCAATCGATCGAGTAATCATTAGGTGGAAATTTTTTTTTTTTGCTGGAAATACCCCTCTTGATTAATTATTTATTCAAAAAACGAGTGGTCTACCTCAAAATATCAAGTAAAAAAATTTTTCCACTTTTGAAAGATTTTCTTTTTTTATAGGGTACAAATTCTGCCCCTATGCTAAGAAAATGAAAAAAATTTTTTTTTTTTAACACACCCTGATATGCATTATTTTTTAATAGCACATATTTCCTTTTTGCCTTCACGAAACGCGACTGCAAACATCAAAAGTAATGTCAGTTCGTTATTCATTGTTAAATTAGTTTTTCTTTTGCTCAACTGTGGTACTTGTTCCTATACATTATATTTTTGAGATTTATCTATACTCGCATTATTTGTATATCGAAATTATATTGAAAATTGTTTGGCTCTTTTAATGTTTATTTAATTTCGAAAAGAAGATTTGATTTATGTATTCACCCTAATAATGATTTTTATTTAGTTTTCTAATGAAGGAAAAAGTCGAAAGACACGAAGAAAACTCAAAAACTATCGATAGATATTGTAAATGGAATTGTTCCTAGATTTTTTTTTTGCCTATACGCTATGCACATGAAATAGACTTCATAATTTGTTTTCACGCTTCCGTTCTCTGCAATAAGCTATCAATTATTCATATTTGTTAACAAGTATAATTATTATTTGTAGACTTTTCCCAGCTATAATTTTTTTTAGGGTACCGATTTGATTTATCGATAAAGCTAACAATAAAGATAACAGTATGAAATGCAGTGTCATGTGTATTTATTGAAGACCCGGCCGCTTACTTGATCATAAACTTTTTTTTTCAGTTCACTTTCGATATCATTTATTCATATTTTAAGATTTCGCTATTTTACACGCACATAACTTCTTACCCATTGCTTTGTTGAATGTGAAGAGAGTGATTGAAGACTGATATGATAAATAGAATAGGAAATCTATTTAAGTATCTTCTCACCGAGTTGATATGCACTGAACTCGACCTTCTATTACTTGTATTATAGGTAAATACAACAGAAGAAGCACGTCTTTTGTTGGACACCTCTGACCCTCACACCTTGGATGAGCAGATTGATAGCGACGACGAACTACTGGGCGTCTAGTCATTGAAACTCAAAAGATAAGTATCACATTCAAAAGAACAAAGAATAAACACCAAAAACCTAATTGTAGTCAAAGCGTAATAATGATTTTTCGTTTTTCACTAATTATGTAGAAAACTGAAAGGCTCCAGTCCCAAACTCTAGCTCATTTCTAAATTTGATATCAGAATAAAATCATGTAACCGGAATTTTTTTTCGATATTGTGAAAGTATTATGTATCTAAGAGATCAATCTTACCCTTATCATTTCTTTTCGTTATAGTTAAAATTACTACCTATAAATTAGGTATGTGAATATATAAATATATGTGTTTTCATACGATGTCGCCATGCAAATGCAAAGTCTGAACAAGTTGCAAGAAATATTTATTTTCGTACTTTACCGATGAATGAAGTGAGCTTTCAAATATGTATGTACACAATATGAAAGCAACGTGTAATTTATGCATCCATATAGAAGAAATGTATGTGTGTGCGCGAGTGCCTGTGCATTAAATAATATTAATGTTATTGATATACATCATAACAATAATGATGATGATGATAATAATAATAATAGTAATTATAATACCAACAATAAGGTGATAACATTATGTAACTGTACAAAAAGATTGTGTTAAATAAATATAATATTGACCGAACAAAAAATGCTGTACTACGATATCTGCTTGTAATATACCCACGCATTAAAGAAAAGGTGTGCAAATAAATAGGGGAGAGGTATTCATTCATTAGAGTACCATTTTGCTTACTTTGTGTAGCACATACATTCATTTATTATAATTAGATTGTTCATAGCTTATTAATATTCTTCTATTTTCTTTTAAATTTATTTTATTCTGTTCGCAACAAAAAAATTATTACATTTTTATTTTATTATTTATTTATTTTTTTCTCTCTGTTCCGATTAACAAATGTATTCACCAATCTGCCGTAAGTGTGTCATTCATGCTCGAGCCCGGACACAATACATGAACAACTGAGCCCCGTACACCAACGGCAGATTAGGAAGGGGAGGCCGTTCAACATCCGGATATGATGGTCTCCCTTTAAATTTTTTTGTTCTTTCATTTTGTGATCAGATTTTTGATAGTAAGTTTTTCTGGATTTTTTTTTTTTTTAAATATTTTTTCTTTGTTTTTTGTGTTTTTTTTTGTTCGCTTTTTCGTTTTTCAATATTTCAAGACATCCAGCGGGGATTTGTCTACGGGATAAGTTGACTAGATGCAAGAGCGCGTTCTACAAGCGCTTTAATAACACGGACTAGGTTTCTGGATGTCATTATTTTGTTTTTTTTTTTCAGCTTTGATGTATTCTATCCATCGAAAGCATTTTTTTATTACCCTAAACGTCGCAGCACAGTTAAAGTGAGTCGCCATTTTACTGTAACAGAATTATACTGTTGCCTACATCCGTCCATCATTCACCAACATTTCGTAATTTTGCGGTTTCCTTCCGAAATCAATTGCTGCTGCTAATATATATAACTCAATCCTTCTTATCCTATACCTTTATATATTATATACATCTGTTTGGCACCGAAATTGTCCCACCGATTTTCATGATGCCAACACGCATCCACTTCAATCAGAAAACCAGCTCACTTAACGTTTTGACCTTTTTTTTGTCTGGCCATCTTATCTTTGTCACTCTATCTAGTTACATTGGTACTCATTTCTTAAATTGATCCACTATACCTGTGCTGCAGAACTTGCTCAGAGTTAGAACGTCACATTCATTTTACTGTAGTCGAGACTGTAGTATAGTAATTGAATTATAATACCGTAACAATTTTGTGACGGTAAAAGTAGATTATTAGTTTTTGAATTTTCTTTGGCATAGTTTATAAATGTACATGGTTTTCGCCACATTATAGTGGAATGTGTTATCTACTTAAGACTCGAGCAAACTTCTGTATTATTAATTATAATAGTAATTTGCAGGAGTCGGATGTTTAGACCTTGCCAAAACGCCTCGGCACCATCCCGAAAGATAGTGTAATTTCGTACTCGGAGGTACCGAACTTAAGGAGACGAATTGGCAAAAACACTGTGCCCGTGTCAGCCCTACTGAAATTACATAATGTGTGTGGTTTTTTTCATCTTTAATTTATCATTCACATGTTCTAGAAAATTCTGACTGCAACTGGTATATATAAATTCCAGACTGCCCGGCAGTCAGATTGACAACAATCACAAATTAGAATCGTAATACTAATACAATATTATGTAAATATATTAATATTTAGTTTGTAAATATTTCATATAATAATATATTAATAACAACTGACTCTTTTTGGTTTTACTTTTTCACTGCACTTATACTTTGTGCATCACGACACACAATTTGTGCCTTGACACTGCCATAGATTGGTAAAATACCATACGAAACGTAATATACATTACAGTTTAGTTTTTTTTTTTTTTCTTTCTTTTGTAACTAAGAAACTATTCGTAACATAAATGCAAATTAATATTGTAAGCGATATAAGCTTGTGACGCTTTTCAATTTGAATACTGGTTAAGATTTTGGAGTAACATTATTTGGTACGATCTATCGTATAATCTTACTAAAAAAATATTTATCGATAAACTACATACAGCGCTATGGTTAACATTCAAAAATGAGATCTATTCCACTTTCAATAACGCATGAACAGAAAATAACGAGCACTGAATTTACAATGAAAAGTGTTTTCATTTTTGTTACGTATGTCCACTTGACAATTTTTATCTATTTTTTTTTCTCTCGTGTCTGATTATTCGGAATAATGACTAACTGCGATGTAAATATATAATTACTTATAATGTTTATTTCTTTTTTCAAATGTAGCGTAACCGCTTTGAATACAGCACGCAACGAGGCCGTACGGATTATTAGTGAATCTGCAGTGATTCTATGTATAATGAAATAATACTCTTTGGCGATCCACATCCGCGTGATTTAGATGATGATTCAGAAGACCTCGGAATCCGGATCGTTTGAGGGTCCAGCTTGGAGTGCTAACTGCATGCTGGGCTCTGTATTTCGCCGCTTCATTTTACCCTTCACCTTCTTCAGCATCGTGGCCTAGGAAGGGTGAGGATCAGGAGGATGCACAAAGGAACGATTGATAACAAGTATAACAAGCCAATGACGAAGAAAATAGCGGTTTCGTTCACAACACCAGAAAACTTATAGATACAATATATGTATATGTATATATATATATGTATATAAATAATAATAGTAAATAAATAAATAAATAAATAAATAAATAAGCGAATTATTAGAAAAAAATTGTAAATCAAAATTTACATGGTAAAGCTATAAAATACTAACTGGAAAAATGCAAGGCTAATCGGTAAAATACGAAAAGCATAAACTGCGTTTGGAAAGGGGTCAGATAGGATCTGGACTGAAAGGTTTGCATGCGCCGAGGAACAATCTTCGTAAGAGAGGTCTGCCTTTTATCTGTGGGATCACTCCGAAACTCCCCTCTCGTGCATTGCGCGTTAATAATATATACGCACGGAGGAGTCTAGGCAGAGATCGCACACTTTACAACGAATGATCAAACAACTGACTAGTTGCAAGCTGCAGAATGGTTGATTTACTCGTCCGTGCTCTTGCCCCCCTCCCCATTAGCAGGTAGAATCGACGGTTCGGTATTCCGACGCTTGATCTTATTTTTCTTCAACATGGTTGCCTGAAGTGAACAAAGGAACAAGGAGACATTAGTAGAGTGCGATTAGGGGAGGAATGCATGCGCTGACGGACATCAGCAGTTAGCTAATGCTTTCTCGAAGAACATGAGCATATAAATATAGCAGTCCTATGTAACAAAACTACTACCTAATACATAAAAATATCTATGATATTGAAAATTCACGTGCGACAGATAGTAAATCGATAGAGATCACCCCACCATCCCATATCATGATCTACCAACGATTAGCGACTAATGTTGTTTCGCCAAAACTCAGATATGCACTCTATTCGTCAAACCATCATTTCAAAAGATGTCCCATTCACCCCTCAAGCATTGTCCTTGCAGTGGTACAGATCATCTATGGAATGTTGAGGGTGCAATGAATTTAGGCTGATTTAGTTTACCTTTAACGCCGATTTCAGGACTACGACATCACCTGGACTTTGTACCCAGGGTTCTCCATCTACCTGAACTGGTAATTCTGAATGGAGATGAATTTTTATGTGTCCACCCTATAGGCACAATATTAAGAAATTTTTGGTTTTTTTTGTTTTTAAACAATTTTGAATATGAGTTTTCGTGCTAGTTATGCGATCACAATTTTATCATCACAAGAGATTTCTTGAGACATATTTCTATTTTCATCTCATCTCACGTGAAACAGAATCGCAAAAACTAAATCTATCCTAGTATGGAATTTTACAATAATAATTCGTCTTACTTGCGCTATCCTTGTAGCAGAGCGTAGGCCAGACTGTATTTGTGCGAGGTGCACTACACCTGTAACTCCGACAACTTCCAACATTCCATCCCAATGATTTGGCTTGTTGAATTGATCCTCTTTCTCCGGGCCCCATGGGTTTGCTCCAGAACCCCAACTGTTCATTGTATCCGTTATAGACATTGTGGATAAAAATAGCTATCTCCAGACGTTGAGAAATTAGAATAAGCCAATGACGATATAATACCTTAAAATATTCAATATAATGATGCCTTCGACCTGCGGTAGTTCTACCAGTTTCCCATCGACTTCTAATCGAATCTGTTTATGCAGATCTTTGCAACGTTTCTGGCTAACCATTTTACGCAGACCCATCGACACATACACTCCCTTATTGTGGAATCGACTGTTGAACTTGTGTGGATTTTCCTCCCTCGCATTGTGGAATGACAAACACAGATCAGCGTCAATTCCAATGCCAAAGTAATTATTCATCACGAATATTTGTGTATTATCCTCGCTCGTTGAACCAGCAACTACAGAAATTGAAATAATCATCATTAACATTCCTAGTATTTGGATTATAGCATATTCATTTTCACGTGTCGCTATATCCGTACCTGCAGCGTTAGGAACTAGCTGAGATTTGTCTTCCTTTTCTTCCGGGTGAAATACAACGGTCCATCGATCCAGCTTAATCTCTTCGGCGTCAATAATATCACGCAACAAACTTAACGGATCTTCGCCACCCGTGTATCCTGAACCCCATCTTAAGACCCTCGCCAGATCATTGCCAGTTCCAAGAGGAACGATGGCACAAGCAGGTGAAGAACACTCGCTATCTTGGCCAACGTTATCCAGACATTGCAATACCCAGCCTATCGTTCCATCACCTCCGCAGACCAGAATCTTGTAGTTCCTTATATGCCGGAATACATAAAGCCTAGAAAATCAGTTGTGTGGTTTTTTAGCATCGAACAACGCTGGGGCAAAGCTTTCGTCGTCAATTTCTCCGAAGTCTTTGAAAGCTTACCCGGGAAGAGGACCACCGTTATCCAGGTCGAAAACTTGATAGGGATTCAGAAGCTTCCGAAAGCTTGAAATTAATTCGAGGCCCTGACATCCACCGGATTTAACATTTACAAACACAAGCAGAGGCTGAACTCCAGGTGGTACCATGATCGGTTCTATACTAGGTAGCAGCATCACTGTAAAATAAGCGTTCGAATGATATTTATCTGACGATCGAAGATATAATTCGCAAACGTTTTCGGCAATCAAACATCCACTTTACCTAAAAGATGTTTATCCTCATATTTCGATTCACGTAGAGTGTACAATGCCTTTACAGCTTTATTAGAATCTTCATATATGATCACCATTGATCCGTACTCGTAGTAAATCGGTCCGATGGACGAAAACTTGTTTTCTAGAAAAATTTAACATAGCGTTGTAACATTCGCTGTGAGGTCCGACGAGTGCATACAGTTGGACGAAGAAACAAACCTTTGCCTAAGAAATCCGTCAACATATTTTCGTAATTACGTTCGGAAAGATTAGGTGGAAGATTTCCAACAAACAAGGCAAGATTCGGCCCATGGGGGTCTTGTTTGAGTTGAAGGTAAAATCGCATCAATTCCATTTGCCGTATCGAGTCCTTCCCCAACAGTTTCACGATATCCCAAGGCTTTTCATTCCGCGATAATACCCGTTCCGTAACTATTTTAGGGAAATAGACAAATATATATTCGAATTATTTCTTTGCCTTTTTCGATTGCTGTTTCATCGATCGCTATAACTGGTACTGACCACCACGATCCAGTAGAATTTCACTACAGCGATATTCATCGCATTTGAAATTTTCAAGACCAAATCGAAGTAGAGCTTCCTGAATCAGGTCAGCCACGGTACTGTCTTCGGTAACTGGTACAATGCAAAATGCCTCAGATACCTGAAGTTTACCCGGGTAGACTCGTACTTCGCCACACTCGTTATCTCTGTTACGGTTTACAAAACAATTAATCGAATTTCCGAATTTTTTTTAATTAATTTCAAGTGCTCAACAAATAGGCTCACTTGAAACGTAGGAAGACAGCCGGACGCTTGCCTTCCTTTCGTTGCAAGCTTGTCACCGGCGTTGGATCACACAAGCTTGTTTCATCGGTGGCATACAAGTCGGTTAAGTAAAAGTTTTCTGCAGAGAAGAAACGGTTCAAGTACATACGAACGATCTAATTTGGTAGAAAAAAATTTGAATATCTGAACGTACTTAGATCTTTTGTTATGTGGAATGCTCTTAAGGCTATGGTGAGGACTTGGTCAACATTGGCTTGTCGAGGGACGCTGATAACTCGAAATATCCGACGCCTCACGGATATATTGCCATCGTACACTTTGATCATCTCTGTAAGGGCACATGGTAGATGTATGACCAGGGGGGTGAAAAAGTGCATCCTGGAGGAGCCTATGCATGCAGACATTCGATAACTAGAAATACCTTCGTCTCCATCCTCTTTTTCTTTTTGAGGTCTGGAGTCCCGGCTATGAGCTCCGCTTTGCTGTGCCGGTTCATCGTTGTCCCTATTCCGAGTATCTCCGCTACTGAATTCCTCTGAAATGCTACGTGCTGTAAAAAATAAACTACAGTTGTAATTGAATGCCGATACAAGTTATCGATTATTGTCATCATGTCTGTTGAATTTTCTTTGAAAACATCACATGATTTTGTTCAAAAGCTCACGGTGGTATAATACAGGGCATAATTACCCAAAATTTATAAATCAATTATGAGAAAAACTCGGTGTCTGGTGTGTATTCATCCTGGTGAATATTCAATTGAATTTTACGAGTTGAATTCGTAAATTTAGCCTATGTAGTGTCATTAGAAATATTAGTATAACACAGCTGAATTTAACATCAATACCAAAGCAGGACGTTCAAACTTGTAAAATCTAATTCTTCATAAGGTTTACGTTATATTATAAAATACAACTATTCATTTGTCCAAAATTAAAATTCATTTCTCTAAACCAACAGCCCTTGCACAGTCTCTTGATTTCGGACCTTCTAAGTAAGTTCTCCTTCGTAGGAACAATAAGCCTCGAAAATGTTTCAAACATTGTCCGACTAGGGGATGTTTTCTTGCTCTACACTTTCCGTAATACTACACATTCCGTAAGGTATATATAATATGTATACAAATGTATTTATATGTATATATATTCATCTACCATTTCAAAGAAAAAAAATTATGAACTTAACAATTCCTAATTACATCCGCACACGTCGCTATGTAAAAAATCTAAAAAAAAAAAAAAAAATCGGATGAAATAAAAAATAAAGACGATAGTTTTCTCTACACAATTCTATTGTCTTGCCTTTTGTGCTTATAAATATTCGTTACACTCCTTACCATCCAAGAGACACGATGGTTTGTGAACAGGGAAGCACACATAATAGGGAGATCGCATTGATTGTGAGTAGCACTCCTTCGCGCTTCATCGGACAGTGGATTGACAAGCATCACAGAAATCTCACACTGTGTCCAGCGGGCTTGAATGAGAGCGCATGCACTGAAGTGAAACATGTACACATGCTAAAACTGCCAATGACAATCATACCATACAAGCACGAGAACTTGCGTAATGCTAAGCCCTATGCAATCATCCATTTTAGTCCTATCATACTTCACGTGGAATATTGGAAATTGTATCCAATGAAATCCACGCCGAAGAATTAAACTGATAGATTTTCTTTTCTCTTTTGAGTCATCAAAATTAGACGTAACGTAAGACCTAAAGAATAATTACGCAACGCCTAGACCACGATATCACAGCGATCAAGTTACTTTATTCTTTCAAGGAGTAGTTCACTTGCCAAGTACATGGAATTCGCTACCTATCCTGTTGAAAGCGTGAAAGGGAATACCTAAAAATAAGCTTCTGAAAGATCTGCCACCCAGTTCCTTTTTCTGGTGGTTTTTTTTTTGTCCCATCCGTATATTGATAATCTTTTACACGGCAATGCGCGATAAGTTTTCTCTAGATGAAGCACATCGTCGTTTTTTTGTCAAATCTCTTTCGTGATAATATTTCACCAGTTACGATAAAAATCTCAAATTATTAATTGAAATGTTTCCTTCACGTACTCAAAAAGCTCCTGGTGATCCTACCGATTTTAAAGTAAATATTGTATAATGTCTATATCACCCAGAATGAGCTAGGAAGAATGTACTTCCAATTCTGCCGAATGTTTGAAAAATGCAGTATCGAAGATAATTATACATATATTAGGTTTATCATGTATAGGTAATAATGGTATTTGAAACGACGACAACTAAAGTGTGGTTCAGATCTTCCCACCCTTGAGCTATAAGTGTACATAGTTCGCTATTCAGTAGGCACACATACATGGTTGCATGGCAGAGGATGGATTAATAATCTAGGTACCTCGAACATAAGGAGGGGAAGCATGACAATTTCCATGGCAGCTACGTGGCAAAACTAGTGAAAGGCGCCTCAAAGCTGCGGCAAGGTGGCCTGCACCCCCAATTTGTTCACTCTCAGCGAAATCGAATTGCTCTCCAGTGTAATCTTCAAAGAGAAGCAAACAATAGTCCGAATTTTTTTTTGTTTAAAACTATAATTTCATACAAAACGAACTGCACTCAAATTTTGTTCATGGTCTTTTTTTCATTCCATCATTTTATGACGTACAGATTTAGCTATCAATTAAATTTCCGGAGTAGTAAACGTCGCTGTGGTACAGTTCGGTCAATTTATAACAAATAATTTCGAAACGAATTCGATTTACAGAATCGCGTTAGCTGGCATTATGCTATTTTAGTGCGTTGTCGGTTGTATAGTATGATTATGAACTATGTGTGCAAAAATCAAAGAGATCACTATGGTATATTTTCAAGGTGATGTAAGACTAATAATTGAGAATAGCGGCCTCGATTAAAATTGGGAATTGTGGAAACACTTTATGTAGACGAAAAGTAACCATGGAAAAAATACATCGATACGCTACGGTAATTGAAAAGAAAATTTGTACTTCTCAATTCTCTAAATTTCAAAACGATTCTAGTCAGAAAACAAACGTGTAACCAGTAACAACCTTACAAAAAATAACGTTGTTCTACGGGGTAAGATTTATATATAAATGTAACGATATTGTGTCACAGATAATATTGCTTATTAAAAATTTGTCTATTATGCAGACTATATTCAGCGGTACAAATAAAGTGTAGAAAACATTGTTGAATATCTGTGGTGTATTACGTCTTTTGCAAGACATCATACAATTAACTCGACCTAATGGATAGATCGTTAATAGACAGTACAGCTAATTAATCCGCAAAGACTTTTCTTTCGTTTTCCATTTTTTCCTTTTCTTTCTAAGATGATGTAGCTGCTGCATGAACTTGTTCTGTATGATATTTGCAACTACCATAGCTGCAAATACGAAGCATTCTTAATATCATATGTATAATATATCATTATCTACGTATCACTGCTATGATAACAATTATGTAACAAACTTTATTTTCACCCTAAACAAATAGACAGATTACAATAATATTTTACATACCTACCCTGGAGTCGAGCTCGAATTTGAATTCAAGAGATATTATTAAAAACGAAAAAAGGTAACAAATAATAACGAAGACAATAATCATTTTAATAAATGAAGAAATTGAAAATGTGTCGCGTGCGACGGTGCATAATGTAATACAGGGGGTATAATAATTGAAATATACGCATTCCTATGGCTGAAAAATGCGGTGGCTCCTACAGTTTCTCTTGCATATAAATATAATATCGATATAATGGACATTTTTCACGAATCATCGCGAACGAGTTACCGTAGGTATACCAGATTGTGTAATGTCTTCTGTGAATATTGCGTGTATAATTACATTAATTTCGCAAATCAAGCGTCACTGCAGAGCGAGATGCAAACGAGTTACCATTTTCATTTCTGTATTATTATTTTTTTGCACAACGTGAGAGACGAAAATTAATTTCGGATCGTTTAATGCGGATGAGAATCTAAAATGCCTCGATCGAGTGCCTCGAGAATTTCAAATCTTAGCATTCTGTTCGATGAAAATTAACAATGGTTAAATCAGGTATCGATTATACTTTGGACGGATACAAGTGCTAATGGTGGCTAAAATAAAGCAGACACTTACGGCAAGAATACTCACGCGCGAGAACTTCCTTGCGACGCACCTGGACACCGATGATGGCCTCCATAGGGACCTCGGTGCGGGGTATACTGATCGCATGTGGCGGCAGATAAATGGGTTCCAGATTCCCAAATGTGCACTCCTGCGGTATGTTTTTGTGGCAGTGAGCATGTGACTGTAAAAAAAAACGTTTTATCTCGTGTAAGAACAATCTCATTTGGGACGTGACCTAGCCGATCGATACCCGCAAAAGGACGAAAAGAAAAATATAACGACGAGAAGAAACCCACATCCTGCAGTTTCTGAAGGCGTCGTGTATGGCGAACGAAAAAACTATCGAGTAGGTGGGATTTTATGTAAAAATTACCGTCATGCCGCACCACTCGCAGCGGTACCCCGAAAGACATTCTGCCGACCAGCAAGTCTTCTTGCACACTACGCATTTTGAATTATTCGGAAGATTGCCTTCCCGCCAATGATGGGTGTGTCGCACGGAAGCGAGGTCCTTCCCTGGCAGGTAAGTAGCATTCTCTTTACAATCAGCTACCGCAAAATCCTGGCAATCCGTGTGCACGAAGTACTCGCATACTGAAATTATTAGAAAATTCATAAGTCGTCGCGACGAAAAAAACGAACGACATGAAAAAAAAAGAGGAGGAAACGAAGGCCTTCACTTACTCTCACAGTGAATAGATGGGCTATCCTCCTGCAGGCGTTTCCTACATACATTGCAGAATTTTTTTTTATGGTGCGCTTGTTCCGACCAACAATGTGCAACCGGGTTCTAAAAGACGAAACGATCAATATTGAAATGACAGAATATCATCGAAAATGAGGAAATAAATGATTGAAATAAATCATCGGAGGACGACTAGGGGTAGCTGCGCCCTCGCGTGTGAAAATTTCTTCGGTCATACGCGGAAGTACGTCATGGGTATACACGTTGATACGAGTATACCTATACCTGTGACGTAATTTAAGTAGTAAGAGCTTATCTATTGGCTCGAGTCTGGCGTAGGAAGGTTAAGACCCTGGTACAGTATAGTCACAGCGAGCGAGACAGACTGCAGGTGAGAATAAGACAGGTTGAGTTTTGTCTGACCAGCGCGAGAGCGTATCTACTTCGACAAGTTCAGTGAAGAGGCAAACAGCCAAAGAGCCGCCGAGCTCTGTTATTGATCGTAGGGCTGTCCGAATTACCCGACAAGTCACAGACAGAGCACAATATTGGGGAAATAATGTTAAATAAGCCTTCGCCCCGAATTATGACCGCCAAAAATGCCCTTTGCCCTTTGCAAATGGAAGACGATTTTTTATTTCTCCAAATCGTACCCTCCGTTACTACTTATTTTTCATTTCGCTTTATACCTTGATCAGGCTTGCCGCGATGCTGGAGCAGGGAGAGACGACGGTCTTGAGACAGCGGTCGTGCACTACGAAGTTGCAAACTGAAAGAAAATAAAGATATCCCCTGAATAATTGATTTCAACGAATGTCGAGTAATTAATTGTCACAGTAATTGGGTTTTCAATGAAAATTCATTCCCACCGCTTATTACATGTTATTCTACAGATGTTCTCGGATGTATTATGAATAGAGATACAGGGATGAATAAAATTTCATAACACGGGGTAAAAAGAATATGAATAACGATGGAAAAAATTATTTTCATACATTGCTGTACAATATTTGCGTTGCAAAAGTTGTTCTTGGTGAAGGAGCGTTTTGTATAGCTGCCGTCGTAGAAAATGAATTAGAAATTCATCTTGACAAGTGCAATAGTACTTGTCAGTTTGCAGCCGTGCCTCTGGAAGTGTTTGCACAAAAACTTGAAGAGGAAATGTCAAACAGAACGAAAGAGTTTTATTCTTTGACAAGTACCCGTATAGGTGAGTGTACATATACGTATATAGCATACTATGCACCGTACCAATGCGAAGAGTCTTTAGAAAAAAGAAAAAAAAGAAGAAGAAAAAAATACAACAGCTTCACTGAGAGCAGTAAAGTTCACTGCAACCTTCGAGCGTTTACATTTTCAACTCGACTTCTTTCCAACCTTGTTTAATTAGCTCGCGAACTAAATCCTAAAGTACACATGTACATCATTATATCAATAGTGTAAGACATCCTATCTTATATAATTCCATTCATTCTTCTCTAATTGTAAGTGAAAAAACTGTGTCGAATAAAATTCACTTATCGTCCACATTTATTAATAAAGCTACGTACACTGCATCGAATTATATCATTGTACGTGTATATCAGTAGATATTTTTTATCTGATGTTGGTTTGACCGCAAGACTGAATGGAATTGTACGTAAGTCTGCCCTAGTTCTCACTCGCAAATACGCTTTGGCATACAACGAATCCGTTGAAAGTAACAAAAAGCTTTTTACTTTCCCCGCGTTTCCTGTAAGCAAAAAATTATTGCGAACCTTCGCCTTTCGGAGCGGTGGAAGGACAAGTAGGAGAATTCGAAGTAAACAGTTACAGGGAACCAGGAAAATTGAATTATAAACCAGGTTTAATTTGGGATGGTATACCAGCTGAAAAAGTTGTATCGCTGTTTGGAAAAATCCAGAGACTGGTCAGAAATGAAAATTGAATAAGGTGAATTTGTTCATCGTTGAACCGATATAGATGGTAATAGTATAAACTGTACGTGTATAAATCGTACCCGACAAAATCCTAGTTTATTAAAACCTCTGCTGTTAATTGCGTAATCCCGTTTGCGTCGACAGTGTCTATTTTCTGCTGATAGGACCGCCAAACCTCTAAAATAAAGTGCCCTTGGGACGAGTTGCGCGTTTCTCTATCGGTTTTACTAGATTATAGGCCTACACATACACAGAACAGTCTTGAGAAGCTATACACTGTACACTTCGGAAACGCACGGGACGCTGCAAACTGTCGTGGGACCAATTCTGCTTCTACTTCTACTTCTGCAGTTTCTCCTTATTTCCTAAGGTCGAACCTGAATTTATCTACGATGTAGCTGGAATCTTCCAAAAGATTATCCACAGAGACCAAAGTTAATGATCACGCTCAACATTTTAAAACGAAAGGAAAATTTTCCCTACAAGGGGAAATCGATTCGGTCAATTTTTTTACTCATGATCTATTCGATCGCCCTTCGGTATTATCACGCAATCTGATATACTTGAGATTACTCTTCGAATTCGTACCGAAATTCGCGGGACGATTGTAGATAAAAATATCCGGATTTGCAGCATAAGGGGGGTAAAAGCTGGATGGCGGTATCCCTTTCTCAAAATTCGGTGATTCTGTCCAAGATCAAAACAACTCCATTTTTTATACTCGACAAGAGTTGATCCAGATGAACGGAATATAAAATTGCATTCCCACGTACCGAGTAGACCCGGAGTTCCCTGCAATGATTTCTTCTGGAATGTTTTAATTTTTTTCCAAAAGTAAGATACAGAGAATTGGGTGAAGGAAGAGGAGAAAAGACATGTGCGAGTAAATATGTGCTCCTTGAATTACAGCGGATAGTCGAGATTTATTCACCTTATATCGCGTTGAACGATGCACAGATATATATCAGTTTGTCACCCACGCCGGATGAGGGAAGTTTGTCAAGCGCGTTGTTCACAAGGGTGTAAGATTGACAAGCACACGAGGCGTTGGAAACTAACGTCGGAACTCGACTGCCAATAAAAAAGAGGACGTAAAAACTATACACATGTCACTCTATTTTAAGACGAGAACAGATTCGCGTACTCTTGCGACGTGCTAACGGCGTATACATAACTTGTCGATTGTACTCGGAAGTGAGACCGAGAAGTATTGGAACGTAGGTACATCGATACATAGGAATTATATATTTGCGGAAAAGACTGACGTACTGCACATCACGCTGGATGATCCTTCAAAATCACTTTTTGGGCTACACGTGCTGTTAACGTAACCGGAGCGAGTGAACCAAAAAAAAAAATTAATTCTCTCTGTCGGTCTACTCGTCACGGAGATATAAAGTTTGGACCTATTTTATTTCCAGCAATGTCACAAAAATGACATCGTTGACGTAGATCCACGTGCTTATTTAAAAAATAAAAAGAAAAAAAAGAAATCGAACGGTAATCTGGGATTTACTATGCATGTATTTCAGGCGTAATTTCACAGATTGTACGTACTTTTTTTTGAACGACTCGATTGCGGTGTAGGAAGTCCGATTAGATAACCAATAAGATTTATAATAAAGAGGCCAGGTCTTTTCTTGGACCTAATTAAGCAAGGCTCGGTGCACCGCATACGCACGTCATTGCGATGAGATATACCGAAATACACCGGTGTTAAAAACCTCGCCTCGTTTTCACCGGGTTTTATCAAACCAGCGGAAATTGCGTGGATTGTGAAAATGCCTAGAATCCCTTTTAATCGTTCAATGAAAATGAAAAACTTGGAGAAACGTGCATCAGGATAATCGCATCGCAGAAATGAATATTATTGCACGGTCTTAACAAGGTACCAAAAATTTTTGGTGCTCGGGTGTACGCGGTTATCCAAAATCTGTCGTTGGATAATTCGATCTGGGCACTTGTATCGGATGCGCGGTTAATCCTCACCTACGAAATTGGTACCAGATATGATCTCATAGAATTCCGCAAGTCGTATATAAATATGAATTTTCATCTGAAAATCTACGAGTGCCTGGAGAAGCTCTTCGATACGATAACGAATCTAGCTGAAATCCTAGGATGCGAAAAGGTAACGAACATTATAGAGAAGAAAGAGAGGAATAAAACGAGGTCCAAGAATTAAAGATATCTGGAAGAGTAACCCAGTTCTGGTTACAGAGCGTTCGGTTATTCGGTCGTTGGTTACTCCTCTCAACCCGTGGCTTGGTTCTGGTCATGTTTATGTGAATGTATCTAGGTTCTGTGTGGGGGGCACCGACGTTGACGTCACAGGGCTGGCGGGCAGGCGACTGGTTGTGGGTTGCGGGTGATAGAGGGGAAGGTTGAAGAAACGGGCAGGGCAACCAGCGGGAGTGCCGACATAGCGTCCACATAGCCTTCTCTGCACAGCTTCCATAGCCGCTTCCATAGTCGCCATAGCTGCCACCCCCTCGACCACCCCCTCCCGCGATCAATGCTCGTGCGAGCTGCGATGCGCGCGTCCTCGACCCCCGCCTCGTCCTCCTCGATCCACGTCGTTCTTTGCGCTACGACGCTCCGGTACTCCGGGCACCGGTGTCGAGGGGCTTTTCCCCGAAATTTCATGCCCTTATGAAACACCCTGTACACGCTGTCGGAGGGTAGATGTAGCTGCGGAAGGGCGGACCGACACGTCTTCCGATATTCACCTCTTCTCTTTTTTTCTCTCCCTGTCGAGGACGCGTAGCGACGCAGGTCTTCCTACAGGGGACGATCATCCCCCTGGATGAATTAATTTTTACCGTGCACGGAGAAGGTGGGCGGCTTCGATACGATTGTTCTTTTCTCTGCAGTTGCGAAAGGGTCGAAGAACCGTCGGAGGTCTCGTATCGAGGGACGGTTGGAATTGGAGGTCGATGTCGATTCACTGGACTTCAACCGAACGAAGCGAAAGCTTCGGAAGCGTTGGCATGGCATTCGTATCCATTCATGTACGTTCCAACGTCCATTCATCGGGTGTTGGAGGTCAGCCAGATATACCTCGCAACGTCCTTTCTAGTAGATCTCCGGGTTCGGCATTACATTAAGTAGTTAATCCCGGTATCAGGTCAGACGGAGCGACGATAGTCGTATAGCTAGTAGTAACAGCCACCCACCGCCATAGCGAGTAGCTATACCGGCCGTGCATACGATGTAACAGCAATACAGCGATCGCTACCCTGCACGCGATATTAACCGAGAACACCCAGGCAGCTCGTGAAAGAGGGTAGTTTCATCGAATTTCACCTCACCCAAGGCCAATGCTATCGATAAACCTGTGTAATTGCGCTTCGCTGCCAATACGATAAAAGATATTGTAAACAGTAACTCGTAATATACACCTGCGAGAGGGGAAACGTAAAATGGAAGGTCCGCTTGAATGAAGAGTGAAAGACCATCCCCGAAGATCGTCTGGGTGGATTCCTGAAAGGGTGACGTCGGGGAGGTCGAAATAAAAAGAAGATGTGAGATCTGCGTAGCGATTCGCACAGTTTCGGTTTCGAGTGCGATTTTATTAGGCGAGCGAGGATATCGTAGGGAGGTCGACGACGGGGGGTGAAGGGCGTAGGTTTGCGCGTGTTATCTGAAAAAGTAGAAGATGACCAATAATTTCCATACCTTCGCAGATGTACCCCTGCTGTAAGAGGCCCCAGAGCATGTCCGTGCAGTGATGACAGTAGGTGGGTTTGTGAAACGTTTTCTTACTGAAGCTGTGCCCATGGCTGGCTGGTGTCTCGGCCGAGACCGACGCCATGATCCCTGACCCACCGCGGCACCGTTTACGCCAGATTTTCACCGTGAAATTACACAAGGCACACGCCGCACATTTGATATATTTATTACATGCCTATGTGATCTCGAAACCGTACGCGAACATTTCGATGCCGTAGGGTATCCCTGTCGATTAACGTCGCGTTGTGTCTAGGGCGCATTTCCAATTTCACAGCGGCGTATCTTTAACACCGCCGTCTGCACACAGCTGACCATTACCACTATAAAAAAATAATTATTAATATTCCTCGGGATTATCGTTCTCGAACGGTAGATCGTCGTTACTTTTATTATTAATATTGCTATCGGTATTATTATTATTAATATTGCTATACCCGATCCACATACTCGTCTCTCGCCCTCTCTCGCCCTCTCTCTCCCTTTCACCCTCTCTCGCTCTTTCTCTCTCCCTTTCTTTCTTTCTTTCTTTCTTTCTCTCGCTTACGCTCTCTCTACTTCCTACCGAGGATCCGGCGCGACCCTTTCGTGTACGTGGGGCAAAACCACCTCGCGTTTCGGCACACTTGCTTCAGCCCCGCAAGCAGGGACGGCGCACGCCACGTACGCCACCCCAACCCGGACTCGAGCTTTTCCCGTCCTATCCGTTCTATCAAGCCGACGGACCGACGGAGCTTTCGACGTCGAAACGACGACGTCACATACCTCGCGCGCCGACGCGCCTCCGCATCATGACATCCGCGCAACGCGACGACGGCATCGTTCGTTTTCCCTCTCTCGGCAATCTATTTATCTCTTTATCTTCAAACGCGGTATCTATTCATCTATCTACACGGATCTATATATCGCTGGTATCTATAATGGGCAAACCACCAATCTAGATAAACAATATGTGTATATATACGTTGGTATATCTGCAAGCTCGCTCATCCGCTGGCCGATGCCTAGCGGATAGCTTATATGGTTTTCATTTGCTCTACACAACTCGGCTCTTTTCAGTCTGAATTCACACTTCGAGGTATACGACGATGTACCGGAAAAAACACGCTCTATACGATCGTAATGCGCGACCGCGATACGGACGTCTGGTTAATAATAATGACATCGATTATCATTGTTATTTCTTTTATCTCCAGGTATGAAAACTTGCGGGGGAATCGACCCTCGATAAACTCTGGGGACCCATGCAGAATGTTCGGGTATCACAATAGTCGTGACCCTCTTTCGCCGCTGCGCGAGGCTTTAAAATCTCCCTCGGAGTGCGTTCTTACCCTAGTCAGGGGGTAGGTATCCGCTACCTCTTCACGTTCGGTCCTTGCTTCCTTTTTTTCCTTTCCGTCTCCTCGATCTTCTTCTTCGTCTTCTGTGTCTTCCTTATATCTTGCGCGCCCTTTCAAAGTCAGGGTCTTGCGGAAAAATCGTGCTTTCGGTGTCTTCCCTACCCGGCACACGCGCACTATCAGCTTAGCCCAGGACGGGCCGAATGGAAGGCGGCCTGGTACCTGCAGGAAGCATCTCCAACAAACGTATCGCCGCGTCACAATAGGAATAAGAGAATTGCACCTGCGGCGCACATAGCCACCGATCCTTTTACCTCCCTTAACAGGTTGTTGCAAACCGCAATTAAACTGTTGTCACAGTTTAGGTCATTGAAGGAGGAGGACGACGAGGACGACGATGTCGAAGAGCCGGTTGTTATCCGTTCGTACGAATTGTCTTTTTGATAATTTTTATTGCAGGTCGTTCCCCTTTTCTTGAGGGTACGTTCGGCAACCGATGATCGCTGCAGGTTCGCAACTGTTGCAACGGATGAAGATGACGATAACGTTGAAGAGAGAAACGTAGGAGATATCGATAATATTTTCGGTCGCCAAAAGAAGCCCCTGCACCGATAAATCGGGCTCATATTTTATCTGAAACCCGCAAGCTCGCGAGTCAAAGCACTCTATCGTGCAGCGCTCGCGTTATCCTCTGCGGGCGAATTTTCTCCAGGAACCATCGCAAACAAATTTTATGTCCTTGATCTTCCGTCACTATTATTTATTTATTTATTTATTTATTCATTTATTTATTACTATTATTACTATTACTCGTTTCCCCTCCTTGTTCCTTTTTTGCCCCTCTAATCGCTTCCTCTCTCTCTCCCTCTCACTCTACTTTTATCAAGTACGAATAAAACTCAAAGTCAAGGCAACGAGGAACTACCCCTTTCGCCCCAAGGCCCCAGCCACCCCCTGTCGCAAAATCACTCTTAAATTCCCGTACGGTACGATAAATAGCGATTAATTGTTCTTCCGTAAACCGCGGCGGTCCCGAACTGCGCCCCGAACTGAACCGCAGCAACGAAGCGCGATCCAAACGCTGTGTCTGGGTGCGCCGACGACGAGTTCTCGGTCGCGAATGACCCGATGACGACTAAAGCCCCGAAGAACCCGCATGCGCGACTATTGGGAGACCATCGTTGAAACGAGTAGAGCGAGTTGCGCCACCAATTCGTGGTCGTAGTAATCGCGTTCCTCGTTTCTCCAGCTGGTAGATATATCCGCAAGGGATGCGGGAGAGAGGTAGGGGGGGCTGAAAGACCACTGTACGAGGGTTGCTTTTCATGGATTCCACGAAACGAATCGAAAGATCTTCACGCAAATATGCATCTAGGTTTCACTTCGAGAAGGGTTGATGCACTTTACGGTCACCCCGATCGGTCAACCCCTAAATACCGAGCATATCCCGGCTACCGTCATGCATTTCGAGGGATACTGAGTCCATCGGGGATACTGGTGCAGTTTGGGATGATTGATTTTCGGGCAAACTTCGACGCCGATGAGCCACGAATGGAGGTTTTCCGCGTTATCAACTGAAGTTGAGATCCTTTGATTAATCGATCCTCCCTGTACCACTACTGTGCAGCGGTTCTTGCATGTATGTCAATCTTCCCAACCGTAGAGGGATGATTCGAATTTTTCAATTATCCGAGTAGTCATAAGACACCTCAATTATATTATACTACCACTTCAAAAATAATGCAGAACGTAGGATGATAAAAAGTGCAGCAGCAACTGTCTTGTAAGATGTGTATGCTTTTCTGTATGACTAGTATTGCACTCGCGTGTTCCATGCGCGCCGCATTTGATTTCGTTCGTCGTTTGAATTTTTGTCCCATAATCCTTTCGCAATTACTCATCATTATATGTCACACGCATGTTGAGAGCTTTTTATTGCCGATCTACGAATTTTTCTCATCGAGATATCTTCATTTTTATGCTCCAAAAAGCGATAAATTGGCGATAACTCGATCATTTCGACGCATAGATCAATTTGGCTATTAGATTTGGTTTCTCAGTTGCATGAGAATACCTGCACGACAAAAAACTGTTAATTTTTGAGCCACATGGCAAGAATCTTGGGGGGTACCCCTTGGATTTGTTTCGATTTTTGAGCAAAAAATAAATCATCTTTTTAATTGGGTTTAATATGCTTTTCTGACGTATTTTGACCTCAGGAATCCAAATCTGGAAGAAAAATTGATCTATCTCTAAAATTGACCGAGTTATCGCCAATTTTCAGCTTTTTGGGGTCAAAAATAAAAAATTGATTTTTTAGTGTATCTTCATGTAATTTGAGCTCAGGAATCCGAATCTGGAAGAAAAATTGATCTATCTATGAAATTTATCGAGTTATCGCCATTTTTAGGCATTTTTTTGCATAAATTTGGGGTTATCTCGAAGGGAAAAAATCGTAGCTCAATTTGGACTACGGATTCGTGTTCCTGAGGTCAAAATACATAAGAAAAGTGCCATACGATCAATTTGAAAAAATAAAAATTTTTGGCCAAAATTTGAGATTTTTCCAAGGGGTACCCCTTACGATTTTTCCAAATTTTGACCAAAAATTTTTATTTTTTAAAATTGATCGTATGGCACTTTTCTTATGTATTTTGACCTCAGGAACACGAATCTGTTGTCCAAATTGAGCTACGATTTTTTCCTTTCGAGAAATCCTCAAATTTATGCCAAAAAACGCGAAAAAATGGGGATAACTCGGTCATTTTTGAAGATGGATCAATTTTTCTTCTGGATTCAGATTCCTGAGCTCAAATTACATCAATATAGACTTTAAAATGAATTTTTTATTTTTGACCCCAAAAAGCTTAAAATTGGCGATAACTCGGTCAATTTTAGAGATAGATCAATTTTTCTTCCAGATTTGGATTCCTGAGATCAAAATACGCCAGAAAAGCATATTAAACCCAATTAAAAAGATGATTTATTTTTTGCTCAAAAATCGAAACAAATCCAAGGTGTATAATTCGCGATAACTCAATCAATTTCATAGATAGATCGATTTGGCTTCCAGATTCGGATTCCTGAGATCAAAATACATAAGAATAGCATAGAAAACTTAGTACAAAAACTGTTTCATGTAAATCCCATAGAGATATCCTTGATTTTTCACGTTTTGGGCCGACAAAATGGCGATAACTCGATCCATTTCTCAGATAGATCAATTTGGCTCTGAAATTCAAATTTTTGGGATCAAAATACATGAAAATAGCATAGAAAACCCGATTAAAAAAATTGTTGTCAGATCAAATTATTACTGGCGAACTCCAAAATGATGGTACAGAACTGTTCCGTTAGTGCAGAAATGGAGTACATCTTGCATGGTGTTTTTTCCCCGTTTTTCGCGAGGAAAACATTTTGAAAAATTTGTAGGAAAGATGGGGAGACTATTTTATAATCATGTAAAATGTTGAACTACAAATTATTCTGATCATCAATATTAACATTATTATTGTTACCGATAGCTGATTGTGGACGGAGCATAAAGCACGTTCTACAGAAATAATACTTGATTTTAATATGCTTATTGCACGTTACTAAAGTATTAATTACATAAATAATACATATGCCGTGTGATAAATCACCGACGTAAGTATAGTATCATAGTATACATATCACCGAAATTCGATTTACGTGAATTAAGTACAAGAATTGCATAGGTATGTATTACTTTATCTATAGCAAAGAAAGATCATGAAAAATGAAAAAAATTATTCAAATTTGCGGGTAATAGCCTAACATAAGTATAGCAATCCATGTCAAACTCACGAGTAAATATCATCATCATAGCACTTATAGTTGAGTAAATGGAAAAAGAAACTTCTATCGGACGATAAAAGAGAATACAATATGTATTCTGTGATTATTCGCTGCTATTAAAAGTCGCGATAATTAATAATAGATTAGCAAAAAGCTACCGCTATACGTTTGGAATAATCTTAGAAATCGTGGTCCACGTTCATGAATCTACCGATATTTAATTTTTAATAAACTCAATAATTTATTAAACTATCGGATCAGATGATCCGACAATTATTGAAACTACATGAAATATAATGGCTTGTAGATTGTTGAACTGTTTCAAATTTTTCTTTTGATGCTAGCAAAAAATCACAAGTCGTGTGCGTTCTATTTGTTCTACCTAACACTTTCTAACAGTTTCACTGTTAAGACACTATATTGCTGATAAACCGAAATATAATTCTACCTGCATTACTAATATTTAGCGACTATTTGGTGAATGCATAGTAATTTGAAGAGAACCGAAAATAAGCAAATATCAAGTTTTCAAATCATAAAGAGTATTACTTCCGAATAAATTCCCGATAAGCAAAAAGCTGGTGAAACTTGAGTCACCCTCCGCGCGATGAAATACGAAATCCATTGCGGAGAAAGCAGCCCCCGTATCTTTTCCGTGACGATCTTATCCTAATTAACTACATACTAGAATAAAAATAATAAATGCAACTATTTGAATAGTAAACAAGTAAAAGTATGCACTGCGTTAAAATTGTAGAAATTGATTTCGAATGAAACCCCTGATTATATTAAAACGAACGAATAATAAAATGGAATGTTTTCCTGTTTTGATAAGATGCACAAATCGAAGATGATGATGTCTTGTGCATCTGCATGTGCATGGAAATTATCCCAACCCGTGGTCTTCGAAAAATCCTTGCGGAGTCTCCTCCTGTAACAAATATATCAAATATTTGAAAGGCTGTTGAAAAATGAAAGTATGTAATACGAAATATGAATAGGGATCAATTATTTTGATGCTGCACATCATGGAATACTAGCGAGCATGGAATACAAAATATATTAATAAACATACACGTACCTAGTTTGTAACAAGTTATCTTCTCGTTGCAGCTTCAAATGATGAACTGAACCCTTTTCATATATAATCAAACATATAAACGCACCATCTCACCAAGTCATACACAAGACATATCGAAAGTTATCTTTGATAATTAGATTACGTATAGCAGATAGAAATAAATTTTTATCACAAATAAAGTGCAAGTGAACATTCCAATTTTGGTTGCGTGTGATTTTTTTTCTCCTAAGACCCCGAAAACCCAATACGCTAACATGATGAAAAATTCTGAGCACTAGCAACCGTGTTTTTTATTCACAAGTACATATCAATGGCGAATTGAAATTATTTTTCTTCCATTCTACTGATTCAAAAATCTTAAACATATTGCTCAATGATATGTAATTGATACATAGCGTTTGTAGCGGATACAAAACACAGGTTAGCCCAACACAGAACAAACTTTCATCAACATCCCCTACGACTAGTACAAATTTATCAATAGATTGGTTACAGTACTTAAGTGAGGACATTTAAATAGTAAAGAATGTTAGTAGCATTGATCCGTTTACTTGGTTATAGAGTATTACAGACAAATAAGATATAATCATATCTTTATTTCGTGTATACTGGAAATTTTCACTTCTTTAACATTAGAAATTGACATAATAGTTATAATTACTATACATGAATATATTTATAAAACTTCTGTCTCACTATATAGACACCTAGTGTTCCCGAATTACGTCGTGTCATTAGTAACACCTTTTCTTCAAAATTATTCAATTTGAAAACAAACAAGTATATTTGTATAGTTACACAAGAAAAAATATATTGTATAAAGTTCAACGTGAACAAAATAGCAACAACTTACTGTTGTCGATAAAAAAAAAAAAAAAATTAAGTTTATCTGTGCAAAAATATGAGCAAATTTTACGACTGCACGACAGACAATCAATTAATACAATCTATATCAACCATTTAGAATATATTATTTACTTCGTTATAAAAAGAATAAATCTATTATAATATATATATATTGGTAACAAAGTACGTGTCCTTTGCGTTTTTATGTACGACGTGTGAAATATTTTTCGATACAATTCCTTTTGGTTTTTTCCCTTGTTTTTTCTTTTCCTGCGATTATTACAAATTTCTGGTAGTTATGGGAAAATATGGCAATTATTCAATCAATCAAAGTTATTAACTCGGCTAACAATTGAGTAAAATATCAAATTTCAGTATTTCAAGTTGTTGTGTGAAGTGAGATGGATGACGACATCGTGTAGACGGAGTTTTGGCTGCTGTTGGTCATCATTCCCATTTGGCGACGAAGAACATATAAGCGTAGATTCGCCTATAAAAGCCCTATTTCCCGCAGAGCACCTTCAACAGCTTCATCCTTCCACAAACAAACAAACTCTAACTATTTTCTATCCGCGGTTACTAATAATTTTAGGCATATCTTTTTAGACATCATTTACAAATTATTCGGTGCCGTCACAGGAGAGTGTATTTACATTGCAGAACATATTAACAGTAATAACGAACCACAATAAATAAATAAATTAACAAACAAATATTGCACAAGACAATGAAGCTCAGATTTATGCAACAAAGAACCCAAGAATCGAATTTTAAATACGCGTAAGAAATCAGGCCAATTAAAATTTTCACACCATTCAAGTTCACTTGTAGGTTTTCTTTTTCTTTCAACACCTCAGTTTTTTCAAATGATTGTAATAAAATTCGCCATAAACTGTCCTGATCTATTTACGATCAAATAATCCTGACAAGTTGATGTATAAAACAACTGATTATAAGATATCAATGGTGATGTATTACAGAAGTACGGTAATAATGAGTATGCTGAAACTCAAAACCACTTCAAATTTTTTTTTTATCGCTGTCGTTCAGTTAGAAAAATTGGGGTGGTTTATGAAAAGACGTGGCTCGATAGTGATTATCTGACCATGTTCTGTACGTGACTTATGAATAGAATAAATATCATGTACAATTGTAAATATATCAAAGAGCATACGCACGATTGGTAGATATCATTTATTCAAAGTTAAAAACAAAGAATTATTACATCATCATTACCCTATCGCACATGACGGCATTTCTATGGCCAGAAGCGAGAAAAAAAAAGTTTGTTCGAATTAAATGGACGGTTTTGTTAATCTGTTGTCTAACAATGAGTTTGTACGTCTTATCATCGAATCTAACAGTAAACATCATCAATACGTTATGTGAATATTTATTACAGTTTTATAACCACTGCAGTACAAATGGTTGACGCTAACGCTTTTAGCAAGAATTTTCGTAGCATTTTTATGCTTAGGACGAATCAGAGAAAATTAAATTAAATATCTTCATAAATATCTCTCTATGTGTACCCTGCAGCTACTAATGTTGGAAATTTTCGCAACTGAATCAATTTTTGAACTTTTGGTTGATCATTTTCACGCATGAAATCGCTAATAATCTCTACTATATTAGAAATGGTAAAAAAAAGGAACCGAATACCAGGAATACCGCTACTCTTTGCGCCACGAATTACACGTTACATAAAAATAAGCTAAGCAAATCCAAGTAGTTCCTAAAATAAAGTCACCCTTAAACTATAAAACTTTTAACAGTGATAAATATATTATGCAATATGTAAGCTCGTCAATGGCAAGACAATGTGATGACTATGAGTGAGTCGGAATAAATATTATTTAATAAGAAAAAATATATTACTAAGCGTTAAAAAAAAATCCTATGTCAAATAATGATATTGCATTTGCTAACAGCCGATACCAATTGAAAAAAGGAAGTATAAAGGATCATTGACCGATATTTGACATATTGAGTTTTTAAATCCACAATCAAATATTGTGTTGTAAATCGAGATGAAGTAACAACTGATCATTTTTTTTTTTCGCCAAAGAGTTAGATAATCATTTGACTGAGTGTTTCTATTTGACAATTCTATTATTATGATATACCCGTTATACCATCACCATATTGGCTCATACCCCTAATACTGATTTATCGAATAATACAGAGTTATTGTTTCCTGGCAAAAGCTGTTGCAAATTGCGAACAGGTAAAAAACAAAGACGAAAGACGGATTATACATCATTCCTCCCTAAATTTAACTTAGGACCTAGAAATTATTTAACAATTTGGCACAAAAATCACTTAACGATAAATACAGACTGTGTCTAAGCTGTGTTGCAAGACGACGACTCTTATTGTATTGTACACAGAAAATACATTGAACGTCAAGTTCTTCATTAGCTGGTAAATATTGTACCAATAAACGCTTCTCAGAAAATTATGCTTTATATCGAACCAACGTATAAAAGTTGAGATGGCTGGTAAAATAATTATTTGTGTAGAAGGTTTTACTAGAATATGTGCGAATCAATAATAAATATTGAATTAGTTGCGTTAATGATAGTTTTTTTTTTTGCTAAAAATTACCCTGGCCTATTAAATACTTTCGATAATGTGAAGAAAAAAAAAATCATATCTACAGATAACAATAAAATAGAACTAAACCGAAAAGCAATCATCCTTTGCAAATCGAGTTATAGGTATTTATAATTCCATTGTTAAATCGTCACCAGTTTCAGTTTAACTGAAATGAGGCAATTGAGTGAGTGCAATTTCAAGAATGATAACTTATTTCTAAAGTATCTCCAATGTTGGCTGCGAGAATAGGTTCATAAATTAGCATTTTTTAGTGCTGCATCACTGCTGTTTTGGAGAATTTTTTTAAAACACATTTAGCGATATTTCCGAAAAAAGCATTACCTGAATTCGTTATCTACAGTTCTGTTTTTGTAAAAAAAATTAAATAACTTATTCTTTTAGTGTCGCCTGTGACGGCCTGTACAAATCTTAAGCCATAAAAATGCCGCTTCATGAATATAAATATAGATCGAAATCGGCACTGAAGGCAGAAACATTCTAGTGCGATACTAAACAAAACCGTTTAGGACAAAATGTACAAGCTTTCTAGACACAAACAATACTAAATAAATTCTAGATCAAATCCAATATTTCAGGATACACTAGTAGTGTTACATTTTGGCATGCCTCTACACGCGATAGTAGAATCACATTGTCTATTTCAATCACAGAGTAACGAATACAGGTATTTAATGTTCATGCACGCAGCAAAATACGACGTGACATAGTTTAACATTAAATTATAGCACACTATAAATGTTATGGCTTTCTGAAAACTTGCAAACATTATCATAAAGTAAGAGTTGAATCTGATAACTCAACTCTAAAAGACCCCTGAACCTATTTGAGATCTGATGTGCTTGGTGCGTGGAATAAATGTTACCCATGCTGTATACTCAATCATTATACAACGGTCAAAAAATAATGTCGCGTTACTGTTGGCACATTAATGAAAAGTATAATCCCATGAGAAGCACATGGACAACGTGATGAACAGACCTTTCCTATATCAATTATTTCATATTGTACCTTATTATGCTATATCATTATATTATACAGTTCGCTTACTTGGAAACTAATATTTTAATAATTCTTTCAACATTTGTTAAGCTCTGTACATATGATCTATACTGAACGTGCTGTAAATTCATATGTTAATCTTGCTGTTAGGAACGCCACACACAACTACCATAGGATAACGAGATACAGTGGATTGGGTCGGAAATATTTTTTAAAGCAGAATATTTTCAAAATAAAGTCAACGTAAGAGGGTGTGCGAGGCAATAGATAGCTTTCTTAGGATTTTGTAAAATATATGGATATCAATAATATGCAGATATTAACATAAACACCATTATAGTAGAAATGATATTGAACTTTGAGTTACAATTGCATCAATGTAGCAGATGCACAAAACAGCCGGTTTTAGATGTATGATCGTACATATAAGTTAAGATATCTGCAACTCATGATTCACAATTGTTTCGACTAGTTTAAAATTTCACGTAATTCTTTTCCTGATACTACTGTGAAAATTTGTAGCACAGTACGATTCATATTTAAGTCAGGTAGCACCAAATAACAAAATATAGATATTTGAAGAGATCAAAAACAAAAAATTCATCCTCGAACATTCGCACACCCTGATAATTATTTTAATGAATTCCGATGTATGTTATTTCAATTCTGACAGATATGGATAATAATAAAACAACTCAATCAGAAATGTCTTAGAAGAATCCAGGAAAAATGGACGTGAATATAGGAAAATTATCTTGCAACAATAGTAATAAATAAAACAGGTCACAACTCAATGGGTACATCCCCGTGACTAACCTCCTGCAGTAGATCCTGGGCAGCGATAGCCTTCAGCACATTTTTTTTACTCGTTTCCTGTATCTCACCACCGACCAACAGTTCATCCAAAATAAAGTAGGCCTTTTCAAAATTGAAGATTATATCCAACTCGCACACCTGGTCATGAAAAATTTCAGCAAATTTAGTTTTCTGTTTGCCAATAATTAATCTGAGCTGGGTTTGCTAATTTACAAGGTAACCCAGCAAGTCAAAACAATGAAGAGTACGAAAAATTAAAAACATGCTCACACTGCCAAAGTATTTGTCCAATAGTTCGACGTAACGATGAATAATTTCCAGAGTCAGAAGTTCATTGTCGTTTTGTTCTATAGCACAGCAGAAGTACAAGCTAGCGTACCTGCAACAAAATTGGATTGTTGGTCAACATATAAAATGAGAATCATACTCACAAAAAACAGACCTATGATTAAAAGATTGAAACATTTATCAGCTAATATAGAGGTATTATTCATGCAACATTCTCGACGCTTGACACATGGAAAATTGTTATTTAGAACTATAACAGTATTGAAAAGATTATTTAATATCTTCTTAGTAGTACGTACCTCTTATATACAACTTTGACGTCTTTCCATTCAAGAAAGCTAGACATTTTTGGTTTTCGTGCTAATATAGTAGTTATTAATTCTCGCGTAATCTTTTTTTTCAGTTTGTCTGGATGAGCCACGTACCATTTTTGAAGCCGTAGCTTGCCCTGACGGCTAAATAATAGCATAAATTGCATCTGAAAAATAAAATTTTACAAATAATAATTAATGTTGCGGTTTATTCAGAAAAAATGGCAAATGGTGCGTATGTATTACAGAAATACGAAGGCTTGAAAGTTACCATCTTTTTGATACGATAAAGTAGCAAGTAGAGTTGATTAAACAAATATTCTTATGCCACAGCTACAATTCTTCTCTATGTTATTACATCGACACCATCTACTCCTTATACTGTTTCGACACTGTCCTTAAAGCCAAACTTAGAGCATATATTACACTGTCGCTATCTATCACCAGCACAAGGGAGTTCTTTCTTCCACCTAGCGCTGCTATTAACTTCTCTGTTGTAATGGTAAAATGAAAACTAATCTGGCATCATCCTACCCAATCTAATTTACGCTAGTATACAGATCATTATGACCTTACTCTCGTGCCTCACCCACTGATATTCTAGACAGGATGTAACAACCATCAGTGCCCAGAATTTGCAATGGGCGGTTTAGCTTGAATTAGAAGAAAATTACAAAAATTTCTCACTTTTACAGCGAATTTTAAGCCTATGGTGTAATAGGGTTGAGAAAATCTTGAAATTGGTTCTGAAGTGTATAAAACGTAGCAATAAATATACGGATCAGTTTATTGCTTACAACGATTTGACGTATGAAAAGTCACGTGTGATGCACATTATTATGACATAAGGTTATGGTTAGACAATGTTGTGATATCATATGATTCCTGTCAGGAGGTCAATTACAAAATCCAGCTATTTTACAGAATTATTCAGAATAGGAGTAACAACTAAACATAAAATGACATGAACACATTATTTCATCAATTGTTGTAAAGTTGTGGTCAGAATGGAAAGATTCAAAATAGTTGAAGGACTTTCAAAATGTAAGCCACTTTGCGATGCTCTGAAAACGAATCCAACAATTGCTAATGCAAAAGAGCTGCAAAAACAAGTTCTACAGATATCACCGGCTGTAATCCAGGATCTCCAAAGCTATCTCCTAGTTCCTCTTGTCATTCATCTCCATAACACTGATTTGAGGTATTCAAGATAAATGTCCAGTACATGCATGCAGTGATATCAATCTGATGAATTCACTAACAAATTAAAATTTTCGGTGTTCGTTTCAGTAAGGAAATAAAACTGCATTTAGTCAACTGTTTGCATGCAGTGATTTCAAAAACTAGAATTACAAAGGCAGATGTATTCTCAAAGTTATTCTCTACACTGGTTCATCAGATCTTTGATAATAATCAAAAATTGATGGGTAAGTTGGTAAAGTAATATTTGTCAACTACAGATTAAGTAATGATTTTTTGATTCAACAGTTATTCAATCTCATGAAGAATTGAAGGAGAATGTACTATCAACTTTAACAAGTCTAATCTGTCATGGTTGTACAGATGTCATTGAAGAATTTTATGTTCGTGATAATATTGGAAAATTGGGACAGGCTATTTATTTATGCATTTCAATTGCAAAAACAGAAAGGTCTCAATCTCTTAGGTGTGTTTGCTGAATAATTTTCCTGTCATTTCTGTAAATTGAGTCATATTTTTCAGTTTGTATCACATGCGATACTAAGAATAAAATGTTATTTTACAGATTGACTGCAATTAAAACAATAATTACCTTATCCCTAGTACATGATGACGATAGTGGCACAATTGACTCAGGGCTTCAGGCTCAAGCCGCTGATATAATAATGCTGATTTCTCCTGGGATCATCACTGGACTCCAAGAAACAGCTCAAGGCACTGAAATTCAAAGTCACAGAATTCCAATGGTAATGCCAATCTGAAGCTCGCAAATTTCAACATTTTTACTGTGGCTGATTTGAAAAATATTAGATACTTCCGAAAATTAGAAAATCTTACAGCAGATTCTCATATTTGCAGATGGCTCTCCGTGCTTTAAATAGAATATTAACTCTCATAATGGCAGACTTACCTGAGCCAGACATAGTGACTCATTTAATTTCGCTCTCTGGACGAGACACTCGACCATCTGATCCTTTAGGAATGACGTCCAGATCTAAAGATGAGATGATGAAGTTTATGGAAACTACTAAAAGAACTCAGGAATGGCTAGATGCAGCTTCAATAAAATTTAATGTTTGCATACAAGCATTGGTTGGATTAGTTAAACATTCAAACTTTAAAGTGAGAAAAGAATTAGCCGAATTCTCTTACTCATTACTAGTGAAATGTCCCAGGTATACAGTCATCGTTTTTGTAATTATTGCTTGGTACCTAATTTATTGTAACTGTTTTTTTCTTTCATTCATCTATCTTTTTTTAACAATTTAAAAAACAGAAATATGAAGACAAGTCATAAAGATTTAGCAGAAATCTTGATTACTCTTTCGGAAGATGATAATGATGAGGTATGTCTGGCAGCAACAAAAGCGCTGAATGAAATTAGCAGAAAATATGCTGAAGGTAATAACGCCATTAGGCCCGTCTTAGAGGAACTAGAAGAATCTTTTTACACCTTACTCACTAAACTGCCTAGAATCATGAGGACAGGTGGTAAGTCTATTTTTTTTTTCTACAGTTGTGTGGATCTTGTAAACGACCACATGAGATTTCTCTATAAATTTCACTCTTATCATTAATTACAGACCATTTTGAACAAATATCTTGCCTAAATCACTTGGGGGGATATATCAAAATTTTGGGAAAAGAACGTCTGCCCCAAATCATGTTTTCAGTAGCACATCTGCAAAGATTACTTTTGGCATTAGTCTATACTACTGAATTGGATTGCGGTGATATTTCACTTTTGGAAGATGTCGCTATTAAAGGCAAGTATGTATTATAATCTAATGTAGAGAATGTTATGCTTTTAAAAACTTAGATAGTGAGTTATTTAACATGCCCGGAATAGTAAGCACGAGTTATGTTGATAATGATTTCATTTCAGATTTCGATAACATAATTCATCACCATGGCTTTGATTCTTGGAAACATTTCAAGTTTCTCCGTGATTCAGCCATTGAAATAAAAATAAAAAACATCTGTCGACTTATTGGGGAGAATGGAGATTTGAAAATTTTAGTCGATACAATTCTTGATATGATGTTGAATATGTCGCAGTATAGAAAGGAGTTAACACTGTTGTTGAACTGGATCATAGGAGGTAAGTGAAATAATTATCAATGATTATTAATTACGGTATAAATATTCTCTTACCTAACATTTGGCACTGTAGTTCCAGTTACACATTCATCAGATTTTTCTGAATACCAATCAGTCGTAGAATACTACATGATGCAGAGCACTTGGAATTTACCTTTAACCGTCTCTGTAGACACAAGTCTTCGTCAGGCACAAAGTAATGTGGTACAATGTTGTCTTCTACTGGAAGGTTTAGAAATTATTGCTCAAGCACTTGGAAAACAATACCAGAGATTTCTCCTGAAGACACTTTACCTTGTTATTGAAAGAGCTGGCAAGTACCTTATTAAAAAACAAACAATCTCTCAAAGTAGCTTCAAAGTAAAAACATTTTCAGAATATGTCATGCACATGCCAAAGTTGACATCTGTTACATCGTAACTATTATGCAGAGATGATATTACCAATCGTTTTATTCATTTTAGGAAATCGACAAACCTTGGTCAGTATTGCCGGTTTTCGCACACTCACTTCTTTTGCTAAAGCCATGCAATGTGTGTCAACGGGAAATCTCCTACAAGCAAATGTTGACTATTTATCGTATCATATCACGTTGAAATTGCGTAGAGTTGAACGGAATCTGGGGGTATTAGATGTAGTCAGTGTAGTCATGAAACAGTGCACAATGGACATACTTCCCGCTTTGGAAGAAATTGTCCAAGATGTACTGTCACAGAGCAACATGAACTTTCAGGAACAAAATTGTTATTCATTCTTGAAAGTGTTTCATACATTCATTACTTGCATCAGACGAGTCTTGAATAGCAAAATAGATGTGCGTCCAAAGACAGAAATTGTCCAGGATTTGGCAAAATCAGAAGCAGTTATTAAAATATTGGAAGAATATTGCAAAGCAAAGGAAATATCCAAAAAGCTAGATGATGAACTTCTGAGTGAATCATGTGAGGAATCGTCTGATTTGAACAAAGAAGACGAAGACTTACAGGATTATAATAATTACGAAGGTAATTAATCAGAAGCAAATCAGGAGTAGAGAAATAAAGGTGTTAATCGTTTAACTTTTCAGAAGAGAAAAAACCACCGATACCACTGTACGCAAAAATGACGGAGTCAATACTGAATCGTTGCATCCATTTTCTTCCTTCTAAAGATGTTGCAATAAAGTTACTTGCAATAGAAACGTTGCAAGAAGGGCTCATTATTTTAAGTAACTGGGAGGATGAATTGTTACCAATTGTGCACTTGCTGTGGCATCCCTTGGTTCATAGATTCAGAGATCCCAGTCCAATCATCATTAATCGAGCTTGGGGACTTCTTTGTACGCTAGCATATGTTTCTAAAGACTTTATAAGGTCACGAACACTGAAGTGAGTTACCATTCGCGAAAGTATTTCAGTTTTTGCTCTGGAAATTGAAGTTTTAAATCTATTACTTTTGCTTAGTTACGCAAGTAGCATTTAAAAAAAATTACTAATTCATTGCAGAGAAGTATTGCCATCGATCTCGGATTTTTTAATAAAGTCGGCGAAAGAAAGTTACAGAAAGGACTCTGGCCATGTGTATAAGTATACCCAAGTATTCAAGCTACAGAAGAATTTACTTTCTCAGCTAGGAGAGGCTGTTGATAATTTGAAATTTCGTGAACGAGAAGTGTGGGATGTACTGGAAGCAGCAAGACCTTATCTCAGCAAATACCAACACCATGACTTACAGGTTTTCTTCTTTTCATCAAATTTTATCTACGCTTTAGTTTTTTCACTGAACTGTATAAAATGATTCTTCATTTTCTTATTACAGATACATTGTGTTGAACTATACAAGAAGATCGCCGATTACAATGACGATATTGTTTGGGTAAAATGTCTAAGTATTTCTAGGACTCCAGAGAATATTACCAAAATGTTACCAAGTTATTCTGCTGATGTCGAAAAGGTATATTATGTGTAAAATAAAACGGTTAATCGTGAACAGTACTTGACGTCAACAAATATTTGGTATCATTACAAATTTCGATTTATATTTCAGGTGGCAAATTTCAATATACAAAACGAATATCAGGTGAACATAGAAACGATTTTAACTTACATCCAAGATAAAATGTTAAATATGTAAATATAATATTGATGTCATTATATACAAAATTATGTTCAATGTATCTATGCAACTATGTACGCTATTTTTACTGTTAGATAATTCATTTAATAAATTGTTTACTTACAGTTTTTTCTTTAATTGTTAGTATCATTCTTATAATTACAGATGCAACCTCTTGCGTTCAGTTTAGAAGGTGATTTTTATAATTGCAATTATTTGATGCATATTTATTTATGCTTAGTTTGAAAAGCTCGGATGTTAAGTGAACTCTACAATTTTTACAATTTCATATTTGAAAACCTTGTATTCGTTTATAGGTATGTATATTAATTCAGGTGTCTAGTAATATTTGCTTATTAGACTAGCTAAACGATACAAAAAAATGCTATCATCAGGAGAATGTCCTCAGAATCTAGTACATCCCGTAATTAGCTACTATTCTCATTTTTATGATCATTATTTAATTAAATACAATTGATCATTCAAATACCCCCACCAACACCATCAATCATTTTGAACACTGATTGACAATTTGACAAACAATAATATGCGTACCATGTTACTCTGTCAGATAACCATGTAAAATAAAATTATCGTCATATTCATAGATGATATCACGTACAATACTTATTTCCATTTCCTGTACATCAATTATGCTTAATGCTTTGAATGAAAAGAAATCAATTTAATTCCAGATTCGAGTCAATGACTGATCAAATAAATGATTTATCTGTTCGTCGAATTTATTCCGATATCTTCAGCAGTAAATCTTTATGTGAAAATAATTATGGCACTCCTCGCAAACAATTATATCTATAGTTTAACGTCGCTAGAACATTTTCCATCCGATTTAAGGTGAAAAAGCACTTTCATCGTAGTGTCAAGTTTCTGGAACATTCTAAGTTTTCTAGGTTTTCCAGGCATATTTTCTAGGAGTTGAAAGGTTCGTTATTTGTGGAAAAAATGGGAACGTATGAAAAGTCAAATTGGTTCATTTTTCGGTGACAAATTAGAGCCATGCAGGATTATGTATTTTCTAGGAGTTGAAAGGTTCGTTATTTGTGGAAAAAATGGGAACGTACGAAAAGTCAAATTGGTTCATTCTTCGGTGACAAATTAGAGCCATCCAGGATTATGTATGGAACTTTCCTATGCAATTTACTTGTATCTTTGGAGGGCTTCATCTCTCTTACTGGAACAATAACTCATGAAAAAACTATAAATCCAATGTATGGGGTATCAATTTAAAAGTACTATTTTGGTGTTCTCCTACCTACAAAGAATAATTTATATTTTACACTAAATTCAAAATTAACGAGGCAATAACCAAACAATAAATAAATAATAACACCGGGCCTGGACGAATTGACATATTGTATGTAATGTTGAAAGTATTTATGTCCATTCGATGTGATTTGCAGAATATTTGGAAAATACAAAGTGAAATTCTGACATGTCAATAAACGGATGTAATTTGAAACTAGATTACCTACAAGTTCGAGATAAATATCTACATCCTGCGAGAACTTTTGCAAAATATGTAATTAATGACCAGTAAAAGAGTGAGATAAACCTACTTAATCTATTTCAAGATCCTCTTTGGGTACATTAACCACTTACTAGATATTGTTTTGTACCTTTAGTAGCTATTTGTAAAATATGGTATTTGAAATATTACCTCCAACAAGCAGATTTTCCTATTATGAACTAAAACCAGTGAGAAATGACATTTGGCTTTGTGCTATCTCGATACATCATTTCCATGCTTGCTTTTGTGCTTTTCGAGATGCCAATTTTTTGGTAACATATGAAGATATTGTAAGTGCCAAAAGAACAATTGCGATAAGATAATAATCAAAGTCTTCTTTCAAGACATCGAAAGTTTTTGATGGAGCCACGCGGGTGTAGAATAAATCTATAAGAATCATCGATTGTATAAATAATCACTTGAAGATTGCCGTATTATATGAGTCGAAGGTACACTTTTACTTACCAAGACCATGAACGAATACTAGACAGGTACTTTCGAGTCCACTGGGGCTCGTGAGAATCCCAGATACTCTGGCTATACTCTGATTATAATTAACAATGGCATCCATTTGAATTGGAATCTCTGGCATGTATGGTATTACTCCTTCTTCCCTCACCTCCGGATTGATTGGTCTCCTGGGATCCACAAGCATCCATGGTAATTCCAAGATACCTCCGTGAGCTAATGCCACTATAATATAATTTCGTAATTTAGTTATAGACTGAGCTTTTCTAAGTCGGATGAACAAATAATTTTGAGTAATGTTACTCGCGTCATAACTCACCCATAATATGTTTACTTGTTATGCCTTTTTCTGTTATAGTTTCTCGTAAATATTCAATCGATGCAGGAAAGATGAAGGCCTGTCTTTCGACTATGGGGACCACAGATGTGGTTAACGACGAAAAAGCTGTGAATAAAGAATATTTGACAAAAATAACTGTTGTAGTAATAACTTTGATCGGAATTCATAAACTACGTACCAGTTGTATTACTCTGTGTTTTTCCTTCGTAAAGTTCCAAAGTAGCTATTTCAGTTCTGCGACTTTTCTCGCTAAAGTAGCTGTACACAAGCCAATTTTCGGAATGTACAACATGGAAAGGCCCTCGGACTCTTTTATGAACAACCGAGAATACCATTGCACCAGATACAACGTCCAAGAGATATAAATTAAGCGTGTCTGAAATGATATAACAACAATTAATAATCTGGAGACCAGGTACTATCCCACGATTCAATGAATGAACTTACTTTTATGAGTGCTGCCGACACCTTGTGTAACAACCGCAACTAGATTAGGATTTATATACTTGTAAAGTACAGATCGATCTCCCAAAACTCGCCCTTGAGAGTGAACACGTTCAATTGTACTTTTTGAAATAACATCAGTTATTTGTTGCGTTCTAGTAGATAACATCATCTCCCAGACTTTGTGTGATACCAAGTTCTTTAAATTAGATAACAATACTGGTGAAGGTGTTTGAATGTAAAATAGAAATTGCGGAAAATACACAACCTACCTCTGGTGTACTGTATGATAGCGAGAAGCCTGAAAGTAATCCGATATCTGGGTCAGCCGTGAACAGGTAAACGTTCTTAGCAACTGATGCTACAGTCGCTTTGGCAGTCTCAGGAAATACATGCACAACATCTGTCGTATCAAGGACAAGAACTGGACGGAGAAAATCATCTGTTGCTACATGAAGCAGCATGGATTGCTTGACTTTGTAGCCTAATTTTGTCAGTTCACCGAGGGGTTGACCCGTCATTGGATTAAATGTATAAATTACACCGTCGCCAGTTTCCTACAGAAGTAGATAATATAAGTAGATAATTTCAGCTATACATGAAATATGCGAGTTCTGCGCAAATATTTACGCAAATGTTCAATAATTGTATGAAACAGTGTTATTTACCTTATCTGCAGCAAGCAATGCACATTGAGGTGGATGAGGAAAATGTCTGCTACCTCTTTGAGGATATAATATCATTTTTCCTGAAGTCTTGGAAAAACCTTGCACATTTTTAACACTAAGTTGCCAAATAATTTCACCTCGCTTTGATTCGATACCATAAATCTAAAAAATATACTTCCATAATTACATAAATTCATTTTGACTTTGAAGAAAATGTTTTTTTTTTTTATTTAGATTATACCTTTCCAGGACTGGTAACAGCAACTATCATTTTGTGCAACCCAAATTCATCTCGTACTAAATCGGCTCTTTGGTTTGATTGGGGCGGTGCAAATCCCATCACGGCTTGGAGTAAAGTCCGCAATTGATTAGCTTGAGAACATATTCTTCTAATCATCATACTTACTACGTCCCCTGAAATATAACAATTTTACTACCTATGTGCACAAATTAATTTTTTTCAACAGAATTCAACAACAATGTAAAGGTTTGGTGGGGAAAACCTGAATTGTGAAATAAAATTCTATTATATTCTAGATATTCTGCTCATTAGTAGGCCAAACGTACAAAAAAATTACGGGCAAATAATGAGGGGATTCAAATTTCACAATTTGCAAAAACGCAAACTGCTTACTTATAAACTATATTAGTTTGAATTTTTATGCACATTAAGTTAAAAGGCTGATTTTGCCTACTGCAACATCGGAATAACTTCAAGTATCGAAGTTATTTTGAATCTACAATAATAATTGCTCCCCACTATTGATGCGCTAACAAAAATCAATTTTCCTTATTATTTTGTGTCATGCAGTAGTTGTATATCTATTTTAACATGAATTTGAAAATAAAACACAATTGATTTACAGAAACCTTCATTATATGACTACTTACATGAACCATCTACATCAAAATCTGCCAGCAGCCATTCATAGAAGAAATGTAGATTAATATGATTGACAAACACACAATTGATATAGAACTAAATTTAAAAATCTTTGTCGATCTTCCGATTCATAAGTATTGACGATCAAATCGATATCTTTATGAATATGCATTATTTGCTGATTTTTAAAACGATGCTATCAATTTACTATTCACTAGTACCACGAACAAAACCTGATCGATTACATGATAAAATGAAAAGTGGAAAGCTGCTAACTTACTCTCTTTTTGGTCAAATTCAGTTTCTATAGCTTGTTCCCGCTCAGACATAGGCAGCTCCATGATTTCAACAGCTACTATGTTAGCAAGAGCTTCTTCTCTCACCCAGGCGAGCCGTCCATTTTGTACTAGTGCGATGCTGTGATCATCAGATGACAATAAATGCCGGCAACCTGTACCTTTAGGCTGACGCAAGCAGGCGGATGCAACAATTGTAGGGGCTTGTACAGAATTATGAGATAAGCCTACTGATAGATTTGGAACTGGACTGAATGACAACAGATCAACAGCTGCTATATCTATAGCCTATAAAAAATCGAAAAATTTACATGTAACCATGATTTCTAATTTCAATTATGTACAGATTCTAGAGCTCACCCCATTTTTATATGCAGTTTGTAGTAGAGTCTTTCCCTCTTCGGCCGTAATGACATAAAGAGCAGTTTCTCCACTTATGTCATTACGTATGGGTATAGACTCATCCCCAATGTTTAGGACTCTTTTTTTCTGGCCATTATCAGCACTCACAGAAACTACAGGCTCGTCGCCAGGTACTAACTCTAATTTATATGGTCCTTGTTCGCCAGCACCAAAAATTGTATTGATGGTAACAGACTGAAGCTGCGCATTTGGATCAAACAAATGCACGATAAAAAGCCTAGCTAATGAATCTGCTCCGTTGAGACAGGCTAAGTATGGAGCAGCCAAGACACACCTGAAATTAAAATTCGAGCCATTGTTAAACCCATAACGAGAGAGACGTTTGAATATGGATTATCAAAATTACACTTCATGAGTAAATATTAGAATACATCTCACATCGTGTCTTCGTTGATGAATGGTGCAGAAACTTTTCTAGTCTTCAGTTTTTCACCAGTTTTACTGTCATATGAAGTTACTTCGACCCCACTGTGGTAAATTGGTAAGATGTGATGAAGGGTTCCATATTTGATGTGCCACATGACATCTTCTATTCTGTGGAAGCAAATATTACTCAATTATTAAATGTACCGTTTAAATTCATTTGCAACATCACATCTAGAAAGACAGTGAAATTGACATCAAGGACCTAATAAAATTTTGAATAAATAACATCTCTGTGACGTGTATCTCAAAATTGTAGATTGTGGTAATACAAAATATATAATGTGCAGAGATTGAGCTTAAGAAAACCTTTTAATGCTGTATAATCCTTTTGTAGAAAATGATATAAATGGAGAGTCTAATCTGAAATGAACATTTCATCCAACTCATTATGTTTGAAAGTTTTAAAAAACCAACGATGTTCAAAATCTGAATCTTATCTCCCATACAACTAAAGATTTTGGTCAGATTTATCCAAATTTTACTAACACCTAACAACGACTTGAAGGCCTCTAATTTTTCCATAGCTGCATAATTCGGTTACATAATACATAGACTATCTGTATGTACTGTTTATTGTAACAGTGCTACACATTTATTCAATCCATAGTTCTAGAGCAAAAATATGAATCTGCATAGTAGCACACACCTCTCAGGATTCTGTTCAGCCAAAGTCCATTCATTGCGAATATGACCACTGGCCAAATCCCAGGCACGAACAATGGCAGGAACTCCGCCACTGACTGTGACCAAATCCCCGTCGGCTACTCCACCCATAATTCTGACGCGACCTGCACATCCTTGCTCTAATACCCGGCGCCATAATATCTGACCTGAAAAGTAATGTCATAGGATGGAGTTTTCAATCAATTAGTAAGAGTATAAGAGACTTGCATTCCTAGTACAACTTTGTGAAAGTGAATTAAACAACGTTTAATAAATCACTTATTACCTGATTTGAGATTCAGAGCAGCAACAACATTTTCTTCTGTAGCAACAATAATTTTCTTAGCTGCCGATACTGTATCAAAGCTGGCGAATTTAATTTTGCCTACGTAATTCTGTCTCCTGAAATATTAACGATCAATTGAATCTATGAATTAAATAATGCATAGTCACGACCGTAGCTGTCACTGGTCAAAAGTATGCACTGGGTTGGTTAATGGTTCTTGCATTATTGAGGAGGTTCGGCATTGCGGTGATTATTGTTACGTCAAATTAGCAGATAATTACCAGTCAAATTTTCCAACTTGATCTTCGTAGAGACACAGAGATAAATTGAATAATCCGAAGAATACGATTAAATATTGTAGTAACTGTACATCAGAGAGAAACCGGTTGAACTTTCCTCTAAATCCTGGCAAGAACGGTGCCATGACGATTGACAACATGAACGTATCCAGTCCTCAATGCGACTGCTCTCACTTTATTCAGGCAACCATTTGTAAATTATGGTGAACTTCGAGAGTTGTTCGAGCTTCGATTTTGAGGAATTATCAATATATCAGGACATCGCGAGATTATTCAAATACTTCTTGATCTGAAAACGTTTCAATCCATTTCTTGCTTTCTTCCATTTCTCTCAGGTTTTCGTATGTTAGTTGAACTGCAAAATGCAACTGTACTAGATTAAAGATAACTGTATTTTCCAGTCTCCCATGCAATTTTATTGATTTGCCCAACACTAGGCAAAAGAGCAAACTGATGATTGTAGGATGTATTTTGTATTAAAAAATAAAATGATAGAAACAGATTCATGAGACTGAAATAATTTATTGGTATTTGTCTACTTCAATGACTGTAAAAGTTGTGCATAGGTTGTAATAAATCGTTTATTAAACTTTGGTTTACAGCACTCTGTATTGAGTAAAGTCATACAAAATCTATTGTTAAAGCAATTCCATTAATTGCATTATCTGGGCGTAGTATTTTTCGTTTGGGAAGTTGTGAATAATTTGATGAGGCAACATGTCAATTCTTTCCTCACGATTTTCCATTTCGTTCTCTCTTTCATTATTTTACTTTTTTGCTCTTTTACACTAACATTTTCCACAATGCCGATGATGTCGGAAAATCATAATATGTCGGGATCATGGGTATGGCGGAATGTACTACTTTATTCTCCTTAATTATGTGCGCAAATTATGTGAAGAAATTATTCGCAACTATAATATTCGTTTCTTATTCTTATTACGTACATGTATAAATAGGTGTATAACATACTGGCTGTGTTAAAAATTAAATGATCATTTCGGATTGAATGCTGTTAATAAATCACCAATTATTTAGCAATATGAAACTAACAAGCGAGGCACATACAGAAAAATTTTTAATCATAATATCATTTTCGCACTTTTGAATCTCTCTCATGTATATAATTCTAATAATCGCATTCATTAACTCTTACGTAATAATTTTCGTACAAATATCCCAAATACTGTAAGTCTTGAAATTTTTATGACATTCAATGTTGAATTAAACTGGGTTGAAGATGAAATTATAGGGTGTTAGTAAATCTATATTCACACATGCACTCGTGATTAATTGTTTGAAAAAAAAACTAGCATCATACGATCTATAATTAAACGCATCAAAAATGCTATGATAAAATGAACCACATATTAGGTATTTTGTCAAATGCTATCAGACAACTTCCATTGTTTCATTTCATTCTAATGATCTTTTGATTTACTTTACACATTCTATTTTTAGTTTATATATCAAAATAAGTTAATTTTTTTCAGGGAGATCTTAAAAATAAAATTAGTCCTATAATCTATGATATATTAGCTTTCACAAACCTTGTCATAAATAAGAAAACAGTAGGGAGATATTTAATGCGCTAATTTCGTTCCCTTTGTCTTATGAAATTACATGATGGGTATAGCAAAAGGGCTAAAGAAAAATTCACCACTTACAATAGATGCAATCCATTATTGTTTTTCCTTTTCTATTAAAAGTTAGGCGCAACTTAATGAGAATATTAAATCATTATTAGTTTCAAACATTTAACTCTTTCAATTGTTAAAAACACATAGAATTATATTCTTCTCTTCTTTTATTCTTTTTATAACTATACCAGAACGTTACAAACTCATGGCGTGAGAATTATGATCTGATTTTACAGATAAAAAAATTTCAACAAGTTACATATCTCTTCAATACTTAGGAATCTACTGAGAATGTTGATGAGCCTGTAACTATGTCTGGTATAATTAAATGAAATGCATAAATAATTGATCAGTAATTGTTAATGATATTATGTGCAAGCATAATATTTTGATTGAAATTAAATAGTAGAAAAATTACCACAGACTGCCCTTTTTTTAGTAAGTTCATCCTATGCTACATTATATACATCTAGCAAGCAGCAATTTGCCCTGTTAGTTCAACCTTACCTACTACAATATATATGATACTTTATTTTTGGTTTGCTTTCGAATTATCATTATCATTATTATTATTTTTATAATTATTTTTTTTTTCGATTCATTTACTTTGCATTTCATTTGACTTTAGTTGGGAATATTCATTTAAAATGGCATACGTTGTTCTATGTGTAATCCAAAGTACATGGCACGACTGCATTACGCTTCAGGCCTATGCCTTTTAAGATAAATATAAAAAAATAGCATGTTTAAAAACTAGTTTAGGTTTTGTTCAGTAATATTACTTTGAGGTGTGGGTTTGAGAGAGCATAAAATGCCTAATCCTATAGGGAATTATCAAAAATGTGAATAAAAATTCAACGAACATAAACACAGCTGAATTTTCTAAATACCTGTTATTACTTTTATATTATCGAACAATCATTCAGAGATAATTGTGCGCCAAAACAGAAGATTGTTTAGTCAGACTTTTTGAGTTGCTCTTACTTTTCACTATTGTCTGACTTAATACTTCTTTTTTTTGCAGGAGAAATGAATATTGAGATTCTGTTATGGTAAACATAGACCAGCAGAGTTTCAAAAGTTACCCAATTTGTGAAAATTGTCTAAAATCAGAAATCTGTGTATGCAATAGGCATCTCGCGTTTGGATAGACTTGACTCGTAGTTGATATGACAAGTGGTAAAAAAAGATTGAATGTTTTTTGTTTCCAATGATACCTGTTCGAATGAGAATTGAAATCATAGACAATATATATATATATATGTAACTGGTTTGATCATATTGCTGAAGATTGGCATATGGTCATTATAATGATAGGAGTTAAATAACAGAGAAACATGTATCTATTAATGATGACACTTATTGAGAGTTTAAACTCGTTGCTTGATTCGTTACTTTGAAATTACTTTCTGCATACGTCTATGGCATGCCGTTCCTCAGTTTATAATACAAAACGGCAATGTGTTGTCTTAATTTCAAACCCACTGTCTATTTAATTTTATGGTCTGTTTGATTTTCAGTTGCTATGGCACCATCTACTGACACATACGTACTTAACACAAAATCTCGCTAATATTGAATAGCTACCACCGATTTATTTTAGTTTTTCGTCGATTCGAATAACATAATATAGTTTCCGTAGTTTAACTATGGCTGTTGCAACTCGAAAAAGTTGTCTGGCAGGTCCAAACAACCATAGTATTGACCTCTATTCACACTTTCCAAATCCAAAAACTAATATTTCAGCAGAGAAATAATTAGCAGTATTTAGAATAAACAAATATGTATAAAGATTTGTTTTGGTCAAATAATGAATAAAGTAAATTTAAAATTATAAAGGCGATAATTTCAGCAGCCAGAATCGAAATAGCTCAGAAAGATTCATAGTTAAAATATAATGAATGACCAGTTCTTAGAATTAGTACTTTGCCAAAATGTCAAGATTTAATCTCACTGTTAAGTTTTCAAATTCAGCCAGAAAGTGGAATTGAAACCGTTACAAAAGTCTTTTAATACAAGGCTTATTCTCAGCATAAACTATGACTAATGCTTCAAAACCTGCAGAGATTGCAGGTGCCACAAAACTGGGAAGTTGAATACCTGAGATAAGCAAAGTTATAGCTGCCGAATCGATATAGTTTTTTGGATTACTTGAACTTGTGAAGTCAACTGAGCCGACTTACTAAGCAATAAAATTTCTGAACCGTTCCGTGTCTCTCAGCATTTTCTATATCGTTCTTTGTTCTGGGGTTATCTCAATATGTTTAAAGCATACTGCACCTTCGTTGTCGACGTTTTTGTGGCTCTGGTCGTAAAACTGCACGAACAGCTTCGTCAAATACTTGTTTCAGACCACGTTGTGTCAGTGCTGAGCACTCCATGTACTTTACTGCTCGGATCTGAAGTAAAAAATGAAAATTGCAAGAATTATACAATGTCGATTTTCTGGATAGCGTAAATTCTTTCTTCTGAAAAAAAAGAAGAAAATACGGTACCTTGTTGGCTAATTTCTGTCCTTGTTCACGTTTGATGGCACTGAGCCCTTGTTCAGCTAATGCCGTTAAAGTTTCTCGATCATCTCGTAAATCAATTTTAGTTCCAACAAGAATCATTGGGGCATCAGGGCAGTGATGTTTAATCTCAGGATACCACTTGCTGGTAACATTTTCAAAAGATGAAGGACTTGTTACAGAAAAGCAGATTAAGAATACATCAGTCTGTGGATAAGAGAGAGGCCGCAGTCTGTCATAGTCTTCCTGACCAGCAGTATCCCAAAGCCCTAGGCTGACTGGTATACCATCCACTACCATAGGGGCAGAGTAATTGTCAAATCTAGAAATACATTAAATATAAGAATCATATAGACACCAGTCAACATCTTATCAACAAGTATGCTCTACAAAAGATTTGCAGAATAATAAAATTTGTGGCTTTTCTTCAATGATAAAGGGTAATTCATTATTAGAGTTTTTTTTAGTGAGAAAGGAACTTGTAAGATAATCACAAACAGATTGCTTCCTGTGAATAGTGGGACATTCTCAGACCATGCCTAAACTATTATTAGCTACCCTACTCCTCCATACTAATGGGAAGGGGAAGTGCACATCCAAAAGGCAGAAGAACAAGACAGACTTCAATTCATGAATGATTATTTTCCTGCTATCCCATGATCTCAATACTATTTACAATGTCTTTTAACGCAAGGAGACTCATCCAGATCAACATTACACCATGAATTATTACAAGTGTTTCATAATGAATGGGAATTCATTTCAATTAGACTCTGATATGTTAAATGAATACACAAACCAAACTGTGAGATTGATTAAAACGGTACAATATGAGGTATATAAAATACTTACACGGTAGGTACATATTCACCAGGAAAACTGTCAGTGGTATAGGAAATGAGTTTACAGGTCTTTCCAACAGTTCCATCTCCTACTACGACACATTTGATAGGCCGACCAGAACTCATTGTATCAAGTTTAGGCTGGAAGAACACGACTAGATGGTAAGATTCGTGTTACAGAAGTATATGGGAGTGTAGAGTATCGAAGAACTGGTCACTGACAATTGAGTTGTCAATGCTTTCGGCTATAACCCTTAAAAAAGGGCTTGTCTGTACCAAAAATGTGAGTTCATCTAATGTATAGGATGCTAATACTCGGCCTAATAAAAGGCGCATTTACTTACCGATTGCGTGGCACTCTTTGATTTTTGTTAATCCACCGAATTCAAGGTATTTAGTTTCGGTCTACTTGAATTTTTACTCATGAAATTATAGAACCGGAGCCATGACAAAGTTCGACTTTTGGAGTTATGGGTCGCAATTTCCAAGGAGGGTGATCTGAGTCTGGAAAGTATGTGCAGTGACACTCGACGTCGAAATCCGGTTACTACATTACGTCGATAATACAATTTTCATTGTACTCTTAGCCCTCGAATGATAATTGTTTGTTAATTGATTGTTCATTGATGATAACATAGAACCCTACAAAGTGTGGGAACAACCCCTCACTTTTTCATCCCCCAGGAATTTTTATTATTTCCTAAATAACATCACAATGGTTTTTCGTAAAAATGTTGTTTGGGTTGTAATAATGATTTGTTTCCATACACATTCATCAAGGATGAAAAAGAACACATCCGTAATGAGTTTGATTTCCCTATCAATCGAACGAACAAATCTTGACGACGCTAACAATAAGACTCCAAGATGCAAGTTGGAGTCTGTACGCCAAGATTAGGAAATGATGCGAGAGATGAGAGAGAGATGATGAAAGTGGGAAATCGGAATAGATTCTCCTATTCGTATTTTGAAGCTCAGCTGAATGAGTACTGCACAATCATCTACAGAACTGATTTTCATACTGATAATAGTATTCAGCAGGCTACTGAATCTATCAAAAGTTTTTGCATTCTTAAGATCAACATTATTGATATCAGTAAGAAACAAAATTTCCTCTGATATATCCATATTTTCGTATATTTTCGATTTTTATAGCTGTGATCGACATATGCGTTCAATCTCCATTCTGTAGTAGATAACATACGCTTTTCATGTGACTTGTCTGCCAGAAATAAGTATGGAGTATTCGCATAATATCTATTTTTCCAGCTATTTTTAGAAACTCAGAGGGATGTTACATAAATACACCAAAAATCCGAATCTTTTTCGAAGGGTATAGCTTGAAAAATCCCATATACAGGTTCTGTTATGGTGCTGCAAGTATTTTTGACGCGACGATAATGGTCGGAGATGGCGAGTTCTGATTTCAATAGACCCTCGTTCGCAGCACCATTGAAAATTAGAGGTTTTTAAACGAAACTGTCAATTTGTCGGAGTTCTACGTTCGGTTTCGGTGATCATGATATATTTTTATCATCCTTAATAGAAAGAGAAGAGCACGTGATTTTATTCTAAAGTTCACGGTAGACTCGTACCTTATACAGTACAATAAACACTATTTCAATCTTTCACCTCTTGATATATATTATTGAATCGTGCAACGATAAAGGATTTATGTAATCAAAGAAGTTGGAGGGTATATACATAAGTATACAGATATAGATACAGTATGACAGAATAATATAATTGTCAACGGTGATTAATTAGAATTTTTTTTTTTACCAGGAAGTGACGCCCCCGTTGTAAAGTATATTACTTAATACTCGTAAGTGCATTGCCTATATTACCTCATATGATGATCAAATCGTGAGTAATATCTCAACCATGTACGATGACGATTGTTACACGTTAATTCGGCGTAATGAACATTTTGCGCACTAGTGATAATGAGAAACAGACTGAAGTATAGTTTCAAGACGTTCCCACAAGTTTGCGCAATATGGGGCAATACACGCCCATATGATGATTAAAGAAACAAATTACAATAGAATCAAATAAATGAAATTGAAATGATTTAGCAGAGCAATCTGCGATGTATAGTTTGCCATTTAGATAAGCCATGATATTTTATTTAAACGTTACCTCGTTCATTGTCCATCTTTTTTATTGCAAAATCGTTTGTCCAAGGTAAATGTTCTGTGTAACTGTGCCACATTACTTTACCCACGCATCGAGCAGCAGTTCAGCGTAATTTTTTCCCATTTACGCACACAGGTATTTTCGGAAGAACATGAAGTAAAAAATAAATAAAAAAATGGGATAGCTATAAACTAATTTCGGACAAAAATTTTCACATTCTTCGTATAGAAAAAGCAAAAAAAAAGGTATCGATTTCATAAAATAAACGTATAGTTAACATACGTGTGTATATATACCTGTATTTCGTATACGCAGCGAAACGCAATTTTCCTGTCTCTTGTTATCAAAGGGAAATGGTGTGCCGCAGCTGGTGAATTGTAATTTTGGGAGAAACTGTATGGACTTGAGTTGCTATTCTTGGGAGTTAGTTAACAACCGTGAAAACGACCGGCCCGTCACAGCATCCTTAGCCTTTCTATTACCGTCTTTTTGCAGTCCCTTTGTACAGCTAATGCATACACTGTCATTTGCTGTGAGCCGCCATCCGATGGTCATTCTAACGCTGGATAAAAAATTATAGGAACGATAAAAGTGTTCGTCGATGATTACGAGCTGCCGGTACATCCAAATAAATTAACATGTCTTCGTTATATTTGGATTTTATTCTTCACCCGCACATTCATCAATTAATCGGGAAAGAATTCTCCTTGGAGATATTTTGGAGAAATGTTTTCGAAAAATTCATATTTCCTCCTGGCATGATTTAGGTATGAATGTACAAAAGAAATTATAAAAAAAATAATGTAAAAAATAACTGTGCGACAAAGACCTTTAATTGCGTGGGTGAGCGTTAATATGTATGTAAACCTCATCAATTTGTTCAGCCGGAAACGCGACATCGGCTATATACTTGCATGAATGAAACGATGGTAACACAACGAACGCGTTATAGTTCCGTCCGGTTTTTTTTTGACGAGCTTTTTTTTCCTTTCTTTTATCTAATCCCCGGAAATTTTTCGGCTCTTCTACATGTATGCATCGTTCTTACAAGGTTTTATTAAAACCGATAATCGATGTTTGATTTCTGATTCGTTTGAAGAAACTCCAGCAAGTCACGATTCGAGTTTACAAGTTACTCGAGTTTCATCGCCATGCGAAACTACATGCGATGAAAAAGAAATCCTTACATGCTGTGGCATTGCGCACTGAAAAAGGCAAGTAATGGAAATTATTAACGAAATCATAGTGTGATCTTACAACGAACTGCAACCGCAACACTCTGTACATTTCTAATAAAAGGTACACACCGGTATAATCGTGTACGTTATTTCAACTTTAGAAAGGCATGTCTAGGGTCCCACGGCAAACGATATTGAACTTAATTAGCGTCCTTTATTGATGTCCCGGTCAGAAATTTGATTGCTACGTTACGTAACGTTATATACCCACTTTACATACATTATTATGTATACATCAATTTAGCACACATATAACCTCGTGATAATATCCTCGTGAGACTTTAGTGGGATAGCGGAAATCTCGGTAAAAACATGAACAGTAATTAGCTGGACCTCATTAATCTAAATATACATAGTACATGCGTAATATTGTTCCAGTTATGCATCGACGCAATTTTTCAGATGATCTCCAGGAAAAGAGATCGGAATAACTTCGGATTTTAAAATTGCATAGCCGCTGGTCACATTTCTCGTCTGCGGATGAAAATTGTCGTATTACTTTTGAGGAATGCGCGGTGAAGATAATAAAAAACGAGCTACCTGCGTCGAAGCTGGAATAAAAGATAGTTTTAGCATCAGATAAGTATGGGACAAAACAATGCAAACTATACCTGAGGGAAATACGCGACAACATCGATACCGACGTGCGCTACCAATGTATACATAAGAACGCGCTTATCGAATAAAGATATCTGAAAATTGCATCGCGTACGGCGAGGCGTCTTAATCGAAACTATCGACAAGTTTTTCCAAACATTTTTAACCGATATGCGCCCAAGTTTCTTGCGGAATGTACAAGTACGTGTAACGTTCACGTAACCTGTGCGACAAGATTATTATTGAATCCCTTAGGAAGATAAACTGCCCGGCACTCGCACAACTCAATTTTGCGGCTTCTTTCCTCCATCCCTCTTCAGCGTCTCTTCTCTCTCTGTTTTCATCCCTTGAACCCTGTGGGTACACGGTACGGGGTCTCTTCGCAACGCCTTCGACTCCTTGACCGTCGTATATATCATCGTCCTTTTCTTTTTTCCTTCGTTGGCCTGTACAGAGAACGGGGCAATTTTACGACTCTTACCAGACCATAGTCGACCGGATACACTCAAGATATAGTTACTCCTCCACAAAGCATGAAGTGATCAACGTCGCCACGCCGGACATTGGCCAAAGGCATACACACTGATACTCGTCGATGACGACAAACCTGTACCCGAACATGTGGCTAATGTGTAACGAGCAAACTATGCTAACAAATTCTTAAATTGCTATGAGTTTGTAAACGCAATGTATACGTATAGGTATGTACTTATATTCCTACGGTGTTTGCACTGTGAATTCGCCGCAGACACTCGAGTGCGCACTTCACGATCCTTTGGCTTCGAGCGAATTTAATTTACTAGCGAATACCTCATTGCTGAAAAATAGTTAGGGTAATTTTTTTACATTTCCAAGTGCACTTCGAAGCTGCTGGATATTAGTATGGAAGACTCTGGTCTTGTTCGTCGAGGGCTGATCGCGAATCCAAATCTCGCGTGGCACAAGAATCTGTTACGTACCTCGAAGAAAAGAAATAAAAGATTTACATGATAAAATAAAATGAGTTTTTTTTCTTTCAAACAGTGAATATTAAACTTGTCTGCGTGTTGTTGATCGATCGATTGCACATTAGGACCCTTATTAGCATCCTAGTGTCAACAATTAGGACACGAGAATTTTTTTTATACGCCGCCATGAGTTTACCCCGATATTACTTTCCTGCGATACTCGTAACAATTGTGATATTTCGACAATTAATAATTAAAATCGAGTGAAGTTTCCGCAAGGATTTTCACCGTAGTCCTCCACGTGTAGAGGATCAGTACTCGCTGTTTGCTTTGCCTCGAAGTATTAAGTATACGTGCATATTACGCAGGTGATACGGTTGTAATATCGCGGGGGTTACAGGTGACGGAATATTAAGACGAATATTGGTTCACCTGGAAACCGCGGGATATTAGTAGCCTTGCAGGTACAGCAAATAATAAGAGAAATTTAACACCTGTGGCGTGCATGCAGGACTTTATGCTTTTATGGGGATCACGAAATGACTGAACCACAAATTACGCGTTTAGCCGTATACCAGCCGCGCTAGCCACATGGCTGACGCGACTCTGGGCTCTACTACTTGCGTCCTGAAATACGGCGTGGGTACCGTGCAGCAGAAGTTTCCCAGGGCGTAACGATCGGTTTGAAATTATATTCTCTACATAATTATATTTTCTATAATTACGTTATATTGTTTATACCGTTTTTCTTCGTATAATCTGGAGCGTGCGGGGTAATCATTCAATTATTCATATATGACTGGTATCGGCTATAAT